>NC_079315.1:36983288-38462038 GCF_029931775.1 Euleptes europaea | reverse complement strand
TCTGTCCACTTGGTGGGCAGGCTTAATGGTTGCTTTTATTCCCCTATTACCTTTTCAACTTTTTAATTATATTATGTAATTTGATGGTGAGTCTATTATAAACAAATAATTTACAAATAATTCTTTGCAAGATTAGTCCCCAGAGCAGACACATGACAGGACTCCTCTCACCTAGATCTACCTACAATGAAGCATTGTGTTCCATTTTAAAACCTTATTTGGTACCAAAGCAGGTCAAGCTGTTGGTGTCATTTATATATTGCATAGAGCAGTTTAGCTGCTCTCCCATGCTGTTTTTAATAACATCTATGTTTTTAGCCCAGGTGGTTAAGTTGGACAACATACCATTCTACAAAGGCCCATTTCATTGGACGGTGTGTTGTGGTATATTACTCATGCATGCAGATTTTCTCTAGAAAGGAATGACAGCTTTGTGCTAAAGTTGGTTTATGTGTTAACCTGTGAATATTCTGATGGAATTAACACAGTTAAAATTATTCTGCCACACCCTTGCACATGAGGGTGTGCACTTACAGAGACACAAACAGACTGTACATTGAAAAGAAAATGGCAGCTTGGAAAAATTATTTAACATTGTGTACATTTCCCTGAGTTTGGAATATTCATCGTGGTTCACTTTATTCACAGAGGTTCTGGTTATGTATTTTTTATTATGCGTTAACAAGATATAAACATACTTCCAGTAGCAGGATATGCATCAAGTCTTCCAATGGTACTTGTAAAAGGTAGGTAATTTCCTGCAGGGATGATCTGAAGTACTTTCTGGTAGACTGCTAGCAATGCATTAAACACAGACAAAATTTTGCAGACTTTGGGAGTGTTCGGAATTTATAATTTTGTATGTAAATACCGTATAGACTTTTCACATGTTTTAATAATTGAATCTTAAAGACTGGAATAAAAGCAATCCAGAATTACTTTTCCTTTGCTTGCATCCATGCAAAGTGCATTTCCACATCAAAAGCAGCAGAGTCTGGACTGAGGGAACAATGCATTCATAATGTGAAAAGATACCATCTGCCAAACTACATCTGGAGAAAAATATGTGGTGAAGGAAATGGCGTAAGAAAAAAAGATATGGACAAAAGGAGAGGTAATGGTTGCCCCATGTGACGGAACACTTTTGTTCTTCTAATACAGTGCTTTTCAAGCTGTGTTCCTGGGAAATCTGTGCTTCGTTGGAAGTTTACCACAGATTCCAATAATATCATCAATATGTGCACACAACCTTGCTTCAAAGACAGCCTGACCATTATTATTTATGCTTTCTTGCAGTATGCACCTGCAACAGAAAAATGTTGGGAGCCTTCTGGAACACTCTTGTTTCCTGAAAGGCAATGGTGTGGCCTTCAAAAACCATTTGAACTGAGTGTGAAGCCTAGAACGTGATCCAGAACCCTTTGCAGTGTACAAGAGTAACACAAAAGATACATCACCGTGGAAATGGTTCCCTGAAGGGCAGTGTCCTAATACAGCAATATTTGTTGTTGTTGCCCAGTAGTTTTTAGCGATGCAAATTATATTTTCCTGCACTGTGATTATCTAACTTTGGAAGTAAAAATCCCATTCAAAATGTTTCAGCAACATTAAGAGAAGTCAGGGTGAACACTGGCCTAGTAGAAGAAAAGAGGTTATGCTTTCAGATAAAGAATAAGTATTTTTTTCCACAGAAAGATACATATATTTAAGGCATCCACCTGTCTTTCATTTAGGTATTCAAAGCATGTTATAATGAAAATTAAACATCACCATTTAAAAACAGCAGTTTGAAGACAGACAAGGAGCTGGAGCCACTAACAAAAATGGCTGCACCAAGGGACAAACAGCACATTCTGATTGGACAAATGCAGTTCCTGCAAGGACTGGGAGAATAATTTCTTCAGGTATATAGGTCCTGGGCCATGAAGGCCTTTACAGGTGAGAACTGGAACTGGAAACATGTGGAACTGGAACTGGAAACTGACAGGATAGAGCGGCTGGCTCCAGATAACAAACCTGCTGCCAACTTCTGCAACAACTGAAGTTTTCAGCTCGCCTTCAAAGGCATCCTCATTCAGAACATGTTACAAAGGTCTAGCCTTGAGGCTACTGTTGCATGGCTAAGCTTGGCTTGCTCTAGAAAGCAAATCACTTTACAAGCAAGATGAAGCGGGGGGGGGGGGGTCTCTAGGCCGATTATGCATGCTCACTTTACCCTTCTTTATTCCCCATTTCAGCCATGATCAAAGCAACATGAGTTGGGGAAAACTGTATGCATTGGCTTGAATGATCAGGGAATGAACTGTGTGCAGATCGGAAGCATGAATACAGACAAGCAGTCTCCCAAGGTCAAATCAAGTCCCACCCCTTTAATTGCTGGTCTGTGATTGGCTCACCTCATGAGATAACATTTCCTTCCCTCCAGACCCAACTGCCACATAAAAAAGCATTTTAAGAACAAAAAACAAAAAATGGAGCCATTTGAAAGAAGGGGGGCGAAATACAAGCCTTATTCTAAAAAAGCCTTTCTTTCTTTCTTTCTTTCTTTCTTTCTTTCTTTCTTTCTTTCTTTCAGAAAGAGCTCCCAGGTAGCAGGAAGCAATTGAATCCCTGCCTCTTCATGATTGGCTGTGAGAGATGCCAATCTTTGCTGCTTCCCCTGTATGGCTATCAGCAAACAGGACAGAAGAGGGGTTTGGAAAGGGGGCGAGGAAAGCTGCCTCAGCTAACTTTGCTGAATATCTGAAAGAGCTGCAATGGTGACTCTATGGCTTCTGTTAGCGTGTATAGATAGGTCTTCTGTAAAGTAATAACAGCAGAAGACAATGACAGTAGAAGTGGCTGCCCACTTGTAAGAAGGAAATATCACTATTATCTTTGATTCTGAGCAAGTTAAAATCTACTCCCTTCAACAATGTTTAATGCTAAGTAAAAAGAAAACAACCTTAATCCAAAGTAATTACTTGGACTGGGTTGGATTGACTGGGTTGGATCCACCTATCCTCTAAGTAGTCTTCCTCCAATTTAAGTGGTTCTTCCTCCAACAGAAGAGCCACTTCAGTTGGAGGAAGGCTCCTTAGACTAGAGGAAAGCTTCAAATTTGAGCCAAAGGGAAAGGTGGGTATAAATATATTAATTATTAAATGAATAAATAAACTTTCCTCAGTGGATAGCAGGAGGACCTACCCTACCAACTCTTGCTGTTCTTGTTTTCTCCTGTCCCCCCCTTTTTTTGGTATACATCCCAAAAGAAAATCTAAAATGATACAAATGCTTTCAAAGGCAGAGGCCTTAATGCAAGCAGACAACTTTATGGTTGGCCTGTATTACTGCATTTTTCTTCATAAATACGAAAAGCAAAATGACACTTGAGGGTTAATCTCATCTAACCTCATGAGTTAAGATAAATGCCACCACACAGAGCAGTCATCACATATACAGAGTGCCTACTTCCCCTTCCTAGTGTACTAAAAGGCAAAAATAGTCTGTACAACAGGATGGAAAAGGAAAGTGCTAGAAATGGGAAGAAATAGAAGGGTCTGCTAACTGTAATAACTCCTGAATTATTACAGTTCCAAAAGAATAACACAAAAACAGTTGTGTCTATTTGCGTTTGACTAAGCAATCCATTTATGCCATATTCATCATTCATCCAGAAGACTTCATATTGATCTGGTGCAAACATATTTCTTGATCTCACCTGTTGACTAGAACTGTCCATAGGCTCATAGGCTCCATGCAAACTCACTGCTCATTTCCCTTTGCAAGGTAAACCATGGGGTAGCATTATGTTTAAAGTAATGTTAACAGTAACCAAGGATTGAAATGTTTAAAACCTGGATTGAAATGTGCCTTGCACACCCTGGTTAAAGGTGAACACAATACAGTTGAAAAGGGAAGACAAGAGGAAGAGCTCGAGTGATCAAAAATATTATACTGGAAGTAGGCCACAATGGGTAGCTGTTGGTCTAAGGCAGATTTTCTGTTCCAACTTCTGTGTAAATTTTCCCATGCAAGTACTGATCCCTTTTTAAAATTTCTCTTGTAGGGTGCTGCACAATGCCTGCAACTGCAAAGTGATGTGTGCTATTAATGGCATCAAATACCTTTTTCAATAGCCATATTGGTCCTTCCAAACAGGGGACATAAGAAAAAGTATATGGGGATTATTTATTTCTGCTAAAACCATCCTAGTTTAGCAACATCTCTCATGTATTACTTTGAAGGTACTTATTCAAATGTCACACCTCATACATGGAGACCACCAAAAAAAGATTTGCTCTTCTTTATAGTAGAATCCCTTGCTATTGGCCATAGCACTTGCATATACCTTACCACATAGTTAAGCATCCATAACAGCTCCCATGTGCATCATGTAATTTGCCCCAGATGTTTGTATCAAAATAAAAACTAACTGCTGGAGGGACACTGCATGCAATAAAAGAAGAAAGGGGTTAACCTTTTCCTTTGTTTCATGCTCGTCCTCCTCTTCAAGTTGCTTTATTTTCCTGCAACTATTATCCTATTGATTGAGGGTAACCAGCTCGGGAGTTCATTTTGAGACAGGAAAAAATACAAGTGCCCCCACATTAACCCTTCCAATCTGCTGCCTCCAGTGGACGTTTTTTAATTTTGAAAAATCCTCAGAAGAAAACTGCACAGCAACACATAGTTTAGCCCTTAATAACTCACTCTTTTTCTGCGTGCACACCTATCTCCTTTTGCCTAGACCACTAAGCCAGTGCAAATAGGAGCACCATTTTCATAAAGCTGAGAGGAAAGCAGATACAATCCAAATCCTATGACCCACTGCATGTGTAAACTTTGCATTACAGCAGTGTGAACCTACCCTGGGAAACCAGCTTAGGTGTTGTTTTTTTAAAGGAACAAATTAGGAACATATGAAAGAGTTTTTAGAAATCCAAAAACACAGCCAACTTCCTCATCATTACCATCATAAAACATAAAAGAGTAAATCATGGAGCCCCTCTATGCACTCTCTCAGTGAATCACCATGATAAACCACATGTGGCCATAGGGACATACAAGTGCTTTCTATTGCATATAACCTTAAAGTCCTAAGGCACTCAGAGGGATAAAGGTATTCTCTGTGCATTACTATCTCAAAGGGAACAAAATGTATCACATGACACTTCTGTGTATATTGCCTTTGTTATGTATTTCTATATCTTTATTAGGCACTAAAGCCCTTCATATGCATTTTGGCAGGCACACATTTCATAGCCTTTTTGATGCTCCAAGTGTCAATATTTTAGGGGAGAAAATAGAGTTTTTACTTTAGAGGGACAATCAGCAGGTAACAACTAACCAACCCAAATGTACTTTTATGGACAAATTTTAAAAGGAGCTTTTACAGGCTAATATGACAAAGTAAGCTGAAAGAGGAAAATGCAGCAATGTAGGGCAGAAGCTGAAATATTTACCTAGTGCTACTCAGAACAGACTTTATTTGCAGTCATAGACCATCAAATGTTCTAAAAACCTGAAATTAAATACATACATAAATAGTTATGGACCGATAATACAAAAGGCAAAAATGTAGTGGAGATTAAAAACTGGTATAAAGGGATAAAATCCTCCAAGATATGCATAAAACAGTAGATTCTTATCACAGATTGGTTATTCCAGAGCCTTAAGTGCATTTTGTCTTATTTTAGTTGCCAGCCAGGCAAATCTAGCCATACTAACAGATAAATTTGGTGTTGAATCTGACAAAAGGAGCTCTAGACGATGTTTTCTGAGAGGTCTGGGACAATCCATTAACAAGGGAATCAGAGGGCCTGAACATATATGATTGTATAACGTGCATTCAAAAAGGATGTATTCAGTGGTTTCTAATGCGTCCTGGTTGCATATACATTTTCGTGCATCCATTGGCCTTTTATTATATATCCCTTCAGGAAACTTAGAAGGGAGAGCATTATATCGAAGGAGCATAAAAGCCCTATGATATTCATGATTTGTGATAACTGACAAATAAGGCATAGTGGTGTTCCTAATAAGCAGGTCCTTTCTAAAGAGGGGATTCTGAATCTTATTCAGATCATGCTGCCTCTCTACCTCGAAAACTCTGGTCTTAATGTTCATTGGTCGATTTGTGAGTCATTGATAAGAGGAGCTGGCGAGAGAGCCCATAGTGGCCCAATTTTTAATTGAGAGCTAATTGCCAGGGTGCTGCAAAAGAGTCTATTAAAATCAGGGTTGTCAGCCCCCCCCTTTTTTTTTTTTGTTTAACAGCTTTAGCCAGAACATGAAAATGATAATCCAGAGACTGGCATGGACTGTGGTCAACCTACCGCTACTCAAAAAGCAGCATAAAATGATTTGTGAGGAGGGTGAAGGAGCAACAATGACAATTAAACAATTTTAGCCAATTAATAAATTTACTACAGTCAAAATGGCATGTTACCAAAACCTCAATATAGAGATCTGTTTAGGAACTACTAAACAAAGTACAAGCAAAAGGCTCCACCAATAACTGTCCCAAAAAAAGACAAGAAAAAAAAAGACCATAACTGCTATGTTTTTAAGTAGTTTGACAATATGTAGTGGTATTTCTGTATGGTATCAAAGCCTTACAAAATAAATAGATGTATCCAGACATCTTGGTTTAATCAAATAAAACTTCCCCTCCAACCACTGCCTATGTAATTAATCAACTTTACTGCAGAACTAACTGAAGCTTTAAATTGCAACTCCACCTACAACTCCACCCATTATGTTGCATGAGTCTATCATGTGGTCCAAGGTGATCAGATTGTTGATGCAAGTGAGTGTGGTTTTGCCTTCTGAAGCAATCCATGCACTTCTGACTGCATGATCTTCCCACAGTAGCACATAACAATTGCATCACATAGTTGGGAATAATTCTGTCTCCCTTTGCCAGATTCTACTCAAGTTGCACGATTCAATTGATTTTCAAACCATGGTCCTGGGAATCCTGGGGAATCCTGAAAGTTTAGCTTAGGTTCCTTATTGAAAAAAATGTTCCTCAACACACACACGCAAACATATATATATAGACGGGACTTTGATGTGCTGGGGCACACTCTAGTTTCCTGCAGGGCAACAGTGAGGTCCAATGAGCCTGGCATGCACCTGCGTTAAACAACATGTAATCTACAGCATGACCCAGGATCATCTGCCTAACACAACAGTACCATACCAGACGAGTCTGCCCAGAATGTGGTCCTTGAAAGCAGAATGTTTGAAAAAACACTGTCTTATTTACTTCCCTTTACCCATTCGGATACTGTTGTACTTAAAAAACCTAAAGCCAACACATGCTTATGACCCTTGGTGCAGGGTATGATCAATTTATTTATTTACAACATTTGTGCCTTGTATTTCTGCCCTCATCAGGGTCACTAAGGCAGCTAATAGTTAAACCAGCATTATAAAAACATATAATAAAAACAATTAAAACTAATACATATATAAAAGCACAGGAAACAATAATTAATACTTAGGGCAGGAAGAAGGGATCATTGACAGAACTCAAGTCAAAACAAAAATAAAGCCTTCACCTGCTGGTGATAGAAAGTGACAGAAGGGGACAAACAAATACCTCTGGAGGGAGAGTTCTGTTCCACATAAATTAATAGGAACTGTTATTAAAGATAGGCCTTTTATGCAGGGTCGTTGCTCCGTGGTCACCCCCGCAAACTCCTTCAGGGTTTCTTTTTGATCATGCATACCCTTTCTGCCCGACAGAGGTTGCCTCACTCTCCCCGTGCGTTTTGCCTGCATTTTCCAGATTCTGGTTAAAACAGCATCTGGAAAACATGGACAAAACGCACGGGGAGAGCGAGGCGACCTCTGATGGGTGGAAAAGGCATGCATAATCAAAAGGAAGCCCGAAGCAGTTGGTGGGGGTGACTGTATGAAATGTCCTTGCATAAAAGGCCATAGACTTATTAAGCACATCGAGAAACAAAGTTTGCTGAGGGAAAATCAGCATGGCTTCTGCAAATGGAAGTCCTGCATCACCAGCCTCCTGGAGATCTTTGAGCAGATTAACAAGAATATGGATAAAGGCAGTCCAGTAGACATCATATACTTGGACTTTCCAAAGGATATTGAAAAGGTACCTCATCAGAGACTCCTGGGTAAATTTAGCAGTCATGGGATAAGAGAACTGGTCATTTTATGGATTAAAAGATGGTTAAGTGGCAGGAAGCAAAGAGTAGAAATAAACTGACAGTTCTCTTAATGGAGGGAAGTGAGCAGTGGGGTCCCACAGGGACTGGGGCCGGTGTAATTTGTTTATAAATGATTTGGAATTGTGGGTGAGTGGTGTAGCAGCAAACTCTGCAGACAATACCAATTTATTCAGGAGATGGAACACGGTGGATTGTGAAGATCTACAGGAGGATCTCTCTAAAAAGGGGGAGTGGGCAACAACATGGCATGAAGGTCAACATGGGTAAGGGTAAGGTGATGCAAACTGGAAAAAAAATTAAACTTTAAATATATGCTGATGGGTTCTGAACTAGCTGAGACCAAGATTGAAAGAGATCTTGGTGTTGCAGTGTAAAAGGCAAACTCCATGCTAGGAATTATTAGGAAAAGGACTGAAAATAAAATGGCCAATATTGTAAAGCCCTTGTATAAATCTATGGCATGGCCTCATTTGGAATACTGTGTGAAATTCTGGTCACTGGATCTCAAAAAAGATATTGCAGAGCTGGGAATAGTACAAAGGAGGGTAACCAAGATGATCAGGGAGGTAGAGCACCTTGCCTAAGAGGAAAGGGTGGACAGACTGAGACTGTTCAGTGTAAAAAAAAACAAAAAACAGCTACGGGGAGACATGATAGAGGTTTATAAAGGTATGCATGAGGTGGAGGAAGTCGATAGAATGAGTTTTTTTCTCCTTCTTCCATAATACTAGAACTTGGCGGAACCCAATGAGATTGCTGAGCAATAGGTTCAAGACAGACAAAAGGAAAGAAGTCATTACTCAGCAAGCAATGAAGCCCAACTAGTAATTAATTACACAATGAGTAAGTAATTGAATGAATAAGTAAACTTCACTCAATGAGTAATTAAATTCATAGCAGCGATGACCATGAGCATAGCTTTAAAAGATGGTTAGACGGATTCATAGAGGAGAGGTCCACCAATGGCTACTAGCCATAGTGACTGAAATGAGCCTCCATATAACTCTAAATACCATTGCTGGGAGGCAACAACAGGGGAGGGCCTTGGTCTCTATGCCCTGTTTGTCTGGCCCTCTAGGGCAACTGGTTGTCCACTGTGTGAAGGAGGTTGCTGGACTAGATGGAGCACTGGTCTCATCTAGCAGGCTGTTGATACCATGACTGCTGGAATTGAAAGTTGATGTCTACTATCTTGAAAATCATCAGATTCTCTTGGGGATGGGCTCAATGATCTCTCATAGAATTAGATGTGATACTGAACATATGGGGCAACTTGAGAGCAATCATAAGCAGGTCAACTCAGAATCCTACTTAGGTGTATTCAATAGAGCTTACTCCCAGGAAAGTGCTCTTAGGATTGCACTGTAAATTTATTAGATCAATGATGGCAGAGCTTCTTCCCATGCTACTGCAATAACATATGGAAGGTGGTCAACTGCACAAGTCCACAAGGCACCGGTCATCCATTTGCTTTTTCACATGCAGAAATTTAATATAAGGCTCCTGATTCTTGGTTCAGAATGCACAGTCCACGGTGTTGGCTGCTATTTTAGGGTGGGTTATGTTCAACTTCTTTTCCTGAACATGTAAACAATTAATTATTTTGTGTGTGTTTTTAAAGCTAGCTAATTGCTCATTTCACCCTGACCTGGATGGCCCAGGCTAGCCTGATCTCGTCAGATCTCAGAAGCTAAGCAGGGTCAGCCCTGGTTAGTATTTGGATGGGAGACCACCAAGGAATACCAGGGTTGCTGTGCTGAGGAAGGCACTGGCAAACCACCTGTTAGTCTCTTGCCATGAAAACCTCAAAAAAGGGGTCGCCATAAGTCGGCTGCGACTTGACGGCACTTTACACGCACACAATAGTTCATTTCACTTCTCTGCTTGTTCCATTGAGGAATGAGTTGCCTATAAAAGTTCCACCTGAAACAGATAAGTGCCTTCTGAAACAAACTAAGTAGCTGCACTGTGTATATTTATCCCTGTTAACTTGCTTTCCTCTTGCCTCCCCTCCACTAGTTAAATGTAGTCCTTTGGGCTGTGGACTTGCCTTCTTTACTGAGTAAAGTCATGAACTTTGACAATGCTACATAATCAATCAATTAATGAACTATACAATTTGTAGTAGTTTTTAGTATCCCCCCGCCCCCCCAGCTGAACAGCATACCAACCATCAGTTCATTTATAGAGCAAAATAAGCATTCCCTTATGGCGGCCTGACTCCAATTCTTGCTGCATTAGCAAATAAGCATTTAGGATATAATATACTGACTGCCAAATCAATGCTACTTCACGTAACATGACATTACAATGGCACTTCTGGTAGATATGCCAGCACAAATCAGGATGTTAAGCTATCACAGTCACTGTTCATGAATTTACTTAGAACACACAATATGGTGCAATATTTTAGATACTCTTGGCTGGAAAGAGCCATTTCTACAGGTAAAAACACTGATGTCTGATCTTATACTTCCTGCTTATATTGGATGACTCATATTGGCTGACTATTCCCTTCATCTTTTTAAAAAGATTCCCTGACCTATAAGAGATTGTCAGCCCATTCCTGAAAGGGGGGGCGAATTCTTCTGGAGCCGCGTGATCCTGCCACCAGCATAAGTGTGTGTAATCGCGCAATTACACATACTTATGCTGCCAGCGAAGCCAGTCCCGCCGGCGGCCAAGCGCCGCAGAACTGCGCCTCACTCCTCTGCCGGCGCAGCCTCTCCGTGGCACAGGCCACGGTGTAGAGAGCTGCGCCGGCGCAGGGGGGCAGGCTGGGGGCAGGCCAGGGGGAGGAGCTGCTGGTTAGGGGGCTCCCTATCCCAGTTCAGCCAGTTACGCCGGCGCTGGGAACGGTGGTGCTGTGCCTGTTTTTGAGCAGGCGCAGCCTCGCTGTTTTCAATAGGGCTTTTAGCCCCGGTAAAACCAAAAAAAGGCGCAAAAAGGCTTTTTGTTTTGTTTTACGGCGTGCGCCAGTCGGCTTAGGAAGAGGCACCACTGCGCCTCTTCCCCGCCGACTCTGCACACCGTTATTTCAGGAATGGGCTGTATGTGTGTTAATTTAGCCAAGCATCTGGTACACCTATGCAAAACTGTAACACAAATGTCGAAAATTAAACACAAATAGTAATTTCCATTTGTTAATTGAAATATTTATTTGTGAACATATAGCGTGTGTGTATTTACACAGAAATTTACTGTGCTTTTGTCCACCTAGGAGAAACCAGTTTAAGGTAAAATATAAGTTACTTTTACTTTGCAGTCAATAGAATATACAATATTGCCCCATATACCAATGATACGAAGTGATATCATGGGAAGGTCTTGCCCACTACGCTGTGTTTGCTGGTTCTCAAGGGCTAGCTGGACCATATCTGAAACAGGATGTTGAGCTAGCAGGGCACCTCTTATGTTCACCTGACAAACCATAGTCAAGCTGCATGTATTTTACCCAAAATTAAACCTGGAGTTGAGCGTTAGCCATATTATTAGCTAAATTAAGCATAACATATTGACCCATGCAGCTGAACAATAGTTACACAAAGGTCAAGTATTACATTGAATACTCACTGATTCTGGTTTATCCTTTTTCTAGAATAAAAATGCACCTCTCCCCCACAAAAAATATCAACTCAAAGTCAACAAGACAAAACTAGTGTTCAAACACTACTGCTGTAACATGCAATTCCAAATAGCCTGAAAGTAATATGGTATTGTATCCAATGGAAGCATTTGATGATGTGAATGAAGGAAAGTTTTGGTCTACACATAGGGTTGCCAACTTCCAGGTCCTAGCTGGAGAGCTCCTATTACAACTGACCTCTAACCGACATAGGTCAGTTCCCCTGGAGAAAATGGCCACTTTGGCAATTGGACTGTATGGCACTGAAGTCCCTCCTCTCCCCAAACACCACCCTCTCTGCCTCCAAAACCTGCCAATGGTGAAGAGGGACCTGGCAACCCTATCTACACATAAGCCAGGATGAAGTGGTAAAATGGAATTTACCATTTCAAGTTCTAGATAAGGAATTTATATATATATAATTTATTTATATCCTGCCTTACCTCTTGGCTCAAGGTGACTTACAAATAATTAAAACATTACTTATGAAATGAAAATAACTCCCCTCATACATCCTTCCCCTCCCTAAAGTATTGATACAAGCAATAAAACAAAACAAAACAAAATAAAAAGGAGTACATCAATGACAAAGGTTCTGGGCCAGTCTTCTTAATTCTGTGCAAGCTTTCTCCTTGTGAGAAAGTTTTATATGAGGAAGAATTCCAAAATATCTCCACCCCCTTCTGCAGAAGAATAGTCCATTCGACTACTACAAGGCTTTATTATATCATTCTGCTATGTGTGGCGTTTTTGTGGGACACTTTAAAACACACATGAAATGGTCTTGAACGTAGATAGCCTGAACACAAAACAGCATTTTTTTTTTTTACAAACTACAAAATGAAATTAAAGTTCAAAACAATGTAAAATGTAGTGATAGGCTATTTGTGTTCTAGGGAAAACAAGAACAAAATAAATGAGACTTCAAAATGAAGCTGCCAAACTGGAATTGTCACTATGTAACTTGATTTCAGCAAATCCCAAGAATGGCTATCTCTCTAAAGTAAGTAACTCTCTCTCTCTCTTTCAGTTGTTTATTTACATTATCAATCTTGCAAGATGTATTCATCACCAGTGTGAATCTGACACACCCATAATGATTGGATCACTTGTTCACTGGATTAGATTCTGCATTTGTTGGTACTCTGTACAGGAATGTGACACACCTACCACTATCTCAAGCATGGCTTCATCATTTGGCCTCATTTTGTTAAAAAAAATACTCATGCTTCGGATAGAAGCACCTACCGCTTCATGGATTTAATGAAGTGGGCTCTGGCTCACAAAAATGTGTGTAAGAGACATGGGTTGGTGCTTAATGTACAAGGCTCCTTTTTGTTTTTGCTGTAACAGATTAACCCTCTGGAATTTTGTTATAGGTGTAGTTAGAGCCTAATAAATTAATCCAAGTGTTTCTTAAAAAAAAAAATTTCCTACCTGACATTATAAATGCTGAAGAACATGGATAATTGGTATATGTTCTCCCTGAGAACTCATTTTTGTATTTGTTATAAGCAAACACCTGGATTACAAGAAGACAAAATCACAAATACACA
This sequence comes from Euleptes europaea, assembly GCF_029931775.1. NCBI lineage: Eukaryota > Metazoa > Chordata > Lepidosauria > Squamata > Sphaerodactylidae > Euleptes > Euleptes europaea. The sequence goes on along the minus strand of NC_079315.1, from coordinate 38,448,674 downwards.
CATGGATGCAATATATAAATATTGAAAGATACAACATATTTGATAAAAAATCCCAGGCTTGGGTCCATTGAAATTGTTCTCCTCGCATATTTCTTGGGCCACTGCCAAGGTTTTTCTCCGTTGTGGCACTCACATTCTCTGCCAATAGCACTTCTAAGTGTGCAAGATCAATGCTTTTCAGAGTGCACTTATACAAGCAGAAGTACCAGTGGCAGAGGTATGCTCAGAGGGAAGCATGATGAGAATTATGTCATAGGACCCAAAGACAAAAGGCAGGCTTCTAGTTCTCACTGCTAAGGATAAAATACATACATTGCTAAGGATAAAATACATAAAACAATGCTGCTCTTGTTGAACAGTTATAAAATAGCCCTGGTATCTTCCTGGATTTTAAAATTTCAAGTTTTTTAAAAAGTGAGTTTTAGAAGATCTGAAATGTTATATATATTTTAAATTTCCTCGGGCAAAATTCTATCTAGTGTGGAATCAGAGTTGGAAGAGACCACTAGGGTCATCTACTCCAACCCCCTATACAATGCAGGAAATTCCAAATTACCTCCCCCCCACACCCCCAGTGACCCCCTACTCCATGCCCAGAAGATGGCCAAGATGCCCTTCCTCTCATGATCTGCTTAAGGTAATAGAATCAGCATTGTTGACAGATGGCCATCTAACCTCTTCTGAAAAACCTCCAGGGAAGGAGAGCTTACCACCTCCTGGGGAAGCTTGTTCCACTGAGGAACCGCTCTAACGGTTAGATAGCTGCTCTGAAAAACACACACTACTGAAAGTATGTTTTATGATTTTGGAAGCATTTTAACTCTAATATGTGCAAAAAGAAGGGAAAAAAAACAGGTTGTGGCTCAGCTGATGAAGAGGAATGATGAAGCACTATAATTGTAATATTGCCAGCTCCAGGCCCACTCCGGCCAAATGGCTTAAGCAACTTCAACCAATGGCATGCCTGTAGGCTATGACATTCACTTAAGATTCAGGCAAGCACATGGTAGTTAGATTTGTAGCCTATTTCCATACATTCATATTAAAATACATAATATGGCTCAAGTAACAGGAGAAAATGGGAGAAATGGGAACAAACACTCCTGAATACCTGATTTGGCCATAAGGCTATTTTTTTAATGGGTTTTCTTTTTGACAAATCATTTGGTACATCATTTTGTGGGTTAAGAGACGTGTTGCAAAACCTTACTAATTTTGAAAATAATTTCAATGATTCCGGAACAAAATTCCTTTTAAAGATTGATTTACTTCCTCCTAAAAAGTTAAAATCAGATATATGGTAAGAGATATGGGGAAGATATCCCTAAATGTGGAGAACTGATTCAAAATCTGTATGACCAACTGTGGGAACAAAACCACTAGCTCATTTTAAAAAGTCAATTAACCCTGTCTTTTTGTTTTGTTTTTAAGGTACCAATAGCTAATTTGTGAATTGCACAATCAGTTTGTGCCTTGAAAATACATCTGAATGTGAGGGGAAATAGAAATATATGAAAAGTGATATTTACTAGTGAGGAACACATTGACTGTTTTCAACACTTGAGTCAACATTAAACATTTGCCTTCAAACTGGAATAAGAAAACACTGAACTGAATAGAGCCAAAGTCAGTTTGGAAATCTATAACCAAGCACTTTGGTTATATATATATATAAATATTAACAATTTCAAATTTCTCACAACAGGATTTGTCTGAACCAGAAATGTACAAGTCAAAAGTTTTTCTCACTCTTGATTTAAAGAGAAAAAACGATACTCATCTTATTTACTTATATTTTGTATTGCTTTTTTCTCAGCAAGTTAAACACTTAAAATATTATCTGTAATCCAATATTAAAATCCTGGCAGTCATAACCACCCACATATATAGCTGACATCTTCCAAATATCTCTTACATCTAAACTTTGAAAAGGCAGTCCATTAAGGACTTTACAGGAAAGTGCTATGACTGATATAAAAGTTGATTGATATTACAGAGCATGCTACGAAAACACACGTTTATGTGTGTGTATAATAAAGTCTCTCAACATTCAAGCATACATTAATGTAACACACAAGTATCAGAACCAAAAAATAATTCTATTAAGCATATTTTATACTTGTACATTGCTTGACTGAAAATATATGAATACTAACAGTCCATTCAATATCGGGTAAAACATGTTAAAACCCTGTAGTAACTTTTAATACGCAAGAACTGTTTTGACTGTATAACTCCTTAACCATAATGGTTTTACCTTCAGATTTTACATGTTCACCTGTGGCCATTTTGAAAATAGTGTTACTGAAGAAGCAGGGAACAATTATTGTTTTCCAGAAATTCCATTTCCACTGATGTTTATAAGCACGTAAATGAGTTAGGTGGGACAGAGGATGACTAACATAATTACCTTCATTCAACAGTTTACAGAGAGGAAACATGGAGACCAGTTTAGACTCATCCTGGGAGTCACAAATCAAAGAGTTGCACCACATGTCCCCACAGCACCACATGTCCCCACAGCTCAACACTGTTGCCCTTCTTGCACAGTGCAGCTATCTACTGGCCTTGGATGATTGGCTCTTCCTCTCTTCGCCAGCACTGTTAGGTGCAGCAGAACAATTTATTTATATGTTTGTTCAAGAGATTTCTAAATCGCCTTTTACCTACAATATCCTTAAGGCAGCTAACTGAGAAAAACCATAAATAATTTCACACAAAATTATTGTGCCTTATGGATATTCTTTAGCTGATCAATGGTGGTTTTGTCTTGTTTTTATGTCCCTGCCTTGTTTTAATGTCTTTTTATATTGATAATTTATGAATTTATTATTTTATGGTATAAATAATTACATAAGATCAGCTCCAGTCCCCCTATTATACACCTGCTACTAAACTACCACCTAAAGACAGTAATAATGTATTTATTTATATTTTATTTATTAAAATATTTGTACCCCACATTTCCTTTTGCTTTAAGGTAGATTACAGGTAAGAATTATAGATTAAAAATAACATAAAAATCCCAAATACTTTCCTTCCCCCTCCCCCCCGAAAGATGCCTGCTGTTTACATCCCAACAAAGGCCCAAGTTTTAAGGTGCTTCCTGATGAAGTCCAATGAGGGAGCTCTCTTCACCTTTTCAGGAAGTCTGTTCCACAGACTAGGAGCTGCATTGGAAAAGACACAGGCTCTGGTAGATGCCAAGCAGGCTACCCTAAGTGGGGGACCAACCAGCAGGTGGCAACCTGAACATCATACTTGGTGTACAGGAACATATGGGAGGAGACAGTCTTAGCAGTGGTGTGTGTGTGAAAAGGATCTTGGGGTCTTAGTAGTGTGATACGGTTAGGTAAAAAGGCAAATGCGATCTTGGGCTGCATCAACAGAAGTATAGTGTCCAGATTACGCAAAGTGACGGTATTGCTTTGCTCTGGTTAGACCAGAGTTGTGTTCAGTTTTGGGCACCACAATTTAAGGATGCAGACAAGCTGGAATGTGTCCAGAGGAGAGCAACAAAAATGGTGAGGACCAAGTCCTACGAGGAAAGGTTGAAGGAGCTGGGTATATTTAGCCTGGAGAGAAGACGACTGAGAGGTGATATGATAACCGTATTTGAAGGGCTCTCATATAGAGGATGGTGCTGTTTTTCTGTTGCCCTAGAAGGTCAGACTAGAATGGAGCCTTGTCTACTCACCGAGAGGGTTCCTTCCACTCTGAGGAAGAAGGGCATCTTGCAGCTTGGGTTATTCACACCCACTGCTAGGGGAGCAGGATCATTTTTCTACTTCCTGTCTCCTGGGTGTGAATAGCCCGGGCTTCCAGTTTCTACTAACCAGCTACTAGAAACAGGAGAGTAAACTTGAAAAAAATCACTGAATTTAACAATCAGAACGTGTAATTGAGAACTCCAGAAAGAACAATGCACACAGAACAAGTAAACTTAGTTGTAGGGAATAGAAAGGAAAGGAATAAGAATTATGACCCTTTTTTAATTCACTCTTGGTAGTGTAATAATTAGGTAGTGTTCCAACTAAGTAGATGCTCCTTGGACCCGGAATCCCAGCAGGAGGCCACCCTGGAGACAGAATCGGGTGGGCAAGATGTCCTTCTTTCTCAGAGTGGAAGGAACCCTCTCGGTGAGTAGACAAGGCTCCGTTCCCACTCTGAGGGAAGGGCATCTTGCAGCTTGGGATGTCCAAGAGCTAGGTCCTGGGTGGGATTAATCATCTGCTTCAATGACGCTTTGGAGCATTCTTTTGCCAAAGCGAAGGTGTTGATTTTATAATGCCACATGAAGGTAGAAATGGATGACCACGTGGTTGCTCTGCAGATTTCCTCTATGGATGCTCTATTGTAGTATGCAGTAAATAAGCCTTATATTGGTGTCTGAAGTTTAAAGCATGGACCTATATTGGCATTTGTAAAGGACTTTTGAAGGTAGATAGCTTTAATTTAATCCATTTACTATGATTTAATTGTAACAGAAATTTATAAGAATTTATAAAAAAATTAGGGATTTATTTATTATACAATTTATTTATTATACAATTCATTAAGGAAACATCAAGATATATTGTGTATTGGATGAAGATAGTTTGTATTTACTGTGACCTAAATTTTATTTGAATGTTGTATGTATAAACCAATGGCAAACATTGTTAGTGTTTTTCACGCAGCAGATACTGTATATATTGCACTACTTGGTATATTTTTGTATCTTTATATCTTAGGCTGTCGAAGCCACAGCGAAACGTGCTTGGGAATCTAGACTGCATGTTCCTTGTCGTCTCCTTGTTGTTTTGTCTTCCATTTTCCTCTGTACTGTTTGAGACCACTCTGCAGGACTACTTTATGCTCCCTCCACCGGCGGGAGCTTGGCAACCTTACCGGGCAGCTCCATTACACACTCTTCCCTGACTGGGAGCTTTACAACTTGACCGGGCAGCTTTGCTTGGCATCTCCTCTACCTTTTTGGGACCTACTGCACATGTCTGCAGCCGTTCCTGGAGTCTGCCCCGACATTGGATCATGTTGACTTCTTGTCCGCGGTTTGACTGTTTTGTATGAAGACTGTTTTGTATGAGTATTGTTTTCTTCACTTTTCTGTACCGGGGATTTCTGTACCTTATATGTTGCTTAGTGGAAAATAGAGCTTGCTATACTAGTTCTGCTGCGTGTTGGTATTACTTGTATTATTTATGTAGTTTCTTAAAAGTGTTTGTGTAGCATTACCTTTGTAATGTACTGACTAGCAGTATAGTTAGTGTTTGTGAGCTTGCGTGCTGATCTTTTCATTTGCACAGCTATTGTAGTATGTGGCAGTAGTAGTGACGCTTTGAACGGAGTGGGCAGTAACGCCCTCTGGGATCAGAAGCTTTGATGTGGAATAGGCCTCTGCAATACACTGCTTTACCGTATGGCTTAGCGCTGGTCTGGACATATTGTGGCCTCTATTTGGAGCCGACATGGAGACAAACAGAGTGTCAGATTTCCAAAAGGAACTCGTCCGACTGATATAAGTTCCGATGGCCCTACGGACGTCCAGCAAGTGCCACTCTCTTTGTTTGGTGGTGATGGGATTAGCAGAGAAGGAATGTAGGTGGATTTCTTGCTCTCTGTGGAAGGTTGTGTTAACTTTTGGGACAAAGGTGGGATCGGGTCGAAGGACCACCTTGTCCCGGTGGAATATGCATAGGTCCTTTCGAGTGGAAAGTGCCCCTAGTTCAGAAATTCTTCTCGCAGATGTGATGGTAGTTAGAAACAAGAAACAAAGAAGGCACCTTCTTCAGTGGCTCGAATAGTGGCTTTGACAGAGCTGAGAGCACCACATTGAGAAGCCAAGTAGGAAACCTATGAACGGGCGGAGGGTTCGTCTGGGTGATTTCTTTTAGGAAGGCTTTGATCTGTGGATGCCCAGATAGAGGGAAGCCGTCCATAGATGGGATGACTGAGGATATAGCTGCCACCTGTTTGCGTAAGGTGGCTGGTCTCAGTTGTTGCTCTGCCCCGTCTTGCAGGAATGCTAGCAATTTTGGGAGATCAATGGATAAGGGGTTTTGCACTTTCCAAAGACAACACCTGATTAAGGCCTTCCATGTATAATCATATATTCTTCTGGTGGAAGGTTTGCGTGCCTCTAGGATGGTGGAAATAATGTCATCATTTAGGCCTAGGGATGAAAGTCTTAGCCTTTCAATGCCCATACAGTCAGCCTGAACTAACCAGGATTGGGGTGAAGAGTCGGTCGCTGTTGTAGAAGATTGGGATGAGTTGGAAGGCCCCACGGGTGCCATGGACATTGCTGTCAGGGCTGCAGACCAAGGTCTGCAAGGCCAATCTGGAGCTACTAGGACCAGCAACATCCTTTCCAATCTGATCTTCCTGATCACTCTCTGTAAGATGAGGAGTGAAGGGAAGGCGTAAAGCATCCCCTTGGGCCAAGGGGATAGTAGGGCATCTGCCTCTTCCACTAGTGGATGGACAAACCGGGAGTAAAATCGTGGAAGACTGTGGTTCTAGTGTGAGGCAAAGAGGTCCACTTGGAGAGGTCAAAATCTGTCCTCTATCATCTGGAAGACCTGTGGACACAGACTCCATTCCTCCTTGTCTATGGTGCGTCGACTCAACCAGTCTGCCTGGATGTTGTGACAGCCTTGTACAGTGAGGGGGGAAAATATTTGATCCCCTGCTGAATTTGCCCGTTTGCCCGCTGACGAAGAAATGACCAGTCCATAATTTTAATGGTAGGTTTATTGTAGCTGTGAGAGACAGAATAACAACAGGAAAAACCCCAGAAACCCAGAAGACAAAAGTCAGAGATTGATGTGCATTATAATGAGTGAAATAAGTATTTGATCCCTTTGCAAAAGATGACTTAGTACTTGGTGGCAAAACCCTTGTTGGCAATTACAGAGGTCAGACGTTTCTTGTAGGTGGCCAACAGGTTTGCACACATCTCAGGAGGTATTTTGTCCCACTCCTCTTTGCAGATCCTCTCCAAGTCAGTAAGATTTCGAGGCTGATGTGTAGCTACTCAAACCTTCAGCTCCCTCCACAGATTTTCGATGGGATTAAGGTCTGGGGACTGGTTAGGCCAGGACCTTAATGTGCTTCTTCTTGAGCCACTCCTTGTTTGTTGCCTTGGCCGTGTGTTTTGGGTCATTGTCATGCTGGAATACCCATCCTCGACCCCTTTTCAATGCCCTGGCTGAGGGAAGGAGGTGCTCACCCAAGATTTGATGATACATGGTCCTGTCCATCGTCCCTTCGATGCGGTGAAGGTGTCCTGTCCCCTTAGCAGAAAAACACCCCCAAAGCATAATATGTCCCCCTCCATGTTTGACAGTGGGGATGGTGTTCTTGGGGTCGTAGGCAGCATTCCTCCTCCTCCAAACACAGCGAGTTGAGTTGATGCCAAAGAGCTCGATTTTGGTCTCATCTGACCACAACACTTTCACCCAGTTCTCCTCTGGGTCATTCAGATGTGCATTGGCAAACTGCAGACGGGCATGTACATGTGCTGTCTTGAGCAAGGGGACCTTGCAGGCTCTGCAAGATCTCAGTCCTTCACGGCGTAGTGTGTTACCAACTGTTTTCATGGTGACTATGGTCCCAGCTGACCTGAGATCATTGACAAGTTCCCCCCGTGTAGTTCTGGGCTGCTTCATCACCGTTCTCATGATCATTGCAACTCCACGAGATGAGATCTTGCATGGAGCCCCAGACCGAGGGAGGTTGACGGTTAGGGTTAGGGTTGTCACCTTCTCACCAAGCTGCTTGGCAATAGTCTTGTAGCCCAGTTCAGCCTTGTGCAGGTCTACAATCTTGTCCTTGACATCCTTGGACAGCTCTTTGGTCTTGGTCATGGTGGCTAGTTTGGAATCTGATGGACTGCTTCTGTCGACAGCAGAACCCTAACCCTAGTCTGGCTGGTTGATAGGGGATCAAATACTTATTTCACTCATTATAATGCACATCAATCTCGGACTTTTGTCTTCTGGGTTTCTGGGGGTTTTCCTGTTGTTATTCTGTCTCTCACAGCTACAATAAACCTACCATTAAAACTATGGACTGGTCATTTCTTCGTCAGCGGGCAAACGGGCAAATTTTGCAGGGGATCAAATACTTTTTTCCCTCACTGTGTTTGGCCCGAAGTGCTATAAGATTCTTTTCCGCCCAGGTGAAGATCTTTTGGGCTTCCTGGTGAAGGGCTGAAGACCTGGACCCACCTTATTTGTTCAGGTGGCTCTTTGCTGCCACAGTCTGTCCTGATGAGCACATGTCTGCTTGTCAAGGTGTGTTGGAAACTCGTTAGGGCCAGACATACCGCTCTTAGCTCTAGGAAGCTGATGTGTCTCTCCTGTTCTGTAAGAGACCAGGATCCCTGGACAATGAGATTCTGCATCGTGGCTCCCCAACCCTCTAGACCAGAGCTTCTCAAACTGTGGGGTTGCGACCCCATTTGGGGTTGCGTGATTGAATTTTGGGGTTGTGAAAAAGCCCTCCCAGGAGACAGCGAAGAGGGAAGTGCCAACAAAGAGGAGGAGAAGGGGGGTGGGGAAAAGAAGAAAATGGGTGGGAGAGGGGAGGAACAACCTGCCCAGCGCCCAACTCCTTCACAGCATGCACAATGAGCCGCTTTGCCCACTCACGGATAAAAAGCGCCCAGATTGGTTGGGGAAAACACAAGGGCGCCTTCCTATTGGCTCTATGGCTGAGAGGAGCGGCGCACAGATTTCCATCTCAATTGGAGCTTTGCAAGAGCTCTGATCGTGCAGTTTAGGCGGGAGTGAAGGATGTACCATGTAAGTCCAGATCCAGCCCCTTGAGAGCTACTATCCGGTCCACGAGCCAGCCAAGTGGCATAGCGTTGCACTGCCAGTATAGCTCCTGGACTTGGTCCCATCTTACCTGGGCCCATCCAAGGTCTCCCCCCATGCCTGGTAAGGAGTGTGATGTCACCCACCCACCTTGGCTGCAAGGGAGAAGTTTGGATGTGCTTTGCCTTCCCCCAAAGCCGGACAGAGAGCCCTGATCCACTTACACCATGAGCCTTTCCAATTGCTCCCTCCTCCCCTCCCCCCGCTGTGAGGCAGACTTTGGCATAATGCGTGCTGTGCAAATTGGCCCTCCTGCAACTCTTTCCGGGATGTCATCATGCCTTGCATCAGCGCAAGCCAGTGTCAGTGCCGGTTGCATAAGCTCATGCAATGCCTTGCAAAACAGAATGTGGACGGGGGCTGAGGAAGACAGTTGTTCCTTGGCCACAGGGGAAGTTTGCAAGCCCCAGTTTTCAATTGTTAAGGTCCCGTTTGAAATGCAAAGTGATAGTTTAGCACCCCTCCCATTGTCGTGTGCTTGGGTGGGTATGACCCCTGCTCTCAATGCGTAAAATGGACTGAAGTAAAATGGAATGGATTTTCCAGTAAGGTCAGCGTGGTGTAGTGGATAAGAGCAGTGGTTTGGAGCGGTGGAGTCTTGTCTGGAGAACCGGGTTTGATTCCCCACTCCTCCACATGAGTGGCGGAGGCTAATCTGGTGAACTGGATTTGTTTCCCCTCTCCTACACATGAAGGCAGCTGGGTGACCTTGGGCTAGTCACACTTTCTCAGCCTCACCTACCTCACAGGGTGTCTGTTGTGGGGAGGGGAAGGGAAGGCGATTGTAAGCCGGTTTGATTCTCCCTTAAGTGGCAGAGAAAGTTGGCATATAAAAACCAACTCTTCTTCTTCTACTACTCTGGGACTGGAATGAAAGCACCCAGGGTGGAATGACAGCCCCCTGGACTAGCAGAGGTGATTTGGGACAGGAATGACAGCTCCCCAGGGTGGAATGAAAGCCCCTGGGACTACCAGAAATGTTCTGGGACTGGAATGACAGTCCCCCGAGTGGAATGACAGTCCCTGGGACTAGAAGAAGTGTTCTGTGGTTGGAATGACTCCCCCAAGTGGAATGACAGCCGCTAGGACTAGCAGAAGTGTATGGGGCTGGAATGACAGCCCCCAGAGTGGAATGACAGACCTTAGGACTAGCAGTAGTGTTTTGGAGCTGGAATGACAGCCCCCAGAGTGGAATGACAGCCCCTGGGACTAGTAGAAGTGTTCTGGGACTGGAATGACAGCCCCTGAGTGGAATGACAGACCCTGGGACTGCTCATACTGAAAACTAAGTACTGTGCCTGTAACCATTCAAGATTTGAACTGTTCCTAACCAACTGAGCTTTGTGCCACTCTTGAAGTAAAGCAATCAATCTATCTACCCTTCTGTAAATAATAAACTTCAATTTATCTTCATTATTATAAAATCAGCTACAGCCTCTAAGCCTCTCAATTTCATCTGGGGGGAGGAAAGGGAGGTTTTATTCTCACACAAACAAAGGTGACAAGGTGTGGGTTTAAGAAATATTAAAAACCCTCACATTTATTGGTAGGAGCAAATTTGTGGGGTTCTAGGGAAGACAAACCCTCACAACGCATATACACTCATCTTCTTCATACTCTTGTTTTCAGACCTGTACTTTGCAGACTCCTCTTAGACTAAGTCCTTCTGCTTACTATGCTTATCTCTGCTGGTCAACGCAGCTTAGACAATGACAGTCACAGAGCATATCACAACAGCTCTGGCCATTGCAGCCATGTCTACCTGTCCCATCTCCTTTTCTAACAGTGCAACCCTAAGCAGAGTTACACCCTTCTGAGCCCATTCATTTCAATGCATTGCACTGTAACAGTAGGACTGCTTAATCAATCACCGTGAAAAGCATCACTACCACCAGATACCACCACAAAATTCATTGCTGGTTTCCATTATTGATTGTGGCAAAAACACATGAAGAGTGTTCACTGTATATAAATGCTACTCTGGTCTTCTGTTGCATTGATTTATTAAAATTAGAAATATGGCAAAGAAAAGTAGCAACGTTTTTAAAAACCTTTCCTTATCGTCTCTGGCTCTTCTGATTGTATCGTACACTGGCACACTGCCACAGACAATGCCTTCAAATGCACATTGTGCTGTGTAGGAGTGATGACTGAGTGCCCTTGAGGCACCTTAAACAATATGCTGTCACCTCTAGTCACTGCTCAGTAGAGCTAATGCCGTACCTGTTATGACAAGAATCAGCCACTTTCAGGCACCACACCTCTGCCCCTAAACACACATTTTTTAAGTAGGATGAGCCTGGCTATAAAGTCTTCTGGTGTTGCCAGGTAGAAACAATATTTTCTATAAACAACAAAGAGGCAGGATAAAATTCAGATCAAGCCCTCAGTGGGAGGGTTTCATTTTGTTGCTACTTTTGCAAACAAGAATATTCTTTAGATTCTTCTACAATAGTTTAGTTCATTTGTGGACAACAGACAAAGACAAAATAAATATTGACAGGAAAAACTTGCCATCTGCAGATCCCATACTCCTGATGTGCTGTGTTCTTTCAAACAAATCAAATGTTTTTCTTCTCTATGGATGGGTTGTGAGGCCTTGGTTCCTTAAAAAAAGACGTACTAGAAGATGAATTGTAATTGTGTACACTGGTGTCTTCTTCCTCACTGCCGTTGTTATTAGAAGAGAGAAGTAGAAACCTTTATAATGGAATCCAAGGAGTCCGCAAAGAAAACTTTACGTGTAGTCTTGCATGTAAATTTACCATCCAGCCAATTGTACACTCGGTTGTTGTCATAATCCATCTTGTCACATACTAACTTCTTGCATTTAAATTCCTTAAGTTGTTCCTTAAAGTTCACATTGTATATCCAGTTCTAATTTCTATTGAAAAGTGTTGCCAGATGCAGATTTACCTAAGATAGATGCTTTTGTATCCAAAAGTGACTCCACTTTGGTAACAGCTTGATTTGAAGTCTCTATAATCAGTATCATGAGTTCTAATGAACATGTATTAAGAATTGAACACCATTTCTTCTGGAATTCCTTATCATTTTGAAATAACCTAGGTTCCTTATGAATTCTAACTCCTCTAGGGATATGTTTAACCCAGAAGTATTCTAGTAATGTGGAGGAGTGTAACTCAGTTCTTATTATCCTTTTCTGAAGATGTACAAAGTCATCTCAATTTGCAAGTAACTAAACTAAAAAATAGATGGTTTTTCAATAAGTTTATCAATATGTTCTTGAGAAAACTATGAGTGTTCTCCCAATCCATCGGGTGGGCCCAACTGGATTACCAGTAATAAAGCAACAAGAAAGAGGGTCCCACCAAAGCAAAGACAAAAAAAAGAGATTGGTGCAAAGGAAAAAAAACTTATTTAATGGTTACTGTGCCCCTACACAAGCATCTTCAGGGGGATCTGATGAACAAAAATTATGCTCTGAGAGCAGTTTTAGGTAATTTAGAAAAGTTTTTAATTGACATGAATGATGTATTCTGATAACGCATTTTTCATGCTTGATTTATTGTCCTAGTTGCTTTTAAAAATGTGTTATAAACTTATATAGATATACAGGTTAATACTTTATCTTAATTTATATTGATCATCCCCCTAAAGAAGCTCGTGAGAAACACGTAGGGACACGTTAACCATTAAATAAGGTTTTATCCCCCTTGCACCAATCTCTGCTTTTTGTCTCCGTTTTTCTTCTCCAACACTTCTTTTCTTTGGGGAAAAAAGAACAGAAGCCTGTCCAAAGTGGCAACTAAGCTGGCTTTCCTGCCTTTTATCAGAAGAATTATGCAAATCAACAAATAATTAAGCATACATAAAGAAAAATCCCCTCCCCCTTTTTTGTACACCACACTGTGCAAATTGGTCCACCTCAGCAATTTGACAGCAATCAAAAAGGACAAAAATCTTGACTTGGAATGTTACAGTATCAAAACCCATGTCTCAGTTCTGTATTTGAGCTGCAGTATCTCATTTCACAGTTGGGGTGGAGAAGGGTTATGCGGCGCTATCATTTGCACCTCATTAGTCTTCAGCTGGAGCTTTAAGAAAGCTGATATTCCCTCTAAATTTTTACAGATGCTTCTAGTTTAGTAGTTCATAACTGCACTACTCAGAAAGCCTTCCTGTCACTAAACTGCTTGCTGGCATGCAAGCCAAATTCAAAAGCCCAGTAAAAAGCAAACCTTTGTGGTGCTGACATACCTGAACCGAATATACTTGACTCATATTAATAATAATAGTGATGATGATGCTTGATATTTTATATAGCATTTTAGGGTTCAAAGTAATTCACAAACATTATCTCGATGATCTGTACAACAGCCCTGTACAATGGTATTATCCTCATGTTGCAGAATGGAGGGGGAATGATAAAGAGGAGGCCTGTATTACCAAGTAAATTCCTGGCAAAGGTGATATTGACCTGCCTGTTCATCTTAATTTGTGTGTGTGGCCAATGACTATTTGCCCGGTGAAAGAAATTTAACCTGGAGCATTCATTATTTCATGCATGTTCCATGCACTGTGAGTCAACATTTGTTCGGGATTTGGTACAGATGGTACATGTGTGCACATACTGCATATTTGTTCTACATTATAGCAAATCTCTCCCTGACCTGGATGGCCCAGGCTAGCCTGATCTCATCAGATCTCAGATGCTAAGCAGGGTCAGCCCTGGTTAGTATTTGGATGGGAGACCACCAAGGAATACCAGGGTTGCTGTGCGGAGGAAGGCACTGGCAAACCACCTCTGTTAGTCTCTTGCCATGAAAACCCCAAAAAGGGGTCGCCATAAGTTGGCTGCGACTTGATGGCACTTTACACACACACATAGCAAATCTCACTTCTACAACTCTCCACAAAAATGGTTGTGAAGGGAAAGGGGTAATTCTGTGGAGCTGTCTGTGATATCAATTACTATCCCACAGAAATATTTACTCAGCAAGGGAAATTATTTGCCCACAGTCACTTTTTTCAAACCAATCTCTTAGATCAGTTGATGTACAGTATTCCAGTTTAGATTGGCTTGATTCCACTGAACACAATCTGGCTTAAATTCCTTTAAGCAAAGTTGCTATTGCTTAACTGGTGTGTGGATGACTCAGAATTTCAATATTTCCTTTGCCATATACTGCTGGAATCAGATGAGGCATCCTCTTCTCAGAACTCATCACTTTCTTTGTAGCTCTCTCCGACACAGAGTTTTCTTGTCTTTCGTTTTCATTTTAATTTGGTAAAGTTCAGAGCAGGTGACATTGGTCTGTTGTTAATCTTCTGTGCTTTAGTCATGTTAAGGCTAATGACAGAGGACACAAATCCCTTGATGGAACTGAATACATTCCAAGCTTCTCGGACCCACTCAAAGCAGTAATCCCCTGCAGCTGGAACTTTCTTACCATCATAGACCACTAATACATTTTTTAAAAGCTAATCACTAGTGACAAATGTAAACTGGACTGACAAGCTCTCTTCTTCAGCACCCAACTTTTCTTTCACAATGCCAAGACTTGCCATTTCAGTGACTGATATGATCTGCCAGCAATACCAAACTTAGCATTGTATAGCTTCACTCTAAGTGACTAGAAGGTTTTAAAAGCTTCCTCTGCTGTCAGACTGTAACAAAAAAAGGTCATCCTTTACACAAAACACTTCACAACCAAGAAACTGATATTTCACCGACTTTATCATTATCTATCCAAGACCCAGTTTATTTAGATATAATGTACAAGCTACCAGTATAACACAATTATGGTACATATTCTTTGCAGTCAAGAATTTTGCTCCACCTCAGAAAAAATGATCTTTAAAATTAATGCACACTCGTGACAATGGATGAACATTAGAAGCTGTAATCCTAAGCACATGTACCTCAGAAGAAGACCCATTGTATACAGTGGAGTTACTGTTGAGTAAACAAGCATATGATTGTGCTGCACATCCCACTGAAATTAATGGAAGCAAATACTATAGACTAAAGTCTGACCAGCTTGATGCCATTGTAAACTATTGGTGCACTACTGTGTGTGTGTGTAAAGCGCCGTCAAGTCGCAGCCGACTTATAGCGGCCCCTTTTTGGGGTTTTCCTGGCAAGAGACTAACAGAGGTGGTTTGCCAGTACTTAATGAATAATAAAAACACTAGTCTAAAGAGGAAGATGGACCTGAATTGATGAAATAACTTGAGCCTACCAGAGAACCAGTGTGGTACAGTAGTTAAGAACGGAGGACTCTAATCTGGAGAACCAGGTTTGATTCCCCACTCCTCTACATAGTAGTTAAGAGCAGCAGACTCTAATCCGGTGGGTTTGTTTCCCCCCGCGTACACATGAAGCTTGCTGGGTGACCTTGGGCTAGTCACAGTTCTCTGAGAACTCTCTCAACCCCACCTACCTCACAAGGTGTCTGTTGTGGGGAGAGGAAGGGAAGGTGGGTGTAAACCGGTTTGAGACTCCTCAAAAGGTAGAGAAAATCAGGTATAAAAATCAACTTTTCTTCTTTGGAGTGTTACTCCAAACCAGAAATCCCCAACCTTTTTAAGCCTACATGCACCTTTAGAATTCTGACACAGTGTGGTGGGCACAGCCCCAAAATGGCTCCTGCAGGAGGCAGAGCCAGCCCCAAAATGGCTGTTGTGGTTTACCGTCAGTCATACAGTGAAGATCCTTGTGTTATTGTGGCAGCTGATGCCAAAGCAACATTTAAAAAAATCTGTAATCTAATCTCCAATGGCCAATCAGAAGCTTTGCTGGGCAAAAGCTTCACTTGGCCCTGGCCACTTTTTAAAAGCACCAGTGGGCCTCGGGAAAGGTGTTAGCAGGCACCATGGTGCCCATGGGTGCCACGTTGGTGACACCTGCTCCAAACTATTTGGCTGAAATTAAGGGAATATGGTTTCTGAACATACACCTTTGTTACGGACATATCTTTTATGAAATATTATCAGATAGTAAATACTGTAACATACTCCAAATCCATGAGATAATGTAGAACATAATATACACAATCATAAAATACTATCTGAACCATAATATGACCGGGCCCATTTTATTCTTTATATAAAAAGGCTAAACAACACACAGTATGGCAAAAATATTTCTGCAGTATTCTGAGTTACAACAACACAATCAGCATAGAAGACCTAGGTCTGAATCTCCATCCCAGCCAATATGCTCACTCACTGAGTGACATTCGGCTTGTCACCATCTCTCAGCCTAACCTACTTCCCAAGGCTTGTTGCTGTGAGGACAAAATGGCAGAAAGGAGAATGATGTTTTGAGGCACTCTATTGGGGAGAAAAATAGGATATACATATATATCTAAACAAATAAATATAAATAACATAAATTCTAGTGATATGACCAAGTATCACCAAGTTAGGAGGGGTAGTTAATACCCCGGAGGATAGGGTCAGAGTTCAGAATGACCTTGATAGACTGGAGAGCTGGGCCATAAGTAATAAAATGGATTTCAATAGGGAGAAGTGTAACGTACTTCACCTAGGCAGAAACAACATAAAGCACAGGTACAGGATGGGAGATAGTTGGCTTGACATGTGAAAGAGTACATGTGAAAGAGATCTGGGAGTCTTAGTGGACCACAAACTGAACATGAGTCAACAGTGTGATATGGCGGCTAAGAAGGCCAATGCAATTCTGGGCTGCATCAATAGGAGTATTGAGTCTATATCCAAGGAAGTAATACTACCACTGTATTCTGCATTGGTTAGACCTCACTTGGAATACTGTGTCCAGTTTTGGGCTCCACAATTTAAGAAGGATGTTGAAAAGTTGGAGTGTGTCCAGAGGAGGGCGACCAGAATCGTCAAAGGTCTGGAATCCATGCCCTATGAGGAGAGACTTAGGGAGTTGGGTTTGTTTAGTTTGGAGAAGAGAAGGTTGAGGGGAGACATGATAGTCATGTTTAAATATTTGAACAGATGTCATGTTGATGAGGGAACTAGCTTGTTCTCTGTTGCTTCAGAGACTAGGACACGGAGTAATGGATTTAAACTAAGAGAAAAGCGATTCCACTAAAACATTAGGAAGAACTTCCTGATGGTGAGGGCTGTTCGATGGTGGAATGCACTGCCTCGGAGGGTGGTGGAGTCCCCGTCTTTGGAGGTCTTTAAGCAGAGGCTGGATGGCCATCTGTCGGGAGTGCTTTGATTGTGGGATCCTGCATGGTGGAGGGAGGGTTGGGGTCACTGGGGATGTGGGGGGGAAGGTAGTTGTTAATTTCTGCATTGGGCAGGGGGTTGGACTAGATGACCCTGGTGGTCCCTTCCAACTCTATGATTCTATGATTTGAAGTAGGTATAGACGTTTTTGTTATAAAATGTGGCAGTTACATGCTAAAAATGTGGCAGTTGTGGTAGAGTTACATCTGATGAAGGGAATATAATTCTACTGCATCCGTTACTTGAATTCTGTTACTGTGCTGCTCATTTAAGCATCTCACTTAGGCCTAGGGTTGCCAGCCTCTAGGTGGGACCTGGGGATCCCTCGGAATTACAGCTCATGTCCAGACTACAGAGCTTAGTTCCCCTAGAGAAAATGCCTTTTTTGGGGGGTGGGCTCTGTGGCATTGTACCTCACTGAGGTCCCTGTCCTCCCTAGGCTCCATCCCCAAATCTCAGGCATTTTCCAACCTAGATCTGGCTACCTTCCTCCCCATCCCCCTCTGGTGGCCAGGGGGGACCTGGAAGCCCTATTTAGGATAAAATTCAAGGAAGAACTGAGGTGGTTAAAGCAAAAAATGGCTCTGTAAAAACGACCTGGTTGAACCGCAGAGCTTTTTTATTGCTGAAGAGCAATAGGATATCAATTAAGCTAACACACAGCTGTATCATAGGATGGCTCTGTCCCTCAACTAATACTGCAAATTTCAGACTCCAAAGAGTTCAGATTTTATTGCAGAATGAACCATTCTCCATATACCTTATGAAATAATACAGATGTTAATGTATTTAAATAATTTATAAGCTTCTTACAATGGATATTTCAAAGTAGGCACACTTGAGCAATTCCCAGTTCAGTACACATCATGATCATTCAATGGGCAACTCAGGCTGCTTGCAAAAACTCAAACCTGTTAATTTTCTTTTGAACTGATTAGCTCTTATTCAGCCTTATATAAGGGCTTGTCACCCAAGATCTGTTCACAAATTCTAGTGGTCACATGTATAATCTGTGTACAGTGTACGTTTTGATTTTTCTTCATACATGCATTGAGAATTTCTTATGTTACATTAAACACACAGGTGAGCATGTAATTGAAACTACACATTTATCCAGGTACTGGTCCCCAATTTCATTTGTAAAGAGAACATGTGTTGGCTCTTTCTTACACACAGATATATGCACATACTGGCAAGATATGCATGTGTTCACTATAACTTGTGAACAGGGCTCCAGTCACAACCTTATATAATTATCTTGCAATAGATCCCAGTAATTGTGCAACTGCCAATAGCAGTAAGTAAGCAGAGCATTAAATGATATTTCCAACTGCACAGGTGCAAAGGGAGGGCTGGGTTATTGCTGAAATTTAACCATCTGACTCAGCCATGATGCTGGGGGGAAATTGACTTCCTTCACTGCACAAGCACAAAAGCAGCAAAAAAGCAGAAAGAAACAAAATGTATAAGCCACAGTTACTGTGCAGTCAAAAATCTGCTAGACTCAGAGCTTGAGTCCCATGGAGACTGACCTGGGGCTTGATTTAGGTGCTGCTATCAGAGAAGATATGTTCACTTGCTGAAAATGTTCACTGCCAAGTTCTCAGTACCCCTACTTAATACAGCAAAATAAGCCTAAAAGCGCCATAAGAAAATCTAAACAAGATGGCAGCAATCAGACGTTCAATTCATCCACCTAGCCAGAAGTGGACAGCTTGTACTGACCCTCCAAAGTAACTAAAAACTACCATCTCATACTTGAGGGAGTGGGAATCATTCCACAGCCTCAGCGCTACCAATGTAAAAGCCTTGTTCCTCGAAGCTCTTACCTGCTTTAGAATGGGATGCAGTGTAAGCAATTTAGGTGGGAGCTCATATAGGAGGAAGTATTCTCTTTGGTATTTGCACCCCTCAAGTCAAGAATGGATCAAAGGTTAAAAGCAGTTCCCTGTACTGGGTCCACAAGCACACAGAGCCATTACAGATTAATATGGCTGAAGACTGGTTGAATACATGCATACCTCCTGGCTCCCACTATTCTAATGAGATAAGAAGCAACTCATATTAGCTGACGTTTGAGCTTTCACACATGCCGAATAATGCACTTTCAATCCACTTTCAATGCGCTTTGCAACTGGATTTTATTGTGTGAAACAGCAAAATCCACTTGGAAACAATCGTTAAAGTGCAGTGAGAGTGGAATGAAAGTGCATTATTCAGCATGTGTGAATAGGTCACCTTCAAGGATAGGCCCATATACAGTGCATTACAGAGTTCAAGCCTGGAAATAACAAATACATGGATCAACAAGAGTCATTCTGTTAAAGAAGGAGCAGAACTTATGCAATACATTTGACTGGTAAAATGCAAATCTGGCCACCAGTCATTTGCTTATTAAAAAAAAAAAAAAAAAGCAGTGCTGGCCCCAATAACACTCTAGGACTTTGCACATTTTCATATAGAGAAATTATAAATCTACTGATCACATACCAGATCAGCCCCTTCCTGAACTTAGGGAGACCCAGCAGCATCACCTCCTACTTTGTCTGGATTCAGTTTCAGGTTGGGTAGCATCCCATAATATTAATTCTCTTTTTTCCCATCATGTTGCAGCCAACTTATGGTGACCCTGTACGGTTTTCAAGGCAAGAGATGTTTAGAGCTGGTTTGCCATTGCCTGCTGCTGTGTAGCAACCCTGGGTTTCCAAATACTGACCAGGACCAACTCTGCTTAGCCTCCAAGATCTGATAAAATCAGGCTAGCCTGGGCTATCTAGGTCAGGGCAATAGGCTCATGCATTTGTGGTGAGATTATAATATTTTACAATATTTAAAAACTCAGCAACATTGTTTTAAGTTGTAAAATGATTTTAAAAGCCTCTCCTTATTTACTATCATCTTTGACATAGGGTTCTCATTACTATAGTTTAAATTATTGTTGTTTTAGTTTCATAAATGGAGAGATGGCGCTGAGAAACTGTGACATCCAAGCCATCAGTGAGCCCAAAGCTAACTCTACACTCAACACCCTCTATTTGGGAAGGGTCACAGATCTGTTGTAGAGCATCTGCTTCGCATACAGAAGGTCCTAGGTACAATCCCTGGCATCTCCAGTAAAAGGTAATTGGTGATGTGAAAAACAATAATGACCTTGAAGGACTAATGAGCTGACTCAGTATAAGGTAGCTTCCTATGTCCTGTCTCTTTTCCATCTAATTCCAGGGAGGCAGTGGAGGTAATTAGCCAGTGAAAAACTGGATGATGGTGAAGAAACTGAAACTTCAGACAAAACAGAGGGGCTGTGGATTGATAAAACTGACACAGGCATAGATGAAGAATGTGCTCTGTACAAGGTTGCATTCCTTCCAGTTTGGGAGGACTCCCACACTCATTTCAGCTCCTTGATGGCAGCAGAGGTGGCTAGGGGTGCTATTTATCAGTTTAGACTGATGAGCAAAGTGTAGTCATTCCTGGAGAAAGCAGACCTGGGCACTGACAACATGCCTTAACAAACATCTATATTGTACTACTATAGTATGCTCTGACTTTGAAGATTTCAGAAATTGCAGTTGGTTCAGAATTCAGAAGCCAAAATGCTAAATGGGGTTTCACCACCATGAATACATAAAATTTATACTCTGCCAATTAAATTAAGTTCCTGTTTGCTTCTGAATTCAATTTAAATAACTGATTAAAAAGTTTAAAGCTCTTAACGACTTGCGTCCAAAGTACTCAGAGGGCCACCCTCCACCCTGTGTTCCTGCTCATACTCTAATATAATCCAAGACAGCTTTGTTACAGGGACACATACTTCCACTAGAAGAAGAAAAAGAAGAATTGGCTTTTATACCCCAATTTTCCCTCCTTTAAGGAGAATCAAACCAGCTTACCATCTCCTTCTCTTCTCCTCCCCACAACAGACACTTTATGAGGTAGGTGAGGCTGAGGGAGCTCTAAGAGAACTGTGACTAGCCCAAGGTCACCCAGCAGGCTTCATGTGTAGGAGTGGGGAATCAAACCCAGTTCTCCAGATTAGAGTCCACTGCTCTTAACTACTACACCACGCTGGCTCTCCAGTATCTTTACTGGGTGTGCAACCTTCTTGGCTGCTGCCCCCAAATAAGATATTTATTTGCCAACTTATTGCAGCTCTTATGGTGTCTACTGAATTCAGAAATGCTCGAGGTTCGGATTTTCCATATTTATTTGTTGTATTTCAAAATATAAATCAGTTAGTGAATTCTACACATTTACTCTTCAAGGGTCTGATTCAGTATAGGCAGCTTCATGTGTGTTCATGTGTACTCCTTCATCTTTACCACTAGCCTGTTTTGAGAACTTAGCTGAACAGAAGGATAGACATTAAATAATATAAACCCATTGGAATCAAGCCAGTTTTAATCACCTACAACTAGTGGAAGCAGATATACATCTTTCTTCACACCAAAACTTATCCAGCCACAACAGTGGTCATGATTAAGTATGCTACTGGATGCGGAGGCAAGCTGACTGTTCTTGTCCAAACATGGTGGCTGCAATATAGTGGGCTGCTTCCACAAATACATTTGATGCTGTCTATAGAGATGAAATTGTTGT
Source organism: Euleptes europaea (assembly GCF_029931775.1). NCBI lineage: Eukaryota > Metazoa > Chordata > Lepidosauria > Squamata > Sphaerodactylidae > Euleptes > Euleptes europaea. The sequence continues at coordinate 38,427,003 of NC_079315.1, read as the reverse complement.
AAAAAGCAACCTCAGATCTTCTATGTGCTACTCACATATCTTACAGTAGCAGTTACCACGTTAAAGATCAAGATGTTAGAAATGAATGTGTTTTTTTTCATAGTTTGCAAGGCCTCCCACTAAACTAACTCACAGCATAATAACTATCCATTGTCAACCACAGATAATATAAGCTTCAAAATACTAAGTATAAGACCTACTTTTCAGATAGTAATGTGTAAGTCATAAATTCAGGTATTTTTTCACATAAATGTTCTCTGTGATTTTCTATTTGCTAAATCAAGTATAAATGTTGTCACAAGCTGCACCAATCACAGAGAACTGATGTCCCCCAAATAAACTAATTCTTTAAATGCAAAGACTGTTGCTGTGAAGCAAGCTGTGCCTCTGCATCATTTTAGTAAAACTAGATTGAAGAAAACTGGGATTTCTTTATTAATCAAGTATATTTTCAACTAACAGCCAGCACTCTCTCTTAACCCACAATAAAACAGCTCATGTAAACAATATGAGTAACTCTAACAAGCATAAAGGATGTATGATTCCAAGACACTAAAAACGCAAATATTTGTATAAATCTCTCATCACCCTATGCAAAAGCATACAACAAATTTTTGTGTTTATATACTCCACAAACTACGTTCAACAAGGAAAGGGGGGAACCAGGGGTGTATTCTACCATGATAACAATTTTTCATTTACCATTCTTGGTCCATCCTAACACCGTGTGATGAATTCAAAAAGTGTTTGGATGCAAAATATTTCTCAGATAAAAATATTTGTCTCTGTCTTTTGAAAAAGGCTCAAGTTGCCAGTGACAGGACTTGTGTAAAATGAGCACTGTTTCTTTAAACTGAATGACCTGCTGCATTTAAGCAGTCTTTAGCCAAGGAAAAGTTCTGAAGTGAAACTCTCAGGAGCAAATATTTTCTACATGTGAAGTAAACTCTGTTGAAAGACAGCAGACTAAGGTCCCACCAGTAAAAACAGGAAAGTTTTCAGCCACTGACAGCTCGCACTATAGACAGACCAAAAAAAAAAGGGGGAGAGAGAAAAACCCAAAGTGTCATAGACTCACTTTATTAAACCATATGCTCATTGCCCTGTGAAGAAAGCAGGGTCACTAATTAGTTCATTCTGTGAAAGAAGCCCCTCCCGATCCTGTTGACTTTTGTCCCCCTGGCTAGCTCCAGCTATTTCTGTCATGCAACTTGCAAATCACTGGAGGGAAGATGATCGCCATAACAACCGCTAAAATGATCTTGTGGAATGCGTCTAGTGGCACTGGAATAACCTGAATATGTGCTCCAGATGTGTTGGCTGTCACAGAAAAAGTAAACACATCTGATGGACAACGTATGACTGGATGGCCTCATGGTTGACTCCAGAGAGTTGGGATCGAGGGAGGGGAAAGGAAAAGGAGGCGGTGAAACGGAGTCAAGGGCCAGGCAAGAGTCACCCTGTGGACCTGTGCAGCCTGGCAGGCTGAGAGCAGAGAGGACTGGGCTTGATTGTTTCATGCCTGTCCCTCCTCTGAGAGGCCTCCATGGGACCGCTACAACCTCTGTGAATTTCCATCTGGCAAAGACTTGTGAGCTTTTTGGAGCAAACTGAAATATGAACTTCAGGGGAAAGGGAGGGGGGGGAAAGAAAGGTTCACGATATTTGCTTCCTAAGGGGATTTTTGGGTCAGTATGTTTCTAAAGCATTCTGCGTCCACAAACCCAATCCCTACAGGCGCCTATGCATGTGCAAACACTCTGAACAACTTTGCCTACCGTCTCTCTCTGTATACTTGAAAGAAACATTATTTTATTTGGCTGGTGAGAGGGGAGGTGAAAAAAGTGATTTTAAAAGTTGTGCCAGTTCAACATGTTAGAATCAGAGAGGGTGTTTTCTTAAAATCTTTGTAAAAGTCACTCTTGTTCATCAAAAGTACTTAAGTTAGAGATAGAAGAAGGAAGAGGGGAAGTCAAAGCAGGGGAAGATAATTGTTATATATATGTTAGTCTTAATTGAGAATTAGAAAAGATTGAAAGGTAATGTTAATTGATTGTAACGAATGTATGAAAAAGCAAAAAAAATATATTAAAATAAACTAGACCAGGCTGGGGAGGGAAAAAAAGTACTAAAGGAAAAACATGGATCTTCCTTAAATATAATTATATGACATCAGGGGGTGGGGGGTGGGATGTTCCAGAAATTTAAAATACTTGGGTGCTGAAGTCTAATTAAGCCTGAGCCAAGGGTTTTACATATACCAGGATGTCACAGTGCATGACACACCAAGCCAAATGTAGCACACCAGCCGTGCATTGTGGTCTGCCAGGTACATTATAACCTTCATCCTTGCAAACTAAAAAACAAAAAACATAAGTTTATTGAGCCTCTCATAGGCTGTGTTTTCCTTGGTGGGGGGTCACTAACTGAGCAGGTCTGACACAAAGGTGTGGTCCATAAAAAAAAAATTACAGAGTTTGAACATACCAGAATGCAATTTCCCAAAAACTGTTAGTTGAAAATACTTTGACTCTGGGAGTGCTGTCTCATATTTGAGTAATACAAAAGTGTAGTAGTAAGCTCAGCTCATGACCTGAGTTCGATCCTGACACAGAAGTCGGTTTCAGGTACCCGGCTCAAGGTTGACTCAGCCTTCCATCCTTCCGAGGTCAGTAAAATGAGTCCCCAGTGCAGTGAAATGTAATCTTAATTAAGAGATTGGAACAGGGGAGGAGCAACTAACAGAAAACAGGAAGTGACAAGGAGACTGAGAGAGACAGAGCAAGCAGGCACTAGGGAGGAACTGTAGACTTTTCTTTGTGTTATAGAAGTTCAATAAACACCTTGTTATACAAATACCTGAGGTCCCTGGCATTAATAAGACATGGTGTCAGAAGTCTGAACCTTCATTCTCTGCTACGGAGCTGCAGGCAGTCAGGGCATGCAATGGCAAAGTTTTCCCCACCAGAAGCCTTTGACTTTAGGAGGCCTGCTGCTGGATGGCCTGACCGGAAACAACGCTTCTCTCGCTGCAGGATTGCGACAAAACTGAACGCAGAAGCAGGAGAAATCCAGGTATGCACCCGAATCTATGCAATGGGCCCTCAGGCAGAGCAGAGCTTTACCTCCTTTGTTTTCGCTGCTGATGGAGACAAGGATGACTATAGTCTTGTCCTGGGGAAATTTGATGGCTATTTTGTGCCCAAACTGAACCTCGTTCACCAGACGGCCTGCTTTCATCAGAGAATGCAAAAGCCAGGGGAGTCTGCTGAGGCCTATATAAGATGGCTGCATGAGAAAGCAGAGGCCTGTGATCTTGGTGGCTGCAAAAGTGAAACCATTCGAGATCAACTAGTAGTGGGCGTTTTAGACAAAGGCCTATCCCAGCAACTACAGCTGTAAAGGGACCTCACCTTAGAAGGGGCAACACAAATGGACAGGGATTCAGAACTGATCAAGGGACACGTCCATGACCAAGCAGCATTGGCAGGGCTTCAGGAAATATCTCAAAAAATGAAGTTTCCCAAATACTTTAGTTGGATGGAGACGGGCTTACAACCTCCCCAGAAATACCCCACTAAACCACACAAGCAATCTCCCTGTCCCCCGAAACAAGATTAACCAAAGATAGAGTGCATACCTTCTGCGTCATAGGCTGCAGGAGTTTAGGAGGGTTGGGTAATATTTAACAGAAGCTTCGAGCCAAAAACAGTTAACTTCTGGGGTGGCTCAGATATATTCTGCTTTCCTAGCAAAATTCAGTGCTGCTTAAACTGTGAACAAACCAGTAGCTGATCAGTGTGGCAGGCTGATGAAATCACTGATGAAATGACATAATCTAGCACTTTCTACAATAAGAACAGTTAACATACATGTTTGAATAGACGACATCCCTAACAAACATTAAAAAAGAGAGAGTTTTTTTTTTTTTTTTTTTTTTTTTAGAATGACCTCCTGAAAGTACGGTTCCCTGTTTCGGTGTTTAAGCAGTCTAAACAAATTAAATGCTTCCTCCTTTCCTAGACCATCTATGAGGCAACTGGTGATATTTAAAAATCAACATCCCTGACCTTTCTCCAAATGGCTATAAAATCATAAGCTTTGCTGCATCATAGGAATCATTTTACTTTTCATATAATTCACTATTAAATTTTAGATGAATGAGTTTCCATATTCTGTTCTTTGCTTTCTAGATACCTATTTCCATATCTTTTTTACCTCATCATTTAACAATATGAACACAGCTGGGATTTAAACTCTCCAAATACAAACTATGAACAAGACATATTGTGGTCTTACACAGAACTGCAGAGCAAGTTTGATCAGTTGAAAAACCAGATGTTTGTTATCTCCAAATTAGGCACGGGCTTCATTTCACACTGGGGAAGGGCTTCATTTTACCATTTATCATGCTTCTGGAATCTTTTCTTCACTTCACTCCAGAGCAGGCAATACCAGACATACCCTCCAAACCTATTTATTCCTAAATAAATTTTCACTGTGGTGTTATGAGCTTGGCATTTGTGGAAGAGGGAAGACACATTAAATGAACAGCTTTGCACTGGAGTGAGGATATAATCCAGCTCATCCTTAGTGGGACAATGAACAAATGTGGAACTATGTCACATTTCTTTCCACTGTGCTTATATGACTTTGAATAGCTTGGACATTCTGTTAATAATGAAGCTTGAAAAATTAAGAGAGAAAACCACAAATGCGACACTAGCAAGCTAGAGCACATTCAGTAATGCTGTCATGTTCATTTTTTGTTTTTTTTGTGTTTCTTTTTGTTTTCAGTTTTGGAGAGCTTATCTTTCATTCTTTCCATGAGAAAGGCTGGGGATCTTAATCCATGATCATAATGAACCCAAATCTTCCAAGGGGACCTGCTTCCTTTTTGACACAGTCCTAACAAATGAGTGCCAGATGCTACAAAGCCTGGATTCTTAAAAATATTTGCAATAATTTATTATGATTTCAATAATAGATGAGAATTATCCACTTTCAAAGTTATTTAATAAAGTAAAATATTACAAGACAGTCATTGGCAATACTGATATTACTATGTTGTCAAAAACAGAATTTTGTAGTTAACAAATTGAAGTGTACTTTAAGAATCATCATATTAATACAACACTCTGATGGCAATTTTGATCCTGCCAGCAAACCATGGCAAGCATTAACATGTAATCCAGACCAACAATGAATATGGATGGCAGAAATTCCTATAGATTGAAACAAAGTACTGCTGCAGTCATGTGAATTGTTTTTGACCATACTACTGATCAGATAATTCACAATGCATTATTTTTGTCCAAGCAGGGCAAATAATTCATTTGAATTATTCCTCCCTCTCTGTTGTGACAGAATTTGTCCTAAGATCACATAACATTAATTTGTTCTGGAGCAAGGCTTAGAAACTGGTGTACAAGATGTTTGAGTTGCTCTTCATATTAAGTTTGTCTTATCTGTGCCCCCAAAATATTATAAGGTTTCAGAAGAGGAGAATGGGCACTGCACTAGATTAAACTGCAGATCACATTCTTGCTGTAAAACTAGAATCAGAATACAAGGGAGCTGTGAGAGACACACACAAACAAACCAAGAAAGCCTGTGTAAGTACTGCTGAATAGCAGGAACCTTAATATGGATATGTTAAAGTACAAAGTACAAAGAGAGTTTAATACGGTCCAAGACCAGCATAAAAACATACCAGATATACATACATAACATAACACATATAAAAGTGCATCAAGTGTGAGCCCCTATAACATCTTACAATCTCTCACTCATAAAAGCCGTTAAGCGCTTAATTAAAAATATTACATGTTTGGAATTAGTATAAATATAAATATAAAATCGCTCAACCATTAAGTTCGACCCATGCACGCCTGGTCCTCATTGCTTGCCACCCAAATTTGGCCACTTTAAAAGTTATCTCCATATCTTTGTCTGAGAGCATGTTAGAAAGACTAAAGGCTCTGGATCGCCCTGGGAGGTCCGATAATACAGAAAGAATGGCTTCTCGTATCTTGTTGTAGATTTTGCATTTAAACACAACGTGCTCGAGGGTCTCAGTACTCCCATCAGAGCAGGGGCCTAATCGTCCTGCATATGGTATCTTTTTGTATCTCCCTTCCAAGACGGCTGAAGGGAGTGCGTTACAACGCATCAGGGTGAAAGTCCTCCTGTATTCTGGCCTATCTAAGTGGGAAAGGTAAGACATCGGGACCACGTTGGTAAGAGTGCTGCAATTGTAGCACATGTTTTTGATTCTACTTAGGTCATGCTGCCTTTCCACGTCCAGAACTCTTTGCCTGATCAGGGCTCTGGCCTGTGGATAGTCCATTGATAGGAGCAGATATTGTGAGAGACCATAGTAGCCTAGTTTTTTCATCAGATTTTTCAACCAGGGGGAAACAAAAGTGTCATATAAAATTAAGTTACCAAGTCCTTTGGGACGTGAAACTATTTTGAGCCAATAGATCGAGACAATCCACATCCTTGCTTCAATCGTTACTTCCCCTGTCTCCATTCGAACTGCAGCATTAGATACACTGGGAGGGACTTGTAGTACAGCCCTCAGGAATTTGGATTGGATTTTCTCCAACCTGGAGTAATTTGCTGTGTTAATAAGCGGCCCCCCATATAACATTTGGGAAAGGGTTTTGGCTTTATATAACTTAACAGCAGCTGTTACCGAGCGTCCTCCCTTTGTCCAGAAAAATTTTAATATAGCTGCGGCACTTTTTTGGGCATTGGCGGAGACATGGGCTATGTGAGAATTCCTTAATCCTGTTGCCTGAAAGACCACACCCAGGTATTTATAGCAGTGTACCTGCTCTATCTTTATCCCATTCAGACTCCAGGAGTGCAGTTTTGGTTTATTGGCAAAGACCATTACTTTAGTTTTTGAGTAATTAACCTCTAGTTGATTGTCAGTGCAATAGATCGCAAGCAGGCGCAATGCCCTCCTGATGCCAATAGATGTTCTAGAAAGAAGAACGGCATTGTCTGCATATAGTAACAGGGGAATGTGCCTATCCACCAGTTTTTGGGGGTGCAGCTCTTGCTTGTTTAAATATGCTGCCATATCGTTGATGTAAAAATTGAACAATAATGGCGCTAGTATGCAGCCCTGTTTGACCCCCTTCCTTGTTACAATGGGATCAGTTAGCTGCCCTTGATGGTTACATCTTACCCGTATTGTGGTTCTTTCATATAGGGCTTGAATCAGAAGCAGAAGCCGTCTGTCTATCGTAGAAGCGCTTAGCTTTTCCCAGAGAGTGGATCTTGGGATTGAGTCAAACGCCGATTTCAAATCAATAAAAGCTGCATACAGTGAGACAGCAGATTTGGCCGCATACTTTGCAATAAGATGGTCTAGCAACACACAATGATCTATCGTAGAGCGGCCTTCTCTGAAACCCGCCTGCTCTTGTGCTAGGTAATTCCCTTGTTCCAGCCAATCTCTAGGTGTCCACTGAAGATGCTTGGCATAGAGCTTGCTTATGGTACTAAGTAAGCTGATTGGTCTGTAGTTGGAAGGGTCTTCCCTGTTACCCTTTTTATAAATAGGGACGATAATTGCCACCCCCCAATCATTTAGAATTCTGCCAGTTTTGTCAATTGCAGTGAAGAGGGATGCCAACACCGGGGCCCACCATTCCAGATTCCTTTTCAGTAAATCTGCGGGGATCTGATCAATACCTGGGGCTTTCCCTAGTTTCAGGGATTAAATGAGCTTCCTTATCTCTGAGGTCTCCACCGCTGGCCATTCTGGAAGATTTCTAATGCTCTCAGCATGATTGTCATTGTGGCCATTATTCTTATATATGTTACAAACACCACCAAGCCTGCAATCATCACAGGATACTGCAAACAACTGAAAAAGGCAAAGGTTTGACCTCTACTTTACACCTATAGGAGCAACAAAGAAAAGTCATAAAAATCCAATCCGCCATTTTTCTACATGTTGATGGCTTTGGAAATTTAGAATAAGTTTCAGTTTGATGTTAATATGTTTCAGAATTCAGTTTCAGAAGATGTTAATATGAAACTAAAAGTAAATGGACAAGTTTTAAGAATGCTGCTGGCCAGGATAGGGTTGCCAGGTCCCTCTTCACCACAGGCGGGAGGTTTTTGGAGCAGAGCCTGAGGAGGGTGGGGTTTGGGGAGGGGAGGGACTTCATTGCCATGGAGCCCAATTGCCAAAGCTGCCATTTTCTCCAGCCAAACTGATCTCTATCGGCTGGAGATCAATTGTAATTGCAAGAGATCTCCAGCTAGTACCTGGAGGTTGATAACCCTAGGCCAAGAAGAATGAAACACTTGAAATAAATTAAGAGTTTTAAAAAATAATTACAAATAGCAGATCAAACTATGGATCATTATATTACAGGACTAAGAAAGCTCAGTAAAATGTGTGGCTTTGGTGACTTGAAAAGAGTCTCTAGGCACGAGAACAGCTGGCAATATAATTAAGTTCTTGAGGACAAAAGGGGCTCACTATGTACCGGCCGCCCTTAAACTCTTCCAGGCAAAAACACTAGCTCAGATGCTCTACGGAACGCACCTTCTTGCTTTACACCTCTTGAACTGGTGCGATCCAAATTTTTTATAGCTGCCCTTCAACTCCCGAGATGCGTGTCAAATTCCCTGATCCGATTGGAAACTGGTATGATGAGGATAGAGGCAAAGGTCTGTTTATCCTCTCTCTACATATGGCTTAGGATGAACCTTAATCCTAGGGGTCTTTTGCCACTGGTACTGAGTGACTCCTTTAGGTTAAGATGGATCATTGCTATAGGGGATAAACTAAATAGTTTGGGACTTGCTCCGTCAGCACTTTTGCAATTGGGTATGGACCAAGCTAGACTAACTATAAATGAAAGAGTCAAAGATACTGAGCGTCAAACGGATCTCTTGAGATCCCCTGCATTTATAGCACCTCAACATTCCAGGTATATTCTAGCACCAGCTGCATATTTATACTCCCTAGAAAGGAACACACACAGGAGGGCCTATACACTGGCCAGATGTGCAGCCCTACCATCTGCCATATTAGAAGGGAGATTTAAGAAGATCCCCAGGGTGGAGAGACTTTGCCCGTGTAACACAGGGGAGCTGGAAACCATTGAGCATGTATTTTTAGATGTCCCCTCTACAAGTCAGCCCACTTCAGTATTATTGACCCTTTAATTAGGGCAGGGGTCTGCAAACTGCGGCTCCCGAGCCGCATGCAGCTCTTTGGCCCATTGAGTGCGGCTCTCCGAACTTGGTTCGGAGCCCCTGCTCTCGCGCCTGCTCGCGCCAGCAGCCGGGCTGCGGAGCCGGCGCACCTGAGAGAGAGAGAGAGAGCGCGAGAGAGCAGGCGAGCGGGTGCACTGTCTCTCCCCCCCCCCGCCGTGAAGAATGGCCAGGTCCCCTTTCCCTTGCCCTCAATGGTTGGGAGGCTAAAGCCTCCCCTCCCCTCTAGCTGGGTGGGCGGCTCGGCGGTTCCTGCCCCCCTGCCTGCCTATCAGCTGTTGGGTGGGGCCGGCTTCCTTTGGTAGACCTGGCCTCCGGCTGAGTCCCATTGGGAGGCCATGTCTACCAACTGGCTTTCTTGGCGGTAGACCTGGACTCCAAGGAGGGGAAAAAAGGGGGGGGGAGTCCCCCTTCAGAGGCCAGGTCTACCAATTGGCTTCTATGGGCCTCCGGAGGCCAGGTCTACTGCCAAGAAAGCCACTGGGTAGACCTGACCTCCCAATGGGACTCAGCTGGAGGCCAGGTCTACCAATAGGCTTTTATGGCGGTAGACCAGGCCTCCAGACGAGGACCAGATGGGGAGGGGGAAATGGCAGAGACTTACAATTTAATTTTTATCAATAAATAAGATCACTGTTAAGTATGATATCAAGTTTTATTCAGTGTACCTATAGTTTAATTAAGACTTAAAACTTTAATTAAAGTTTATTAAGTTAATAAACAGTGTACCTATCTATATAGTTTAAGTTTAAGAAATTTGGCTCTCAAAAGAAATCTCAATCGTTGTACTGTTGATATTTGGCTCTTTTGACTAATGAGTTTGCCGACCCCTGGATTAGGGAAATGGGCTGTTGATGAGGGTGAATGGACCAAAAGGTTTCTGCTGGGAGACAGCTCACCAATCACCACCCAGGTTGCAAAATATTGTGCAGTAGCAATGAAGCTATGTCGGCTTAATCTGTGGAAATGTAAAATTGGGTGATTCCTAATTTTGTTGGCCTTGGTTGTATACATCTACTCTGTATGGTCAGTTTCTGTTTTACCTGTTTTATCTGGCATACTAGCCGCAAATAAAATTTATTATTTACATGTTGATGGCTTTGGATATTTATAATAAGTTTCAGTTTGCAGAAGGTGTTAATATGAAACTAAAAGTAATAATGGACAAGTTTTAAGAATGCTGCTGGCCAAGATAGGGTTGCCAGGTCCCTCTTCACCACCGGCGGAAGGCTTTTGGAGCAGAGCCTGAGGAGGGTGGGGTTTGGGGAGGGGAATGACTTCATTGCCATGGAGTCCAATTGCCAAAGTGGCCATTTTCTCCAGGTGAACTGATTTCTATCAGCTGGAGATCAGTTGTAATAGCAGATCTCCAGTTAGTACCTGGAGGTTGGCAACCCTGGCCCAAGAATGAAACACTTGAACTAAATTAGTTTTTTTTTTATAAAACACACACACACACATACAAATAGGGGATCAAACTATGGATCATTATATTACAGGACTAAGAAGGCTCAGTAAAATGTGTGGCTTTGGTGACTTGAAAAGAATCTCTGAGAAGGGTCAGTTATCTGTAGAATCAGTGATAAAATGTCCTCAGAGAATGGCTGCTTCACAAGGGCCAGAAATATGAATTCCACTGAAAGTTTTATCCATTCCCTTAACTTAAAGGATCAAAGTGAGAGACAGCCCTCTTCAAAAGCAGAAATAAATTCCTCACTAGCAATTGCTAGGGGGAAAAATGAAAAAGAGACAAGCATGCACAAATTGCAGAATGCAAGAGGATCCAACCCAGTGCAAGGTATTTTGAAAACTTTGTTTTAATTGTGGGAAGCAAGACAAACTGATAAAAGGCCAGTTAAGATTTTGCCAGTGTAGGTGAGTGAGACAGTATATGAAGGGCTGTGGCTTAGAGGAAGGCAGGGAGCGATTCCTGTTGGCAACAGAAGATAGGAATCGTAATAATGGGTTTAAATTACAAGTGGAAAGGTACCAGCTGGATATTAGGGGGGAAAATTTACAGTAAGAGTTGTTCAACAGTGGAATCAGCTACCTAGGGAGGTGGTGAGCTCCCCCCTCACTGGCAGTCTTTAAACAGAGGCTGGACAACACTCGTCAGGGATGCTCTAGGCTGATCCTGCATTAATTAGGGGGTTGGACTAGATGGCCTGTATGGCCCCTTCCAGCTCTATAATTCTACGACACATTGAGGCACTCAACCAGAAAGATCAGAACTAATAAAAATGTATTGATGCAAGATGGCCACAGTGTAATTTTATTATATTGACTGGTGAAGATAATTTCTACAGATAACATAATTTAAATATTTAGGATTTATTTTATATATAATTTTACTTTAATGTTGTATGAAGCTGCCTTAGACTGAATCAGACCCTTGGTCCATCAAGGTCAGCATTGTTCACTCAGACTGTCAGCGGCTCTCTAGGGTCTCAGGCATAGGTCTTTCACATCATCTATTAACTGGTCCTTTTAACTGGAGATGCTGGGGATTGTACCTGGGACCTTCTGCATGCAAAGCATAAGCTCTTCCACTGAGCCACAGCCCACCCCCTATATAAAGGTTAAGGGGGAAGGTGTAGGGTTAAATATCTACATATCTAATTCCCAACTGCCCCCCCCCCCGTGCCTGTGGATATTTAAATCCACAGAAAGAGGGCACACTTCCCCCCAACATGTTTTTCTGCACTCAGGAAACCCCCTGGATCCGCAAATTTTTAAAAGGGGGGTTTAAATCCCTCCAAATTTTAAAAACCTACCTATTGTTGCCTCTGTGGTAGCAGAGCACGGGTGCTGCTGGAAGGCCCATCCAGCTGCAGCCAGGCTGAAAGTGGGGGGGGAGGGGAAGGAGATGAGATTCCCCCCTCCTGTGAATTTCAAGGGCCTCCCCCTCTGGCTTCGGGCGAATGGCTCTAGGCAAGCCAGCAAGAGAGCAGGTTGGAGGGGTTAGGAGGCCTTGTTGTGTCCTGGACAAGCTGGGGAGAAAGTGGGGCTGGGGGCGAAGAGGCCATGCCCACCCAGAGTCGTGATGGGGGGGATGGGACTCCTCCCACAAGTTTCATGGGCCCTCACTTGTTCTCTTATATTTTGCAGTGTTCAGTAATCAGTAATTTGTGGGCTTGCCCTAAATTACACGATCATAGTTCTACAACAAGGCTTTAAAGACTACTGTACAAAATGTTTTAGTTGCTTTTATACTGAAGCTTTTTAAAGACATTTATCATTCATTATTATTCATTATCTTTACCTGCAGACCCAAAAATATATACTACTGTCATCAGATAGGCAGCATTTTGAAAGCTGGCATTGTCTCTGACATCAGACTAACGCAAGACGAAGGGTCTTCTTAGTAACAGAAGCTACAATAGAGAATGACAAGAGGTGTCAGAGAGGACTCCTAAACAGGTCTACTCAGAATCCTACTCAGGTCTATTAAGTAGGACTTACTTCCAGGAAAGTGTTGGAGATGAGTAAAGATGTCATTTGTATAGTTTACTTTTGGAGATTGAGGTTCTTCCTTTTAACTGCCTCGTTAACTGCCTTTCTCACACAGTATTGAGATTGTTTACTGAGAGTATTATCCAATGTCATGGATTTTTATTATTAGAGATTATTTTTGTTGTACGTGTATTATTTTGTTTGGTTTAATTAGTTGCATGTTATTGGATTTATATTGGTTGGTTAAAATACTGCTGGCTCTTTTAGAGCCATATACTGGGCAATAAATAAATAAATAAATAAATGTGTGTGTGCCTAAGGATAGCCAGGACTGCTTGCATGTGAAATAAACAAACAAATAAAAGAATACTGCTTCTTCATCTCCACTGTATAACTTAAGAAAGCTACTGAAAAGAAATCCATGAAAAATGGCTTATAATATCAGCTTGAAGAGAGGAAGGAATTTAAAGCAACCACTCTCTTATGGTTATACTTTTCCAAGCAACAAGGACCCAAGGGATTGTCAACAGGGTATCAACTGGTAAGAAAAGTCAACTTCAGGGATTTGAGAGCTTGAATCAGAAAGGATGAGCAACATAAAAGTGCTCAAGGATTAATATAATAATGCTGCTGCTACTGAAGCTCTTTCAATACCTTTTAGATACCAAGACCAACCACAAAGTGCTTGAGAACACTCTAGGGAAATTCAACTGCTAGTTTGTTCATCCCCCCCTTACTAGTATGATCAACTTATAGTAGTGATGTAACTTTTTATAAAAACATCAAAATATGCTGCTGCTTCCATAACTAAGGAGAAGCAGGTATGCCTTCTCCTCATTTCTCTTTCTGTAAACAATGATTAAATATTACAGTAACACCAGAGTTCTTGCTCAGAGAATCCTTCTTAGGTGGCCTTTCCATCCAGGTGGTTTACAAGGCCTGTTAACCATTCTGTGGTCTATATAAAAGACACAAAGATTCATCTCCACTGTAGTATGATAAGAAAAAGAGTCCAGGATGGACTGACATAATTGGATCCAATGCACCTCTTTTCCTCCATATGAATACGTAGATGCTATCAATTCCTTAAAAAACCCCACTATGCTTCATCTGGGGCACTATTGCCCCACCCAGGAATAAGATGGGCTGGCCCTCAGTGACAAGGACCCCTAATGGAGCAGCATGCACGCACATTGTATCCCCCTCCCACTCACAAGGATTCTTCCCATATACAAACCCTAATCTGTAAGGGGCCACTGAAATAAAATAATATGGGAGACTCCTATTTAGCCAAAGTGTTAGGGAGCTTAAGTCAGGCATGGGCACCCTAAAGACTCTTAGGCTGTTTTCAGCAATTCAGGATGTCTTGCTAGAAAATTCCAACACCTAGTTCTCTCCGTTTTTTAAATTTAAATGGCAAAAGGTTTCTAGGGAAAGCCCTTCATCTGTGCTGAAAGCACTATTCTAAAGAGAAAAAGCTCTTGCTCCTTTCCATTCCTAACATGTTGGATCTTCTATTAGATTCAGTTCACATGGACATGTTAATTGTGTATTGCTAAAGGGGACATGTTTTCCTTGAGCTACTGGTGTTACTTTAACAACTGCTATCTTAGCATATTTTACTGCATCTCTGGTCATGCAAAAGGAGCCATGAATAAACAACAAGCAATGTATACTACATTTGACTCTGGACTACATAAACCCACTTGTAGAACAGCTTCAGTAGACCGGGGCAGCAACAAAGTAACCCACAGGATGCACAGGAATAGAGAAAATATATTTGCAATACACTACCTGTTAAACTACATGTTATAAGGAAAATTGTAACAAAATGAGATGCATGGATTACAAAACAGTAAAAGCAAGAGGTTTGTTTATGGTAAATGTTCATAGTCTCCAATGAGCCCTTCACTTTTACGGTTTTTATAATTCATATAACTTTGACACCAGTAATCTCATGGGGAGGAAGAGTGTTAGTTTATTGTGTGGGGGAACACAGTAGATAACAACATGGTCAGGTATTCACTATGTGGTATGAATTTTGGTCAGGTATTCACTACGTGGATGAATTTTGATATTATGGGAGGGGATGCGCCTCTCCACTCCACCACACAAACAACATAATATATGATCTGGAACCTACATGCGTGTGACTGATTTGCACAATTCGAAAACAGGACCCACATTACAAGTGACCTTATCTGTCACTTGTAAGGGGGAAAGCCCCCTATTCTACCAAGTAAAGAATCTTGGTGACTGAATGAGTGTATGAAGTAGACCTATGATAATTAAAGGCAGAACTATCTTGACCAATGTTGACAATCATAAAATTGAAAATGATATGTGATTTCAGAATATTTAAATATCATTTGAGGGATGTTTTAGGAGGAAATACTTTTTCAACAGTGAAATGGTAATTCTCTTTCCCCCCACCCTTGTATTTCACATATTTTGATCACTTGGTCAGAAATCAGGTCATATGAAATTAGAAGAGGCAATAGTTGAATGCTAAGCATAACAAATGGAAATACTCTTGTGAAACAAAACTTTTCCACCTTCCCCTTCCAGCTGCAGACTGCTATGTTCCCCAAAATGCAGTTCCTAAGACTCAATATACACTCAAGAACAGCACAGTGGGGCTGCAGTGCAAAGTTGGCCGAAATCAAGTTCAAGTGTCCCTTGCAATGGTAGAAACAGGCTTAGGAACCAACCAAATGGGTGAAATCAAATGTTTATCAAGGTATCATTCCCCAGCTAGCTCTTATAAAGCCTGCAGAGCTGTACCAAATAATTGGAGAGGGAACATTATGCCCACTTCATCCTTGCTCATGCCAAATGGCCCAGTTTCCTCAAGGCAATTAGGAAATTCACTATAAAGTCCTGCCAAAGATAGACCTTTACCCCACACAGGAGTTACTCCTGATTTTCTTGGGAATTGATCTACAAGCATTGGAATCAAATTGGGCAGGGTTCTTCCACACGCCTGTCCTCCCTGTACTTTTTTACAGTTGTGGAGTCAGTTTGTTTTCTTCTGCACATGGCTTAAATAACAAGGATTTTCAAGGGAGGGTGCTGTCATCATCAGGAGTGTCATCAGTAGCATCACAGCGCCCCTCTTTTTAAAAAAGCCCCTAAAATACTGATGTAATGCTGTAGGTTGTAATGATAATTTAAGCAGGTTCTCTGAATTCCCAGTTTTCTTTCCTTTTCTTTTTTTAAAGTAAGTCTTTAGCCCTCTTCCCACATGTAAATATAAGGAAAAAGGAAATCACTGTCTTGGGAAGGAGAGAGAGTGGTTTAACAATGACAACAGTCCAATAATTGAAAAGTAGGCTGGAGGTGGACAGGACAAAGAAAACCAAACATTATGCACTAGAAACATTATGCACTAGGAAAAGCTGACTCAGAATTGGCTTCTAGAAAAACATTGGGGTAAAAATGGTCTCAAAAGAGCTGGGAAAATGAATGCGGAGGGGCACAAAATATGAAGTGAAAATTAAAGGCTCAACAATGCATACAGAAATCAGGGAATAAACTGAAGCAGTATGGGGCCAAAACTGACAAAACAAACAAACTCATACTGAAAAGCCCAGAGAATCCACTTGAACTTTAAAACTTTAAGAAGAAGAGTTGGTTTCTATATGCCGACTTTCTCAACCACTTAAGGGAGAATCAAACCGGCTTACAATTACCTTCCCTTCCCCTCCCTACAACAGACACCCTGTGAGGTAGGTGGGGCTGAGAGAGGTAGGTGTGGCTAAGAGTGCAGTGACTAGCCTAAGGTCACCCAGCTGGCTTCATGTGGAGGAGTGGGGAAACCAACCCAGTTCACCAGAGTTTGCCACTCATGTGGAGGAGTGGGGAATCAAACCCGGTTCTCCAGATCAGAGTCCTCCACTCCAAACCACAGCTCTTAACCACTACACCACGCTGGCTCTGCCATAGAAAAGCACGTAGAAAACATAAATAGGGAAAATGTAAACTTTTTGGAAACAAATACAAGTGCTACTTATGCTCACTATACACCTTGAAATCTTTGCTCTGAAAACCCAGAGCAATTTGATGTTGCTGATGACCCGTCTAGTTCTTCAGTGTATGTGTACACTTTCCATCCCCCCTACTGGTTCAAGGAAGGATATGGAAAGATAGGAGAGGCATAGATTTTTTTAAAAGAAAAGTCACTCAAAACATTCCTCAAAACAATGGAAATGTTTAAGGGATGTTGCAAAATCACTAGACACAACTATATTGGCAGATGAGACAACACCAGGGAGGAGTCAAGGTATGCAGATGAAAGAAACTATTGGGAAGGCCAAAGATGTATTTTACATTATTTAGATAACAGTATCACATGATACACAGCTTCTTACTTAAATAACCAAGAAACTAGTTGCTTTGCTTAACTAACAATGCAATCCCTAACAGAGTTATACCCTTCTATGCAAACTGAGTTCAATGGACTTACAAGAGTGTAACTCTGCTTAAGATTGTACTTTAATACAACTTAAAGACAGATGAATTCATCTTTAGCCATACGTGGAAAACACCTTAGATAACCAATGGTTGTATTAGCATAGGATTAAATATACTCCTTTAATATGAAACTATCCATTTCCCATTCCCTTCCTAGCCAAGGCCTGTTTTTTCATTCTTCTGGGGAAAATTGAAATTTGTATGAACACTCCAATGATATATTTTCTGATTTGGATTCAGTGAAACATTTTAAGACAAGTTTTACTCAAGCGGTCCAGTGTAAAGCTTTTATTGTAAGACTAGCTACAGAATTAGAAGATAATTCTGAGAGCATGTGTGATATAGTAGTTACGAGTGTCGGACTAGTATCTGGAAGACCCAGGTTGGAATCCCCACTTGTGTCATAGAAGCTTGCTGGGTGACCTTGGGCCACTCACATCCTCTCAGCCTATCTTACCTCACAGGATTGTTGGGAGGATAAAATGGAGGAAAGAAAAATAATGTACGCTGCTTTGGGTCCCCATAAGGGGAAAAGGCAAAGCAGAAATGAATTAAATAAAATATAAATAATAATAATTCCTGTGTATACTTTAGATATATACAACTTGATCTCGTCAGATCTCAGAAGCTAATCAGGGTCGACCCTGGCAAGTATTTGGGTGGGAGACCTCCAAGGAATACCAGGGTCGTGACGCGGAGGCAGGCAATGGCAAACCACCTCTGAACGTTTCTTGCCTTGAAAACCCCAACAGATGTGACTTGATGGCAAAAAACAAAACAAAATCTGTTTCTGTTTAAATGTCGTTAATCTTGTCCACAAGTAATTCTGCAATGTTGTATGATGATAAACAGTACTGAAATTTTCAGCATTTTAAAAAACAGTTCTATATTTAATTATGCTATTAATCCTTCTTTGTACATTTCCTAAATCCAGGTCAGGAAACTCCTGGAGATTTGGGAGGAAGGAGCCAGAGAAGGGTGGAGTTTGAGGAAGGGAATAGTTTGGCAAAGATGTGATGCCATAGAGCCCGCCCTCCAAAGCTGCCATTTTCTCCATGGGAACTGATTTCTGTAGTCTGCAGGTGTTGAACTGATTGCAATAATCTGGAGATGTTGTAATTCTGGGAGAATTACAGGCCCTGACTGGAGAGTGGCAACTCTACTACTATGACTATCTGTCCAAATAATACACTTTCCCCCTGCAAAATCTGTATTTCATATTTTCAAGTTGTATATATTTTTTCTATCTATCAAATGGCAAAAACAAATATACATGTGCTAAGACAGCATGGGGTGAGCAGTTCTCATTCTCTCTAGTATTGGCTATAGCCTCAATTTTTGTTTGCAGAAATCTAAGGCATTTGTACTTTTAAAATTGCCAAATAAAACAATACTTTACATGTTACAGTAATAAAATAAGCTTATGATTAATTAGAACATGTATTGCATGTATTTCTACTTTATCCAGTATCTCTTTTTTCTCTCAAAAAAAAAATCTTCAAATTTTCTGGAAGTTTTATATCTCTACATTTTAAAGCCAAACCTTACAGTCTTTTATCAACATCTCAGCTGTCCTCAATAACCCTTCCTTCAGTAGAGAATACTCACTGAAGGGGTTGCCAGCTCCAGGTTGTAGAATTCCTGGAAATTAAGGGGTGGTGCCTGGGGGAGGATGTGGTTTGGAGAGGAGAAGAACCTCTTCAGGGTATAATGCCAGACTCCACCCTCCAAATCTGCGATTTTCTCTGGGGGGACTGACTTCTGTAGTCTGTGGATCAGTTGTAATTCCAGGAGAGCTACAGGCCCCACCTGGGGGTTGGCCCCCTACTCACTAAACTACTGCAGAGATTAAATAATTTTACCACTGTGCAAGAGGGTATTGTTTGGCCAAAATATGGAGAAACAGAATGGTTTCCAACTGCTAAAGGTATCAGACAAGGATGTATTTTATCTCCCTATGTCTTCAATCTATATGCAGAACATATCATAACAAAAGCCCTCAAAATATTATGCTAAAACATCCAGTATAAATATATCTGAGGTAAAAAAAAAATATTTCTACTCAGCTGTATAGCACAGCATCCTTAGGATACTTTGATCATCTGTACAGACTGAATTGTACACACTGTTTTAAAACCGTTAATTCGTTTTGTCATTTTTATTATTTATAAAAAAAAAACCCTATGGTTTCAAGCACATGGAATATGTCCATATTTTGGTAATTCAGCAAAATAACATATTGTCTATGATAATATCTGGCCAGCAAGACTGGAAACTGCTTTATTCTTACTTCTTCCATCTCCTTCCCCTTCTTTTTTTCTAAGCACACTGCTTTTTAATGCTACATACAAGTCTGAGAAAAGCAAGAGCTAATGCTCACAAGCTTTCTAAATACCTAACAAGCAGGAGCCCCATACGACTATGTATAATGGATTTTAAAATGAATTACACAAGAAGCACAATGTGGGAGAGAACTATGCTTTCCTTGGTCATACTGACCCGTTCTCCCTCTTTGCCAAACCCTCTGAAAATATACCTATTGTGGACAAAAACAGGCTGTGGATTTAAAAAAAGAACTTGATAAAACATCAGAACAACTTGCCAAATACATTCTGTTGTTAAGCATTCTAGCATTTAAAAAAAGATTTAAGCCACATTAATTTTGAAGATGTCACATGTGATAGTGTGCTACTTTTACAAAAGTTGCTTTCTTTTCAGAACTCAGCGTCAGATAGTTATCTAAGAATGATCATCACAAAGATAAAAAAAAGTCCAGAAAATTATTTACGAAGAAGTGGAACAGCTTTTGGTTTTGTAATTAGAAAGAAGGATTTTCTTAACATTTCACATTCTAATTGGGACTTAAAAACAACTTTACTAAGTACTCCAAAATTCTCATTATACTACAGCTCTATACCTAACATGTGAAGTTTTTCCTTACCACTTAGTAGAATGATTATCAACCACAAACTCCTTGTCTTACTTCTTTTTTTTAATGTTAATTTTACTGTACTCAAAACACTTTGTTTTACAAATGGACAGAACTCCACATCTTACAGGTACCCACAAACACATACAAAGGCTGCAATCCTAAAAACATGTTCCTGGGAGTAAGCCCCATCACAGTCCAGGCCAGTCTCTGGAAAATCACTTTCATGTTCTGGCTAAAGTTGGTAAACCAAAAAAAGGGCTGATAACCCTGGTATTAACAGACTCTTTTGTAGCTCCCTGGCAATTAGTTTATTAAGAACACCACTATGCCTTATCTGTCAGATATCACAAATCATGAATATTGTAGGGCTTTTATGCTCCTTTGATATAATGCTCTTCCCTCTTTCTTGAAGAGATATATAACAAAAGACCAATGGATGCACAAAAATGTATATGCAACCAGGACGCATTAGAAACCACTGAACATATCCTTTTTGAGTGCCCGCTATATGATCATATATGCTCAGGCCCTCTGATTCCCTTGTTAGTGAATTGTCCCAGACCTCTCAGAAAACATCGTCTAGAGCTCCTTTTGTCAGATATAACACCAGATTTATCTGTTAGTATGGCTAGATTTGCCTGGCTGGCAACTAAAGTAAGACAAAATGCATTTAAGGCTCTGGAATAACCAATCTGTGATAAGAATCTCTACTGTTTTATGTGTATCTTGGAGGATTTCATCCCTTTAGTCCAGTTTTTAATCTCCACTATATTTTTATCTTTTGTATTATCAGTCCATAACTATTTATGTATGTATTTCAATTTTTTTAGGATATTTGATGATCTATGACTGCAAATAAAGTCTGTTCTGTTTTGAGTAAGCCCCATTGAGTAGACCTAAGGAGGGTTCTGAACTGACCTCAGTATTTAGAAGGATGATGCACTGGCAGCCCATTCCTGACCTGAAAGGACAAAAGTCCTTTGGAGGGCAGGAAAAGGTTAAGTGGCTCGGCTGCTGGCAGCCGTGCCACTTATGCCGTCCAGGTTGGAATGGACTCTGTCGGGGGTCTCCCAGTAGTGTGGCAACAGCGCCATCCAGGGATGCCAGCTGGGCCTTCCGCCGGCATCCCACCAGCACAAAGCCCTGTGCCACTGTCCCAGAGGGCGTTCCCGGGGCGTGCCGGGGGGGTGGAGCTGCCAGTAGGCAGTTTCCTGTCCCCTTTCGCCTTGGGTACGCCAACGGGGAGAACAGTGTTGCTGTGCCAGCTTTTTGCTAAGGCAGCCTTGCTATTCTTAATGGGGCAAAATGCCCCATTTAAAAAAAATTAAAAGCCTTCGAAAGGCTTTTTAAAGCCTTTCGGTGGCTGGGGAAAGGCCACTGAAGGTTCAGGAATGGGCTGCCAAGATCTATTGACTTCAATGGCCTCAGAAGGGTGTAATTCTATTCAGGGTGTCACTTTAACAGTGCCATTCTATTCCTGGGAGTAATCCCCATTGAATACACCTGAACAGGTTTCTGAATAGATCAACATTAAGGTCTGCTCGGAATTCTACTCCGATCTATTCAATAGGGCTTACTACCAGGAAAGTGTTCTTAGGATTGTACAGTAACTTTTTTTTTGAACTCAAAGAAGTATAACTAAATTAATTACAGCTGGAAAGATGGATGCCATGGACAGATAGATCTATATATTAATCTATCTATCTCTGTCTTATAACTTAGAATGCATTTATATGGTTCCAGCCAGATAAATGCCAATACAGAATGCCAGTGCTGTCCTGTGTATTCCCTCTGAATAATTTCCATGTGGATTCTGGAAATGATTTAGAGTACACAGTCAATCATGACTCTAAGCCTATGTCATACATGGCCATAAAAAGTTACACAAAGCACATACCATAAAGTCTCAGTACCTTTTTTTTAAATGAGAGGCCACTTGCCCTATCAATTAAGATTTGCTAACTTCCCAGGGAAGAGCTGTTTGGGCAAATGTGATTTGGGGCAGTGAAAGTGGACTCAGATACATGTTATCACATATAGAGTCCCCTTTGCATGTTATAGGGTAAAAGCCAGTAGATGTGGTTCTACTTCTACTCCACCTTGTGCAATATTGAAAGCCTTAGGAAGACCAATAAGGACAGCTTTAGGAATCACTCTCATCAACCTTATCAATCAAAGCTAGACACCACAAGTCTATCTGTTGCCCAACAGGACAAAGGCTGGCAAGAGATTATATGATAACAAGTAGGATAGGTTTCATACATACAGGATCAAACACCTCATTTTGAAGACAGTAGTTGGGGGCAAAATTGAGGCCTAATTGCTGCTAAATGCAAACATGCACATGTTTTAAAAAGCTTTCCTGGAGTTTCATAGAAAACACACACACATTCAGAGTTGTTGAGAAACACTCACAGGATGATACACTTAAAATAATATCTGTTTACAATTTCAAGTTGCTGCATGGTGGAAAACTTGATTTCTGCAACATGTCCTGAAGATACAATCAAATGCTAAAACGTATCCTGCGGTAGGTCGAACTTTCCAATTACTAGAAGCAAGCGCACAGGAGATATAATTACTTATGACACTGGGACAGGCATGCATGTTTCAACACACACAGAGATCTGAACAACGTTTTTTGGCAGTATATGACAGAAGACTTTAAATAGAACTTTCAAAGACAAGGTATACTGTATTATAAAAATGCACTAAGTTTAAAAGTTTTTTTTAATCCCACCAAATCTTTGTAAAGGTATGAACATATTATGTTTAAGTATCTCTTTAAAGATTCAAGAAAGAAAAATATTTCCCTACAGCAGTAAATACAAGCTACATGACAGATTACAGAGGAGAGAAAAATAACTTTGAGCAGTTTCTTTTCCTCAGGTGAAAGGATGTAATTTTCTCTTTTAAAATTGCATTATTTATGGCCAAGAACTTTCAATCAAAGAGAATATTTTTATGAATTTGGGAATACCTTCTTAGCATCAAATTATATCAGTTCTCAGATTAAATAGCTGAATGACTATAAAGCTTTTTAACATATTTGGCTGGGTAGAAAAATGAAGGAAATTGGACAAATATTTACATTACCAACCTTTGCATTAACATGGATGCAATAATGTGTCCATTTTCAGTTGGTTCTGTTATCATCATGAGATTTTGCGTTTTGCCCATATTCTTTGCTGTTATTCTGTTTTCTTTATTTATTTTATGGCATTCTTACAAATGTATATTGAAAAATAGATTAATTTTAACAGGAATTTTTTGTTGAGGAACAAAAATGAAAATAAGGATTTATGGGTCAGATTTGCACATGGGAGAAGCAATACTGATACAAGGATTCTGAGATGAACAGGGAAACTATGGAGCCAGTTCACACGGCCACTAATCATTACATTCCCTATAAAAACTCCCAGTATGATTTTTCCTTAATGTATCTGAAGAAGCGAGCTGTGACTCATGAAAGCTCATACTGAAATAAATGTGAGCCTTTAAGATTGACTTTCGTTTTATTTTGGTATGACAGACTAACATGGCTACCCCTTTGCACTGATAATGTGACCAGTCTTTTCCCCCATCACATAATAAAGAAAGCAGCAACTTATTCACCTATGCATCATTTACAACCAACAAGGTATGCAGATAGGTACCCGTATACATGTACAATGTGTGGTGTAAGAAACCATCCCAACACTATGACTCATCTTGATATTATTACAGTACTAAACAAAAGATATACCTGTCACTGTAGTTGTGAGACAGATGTTTTCAGATTTTCACATGCCTTGAAAATAAAACCCTAAAATATTTGGTGCAATTGGCAAAAAAATGCATGTCACCATTCAAATTCATAATACTGTAATATCACACAATGTTGAAGAAACCATCCAAATATTTTAAATGTGGCTCCACCCCAGGATCCATACCTATGTTATTAAGAGTCCCAGGTCTCTTAGAAGACATCAGCTGTGACTCCAGCTGTGCAACCCAAAGTAGTTACATCCTTCAAAGCCCACTGACTTCAATGGACTAGCAGGGCACTCCTATAGTTATATCCTTCTTACTCAATTGAAGTCAATGTGTTTAGAAGGTTGTAACACTGCTCAGGACTGCATTCAAACTATTCAAAGATCTCTGCTTCTTTTCAGACACCAGAAATTCTGTGCTGTCTTTTTCAAGGGCAGCCCACTATAACTTGCCAACATCTCAAATACAGGAAAACTTATATACAACTTAATTTCCCAGATACAAATAGCAAAAATTTATTTGTTCGATACTGCTTTCTCAGACATTATGCCTCTTTACAGAGTTTGCGCTTACAATAATAACCTTGATTGCACAGATGTCTAAAGGGTTTTGCTTGTATCGGAGTGAAATGACATATTAAATATTCAACAGTGCCAAGAACACTATGCAGTGTGAGAAGGATGAAAAAAGAGGCTTCACAGCACCATAAGTACAAGAGGAATATGGAAGCAAGATGTCCATCGTGGTTCTCTAGAAGAAAAAAATGCTCAGTATTGTACTAGTCTATTTACTACACTTGAGATCAACTTACCAAGAAATTATCCTGAGGGTAGGAAATAGACGAGCATAATATTTGGTTTCCCTGATAGTTACATACCTACGTTCACCTACAGTATTTCAGTAACTGTGATCTTCAGTTTAATACCAGACTTTTGGCCAAAACATTTCTGGCATAGAGAAAAAATATATTATAGCTAGGACCCAGAAGAATTCTTGGATATGCTCTGGACAGTTTTCAATTTTTTCTGAGTTCAACTGCAACACTGGTAGTTATGGTCACCTTTTTTCCTTTAAAAAATAAGCGAACTGGCTAGGTATTTTGTAAAAGACAGATTATACAAATGCTCATTAAATAAATTTATTCTACTTTAATTTGACTGCAGTCTTATCATTGTCAGAGTGCCACTAAGGCTTAGTCCCCAAAATTATTCATTTAGAAAAAAATTAAGGTGTCTCTCCAGAAATTTATCCCAGGCAGCTTATCAAATAAAAACAATAAAAACAGAACAAAACAAAAACTAGCCTGTTTCTTGAACTACAACCATAAGCATTGATTTCAATTGACTTCGAAGGGTTTAATTCTGTTTAGGATTGCACTGTTATTCAACTAGCTAAATCATGAATATTGTAATATTTTACATCCCAAGTATAAAACAGTTCTAATAACCACCTACAAAAATATGTATGGTTGCAACACTTGCAAATGGCAAAGCTTTTTCCCTTCAAACTGTATAGAGCAGTGGTGACCCGGTCTGCAGTTGCAAATGTTTTAAAGGAAAAGAAATCAATAGGTTCCAATCTAACTGTGCATGCAAATAGCCAGGGCTGCACATATGCAGCTTTGAAATAGTAAGTTTAAGAACCAGTCAACTATTTGGGAGGGGCAACTATCGGATTTTTATCCTGCCCTTCCTTCAAGGAGCTCAGGAGTAAGAGTACATGACTCTCCCTTCCTCATTTTATCCTCCATTAGGTATGTTAGGCTAACAGTATGCAACTGACCCAAGGCAATTAATCAGCCTTCATGGCATTATGGTGATTTTGATTTGGGTCTCCCAGATCCTAAGCCAACTCTAACTTAGAGGTTTCCAATCCTGTGAGAACTCTTGGAAATTTTAAGAACAAGTTGCGGGTGCTATCACAAAATGTTGCGATGTTCCAAGCCAAGCATCCTACTGTGATGGAGGATCATAAGGTTTCTGTTTCCAAATGGGTTCTTCCTGTAGGCACAAAAGTGATCCTTCTTGGGCTCTTTTGAAGCACCCCCTGTTCTAATGAAGTGGAGGAAAGCTAAGATTGGGTCTTTGTTTTGCGAAAGGAGGATGTGGGTACTAGGAAACACAACAGCAGAAACCATGGTACTTACAGGTGCTACGTTGTGGGTTCACTGATCTAACCTCTTTAACCACTCTGTCCTTCCCATTTTTGCTTTCCCGAACAGCATGGCAGCAGTCCTCTGACATGTCTATACACATACCTAGGCCCAGTTGCTGGATCAGGGAGAAACCATATACACAACTACCATTTGCACATGCAGATTCTTACCTGACTAAAACTGTTTGAATACATAGTCTATCACTGGATCAGGACAAAACCAATATTATGCACTTTTCATGACTGACACTGTATGTATTTACATTTTGAAACCAAAGTTCAAAAGGCATCATAAGAACCAAATAGAGGTTTGGTCAGATTTATTTAGTTCAAAAAATTAATCCTGACTTGGTTCAAAGTCTGTTTATAGACTGGCATTATCTGTAATACTTGCACTTCTCATTACTGCTTAATTTCTGCCATGTTTCTTACTGTAAAATCAACTGTGAATCTGTCATTGCAAGTATTATGCCACATACAGAACTTCCATACCATCTGATGTCACCTGTAGCATTTGACTGCACATTGAGAAGAGTAGCAGAGACTAAACACATTTCCCTTTTGTAGGTATAAGCAGCGAACCAACATGTCCACTCAACCATTGTAATTCTCCCTCTAGATGATGTCTGCAGAAGTGCATTAACACTTTCTCTGGAGGCATCATTACAATGTAGGAGATTAGTGTTTGAGTTTTCACATCAGTAACCATGGGAGAGGACAATAATGATTACAGCTCTTCAGAGATGACTCTCACCAAACCCATGTTTTGCTTCACAGGCTGAGAGAACCTGTATTTCGTACTCCCTCCAAGACACTACCGCAGTGAACACTTTCATACTCCTTTGAAACTACAAGCATTTCATTAACTTTTTAATGTTCAAAGATCAGGGCACTAATTAGACATTATTTTATTACTTTTTAATCATCTCCATGTAAATATTGGCAAATACTGATAGAATGTAAAAGCCTATACAATGTAGTGCTTTTGTATAAAGAGAAATAACAAATACTTTGTTTAATAGAATTGGCACAATGCCTTTCAAATTCAGCGTGGTTAAGCCAATAACAGTCTATCAAAAGAACTTTAAAAGCAATTAGTTAAGACAGCAGTGAGTGTACACTTTTTAACATAAGAAATTGTAACATTCAGAGAACCAAACATTTCCCTTAACACAGTTAATTGAAACCCTCCAAATCAGTTTTTATTTTTTATTTCTTTAATTCTTATAATTTAGTATCAATTAAAAAAAAAACAACAAATGAAGATGAATATTTTTAAAAAGATAAATAAAAATCAGCAGTTCTCCGGGCTAAATAATCTATTGATAAGAATTTTCACATTAAACAAAATGGTTTGAAACTCAAGTGGTGCTTCCATTTTTGATTTGGAATTCATAGACACTTGCATTAACCTAATGATACTAAAACGTTTAATACCAAGTTTATATTGTTATGCTTGTTCTCACTCATGTGTTTGAGTTTTTCTTTTTCTTTTCATTTTTACTATTTTATGTTTATATAATGTGATTAGCTAATGCAATTTTGGAGCAATTACCATTTAATAACTTCTGCTGCAAAACTAGCTTTTCATTTTACACATAAATAACAGAAAGACAGGCTTAAGACGATGCAACAAAAAGATGACTTTGCTTTGTGCATCATTACCCCAGCAGCTCTTGGCTATATCAATTGTGTTTTGCTTGTGAATTTGCCTTATTTACATTCTAAAGCACAGAAAATCGTTTGCTTAACTTTCCCTTTTTTCATTAATAGTGAGTAAACGAAAATACCACAACAATGTCTCTGTTCAAAAACTCATAGCTATTTATGACAACTGAAATAGTAAAAAAGCATGAGAGCAAAACAGCATTCTTTAACACTTTAGACTTTATTCTAATCTTCTGTATCGATGCAGCTCGCTAGCAAATCCTATTTAAACCATAAAATTGTATTTCCTCCATGCCAGTTTTGAATATAAATCAGTATCAGAAACATAAACCCAGAATATAACCATTAACCTCCACTCCTGGGTAACACCCAAGGATCCAGCCAGCCGTGCTGGTACAGCAGGCAATTTATAAAAGTACATAATGCCCTGATACTGAAAGTGTAAACACAGGTAACACAGAGACAGGGGGAGGAAGTTTGAGAACATCTTTGTGCCTGCTCAGTGGGAATCTGGACTGAGCATCTGTTGCTCCTCCAATCTAGGTATTCAGCCTGGGCCAAAAGACTCTGAGCCATTGACTGACAGCCTGTGGCCCTGAGTGACCTGGCCCAATGGATCCAGCACCAGCTTAGGAGATGGAGTTGTGTTGTATTTGGGAGGGGAGTTCTAAATGATGTTTTTCTGTTTCTTTGTAAACTGCTGAGTCTCCAGAAGGGAGAAAAGCAGGACAGAAAAACCTGCATGAATGAAATAAACTCACATTTTATAGTGTGGAATTAGAGTAAGCACCTTCTCTGCAGCCAGTCCAAGTATACCTATTCCTTTCCAGGGTCATACTCGTGGGGGGGGAGCTGCTGATAGCCAATGGTGCTTTGTTGTTGTTGTTGTTTTTGCTATCAAGTCAAATCTGACTTACATTGACCCCTGGTGGAGTTTTCAAGGCAAGAGACATTCAGAGGTGGTTTGCCATTGCCTGCCTCCGTGTCACAACCCTGGTATTCCTTGGAGGTCTCCCAACCAAATACTTGCCAGGGTTAACCCTGCTTAGCTTCTGAGATCTGATGACATCAGGCTAGTCTGGGCCATCCAGGTCGGGGCTAGCCAAAGGTTTACATGGCTTTAAAAGGAGATCAGACAACATCATGTTCTGCTAACAGTGGACTCTTTCTCTAACATAAGAAGCTTTCCTCCAGTGCAAGGAGCCTTGATCTAGTGGAAGAAACACAGTTCACCAGATAAAGTGCATCTGGAGCATCATTTCATAGATTCAACCCATGGAGAATCCTCTCCCAACAGCTATTCGCTATGCTACATTGGAGCCTTGGGTCTCTGTTTCAGGATATAAAAGCTTGAAATAAATATATAAAATGTAAATTAATTTTCAAAGACAGTATGCTTCTGATTATCTGCAGCTGGGAGAAGGATAGCTGCAATTCTTGTCCGTTTATGTGCTTTCTATAAGAATATGGTTTGTCTCTGTTCAAAACGAGATAGTGGACTGGGCGACCCCAACCTTTTTGAGCCTGTGGGCACAGTTGGAATTCTGTCATGGCATGGTGGGTGCCGGAACCAAATGGCTGCTGCAGGAGGCAAAGCCAGTCACAAAATGATTGCCACAGCTTAATTCAGCAACACAGTGCAGATCGGTTCTTGTAGGTTATCCGGGCTGTGTAACCGTGGTCTTGGTATTTTCTTTCCTGACGTTTCGCCAGCAGCTGTGGCAGGCATCTTCAGAGGAGTAACACTGAAGGACAGTGCAGATCCTTGTACTGTGGTGGCAGCTAATGCCAAAGCAATATTTTTACAAAATCTGCACATCCAATCACATCTCCAATAGTCAATAGGAATGATTGCTGGGCAAAAACTCTATTTAGCCCAGCCCACTTCCTAAAAACACTTGGCAGGCACCATAAAAGTTGTCTATGGCTCCTATAGCCACAGTGTTGGGGACCTCTTTAGTAGACTATATGTAGACTTGGTCTTAGGGTTGCCAGCCTCCAGGTGGCACCTGGAGATCTCCCACTATTACAATTTATCTCCATATGACCAAGATTGGTTCCCCTGGAGAAAATGGCTGCTTTGGAGGATGGACTGCATGGTATTATACCTGCTGGAGTCCCTCCCTTCCCCAAACTCTTCCCTCCCCAGGCTTCACCCCAAAATCTCCAGGTATTTACCAACCTGGAGCTGGCAACCCTACTTCTCCACCTACTAGCACAACTAGATAGTTATGTTACCACACTCATTCTCTACTACAGAGAATAAGGACATACAAACATGATTTTTGGTTCCAAGTAACCTTGGATGCCTCCGATGGCTAAGGGTCAAATGAACCTTTAGTGGGGGGGAAAGAGCAGCAAATAAATAGTGTTTAGGGCTAGACATATCAGCAGTACTGTCAGTTTTTTATCCTTGACAAAATAGGTTTTATAGGATTACAAGAAGTATATTCAATTTTGCCAGTTTTTTTAAGCCAATACCTTTGACAGTTGCAGATAGCATTTAGTTTTTGTTTTGATCCTGTAACAGAAACTTAAATGAAAGTACCATGATTGACAAGTACCTCACAGGAAAACCCTGGCAAGACTTAATTCAAGTCTATCTCATTTGGCTCCTTAAGCAGAATTCCTTCCCAACTGTTTGTCTCTGCAGTAACTCCCACAAAGCTCATTACTGCCAGCCTTGGTCTATCCCTCATTTTGTGCATTTATCCATGGGATGCATTATCAACATGTGGCACATGTCCTTGACATGCACAGAAGAGTTGCACCCCAGGACAGCAGCACGCATGACAATAGTATTGACTCTTACTCCATTATGGTTGCTGGGATGTAACCGAGAAATCTAATAACTGTGACAGTAGGCCTTTAGGTTTTGCCTTGCCTTTCCAGACAGTGAAGTTGCACAGACACTAATGAAAGGTTAAATGAATAGGAATAGCTGACAAGAGGTACAATGAAGAAGGGGCTTGGTAATCTACAGACCCTGAGCAGAGATCTTTGGCTCAAGCAGAGAAAGGACAGCACATCAGCAAGTCACAATATTTAAAACAGCTTGCTATACACAGAGGCTTTTGTGTCTGGGTACATGTCTGGCTCTGGAAGAAAAAAAGATACTGAAAAGGAATTCCAGCATGGGGCACTTTGGCAAATGTAAGGTCACAAAAAGGGGAAAATGTTTTCTGTGCGCAGTTACATCTTTGTACAAAATGTTAAAAAGCAGCTATTAAAAAGACACATGAATCACAAGTTTAGGACAATAAGGCCTGCTTGACAATTACCCCACAGTTGCAACAGTGTCATTCAGTAGTATTCCAACCAATAACACTAATGCACGTGCATTTGTTTTAGAACAAACAAAACTATTAATTGACGAAGCACTTTATGTGTTGTTCTTTCTTCTTGCACCCCATCAACTTTACTGGCATGAATATATAGCAAAGTCCTCCAAAAGTAAGGTTAATATGTTGTGGGACAACTAAATTTTAGAACTCCATCACACCACTGTGAATTTAAATAAATACTTTTCCAGTACTTTTTTCATACTTTAACCTTGTAATTTATTTTGATGGCATTAATAACACTTTATTTTTGCAAACGAATTACAGTGCCAGTTTTCTCATACAAGAACAAGGCTAAAAGAACAAATAAAGGTATCACTATATCTTACAGTAAACTTACTGCCCCCTGTGTAAATGATGAAAGTAGCCGAATTAGGCCACCTACCTACAAGGCTGGGGTCTCTAACTCCTCAGGGATTCCTCAGGTATGTAGAAAAATATTACGAAGGGGGGAAGCCTCAAAAAAAGTCAAGCAGGACTAAATATCTTCCAGAAGAGAAAGAATGTTGACAGCAGATGAGGGTAAGGGGAGAAAGAGGCAATGAGAAACCATTCTGCATAAGCCCCTGGGAGCTGACAGAATCTTGGAGGGGGAGATGTGTGTGTGAAGAGATTTCCAAATTGTTCTTCTCTCCCCTGATTCCATGTGTACTCCCCACTTGTTTAAATCAAAAATGAAGTATTTTTAAATTAATGCAATAAGAGGACTTAAGAACAAGCAAAAAGGGAAAGAATCAGTCACAACAATATTGCAAAATGCTGCTGGATTCTATGCATGTTTACCTAGAAGTAAATCCTGTTGAGTCCTATGTATGCTTCTTCAGCAGACAATGGGACTTACAGTGCAATCCTATGCAAAGTTAGTCCACTCTAAACGCATTGAATGGGCTTAGACAGAAGTCACTGTATTGGAAGACACTGGTACTTACAGGTAACTATGTATAGGAGGATCAAAACCCTAATCTTTTATTTCAGTTTTAACAATCTAATTGTAAACATGGTTACTAGACCATACGACTTATACAGAGCCAAGAGCATCAGTTCACCTAGCTCAGAATTGTCTAGTTCAACTAGTGGCAAGTCTCCAGCTCACAAGAAGAAAACATATTTCCATCTTTATTTCCTTTCCAGCGGCCTGATATATCCTTCCACTAGAGATGCTAAGGACTGTATTTGGTACTTTCAGCATGCTAAGCACATTGCCTGCCATTGACCCATGCATTGTTCTCATGCGCTGTGCTCTTCCCAGAGATAATGTTAATTTAATAGGTCCCTGAGCATGGTCCAAGGGCTAGTGGTGCTGCAACCTTGCTCCTTTACTGAAGCAAAGTTGGCAATGTCGAGAAACAGCTAGGTGAGAGACCGCAACTGCCTTGACTGCCATAGAAGAAAAGTAATCAACATGATTAAGAAGAGCTGGTTTTTATACCCCACTTTTCTCTACCGTAAGGAGTCTTAAAGTGGCTTACAATCGCCTTCCCTTCCCCGCCCCCCCCCCCACAGCAGGCACCTTGTGAGGTAGGTGGGGCTCAGAGAGTTCTGAAAGAACTGTGGCTAACCCAAGGTCATCCAGCAGGCTTCATGTGGAGTGGGGAATCAAACCCAGTTCTCCAGATTAGAGTCCGCCGTTTTTAACCACTACACCATGCTGGCTCTTATTGAGCTTATTAACAGCTACAAGACTAGTACAGCAAAATTTACATCTTGCAACAATTGCATCTATATTGTACATTTCTGGCATGGGCCCTGACTTGGGAACTGAGGACTCTGAGGACTCTGAAGCTGAAGTGGAGGAACAGGTTGCCTCTGGGCCCTCAGTATCTCCATTGCAGCCAGTAGCGCAGGAGCCTGAAACAACTCAGCAGGAACCACAGCTAGGCAGAAAGATGGAACAAGGGCAGACAGAAGCTACTCTTCCCCCAACCCCTGCAGTGGAAGCTGAGAATGGCAGCCCTCCAAGCTCACCTGAACCTGACAGGCGTATCAGGACTCGGCAGCGTGTGGTTCTGCAAGGTAGAAGGAGAAGTGCTCGCTTGGAGAGGCTAAGCAGACAGAGAACTGGTGCTGAGTCATTTCAGGATGAAGCCTGGCCTGGAAGTGCACTGACTGATAAAGGCAGTGCAGGCGTGCTTTCACTTTGCGGAAGCAACCGTGCAGTTTCTCTGTGTTCCCGCTACAGCTCATGATTGATCTCTCCGGCCGTTGACTCCTGCCTGCTTTGACGACGCCTCCGACTTCTGACCTCGGTAAACAGCATAATCTTCGCCACCTGTCCGAAAGGGGCTAGATACCTCCCGCACGTCTGAGGACTGCGGGCACCGCCCAGCCCTTGGCCTTACGCCGGCACAATTTATTTCACATCAGTGGATTATTCTTCTAAGCAAATGTCAGAGCTCTTGGCCCACTTCAACACATCCATAGCACTCCTTCTTGATAGACTTGCCATTTACATTAACACTGAAGTGGAGCTATCCTGTGCACAGAAGCAAGGGGCTAAATGCTTCTATGCACACAAGCTCTGGCTGGGCAGAGCGTGCACAAGGAGCCCCCGGACTGAGCTGAATGTACTCTTGGACAACCAAGGGGCTGGATCACCTTTCCTCTGAGGAAAGGCTAAAGAGTTTGGGACTTTTCAGTTTAGAAAAGAGGCAACTAAGGAGGGACATATTAATAAAATTATGCATGGGGTAGAGACAGTGGATGGAGACAACTTTTTCTCCCTCCCCCAAAATACTAGAACTCAAAGTTATCCAGTGAAGATCATGGGCAGTAGATTCAGGATGGACAAAAGAAAAGTTTTTCTTACACAATCAGTGATTAAAACATGGAGTTCATTGCCGGAGGATGTAGTGATGGTCACAGGCATAGACCGATTTATAAAGGGAATGAGACAGATTTGTGGAGGAGAGGTACATCAATGGCCATTAGTCATGGTGACGAAAGGGAACATATTCAGAGGCAATACAATTAGAGGAAGGCCTCCGCCTGTGTGTGAGATGGGATGCTGGACTAGACAGACCACTGGTCTGATCAAGCAGTGCTACTCTTATGTACTCAAATATATTTATTGATATTAACAGGCACACATCAGGTTCCCAGAAGCACCCAGTTAGGTCCAACATAATAAAAAGGATGTGATCCTTTGAATGAAAAAAGGTTTCAGAAGTAACTTTACTTTTCAAGCAAGAAAACAGTTAAATATCCCACAAGATGTGGAAACACTCATGCATGTTAAAGTAGTCTTTAGAATCCACTAAAAGGCCCATAGCTCAGTGACAAGCACATGTTTTGACTGAAGACGCCACCAGGTTCAATCCCCAGCACTTAAAACAAGGGAATTGGGGTAGCAGCCTGAGAAACATCTCTGCCTGGGATCATAGGAGAGCTGGTGCCAATCTGAACAGATGATACTAGGTTAAATGGATCAGTGGTCTTACTCAGCAGGAAGCCTATTCATATGCTTGTATAACCCAGTTAAAACAAGAGCAACAGAATGGGAAATCTCCTGGAAAACAAAAGGGGTTGTTTTGGAGAGGGCTTTCCAGGAAAAATATATTATATGTTAGGTCCTTGCTTATGAAAGGATTTTCAGATCTGCAGCTTTTTAAGAGTTCTAATAAACAGCAAATGAAGGAATAACCAGGACAATTGAACCTAGTTCTCTCTAAGATATTAAATTTGTATCTAAGCTGCATTGTTTCATCTTGCAGGTTGGGCTCATACTAAATGCTCCATATTTTCTAAAAAACCTTTGTATGTAGAAAACCAGAGAGAAGACAATTCTAGAATCCTGCTCCCTAACACAGAGCCTTTGACAAGGATGTGGGAACTCCGTGCCCCAGGATGTAGAATTCCCTGCCCCAGGATGTAGTGATGGCTGCCAACTTGGAAGTCCAAGTTGGCAGCCTGGAGAAAATAGGTATGCATCATGACTAGTATTCATTTTCATGGAAGAGAGGGCTATTCATGGCTGCTAGTAAAAATGGATACTAGTCATGATGCATACCTATTTTCTCCAGGATCAGAGGAGCATGTCTATTATATTAGGTGCTTTGGAACACAGGCAGGATAATGCTGCTGCAGTCGTCTTGTTTGTGGGCTTCCTAGAGGCACCTGGTTGGCCACTGTGTGAACAGGCTGTTGGACTTGATGGACCTTGGTCTGATCCAGCATGGCCTTTCATATGTTCTTATGTGAGACCTAGGTTCCTATCCCCTCTCTGCCATGGAAACTTGCTAAGTGACTTTGGCCCAATTATACACTCTTAGCCTCACCACCTTGCAGGATTGTTGTGAGGATAAACAGAAGACAGGAGAACAATGTAAATCACTTTGGGTCCCCAATGGAGAGAAAGGCAGGGTATTTATGAAGTAAATAAGTAAATCTAGATTTCTATGTGCAGGGATTTTTTTAAATGGAGAATTCAATTATGTGAGCTCCACTTGCAGCCTAAAGAGGCACAGCCCAGACTCAAGTTTACTAGTCCATGAGGCCTACTCTGCAAGAGAGAAAGGAACAATTCTGGCATCTTCATTTGCTGGATCATTTCACTTTCTTCACCAGAACATCAATCTGCCTAAGATGTTATTTAAAACAAGTGCAGAAATATTAAGTAGTACTTATGATATAAGATGTCTGAATGTATATGTCATCAATGTGTAAGTGGAGCTGGATTAACATAAAATGCAAAGACAATCAGTATTTTGTGAAATGGAAAGTACTATAGGCACAATCCAAGAAACGTTTGATTCAATTAACGCTGCAGTCCCATGCACACCAACCCTTACGGTCATGTTTTCAATGGGATTTACAGTGCAATTCAGGGCAGTGATATTCCAGTATTAATCCATTTATTTCAATGTAGTTAGACTAGAGTTCTGTAACTCTGCATAGGACTACATTGTTAGTCATAACTTGCCCTATAGATTGTGCCCTACTTTTTTATATTGGAGTGAATCAGTGAATCAGGTCTCAAACTGCAGGTCAGAACTCAAAGGTGAGCAATAATTCTCTTGCAGGTGGGCTGTGATTCCAAGAGAGAACAGGAGAAACAGGATAATCTAAAGACACTCTAGGAGGTGTGATGACAAATTTGGTTTTGCCTGCACATAATGTGCAAAATGCCCAAGAAATGCAGTCAATTGCTCAGTAATGCTATACATTTATAAATACTAAATTTGGAAAATAAGTTATAAACTTGTTCAGCATTAAATGTTGTGAAATTTCAGCATTTTATGTTGGGGAATTACTTTATAAGCCAGTCCTGAAAAACTACAAGTTTACAAGTAGGACCCATTCAAAAGTTTGAGAACCACTGGATTAATTAAAAATAGCTGAACTAAATGGAACACTTCATGCATTTGATGAAATGGGTTCTGGCTCACAAACACATATGCTACAATGCATACATTAGAATTTAAGGTTACACATGTCATTCTGACCACAGCTGAACAACATGGCTATATCGCCAGAATCAGTAAAAGGAGTATAATCGTTGCATGTAGTTTCTTAGTTTGTCTATGCTCCAAATATTATATGCAACCAATGGACAAGAAAAATTCTTAAATTATGTTAACTGGTTATTTTGATTTCAAGAATGCCAATTAAGAATGTAGAGAGGTTTTATTTATTAAGTCATGCTATATAGGAAAAAATATGCTTCAGAGGCATCTGAATGAATCAAAAGGGTTTTGCTAGTAAAGTTCTAAAGTTTTAATTAGCTTTTTAATACCAAGCACAGTGCTCTCAAAATCAAAACCAAATGCTGTCACTGGAGTTTAACATTTTGCATACCCATAAGTATCATATATAATAATCATACCATCATCCCACAAAAAACACAGTTATCAGAATATATAATTCATGCGCAGAACTATGAAAAAATGTTTGGCACAGGTAACAAAAAAGAAAAGAGTTTAACCAATCATCTTCTTCTTATATAGAGATTTTGTTTTATAAACACATAAAGAAAGAGCGAAGGCACAATGTCTCTTTCAAGCAATGTGTTCTTCCTTTAAGTCAGCAATGTTTTCTGTTATAAAACTAAGAGAGATGTGGGTGATAAATGAGAACATCTGTTATAGGCAAAAATTATTTATTATATTTTTAAAAAATCTTGGTTATGCACTTTCAATTTGCACAGAAACCTGTCTTGAAACCTTAGGCTGTCAATGAGGAAGTCACGTACATATTTTTTTAAGTCAATTATTGAAGGGTAATCCTAAAGCAAGATTAACTTGAAAAAAAGTTCAACTGAAATCAAACAGGACACACGCTTGCAACTAGATACATTCAGGACCAGAGTGTGTGTATAATAAAAACAGAACATATAGATAATGTACATTTTAGGAATACTTTGAAATTTAAAACACTTGGGCGGGGCTAGAGAAGATCAGAGCAGTTGGTTGTTAGTGAAGTTTCCAGCAAAATAGTATTTACAAAGAGTATTTGCAAAGACTTTTTCTTATTTAACTTCTCAGTACTCTGGTACTGTATACAATGGAATTACAATTATTTAGCAGGCTATAAATAATGTATCTGGCATGCGCAATTGATATTTAGCATGTCTTGCTAGAACTGTAAAAGGCTTGTTATAGATCAGCAAATCATTTCTAACAAGGAACTTCAGCTGTGAAATACCAAAGGAAGCCTCTACTATATACCACTGAGCTGTTCACTTTTTTTAAAGAGAATTTATGTTTGATACAGTGACAAATAGACCATCCTGCAAGATGTTTTAAAGAAAAGTACACACTGTCAAAACCACCAATACTTTGAGGAGATTTTTTTTAAATCAGTAAGAACAAAAGAATATTGCTCCTTGGTTACTGTGTGTGTGTGTGTGTGTGTGTGTGTGTGTGTGTGTGTGTGTGGCTAGTGTCCAGTTTCATCTTTTCAGAGCAGCAGTATTATCCAACTTAAGTTGCTCAGCTAATTTCAGTCTCTTAATAACTAACACAGCACAAACACACCTCTTCCAAAATAGAAGAGGGTGGAATATAAGAAAAAATCAATTTGTGAGGCAAGATCAAATGAGAAAACTGTGGGGATGGCACTGGGTCAGCATGTGGAGGACTAAGCAGACCAGTATTACATTAACTTCTGTTCTCTTGGGCTGCCACACATTACCTGTCCATGAGCTTACTGAACAGACTCACCCCTCAGCTGAATAGTGGGGCTCAGGGCCCCAAGTGAATCATCTCCAGCCGCTGACAAGTTTAACAGGGGGACTGTAGCTGAAACATGAAGTGCTTTTCTTTTCCTTTTCTTCCCCACCCCCACCTTGTCTAATTCAAGCAGATTCCTGAAAAAGATGACACAGCCCTGACTCGTGGCGTGGCAAGATGAAATGAGAGGTCTGGGCCAGACTTGGAACTGTGCAGATAAAAGTAATCAAATGACACTCCTGGAATGCAAATTGGCATTCTTGGACTGCAGCAATTGCACAACCATGAAACATCCCTGACAGCAACCAAGATTAGGACAAAATGTGATGTAGAAAGTAGAGAACTTTAAAAAAAATCTCACTTCATAATTCAAACTATTAACATTTAAACATTGTAATATAGAGTTTTATGCCCTTTGACTCCTTTCCCTCAAGTAACCTGGTCTATCATATACTCATGTAGAACCTTGATCACCATTTGTCAAAATGGAAAACATTCAGCCCAGTGGAAATAAACATATGTGCCTGCTATACTTCCCATGACATACCGTAAGTACTTTAAAGTAGCTATTTTCTAAAGCATGCATTTTTTATTTTTTATTTTAAACCCAAGCAAGCAACAACACAGAGCCTGGCTTTTGTATTTGGATCAGTTTGAGAACTGGATCAAGCGCACTCAATCATCCATGAATATTAAGTTTCCATTCACACGGTCAAGTTCCAAATATACACCTTGCCAAGCATACAATTTGAATTTTAAACTTTGTAACGTTTAAGAACTTTCACAAGCACACTACGAAGTGTCAGAAGCTAAGGAGCACGCACCCCTAAAATGTTTAAGGACAAGCCCAAGTTCCCTGCTCTCTTGTAGGGACTTTGTATTCTTCAGAAGATTCGCAGATCAGGCAGGCTTATTAAACATCACTGTTTGAATGAGCTTAATTATTAAAATGCAAGTGCCTTTCTCCCCCGTTTTTAAATTGAAAAAAAAATCATTTTCAAGAGTAATTACTGACCATGGAAGATAAGCAAGGATACGGATGGTATGTGAAAAGATTTTATAACGATTTTTATAAAGAAAAATAATCCTTTCTCCTGTCTCTTAACATTTCATAGGGAAAAGATCTACAGCATATTGCTTTGACTTTAAAGCTTCAAGCAATTTTAACTGTTAAGGAGGCACAATTTTTTTTAAAGACACTTTAATCCTGGGTCTACTTAGATTATTCCATGATGTGCTTTGTGCATCAATTTTACAACAGCTTGACTCTAGGGTAAATGAGAAGCATCATAAATTGTAGGCTGCTTTCAAAGCCACTTTAATTTCTGTCAGTGTTACTGTAACCACAGTCCTGAGCATAAGATGCTCCCCTCCTTCACCCACCCACCTCCCCTCTTTATTGTTGCCTGCCTTTGACTGTCACATCTCCTACACTCCAACAGTGGCTTTGATCACTGGAACAAGACATGTCACTTGGAGGGGGGGGGAAAGCACACAGTCCTCCCCCCCCTCCGCCCTCTATTTTCACGAAATACTTTCTAATTACAGAAACACTATCTAGAGCATCCGGTCCTCCAGTGGGCTTACAACAGCAACATGCAGGAGTTAAAAGTGCAGTTAAAAAGCAAGGCAGTGGTCCAAAAAGAATTCACACATATCTCTGTACTAAGGATGAACCAGTTAGCTGAACCAGTTGGGTCATATAAACTGCAAAGTGCAATTCAATGTCAATAGATGTAGCCCTAGGTCTTCAAATGCGGCTATTATTTAGTCCACCATCACACAACCTCAGCGAAAAGACTTTATTATTATGCAATCCGAGTCTGTCTGGTTTCTTTCAATTTGGATATCGTCTCCCCGCATTAAAAAGTGGGGCCGGCTTTCCAAAGATAGCACCGTTTTGCAAATTCCTGGAGAGCGCCTGGCTTCCTCCCGCCTTCCCGTTTCATGTACACACACACACACACACACTCAGCCTGAATCACGTGCATGATGCCTCTCCGTCTCTCACTCACACACGCACGCTCCCTGATTTCGACGGCTCTTGCTGTCCCGTGTTGAGCCTGGCAACATCGCCTCCCTCTTTTCAACGCCGCCTGCCTGTGCACTTCAGCCTCTCGCAGCCCGCTCGAGCACTCCCCCGCGCAAGTTTTGCGAGCAGCCGCCGCCGGAAGAAGTGCAAACTGCAAAAAGCACATGGCCCAAAAACTTGCTCGCGGCCGGCGGCTTTGCACTTCTGGCCTCGCAGAGCTCG
This sequence comes from Euleptes europaea, assembly GCF_029931775.1. Classification (NCBI taxonomy): domain Eukaryota; kingdom Metazoa; phylum Chordata; class Lepidosauria; order Squamata; family Sphaerodactylidae; genus Euleptes; species Euleptes europaea. The sequence goes on along the minus strand of NC_079315.1, from coordinate 38,386,560 downwards.
CGGCGCTGTGGACGGGATTCATTGGCGCGCGCGAGCAGCTCCCCCCCCCCGCTCCCCTCCCCCCTCCCCCTCGACCCCGGAGCCTGTCGAGACCCTATCAACGATGACCAGCCCCCTCCACTCGGGCAACACCTTTCACGTCCACGGCGAGAGGAGATCTTTCCCCAAGGGGGGAAGAAAACCCCTCGTTCATTTCATTTCCCCCCCTCCGGCTTGTAGGAACACATCTTCCCTGGCGCGAAATGAAATAAAAGGGAACGGGCGTCCCAATTCTCCCCTCCACTCGCCAAGGGGAGGGCGAGAGGAAACTTCGGGCAAACTTTGCAATCGCGACACTCCCCTGCCCTCGTAGCCTCCCTATCCTCCCCCCCCCGCCTCCCCTTCCCGGGTCCGTGCAGCGCAGGAATTTTTTTGCCCCGCTGCTTGTTTGCTCCAAAGGTTTGAGAAAGACGCTTCCAGGCAGGGCTGTTTCCTTGACGGCACGCTTTACCCAAAAAAACAAAAACACCCTCTCGCCTATTTTTTTTTTTTAAAGGAAATAAAGAAAGGATGTTGGAACTTCTTACCATCTCGGCATGCTCCTTGTCAAGAGCACCCCCTGGCTCTGCAGCTCCTCGCGACGGCGGCGCCTGCACCGGCCCGTCCTTTCGCCTGCTTTTCTCTCCCCCTACAAGTCTCCCCCCCACCTTGTTCTTTCCAAGATCTCAGCAACCCTCCAGGTGATCAATTATTGTTTTTTTAAAGCCTCTCGGGTTTTCACACCCAAACGTTCGCGTTGGGGAGGGGAGGAAAGCGCAGAAAGGCTTTGCAGGGGTCAGGAGGCAAAGAAATTGGAGTCTGATCCTTCCACAGGTTGGGGGGTGGGTGGGTGGGTGGGTGGGTGGGGGGGGAGATGAGTCGTCCCAAAACTGAAACAACACGCCGCTGCTTCCTTTTCCTCCTCCTCCTCCCCCCCCCCCGGTACCTCAGAGCTGCTTGTTATTGGTCCCGGGGAAGGGTGAGAGGAGGTGGGGAGAAGAAACGGGAAACTTTTGCTTGGGCAAAAACCCGGGAGATCCGACGGAGGCCGTCTGCGCCCAGCTGTCAAAAAAAGAAAAGAAAAGAAAAAGAAAAGAAAAACCACCCGCCCAAACGCAGACGGGGGGGACTTTATTCGGGAGCGAGCGACTGCGAAGGCGCTCCCGGGCGTGCGCGCGCGACCCCAGCCAGCCCGCCCGCCTCCCCAGCCGGCTCCTTCTGCGCCCAGCGGCCGCACGCGCCCTCCCGCTGCTTCTCCCTCGCCTTAGCCGCTCAAGGCGTCCACGCTGGACAGAAAGAGGGGTGGGTGCGGAAGGCGGGGAAGGGGAATGGAAGAAAGTCTGGGCAGCGCCGCGCTCCAACAGCCCAGGGAAAAGTTGGGCGACGCGGCGCTTCGGTCTCCCTCTCCCGGGCGTCTTGTGGTCCCGGGTTTCCAGCTCCACGGCTTCTATTTGGGGTGGTGGTGGGGGGGGTGTTTTCTTTGTACCTTTTTTCATGAAGGGCCTGGACGGGTTCCCCCCCCCTAACTTTGGAGGGTCGCTTGGGGACTGGGCAGGGCGGCGCTGGGGGGTGTGTGTGTGTGTGTGTGTGTGTGTGCCACAGCTGTCCGGGCGCGAGGGAGGGGGGCGGCTGCGGCGCTTGGAGGCACGGGGTTCCACGAACCCCGCCAGCGCGAGGCTTCGCGGCACGCGCCCTTCCGGCTCGGCCGGCCTTCGCTAGTCCTGTGGGGGGGGGGTTGGTTTCTTTTTGACAAACCCCCGCCGCTCTTGGCGAAGTGCGCGCGCAGGAGCTCGCGCCCCTCCCCGCAATCAGCAGCCCATCCAGACCTAATTGGACGGAAAGTGCCATCCCGTCGCGCGCGGCGCAGCAAACTTTCTGCTCCGCGAAGGCGCGCAGCGGAGGGCGCTCCCCCGGTTCTCAATTCTAATCGCGATGTTATACATGCACTGGTTCCCAACCCCCCAGGGGTCCGCGAGAACTAAATTAAGGTCCACGAAACAAAGTTATAAACCCATAATAAATTAATATTTTCAATTAAAAGTTTGAATATATATATTCAAATATTATTCTAAGTTTAATGTTTTACTAACAGTTATGATTAAAGTTTATTTTGAAGTTCTCTGAATTTTTATTTTGAACCTTGGGGGCCCTGCACCGAACAGTGGTCCCTGGTCAAAAAAAGGTTGGGAACCATAAGTGGGTAGCCGTGTTCGTCTGTCTGCAGTAGTAGAAAAGGGCAAGAGTCCAGGAGCACCTTAAAGACTAACAAAAATATTTTCTGGCAGGGTATGAGCGAAAGCGAAAGCTCATACCCTGCCAGAAAATATTTTTGTTAGTCTTTAAGGTGCTCCTGGACTCTTGCTCTTTTATATATGCATATATAGATGTTTATTTATAGGGGAGGGAGAGTACGAGCCCGACAGCGTGCCCTTTCCTCCGCAATAATTTTAAAGAACGTCCCATTGGACTCACTTTCGAGTAAACACAGGCAACAGGCAGTACATCGCTTTTTCTGATGTGAAAGGGTGTTTGTAAGTTCCCATTTAAAACAATGGAATCTTAAAAGAGCGCAGTTCTTCACCAACTAAAGAATATGTAGTTGCTCGGCTGCCTTTTACCTATTGGTTTATACATTAAAAATCTGCACATCGTCAAAACCACCGAGATTCGCGGGGGCCTGTTTGTGGCTTACTGATGTGTGATAGGCTCTATTATTTGCTAAAGAAAGACAATGCTGATAAGAACATAAGAAAAGCCATGCTGGGTCAGACCAAGCATAGTAGCTAAACAAACAGGCTACCGTTGAAAAGATCTCTGGTTCAAATGTTTCCTCTGCCACAAATTCATTAGGCAGGCTTTCCAAGCCACTTTCTCTCAGCCCCTCCCCCCCAGAATCTGACACTAGTGAAAGTTTCATTTATGAGACAGTGGTAAAGATTACAAGATAACGTGTGATGTGCTTTGAAATATGAAAATGCTACATAAATGTGAAATCTTATTGTTCCTCATTCAGAGAAAAGGCCATTCTGAACATTTCTATGCTTCCTTCAATCTCAGCACCAGGCCTCACAACTTTAAAAAATATTTATCTGCCAATTAACTATTGCAGCTATGCTATGAAATTCATGGATAAGGTACATGGGATAGAGGAATGGATTCTACGTTCATGATTCTAGCCCTGCCCTTCACCACTGCTGTTTCCAGTTCATCGGAACCCCTTCTGCCTTCCCCTGCTCGCTCGCTCTCCTCCCCACAGCCCCAGTGCCACACTGTTGTTAAACACCTCCATTTCCTTCTGCCCAGCTCCTGTCCCAGCCACCTGTCTGCCTGGTGAGCAGGCAGCAGGAGTAGATCTGGTCAAGCAGGTCCAATTCTTCCTGTTGCTTCCTATTGCCCTCTTCTTCAAAACAGTTTCCTACCTTCTGTTGATTTGTTTATATACCGCATTTATATCCTACCTTTTTGAGCAGTCAGGGCCACCAAGAAGGCTAACAATTAAAACAAGCATAACAAACAATACGTCATAAAACCAATTAAAAACCAGAGTAAAAAATATGTATATAAAACACAAGACAGCAAATTAAAACATGAAGCTGGAAAGAGGGATCACACAAAACAAAAGTGTTCACCTGCTGATGGAAGGCTGTGATGGGGGTGGGGATTAGTGATAATTGGCATGGTGTCAGCTTGCCAGAGATAGGGTTGTGAACTGGGTATTGAGCACACGACCATCCGACACACACACAGTCAGTATGGTATCGTGAATAGACTGTTGAGACTGAACTTGGGTTTTCGCAGCTTGGCTGAAACTGGCTACAAGGGAAAAAGGAAAAAAATAAACTGGCTACAAGATACCATTTCCATGCCTCTCTTGGGCAGCCCATTCCTAAAGGTGTCCGTGCCACTTGCACCATGCAAACCCCTGCCCCCCACTCAGGATTACATGGTTAGTCAGCTCCATAGGGTGACTGCACAGAAGAAATGCCACCGTAAACTCCTTGAAGGAAGGGCAAAAGATACAAACGCACTGAAGATTTCAACATGGGCTAAGTGGACCTTGTTTGCTCTGAAATCCATCACTCTTACCTTGTTGCTACTATAAATAAGAATGTCGCATGGGTTATTCGGAAGGGATAGGGTTATGTTGAAAGCAAAGTTCATAAACGTCTCACTTTCTGCATGAAAATGCACTTTACAAACATCTGTTAAAAAGTGAGATAAAAGAATTCAAAATCATATATGGTCACATTTTGTATTGTGAGCTTTTCAACACAATTTCAATCACAGATCATCAAAAAGATCTATGTGATTCTCTGCTACCAAGTTTGCTGAAGTGGAAAAAAGCTTGCAAATAACTATCTGAATCAAGATCGGTGGAGGATTTACCTCCAACCCAACTGCATTTAAGGATCAAAGTGTTAAAATGATGCCCCTCTTGCTTTTTCCTGACCACTGGCTTTTTAATGAATTGTGGTAAGTTGCATTACAAGAAAGTAACTGGGGGGATTGAGACTTTTATCAAAAATTTTATCAAGTCTGCTTTCTTCCATGTGGCTTTTACAGCCAACTAAGAGGTTAGTTCAGCACTGACTTAAATCTAAAATATACAGAGCTGAACACATACCGTTTTTCTGCTCAATAAAAGGATTGCTTTTTTTTTTTTTTTTTTTGCTTTCCACTCTAGAAGAAGATTAAGGGACAGATTTTCAAAAGCAAACATGACACTTCATTGCCTGTTTAGTGCTGACTTCTAATGGAATTTAGACGCCTCAGATAGCCTGAACCTGATGAAGCATGAAACCAGCAAAGCACTTTGCAGGATCAAGCTAAAGGGAGCCACTTGGGCCTTTGGAAATATTCCCCTACAGCTGTTATTCTTAAAATGATGTCCTTTTCAGCTGGCCTGTGATGCCACTAATGCAACTCCTTCTGCACTCTGATGCAGCTGTACAGAACATGCTGGGTGGAAACAGAGCTGTGTACACTGTGCTTCATTTACATGTCATTCCATAGTAGCGTTTTTCTTGACCGGCACATATCTCCAAAGTGTGATGGTATATAAGAAGCAGATCAGGATAGTCGTTTACAGGACCACAAAGCAAAAGGGTTAATGTTACACAAAACGGTGAACATACCCTGGGCACACCAAGTCTTATTTGTTATGACTTATTTATTACAGTCTATACTGTTCTTTATATATATTGAAACCACATTTTAACCTTACCACTTAAACAGATTGGCCCAAACTAGCTTCATAGCTGTATGGAGATCAGTACCTGGTCCAAATCCAGAGCTCCATTATAGCACTCTGGCTCAAATGACTAGTTATGGCACTGCTTTGGTGTCAGTAGTCTGACCATATGAATTCACCTTTAGGCCACAGTTGTAGTAGTTGTTTTTAATGAGAGCACCACAGTTCCTGTATCAAGAACGGTATTGCGCAAGGCACCCATGTGCTGACACCTCTCCTGTGTGGATGGCACCTCTGACCAACATTTGACTTGTTTGCAATGCAAGTGCACACTGGCCAGACCCCATGCAGATTTCTTTTGTGTCTCACACAGAGATGTTTCTCCAGCTTGCACATCAACATTCACACTGCCTAAGGGTCAGTTTATACATCCACAGATTCAAGGGATAAAGCTTTTTGTGGACTGAAGTGCTTTAGGCTCCCTCTCCCCACCAAACACATGCACACACACAACATTATCAAAATAGCATGGGACAAAAGGGGGAAAAATTAAACTGAATCCTTTTAATTGAAACGTTAGTATTCTATATGCAGAATATTTTTGTTTGTTAGTTTTCATGAGTAACTGAATTGTGCAATCCACCTTCCTAACCTAAAGTTTGAAGTGGTCCAGCCAGGAAAAAGATTATTCCATGAATCTGATGCCAGTGAAAACTGCCCATTAAAGTCTTTGGACTGTTGTTGGACTGTGCCAGTCTCTTTGAGGCAAACTATTAAATCACTACCATACAAGGCTTCATAATATGCATGGGCCTGCTAGGCTTTAAATTGAACAGAATGTCTTTCTTGCAAAATTCAGATGGAAGAAGTTCAATAGCTTGACAATAATATGAAATTAGTTTTTGTTCAGACATACGTATCTCAATTCAATACACCATTTTACAAAATTATATTTACTATAATAGAAGGGGTGTGTGTGTTTTAATACAGGATCAGTATTTGGAACAGATGTGAATTAGTATCTGATGTGCTTTCCAGAAAATGATCAGAATGAGAAAAACTACTGTCTTTCTTAGCTGTTGCACCTTCTTGTTGTTCATACATGCAGACCCTTTTGCTTCATTTTCCCCTTTGAAAAATCACAAACCATGAAAAGGTCTTGCCAAAATATTGTGTCCATGAAGCCCCCTAGTGGTTCATTTCCCTCATTATCCCATATTTCATCTTTCTACAGGGAAAATATATTTGACCTTCCTAATTCAACATTGGATTAGTCCCTCAGCAAGTGTCCATTTAATTGTATTCACTGCACAACATTCAGGATTGCTTTTTAAAGAGGGTGACACCAGCTGTCATAGCCTGGATCTATAAAACATGATACCCTGTCCTGTGGCAACAGTGCTCTGATATGTGTGTTTTTAGTGCCGTCAAAGCGCGATACCCTAAGAGAAAAAAGCTTGCCAGTAGCCATATTGGTCCAAAGCAAAATCCAAAAACAGAGCCCTGTAATACTACAATCAATCAAAATAATATGAAATAGTTCTATATAATTCTTCATCAAGCTGGATGTTATGAGAGCAGTACCATCTCCTTTAGCAGCAAGAAACATTGAATTAGCAACATACAGGATCCATCTGAACACTGGCAGTCCAGTCAAATATATTACATTCAAATCATTTTTTTAAATGGAGGATTGATGTTTTGAACATGTGTGAGTTATCATCTGATGTACTCCATCCAGTAAAGGAACAGAATTTCATTTGGGGGTTTTTTTGGGGGGAGGGGGAGATTGTAGCTCTCCTAGATACGAATATGTCGCTGTCCTACCAATATGCAGATTCTAACACCACTTTAAAACATTTGTTTGTCATTACTCTACCGATTTTCCATTTTATGCCATCTTCAGGAAACTAACTCATTGTAAAGAGAAATGTGTATTCTGTCAATCTCCTGTGTGGTAGTATTGAAAATGACCATGCACAACTGTACCTAAATTCAGGGTTGGGCTTGCTGGGCCAAGGTTCAGTGCATTTTAACCCATGCCATGCCCTGTTCTATTACATTATTCCTTCCAGCCTTGCTTGATAAATATAGTTTGCAATACTAAGGTGCTGGGATCCCCCCACCCCCAAACTCATATAATGAAACTTCATAGTGGTGGATTCCTGTCACTCTATATGTCTCTGCCAGACCTCTAGTTTGGGTCTGATTGCAAATATATATATATATATATATATATATATATATATATATATATATATATATATATATATATATATATCTCGGTAGAGGTCTGGCAGAGACATATAGAGTGACAGGAATCCACCACTATGAAGTTTCATTATATATACTGGCCCAACACAGTTTGACCAGTATTGTTGTTTACACATGAGCATTAGTTTTCAGTAAGACATAACCTGAGCCATTAATATATTTAGCTCAGTATAAACAGAAAATTAAATCTGACAAGTCAGAACATTATTGTTATTCAAGCAAAGGAAATACACACTATATTGAATAATTTTTGTTCCCCAGTGTGTGGCAGTTCCAAGAAAAAGCAATTGTTATCAATGCTACCCTGTCACTATTTATTCATTCAATCAATCATATTTGTACCTGTGTTATGATCTGCTGTTTTTAAACTATAATAAAGTGTTGGAGAAATAATGAATTTATTAATTCTCTAAGCTTACGAATCATCATCATTTTGGAAGCATCCAGTCAGTCATGAGGTGTTCTTAAGTTTTTGCCAGTAGAAAAAAATGAGGTTTATCATTGCAGGCTGAAGGTAGAAGGTCTCACCTCAGCTGCAACATCAACAACTAGAATTATCAGAGTTGCAAATTTCATTAAATATAAGTAACATGAAAATCAGCCACTGCTTACAGAAGATTTCTGGTCTCATTTAAATAGCTTCCAAACAAGAACATTTCATGCAAGTAGCTTCCAATAATTGTCAATGCTAGTGGGGGGGAAATACATACATTTGTGTCCCACAGTTGTATTTCTTTTTCATAGGATTGCTGTATTCAAGTTCTGCAGATCTGGTAACCTAATTTGCATCTTATGCAAATTGTTTGCTAGCTATGCAAACCAATCAATTAATTGTTGTGTTATCTATTATTTATTTTTCACTGTTTTATACTTCATTAACTACCTCAGAAAAATTGAGGAAGGACTATAGAAAACCTCTTTACCTGACTCTTTCTTCATGCCAGGGTTAGCTTAGGCTTTCACCTGAGGGCCAAACTAGATGATACAGGTGTCCTCAGGGATGCCTGCCATTTTGAGACAGTTCCCAGGTGGGAATTCCTTTAGCTGCACTGCGAGGGCCTGATTCTGGTTGTAACCACCACAGCACAGGGAGAAGAGGAGGCCCTTTCTACCATTTTTCCAACCCAAAAAAGCACCATAGGCATACAGGCAAATAACCCCACCCCAACACACTTCAGGTTGGAAAAACAATTGGGGGAAAGGCAGGACCCCCCCCCCCCCGGTATTACCAGAATTAGGCACCCATGGCTCAGTTTAAAGGAGTTTCCAGCTGGGAAGTAATCGGTACAAAATTGTGGGCATCTGTCGGGATGCTGTATTATCTAGTTTGGCCATGAGAGAGAACAAATCTTGTTTGGGACAGAGACAGATAAAGGAAGGCACTGTGCCCTGTGGTCTCTGATCTTTACCTCTGGCAGTACATAGCTCTACATCTGTTAATGTGCAACAAAAATCTTATTTTTCTCTCAAGTCTTGAACCCTTAACAGTTAAATATTAAAATAACACACCAAAGCATGTAATGTTCAGCTTTAATTAGTACAAACAAGTAGGGGACCTGCATTCCCCCATCCTCCACTATTTCCTCTTTTCTTTTCGTGAAAGCCCCCATAGCCTCTCACCTTTCCCTGTTTCCTTTGCTCCTTTCCATCCACCAGCCAACCTACCTTTTCTCTCCTTCCTTCCCCTGGCAGCCTCTAGCTATTCATTCATTCATTCATCCATCTATCCATTCATACTTAAAAGTAAGTCATATCCATTTAAAGTGGACTGACTTCCAAATAAGTGTGGATAGTAGTGAACAAGAGGATGTGGACAAGATCCTTGGACAGGTGAGACCTATTACCTTTGTTCTCAATCCTTCCCTTCCTGGTTGATAAAAGCTGCTGCAGGGGGACTGGGCAAGTAAGGAGAATGGTCAATGCTTCCTTGAAGTGAGATTTGTACCGCCTGTGCTCAAGAAGGCAGTGATTAGACCTGTTCTCAAAAAACCCTCTCTGATCCCTACTATGGCTGTTTCAGCACTAAGTTTTTTCAACGCTTAATGACAAGTGTTATCATTTCTTGTCCACTCCACTTTCCCTCCATTTGGTACTGAAAATGGTTCACAATCACTTTATCCCTGGCTATTTATGCAGCGAAGAGTTTGCCACAGAAACCCCTTATACATGGGCGCAGAGTTAGCAGGGAAAGCCCGCAGCCGAGATTACACATCAACAACAAATGTTTGCAGTATTCCCCTCGGCTTGGGTTGGGCTTCCGTCATTATAGCCCTCCCCCTGCCATGACGGTGGACAAAAAAATGCCCCCCCTTTCCCCAAGCAGAGCTGGACCAGGTCACGCTCTCCCAAGTTCCCTTCGGGACGTTCCCTCTTGGTGGACAAAGATCACCACTGTGTGCGGAAGCATGGCATGATATCTACCCAATAATAACATTCTCACCCGATATGTATACCTCTGTCACGCAAAGCTTTAAAAAAAAAATTTATGTTATGTGCAAAAACATTAATATTGCTGTGCCCTATAATAACCATAATGAGCGGGCGAGATGTACTAAAACGAATGACAGTCTAGCCCATTAGAAACAATGGGAGAGGCTGCACAGCCCATTGAAGATAATAGGAGCCTGGATTGCCCATAGACTTGCATGGGCTCCATTGAAATACATTACAGCACAAAAAAAAGCTGCAAATAAAATGTGGGATGGATTGGAATGACAGCCCCCAAGGTAGAATGACAGCCCCTAGGACTAGCGAAGTGTTCTGGGAGTGGAATGATGGCCCCTGGGATGTGCAGAAGTGTTCTGGGATTGGATTGACAGCCCCAAGGGTGGAATGACAGCTCCTAAGATCTGTCATTGCACTCTGGGGGCTGTCATTCCAACCCTATAATACTTCTGCCAGTCCCAAGAAGAAACAAACTGCTTACCCAAATCTTTCTTTGAGATCTGTAATAAATATAAATGCCTACTAAGAGGAAAAAAACTTGCCTCAGTAAGAGAATTTTGGCAAGAGCTTGCCCTGGCCTTAACTCAGAAAAACATGACAAGGTTCTTACACATATTTGCAATTTCAGAAATTTGCAATTTCATTCCACATATCCAAGGACCGATGGGACGAACATTTTTAAAAATTATTTAGTGATCAAACCCATGAAGATAGTGTAGTTAAATGCCCTGTGATGATCCCATTAGCTAACTCACCTGAGTGGATCCCTGTATCTGTTAGTGAAATAACATTCCTAATTTCTATAATGAAAAGTAATAAAGCCCCATGTGAAAATTTTATCCCACCTGATTTACTTAAGTCTTGCCAGGACTGGTGGGCACCTGTTTTAGCCACCCTGTTTACTCATATAGACAGGTCTGGTAGGTTCCCTCAAGAGTGGATCTTTTTTATTGTGGTCCCAATAAGCCTGCTGGATGTAATAGGAAAGCTTTACGCAAGACATCTCCTATTTAAGCTGGAGACATGGGTAATTGAAAATAACTTGTTAGCGCAAGAGCAAATTGGATTTAAGCAGGGTCACTCCTCCCTGGATAATTTCCTTCTACTGCAACGCCTTATCAATAAATACCCAAATGGATCATCTAAGCAGTTATATGTGGCATTCATTGATTTCAAAGCCACATTTGATTCCATCTCTCTACATTAATGATATGGCAAGTCACCTTCAAACACCCGATTGTCATCCCCCCAAACTTGCACAAAGGCACACACCCATGCTGCTTTATGCAGATGATGCAGTCATACTCTCCAAGACCCCCATAGTTATGAAGAGAGCCCTGGGAACGTTAATCAAGTACTGCAATAATGAACGGCTTGCCATAAATTTCCCAAAAACTAAAATTATGGCATTTGGGAGGAACCCCCCCCCCCCACAAAAGAAAAAGATCATGGGTGATTAAGGGCCACAGAATTGATCAGACAGACAACTTTAAATACCTGGGAGTGATGGTCCAGGCGTCTTGTTCCAGGATAATTCACTGCAAATATGCTGCCAACCAGGGGGATAGATCTGCAAATAGTATTATTAAATGTATGCGAACACAAGGTGGCCAGTCAGTATCTGCATCTCTGAGGTTATTTAAAGCTAAATCTTTAGCTCAACTTCAATATGGTTCCTTCTTGGGCCCATCAACCTCTTGCTTCTCACCACTGGAGAGAGTGCAATCCAAATTTCTAACAGCAGCTCTCCAGGTTCCCAAATGCATCCCAAATGCCTGGATCAGATTAGAAACCGGAATGCTGAAGGTGCAAACTAGAGTTTGCATCTCATCCATCCAGCTATGGTTGAAAGGAATACTGAACCCCCAAGGGCTCTTTCCTTTGATATTCCAGGATAATTTTCAAGCAAGTTGGTTGAGGACTGTCGGTAAAATAATCAATTCCTTGGGATTATCCCCGCAGGCACTGTTGAAAAGTGGGTATGAACATGGGAAAGATATTATTCAACAGAGGGTGGAAGACATCGAGCAGCAAGCAAACCTCTCTAGGGCCCCAAATTTTAAATGTCAGCCGAGCATTAAATATGTGGTTGCCCCAGCAGCCTATTTAACTAAACTAGAATTTAACAACAGCAGAAGAGCATTTACCTTGGCAAGGTGCGCGGCACTTCCTTCGGCCATGCTGGTAGGGAGATTCAAAAAGATCCGTTACTCAGAAAGATTATGTTTATGCTCGATGGGGGAGGTGGAAACTACAGAGCACATGCTTCTGAGATGTCCATATTACAAGAAGGCCAGATTAAAATATCTCCAGCCAGTGTTAATTGGGTTTCTTGATTAATCTGATGCGGCTAAACTGGAATATCTGGTGTCTGATAGAGACCACTAGGTATCCAGACAATTAGCCAAATTCTGTCTAGGGATATGCAAGACACGGGGAAACGATATTAAAGCTGACACAGAGTTTTAAACCCATTTGACCAGCTCAAATGTTCATGCAGCTATTTTTGTTGTTGTATTGAACTATTGTTGTTTTAATGATGTTTTAACTTTGTAATACTGGTCAAGGACCGCAATAAATTATAATGAATGAATGAATGATTCCATCTCAAAATATAATTTATGGAGAAAACGAAGTGATATGAATATAGAGCATAGATTCCTAGAGTGTATAAAAGGCCTTTATACGGACACCAGTTTAAAGATCAGACTAGGTATCTATGGCCAATTGTCTGGCTCAGTTGAATCCACAAAAGGGGTCTGCCAAGGCTGTATTTTGGCCCCACTGTTTTTTAATCTATACATAAATTTTATGGTAAAATTCCTGTCAGGTCCTCATTTTTCCCCAGTCAAAGTAGGCAGGAAAACAATTTCAATTTTGCTCTATGCAGATGACATACTGCTAATTTCTCATACTCAAATTGGTCTTAGAAAGCTGTTGAGACAGTTCAGCTAATCTACTTCATGTCAATTATGACAAAACCAAGATTATGGTTTTTGGTAGAAGAGTGCATTATTACAAATGGACAATGGATGAAAAACTATTAGAACAGGTATCTAGTTTTAAATATTTAGGGGTGATGTTTCAACAGTCAGGCTCTTAGACAACCCATATTGAGTATGCTAAGTATAACCTCGAAAAAGCTGTCCTTGGTATTCTTAGATTTTATAGGAGGAAAGAGGCTGTCTGATTCCTCCAACTGTAGAAATTTATAAAATGAAATTACTGCCCCAACTTCTGTATGGAGCACCGACTTGGGGCTTTGGAAATCTCAAATCGTTAGAAATGTATCAAAACAAATTTATACACCAGTTGCTAGTTATTCTGCCATCAACGCCTTCAGCAATGGTTAGAGTAGAATTATTTCTACCCTCAATAACAACCCTAGTTTATAAAATAACCATTAATTACTGGCTGAAGATCATCTTCTGTACATCTCTAGGTCTTTTGACCTTAGCATATGGAGAGATGAAAAATAACTCATGGCACAGTTCTGTGTTGAGATTGGTGGCCAGTTTTGGCTTCTCAGTAGAATACTTGAGGACCCTTGGATTCTATGCAGCCAAATTACTCAAAAAACAAAGATGGTTAGATCAGAATACTCAAACCGATGTAGGTCTTGTAGGCAACTTGAGAACATCTATACTTTATAGACAGCTACCATCCTCTCCCCTTTCAGCATACTTCACCAGTTTGAGGAACTGCAAGTTCAGAAAGGCCTTCACCAGAGCATGCTTTGATATTTTACTGCTCGCAGTCTTGGAAAGCCATTTTAATGGGATCCCATATAGGAAAAGAGTCTGTTTCTGTGATCAAAAGTCTATGAAGGATTTATCCCATGTCACATTGCAATGTCCAAGATATGAGGTTGAACATAATAGATTTTTGCAGACCATAATATCCGGCATCCCAGGAAAATCAGATCAGGATAAATTAGTTATTTATTACTGAAAGATGTAGACAAATACATCACTTTCCAAATGGCAAGATTTGCTGCCGCTGTCATGAAGGATAAAAAGGTGATGGGGAATGCTGATCATAGTATGTTTGACCCAGAGATTGGGTAAATTAACTTGGCGGTTGTATTCTTTGATTTTACTCATGTCAATTTGATATGAAGCATATGCATCAGTAACAGTTTTAAACTTCTATAATCTGTAAATCAGAAATGATTGGAAATGTTTAAAATAAATATTAGCTTTTTTAAATGGAAGATGAACCATTGTATGGGGTCTATAGAATAGCTCTTGTTATTACATTCTCGCACAGCCTCCAAAATATTCTCAGATTGGGGGATGGGGATGAAAATCTTATTAAATATATTACTTTTATTTTGCTGCTTAATATAAACTATATTTTAATGCATATTGGTAGTTCCAGAAAATAACACCAGTAGTGGCTCTTTCAGTTGTTCTGGTACACTGGAAATTTACTGTTTGTTAACTTAGTAGCAATTAGTTTACTGAAAAGTACATTATATGAATGTTTGCCAAAATCACTATATATCAGGTATGAAATGTCTGAGGGTTTCCATCTGGATGGATATATTATGCAGTTACAAGGCATCTGCATGGTTTTTGGCTGACTTGCTAATTGTTTTGGGGAATGTTCTACTAAAACAATTTTATTCCAGTTCAAAATAAACATAAATCCTTGGGTACACACTGAGCACAAAGCAAGACAGTACCTTCATGAATAGATAGGAAAGACCTCCGTCCCCACCTCTCTGCTAGCAGAGGGGTTCTTATGCTAGTAGCATACTTTACAGCCAGACTCTGGCCTTTTATGCACAGGTTGTTTCCTTGGAAATCACCTCCCGACTACTTCGGGGCTTCATTTTCATTATGCACGTTTTTCCCGATCTTTAGAAATCACTTCATTCTCTCCCTGCGTTTTCTGGATGCCGCCAGAAACAGCATCCGGAAAACATGGGGAAAACGCGAGGAGAGAGCAAAGTTACTTCTTAAGGTTGGAAAAGATGTGCATAATAAAAACAAAGCCCTGAAGTAGTTGGGGGGGGTGATCTTGATGGAAACAACACGTGCATAAAAGGCCTTTATCAAAGTTCATTTTGTGCACTATGTATTCAGTCTTGGGGTCTCTGCTTGAGCAGCCTGACTTTCAAAAGTACAGACTATTGATAACTTCCAGAAGCTTCACAGGGAATTGATACTCTATGTAATTTCTTAATTTATCAGATTTATATCTTTCTGATACTTTTGATACTTTTGCTGCCCAGGGATGCCAGCTGGGCCTTCCACCGGTGTCCCACTGGTGCAAAGCCCCATGCTGGCATCCCTGGGGACATTCCCGGGGCATGCCAGGGGGCAGAGCTGTCAGTAGGCAGCTTCCTGTCCCCTTTCAGTCCAGTATGCCGGTAGGGAGAACGCCATTGCTGCTCATGCTTTTTTGCAGGCACAGCCTTGGCTGTTCTTTTAGATTTTAAAACCCAACGAAAGGCTTTTTAAAGCCTTTTGGTGGCCGGGAAATGGCTTTGGAGGTGCATGACGGTGCCTTGGTCACACCGTCCTCGGCCGCCAAAAGATCAGGAATGGGCTGCCACACTTTTATTTGTATTTTAATACTCCCTGGAAAATGTCTAAATTTTAAATGTTTATTATTTTTAATTTGGGGGGAATTTCCACTTTATTCTGTGTTGTTGCTATTTTTTTTATTTTATTTTTTGCTAATGCAATAAAGTCTTGATGGTAAGGATGATAATGTAATTAATTTGTTCTCAATTTTCAAATGTTGTGCATACAATTTTTCCTGAAGTGTTCTGACAGTTCAGTGCATGGACTGGATAGTTAACCTTTGGTATATTAGAACATTGATCCAACACCCTGATCCTAAGCACATTACTTTGGAAATAATGACCATTTTAATTTTTTTTGTCCAATTTTAATTTTGGATCCCCTGAAATCTCACAGTAAAGTTTTACAAGGGCAAATGATCAGAAATGGCTAGTAGCTATTTCCATGATTACAGTGGATAAGAACAGGGCTGAAAAGATCACAGAAACAGTTGCTTGCTTCCTGATGGCCTATGCTTGTTCAGCCTGGTTCACATGGAGATTTCTCCAAGCAATCCCATGCATGGATGACATGGAGAAAACAAGCTTGCTGCATATGTTAGTCAGCCCTTTGCTGGTATACTCTGGAATTCTTATTAGTCTTTAAGTTGCTACCGGACTTGAACTTTGAGTTTTATATATGTATTTTAGCTCTGTTTTTAACTGGTTTATGATGTATTTCCCCACAATTAGCTTGCTATATAGAACTGATGCCACTTCAAGGCATTTACCACATGAGGCTTCTCCACAAGTACCTAGGCTGATGTAACTGCCACTTCCATTATCATTGTCATGTCCTTGCTGTTATTCCTAATGGGAACATAAACTTTTATGCTGACGTAATTGGGCATTCATAGAATCATAGAGTTGGGAGGGACCACCAGGGTCATCTGCTCCAACCCCCTGCACAATGCAGGAAATTCACAACTACCACCCCCCACACACACCCAGTGACCCACACTCCATGCCCATAAGATGTCCTCCCTCTCATGATCTAATAGAATCAGCATTGCTGACAGATGGCCATCTGGCCTCTGCTTATAAACCTCCAGGGAAGGAGCACTTACCACCTCCCGAGGAAGCCTGTTCCACCGAGGAACCACTCTGTTAGAAAATTCTTCCTAATGTCTAGATGGAAACTCTTTTGATTTAATTTCAACCCGTTGGTTCTGGTCTGACCTTCTGGGGCAACAGAAAACAACTCGGCACAATCCTCTATATGACAGCCCTTCAAGTACTTTAAGATGGTTATCATATCACTTCTCAGTCTTCTCTTCAGGCTAAACATACCCAGCTCCTTCATCCTTTCCGCATAGAACTTGGTCTCATTCTTGGAGTAGGGATGTGGGTAATACATTGAATCTTGCCAAAAAGAAAGCTCTTCTGTAAAGTGGGATGGTTAAGAAATCAATATACAGACAACAAGAATTTGAATATGTACCCACCAAAAATATTCCAGAGAGTGATGTGATTCACAATCTAGTTCTACAGCTTTTATAGTGTGGGAGGGGGAAAACACACCAATCCAGACTATTCATGGCATCTCCCATAACATTATTGGTATTTCCTGTTTAATTCGGCATTTGATCATCTAGGTTTGGGGTTTTCATTTGGAAGGTTTAAAGAATGGCTCAAATACAGGCAAAGTCAAATTTTTGTAAGGATGTTGAAAAGGTACTTAGATTCTTCCAGATGCTCATTTTACAGTCTTCTTTGAAGGCTTATTATACTCTAATATCATAGTGCATTCATATATTTTTATATTTATGTATATCCTGCAAACAGTTGAATAAATGTAGATAAGCCTGGCTGGTTCATACAGTATTTTTATTGCCTCCTCCCCCAAAACCAAAAGATGCCACATTTATGCAGAGTAAACAGACAGAAATCTGACCCACTATATCTAGTTCCATGAAACATTTGTTCAGAAATACAGTTTAAAAAGCAACACACAAGACAGAGCATTCCAAACTCCAAAGGATTTTTCTATCCAATTGGAACAGCCTTGAAAAAACCAATTCAAATCCCTTCATCATAATGCAAGGTTTTTTGAATCAAAGTCACTGAGCCAATCTTCATCTTCAGCCAAACTGAGTCTAGCCTCCAAATGTATTTAAATAATTGGACAATTCTGCTTTGTACATGAAGCTCATGGAGACTTTATCATCAGTATTGGGGAAAACATCTCAATGGTGTGTGTGTGTGTGTGTTAAGTGCCATCAAGTCGCGACCTTATGAATCAAAATGTCCTATCTTTGACAGCCTTGCTCAATCCATCCTTTGTTGGGTCTTCCTCTTTACTTGCTGCCATCAATGGTTTGAGATTATATAATAAAAAACTCCGAACCAAGCATGATTCAAATTGGCAACAATGCATGAGCAATTTTATAAACTTTACTCAACACCAACTGCAACAGTGGAAACATCCTTTTCACTAAGAATTGATCACAATTTTGTGATTGAAAACATAATTATGTAAACAGGACTCCTCTCTTTCTTGGTTTTTATATAGCCTGTCTCTTGACTGTGAAAATAAGGGTCCTGTTCAATGGTCTTTGAAGGTTATTGCAAGCCTCTGGAATTAGTGTCACACCTCATCAAGGGTGAAAAAGATGACCAAAGCTTCATTTTTCTATCTTGATTATGGGCTAACATAGAACTGTCCTTTTGCAAGTAGAATTATACTTGGAAGTAGAATTATAACAATCCCTTTTCCAGTCAGGTATGTTAATAGAGCTTTGCCATTTCTCACTAGATAAACTGGTGCTGTAATTCTTTTCACAGTTAACCTCACAGCTGGATTTGAATGCTAAATTTTAACTAATATCTTCTAATGTTTTATGTTTATTAACATTTTGTAAGCTACCTTGGGCAGGTTCCTGGACAAGCAGCATAAACATTTTCTGAATAAATAGTATCTTTAAAAAGCCCCACGAATCAGGTCTGAAAAACAACAGGAGAAAAACATGAAAAACACCACATTGCAATAGTCTGGCACTGGAACTGTTGGACTCTCCATAATAACCATGGGAACAAATAGTAAATCAAATGGTTACTAAAATGATGGCTTCCCAGACAAAATAGATAGGAGCAAAGATCTGGGGTGGGAGGAGAAAGTAGGAAGTCGTCAGTATTCTTTTCCAGTAGGGAGCAACTCTGTAAAAAGCTGTCCTAAAGCTACTTTCTGGAGAAGTAGGTAGCATTATTGAAGGCACAAGCAAAAGAAAATAAACTGTCTCCACAGCTGTGAAAATGTACAGGGTGGGCTGACATACAGAACAACCATGCCCAAACAGATTCCAATCCTTGTGGATCGACTCTCACAAAAATCAGGAGTAACTCAAGAGTGCAGAAAAGCCTTAGTTTCAAGAAGGCAATATATACAGAGGGTATTTTGAAATATATGTTAATTGTCTGTGCTTCAAAGCTAAAATCTTATGACAGTTTTCCTTCTTCAACCTATTAATCATCAACATATAAACAACCAGTGACTACAAAAAGTTAAGTAAAGTCCAAAGTATTGCAGTGCAGTACTGTCTACGTTAATATAATTAGGGCAAATGCTGTCACTCAGTGCCAGAGCATCTGCTTTATGTGCAGAAGGTCTCTGATTCAATCCCCAACATCTCCAGTTAAAAGGTTTAGGTAGTAAGTGATGTAACATTTACAGGATAATTTTACTTACATGAAAGATGAAGCAGGTGTGACTTTTCAGTGGACTTTGGTGTGTTTGATCAGTTTCATCAGTTCTCCAATATGACCTATTCAAAATAAGAACAAAAGACGTGCAGGTGAGATGAAAGATCCACACAGTTCAGCATCTAGGTTTCCAGCAATAAAACAACTATCCCTAGGAAACACACAAGCAGGAACTGAAGACATTAGACCTGTTGCACTATTGCTCCCCTAGCAAGTGGCACAGTGATTCAATGGCACAGTGATTCAGTGGCACAGTGATTCAGAATGTGAAAATTCCATTTAGCCATCAAGGCTAAAATGTATCCTGAGACTGTGTGTCTCATATGTGTTATGTCTCTTTTTCCAAAAGTCAAGCCATCTTCTTCACTTGATTCTTTTCAATCAGTTACAGCAAGGTTATGGGACAGAGTCAGCACTTGCTGTGTTGAGGTCCTAAGGGCAGAGTCAGCCCCGAGACGGAAACGGGAAGGGAAACAACAAACACAACTATACAAGTAATTGGGTACAAAAAGGCCACAGCTTTACTGATTACAGTAGAATGGATCATTGGTGAAGCATAGGGCACAAATCCAGGCATCGGGCCTGTTGGCAGATGTAGCGCTCCCCAACCCGATTGTTGGGGAAGCAACCGGAGTGGTGAATCAGTGGTTCCACTAGGACATAAATCTCTAAGTGGTTCCACTAGGACATAAATCTCAACAGCCCCTGAGCTAGGCATCCATGGTAGGACTCCCCCCCAAGACCCCATATGGGGGTTCCCAAAAGGGGGAAGGCAGGCATGCAGGTGCATCTTCCTCAAATTGGATCTGGCCCAATGCCAAAACCACCAAAAAGCTGGAGCTCCCACCCAGCTCCCACCAATGCTCCTACTGCTGCAACCAACAAAGTAGAGAGTCCCAAATGCTGTGAAGCCACAGGTCCTGACCCCAGCAAGACAAATGAACACCATCTGGGTGGTACAAAGCTGGCTGATGGAAAGAAATGTCTGGATGATGGATAACTGTACCCTCTACTGATTCCACAAAGCGCTCGACCATCTTGCATACTTTCTTCCTGGCAAAGTTGACCCTTGTTGGGGCATCAGTGTTACGCCAAACCTGTCACTCCAACAGCTGGGACCAGAACAGCTGGATGCCCGACAGCTTACAACACAGTTCCTGAAGATTACACACTATGGACAGGGAGAGATCAATCCGTTTCTGGTCTGGAAAGTCATTCTCCCCGAGTTGAATCATGAGGGCATTGTGGGTCCTGAATTGTGTGACACTGTCCATCACTGTGGGGGTAAAAGAGTTCCACTGCATGCCCTGGCAACTGAGCCACCTGACGTGCAACTGCTGACCCAGATACAACGATGCTCCCCAGACAAAAGAAGAAGCATAGTGGCAAGCCCAATGGACTATGCCAAGACCGAGGATCCAAACAGACTGCACCAAGCCTAAAGGAAAAATAAAAGAAAAGGTTTGACAGGATGTGTGTCCGGATATTCCTACCACCGGATATACACCTTGTATGCAGACGACTTCCAGCAACCTATAGACTGGATGTCCCTGGGCAAAAAGCTGCTTGCCAATGTCAAGGTGGCCGCCCTGATCCTGAAAAAGTGGGATCCAAATTCCTCGGCTCGTAAACTGACCGCCCTTAAAACAGCTACAAATTGGAACCTCGTGAGAAAGGACACATTACTGTGAATCAGGAATGGCCCTGGACTGGGGGGGGGGGCGCATGCGTAAGTAAGCTTTTGCAGCTACAACTGGGCTAAGCTGGCGGAGGGAGGCTGATCGAAGAATTTTGGATGTGTCCTGGCCCAGCTGGTCTGTTTTGGACTTCCTAACCATCATATGGAGTATGGAGTGAGACAGTGCGTCCGCGATGTCTTTATTGATGCCTTGAATATATCTCACTGCAAATTAGATGTTTTAAATTAGGCAAGACAGAACGAACCTGCACACCAAGTGCATGACCCGCTTAGAGTGTGAGGACTGCAAGTTAATGACCTGCACCACAGCCTGGTTGTCACATCAAAAGAGGACCTTCGAGTTAGCAAAGATGTTCTCCCATATTATAACTGCAGCCAAAATTGGGAACAGTTTGAGGAACATAAGGTCACACAGGATGCTGATTGCATCCAAGAGGAAGGCCAGTACTGAGAACACCACCGACCCGAGCTGCACCTGAGTGGGTCTGTAGAGAGGAACTGAGATCCTATAGAGACGGCCATAATGAGATACCAGTGTACTTAGCAAGGAAAGTCTGCCAAATAAGCAAATCGGCCTTTATGCCTTTTGTCATCCTGATACAGTGATGGGGCTGCTTGGCACTGGCCATGGACCTGGTGAGCCTTGCACAAAAAGCCTGGCCTGACTGAACCACTCTACATGCAAAGTTAAGGTGGCCCAGGAGGACTTGTACCTCCTTAAGGGCTCATTTTCTTTTAGCTAAGAAGCCCCGTGGCGCAGAATGGTAAGCTGTAGTACTGCAGTCCAAGCTCTGCTCACGACCTGAGTTTCATCCCGACGGAAGTCGGTTTTAGGTAGCTGGCTCAAGGTTGACTCAGCCTTCCATCCTTCTGAGGTCGGTAAAATGAGTACCCAGCTTGCTGGGGGTAAAGGGAAGATGACTGGGGAAGACACTGGCAAACCCCCCCCCCCCGTAAAAGTCTGCCTAGTAAACGTCCGGATGTGACATCAGCCCATGGGTCAGGAATGACCCGGTGCTTGCACAGGGGACTTTTACCTTACTTTTAAGACCAGCATTATCAAAGCCCAGAGAGCAGCCAGCTTGTACTCAGGAGGGCTTGAGGTACCTGAGACCAAATCCAATAATATCCCCAGGTACACGAAACGTGTTCTGGAGCCCTCAGTTTTTTTGGGGGGGCAGAGTTATCCCCAGTTCCTCTGCTAAGGCCTGAAAGGCAGAGAGACTGGATGCGCATCGCGAACTATCAGAGGGGTTGGTGAATAGGAAGTAATCCAGATAGTGGGTCACCTGATGTGAGCAAGTGTGAGCTTTAAAGGCCCACTTGAGAAAGGTGCTAAATATCTCAAAAGTGGTGCAAGAAACAGAGCAGTCCATAGGCATGTTCTTGTCCACATACCAAAGACCATTGAGCTTGAAATCAAGCAGGCAATGATTAGCCAGGTTGACGGGCAGTAGCTGGGAGGCTGACTTGATATCACACTTGGCCATCAACACACCCTTCCCACATGACCTCACTATACCAACTGCCGGTCAAATTATGCATATCGCACCAAACAGAATTCATTTTAAAAAATAATTTTTAATTGGACTTTCAAAAACAAAACCACACATGACAAACTCAATCGTTCCCATACATACAGTATAATCCACCTTCCGGGGGTATCCTTTTAAATTTATCTTTACAAGCTTACAAAAATAGTAATAATGATTTACAAAAAAGGGTAATGGAGAAAAACAATGGCTTTTCAACTGTCTTACAAAACACTGTTAATCTTAAACTATGCCAATAGTATTAATCATTCTTACCTATTCGCTTAATCTTCAATAGCTAATGATCTATATTTATCTTTCCTTAAAAACTATATCATATATCCTTTAAGTATATCATACACCGAACAGAATTCAGAGGGTATAGCATTGTTGGTTGAAGAGCCAGCCTGTACTCCCCAGGGGTCTTTTTTGGGATGACACCTATGGATGACACCCTTAGGTTGGGTAAGGGTAGGGTAGTAAAGGGGCCAGCCACCCTTCTTGCAGTGCATTCCTTGGCCACCTTGGCTGCAACCACGTCAGACAGGTCATGCGCAGATCTCAAATTTGATGCTGTTGTTAACATGAAAAGGTATTTAAATTTATCTAAAATACATCATTCTCCCAGAATTCTTGTGGTAACTGGAGAGCCATCAACAACATTGGAAAACATTTCAGAACTATCCGATTTTGAATTAGAGTCACATCCACCTCAGGGTACAAAATCCAAAACTACTAAGAAAGCCAAGCAAAAGTCAACCATTGAAAAACACTCCTTAGACCTTGGGCCACAAATGGAAGAGTTGAAGGAATATATGAAACAATTGATTGAGGATAGCACAAAAAACAAGAAGACAACAATAAGAGATTACAAGAGAGCCTAACAAGAACAGAGAAGAAGGTTGATTAGAACACAAAGGACATTAAAGCACTCCAACAAAAACAGAAGACTCTTGGGGACAAACTGAATGAACAAAAGGATACTCTGAGATATCACGATTGTAAACACAAAGAGGCAGATGAACGTTTTGAACTTCAAGGGATTATTATTGGGAAAACAATTTGAAATTTAGAGGCCTGGAGGAAGATTTTGGTGTTACAGACCTTGAAAGAGATCTACAGACACTTCTGCAAAAAAACTACGAGTTCTGAGATAACTTTTTACAAATAGAAAAGATTTATAGAGTTAACTGAGCATACGCTAGGAGGAACAAAACTCCCAGAGACATTCTAGTAAAGTTTATTCATCAAAGAACAAGAGATGAAATCTTACAGGTGCAGTGAGATAATCCACTCATTTACAACGGGAAGGAGGTACATATTTTTTTCTGATTTACCAGCCAGTATTATACAAAAGAGAAAACAATTTGATGACCTAAGAACTATATTACATAAGAGGCAAATTCGGTTTCACTGGATTGCACCCTTCGCCTTAAACATTTCATTACCATGAGGAAGAATAGTCGAAAACAAGAAAGAGGCTGACTAGTTAATTGAAGAACTTCTCTATCAATCTTCATCATTTACCAGTAGTAGCAGAGAGGATTGGACTCCAACAGAAGATGAACAACAGATTGAGAAGAATTCAAACTGAGAAGACTCCAGCGGAGGCAAGGGTTAAAAGAGGCTATTCAACAGTTGTCACAATTGGGACCCCAGATAACAGAGCTGCTCAGTGCGATTAAAACTATTGTCTCCCAAATCGCTTCCGGAGATTGAGCAAGATAAGGAAATACAACAAGTGCACCCTTTAGCTATAAACAGTTTTCAAGCCCAAGAAGACAAGGAACAAAAGTTAGATGAAGCAGCTGCAACTAGTTAAGATGGGAAGTTTGAAGATAACATCAATCAACATAAATGGTTTGAATTCTCCAGTCAAAAGGAAGAAGACTTTTCATAAACTCCTGAAATTATCCTCTGATATAATTTGTCTCCAAGAAACTCATATTAAAGATAAACATGAAAAGCTCTTGAAATGTGCTAAACTAGGCTCCTTATTTTCTTCAGTCTTCTACCAAAAAAGGAGAGTAGCTACATACATAAAAGGAAATAAATTGACGGTCTTAGACATTGCCAAAGATAAAAAAGGAAGATTTTTGATCCTTCTAACTCAAGGAGCCAATGGAAAGAAATTTACTATTGCAAACGTATATGCTCCAAATAATGCTAAAGAAAAGTTTTTTAAAGGTTTTTTTGAAACACTTCAAGATTTTCATCAAGGTCAAATTCTTATTTTGGAGACATGAATGGAGTGATGAACATTAAATTAGATAAATCAACTAGATCTAAAGGGGGTAAATTGCCGATGATTGTTTTCCAATTTCTGAATGACTGGAGTCTTATTGACGCTTGGAGATTTAAACACCCAAATATTTAACATAACTCATACTCAAGAATAGACCTAAGTTGGATTTCTAAGTCACTGGCTAACAATTTGGAAGATGTAAGCATTTTACCGGGAACTTTTGCTGACCATAATCCGCTCCAGATAATACTGTTCACAGATAAGAGGGGGCCCAGAAGATGGCGTTTAAATGATAATTTACTACTGCGCAAAAACTTTCTAACACAATGCCAAGGAGAAATAAAAAACTTTTTTGAATCAAATAGCACACCAGGAATGACGACAAGAACAATTTGAGATACGAGTAAGGCCTATATGAGAGGAAGACTTATTGCTATATCGTCAAAAGTTAGAAAGGATAAAACCATATTGATTAACAATGTACATGATGAGCTACCCCAATTAGAGGAATAACATCAGAAAACTAGAGATAAGGCACATCTTTTGAAGATAAGAGACTTGAAACACCAAATTGATGCAACTGAAATGGAAGAGATGCTGAAAAGACTGAGATTTGTCAAGCAGAAATATTTTGAACATGATAATAAGCCTGGGAGACTCCTTGCTAACACACTAAAAAAGGAATCCGAGAAGAGAAGGATTTTAGCTGTACAAAAAAATAACCAGTTGTCCAACAAAGAAGGATCAAGCTAATTGCTGGAAATGTTCTGAAATAGAATGAGCTTTTTACCATTAATGGTGGACATGTTAAAAAAGCCAATAATTTTGGAGAATGATACATAAAGTTTACCATGGAAAAGGAAATTGAGGGTAAACTCCCATTTCTTGATACCCTTATCATCCGTAAAACAAACTTTCAGTTAGGTCACAAGGTCTACTGGTAACCAACTCACACAGATCGCTACTTACACAAAAACTCCAACCACCACCCCCGAAAGAAAAGAGGAATAATCAAAACATTAATGGACTGTGCAAGACGGATCTGTGAACCACAGTTTCTCAAGGAAGAAATTAATCATCTAAATCACGCACTGCTAGCAAACGGCTATTCCAGAAATGAAATCAGAAGGGCCATTAAACCAAACAAAAATAAAAAAACTCAGGAAAAACAGTCTCCCATAGGAAAGATATTCTTGCCATTTATTAAAGGAGTCACTGATAGAATGGAGAAATGTTTGAAAAAACATAACCTACAAACGGTGTTTAAACCCACCAAGAAAATACAACAGATGCTACGATCAGCAAAAGACAAAAGAGACCCCCTCACCTCTGCAGGAGTATATCGTATACCTTGCAGTTGTGGACAAGTTTACATCGGGACCACAAAACGCAGCATACAAACAAGGATAAAAGAACATGAAAGATACTGCACACTTGGCCAACCTGAGAAATCAGCAGTGGCTGAACATGGACTGACACAAACAGGACACAGGGTCTTATTCCAAGACACTGAAAGACTGAACAATTCTACCAACTATTTTGTCAGATTGCACAGAGAAGCCATTGAAATTCATAAACATTAGCACAACTTTAACAGAAAAGAAGAGAGTTTAAGAATAAATAAGGCTTGGCTTCCTGTCCTGAAAACCTCCAGACTAGCAAAGACTACAGTCCACAATAGACATGCAGATTAGCTTTGGATTTCACACATTAACAGATCACTTCAGGATACAATGGTTCCATATTAACATACCACACCCTCATTAGCACATTATCTTGATACTTACAGGACAATGATTAGCACATTACCTTTGATACTTTTTGCAGGACAATGATTCAGCTCAACCCCCCCCCCTTTCTGACTATATATTACTCTTCCTACACACTTGACACTGAGAGACACTGTCCTTCAGTGTTACTCCTCTGAAGATGCCTGCCACAGCTGCTGGCGAAACGTCAGGAAAGAAAATACCAAGACCACGGTCACACAGCCCGGATAACCTACAAGAACCAATGAACTCTGACCGTGAAAGCCTTCGCCAATATTTTTAATACATAAAGAAATTCAAAATATGCTACAGGTGAATTTTGAGCTAAATCCCAAATACATGTTTTTGGGCATAATACCCCCCCCCCCAGTGCATCCAACTTACAGAGAACTTTTTCAATGCCACCAGAATTTTATTTGCAATTTATTGGAAAACTAGCACGATTCCAGACAAAGCTGAATGGATAAATAAATTATTTGATTTTGCTTTGATGTCAAAATTAACACATCTGATAAAAAAGAATTCAATAGATGATTTTAAGTTAAAATAGCAGCCATTATATGGCCAGTATTCATGTGCCACAAGCACCTTTGTTATTTAGTTTGCAAAGAGAAAGAATGTCAAATTAGCATCCAGCACTTGAAGCTCGTAGTTGTAGTATAATTGATATAGAATAGTATTGTATTATATTGAAATAGTCATTATTTGAACATCAATTACGTGTCTTCAACCTTTCTGTTTTTTAGTGTGATATTAAGAAGGTTGTTAAATCAATAAGTTTAATGCGGATGAAGGGTTCATACATGAATTGTTATATTGAAGCTCAGACACAGATATATTTTTTCTTCCGAATTTCCCCCTTAGTTTTTTCTCCTTTTTTTCTTTTTGTACCTCTTTATATAAAAAGAAAAAAAGGGGAAAAAGAATGATGGGTAAAGGATCTGTTAATCCGTATGACTGAAAGCAAATAGGGTAAAAAACTCTATGAATATTGCAATAAGAGAGAATAGTCTTAAACCTATATATTGCTGGTATTTGACAGCAGACAGACTAGGAAAATATCACCTTCTATAACAAATGTATGTTTGAGATGTAAAAGGCATTGGGTCTTTTATTTATATTTGGTGGCATTGCCCAATTATAAAGATCTTTTGGAACAAAAGAAATTACTCGTATAAAATTACAAATCGATCCTGGTGTAGCACTTTTGAATATTATGCCAAAAGGTGTTTCAAGTAATAAGGTTTATTTGATAGGTAATTTACTCACTTCTGCCAGAATGTTAATTGTGCAAGTATGGAGGCAAGAAAAAGCACCCAAGATAAATAAATGGTTAAGGAAAATATGGTATTCAATGTTAATGGGGAAAATTCTGTGTATAAGATGTCTTGAGACAGAAGAAAATAATCACAATATAAATTTTCTAAAGTTTGGCCCTCCTTCATTGAATACTGGAACAAAGTTAAACCAAAAGAATCAGTAAAAATGGAAATACTGAATTTGGGTTAGATCCTCTCCATTCTATGAATGGGTCGTTTATAGGTGGCTTATCTTACTAAATTTAGATGAGATGTGGTATATATTGTTTATAATCTGCCTGACTCACTAAGATTTAGGTTTTGTACATGTATGTTTACTATGTATTACAGTGTTTTTGTACTCTGTCTATGCAAAAACTACTACAATTTAATGATAATAACAATGCAATAGGATTTGGATTGTAGAAATCTGCCTCTTTGTGTGGCCGAGATAAAGTACCCTGAGTTAGGGATTGATTTATAATAACTACTAAAGACTTGTTGATTGGTCCTTACATGATTTTAGCAGCTAGGATGGCAAGGATCCAGAGCACAAATAGTGACCTTCACACATACCATTTTCATCATGGTTCAGATTTAGGAGTCAGCAGATGGCAAGCTATTAGGATGGTCATGAATCTGCTGATTGCAATAGTAGCAGAGGAGTAACATTTATTTGCAGCTGTCACCATGGCTTCCTAGGTCTTCCAATGGGCTCTATAGTTTAATCTATCAGATTCAGTTCAAGTTCTCCACCAGTGTTGTTCTAGAAATCGCCTGGCCCTGTTCGGGTCTCCCAGCTATGTGTTAAACCGGGAGGCCAGGTTCCACCCTCACAAAAACCATGTGAGGTAGGCTAGGCTGAGACAAACTGACTGGCACAGGGTGTATTGTCAAGAGGCAAAGAGGTTCTTTTCCTCCAAGGGATTCAAAGGCAATAAGTACACTAGTGATGAAGGAAAACAGTTTTATTGAAATCTCTGTAGTAATGAGATATCAACAAGTCACAAGAATAAACAGATAATAAAACAGAGAATATACCCATGCCCCTTCTACTACAGGAACCCTGAAGAACGACAGCTGGCGGACTCCGGATGTTGCCAGTGTGCTTAGCACTACTCCATGGTCCAGCCTGAGTGGAGATTCAGGAAAAAACTGGCTCTCGGGTACTTATATACTATTCTAAGTGTTCCCCTGTGTGTGTGTTATTCCTGTAGCTAGCCTTGGAGGGTAGTTATATGTTCCAAGGCCAACTGATAAACTGTGCAAGGCAACAAGTGTCTGGTACCAGAAACTTCCTACATTCCAGCACCAGGTGCATTAGTCTAACTTATAAACAACCCACTCTCAAAGTGCATTAGCAAAAGATAAATGAACTTTAAAAAGAAAAAAAGATATTTTCCAGAGAGAGAATATTTAGCACCAGTAACCCGTTAGAGTCTGTCTCACTCACAGGGCATCTTGGGCATAGATGGAGAAATCTGTGGCTCACCACTAACCGCTCAAGTTACAAGAATCTCCCACTAAGTGCCATTACACAGGATCACCAAGTGAGCTTCTTGGCTGAGTGGTAAACTAGAACATAGGACTTCCAAGTGATTAGGACCCTTTAATCACTAAACTGCCCTGACCTGTAAGTATCAAGATAATGTGCTAATGACGGTGTGGTATGTTAACGCCTGTTGATCTGTGTTCCCACATTTGTATGTCATGGCTAACAGAGCAATCCTAAGCAGGTTTTGCTCAGAATCCTTTTTTTCCCTTTTTGCCATAGCTAATCTCCATGGCTATTGTTGACTATTGTTGACTATTGTTGGCTATTGTTGACTATAGTCAACAATAGCCATGGAGATTAGCTTTGGACTTCACACATTAACAGATCACTTCAGGATACAATGGTTCCATATTAACATACCACACTGTCATTAGCACATTATCTTAATACTTACAGGACAATGATTAGCACATTACTTTTGCAGGACAATGACTCAGCTCAAACCCAACCCCTTTCTGACTATATCTTCCTACACACTTGACACTGAGAGACACTGTCCTTCAGTGTTACTACTCTGAAGATGCCTGCCACAGTTGCTGGCGAAACGTCAGGAAAGAAAATTCCAAGACCACGGTTACACAGCCCAGATAACCTACAAGAACCAACAAGAAGAAGAGTCCGAAAGAAAGAATTGTCATGGGTGCACTCACAAAAAGGAGGATCAAATGTCCCTGAAATTGAGCTGCAGAGGATATAGACACAACAGGAAACAACATCAGAAGAAAGAACAAACTGGAGAGGAATCAGTGCTGCTGATAAAGAGGTCAGCAAAGTGACAGGCAAAAGAGGAGATGGAAAGCTATGAAGATCCTCTTTAAGCACAACAAAGCAGGCAGAGGACGGTAAAGAAACCCTAGAAACAGACATTGGGAGAAGAGAAGGGGGAAAGGAAGGTGTGAGGACCCAGGTCCCTGTAAGGTCGACAAGTACACCAAACCCCTTAGGAACATGACACCAATAAAGATGGCCTATATGATATTCGTATTTCTCTAGGTCAGCTGACCAGGTCCTGAAGGTTTTGCAGATCAACTGATCACTGAAGTACCAGGGATGGCTCAGGACGTTTGGAAATCCCAAGCAGGATGCCTCCCATGCCGCCCTGGCAAGTGACACAGTGACTGGCAAGTGCAGTCACACAGATGGTGGGGGAACCTTCTTCCATCTGTGATGCTGCCATCAGGTCCAGAGTAGTCTTGAGAGGAGAACTTTATTTATTTATGTATTTATTTATTTTATAGCCCGCCCTCATTCCCGACCAAGGCCGGGCTCAGGGCGGGTAACAACTTTCAAGATACATAAAACCATAAAAAGAATAAATTAAAACATCATATGAAAACCATAAACCAAGTGGCCTTAAAACAACTCAGACGCCACCATGCAACCGGGTTTTGGAAGATCACCCCCACACAGATGTCAATAGTGGGGGGGGGAGGATGGGGAGGCCAGCAATGATGGATAAACTTGTGGCTGCCCTCAGTTGTAGACCTGGCAGGCCCTGTGGAACCCCTTAAGGTCCTGCAGGGCCCTGGTGTCACTAGAGTGACTATTCCATCAGGCCAGGGCCAAAAATTATATACTTTGTATATTAAAAAGCCTTCATCTCTTACTCAACCCTCTTCATCACAGCTCCTTTCGCCAGCTATGGGGTGGTGGTGGTGGTGTCAGATATCTTTGGGAAGTGCTACCCCTAGCAATTAAGGTGGGAATGCTTCCTGAGGATGTCCAAGTCCGTCCAATTATAGCTGAGGAAAGGGGAAGGAAAGGACAAGAACATCTGGTAGCAGGCTAGAGACTAAGGATTAGCATTTTAAAAAGCGTTTAAAACCTGCATTTTTGTCTCCTTCCCTCTCCCTGGCTGTAAAGGAAGGACTCAGATATTCTTGGGAAATGCCACCCCATGCTGGTTATTATTGGGACTCTTTCCAAAGATATCTGAGTTCCTCTCTCATTAGAGCTAGAGGAAGGGAGAGAGGGAGGATGTCTGGATGGGTGGCAGGGAAGGGAAAGGGGATAACAACTGAGCAGACCAGGAGACACAGGGATGCAGGTGCCACTCCCTTCATCATGACACTCCATGTGGCTACTTATGCTATTAGCTGGCCCTACATGTCAACCATCTGCATGACTGCATTCCGTTTAGCAACTCCACATCTCATCTGTGCTTTGAGCTGATGTTATTTAAGACCACTGTAGTGTGCTCAAAGATTGAAACATATACTCACTTGTTTCTATATTTTGCTATTTCTAATGTCTTATTTCTGTCAATTTACTCTCTTTTGTTCAGCCTTTGTAAACAGCAGAAAAGCCATTATTAGCTGGTAATGGTATGTATCTGGTCTGAAGATTTGCAGGTGAATGAGCTTTTGTTATACTAATGAATGTCAAACTAATAAATGAAACCCATACATATGCAATGCTTTCTGATGGTTTTCCTTCCTTCCTTAAAAGTATAATCTCAGGCAAATTTAATCATAAAAGATAAATCACAGGAATATCTTAACTTTCAGAGACAAAGAACCCTCTCAGCTGAATAAAACACTATTAAGTTATTAGTTTACCTTTGATCATTTTAAAAAACATGGCAAACTCTCTAATGATATCTAACCTATCATTGACAATGAAACACTTACTGTGAGCCTGACTGTTCTCATTCTGTCTCCTCTTAATATTTTGCCTACAGATAATTATCATATGTGGCCTACCCATAATTATTATAGGTATAAAGACAGATCAGCATAAAAAATAATAATATTTTTGCACGGATTTTTGGTGCCGGGCGGAGGTTTTGGCAGTGCCGTTGCCTCCTAAGCCCGGTGCACACATTCCTCTCAGGAATGCACTGTAAGTAGACCAAACACTGAACATGAGTCAGCAGTGTGATGTGGTAGGTAAAAAGGCAAATGCAATCTTGGGCTGCATCAACATAAGTATAGTCTCCAGATCACGCGAAGTGATGGCATCATTTTACTCTGCTCTGGTTAGACCTCACCTACAGTATTGTGTTCAGTTTGGGGCACCACAATTTAAAAAGGATGTGGACAAGCTAGAACGTGTCCAGAGGAGGGCAACAAAGATGGTGAGGGGTCTGGAGACCAAGTCCTATGAGGAAAGGTTGAACGAGCTGGGTATGTTTAGCCTGAAGAGGAGAAGACTGAGAGGGGATATGATAACCATCTTCAAGTTCTTGAAGGGCTGTGATATGGAGGATGGTGCCGGGTATTTTCTGTTGCCCCAGAAGTTCGGACCATAACCAACGGGTTGAAATTAATCAAAAGAGTTTTTGTCTAGACATTAGGATTTCGTCTAGACATTAGAATTTTCTAACAGTTAGAGTGGTTCCTCAGTGGAACAGACTTCCTCGAGAGGTGGTAAGTGCTCCTTCCCTGGAGGTTTTTAAGCAGAGGCTAGATGGCCATCTGTCAGCAATGCTGATTCTATGACCTTGGGCAGTTCATGAGAGGGAGGGCATCTTGGCCATCTTCTGGGCATGGAGTAGGAGTTACTGGGGTGTGTGTGGGGGAGCTAGTTGTGAATTTCCTGCATTGTGCAGGGGGTTGGACTAGATGACCCTGGTAGTCCCTTTCAAGTCTATGATTCTATAATTCTATTGATTTTTCCATTTTTTACTTTCTATTTTAATTCTGCTTTTTTATGATTCATAATACATATAAAAAGTTCAATAACCATAGTTATATTAAAAAGAAACTTCAGAGCATCTTAAATTGGAATCCCAGTGATCTCCCATACAGACATAAATGTGTTCCTACGTATCTTAAACAATACTATAACAACAGGGGTTTTCGGACAACTTCGGGCATCTAGGTGGGCTGTTTATAGCACCAGAGGCCCAAATCACTGACATGGGCTGCATTCAGATGCCACTAAGCATTAAATTCTAAACCACAGTTTGTGTGGGTACAGACTAACTCCTGTTAATCTGTGTTCCCACATTTGTATGTCATGGCTAACAGAGCAATCCTAAGCAGGTTTTGCTCAGAATCCTTTTTTCCCCTTTTTGCCATCAAGTCACAGTTGACTTATGGTGACCTTGTATGGTTTTTAAGGCAAGAGTTGTTCAGAGGTGGTTTGCCATTGCCTGCCTCTGCATAACAACACTGATATTCCATGGCAGTCTCCCATCCAAATACTAACCAGGGCTGACCCTCCTTAGCTTCCAAGATCTGATGACATTTGGCTAGCCTGGGCTATCAGGTCCGGGCACTTAGAATCCTACTCAGATCTATTCAATCCCTGGAAACTATTCTTAGGATTGCACTGTTACTTTCTAACTGGGACTCTCCCTGCAAGAAGAAAGCAGGGAAGAGAGCAAGCGGTACACAAAAGCATGCAGCAGCCAGGGTTATGTACATTCCAGTTTCATCAAAGTTAGAAGTGATGTCTGAATGCAGCTATAGGGTACCTTATTTACGTGTATGGAGGGAAAGGTTGGAGAGAGGCAAAGGTGTGTGAGATACTTATGCAGCACATGTGTATAGAGGACACTGTCAAGGTACGTTGAATTCAGAGGAAGAACTGTGAACTGCGCCCCTTTCCATTTTCATTAAATATTTAGAATGGTATGCATTATGCCCTATTCTAACACATCTGGATATAGTATCAGCAAAATTAGAATTGAATGGAACTGAAGAATGAGAAATTCTTCCATCAATTAATGAGATATGTTCTACCTGGATACATAATTCAGGCAGTACTTGGTGGTTTATACATTTAGATGAGATTTCAGTTTTGAAAGACCTGTAATAATATATGTACGATTGTTTGAATTACTTCCTGTTGTTTGATATGATTTTGCATATAGGAAATCATTTAACCAATCTGCCTTCAAGATTCCCTAGAGCCTCTCAAACTGTAATGGAAGTTTAGAAGGCTTTACACAGTTAAATGATATTGTACCAATTTGGCTTTAGTTCTAACTCAAAGTCCAATGAGCTGTCAGAAAGCACTTTCTCCTGTTTCTGCATGTCCTCTGGGGAATCATTCCCTAGAGTGCTACTCTAAACAACAGCTCATCCTAATCTCTAGTGACTTCCACTGCTAAATCCTTGATTTCTTCTTCCAAGCTCCTCTCACACAGATTAACTTTGTTTCCTGATTCACTGCTGCGGACTCAGTAAATTCAAACACTTCATTAAGTAGCTGTATTAAGCAAAAAGAAACGTTAAGACTACATTACAATACAGACTTCTTACCTATGTCAAATTCATATCATCAAGTGGATACTTTACTGATCTGTAAACCCCTCCAACACTAGATATATGCTGCTCAAGATCAATTGATCAAGGAGCTTCTAAGGGATAAAAGGAAAGGACTGATCTGTAAAGTCACATTTTCTACATCATGGGCAACTCGCTTTTTCAATTATATGGGGATGTGGTGTAGGAATGTTGACTTTGATTATGGGCAGTCATATAACCTTTTCACATATCATGGCCAGCTGTAGTGTAAATCCACGAAACAGCATGTCTTATCCAAGGGAACTGGTTCTAAATCTAGGACTGAATTAGTAACCACTTAGACTTTACATATCAAGATTGCCATGGAAATATCCTTTGCAGCCAAAAGACCTGAATGGGCTGTATCTAAATCAGTGCCTTTGCAGTCATGAAGCAATCTTCTGTTCATACAATGATTTTTTCATTAATGGAAGGATTCCCTCCAAAAATGGAAACTTTCTTCCATGAACAGAGGGGAACGTTTGAATCCTGCCCATAATATTGATAGACATGTTTTACAAGCAGCTAGTATCCATGTTTATTTATTCTAAATGTTCTTGTATTGCTATCTGGAAAGGCAAAAAACAGACTTACTTCTTTGAATCCAGCTTCAGTTAATGACATATCTGAATGCAAGTGTTCCACGTGTATAAAATCAATGGGGGAGATAGTCTGGTGGTTTGTAGTGAGGTCCCATATCTTTATGCTGATTATATCCAACTCTATTCTACATAACAGATTAACCACATGGGTCTGTGGAACATCTGAAGAAGTAAATGGAGAAAGTAATAAGAGAAAATAGTCTAAGAATGAGTCCATACAAGACTGGCTGCTATTGGCCAGTAGTAAAGCCAGTCCGGGAATAAGGAGTCACCATGTTCTACAAAAAACCGCACTCCCCCTGAACGAATAAATTTTCATCTCTTTTATCTTTAGATGCCAACTTAAGATGATCTTATTTGCCCAGGCTTTTATTTTCTTCCCTGTCCAGCTTTCCCCCCCTGCCCTGCATAGATAATAATAGTAGTATCTATAATAATAATAATAATAAAAGATAATAATATTGATATATAGTCTGTATATTATTTGAGATAATGTTCTGTAAATTTTTGTTTGGCTGGATCTGGTTTTACAGGTTTCATTATTTTGGTTATTTTCTGGTTTTGTTGGCTGATGAATTGTAATTTTCTTCGCTTTTATGCCTTTTTGCATTGTTTTTATGATTTACTGTTTTATTAGTTATGAATTGAGAATTATTATTTTTATGGTTTTATATGGTAAGAACATAAGAAAGGCCCTGCTGGATCAGACCAAGGCCCATCAAGTCCAGCAGTCTGTTCATACAGCGGCCAACCAGGTGCCCCCAGGAAGCCACAAACAAGGCGACTGCAACAGCACCATCCTGCCTGTGTTCCACCACACCCAAAATAATAGGCATGCTCCTCTGATACTAGAGAGAACAGGTATGCAGCATGACCAGCATCCATTCCAACTAATAGCCATGAATACCCCTTTCCTCCATGAACATGTCCACTCCCCTCTTAAAGCCCTCCAAACTGGCAGCCATCACCACATCCTGGGGCAGGGAATTCCACAATTTAACAATGCGTTGTGTGAAAAAATACTTCCTTTTATCTGTTTTGAATCTCTCATCCTCCAGCTTTAGTAGATGTCCCCGTGTTCTAGTATTATGTGAGAGGGAGAAAAACTTCTCCCTGTCCACTCTTTCACCATGCATAATTTTATAGACCTCTATCATGTCTCCCCTTAGCTGCCTTCTTTCTAAGCTAAACAGCCTTAAGTGTCCTAACCGCTCCCCATAGGACAGTTGCTCTAGTCCCCTAATCGTTTTGGTTTTAAAGTTGTTTTGAGCTGGCTCAGACAGTTTGACCTATAAAGGAAAAAGTGACCTAAAATGAATCATCATCTCAGAAGTGCTTATGGAATGTGATACCATCTTTATTAGAGACAATCTATGATGAGATTGGATGATTCCAGATTTTGGAGGCATAGAGAATATGGAAACTAGCATATCCAAGAGCATGAAAATTGGCTGTCCCTGCTTTGTATCAAGTGGGCTGTGGTCAGTGATCAAGAGAAAAGCAGTATGTTTCTGTTAGATACCGATAAGAATCTTTTAGCTGACTTGATAGTTGGAAACATAATATCCAAACTTTTAGTAAGGCGATACCATTTTTCTTGTATGTAATTGTATTTCTTGGGTTCAGCATTAATAGCTATTTGAACAGCATTGTCAAGATTCTGTGGAACAGCAAGGGATTCTAGGTTAAAAATTAAAGTTTTTTTCTGCTATTCAAATATGTAAGTTTATGTAAGTAGGCATAGTAGCCTGATGATATCTCAGCTCCCCCATATGCTCTACTGGGCCTTTTTGCTGAGCCTCTACCTGCATTAAATTTATTAGCACACTCCTGACTTACCTGAGAGATTCCGCATCAACACAGAATATAAATTCAGTTTGGCTATCAAGTTTTTATAGCATGCACAACAGTCACACCCAATGATGACCAGTAATGACTGAGCTGTCATACTAAATACAAAGTCCTCCATGTGAATTGAAATTAATTGATTTATTAGGAGCAAAATAGCCAGGTGGGCCAGACTAATTAAGAACCTTATTCCTAATTGATTGCACAGAGGGATGAAAGTATGAGCAATTTGAAAAGTATCAGACAAGCAGACTATGGTGTTTGCAATAACTCATATAGTGCTAGATAATTCAGGGAAACAAACTGGTTGAAGGTATTATCAAGGTGTAGGTGGCTTAACTGGTTTTGGGACACTGATTAATACTGCCAGTTCTTGAAGGATCATTGGGGGGGGGGGGGAATCTTCCTTAGAACTCTGGGGATTTGTTAGGACTTTCTCCATAGACTAATATTGCAACTATTTATGTAATGCTGTAATTAATTTGGATTTCACACATCACATGTTCTCTAACTCTCAAACAAATAAAACGTTTTAGGTGGAGGACCAAAGGGCTGTTTGTCTATGTCCTGGAACTTTCCAGCTACATATTTTCATTGTAACTTGGAACTGGGGTACCTGAAAAATCACCTTTCTGTCCAGCAAACCAATTAATGCCTCCTCTCAAGCCCTGTTCTCTGTGCCTCCACCAAAAGAGATGAGGCAAGCGATGAATAAAGACAGGGCTTTTCCAGTGGTGGTACCTTGCCTCTGGAATACTCTCCCCTTGCAACTTGTTGAACTTATTGTCATTCAGTCCAAGTTCAAACCTTTCTTTTTAACCAGGCTTTTAATTATCCTATCCTATCCTATCCTATCCTATCCTTTTTGGTTGTTTTTACAACCTGCACCTTGCTTGTGTACTGTTTTATAAATTATAACTGCTATTTTATGTTCTCTGTTGAAATGTTTTCATGGTGTTTTTATGCAGCTTTATGCCATTTTTATGTTCCTCATGGCTTTATTGCTATTTTAAATGCTGGTATTATTGTTGGTGGATTATAATTTTGTTGTTTTTATGATTTTACTGTTGAATGGGTTTTACTTTGTTTACTGCCATTTTCTAAATAAATAGTATTCTGCTCCTATTAAAGTCAGGAGACCATGTTACCTGCCATTCCATGAGTAGCAAAGCTCTGCAGCCATGGCAGAAAACTGTCTCCATATGTACATTATGTTATTCTTTGAATCACAGCCATACACATTAGGCTTTAACATTGTAAATCTTGGTTCTTGTAGGTTATCCGGGCTGTATGACCGTGGTCTTGGTATTTTCTTTCCTGACGTTTCGCCAGAGTAACTGACAGTGTTACTCCTCTGAAGATGCCTGCCACAGCTGCTGGCGAAACGTCAGGAAAGAAAATACCAAGACCACGGTCACACAGCCCGGATAACCTACAAGAACCAATGAACTCTGACCGTGAAAGCATTCGACAATATTGTAAACCTTATTTTCCAATAATTAACTAATATGTTATGAATTAACAAATTAATTGCAGTTTGTTACTTGTATTTACAGAAGGTTTTTTACATTTCAGTTTTCTGTAGTATGATTCTCAGTGCTAGATTTTTCACAAAGAAGACCCAGTTCTGCTTGGCAGAAAAGCAGTCTTACTAATATTTTAAAGTAAACATATTTATATAAAATTAGAGAGAAAGGGATGGAGAAGAGTTGGGGCACTAGAAAGGGATGTAGCCTTGTTTCACTTCCACCCAGTGTGTCCTCCTTTTGAGAAACACGGTACAAAACTAATTTTTCTCCTTGTTACTATGAATGCCTCTTCTAATATCTAATGAATCTAATTTCTAGCTTTCTAGGTTGTGGTATCAGAAGCACTGGGGAAAGCTCAGCAGATATGCCATTAGCTTTCTATAGAGAATAATATTACCTAGTACTTGCTTTCTTTGGACTTTCTCAGTAAAGAGAGATCGCAAATATATTGCAAATATATCCCATTTATATGTGGCATTAGAAACAGGGATAGCTCGTGAAATGCTGTGAAAACTCTTGCTGCCAATTTGATATATAAGCAGCTTTTTAAATACAGCCAATCATGGGATTCAACACTGGTAGCTATAAACAGAGGGCTAGTTTGGTATCGTGCATAGGAAGTCATGCTTACAGCAGCTTCTTATATCCTCGGTACCTTGCAATGCTGAAAAAAACTTTATGTTTATTTGAGGCCCTTAACGATTTAACCTTTCAGCTTCTGTACATAAAGATGGAACCGGTCTATGGTCATGGAGAGGCAATTTTCTCACATCTCTCATTTGTGATTTTATATACACAAACATTATATATATTTATTTCACAGTCTCTAAGGCTCCTTCTCCCCTTGGTTTAAAAGCTGATTGATTGAGCACTACCATTAGTATCTGTGAAATATCTTAGCAGTCCCTTTGGAAAGGTGCTATATAAGCACAATGTGTATTGCATGCATAAGTAAACTATGTCTGAGTTATTTCTCTGTGGGGAAGAATGTATTGGTTTTTAATTGTTGATTTTAATGGATTAGAGTAAAATATTGTTTTCTTTTATTTGATCTCTGTCCCCTGATGCTCCTTCTTTTTCTTTCTCCTCATCAACATGACAGTTTTCTCTTCAGACTTTTAATTATCTCTACTAGGACCCCTTGTATTACCAGTGGTGGTGGCAGTTTTATCACTCTGTTGAGGCTTAATTCAGTGATTATTCCCACTCCTCCTTCCATTTCCCCCAGCAGGAAGGTGCGCACAGTTATTTATCTGTGCCTTAAAAATCTGCTGAAGGATGGGGAGGTGGAAGGGCCTAAGCCACAAGTTTCATGAAATAATCAAATGACTCAAATACCCTCCTCAGCAGGGAGCTACATAAGCATGTTGCACAGCACTGGAAGAAAATCAACACACTCATTTAAATGATCTAATTTTACATTATTAACGCTATCTCATTAGAGTAACCTCCACTAACAATCATTGCAGAGTTTCTGCAGGCAATGAGAGAAACATGATCTAGGAATGCACAATTGTCTTAAGCAGGAGGCAGTCGTTAAAGCAAACAGCTGCTAACTACCGAAAAAACGGACATCCCCGACTGGAGGTTTGGGCCTGCCTCTGGTTTACCACAGGGTGATGACCTTTCTGGAATTTCTTCATCACGTTCTGACCCCTGCTGGCTCTGTTCAGTATTGTTATGAAAAAGGGCCATACCTCAGTGAAACAAAAGAATGACTGATAAGGGCCTACCTAGCACTTAGAAAAGATGCACTCTTGGTAAACTGCCTTCTCTTTGCAACTCCTGTTTTGATGAAAATAACTTCCTGCCATTGAAATGTGCTATGCATATAAAGTATTTAATTTCATTCTGAGAACATGTAAGCAGAGTGAGCTAATTGATTCTGGATCACCTAAAAGATGGACCACTTCCCTGTCATGTGGGGTCAAATCTTTTTTACCCAGCAGATTTATGAATGATGCAGTTTTATGCATCCCTACTGGGCAATAATCCAGTTTATTCATTATACATAAATCCCAATCTTCAATGGGGTTCCCAACAGATTGATTGAAATTTCTGGCCACCTATCTCGTCTTAGCAATCCTGCCACAGTTGGTGCTTGCAGTCCATGCTATGGACCCCAGGAGGACTTTATTTTAGAGAAGACTTGCACAAGATTGGATCAAAATACTCAGTTCAGCATAACGGGCAGCCTATTCCTGAGGTGAGGGGCTGCGCTGGTGGCTGGAGGCAGCACAGTGGTGCTGCCTACAAAGGAGGATTCAGCCCTCCCCCACTGAAGCCGGGAAGCTGCCCTTACTTGCAAGCCCCGTGGAACCGCTCCATAGTGTTCCATGAGGCTACGCCACCTAAAAAGGTGGCATAAATGCAAATAAGGGCAAAGGGGGCGTTCCCGGCCTGAAGGTGTGTTAGGAAGCTGCCTAAAGGCTACTCCACCCCCAGAACACCCCCTGAGGTGACACTGCACGGATGTGCGCTGTCAGGACACTGTCGGGAGGCCGTCAGCATCCCGGGGCTGCTGGGAGACCAGCGTCCGCATCTCAATGCTGGTGTCCCTGCTGGTCGTGGCAACACAAGTGGCCCGGGTGCCAGTGCAAGCAGCACGGAGGCCAGCACAGGCCCTTCCATGCCTCCTAACAACTTTCTCCCTCCCAGGTCTGGAATGGGCTGTTAGTTTGGTTTCACTTGGTGTTTGTTATGAACTCTCATTAATTATTGAGTACACAATTTTGCATGTGGAGTTCAGTACCAACAGATTTAAATATTTCCCCTTAACCTTCCCTCGTACATTGCGAGAGAACTTTTCATTTGGTACTCTAAAACTTTTTTACTGTTTTTGATGTCTCATTTCTTTCTTTCTGACTACTCTACTTCATGTCCTCCAACAAAGCTTTATTTGAACAAATAAATGTAGGTATACTTCTGCATGTCAAAAACTGACATTTAGTGCAAACCCACACCATCACGTGAACCTTCTTCTATTTGATAGGATGACAAGGTAAAGAGCACTTTGGATGGAAACCGCATATGAAAAACTCCCTGTATGGAATGAATATGATATCCTTTTGGAAATGGTACTCTTTGCTTGAAAGGTCCGGTCCTTTTCAGGTGCCACTGCTCGTGGACTGGTTTATAAGAGGAGTGATTATTGGAAAGCTACAGTTAGCTTGATCTAGTGAATTATCTATGGCAGATAGCTATTCCTGACAGCTCTTACTGAATACAGATTGGATGGCACTGTGGGTGAGATTTTCTAAATCCTATTTTCTAAATCCCATCATTTCCCCAGTAAATTATGAAGATTTTCAAAAGAGATGTTCTTTTGGGAGGCCACTGGATTCTAACCAATGCAAATATTTCTCCTTTCTTTCCCTCCACCAATATGTGATTTATCTTTTCATTTGAATCTATGGTAGTCACAAGAACAGCCTTTCCCCCCAAGTACGCATTCTCCTTCCTGCTGGAACAGCCCTCAAGCCCTTATGAGTTTTTGGATATTTCAGGGAACCTTGAAATGCCTCAAAAGTAACCCTACAGCATAACTTAGATCTATGGTACATGTCCTTCCTGCACACTTCAAAAAAAAGTCAATCCCACCCATTCCTAAGTGGAAGAAGATCTAGTAGTAGGCCTTACAATTTTAGATGTGGTTAAGAACTTGCTGAAAAAGGCCCACTGTTCTGTCCAAATATTTGTACTTTCAGCAAAATATCTGTAGTCCAAGGTATTCTAAGCAAGTTCCTTCATAGTCATAATTCTTTCCTTTAAGGAATTAATAAAAGAGAAGAAGCAATAAGCAAGAGCTGAACATACAACACTTTTTAAAAAATTGAAGTACGTGGATCCAGCACTACTTTTGGGAAGAAAATAGTTTGCAAACTGAAGCAACAGCACCATCATTAAAGATCTGTGGGTGATAACTGAAGCAATTTTAAATTACTTTTGAAAACCTCATAAATGTTCATTTTCCAAGTCCCCCTCCCTCCGAATTTTGTTCTTTATTCCAATGTATAAACTTCTCAAATGAGAAAAACAGGCTTATACACTGTGTGTGGCCTGACAGTGAACTATGATTGTTGTGCAGCCTTTGTTTTGGTGATTGGACTGGGAGTGGGTGCTTTTGCTTTGGTTTGGCTTGGTTTCTGTTGAATAAATAAATATACTTTCTGTTCTTCAAAATGGAGTATCTTTAAGAAGTAGTGACTAACCTCCCATCTCCAGCTCTGTCACAGCAATGGGAAATTAGCGGAGATGACAGGAGCAAGACCAGATTGGACAACACTGTCTAATCTCACTGAATAATTTCTGTAAACATCAGAACTTTTCAACACCAGTGTACTTTTTATTTTTAAAGATGATATCAATGGACCTAGGCTAATGAAGCATAAAAAGAAATAATTCTTTGAAAAGTCAGCTGAAATGTTATCCAGAGATGCACATCATCTGCTTACGATAATGACATCAGCTGTGAAATCCTTCTGCGGGGGTCAGTACTGATTTTAAAACTTGCCTATTAAATTTGCGGTTAATGAAAGTGGTTAGCTGATCAGTTTCCATTCCCACCAAGACACATAAGACATACTGTGCTAGAAAACCTATTTGAGAAACTGACATTCCAATATTTATGATTTGTTACTGCAAAGAACTCAGGGTGGCATGCATGAGATTACCCCAATTTTTTCTCTTCACAGAAAATCTGTGCGGTAGATTAGACTGAGTGCCTACATATTATGATATTTCCATGAGTCCTCATGATCAAACATGTATTGTGATTTCTGTGTTGGGAACTTCATCCCAGGAACCCAGGGAGCAATTTGGATTGGGACCATGGCACTCACAGAGAGGGGGCTTTGGTTATCTCGGTGACCATTTTCCTTACCTGAAACAGCCCCAAAGAGCTACTATTTGCCCCTTTAGGGGCCCCATGTGCACTGATGGGTTACCTAGCTTTTCAATGTGGCAAATGATGCTTGTTGTTTCAGGTCAGGAAAACAGCATGGAGTCCTAGGTCACTTATGCATGGTCGGTTTAGCCTCCTTCATTCCCTGTTTCAGCCAGGATCAAGTTTTTGAAAATGCACGTCACCTCATTCCTTTTCGGCTCAGCCCCGTTTCAACCTTAAACGAACTCGGCTTTTCCCATTCCTCTTCTTGCCGGAGTCAAACGGTCTTTCCTAGCTCATACCAGATCCAGAGAGCGTGCATAACACTTGCCTCGCGTTGAGCTTCCTCCCCACCCCTTTCCAAACACCTCTTCTGTTCTGTTTGCTGATCGCCATACAGGGGAAGCAGCAAAGATTGGCTTCTCTCACAGCCAATCAAGAAGAAGTGTGTAAAGAGGCAGGGATTCAATTGCTTCCTGCTTCCTGGAGCTCTTTCTGGGAGAAAGAAAGGCTTTTTTAAAATAAGATTTAGATTTCACACACACCCCTTTCAAATGGCTCCATTTTTTGTTTTTTGTTCTTAAAATGCTTTTTTATGTGGCAGTTGGGTCTGGGGGGAAGGAAATGTTCTCTCACGAGGTGAGCCAATCACAGACCAGCAATTAAAGGGGTGGGACTTGATTTGAACTTGGGAGACTGCTTTCCTGTATTCATGCCGCCGATCTGCACACAGTTCATTCCCTGATCATTCAAGCCAATGCATACAGTTTCTCCCAACCCAGGTTGCTTTGATCCTGGCTGAAACGGGGAATAAAGAAGGGTAAAGTGAGCGTGCATAATTGGCCCTAAACCATGCTGTGGTCCTGATTCGCAATACACTTTGATCATACAGACTTGGGTGAGACCTGAGGAAAACATTAAGTGTAGTTAGGCCCTGAAAGATAGTGGCTCAGCTTTGTGGCTGAGTGGGGATTTGAATTTGGGTTTCTTTGGTCCAAGTGCTATATGCTAAGCACTACACCAACACTGGCTTTAAATATTAAACTTTATAAAAAATGATATAACTCTAATGGAATTTTCCTTCTAAGTATATTATTTTAGAAATCACGGCTATAAACTTTTTAAATGTGTCCAAACCAATTAAAGAAGTCTTGCTGTCTGATTCCGTCAGTATCGCTATCACCGTTATTCAAGGACATGGTACACAATGCCTGGAATGGTTTTGCAAAATGATTACGAGAACACCAGTGTAGAATTTCATTTCATTTCCAGCCAAATGCAGAGGATTAGCTTTGATAAACAAGACCTTCAAATATT
Source organism: Euleptes europaea (assembly GCF_029931775.1). NCBI lineage: Eukaryota > Metazoa > Chordata > Lepidosauria > Squamata > Sphaerodactylidae > Euleptes > Euleptes europaea. The sequence goes on along the minus strand of NC_079315.1, from coordinate 38,341,848 downwards.
GCAGTTACTCTTTCTTTCAGGCATGTTTCAATATTTTCATTTGTCTCCTGGAATGTGAGAGAGGTTGAAGAATTATATAAACTATGTGCACCGTGACCCTTTTTGCAACAAATGGTGAAAAGCAGCCCATAAGTGTATTCTTTAAACAAATACAAGAAATACAAGAAACATGTGTATTGTGTCCCATTTACTTATAGAAGGTACTTTGTAGATGTCCCTATTAATATTCAGAGCATTTCCCTCATTGAAGAGAACAGGAAGCTACACGACATGTACAGAAACTGACACAAAATCAGAGCTATTGGATTATGAACATTACATGGAAATGAATCCCACTGAAATTCTTAGGATTTCATAGTGTAATAGATTGGACTACTAATAAATGACCTTTATTAACAGGGGCTATGGGTCAGCAGTAGAGCACATATTTTGCATGCAGAAAGTGTCAGGTTCAATTCCTGGCAACTCCAGAGAAAGGATCTCAGGAGGTGGATGCTGGAAATGGCTTTTCTCTGCTGGAGTCCCTGGAGAGCCACTGCCTCTTAAAGTAGGTTGCCATGTGCCTGCTGGGAGCAGGAGATCTCCTGTACCCAGCAGGCCTTGAACACTGGCAGTCCAGCAGCTACTGGGAGAAAGTTTTTTTTTAATTGCTGTTGGCAACAGCAACCATAGCGTAGACTGACAATTCCTAGAAAGGCATGATATCACTTCTGGGCTTTCCCAGTAGTGACATCACACTGTTACTGATACCCTTTTACTGATACCCTGCTCCCCTGGCCTCCCACTGGTTGCCAGACTGGGTCTGGCAACCCAGACTGATACACTTATTAGACATTGTACTATAGCTGAAGGAGCTAATGGCAATAAATACACAATTGCCAACATATATGCACCAAATCAAGCAAAATAAAAGTTTTTAAAGACCTTTTTCGAAGACTTAATTTTCATCAAGGAGAAATAATAATTGTGCATGACATGAATGGTGTCATGGATCCAAAACTAGACAAATCGGTTAAATTCAAAGGGAGTAAGTTACCAAAGATCGTGTTTCAGTTTTTGAAAGACTGGAACCTAACTGATGTGTGAAGATTTAAACATCCAAAAGAAAGAGACTATACCTTTTTTTCCAAATAGACATAACTCTTATTCTAGAATTGACTTAGGTTGGATTTCCAATTCATTACTTAACAATTTAGAAGAAGTTTCTATTTTACCTGCGACATATGCCAATCACAACCTGCTGCAAATAAAGTTTTTTGGGGACAGAAGAGGATTAAGAAGGTGGCGGATGAATGACAATTTGCTTCTCAGACAAGATAACTTAAAGCAACGTCAAGAAGAATTCAATAAATTTTTTGAAATAAATTCTACTTCGGACATACCAGCAAGAACAGTTTGGGGTGCTAGTAAGGCGTATATGAGAGGATGATTAATAGCCATTGCGTCTAAATTGAAGAAGGACAGAGATCAATTATTGGTGAATTTATATGCACAACTACACCAGTTAGAAGAAGCTTATAAAAAATTGGAAGACAAACAAAACTTGTTTAAAATCCAAAATTTGAAGCATCAGATAAAGGGGGTTGAAACAGAAGAAATGCAAAAGAAATTGCGGTTTGCAAGAGTCAAATATTTTAAACAAACTAATAAACCTGGAAACGTTTTGGGAAATACACTAAAAAAGGAGTCAGAAAGAAGAAGGATATTGGCTGTTTTAAAAATAATCAATTGACGAATAAAGAAGACATTCAAGAAATTTTTAGATCCTGTTATTCAGAACCCTATCAAATAATGACACCGCCCAGATAGACCTAGTCTTATATTCACTCAGCCAGCTTAAATGGGTTTTCAGAGGAAGATCATCAAATTATGAATCAGAAGATATCAACGCAGGAGATTACTGATGCTTTTCAGAAACTAAAATTAGATAAAGCACCTGGACCAGATGGTTTAACAGCTAGCTATTACAAAGCTTTGGAACACATTTTGACTCCCCAATTGCAAAAAGTTCTTAATGATTTAGTCCAAGAAGGAGAGGTCCCAGAATCGTGGAAAGAAGCTCACATTTCTTTAATACCGAAAGATGATCAAGATAAATGTTCTCCACGGGGATATAGACCAATCTCATTGTTAAACGGGGATTACAAAATTTTAGCATTAATTTTAACTGAAAGATTAAAGAGGTGCATTTCAAAGATCATACATCCGGACCAAACAAGGTTTATACCAAAAACACAATTGAAGGACAATGTTAGAGTGGTTTTGGCTGCAATTAATCACATTAAAACAACAAAAGAGAAAGAGGCAATGTTGTTTTTAGATGCAGAGAAGGCCTTTGATAATGTTTCCTGGAATTTTTTACTTAAAATACTACAACATATAGACTGTGGTAAACAATTTTTAACAGCTTTGAGGGACATATATACATCACAGAGCGTGATACTGTTGATTAATAGGATGTTAACCAATCAGTTTAAAATTGAAAAAAGGCACCAGGCAAGGTTGCCCATTATCACCACTGTTGTTTAACCTAGCGATGGAAGTTCTTGCCAATAAGAGCAGATCAAATCCGAGAATCAAAGGACTAAAATAGAGGAGAAAAGTAGAGGAGGATTGGCATTACCAAACTTGAAATTATATCATCAAGCCTCATCTTTGGTAGCATTAACAGACTGGATATCATGTCCAAAAGGCAGAAAGATTAGACTTCTTCTTAAGCTCTTCTTCTTAACAGCTCTTCCAGTCTGGTCTCCTCCTCCGACATATTTTGGTCTTCTCTTGGTTTTTCTTCATGATATTGTTGAGAAAAGAACAGTTCATCAATGAGTTGATCAGTCTCTTCTTTATTTCTAACAATTCTTCTGCCGTCCTGTAAGGAAATGTCCAAAGCATGCAGTGCAATCCAAAGGAATCGTATATATTTTTTAATATAAGATAGCTCTCAGTTCATCAAATTGTTTCCTCTTTTGGATCACAGCTGGAGGCAGATCTGAAAAAACCAAGATGTCTTTCCTGTCATCAGTTAGATGTTTTTCTCTTTGGACACGCAGAATCTCGTTCCTTGCTTTCTGATGAGAGAATTTCTCTAAAATGTCTCTGGGTGTCTCATGCCTTCTTGAGTAAACTGAATTAATCCTGATTTTTTTTTCAATCTGAAGGAATTCTTCTTGAAGATCATACATTTCTTGTAGTAACTGTTGAAGCTCAGTTTCCAAATAATCCAGAATTTCCCCCAAAGCCTCTAAATTTCAGATTATTTTCTCAATTGTTAATCTCTTGAAGATCAAAGCATCCTTCTGACTGGGTTTATCCTCATGAAGAGTCAAGGTTGTGGCCTGTTCAAGTTTTTCTTCAATTTTTTATTGTCTGAGTTGAAGAGCTTTTATATCTTTGGAATTGTCGTCAATCTTCTCTATCCTACATAAAGTTTCTTGTAACTTCTTATTACTCTCTTGTAAACTCTGTTGCAGACTCTCATGTAAGCTTTTGTTATTTTCCTCTTGTTTCCTCGTATTTTCTTCACTGAGTTGTAGCATAAAGTTTTTAAGATCGTCCATTTGCGTATCCTCCTCATTTGAATTTTTTGCCTTTCCTTTTTTGGACCTGAGCATTCCTGCTGAAAGCAATGAGTGTCGTGAAACTGTTCCTGAAGACTGAGCAAACTTCTTTGAGGCCGCTGTGGTTTCTTCTTCTTGAACCCCTCAAGTCAACTGTATACTTAATGGCTGCTGTTTCTTGGTCAGGGTTAAATATTTTCTCATATTAATTCATGCATGCATCTATGTAACAGTCCGTCTTAACCAGATTCAAATAACTTTTGCAGTTTAATCAATAATAAATTATAGAATTACTTTAACACTGAAAAATGATTCTTTATGACTTTAATTATTTCAGATCAATCAATTTCTTACTCTTCCAATTTTAAAAAGTTGCCTTAATTGTTAATTTAATTAATGAGTTAGAGATAACGGTTAAAAACAATTAGTATTAATATTTGCGTTGTTAACCTGTTAGATTCATTAAGTTGTGGTTAGTCTCTCTGCTCTTACTTAGTAAGGAAGAAGTATGTAACTCTCAGCAGGGCTCAATTATATTAGTGCCTGGGGAAATGGATTAGTTGCGGGGGACTAATTATTTGACCGTTCACCAGATGGCGATGTGATCTCTTCTTTTAGGCAGCCTCCTCTGTCCTTTAACTCATTGTCCCTTCTTCCTTAAAGAAGCTGGATGTTAAGGGGGGGGCAACACGCCAGTTATATTTCCGCCAACTCCAAACGTCAAAATCTTAGCCCCAGCACCCGGTCCTGGTGCCCGAAGAAAAAAACCCATCCACCCTCTTGCCTGTCCAACAAGCACAGTCCCTCCTAGGTCTCCCAGGCTGGCGGCCACAACTACTTAGGCGCCCAAACCCAGCGTCGAACGAATGTCTCCAGCCACAGTCTGGAGATACAAGCTCCCCCTCCTGCCACTGCTCTTCCGCGGCTTCTCCGGCATGCAAACCTGGTGCCCAGGAGGTTCACAGCTCCACAAATGCTCCCTCCCCGGCGCTCGAAGTCAGCACCTGAAGCACCACTCCCTCCTTGCTTTGCACCTCCAGTTCCGCACCAGCGCCGCGGGAACAATTCCTGGCTCTCACTTTTACAGAGTTTAACCAGCTTCACTGCCCTGCTGGGTCTTAAAGTCTAATTACTAAAGTTATTACAAGAATTATGTTGCTGGAAATCGCTCTTGACTATTGTAAGTAATCTGCCCATTCAGTTTCAATTTTAAAGCTGTCCATCTTGGCGTCTTTCCCCCCCTCTGCTTATAAATATGCCCGGGAGTGCCACTTGTATATTCGTCCCTCAGGAAGTTCTTTCAACAATAGAGAGTATATAAAATCAAAGCTCACCCCTGCTCCAGAGTAGGGGCCTGATTTCCGTGGGGTTTTAGCTGAGTTGCACGGGCATTGGATAGAGAACAATAAGCAAGGAAAGGAAGGGGAGATAATGGCAATAGGCAGCTGGCTCGGGAAGAACCCAACTCACCATCAACTTCAATCGGACCTGCTCCTACAGTGGGGGCCCAACCTGAACAGACTTCAATCTAATGAGGGGAGATTGAGAAGCAAGTTTCCTCTCTCCAGGGTCTCTAATGCTCTTAGAGACCTTCCTTGTCGACGGGGCTGCGAGCAGCTTAGCAAAGCCACCACTGCTAGATGGCCATTTTCCCCAGGAGTTCCCAGACCGAACAATTAAATGACCTACCTATTCTATTTTTTCCCTAAATGCAGGCACTGCTCTGTCTAAGGTCACTTACACATGGCCCTGGCTTGAATGCTAATGGGAAGCAGGCTTTTAAAAAAAATCATAACGCTTTCATGTACTTCCTGGATTTTCCTTATTTTCCTGCAATCTTTCCCAAACCTGCTTGGTTGCAGTGTTTTGGGAAAGACTGGAACAAAAGCAGGCTTGGGAAAGTCCCACCTACAGTCCCAGTCCCAACCATATTAATGCTATTTTTCCCACCCTACTCACCTGCAGCAGTCATTCCCCTCTCTACCTCTGGGGAGATTTATGAGGATGCTTTTTAAAGTAACAAATTGACATACCACTCTAGCATTATAATGTTATAACTATCTGTCAATTAGGCTTTCTAAATTCCCAGTCTCCAGTTCCTTTAATTGTGAAAATATGCCTTTCCCCTTATATCTCCACAATGAAAGCTGAGAATTATGAGAACTATATATCAATTGCTGATTTAAAAATCCCCAATAGCCCCTTGGTGGCACAGTGGGTAGGATGGGAAATGGCTGCCATGGTGACTGGGGCAAGGAAAATACAAATAAACCTAGTTGTCTCTGAGCTTTATTGGCAGCTGCATCAGCAACTGGAAAACTACACAAGCCATCCCAAGTCTTATGAAAACACCTTAGTCTCTCTATGCAAAGCACTTCGTGTTCCAAGTTTAGATAATAAAATATTTGACAATTGTTTCACTTCTGAAACCATTATATTTCTTAGTATGTGGTTTACTGAGCTCACAGGATTGTTTTGTTTTGTGTACAAGCTGCAGCCTCAAATGCAGCAATGATTATTTGGTGGTTTTAAGAATGGAAATATGTTACAATGCCTGCATTTACAGGTTGGCTTTTGTGCTCACCCTGAGCAAATGGCATTTGGGGGGTAACTCACAACTATCTGGGGATGGATCAAGACTAAATTGGCAATTTTAATTGATTCCTCTTTCCTGCTACAAACCTCCCACCTCATATCATTCCTTTGGTCCCCTATCCCAAAGGAGCAGCATTTTGTGGAGAATAGTGGGATGCAATGGGAAGGGGGAGGCAGGAAAGAATAATAGAACTGGAAGAGACCACCAGGCTCATCTCTTGCACAATGCAGGAAATTCACAACAATAACCCCACCACACCTTCATGGAGCCCTACTCCATGCCCAAAAGATGGCAAAAAACATCCTCCAGGAAATTTTGTCTTGATCTAACATCTTGTGTGGAGATTACTCTTGCTGACAGTCAGCCCATTCCTGGCAGTTAGGCAGCGGCTGGGAGCAGCACCACTGTGCCACCTTCATAGAGGTTTCCAGTCATCACAAAGAAAATAAAAGGTATTTAAAAAATAAAAAAGGGAAAATGACCCCATTGAGTAAAGCAAGGCTACGCCACCAAAATATCTGGCAAAGAAATGCCACAGCTCGAGGGAATGTTCCCAGGTCCAAAGGGTTTAGGAAGCTGCTTAAAGGCAGCTCCACCCCCAGAAATGCCTTGGGAATGTCCCCCGCCCCCATGCCAGCATGGGCTCCCACTTTTGGGATTTTGCCACCGGATTTTGCTATGGAGCCCCATGCAGCAGCGTGGCTTCCTGGCATCTGCATGTTTGCTGACATAGGTGCCACTGTATTCCATGATAAGGTGGCACTTATACCGGCGCAGGGTCACGCCAGCTTCTAAAGAGCTCCATCCCCCCTTCTGGATTGCAGCCAGTGAATTGTTTAAGGTCACCAAAAATGCTTGATAGAAGACTGGACATTTGAACCTGTGCTTTCCACATTCTGGCCACTGTTGTCACTACTACACTTATATATGCCCATATAAAAAAGTCAAGGTGGAAAGCAGAGTCTATACACTGCGCTAAGATATTAGGTAAACTGATAAGCCATATGATATTTTATTATTCTCATTTTCAACATTTTCTCAGCAACAGTGAGAAAATATCTGCTTCCCTAAGAATGGGATTACTACATGAGATGCCTATGTATAGAGGTCTGAATCATGGTGAGCTGTATCTATGGACATGGGTGCTGTGAGCTGGAACCATGTTTACCCTGAATCATGCAAACATTTCTATAGGTGATCCCAGACATAGGAATGGATGGATACAAATGTAGGCTTTTTGAAAGCCTTAAGCAGCCTGTAAACACAATGCATCTCCATATGCCTATAGATTCAGTAGAAAATAGCATGAAAAGTAATACTAAAGTCTGATTGAGACTTATGGAATAAAATGAAATCAGAATGTATAGAGCTTCCTGCTGTTGTCGAAGGCTTTTCCCATCAACTGTTGGCACAAATTATGGAACTGCAGCTGTGGCATATGATTGGCCTCGGTGTCTCAGCATGCCAGGCCCGGGTGCTGCTGTTTACCCATTGGGGAAGGGAAAGCATTTAATCCTGCATTCTCCACACTTGTTATGCAACATGCTCTGCAAATGGTACTTTTGCCAAGCTGGGTTCAGTCTGCATTCCAGTTCCCAATGCCATGGACAGAGAAATGTGTGCTTTCAGAGCTCTGAAGACAAAGTAATGCTTGGAATGAGTATTTCTAAAAAGTTGCAAAAGCCAATAGATTTGCTTTGTTTCTTGTATACTAGTAGATGTTTTACAAGCTGACATTTTTACTTAGGATACTTGGGTCTTCTGTGAGAAAGCTGTTAACAAGATTGCAGCACGATGGTCAATTCTAAACAGATACAGAGCTTTATTAAAATACAAAACCAACACATATTTGTAGAGGGCTGCACAAAAATGCATTGCAGACACATTTTCCCATTGTCCACACATGACAGGAAAGTTAACATCTCTTTACAAGACACTAACTAATGAACAAGAAAACAGAAGGGAAGGGGGGGGATCAGAAATCAAATTATAAAGCCATCTAGGGCAATGTGGAATGTTCTGGCTCTTCCTAGAACGTACCAGAAAAATCTATGTTAAATTAGCCAATGGAAATTTGCTAGTTGTTGTTGAGACAGAGAACTAGGCAAACTAAAAGCCTCACCCATTCTCAAAGTCCTTGATGTTTTAGGCATCCTCTTACAAAGCTGAAGTGTCCATCTGAGCCAAGACAATTATAAGATCAATCAAGGCTGAAGTAACATTAGGTTGAAGGGACAGAGGTTTTTGGCATAGGGATATCTTAAGCCTTCTGTTTTGATTACATGAGCTGAGGATCAGTGTTGTTTAGCCTTCAAAGGCAGAAAATAACAAAATTAGTGGCTTTTCAGCAAGCCTTTTCCTCATTATTGGGCAGGTAGGTGAAAACAGTAGAAAGGCTATTACCTTTACAGTGCATTCCTGAGGCCACAGGCACTGCGCCGCAGCAGGGAGAGGCACAGCAATGGTGCAGCTGGGAGACCTCCTAAGGGGCTTGGCCGTAGCATGTGCGGCCAGGGAAAATAGCAAGCAAAGTGCAAGGAATGGGCTGGTGGCCGACGACACCGCCATGGCACAGGCCAAGTCCAGCCAGGCCGCCACATGCTCGAGGCCCACTTCTGGGGGAGGGGCGTCATGGCGGGGCATTGACTGGGGCTGGGAGGGCCAGGCCAAGGGGCGGAATCGGCCCCTCAGTGGAGAGTGCAGTGGTAAGGTTGGGGGCCGGTAGGCCTATTAGAGTTTTTTTGATAGCGTCAATAAGCATGTGGACAGGAATGAGCCTGTGGATATTGTGTATTTGGATTTCCAAAAAGCTTTTGACAAAGTCCCCCACCAAAGACTGCTAAGGAAACTTCATAGTCATGGGATAAGAGGACAAGTCCTCTTATGGATTGAGAGCTGGCTGAAAAATAGGAAGCAGAGAGTAGGAATCAATGGTCAGTTCTCCCAATGGTGGGATGTGAGCAGTGGGGTGCCTCAGGGATCTGTGTTGGGACCGGTGCTTTTCAACCTGTTCATCAATGACCTGGAGTTGGGGTTCAACAGTAAAGTAGCCAAGTTTGCAGATGACACCAAATTATTTAGGGTGGTTAAAACAAAATCAGACTGTGAAGAGCTCCAGAAGGATCTCTGCGTACTGGAAGAATGGGCATTAAAATGGCAAATGAGATTCAATGTGAGCAAGTGTAAAGTGATGCATATTGGGGCAAAAAATCCCAACTTCACATATACACTGATGGGATCTGCTGGCAGCAACAGACCAAGAAAGGGATCTTGGGGTGGTAGTGGATAGCTCAATGAAGATGTCAACCCAGTGTGCGGCTGCTGTAAAAAAGGCAAATTCCATGCTGGCCATAATTAGACGACTAATAGAGAATAAAACTGCTGATATCATACTGCCCTTGTACAAATCTATGGTGAGACCACACTTGGAATACTGTGTACAGTTCTGGTCACCACACCTAAAAAAGGATATTACAGAGCTTGAGAAGGTGCAGAAAAGAGCAACCAAAATGATTAAGGGACTAGAGCAACTGTCCTATGGGGAGCGGTTAGGATGCTTAGGGCTGTTTAGCTTGGAAAGAAGGCGGCTAAGGGGAGACATGATAGAGGTCTATAAAATTATGCATGTTTTGGAGAGAGTGGACAGGGAGAAGTTTTTCTCCCTCTCCCATAATACTAGAACACGGGGTCATCTGCTAAAGCTGAAGGACTATGGTCACCCGCAGCATCCAGGAGCCCTCCCCGTCCAAGTCTGCGGGCAGGTGGGTTCCAGGGGGGCCAGGGGCCCAGGGGGTCATGCAGGGGGGCCGCGGCCATGGCACCGGGCAGGTTTTCCAAGGTCCCCAGTAATCCTGCCTGCCACTCCACAATGGTGCGGGTCAGCTTCAGCATAGTCAACACTGGTCAGCGTCTCTATTCACCGATCAGCCTGGTCGGTGGTCTCCCACCACTCATGTCAGGCCTCAAGCTGCTCCCTGTCGATGGCAGCCCACATGCAGAAGAAGGGGGATGGGCTGCACAGGCCGGGGGTCGCGAGCCCGACATCAGAGGCAGCAGGGGCTCCAGAGGCAGCTCAGGCCAAGTGGGTGGCTGCCCCCGCCACCCTCCTCCTCTTCTGATGAGCTCCCAGAGGTCACAGGTGACACCTGGCAGCTGCCATCCACTCCAGGAAACCCCAGGATGGCCAGTGACTCCAGCACTGCTCGTCCCCACCCCTTACACACTCACAATGCAGAACCTCGAACCTCTCCCCTCCACCGCCGCAGCCAGGATCAGAGGGCCCAAGATGCTTTCGGGCCCCTCTAGCCCTGTGTCCAGGGAGTGCTTGAAGGAGTGCCCCTGCACCACCAGACACCGCACCTGTTTCTTGGCTATGCCAAATGAGTCATTCCACTGCTTCAGACACGAGGGGCCTGTCCTGGTCACCTGGCCCAGGGTGGAGACCCTCTTGGCTGCCTCATTCCAGAACTCGCACTGTCGCACCTGTGTCACCACGCATCTGTCCAGGGGGATGGCAAGCAAGACATTCTCCAGCCTCGCCGGCCTCCACCATGTTCCATGTTCCATGGATGCCTTGGGATCAGGGAGCTTGGGAGATGAGGGCCGCTCAGCAGGGAAGATGGCCAGGGCCAGACTCCATTGCTGGGACTGCATTCCAGGGCGCTACGTCTCGACAGGAGAGTCTGCCCGGAGGCAGCATCCATGGTGGCCAGGCGGGAGCCATCAGGAGCCCCCTTCCAGATCCGCCGTGTCTCCTCTTCCCTGTCCCAACCAAGACCCTTGCTGCCCACCTGGCCAGGGAGCGGGTGTGCGAGGCTCTTTGGCAGGAGATGTGGGAGGCCGCCCCAGACCTCGACCCCATGGCCATTGACGAACTATCACCCTGAGTGGAAGCACGGTCTGCCTTGGTGGGCCCCCACCCCAGGACTGCTGGGACTTGGCCTCCTACTTGGGTTCCAGAGCCACCTGGCTGAGATGGGTGGGCCTTTTGGGTGGCGCAGAGACGAGGGCCGGAGCGAGTGCATGGGGCTCAATGGGCTGTGCCAAGTAAATACCTGGCATAACTTTCCGGTGGCAAAAGTGAGTGTTCCCAGGCCGAAAGGGGCTTAGGAGGCCTCCTAGCCCATGGAATGCCCCCGGGAACACCCCCCCCCTGGCTGCCGGCTGCTTCTGCGCCTTTTGGGCACTTGTGCGGCCCTTGTGCTGGCACCCCCGCGCCTTCCCCCTCTGCTGCCGGCCTAACTCCACTTACGTCACCATTCAGGCGTCTTGCTCTGGCGTAAGTGCCTTGTGCGCTGGCGATAGGCCCTGTGGGCCTCCTAACCACTTTCAGCTCCAAACCTCAGGAATGTGCTGTTAAACTTGGAATGCTATACTGTCTCTTTCATCCCTGGGAAATATTATACACGTACTCTGCCCCAAATACACAATATATACCCTCATGTCGAAAAAAGAAAAGTATCCCTGTTTGATTCAGAAGCAACAGATATAAATTCTGAATATAGAACCCAAGTACAGATACATTTTTTAACTTTGCAGATGAATGGTTGCTTCTTTTTCATCATAGTCCAGTTTCAGCCCTTGACTACTATCACTGTATCTAAATGAGATAATCCCTGTGACAATCATGAAAGTGGCAAAACCAAGCCATCCACAGACAAGGAAGAGTTTTCACCTACTCAAGGACTTTCTATGTGCATAGAAAAATATAATTTTGTAAATTAACCCAAACATCAAACAACATTTGATAAATATCAGACATGATCCACAAGAGGCAGAATGTTGAAAGCAGTTGAGTGTCAGTTAAAGGGAGAAAAGGGAGAAATCAGCCTGTCTAGCCTGAGAGATCTGAGAGGGTTCTGGACAAGGAAGGTTTGGGACAGAAGGTGAGATTTTCAAAATCTTCTCCCCTTCAGTGATTTCTTATAATTTTCATATATTATTAGGAAACTAGGATTTCATCATAGGGGTTTCAAGATAAAGGTTGGTCAGAAGTGGTTTACCAGTGCCTTCTTCTGCGCAGTGCTAACCAGGGTTAGCCGTAGTGGCACTGCTGTTGTCTACCAAAGATCCTCCACCAGTGTCACCTTCCAGTACTGCTGCTGCCCAATAGCTAACCTCCAAGGATTCCTCTGCCCCCATCAGCTTTGGAACTGCCTGTTCTCTTCTGCGGATGTGGCCATTGATCCCTTAATGGGGTGGATGCATCTTCGTCTGGTGTCTCAGCTGTGACCATTCCATCTTGAGTGACTCTGCTATGAGTTTAGTCTCTTGACAGAGTCTAGACCCCTTACGGTATTGCTCTCAGCTTCCCTGACACACACAAATTCCCTCACCACATTAAGGTGTGCATCCAAAAGATGTGCATATGAGAGAATTTCAGAAGAAAATCAGCTTGTGTTTCACAGATTACAGCAAAGCTTTTGACTGTGTGGATCACGAAAAGCTATGGCTGGTTTTAAAGGAAATGGGTGTGCCACTACATCTGATCGTTTTGATGCACAACCTGTACTTTGGACAAGAGGCCACAGTTAGAACAGAATATGGAGAAACAGAATGGTTTCCAATTGGCAAAGGTATTAGACAAGGATGTATTTTATCTCCCTATCTCTTCAATCTATATGCAGAATATATAATTAGGAAAACTGGATTAGATTTAGATGAAGGTAGAGTGAAAATTGGAGGGAGATGTGACCCTATCTTCCCATATCTGGCTTCCCTGACACCCCATGGACTAGTGTGCAGAGTTAAGGGACTATGTAGGAAGCCTACATCCCAACCTGACCAAGCACGGAAGTGACCCAGACACTATCCTGGACCAAGCTGGAGTCAGCAGGACTCTGCAGCTGGCAAGCAGCAATATGGATCCTGACAAGGAAGTGAACTGGAATCCATCTTGGATGTGGTTGCACAGTGAGATAACAGCACTGACCTCTGGACTCGCCTGCTCCCCCACTCTGAGCACACCCTCGGAAGAGCTGCTGTCATTCAGATAATGGACAGGACATTGGGACGTTTGCATAACTATCAATGTGGCTGTCCTGTCAAGATCTGCCTGATGACCCGAGCAAGAGGACAATGGCGCTCCCCTGTCACTCCTTGAATTCCTTCCCTGGGTTAGCCTGGGACCAGGCTAATCCCCTCACCCAAATCCTCCTTTCCCCCCCTCATACCCTCCATTTCCTGATAGCTGCTCAATATCACAATCACCTGATACTTGTCAGCTATCAATAATTCCATCGCACTCCAATTAACTCAGCACCCTTCCTTTCTCCCTATACCACCCCTCTACTTGAGGAGCAAGTAGCCCCAAGACCACCTGTCTGGTGAGTCACCCTGCTTCAAGGCAGATTTTCACTATAAGTATTGCCACCCTCATAGTGGCCATTTGCCAAGTGTTTTACTGGATCCAAGCATTTTGCCCCGTGCTGTTGGTGCGGTCTATCTTTTCCTTTGCTGACTCCTGGCTGCAGTCATTCTCCTTGGAACATCTTCCTGCACATCGGATGGTAGCTATGATTTCCAATTGCCCTATCCCTATTAGGAATCTGTGTGTGTATTTGATTTGTTTTCTTGCTTTCTCTCTGTGTGTACCCCCTTTATTCCCCTTAATAAAAACCAACCTGTTTTTAGTTTAATTTGCTTCCTGCATCGTTTATTCCTTTGATTTGCTCATCCCTCAGAATATATTGGTCAAAGAAACTGCTTTAAAATAAGCCTCTCGTTAATGCTCAAATTTGTCTCCAATAAGCTAATTCCCCCATTAAATATTGGCGACCCCCAGCATTTCCCGTAACAGAGGAACTTTAATAATTTGAGATATGCTGACGATACTACATTACTGGCAGAAAATAGCGAAGACTTGAAACGACTACTGCTGAAATTTAAAAGAGAAAGTGCCAAAGCAGGACTACAGCTTAACATCAAGAAGACAAAAGTAATGTCTACAGGAGAATTACACAACTTTAAGGTTGACAATGTGGAAATTGAAATTGTTGAAGACTTTCTGTTCCTTGGCTCCATTATCAATTAAAAGGGAGATTGCAGCCAAGAAATCAGAAGGAGATTGAGACTGGGAAGGGCAGCCATGAAGAAGCTAGAAAAGATTCTGAAGTGTAAGGATGTCACTGGCAACCAAGATCAAGTTAATTCATGCCATCGTATTCCCTATTACTATGTAGGGGTGTGAAAGCTGGACATTGAAGAAAGTCGACAGGAAGAAAGTAGATTCCTTTGAAATGTGGTGTTGGGGGAGAGTGTTACGGATACCGTGGACTGCCAAAAAAAACAAAAACAAATAGGTGGGTTATAGAACAAATCAAGCCTGAACTGACCCTAGTAGCTAAAATGACTAAACTGAGGCTATCGTATTTTGGTCAAATTATGAGAAGACAAGAGTCACTGGAAAAGACAGTCATGCTAGGAAAAGTTGAGGTCAGCAGGAAAAGAGGAAGACCCAACAAGAGATGGATTGACTCAATAAAGGAAGCCACAGCCCTCAATTTGCAAGATCTGAGCAAGGCTGTCAAAGATAGGACATTTTGGAGGACTTTGATTCATAGGGTTGCCATGAATCGGAAGCGACTTGACAGCACTTCACACACACACACACACACACACACACACACACACACAGAGAGAGAGAGAGAGAGAGAGAGAGAGAGAGAGAGAGAGAGAGAGAGAGAGAGAGAGAGAGAGGGAGAGAGGATTTCATATATAAGAAAACCAGAGATTGGGTAAATTAACTTGGCGGTTGTATTATTTGATTTTACTCATGTCAATTTGATATGAAGCATATGCATTAGTAACAGTTTTAAACTTCTATCATCTGTAAATCAGAAATGATTGGAAATGTTTAAAATAAATATTAGCTTTTTTAAATGGAAGATGAACCATTGTATGGGGTCTATAGAATAGCTCCTGCTATTACATTCTCGCACAGCCTCCAAAATATTCTCAGATTGGGGGATGGGGATGAAAATCTTATTAAATATATTACTTTTATTTTGCTACTTAATATAAACTATATTTTAATGCATATTGGTAGTTCCAGAAAATAACACCAGTAGTGGCTCTTTCAGTTGTTCTGGTACACTGGAAATTTACTGTTTGTTAACTTAGTAGCAATTAGTTTACTGAAAAGTACATTATATGAATGTTTGCCAAGATCACTATATCAGGTATGAAATGTCTGAGGTTTTCCATCTGGATGGATATATTATGCAGTTACAAGGCATCTGCATGGTTTTTGGCTGACTTGCTAATTGTTTTGGGGAATGTTCTGCTAAAACAATTTTATTCCAATTCAAAATAAACATAAATCCTTGGGTACACACTGAGCACAAAGCAAGACAGTACCTTCATGAATAGATAGGAAAGACCTCCGTCCCCACCTCTCTGCTAGCAGAGGGGTTCTTATGCTAGTAGCATACAGCCAGACTGGCCTTTTATGCACAGGTTGTTTCCTTGGCAATCACCTCCCGACTACTTCGGGGCTTCATTTTCATTATGCACGTTTTTTCCTACCTTTAGAAATCACTTCATTCTCTCCCTGCGTTTTCTGGATGCCTCCAGAAACAGCATCCAGAAAACATGGGGAAAACGCGAGGAGAGAGCAACGTTACTTCTTAAGGTTGGAAAAGATGTGCATAATGAAAACAAAGCCCTGAAGTAATTGGGGGGGGGGTGATCTCGATGGAAACAACCCGTGCATAAAAGGCCTTTATCAAAGTTCATTTTGTGCACTATGTATTCAGTCTTGGGGTCTCTGCTTGAGCAGCTTGACTTTCAAAAGTACAGACTATTGATAACTTCCAGAAGCTTCACAGGGAATTGACTCTCTGTAATTTCTTAATTTATCAGATTTATATCTTTTTGATACTGTTGATACTTTTGCTGCCCAGGGATGTCAGCTGGGCCTTCCACCAGTGTCCCACTGGTGCAAAGCCCCATGCTGGCATCCCTGGGGGTTTTCCCGGGGCATGCCAGGGGGCAGAGATTTATATCTTCCTGAAATTTTTGTAAGAACAGTAAAGTCTTACAATGCAATCCCAACAGGAGTTACTCTAGTCTAAGCCCAGTGAAATGGATGGGCTTAGACTCTATTTAGGATTGCACTGTTAATGTAACATTATACTCATTAGCCTGCTCTAGTCTTGAGCAGCTTTGGATAATAAACACTAAACTCATGAGTAATCCATTAATACACCTATTTTTGTTATTTGAGTACTTCACAGCACCAAACTGGAATGTTTGCTAAATTAATAGGAAAAAGAGAAGACCAGTGCTAGTCTTGCTTGGAAGATATTTAAAACCCTATACTACCGTAATCATGGAATATACAAAATTAAATGTCCTTTACAAAAGAGATATGTAATGATTTGTTCCTTCCATTCCCTCTGCCCCTTTGGCTGTGCTGTCCAAACATAATGCATTCCACTGAGAAGTAGAATGATGGCATTTTAGTTACAGCATCATTTTACAGCTGTTATATAAATGGTGCAACTGTTGAAGAGAAGTAAAGCATCATATGGATCAGCTGGGACTTCATTTGTGCCAGAGCTCAGACCTGTCACCTCTTTTGAATAGGAGCGCTAAACCCTGGAATCTGTGAAGTAAGATGAAGGTGCCTTTTAACAGGTGTAAAATACATCTCCGTTGCCATTCTACAGAAAGACCTCTGTGCGTTTCAGCCCATTGAAGTCAGTGGTCTTAGAAGGGTTTAACTCTCCTTAGAGATGGCACTGTTAGACTCCATATTTCTCAAACAGAAACATTCTATATTTCTATGCTTCTGTGCTACCGTAGATGCACTCAAAGCAATGAACAGCATCCAATAGCAAACACCACAATAAACATTTAAAAATCACTTATAAATGCCAATAAAACTTGCTAAAACCATTCCCTGCACTGCACGTGCAGAGTGTTGTTCTAGAGAGATTTGAATTTTAGCATATAATTTTTCTAGAAAAAATATTTATTGGTGTTAATATTGGATGAATCTCTGTCCCTAGCAGTGGAGTCTGTCTCCAGCAGTATATACCTATACTGCCAGATCAACACACCTTCTACAAGAGAAAGGCTCTGCACTAGATTCATAGTGAATGGATTCATAGGATTCGAACCTATGTATCTGGATCATGTAACAAGGTCTCTGATTGAGAAATAAGTCATCTTGCTTTTCAGTATCTAGCTAAATGAAGGCTGCCAAAAATAAGAGTGAAATGTGAATGTATATTTACTTAAAGTAAGCACATTGAGTTGGGTAAGGTTTAATCCTAGGTAAGAGCATATAATATTTTAGCCATGCAGGCCAGTTCTATGCACATTTACTTAGACGTAAGGACTGTTTTACATGTTTCAAAGTCCATGTTGTGTATATGTGAACTGCCAAAATATGTGCGCCTGGAATTCTATCATGGGAACTCAGTTCCCAGGCAAATGGAAATCCAACTTAGACTGGGACTTTGGTGCATGGTGAAAGGTGATAAAGTCTTTTCCTTGGTGCCATTTTCTTGAACTGAAACAGCACCAAGGAACCATTATATGCCCCACTGGGAAAACTCATGTACAAGTAAGCTTTCCCACAGGGCCAAATAGTGGCTCCCCTGTGCCATGTCAGGTTGGGGAAATGGTATGAGGGAAAGGCCCATTCTCCCTGCATACCACAGTCCCAATCTGAATCAGGCTACTCTGCTCCTGGGAACTGAGTTCCCAGCCCACAACTCCAAACATACATAGAATCATAGAATAGAATCATAGAATCATAGAGTTGGAAGGTACCACCAGGGTCATCTAGTCCATCCCCCTGCACAATGCAGGAAATTCACAACAACCTCCGCCGCACATCCCCAGTGACTCCTACTCCATGCCCAGAAGATGGCCAAGATGCCCTCCCTCTCATGAACTGCTCATAGAATCAGCATTGCTGACAGATGGCCATTAGCCTCTGCTTAAAAACCTCCAGGGAAGGAGCATTTACCACCTCTCGAGGAAGTCTGTTCCACTGAAGAACCGCTCTGATTGTTAGAAGATTCTTCCTAATGTCTAGACGGAAACTCTTTTGATTTAATTTCAACCCGTTAGTTATGGTCCGACCTTCTGGGGCAACAGAAAACAACCCGGCACCATCCTCCATATCACAGCCCTTCAAGAACTTGAAGATGGTTATCATATCCCCTCTCAGTCTTCTCCTCTTCAGGCTAAACATACCCAGCTCCTTCAACCTTTCCTCATATAATTTGGTCTCCAGACCCCTCACCATCTTTGTTGCCCTACTCTGGACACATTCCAGGTTGTCTACATCTTTCTTAAATTGTGGTGCCCAAAACTGAACACAATACTCTAGGTGAGGTCTAACCAGAGCAGACTAAAGCGATACCATCTGTTGATGCAGCCCAAGATCGCATTTGCCTTTTTAGCTACCGCATCACACTGCTGACTCATGTTCAGTGTTATACGCAGCCTTTATAGATCTTAAAGCTGCATTCGATTCTATTTCAAGAACTAGACTTCGGAAGAAGCTGGAGTGCTCCTCTGTAGATCGTAGACTTCTGTTTTTGATTCATACCTTATATGAAAACACATCCCTGCAGGTGAGATACAGTAGACAAGGGCACCTTTCCAGAGTAGTTAATACATACAAAGGAGTGAGGCAGGGCTGCATTCTGGCACCCAAGCTGTTCAACTACTACATCAACAATATAGTTGATAAGCTAAAAGACCCTTCTTTTCATCCTCCAAATGAAAAGCGTATCATGCAATTTCTGTTTGACTCTATGCAGATGATGCAGTTATACTTTCCAGAACCCCAGTGGGATTGAAAAGAGCCATGCAAAGATTAGTGCAGTATTGCTGTGCAGAAAAATTAGACATTAACTATTCAAAGATGCATTCATGGTGCATCAGTAATCATAGAATAGAACAGGTTACCAAATTCAAATACCTAGGTGTGGTGATACATGCTTCTGGCTCTAGAAAAGCTCACAGCAAGCATGCTGTGGAGATAGGGCAAAAATCTGCCCTAAATATAGTAAAATTTCTAAGAACCAGGGGAGGACACTTCCTGCCAGCCGCACTTAAACTATACAAGGTGAAACCATTGGCTCAACTGATGTACGGGACCATACTCAGGCCACCCTCATCCATCTTTGTTCCACTGGAACATGTTCAATCGAAATTCTTGAGTGCAGCCTTACATCTACCTTGCTGTGTATCAAATGCCACAGCCAGATTGGAGGCAGGATTGGTGTGGGTGGAGGCAAGTGTTTGCATGGCTTCTATCATTGCATGGCTTAAGCTAAACCTTAACCCCCAAGGCTTGCTACCACTGTTAGTGAGGGATAAATTTCAATCATCTTGGCTAAAGGAGGTCCTCAACAAATTGGCCTGGCTGGGCCTTTCTCCATCTGCCCTATTAGCCATGGGGTTAGAACAAGGTGCAAGCTTTTTGAAGCAAATGGTTAAAGATACCGAATGTCAGGCAGACCTGGGGAAATCACCCTTCTTCTTGGCTCCAGAAAAATCTAGATATCTAGTTATCCCTGCAGCATATTTCTCCCATTTGGAAATTATTAACTATAGGAAGGCCTACACTCTAGCCAGATGTCATGCCCTGCCTTCGGCTGTCCTAGAAGGAAAATACAAGAAGACACCAAGATCAGAAAGGCTATGCCCTTGCAGGTCAGGAGACATTGAAACCACCGAACATGTATTGTTCAGCTGTTCATTCTATCATGAGGCCTGTATCGAATTCATTGCTCCCCTGATCAGTGAATTCCCTGATAAGCCAGTAGAATTCCTGACTAAGAGGCTCCTGATGGGTGATACTCCACACTTTTTGCTCCCAACTGCCAAATTCTGTGCCATCGCAATCAAAAATAGAATGGAAAAAATTACTTAACTTTTGCTATATTTTAGAAATATTAAGATGCTAAGTTAATTCTTGTGATTTGTGTTAAAATCTTACATTTTAATAGCATTAGACCTTTATCTAATTTTGTAATTTATATTAATTTTGCAGTTTTAAGTCAGTAAATTTTATGCATAACATTTGGCTGTTCAAAGAGACAGTATCAGTAAACTAACTGAACTAACTAACTAACTAACTGTCTGCTACTGTATTTGCTATCCCTCCCAATTTAGTATCATCTGCAGATTTAAAAAGCATCCCCTCTATTCTGTCATCCAAATCATTTATAAAGATATTGAACTACACAGGGCCCAGGACAGATCCCTGAGATACTCCACTAGTCACTCCTCTCCAAGTGGATGAGGAACCATTAACAAGCACTTTTTGGGTGCAATCTGTCAACCAGTTACAGATCCACCTAACAGGAACAGGATCTAAATCGCATTTTCCCAATTTGTCAACAAGAATATTATGGGGAACCTTATCAAAAGCTTTACTGAAATCTAGATAAACTATGTCTACAGCATTCCCCTGATCCAGCAAGGTAGTAATTTTCTCAAAAAAGGAGATAAGATTAGTCTGACATGACTTGTTCTTGAGAAACCCGTGCTGGCTCTTAGTAATAAGATCTATCCTTTCAACATGTTCAAGGACTGACTGTTTGATGATTTGTTCAAAAACTTTTCCCGGTATAGAAGTCAAGCTCATGGGTCGGTAGTTACCTGGATCCTCCGTTCCCCCCTTCTTGAAGATGGGGACAAAATTTGCCCACCTCCAGTCTTCTGGCACCTCACCTGTTCTCCAAGACTTATAAAAAATAATGGGAAGAGGCTCAGAAATTACATCTGCAAGTTCTTTAAGTACCCTTGGATGCAATTCATCTGGCCCTGATGACTTTGTTTCATTTAAAGAAACTAGGTGTTTGTGCACTACCCCCAATGCCAATCCTAGGCTGCAACTCCCTTCCCTCATCATGCCTTCTGTTTATGCCACATTGAGCACCATCTCCCTCACAAGAAAAGACTGAAAAAAGTAGGAATTGAGCAGTTCTGCCCTCTCTTCATCTCATGTTACAATTTCACTTTCTGGTCCCCGCAGTGGGCTTACCATGTCCTAGTTCTTATTCTTACTCTGTACATAGGAAAAGAACCCTTTTTTGTTGTGTTTAGCATCTCTGGCTAGCCTAAGCTCATACTGAGCTTTAGCTTTCCTAACACTCTCCCTACAAGCACTAGTTATTTGTTTATATTCCTCTTTGATTATCAGGGCTTCCTTCCACTTCCTAAATGAGTCTTTTTTATTTCTCAACTCTTTCAAAAGCTGTTTATGGAGCCACCCTGGCCTCTTTAGGCTCCTCCCATTTTTCCTTCTCATAGGAATGGTTTGTGATTGTGTCTTCAGTATTTCATTTTTAAGAAACTCCCACCCTTCTTGAACTCTCTTCTCCTTAAGTATTTCTGACGATGGGATTCTACCCAGCATAAGTTTAAGCTTGTTAAAAGTTGCTTTCCTAAAGTCCAACCTATATGTCTGACTACGTGCAGTTTTTCCTTTCCCCAAGATTGTAAATTCTAAGATTACATGGTCACTACTACCCAGGGTGCCTGCTACTTTAACCTCATCAACCAGTTCTTCCCTGTTGGTAAGAATCAAGTCTAAGATAGCATATCCCCTTGTTTTACTATACACTTTCTGGAATATGAAGATGTTAGCAAGACAAGTCAGGAATTTATTGGATCTTGCATTTTTAGCAGAGTTGGACTTCCAACAGAAATCCGGGTAATTAAAATCTCCCATGACCACCATGTCCCGGTTTTTTTAGAACTTTGTAATCTGGTCTAGGAGTGTGTCATCCAAGTCCTCTACCTGCTTTGGTGGTCGATAGCAGACCTCCACCATAATATCACTATTATTTCTTATTCCTTTTATTTTGACCCATAGACACTCGACTGGACTTCCATTCTTAGATTCATGCATTTCTTCACAAGTATACACATCTTTGATATATAATGCTACTCTTCCCCCTTCCTTAACTGTCTATCCCTTTTAAACAAGTCCTCAGTCTTAATATTCCAATCATGAGTGACATCCCACCAAGTTTCAGTAATGCTTATTAGCATACTAGGCTTTAAGTTTTTGTCTCGCACCCCCATAGGATTTAGTTTAAAGCCCTCCTGATCAGGTTTGCAAGGCTCTCACCAAACACATTTTTCCTACCCTTGTGAGGTGGAAACCATCTCCCGATAGAAGAGCTTCTTCTCGAAAGCGTAAGCCATAGTCCAGAAATCCAAACCTTTCTTGACGACACCACCTACACAGTCAGTCATTAATTTGTAGTAGTCTTCTTTCCCTTACTAAGCCACAACCTTCAACAGGAAGTACTGATGAAAACACAACCTGCACCCCCAGACCCTTCACCTTCTTACCCAGAGCTGCATAGTCTCTTTTAATACGTTCTGGGCTGTGTCGGGCAATATCATTTGTTCCCACAAGTATGAGCAAGAAAGGGTAATAATCTGTGGGGCTGATGAGTCTTCCTACCCTTTCTGTCACATCCTGGATGTGTGCACCTGGTAGACAGCAGACCTCTCGAGACGACAAGTCCGGTCAGCACACTTTTGACGCTACCCCTCTCAGTAGGGAATCCCCAATTACCAGAACATGCCTCTTCCTAAATTGGGGAGCAGAAGATCGAATCCTCTCATGTGCAGGACCCTGAGAAATCACTTTCACACTTTGGGGGGGGGTAGCCCTTGTTCCAGTGGTCCAGAATCAGTATCTATAGGGAGATCCTGGAACCGATTGCTGAGCAACAGAGGATCAGAATTGGTCCTGATTTTCCTGCTCCTGTGGGTCACATTCTTCCATGTACCCTCCACCTGTGTTGGTTGCGTCTCAATTCATTGAGATTCCTTTCTCTCCTCCTCCTGTTGCCCCCTAAAGAGTGTTTCATGCGTTCTGTCCATGAACTCTTCACCTTCCTTTATAAAATGGAATGTGGACAAGCGTGCCTCAAGTCCCTGCATCTTCTCCTCCAGCAGGGCTACCAACTTACACTTGCTGCAAGTGTAATTATTGTTACCCTCGGAGACCTTGCATGTTACTGCCTCAGCTCCCTCAATAGCCACACTATTGTGATCCATTGCTGAAGTTGTTCAGTACTTATTTCCTAGTTATTGTCAGCAGACAGATGTTAGCACTGTGCAGTCAAAAACTGTGATGCTTATAAAGTTGCGACAAAGTAGAACCTAAAATGTTATTTTAGATTTTGCAGAAACAGGAGTGGTCTGCAGAAACAGTGACAGCCTTCATACTGTCTTAATCAGTTATGATCCAGCAGGGCTTTTCTTATGTTCTTATGTCATTTATGAATACTACCATTTTTTTTTAACCAAATGCATGCCAACAGCACAAAACCTATTCTTCAGTCTTTTGATGTCAATAAGATTATCCCGAAAGAATGAGTTTATTAGTTGCAAAGTAATTCTGAGACTGTAGTTTCTTTGTAATAATAACATGGGAGTGCTGTGGGTGCATTGGTATACCTGCACAGCTTTTGACTAGAGCCAATATTACCCGCACAGCTTTTGACTAGAGCCCATATTTTAGGGATCAGGAGACTATAAGACCAAAATAAATTTTAAAAAATGTTATGCATTTAGCATAACTGTTGTGAGCAAATGTTATATGCACAAGGGGATTTGTGTGTGTGTGTGTGCAATCATAGTTTAAGTAATCCTTTTGAAACCTTAGTACCCTAATAAGTACATATATTACAGATATTGTATTTAGAAGCAGCCTTATGTGGTACAGTGTGTAGCTTGAACACTTGTATCAACAGTTATGTGGCTCACACTTTCTTAACTCTATCTCAGCTCAGCCCTAGTAAGACAGGAAAGTTTTTTTTTAATCGGCTTTACACTGCTGCCAATGAAAACTAGCCCTACCTCGCTGGACTGACTCATATAAGTCCCACTGTGATGATGGAGTTCGGGCTGTGCATAGAGTTCAAGTAGGGCTGACTGAGCAGTACCACCCTGGAATGCAATGTACAGTATCTCTTTGTATATTCCCCAGAGGCAGGGATTTATAGCAGACCCTGCTTTGGGGAACTGTGTTAGCAGCTGAGAAACAGCAATATAAAGTAATCCCTCTTAGCTACCAGTAGCACAATGGCAGCAAAACAAAAATAGAGCATTGCTGGCTCATCTAAGACAGCTTTAAAATGGTCAGATTTAATTAAATATACTGGAAGGATCTTAAAGTATAGAAGCATCAATAAAAGAAGGATGTAAATGTGCAGAAGACAGAGAAAACAATTCCAACTCAGCTCAGTAAAGAAAGATCCTTGGTGAAAAACTCTTGCTACTTATAAAACATACAATAATTGTCTCACAGAACTTTTAACTATATTTCAGATACATTTTAGAAAGCTGAGTTTCTATAAGTGAGACTTTCTTGCATAAATGGTTGTGTGACAAAGGGTTGAAATCAAGCATGGTCAACTATTGGACCCTTAGTAAGATGTATTCCCATCTCTGATTGTAATATCCATTGCCTTCCTCACTATGGCAGCAACAGCAAGTCAGGTGGGAAAAAGCAAGAACAGTGTCCATAAGCCTTGTTCTTGTTCTGCTTGCTTCTCCCATTCCCATCCCCCACTCCTCCCCCTCTTCTCTGTCACACCTTCACAAAAGCAGACACAAGGGCATTTCCAATGGTCCAGAAATTCAAGTAGGTTTCTTTACTTTAAGGTTACAATGTGGCTCAGCAGGGGCGAGGAAAACAACTTTTTAAATGGCTAGGGGGAAGGATAGCACATGGCACCAAGCTCCTCCGGGCCATTTTGAAAGAAGAGTTTATCTGTACCTGCCTCCCCATAGTGGCTGTGGGTGAAGTATCCATGCGTATGCTCCACCTGCAACCACCCCACAATTTCTTCTTTAAGCTGGAGAAAATGAGATTTTTACTTGCTTTGGCTCAAGGGGGGGGGAAGCCAGACAAATTGTGCTCAGATTGGGCATAGAGCCATATGAATGCTCCCATGTGTGGAGCAGAGGTCCCCAATATGGTGCCTGTGGGTACCATGGTGCCCTCTGTCACCTTTCCTAGTATTCACCAAGTAGGGTTGCCAATCTCCAGGTGGTGGCTGGAGATCTCCTGCTATTACAACTGATCTCCAGCCGATAGAGATCAGTTCACCTGGAAAAAATGGTTGTTTTGGCAATTGGACTCTATGGCATTGAAGTCCCTCCCCTCTACAACCCCTGCCCTCCTCAGGCTCCTCCCCCAAATTCACCAGGCGTTTCCCAACCCGGAGCTGGCAACCCCGCCACCAAGTGTTTTTAGAAAGTATGTTGGGCCAGGTGGGGATTTTGTTTCTGAGAGGCCACTGGAGAGTGGACTGGCTGTGCAATTTTTTAAAAATATTGCTTCAGCAGCAGTTGCCACCACAGCACAAGAATCTTTACTATGTGACTGAATGTAAGCTGCATTTTGTGGCTAGCTCTGCCTCCATGGCAGCCATTTTGTATCACCACATTGTATCAGAATTTCAAAGGTGCCTGCAGCTCAAAAAGGTTGGGAACCCCTACTGTGGACACTTACTACTTCTCGATGTGGATGCATCCTTATAATGTGTAAATTGGGCCTCCCATCTGTGTTGTGGTCCTGAAATGGCTTTCATAACTCGTTGATCCCTTGGTGAATAAAATATACAAGTCCTACTTCAGGTGTTGTGGTTTTCTTTTCCCTGTTCCTCTGTAAACCATGATCCAGTTTTGAAGAGTGATCCTGACTATCCTTTCTCTGGTATCTAATTTTAGAAAAGATTTGCTACTACAGCTTTCCTTCACTGATTTTTTCCCCTCTTCAGTGTGCCCTGTACTCTGCAGTCAAGGCCAGTCAGCTTTCCTCAAAGTGATACCAGGCCCTCAGTGCTAGAGCACAAGGCTTATTCCCAGTAGACTGGCTGATTCAGCAAGGTAGTATTTCCAGGTCTCACCTTAAGTGGGCTGGCAGGTATTTGGGCCCAGCACCACTACTAGCAGGTGCTGGAGCTCCCGAGGTTGCACTATGCTCTGGCCAGTATCCAGTGAGGAAGTTTTATTCTCAGAGCACTGTTCCGGATCCATGGTGAGATTGCATGCAGCCAGTCTGGCGCTTTGCTTCGTTTGTCCTGGGCCTTCTGCCACCATCATTCCTGCAGAGTGGGAGTGGGTCCTGGGGGACTTTGGGCCTGGGTATGCATACTGCTTGGAGAAGGCTTGATAGTTGTCTCAGGGACCATTGGTGAGGTCCCCCTTGCTGGTTCTGACAGGGTGGCCTCTTGCGTTGCTGGCACACTGTCAGCAGGCACCTTTGCAGTGCTGGTCCCTCCCCTGGACTCACTGGTCCTTCTTGGCCACTGGCCTCAGCTCCTCCAACTCTTCCCTTGAAGACTTTTGAGTCACAGGTCTGGTCAGAGGAGGTCATGACACAGTGTATCTGTAAGTTCTAGCATATTCTAAGGCAGTATTGACAAATGGCAGACCATGGAGCTATATCTGGTACCCAAAGTAATTTTAGCTGGCAACCATACTCAAATTTTAATCAACAGTTTTACTTATAAAAACAGAAAAATGTTTCCAACCGTAATAAGTATTTCACAGAATGTTACATTTCTCTTTGATTCATGTTGATAAGATGCCAGAGTACATGTGATTTGTAACTAGAAAGTCCATACTGCTGGATGTCACCAACTATATTATGGATTATGGCCACTGCTGATGTTGCTTTGTGTTGCAAAATAAATTTCTGGGCCCTGTGCTATCTAGAGAATAGAGCCCTTCCTCCAACTCTGTTTAGAGTTATCCTATTGACTTAATACTTTAGGAAAACTGTCTTGGGAAACTGAGTAACTGCAGATTGTGTTGTGAACTGATGTATTAGAACCCTACAAGAGGACAGCAAGGGTGTGATGTGTGGGGGTGTGCATTCTCAGCTGCCATCCCCAAAGGTAGGGAGGATCTCACTGATGTCCTCTGAACAATGCATGAAGCTTGGGTGGTCATGGACTGAGTTGTCCCTTCCAAGTACACGCCTAATGTTAAGAAGCACATTGTTCTTTTGGGTGGCCATGTACTTTTCATTCCCTCAGAGAGCTTTAATCTAATTTGTTCCATTTCCCAACCAATCCCTTTCCTAGCAGGTAGCCTTCTCATTATTATTTTTTTGTGACAGCCTACACATCCTGTGCAGGGTCAAAACCTCACCCTCTTTTCCAAGTTTTTTTTAAGCAAACAAACAAGCCATCCCAGACTCTGTCCTGTTCTCTCCCTCAGTTCATTTAAAACAAATATTTTTGTCAGGACAGACCAGTTCTCATATTTGCTTCCTCCATTTAATTACCTCCAGCTGACTGTCTCTCTCCAGGCTTGGCATTAATGACAAGTATGTGGGGTGGGGAGGTATCATCAGACTTTGATCCAGAAGGGACTATTAACATCTCTCCCACACCCCAGCCTTGTGGGATTTATTGACCATTCCATGACAATTTCATTTGTAATGATTTCTTCCTGTTCTAAAGCCTTAAATGTACGACAATAATAGTTGAACTGCATACTGGGTTGCTGTAGTTGAGAGACTGCACAGCCTTGCCAAGGCTGTAATTCCAAAAAATCCTTGCCTGTGGAGCTTTTTTACTATGGTGTATTAAAGGCTATTATGAAAACAGCCTCCTATTATCAAACATAATAGTAGTTTTGTCTAAATTTAACTTCATTTTCTAAATTCTGGCATATGCCAAAGGCGTGCAATTAAATTTCATGAAAGTCCATAAAAATCACAGCCATGGTGGTGGCTTTGTGTCTGGAATCTGGTTGCCTTCTTCTGCAACACACTCTTTCATATGACTGCTGAATGGGTGGTCCATAAAACATGCACCGGAGATTCAAATATGGATCTCAAACCACAAATTCCTGTTTGATGCATGCTCTAAACATTCAGATTTCCCAAACTGTGAGAACCATTCTTCTTTGTCACCAAAAAAAAAAAAAAAAAAGTCTCGAAAAGGTTGTATTTTTTTTCAAACCAGTTTGGCAATTCATTTGTTGCAAAAGTGTTATTTTTATTATTTACAAAATTTATACCACCACTTTTCTGCCCTCATCAGGCCACACTGATGAACCTGTGAGATCTCTGACCAGCCTTACACTAGATCAGGGGTTGGCAAACTCATTAGTCAAAAGAGCCAAATATCAACAGTACAACGACTGAGATTTCTTTTGAGAGCCAAATTTCTTAAACTTAAACTA
This sequence comes from Euleptes europaea, assembly GCF_029931775.1. Taxonomy (NCBI): domain Eukaryota; kingdom Metazoa; phylum Chordata; class Lepidosauria; order Squamata; family Sphaerodactylidae; genus Euleptes; species Euleptes europaea. The sequence continues at coordinate 38,313,492 of NC_079315.1, read as the reverse complement.
TATAGGTAGGTACTGTTTATTAACTTAATAAACTTTAATTAAAGTTTTAAGTCTTAATTAAACTATAGGTACACTGAATAAAACTTGATATCATACTTAATAGTGATCTTATTTATTGATAAAAATTAAATTGTAAGTCCCTGCCATTTCCCCCTCCCCATCCGGAGTCCTCGTCTGGAGGCCTGGTCTACCGCCATAAAAGCCTATTGGTAGACCTGGCCTCCGGCTGAGTCCCATTGGGAGGCCAGGTCTACCCATTGGCTTTCTTGGCAGTAGACCTGGCCTCTGGAGGCCCATAGAAGCCAATTGGTAGTCCTGGCCTCTGAAGGGGGACTTTTTTCCCCTCCTCGGAGTCCAGGTCTACCGCCAAGAAAGCCAGTGGGTAGACATGGCCTCCCAATGGGACTCAGCCGGAGGCCAGGTCTACCAAAGGAAGCCCGCCCCACCCAACAGCTGATAGGCGGGGGGGGCCCAGGAACCGCCGAGCCGCCTGCCCAGCAATCGCACAGCTACAGAGGAGGCTTTAGCCTCCCAACCATTGAGGGCAAGGGAAAGGGGGACCTGGGCATTCTCCATGGCGGGCGGGGGGGGAGAGACAGCACGCCTGCTCGCCCGCTCTCTCTCTCAGGCGCGCTGGCTCCGCAGCCCGGCTGCCGGTGCGAGCGGGCACAAGAGCAGGGGCTCCGAACCAAGTTCGGAGAGCTGCACTCAACGGGCCAAAGAGCCGCATTCGGCTCTGGAGCCGCAGTTTTGAGACCCCTGCACTAGATGGATGAATTTGAGTACACCTCCTTCATTTGTAAAACTACATTAATGAGTTATCTTACAAGGGTTAGCTCTGCAAGGCTAGGTTTTTTCTTAACCCACACTGGAGTTAACTGTACAGTTTCTCATGATACACAAAGCATTGGGACCAGTTGAATGAAAAAATTTAAAAGTGCAAATAACATCTAAAACATTTTTTTTTTAAATACAGGACATTCAACTAATAGGACAGAACTACTCAAGACACTGGAAATTTATAAATGGAACTTTCATTTTTTTCTTTAAAAATCAAGATTGTAAGGCTGTGATTCTGATTGGGAGTGAGATGTGAAGAAAGGTTTGTGTGCATAAGCCTCTCCCCTTGCACCCTTTTCCGGACCGAAAATGGCACTGAGAAGCAACTATTTATACCTTTGTTGCAAGTGTAGTAATGATGTGGGTAGACTCCATAAAAATAGGCCTTTCAGTACCACTGTACTGTATTGCACCAGGGTCATATGCAGCATGAATTCATGCATGTTAACTTGAAAGTGAGTCCATGATTCCAGGTGGGACTCACTCGCTAGTCTACGATTGCAAGCATGCAGCCCAGTCTTAGTCAGAGGCAAACCCCATTCAGTTCAATGGTGCATAGGTTTTTATTATTTATACCCTGCCTTTCTGTTGGGTATTAGAGAGCGAGCTTTGTTACATGTCAGACAGTTAAAGGGTTAATATTGTAACTGACCATTTGGTCAGTGTAGTGGCCATTGCAGTCGTGCCCCGAGGGTCACGTATACAACTACTTTGCATGTTCAACTGCTTTCGATTTCTTTGTTAGAAGAGAAAGTAGTTGATCACTTTCTCCTTGCTTGACTGCTGAACAGGCAGGATGGAGAGAGGCTCTCCTTTTGCTAAGGGTGCCTACTCGTAAGTAAGCTTAGTGCCTTGCCAAAGGCTTTTGGCAAGTATAGGAAACATAGAATGTAGACAGATATTATTTGTTTTGTATCCCAGTGACTTTTTCCTTACCCTGAGTTAGAGTAAAGATTGTTTTACTTCAAGACAAATGCGTCTTGCCTCTTTTGTGCGTGTGTGTGATCTCAATTCTCATAGTTCAAGAGGAACGATCCATTCCCTCTGATTTGGTAGCAGATAAATTAAAGATCGGGGTTCCCTTTACAGGAACTGGGGCCCCGATCCCCCAATAAATGGTAGCTGAGTACGCTTGGTTTTTATTTTGGCTATTGAAATAGGATCACACCGCACTCCTTTTTTTTGCTTTTGGGATCTTCACTGGAGACGAAAGGATTTACAAACGCCCAGAGGGAATTTTTCCTGTGACGGAGCCAGCAGCCTGGTCTGCAAAGGACGGCAGGAAACTTAACCCCGCGCGCCGCGCTTGAATCCTGTGAGGAAGAAAGCAGCCCTGAGCCACTGGAATGAGCAACGATAAGGAAAGTATGAATTCAAAACAACCCCAATCCGTTTCTGTCCCCCATATCACCCAAGCCTCCTTTCCAGTATGGAAGAGAATGGTGGAAAATGCTTTAACAGCAATTGGGGTGAATCACGTTTTGAATGAAGACCCGCCAGCTGACACAGATAGAGAAGCCCTAAAGAAATTTAAGATTTCAGATGCCCAGGCAATGAATTTGATTTCCAATGCGATTAATCCCGAAGAAACTGCAATAATTTTGAATAATGATACCAGCAGAAAAATGCTGAATGCACTCAATGAGAAATTTGGAACTGTGTCAAAAACCCAGAAAATGATTTTAAAAACTAGACTGTATGCAAACAAAATGTCTGGAGATATGACCCTCTTGCAACACCTTAAGAAAATGCAAGATATGGAATCAGAGTTAAAGGCTGTAGGAGGGGAAATCGGTGAAGAAGAGTTTCTTGTACTATTTCTGGGAAGTTTGCATTTTAAATATAACGCTGAAAAAAGGAATCTTTTGGGTAGAGAGGACTTAACCCTTACTAAGCTGGTGACTGCACTTAAACAGTTTGAAGCAGACAGGAGCCAAGAGAGGGAATTATCTCGTGGAGTGTCTGTACTGCGTGTAAATGACAAATCCACAATCAAATGCTTCTCGTGTGGGAGGCATGGTCACCGGTCGTTTCAATGTGAGAGACGTGAAACAAAGGGAGAAATTCCCCCCCCCCTCTCGCCGGGAAGAAAAGCCCGCCAAATCCTCACAAAGGGAGAGGGATGGAAATGGGAGGCAACAGCCCCAATCGTCCACAAGAGGGAGCCCAAGTACAAGCCAAGGGAAGCCCAGATGGCACAGTCACCCAAAGGCTTATCTAGTCTCGAATACAGCTTCAACCAAAGATTATTTAAAGCGTGTAAATACATTTGTTCTGGACAGTGGTGCAGATGTACATGTGTCTGGCTTGAGATCAGCTTTTGACTTTCTAGAGCCTTGTGATGAAACATTAGTTATGGCTTGTGGAGAAAGATTTCTATGCACTCAGAAAGGAGAAGTTTCTATTGCAATTCAAAGCTATTGTGGAAATGTAATGCATTTAACCTTACAAGACGTATTCCTAATGCCTAATTCAGATGAAAATTTACTGTCCGTGAATAAATTAGTGGATGCAGACTTTGAAGTGTCTATAAAAAGAGACAAATGTCGCTTATTTGATTCTAAAGGAAGAGAATACCCAGTGCTATCAGTAGGCTCGCACTATTGCCTGGAGAATGTTGCAAGTCAATTGGAGGAATATGCTTGTAGTGATTTTGAGAGCAATGTTGATTCTGATGAAAGTGATTTTGATGGAAATGAAGATAATGTTGAGGAAGAGTCAAAGTGCCTAGTTGCTTTTAATAAAGGATTGACAGAGCAGAAGGCTGCAGATTGTAACCACAAGGACTGTTTGTACCAATGGCACGTGAAACTAGCTCATAAAAACTTTAAGTCAGTGAAGCAACTGCTGATTGATTGTGGAATGCCAGTTAAGGAATGCTTTAAGGACAAAGAACGTTGTGAAGTGTGTCTCAGAGGAAAGGGAACAGCGCCTAAGCACGTGCAGAGGCCAAGCAGTGTTAAGGCAGAGATTTTGGAAGAAGTGCACTCAGACTTGATTGGCCCACTCAAGGCTTCAGCAGGAGGGGCAAAATATGTTCTGCATTTCATAGACAGCGCTTCAAGATTTGCATATGTGTATTTGTTGAAATCAAAGACTGAAGTAGCTGAAAAGTTTAAAGCTTATGTTGCCCTGATGAAGAATAAACATGACAGAGGTATACAGTTATTGTTCACTGACAATGGAAGTGAGTACATTAATAAAGAAATGAAAGAAATTCTTGAATCTGAAGGAATAGAGCATGCAACCTCAGTTGCATATACCCCTAGGAACAATGGGTTGTCAGAAAGGTTTAACAGAACTCTGATGGAAAGTGCAAGATGTTTAATGCTACAGGCAGGCTTGCCTTACCCCTGCTGGGGAGAATGTGTAAATACAGCAGCTTACCTTTACAACAGGACAATTTCAAGTGCTATCAACATGACTCCATATGAAAGATGGAATGGCAGGAAGCCTAGTCTGAAACACTTGAAAGCATTTGGATCTCGTGTGTTTGCATACATTCCAAAGGAGAAAAGGGGAAAAATGGATCCTACTACAGAACTTGGAATTCTTGTGGGATACCATCCTTTCTCAAAAGGATACAGGATAATGGACATTAAGACTTACAATTTACAAATATTGAATGCAGTATATATAGATGAAAGAAATGTTATTAATAATCAACAAATTAATAACTTTGATGATCCAGAGGTTTGTGAAGAGGAAACCATAGAGATTCCATTTACAGCATGGGATTGCAATCCACCTGCTCCTGCGGAACAGCAAGAGACTGCAGATTCAAAAGGGGTTGATCCCGGTGCTGATGGAACAGCGGAACCCTCTCAGACCTTAAGGAGATCTACAAGGACTACAAAAGGAATACCAGCAGAGAAACTGAGTCTTTTCACTAGAATTGACAGCCACGTGGAACCCTCAAGTTGGGACGAACTGCAAAAGTTGCCCGATGGGGAGCGGTCGAGATGGCTGAAGGCAATTCAAGAAGAATTAGACTCACTGCAGAAGAATAATACCTGGAAACTAACCAAACTCCCACCAAACAAAAGGACTGTGGGATGTAGATGGGTGTTCAAGGTCAAGAAAAATTCGGATGGAACTGTTGACAAATACAAAGCAAGACTAGTTGCAAAAGGATTTACCCAGAAGTATGGAACTGACTACACAGAAACCTACGCACCTGTGATTAGTCACACGGCTATAAGGACTTTGCTGAGTATAGCCGCCTCCAGGAATAAAGTGGTACTGCAACTCGACGTCAAAACAGCTTTCCTGAATGGAGACTTATCAGAAGAAATATACATGGAACTTCCACCAGGATTAAAGGACTGTGATACTAAAAATCAAGTTTGTAAACTTGAAAAGACTTTATATGGGCTCAAACAGTCAGCAAGAGCATGGAACCACAAACTAACCTCATTATTGAAAGCTCAAGGCTTTGAACAAGGAAATATAGAGAAATGCTTATTCAGAAGGAAGAAGGATGATGGATGGGACTTTGTTTTGGCCTTTGCAGACGATCTTCTGATTTGTTCTGACACTGAAGAAGCTGCAAAAGAAATTGCAAACAAACTGAATGAATCAGTAGAAGTGAAACTACTTGGAGAAGTAAAGAACTATCTTGGAATGGAGATTGAAAGAAACCAAGACAATGGATTTTCAATCAATCAAAGGAACAAGATACTGGAATTTCTACAATTCATGAATATGAAGGAGTGCAAGACCAAGAACACTCCACTTGACCCTTCATATATGGATCTAGACGGAGGTGAACTATTGCCTAACAATCACAAGTACAGAGAAGCTATTGGAAAACTTCTATACTTGAGCAACGTTAGTAGACCGGATATAAGTGCAGCAGTTGGAATCCTAAGTAGAAGGACCAGCACACCTGCAGAACATGATTGGAATGCAATTAAATACCTCACACAATACTTAAAGAAAACTATCGATTTGAAGTTGAAGATAACTCCAAATACTGAGCTGAAACTGATAGGATACATGGACGCTAGTCTGGGTGGTACTAGAACAGACAGCAAATCTACAAGTGGATATCTGTTCTACTTTGGAGAAAACCTGATCTCCTGGACCAGCCAGAAACAGCAAGTTGTGTCAACATCTTCAACTGAAGCAGAATGCATAGCAGCCAAGTGCGCATGTACAGAGCTGGAAGAGATAATTGAACTGCTACGCGACTTTGGATTAGATGAACTGACACCTGCTACAATGTTTGAGGACAATCAATCGTGTATAGCACTACTGAATGGCGAGAACTCTAAGAAAGGGAAGAGACTTCTTCGACTCAAAATGGACTCAGTAAAGGACAAACAAGAAAGAGGTCTCGTAGTAGTGAAGTACTGTGAAAGTAAAGAGATGGTGGCCGACATCCTGACGAAGCCACTGCCTAGACAACAGTTTGAATACTTACGTGATGCATTGTGTTTATATGTCTGAATGTAACTAAACCTCGAAAAGGGGATTGTTGGGTATTAGAGAGCGAGCTTTGTTACATGTCAGACAGTTAAAGGGTTAATATTGTAACTGACCATTTGGTCAGTGTAGTGGCCATTGCAGTCGTGCCCCGAGGGTCACGTATACAACTACTTTGCATGTTCAACTGCTTTCGATTTCTTTGTTAGAAGAGAAAGTAGTTGATCACTTTCTCCTTGCTTGACTGCTGAACAGGCAGGATGGAGAGAGGCTCTCCTTTTGCTAAGGGTGCCTACTCGTAAGTAAGCTTAGTGCCTTGCCAAAGGCTTTTGGCAAGTATAGGAAACATAGAATGTAGACAGATATTATTTGTTTTGTATCCCAGTGACTTTTTCCTTACCCTGAGTTAGAGTAAAGATTGTTTTACTTCAAGACAAATGCGTCTTGCCTCTTTTGTGCGTGTGTGTGATCTCAATTCTCATAGTTCAAGAGGAACGATCCATTCCCTCTGATTTGGTAGCAGATAAATTAAAGATCGGGGTTCCCTTTACAGGAACTGGGGCCCCGATCCCCCAATACTTTCTCCCCAATAGGGACCAAAGTGGCTTACATCGTTCTACTCTCCTGTTTTATCCTTACAACAACCTTGTTAGCAGGGCCGGTGCCAGGCGTTTTTGCGCCCTAGGCAAGCCTAACTACTTGCGCTCCCCCCATTGCAAACCAATTTTCAAAAACAAATGTCTTGTAGAAAAAATAAGACAAAACTTTAAATTGCTAATTTTTTATAAAAAATGCGAGAATAAGTAATACAACATTTGATTTTCTTTCTCAAATATAAAACAGTTTTACCACACAAATCACAAATCATTTGAACAAGGCTATGAATTGTGATGTTAAAATTTAAGTCACTTGAATGTTTCAATTTCAGGCACATCAAAATCTCATTTTGCATGTCTTTCCTTTGCAAATTTTGTCACCAATTCCTTCAGGTCAAGTGCTGATGCTTGGGCATGTTCAATTGATATAGTTGCCAAACCAACTACTCTCTTTTGCAGTATCGTTGAGCGTATGTTTGAGCTTGGAGAAACTGTGTTCACCACTTGCTACTGACACTGGAAGTGTGAGAAGGCTCCTTAGGGTATCAGAATCATTAGGCACACTATCCAGGAGTTCGATCCCAACGGAAGTTGGTTTCAGGTAGCCGTCTCAAGGTTGACTCAGCCTTCCATCCTTCCTAGGTCGGTCAAATGAGGACCCAGCTTGCTGGGGGTAAAGGGAAGATGACTGGGGAAGGCACTGGCAAACCACCCCGTAAACAAAGTCTGCCTAGAAAATGTCAGGATGGGACATCACCCCATGGGTCAAGAATGACCCGGTGCTTGCACAGGGGACCTTTACCTTTATGAAGAGAAGTACTCCTTGTGGTGGCAAAGACTTTGGATGTCATTGAGCTATTGCTATAAGTTCACAGCACAGATCTTCAGCGTCAACATCTTCATTTCCATTGTGTAACAATGATTTTTCCAAATTCTTGCAGGCCTTAAGTACATCTTCAGAAGATTTTTTGGTGATACCGTATATATCATACAGGAAGCCAAATAGGGAATTATATTGTTGTAGCTGTTGGGATCTCTCTTCAACAGACTGTATGGCCGTGTCTAAGATAGCATAATAGAAACCTACTTTGAATTTCTGCTTTGGATCTTACGGTGTCTCTTCTTGTGTTTTACTGAAATGTCTCCAAATTGTGAAACTTCTGTCTTCGAGTTTATATCGTTTGTAGTAGCAGCACCAGCTTCCTCAGTGGTAGTTTCAACAAGGGTATAGTCATTTTCTTGTTGTTTAATTGCTTTCTGAGTGAAAAGATATTTCCGGAAGTACCCTTCTTGCTTTGCTTGCTCCTTAGCTCTTTCTGCCTTTTGTTCGCGGAACTGAGCTCCAGATGGTCGTTCTTTATCAGCCATAGCTCCGCCTCCCTAGAAAAGTGACTATATTTTCTAAATAAGTTTAAGATCAGTCCAGGGATAAGCCATGACTGAAGTTAGCACAAACCCTCTTAGTCCAAGCCAAGCAAGACCAGGAGATGGTTGTGTTTAGGGTGCAGTATGTTGCATGGGAATGAAGCTGGCCAATCATGGAGTGAGCAATAGTATGTCAACACAGGTCATGGTGACCCTTCACTCGAGGCTTTGCTGCTGGTGGAACAGATCAACTAGTAGACTGGAGGATCCTTGCAGTCTTTCACAATTGCATCCTGAGTATTAGTCCTCCTTCCACTGCCCCTCCCCATATATTAATTTAGCTAGCCATCTCAGCCACTACTGTGGCTGAGATCATCAACTGGAGCCATAGTTGCTCAATCCTAGTGGTTGTTACTGATGATTTGTTAGTAGGGCATTCATATAGCTTTAGGGAAAGGTGTGGCAGCAGTTGCAGAGTTCTTAGTGCAGAGACATTTTCCTCTGTACTTGTTCTTCTGCACATTTCCCCCTATACTTGCTCTGCACATTGCAACAGCAAAGTTTTCCTGCTTTCCTCCCCTTTCTAGCAGCCATGAAGCTGTCTTTCTGCCTATTTCTTTGTAGACACAGCAGAATAGCTGTGGAGATTTTAGTGTTTTCCACTGTGGTTCTCCTCTTGGTGTTGCTGGTGTAGTTTGCTGTATGAAACAGTTTCTTTTCTTAGCTCTGGAGACTGTTTCCCACCTTTTTTCCGTTGCTTCCTCAAGTTGCTGAAAAGTTTCTTTTTGCAGCATTGGAAGTTATTTCCTTACCCTTTTTCCTGGCTGGCACAACACAGTAGCTTCTACTTCTCCCCCCCTTCTCATGCTTGCTGTGAGACAATAGGGGGAATTATGTTGTACTTGATAAGGAGATACTTTTTCTCTGCAGTTATTTTGTGGTAAAAATAAAAGCCCCCTGTGCAAGCACCGGGTGACATCACATCCTGACGTTTACTAGGCAGACTTTGTTTATGGGGTGGTTTGCCAGTGCCTTCCCCAGTCATCTTCCCTTTACCCCCAGTAAGCGGGGTACTCATTTTACTGACCTCGGAAGGGTGGAAGGCTGAGTCAACCATGAGCCGGCTACCTGAAACCAACTTCCGTCGGGACTGAACTTAGGTCGTGAGCAGAGCTTGGACTGCAGTACTGCAGCTTACCACTCTGTGCCACGGGGCTCCTGTTGTGGTACTTATCTTAAAATAAAAAAAAACATATAAATTGTCAGTTGCATTTTTCAAGAAACGAAACCTGTTTAAAACTGTGCCCCTCAGGCCAGTTCTGCGCCCCGAGGTCTGCGGCCTAGGCAACCGCCTAGTTCGCCTAATGGTAGCACCGGCCCTGCTTGTTAGGTAGGTTGGGCTGAATGTGTGACTGGCCCAAGGTCACCCAGCAAGTTTCCACAGCAGAGTGGGGATTCAGGCGCAGGGATTCATGCCCAGATCTTAGTTTGACACTCTAACCCAGTGGTTCCCAACCTTTTTTTGACCAGGGACCACTAGGACTTTTTTGTTCGGTGCAGGGACCCCGAGGTTCAAAATTAAAATTCTGAGAATTTGAAAATAAACTTTAATCATAATTGTTAGTTAAACATTAAACTTATAAAAATATATATTCAAATATTATTCTAATAGAGAACTTTTAATTGAAAATATTAATTTATTATGGGTTTATAACTTTGTTTCGTGGACTTTAATTTAGTTCTCGGGGACCCCCGGTTGGGAACCAGTGCTCTAACCACTACACAATTCTCACTCTCCACTTCAGCGTTATTATAAAACAGGGATAAACAATTTCTTTGAAGACAAAGGTGCGATGTCAGACAAAAACACAGCTAGCTGCAGGAATAGATTTAAAAAAAAAAAATCGGTAGGACTCAACTGCTGTCCTCTTCTAGGCCGCCACAGCCGCGCCCCGCCACAGGAGAAAAAAAGCGGGCGTGAGAAAGCTTCTGGCGCGAAACATCTTGCGCATGCGCTTTGCGACACGGCGAATAAGGGGGAAAAAACCCTCCCGCTTCCTGCCGCTTGTCCGTTAAACGAGCAACTCGCATTACGTGCTTTTTCTGGTGGTGCCTAGCGCCGCCCGCATGCTTTTTTAACGCTTAAAAAAAAAAAAAAGAATGCGTACGTCGCAAGGTACTGGGAGGAGAAGGAGGCGGGCGGGATCTTGGAGGCGACGTCTTATTGGTTCACAGGCAGATTTTTAATTTTGCAATGGCGCGGCGGCGGCGGGCGGTTTGTAACGTTTTCTCTACATAGAGAATACCACCCCCCCCCAATCCTGTAAACCAGTAAGTAAAAAGTGCGTTTTTAATAGGAAACCCCCAGTTGTTCGCGTCCTTTGCCCATAACATGGCTTCTTCCAATCGCAAGGATCCCGCCTCTGCCGCTGAATCTCGAGTCTTAGTGCTGGAGGAAGAAGTCAGGAGCCTGACCGAGGAGCGGCGGCAGTGCCAGGTGGGTACCCGAGAGGGAAGGGGGCAGGGAGCGCCGGAGAGTCCCAGTACTGGCCAGTTATTCATGGGAGGTTTTGCATGGGGTTTGCCACTCTGTAGATGCACGTTTCCCCCCTCTGAATTCTCAAAACTCTGCATGGCGGCTTGTTGTTGAGTTTGGAGAATAGGGATGGGGGGAAAGGGCATCTAAAGAGTGGCAAACCCCGTGCAAAACCTTCCAGGGACCGGGCCTTTGGCCCCTCAGAGCCCTGAACTGTCTGGGGAACCAGCCAGAGCTCAGGGCGGAGGGGGAGAGAAAACCCACCCTCTCGCCTCCTCCAGGGGGACAGTTGATAAACCCCAAAACAAGCCCCAGCTTTGCAGCTCTGTAGCACATTTACTCAGGAGTAAGCCCCGCTCACCGTAGCGAGCCTGATTGCTGAGCAAACGCGAACGGGTGCCAGTCTCTTTGGCCATTTATTCATGGGAGGTTTTGCATGGGGTTTGCCACTCTTTAGATGCACTTTTCCCCCATTCATATTCTCAAAACTCAACAATAAGTTGCCATGCAGAGTTTTGAGAATTCAGAGGGGGAAATGTGCATCTATAGAGAGGCAAATCCCATGCAAAACCTTCCGTGAATAAATGTCCTTTGAGTTTCCAACCTCATCCTATGCTGGTTTGCTCAGAAGTAAATCTCAACGAGACCCAACAAGAGATGGATGGACTCAAGAAAGGAAGCCACAGCCTTCAGTTTGCAAGATCTGAGCAAGGCTGTCAAAGACAGGACACTTTGGAGGACTTTGTTTCATAGGATCGCCATGAGTTGGAAGTGACTTGACGGCACTTAACACACACACATAAATCTCACTCCTCCCCCCCCCCAGATACTTTCCCCCCAAGTCACTGAATCTTTCAGGCAGAGGAGCGTACTGCTGCAAACTGTAAAATGGGCGCCCTCTTGTGCAGCATACCATGTTATCAACACATACTATACTGCTTTCACTCAGGAAAATTTAACTCTGAGGAAATAAGACTAGAGGTGGGAAAGGAAATACCAAAATAAACAAATAAACAGCTCTTGGACCATCGGACTATTTAGGCAGCCTCCACAGTTCACATCCGGATGGATGGATAGAAGGAGGATCGCAAAAAGGGAACAAAGAGTCCTAGAATGATTGATGTGATTTCACCAAAAACTACATACTGCCCTAAAAAGAAAAGGGAGTTGCTGTAACTACTCCCTTTGTTGTTCAGGTCAAATGATCTTTGCTTAGTAATAATATTTAGTGGTGATCAGAATGCTCACCAAGCCTATAAGATAATTCACAGTGGGTAGCTGTGTTAGTCTGTCTGCAGTAGTAGAAAAGGGCAGTAGCACCTTAACGACTAACAAAAATATTTTCTGGTAGGGTATGAGCTTTCGTGAGCCACAGCTCCTATCTCATGTATATGTAGAAAAAATACATACCGTATGTATATGCAGAAAAGGGCAAGAGTCCAGTAGCACCTTAAAGACTAACAAAAATATTTTCTGGTAGGGTATGAGCTTTTGGCTCACGAAAGCTCATACCCTACCAGAAAATATTTTTGTTAGTCTTTAAGGTGCTACTGGACTCTTGCCCTTTTCTACTACAAGCTTATAAGGTAGGCTAATACTGTCATTCCCATATGAGGGGAAGGCTGACCGCTGAGAAAGAGTGGCTTACTGAAGCCCACCTTGTATGTGGCAGAGACAAGATTTGGACTGGAGATCTGCTGGATCACACACAACTTGTTCTTCTAGCCACTGCACTATAGTACACTGACAGCTACACTTTAGTTTCTTGGAAGTAAGTCCCCCCAAATATGGTTAGAATTTCAGCCTTCCCTTGACACTTGGTAAATGCCAATACAGAGTAAAATTCTAATGCCATCTCTTTAACTATCATTGGTAGTAGTGTAACTAAAGATAGTTAAATATTGTAAAATATGTATCGGCTATGCCATTATATTTGCAAGCTTATGTGTTTAAAAGGTTTATATCTGGCTGCTCAGCCTCAGTTTTTGAAGTGTCTTATTAGTAAATCCAGACTTTAAACAACATAAAATGAACATTAAACCCTTAGATTTAGAAAGCGTCAATGGAAATAAAAACATCCCTGACCTGGATGACCCAGGCTAGCCTGATCTCGTCAGATATCAGAAGCTAAGCAGGGTCAGTCCTGGTTAGTATTTGGATGGGAGACCACCAAGGAATACCAGAGTTGCTCTGCAGAGGAAGGCACTGGCAAACCACCTCTGTTAGTCTCTTGCCATGAAAACCCCAAAAGGGGTCGCCATAAGTCGGCTGCGACTTGACGGCACTTTACACACACACATACACAATGAAGAGTAGTGACACAAATACATTTAAAAAATAATCACCAAATGCCTGATTGAATTAAAAAAAATGCTTGACAGGCACCTAAAACTAAGATCAGGAGACAGGCAAACAGCTGTGGGTCTAGATACCACAGTAAGGAATCAGCTATCATGGGTAACCATCCATTTTATCTATAAAGTTGGAGCATCTGAAGGACTTAAGAAGATCTTAATTCCTGGGCAGGCTCATAAGGAAGCAAGTGTTCCTTTAACCAGGGCTTCTTAAACTTTTCCCACTTGCAACCCCTTTTCGCCCGAGAAATTTTTACACAACATTGGGTGTATAGGTATATAAAATAGGTATACAAATCAAACATTTACTAATAATAAATCATAAAGAAATTTATTTTAAAACAATTCTTTTACTGTGGCCAAAATTTTCATGACCCCCGCATTTAGTTATGCAACCCCATAAGGGGTCGCGACCCACAGTTTAAGAAGCTTTGCTTTAGACAAGCTTTGCTGAACCATTTAGGGCTTTAACTGTCATTATCTGCATTTTGAATTGTGCCCAGATACAACAGGGAAACAGTAGAACTTTCGGAACTGGTGAAAGATGATCCCAATAATTAGTACATGCCATCACTATGCAGCCTGTGCACGGCCATCAAACATGGTACCCAATAAAGCTCTATGCTGTAGTTCAGTCTAGAAGGGATCAGAGGATAAGTCACTGTTGCCAGATCCAGTTTCTCAAGGAAAGGCTGCATCTGGTACACCAGCCAAACTTGAATAAAGGTGCTACAGAAGATACTTGAAACTTCTTCTATAAGCACATAATAATATCAGGAAGGCCATCAGTACCTGACCTGAATGTCCCAGGCTAGTTGGATCTTGGAAGCTAAGCAGGGTTACCATGGTTAGTACTTGGATGGGAGACCGCCAAGGAAGTCCAGGAGTGTTATGCAGACAGGCAATGGCAAACACCTCTGAACATCTCTTGCTTTGAAAACTGTATGGGGGGGGGGTTGCCATAAGTTAGCTGCGACTTGGCACTTTCCACCACCACCAGGCCATCAGTGGTGTTTTCAGAAGGAGTGTATCCTCTTTAAAACAGAATGATGCCTTAATCCCTGATTGGCATTAGTAATACCCAGCAAAGCCTCAGTATTTTCTATACTGAGCTTTAGTTAATTGGCTCTTATCTAACCCAATACCACTTTTAGTCACCAATTCAGAACATCCATAATCTCACATGATTCTGCTGAAAATAAAGTGTGTTGATGACATCTTGCACCAAAACCCAGATAATGGTTTTATGTACATGTGAAATAGGATGGGAGATAAGATGGAAATTTGCAGAGAACAAATGCCAGACATGTGAGCGGATGTCAGCCAATGTCACCATCTGCTACTGGTTAGCTACATAGGACTACACAAAGGAACCCACATTCTCTTTTTCAGCACTTTGGGTCCCCTTTCTTTCCAGTGGGTACCCAAAGTAGCTTACATCGTTCTCCTCTCTTGTGTTATCCTCACAGCAACCCTGTGAGGTAGGTTAGGCTGAGAGTGTGACTGGCCCAAGGCCACTCGGTGAGCTTCCTTGGCAGAATGGGCATTAAACCTGAGTTTCCCAGGCCCTAGTCTGACACTAACCACTACACCACACTGTCTCTCTCACCTGGCTGGATCGAAAACTAAATTTTCCAACAGCAGAATGGAACTTTCCTGTCTCCCCTCCCACTGCAGCCCACTAGTCTCCATTAAATATTGTTCCTGGGGGTTCGGAGACCCTGAGGAACAACAAGAGGGGGAGCTGCATCAGGAAGGGGGAACTGATAGAAATTGCCAATTTAGTCTTCATCCGACCCAATAGAACAGATGGATACCATGGTAAATTTTTATGCCATTCGTCTTCCAGGAAACACCAGTTGGAATTTAAGGTGAATCCTGGACACTATTTCCTGTCATTTTAAATCACTTGATAATGGTGGGAACTAATGCTTCTTCTGTCAGTTCTCTTCTTGGACCTGTCTTCCACCCCTGCTACAGAAAGGAGAAGTCCTGATGTACTGTGTGGCAGGTAGAGTGGTTAGTAGCCGAAAAGATAATCACAAAAGGAACAGGAGAGAGAAGTTGAGGGTGCTTTGTATCATGCTGCATCAGGGGCTTTGAAAGTATGCAAACAGTCTGTGTTTTGAGATTCTAAGCAACCCTCTATAGAGTTATCTAATTTTTTCTTATAAGGAAGTTCAGACTAGGAGATGGTGGCTTGCCAAAGTCTCCTAGTAAGCTTCTGTGGCTACTGTATCTGCAGGACTGCCTCCCCCAGCGTGCTCCACTACAACAGCTTTGTTCTTTTTGAGCATGGCCTTTTGAAGGTGGTGCTCAGCAAACTGATAATGCTTAAGTATAGGCAGCTGCTGATCATCTCTGCAGTAGTTTGCATGAGAGCATTTCAATGAAGGGAATATTGTTGTAGTTTGTAATGTTTGTTAAATGTTTGTAAACTTTTGGAGGTCATTAATTGGTTGTCATGAGATGGACATGACTTGATGGCACATAACACACAAATATTTATTGTTGGTAACTAATTTTTGTAATCTGCCTTAAGTCTCTGTGAGGAAGAAAGTAAATTAAGAGTTGGCTGAGGACTGCTTGCGTGAACACTTCGTTGCCATGAAGTGAGCACTGAACTGTGACTAAGGGCCAGACTAGACAAGTCCCTGATTTTAACCTGGAGACACCACCATTTTACAGAGCATTCTTACCCAGGAACTCCTTTAAACTGCCCTGTAGGGGCCCAGTTCTGGTCAGGACCAATGCTACGCAGGGTTTAAAAGAGTTCCCTAGTGGGAACTCAGGGACTCGCATTTTGTCTAGTTGAGTCCTAATACTGGCTCCCTAGCTAGTATATTTGTACTAGCAGGGGCTCCCGCAAGGACCTATGGGGGCATCTTATTTATCACTTTCCCTTCCCTGAAAGCCCCCATAGCCTCTCCCCTTTCCCTGCTTCCTTCTGTTCTTCCCATCTGCCAACCTACCTCATCTTCAGCTGTATTTATTTACTTCATTCACACCCCACCTTTCTCTTTAATGGGGACCTGAAACAATTTACAGCATTGTCCTCTTCTCCATTTTATCCCTAAAACAGTCCAGTGTGGTGGGTAAGGCAGAGAGAGAATGACTGGTCCAATGTCACCCAGTGAGCTTCCATGGCAGAACAAGGATTTGAGTCTGGGTCTTCCAGATCTTAGTCTGAAACCCTGACCACTACACCATGCTGGCTTTGTGGGTGACTGCTGTTGAACAGTGGCAAGCAGCTGGGCTTGGTGAGTCATGCAAGTCACATGGTAGCCATTCTCCTGGTGGTTGTTGGCAGGCCTGGCCCTGATGAGTGTTCCCTCAAAGGCTGAAAGAGCCCTGTGTTTCACTGACAGAAATCAAGGCTTCAATGCCAGTGCTGTTGTGGCCACTGGGATATTGTTTCTTAAAGACATAGGCACTGTTTCTATTAATTTGGGGTATTTAACAACCCCGGATTTTTGTTTTTAGATTTCAGATTTTTCTGTCAACTAGGGGCTTTTCTCAGGTTTGTAGAAATAGCTGTCTTGTAAGGGCAGGGGTGTACTACCCATGCTCAAATATCTGTTTTGAAAAATCCCTCTCTGAGCCCTACTATGTAGGAGAACTTCTGGCCAGTCTCCAATCTTGCAGTCTTCTATATTATCCTCACAACACCCCTGTGATGAGTGCTACTTGACATAGCAGGCACCTTGGAAAACCAGGTGGCTGCAGAGGTTCGGAGTACTTTTGCCCACCTTCGGCTGGTGCGTCAACTGTTCCTGGGTCAGTCAGATCTAGCCACAATTATCTATACCTTAGTTACATCTAGACCCAACTATTGTGATGCACTCTACTCGGGGCTAACCTTGAACATATGAAGCTGCCTTATACTGAACCAGACCCTTGGTCCATCAAAGTCAGTATTGTCTACTCAGACTGGCAGCGGCTCTGCAGGGTCTCAGGCAGATCACCTACTTGCCTAATCCCTTTGACTTGAGTTGCTGGGGATTGAACCTGGGACCTTCTGCTCTACCTCTGAGCCACCTTGAAGAGTGTTCTGAAGCTGTTACTAGTGCAGTATTCTGCGGCTAGACAGCTGGTTAGGGTCAGTTATCGGGAGCATGTGATTCCAATGTTACAGAAATTACACTGGCTACCAATGCACTCCTGAGCCCAATTCAAGGGGTTGGTTTTGACTTTTAAAGCCCTGCATGGTTTGGGACTGGGGTATCTTCTCCCATATGTTCCTGTCCGGGAACTAAGATCACAAGGAGAGGCCCTCCTAACTGTCCCATCAACCAAAGAAGCTCATTCGGTGGGTACACAAGGGAGAGCTTTTTCAGTAGCAGCTGCATGATTATGGAACAACCTCCCAAGGGAGGTATGACTAGCCCCCTCACTTTTGATCTTTAGGAGGTAGTTGAAGATGGTTTCATTTGGGACTTCATTTGGTTAAGTTTACTAGCAGTCCTGCTGTGATTTTAAATTTCGGTTTTTATGTTTTTAATGTATTTTAATTTATGTGTTTTATTTATGTTGTAAGCTCCCTTGAGCTCCGTATGAAAGAAAGGCAACTAATAATTACTTTAAATAAATAAACATTAATGACTCCAGTCTCTGGATTTAACTATCTAGATCAAGCGTGCCAAACATAAGGTCCACGGGCTGGATCTGGCCCCTTGAGAGCTCTTATTCAGCCCCTGAGGCAGCCATCCCTTCCACTCTCAGTCTGGGCTGGCAAGGCATGGCCCAGCCCAACCAAGTGACATGTCATGTCCGGCCCTCGTAACAAATGAGTTCGACACTCCTGATCTAGATATTTGGCCGTGTTGATAATTAAATATATTGACAAGTGGGAATACTGCAAGGCCTTGCAGGGGGCATCTCATTCCCCCCTGTTTCCTGAAAGTCCCCACAGACTCTCCCCTTTTGCTGCTTCCTTCTGTCATTCGCACCCAAGAGCCAACCTACGCATTGCCTCCTCTATCTTCAGCTTACCCTCCTTTCTTCCCACTGGCAGCCTCTACTTGGGAAAGCTATGGTCCAATTGCATGGTACTGGCTGCCATGCTGGGTCCAGTTGTGTGGTGGGGAACCCGCAAGGACTTGCAGGGGGAACCTCACCTTTCCCTGGATCCCCCCACGCTATGCCTCTTTCCTTCCTCCTGGTAACCCACATACCCTCACTTTTAATTGCTTCTTTCTGTCCTTCCCACCCACCCACCTTTTATATGCCCCTATCTTCAGCTATGTTATTTATTTACTTCATTTACTTCATTTAGCCCTTTCTCCCCAATGGGGCCCCAATGCAGCTTACATCATTTTCTTCTCTCATCCATTTTATCCTCACAAGAACCCTGTAAGGTAGGTTAGGCTGAGAATGTGTGACTGGTCCTACGTTACCCAGTGAGCTTCCACAGTAGAATAGGGATTTGAACCTGGGTCTTTCAGATCCTAGTCTGAAATTAAATCGGCTATGCCACATTGACTTTGTGTGGGGTGGCTGCTATTGACCTGTACCAAGCAACTGAGCCCAGGTGAGTCATGTAAATGTGTGATAGCAAGCTGCCCAGTGGTTGGTGCCAGGCCTGGACTTGCTGATTCCTCCCTCAAAAGGCCAAAACAGCACTGGAAGAGCACACCCCCCCCAGCTTTTTATCAAGGCTGGCAATACTGTTGTTATTGCTTAGCAACCCCCACAATTGCCACTGACATGACATTCACTGATAGGGCATTTTTAGATTTCAGATTTTTCTGGATGTTTGGGGCTTTTTCAGGTTTGTAGAAAGGTCTGTATTGGATGTTTATGGCTCCAGTCTCTTGATTTAAGTATCCACGGATTTGGCCAAGAAAATTAGATATAGAATGTAGAAAAGCATATATTTTTCATATAGTTTGCATTTTACATGTTGAGTTCTCCTAAACATTTGAGTTCTCCCAAAACATAATGTATTGGCTATGTCAGTTAATGCATAGGAATTGCTTTTTTGGGGTCAAGTCTGAGATCCACGGAGTCTAGGATTCCATGGGTGTAATCCTAAGAATGCTTTCCAGGGACTAAGCCCCACTGAACAAAATGAAACTTTGAAAAGGCCCTGTTTATGGGGTGGAAGGCAGCATGGTATATCCTGGTCTCTTCAGCTCTCGGACACTAATCATAGCCCTTAGTTGCCCCTTCCAAATTAAAAATCCAAACTTTTTAAATATGGAAGTTCAGGGTTCCATTATCATTTAGATCCTAAATAAATGTACATCCTAATTTGTTAATGTAGCCATGTTAATGTATTGATTTAAAACTGGGAAGATTCTTTTTACAAAAGTAGAGTTTACACTGTAAGTTAAGATGTAACTTATTTTATTAATTTAGAAGATGATATATCAAATCATTTCTGGTTTTTATATAACTGTCTGCTTTAGTCTATGTCTTTATTGAATAAATGTCCTATCTTTCCTTGTGCCTACTCCACAAAAGTAAAGAGTCTCAATAAGAAGTAAGTAACTGATAATAGTTACTAGCCAGATCAGGAACAAAAGGTCACCCACCAGCAACACTAGTAGTGATTCACCAATCCCTAGCCTCTGCTATCAAGCTGTAGTGCAACTACATGAGCTATTGCATGAAGCCATTGATGATGTTAGTTCTCTACAGTTCTTTTTGTTTTTTAACAAAGCAAAGAAGGTTTTTGTATGTTCATAATATGGCTGACTGTAGCTCAAAGCAGCTGTCCAGGGACTTTGGTAGAGGTCTTTAACATCACTTACTATCTGATCCTTTTAACTGGAGATGCCAGGTACTGAATGCAAAGTGAGATATTCTGCCACTGAGCTATGGTCCCACTCTTTACTATGACATTAAGTTTAGATATTGTTTTTAAGCCATTTGTGGCTGCCTGAGCAGTCCCAAGGGGCCCAGATGGTGTCTGGGTGCTCCTCAGGGCTCACTGGAAGAAAACATCTAGGCCAGAAGTGAAGCTGGGATTCTGGGGGTGGGGGGCTTGCTCTGGTTGGCCATGCTTTCAAAAGAGGGCCAGAGGGAGGGGGCTGGCCAGCAGATGAAGTGGTGAGGAGGCCACAGAAGCAGGCCAGAAGTGGGCCTTGGTAGGCATGAAGAAGGCCAAGGATAAGCCTTAGAGCCCAGCAGCAGCTGTGAAGGCAGGACCAAGAGAGGGCATCAGGCTCACAGTCAGCCTGCTGCCTGACAGGGGGAGGCAATTCTGGGGGAAAGGACAGCACCCCCTGGGATCACATACCCAAGAGGCCAAGGAGGACAGTCAAGTGGTCAGGTACCAATCTGAGGCTGCGGGTGATAGTGGCCAGGCTATTTTAAAAAGAGAAATGTCAAGGTGAAAATTTAAAAAGAAATCCAATTTATATTTAAAAACTGATTTTATTTGTTAAAAATGGATTGAATATAATTTAACACAGTTTACCACTCAGGAATTATAAATTTGGTTATTCTTTGCTGTATGTTTTTTAAGTTTATAATATTCTTTCCAAGGTTGGCCCAACAGGACTACATACAGTATTCTAATATGGCTGTCTTGTGCTATATATAACAGAATTATGGTACTTGTTTAATTTTCAGTCACTTTTCTAATAATTTGTAACTGTGAACTTGCCCTTTTCAGTGAGCTTTCTACTTTGACCTTAAGTTCTCTCTCTGGGGTATCTGCAGCCAATTTAGATCCAATCAGTGTATATGTGAAGTTAGGATTTCTTGTCCCAACGTGTATCACTTTTTACTTACTGATTTTCAGTCTCATCTTCCATTCTGTTGGCTGCTCAAACTGTTCAGAGAGATCCTTTTGGAGCTCCCAAGTATCTCCCTGCTATTGTACCATCCTGAATAATTTCGTGTCATATGCAAAGCTGGCTGTCTCACTGTTCTCCCCTGACTCCCGATCATTTATGAATAAGTTAAATAGCACCGGTCCCAATACAGATCCTTAGGGAACCACCCTGTTTTCCACGAATTTATCTGGGACAGATGTTAAGCTGACTGGTCTGTAATTATCTGGATCCCCCCTGGATCTTTTTTAAAAAAAATATGCTACTTTGGCTAACTTCCAGTCCTTTGCTAAGGAGATTTATTTTAGTGATAAGTTGCATATTTTTGTTAAAAGATCAGCATTTTTGCATTTGAGCTTTTTAAGAACTCTTGGGTGAATGCCATCCAGCCTTGGTGACTTATTTTTAATTTGTCAATTAGTTATAAAACGGCATTCTTTGTACTCATCCCAAAACAGTGGCTCAGGTATGAGGATCTTTTCAGGTATCTATGGTTCTGTATAAAGTGGATGTAAAGAGTTCATCTAGCTAAGGTTTGCAAGCCAGATCACAAGAGTTATTAGCCTACAAAATTCTTTCTAGCCTTTGCTAGTATATCTGTGGTGATCATTTATATAATCTATTTTATCCAGGGTTTTATTCTTGGCTTGGAAACAATATCAAATGTTGAGATTTGCTGTTTATTTGAGATTTGCTGTTTATTTTATATGCATTATAGAGTTATATGGTTGTGTTGGTGGATTGGTTCTGATGGTAGAGTCCCAAGTGTGCCCCCTAACTGCGGATATCTGAATCCATGGATCAGGGCCACCCTTGCACTAAACAGATGTTTCTGCCAACTTGGGGGACCTCCTAGTTTTGCAGAAAAATCTGGCATTAAAAAAACCATTTGGGGGGTTAAATTCCCCCCAAAATAACAGAGCATTCTTAGAGAATGCTCTTTTTTTGGGGGGGGATTTAATTCCCCCCCGATGTTTTTTTTTTAATGCCAGATTTTCCTGCAAATCTAGGAGGTCCCCCAGGTTTGCAGAAACATCTGTTTAGTTCAAGGGCGGTCCTGATCCGCGGATTTAGACAAGTGCAGAGAACACACCTACCTCAGACAGCCTGGTGGCGGCGCAGCCTAGGAGCCACACTGGGCCTGGGGGCAAAGTGGGGGGGATGGGATTCTCCCTCCTGTGAGTCTCGCAGTCCCCCCCCCCCCACTGAGCCAGGAAGGAAGTCCTTGGCCATCTATGCAGGGTCGATTCTGCTCCTCACTCAATGCTGATTTTTTAAAATCTGACCTTAAAATGACTATTCACGTTCCCAATGCAAGAGGAGAAAGTCAAACAAATCCCACCCCCCAATCGCCTGCTCCTTTGTTCCTTCGTTTGCATAGCTATTAACAATCTTCACAAGTTTCTTGCAGGTCCCCCCTTTTTAAAACTCCATTAAAGGAAAAGGACATTCTTTTCCAGGCTAGTTAGGCACTCTAGTGAGTGTACGAACATGCAATTGAATCAACGTACAAAACCTGGGTGATGAGTCACAAGATGGTCTTTTGTTAATTTTAATTTTTTCTTAATCCCTTATGTTTGATGCAAATCCACTTCTTGATTCATAAATGAAGAATTAGAAGTGAGCAGTATAGTGGCCAAATTTGTGGATAATACCAAATTATTCCGGATGGTGAAAACCAAGGCAGACTGAAGAGCTACAGGAAGATGTCTCTAAATTGGGCCAGTGGGAGAAAGGGTGGAAAGAAATTTAATGTAAATAAGTGTAAGATGATGATATTGGAACAAAAATTCTAACTTTAAGTGTATGCTGGTGGGGTCTGAACTGGTAGAGACAGAGGGGGAAAGAGATCTTGGGGTTGAAATGGGTAGCTTGGTGAAAATGTCAACTCAGTGTGCGGCAACAGTGAAAAAGGCAATCTCTGTGTTAGGAATTGAAAGTGAAATGGCCAATATTATAATGCCTTTGTAAAGAGCTATGATGCGCCCCCATTTGGAATACTGTGTACAGTTCTGGTTGCCATATATCAAAAAGCATGTTGAAGAACTGGAAGAAATTGAGAAAAGGGTAACCAAAAAGGGTTGGACGCCTTGCCTGTGGGGAAGATGACATAGTCTGCGACTATTCAGTTTAGAAAAAAGGTAACTAAGGGGGAATATGGTAGAGGTTTATAAGATTATGCATGGGGTGAAGAAAGTGAACAGAGAGCTTTTTCTCCCATAATACCAGAACTCAGAAGCACCCAGTGCTGTTGACAAGCAATAGGTTCAGGATAGACAAAAGGAAACACTTCTTTACCAAACCAGTAGTTATGTACGCAAGTGCTGCAAGTCGCTACCAACTTATGGCAACCCCAGCAAGGAGTTTCCAAGGCAAGTGAGAAGCAGAGGGGATTTGTCATTGCCTTCCTCTGCAGAGTCTTCTTGTCTTCCTTGGTGGTCTCCCATCCAAGTACTGACCCAAGAGACAGGATGGGCAGGCTTTCTGCACTAGTGTTTCCAGCGCTGTGTTGGGAAATTCCTGGAGATTTTGGGGTGGAGCACGGGGAGGGCAGAATTTGGGCAGGGGAGGGACCTCAGGAGAATATAATGCCATGGAGACCATCCTCCAAAGCAGCCAGTTTCTCCAGGGGAACTGATCTCTGTCGCCTGGAGAGCAGCTATAATTCTGGGAGATCTCCAGGCCCCATCAGGAAATTGGCAAGCCTATTGTGTGTGCATACAGTGGGGACCTTCTGACCTCAAAATGACCACATTCTGATTTATTTTGTTCCTGTCCTGGTGAATTTACTGTGGAAATGGTTTGAGGGCTGGTGAGTAGAAGAATTTTACCCGGAGTGGGGCAAGGAAGGTAGCTGTTCTTGGGGGGAAAGAGACATGCTAGGGACTTCATGAGGTCTTGGAAGGAGACACACACAATGGTTAAAAAGTATTGAACTAGGATCTGGAAGATCCAAGTTCAAATCCCCAGTATGCCATGGAAGCTTGCTGGGTGACTGTGGGCCAGTCACACTTTCTCAACCTAACCTACCTCACAGGGTTATTGTGAGAATAAAATGGAAAAGAGGAGAATGATGTAAACTGCTTTGGGGAGAAAGGTGGAGTATAAATGATGTAAATAAATAAAATTTTATGTAGCGAGATAGCCAGCCAGAGGAAGAAAGTAAAACCGAGATTAGCAGAGCCTAAACAACAAACCTGGAGATATTAAGATATTATTGCCTATCTCTTCAACATCACAGAGATAAACTTAGACCTAAGGAAAGAGGATTTCATTCATACCTATTTCATTTTCTCTATACTCAGATGCGGTAGTCTTTTGCTGTTCAGCTGTAGGCTTTTAGTTGTTGTATCCATTTATTGCTTATATACATAAATATAGCATTTTTTTTCTTTAAGAGGAGTATTTGGTCTTTGCAACTACATTGCAACTACAGAAAAAGATTTGGTTCATGCTTTTCACAGCATAAAAGAAAAGTAGGGAGGACTGAATATCTCTAACAAGAGAGATATCCAAAATTTCCCCTCTTATTCCACATTGACTACATTAAGGATGGGATTCTGATTTTATTACTGAAGGTCTGACTGCCGGCCATCAGGCTGTAATTCTGTTAGTGGCCTCCTGGTTGCAGAAGAGAGTAAACCTTATTTGTGAAAGGGAATGGGGGGATAAAGTTGAAGAGGTAAACTTCTCATGGTAGTCTAGCAACTTGAGATCTGGGTCAGCTGAATAAATTGAGGGGCTGAGGGGTCATTTACCATAAGGTCTGTCAATGTCTACTAGCAATGGTGAGGGAAAGGGAACCTTTGTATACAGATGCAGCAAACCTCTGAATACCAGCAGCATCATGGGAAGGCTTTGATCTCTATGCCCTGTTTGTTGGCCCTCCAAGGGAACTGGTTGGTCAATGTTAATTTCTTAAAGGTTTGCTTTGCTGGTCAATGACCGTAATAAATTGAAATTGAATTGGCAACTGGTTGGCTGCTGGGTGAAACAAGATGCTGGACTGGATGGACCACTGGTCTGATCCAGCAGGGCTCTTCTTAGGCTCTTACATTCTGAATGCATCATATCATTAACAAAATGATGTATGGAGGGCCTATGTATGGAGGGCCTGTTAATTTTTTGGCGTGCATTTTCCCCTACTTTCTGGAGAAATGTATTTTGCTTGGTTCAGATTCTAATCATTATTTCTGTGAGTGAGTGGAAGAGAAAAAAAATGAAATGGTAAAGCTCATGAAGTCACCATATTGTGCCAGAAAGCTTCAATAATGATCCAGCCATTTATTTTCCAAATGTACCAGATGCCCAAGCAAATTATGAAATTAGAAAGGGGTTATGGCCCTTAAAGAAGAACAAATAAACGTACCCAGGAAACAAACAAGAATAGCAAAGAAAAGATAGAACACACAGTGTTGAGGCACAGTGAAGGTGGAAGATGGTTGAACCAAACCCAGACATTTCACTACCAGGTGTAATTGTGAGGTATATGCTTGCCCATTTCACGAAGGAGTTGGTCCTGCACTGCTGTTGTACCATGTGAAAAGTCAGTCCCAATTACAATTTCCAGCTTGTATTCTTGCAGGGCTTCTATGCTGGCAATAGCTATGTGACCAGCAGAAATTTAGCAAGTGAAGCTTTCCCTAGCTTATAGTGGTAGGAAAAGGTTCATCTGCTGAATTTCTGCAAGTCACACAGTTATTAAAGGAACAGGAGCCCAAAAGGAAAAAGTTGGTAGCTTTGTTCTCAACTTATCAAGGAGCAGGGGTGTTTATAGAGTCATCACAGGGGAGTATAAAAGTCAAAATCTTTTAACTTTGTTATGCCAGTCAGGTTGCTTGGTACCCTTGATGTGTAAGAAAAAATTGTAAACTCTTGTTAGCAGACCTGTGTCATTCATATTTAATGGACCCCTCAAAGATAGAGTGGCCAGTTGTACACCAGTTCCTAATTCCTCTCAGCCTAGTTTTACCTTTAAAAAGTAAGATGAAAACTAGGACACTATTGGTCAAATATTGGAAAAATGAAAGCAATGCTGGCTCCCAAACACACTGTAGAATTTTGTCGTCATAATATGACATTTTTGTGTGAACAGAAAATGTTTTACCAGAAGTGCACTGGGCTTAGTCATATCCCAGGTTTGATTTTGGCTTTATGTTCTTTATAGAACAGTTAACTTCTCATGGTGTGAAGCTTCAGTGCTGCTTTCTTACAGTGTTGCATTGTGAAAAAATCCTTTTGGCCGAAGGGCTCATTTCAACCCCTTCAGTTAGTCATATTTCAGCTAGATGCTGAATGTGTAAAACTGTACACTGAGTTTAATTTCAGTTGTTGCAAACTGAATTTCCCTTGTAAGTTGTTAGCAGCTGTTAAATGTCTTCGTACACTCCCCTGACATTCCCAACCCCTCACAATGACACACATGATTAGAGATAATGTATAGCTTAATGGTGACTTCTAAGCTCTCTACTATTTGCAAACTTTCTGGCAACTGAGCAGGGGTCACCTTGCAAAATTTAGGGTATGGGGTACTGTTGACCATAGTAGCTTTGTGTTGGATTTTATTTCTGTACAAGAAATCATGAAATATGTTTTTATGATAACCCGAAGTAAGTTTCAAAACAAATAAATTGTAATCTAATTGTGTTGTTAACGTCTAGGCTTTGCAAGCTTTAGGTATAGAAGGCATAAACAAACCAGGTTGTGTAGAGTTGCCGACTTTTAAAATGGTCTTATGCTGTTCCTTTAATATATATTTAATCTGCAAGCATCTATTGGCTGATGTTGTTTAACCATTTGTGAAAAAGCTTCTGTTGCCCATTTCCATTCATTGGACTTCTATTAAAGGAACAGGACATTTTTTCCCCTATCCAGTTGGCAACCCTATCCATGTGTAACGAAGAAGTGACACCATTATTTCTAGCAGATGTCTGTCATGATCAAAGCTTATAGACAGAAATTCCATAGGATTCATACTGCTTCCTCTTACTTGTTAATCCTTTCTGTCCTATTTTATTATGTGGATCACAGAATGTCATGAGTTGTATGGACTCTGAGGGGCATCTAATCAGATCTACTGCCCTAATGCACATTCATCAGTATCAGCTGAAGCCTTGCCTCACCCTTGCAAGTTCAGCCAGTTTAAATAAAAGTATGTAGCGGTTTTTTCCCCCTGAAAGTGTACAGCCTATGTTATGATGACTATTAAAAGTCTAGCTGCACATACATGCAGTGCCAATCATTCGTTTGAAGAGCAATAGGCAGATGTAAATTCAGCTTCCCTTCTCAATCTGTGCTGTTGGTGGTTTTTCTGATCAGGGTGAAGTGTGTGCATTCAGCAGGAAGCAGCTGTTTGTGCACATGGTCCCTTCTCCAGCCAAGGATTTTTATATGTGCAGGAGTCTACTTTTGTTGCCTGTACTCCCTAGTTGGATTGGGGTTCATATGCCTTAACTCCCGAAATTATAATAAATGATATCAAGGATAGCATTCCTCCAGCAGCAGGGTTTTAAGTATATGGTTTATGGAGTAAAAATGAACAAACTGACCTTTGTGTTCAGGCTCTGTAAAATGATGAATATTCAGCCATCCCCAGAAATGTGTATGTTCTCTTTCTGAAACAGAAGAATATCCAGCCTAAACCTACTGGGAGTCTTATTTGTCTTTGATGGTATATGTTTGCAAAACCAGGCTTTAAAAATGGCAACTTTGATGCAAAATTGATATCAACAAGGACCACCTCAGCAGTAAGAGCATAAACTCTTCAGTGCTCATATTTCTTTCAGATTTTTGAAGATCTCAACACAACTGAGGTTTTTATCAGAAGCCATTGGAAGTCTGAAGCAGCTTGTTCATTTTGTATACCATTCTTGACGTTATTGTCCAAAATATGGCAAAATATCCACAATATTTTTCTTTTGGTTTTGCCAAAATTATGATTTATTTGTATCATTTTAATTATAATACCCCTGTGAGTTTTGAATAGCTTGAAATGTGCTACAGCCAGATACGTTTTATTATGAATTTGTCTTTATAACTATACTCATGGATTTTCTCACTTTTTAGTTAGAAGGAAGCCTATGACAAAAATCTCCCTATTCTATATGCTTAGTAATCTTTGTTTAAAAATTCTGTATATTTCATGTGTGTTGTGGATGTTCTGAAGTTTATTTAACATCCTTTATTGTTTGTGCATTCAGAGACTCTGAAAAAAGGGATTTCAGCCCTACAAAATGCCATTTGTCCCAAGGTCATTTCAGTCCCAAATCTATACTTGACTCTTCTAATGCTTAAGTTGCATGTTGGTCTTATGCTAGTGATCCTGGGTCTTGTATCATGTGCCCTTAGTAATCATTGCTTTTTGCCCCCAGTGTTCCATCAGTAGTGGTCGATAACTTTATGGGGCTAATTTGTAGTTATTTGCCAAAGCTGCAGTTAAAACATTTGCTAATATAACTCTTCCACCTCAAATAGGAGGGAGATGACAGTTTTCTGAGAAATGAGTTACCTACATTGGAGTCAGTTACAGAGTCCTAACAGATGAATCTTCTCTATATAGCCATATTAACTCTCATGGAGAATGTGCCAAGAATGTGTTTGGCTATGCTGTATGTATCATGGGATTTCACATGCATTCCTATCTTCAAAACAGCTTTGAAATTTACAGACAGATGAACACTATGCAAATGCTCAGCATCATTAACAAGCAAGTTACAGTGGTTGATTCCCATCGGTCAGACTGATGTTGTGGCCATTATTTTGCACTCTGTAATCTTAACCAGTGATCGAAAACAGAAACCCTGATTTCCTGAATTGTGTTCATGTAGAAAATAGCCATGTGATCTCCTGGGAAACTGCATTCATACAATGAATGACAGTTTTTTAAATCTGTTTAGCTTTGCTTTTGATTGAACTTTGTACATACTGAATCCTTCTGAAATAGTGGTTCAGTAAGGCTATAGGCCACTTGTATTATTATTACTGCTGCTACTACTACTACTACTATCCCACCTTTCTCACTGAGACTCAAGGCAGATTACAGAGTACGAACAGAAAGAGGGGGGGAAAGTAATCATTACAGTATAGGACACTGGATGGATAATCCAATAGGACTAGGAATTAGGGCTGTCGGTTCTGTTCCATCCAAACTGGAAACCAGCCGAATTTCCCCTGGTTCGGCGGTTTCCAGCTTGGATGGAGCCGAACTGAAAAAAGGCGGGAAACCGCTGTGCCTAAATCGGCAAGTTCGGGGGACCGCTGAACAAATTCGGCGTCCCCCGAACCTGCCTTTTCCCGCCTTTCAAAGAGCTCTCCGAAGGCAAGCAAACTTGCCTTCCAGGAAAGACAACCAAACCAAGCAAGCAGTGGCCAATAGGTGGCCAAACTGGGTCTTCTTCTGCCAATCAGAGAAGGGATTCTCACATTTGAGAATTGGTGAGGAGAAGAGAGAAGAGATTAAATACCCCTGGCTACGAGTCTGACTCTGCTCCTTCCATTGCTGGTGTTTGCTGCTGCTGCTGTGCTGAACCTTGGGCTCCTGAGACCTAAGGTGACCTGCTGCCTGCTGCTCCTGGCTGGAATTGGACTGCTGGATCACTATCTCCCACCCTGACCTGACTGCCTGCTCCTGCCTGCTGGAAGAGAAGACATCCACACAGTATGACCCATTTTGGGGCTTTTTCTAAAACTTTTTTCCTGTGTGTGTATGTGTGTGGGGGGAGCAAATTCTGTGTGTGTGAGGGGGGAGGCCAAGGGGAATTTTCCTGTTCTGCAGGGGGTGGCCTTGCAATTGGATTGCCTCTGTGTGGGAGTTGGGAGTCTCGGACTGAGATTTCTGCTGCTTTAGTCGGTTGCCAACTGTACCTGGAGTGAGATTTGTCTCTCTGCCAGGCCTGTGTTTGTGTTCACTTTGTTTCTCCCTGTTCTGTTTTTTTTTGGGGGGGGGATTTTCCTGTTCTGCAGGGGGTGGCCTTGCAATTGGATTGCCTCTGTGTGGGATTTGGGTTAGGGTAAGGGTTTTTTTGGTAGTTTTTTGTAGTTGGTTGTGTTAAGGGTTTTTGTAAACGGTCTACAGTTGTCAGTGACAGTGTGGTTATGCATGTTGTCGATCTGCTTCTAGGTGGCTGCCTTGTTTGTGATGTTGGTGGTTAACTTTGTGTAAGGGTGCACTCGTTATTAGGTAGGGTAGAAGAAAATGGCCTAACTTAGGCTATGGTGTCCCCCCCACGCCTCTGGGGGGCATTTTTGGAGGTGGGGGTCCCAAACTTTCAGGGTAGCTTGGGGGGACCCTCCTTGCAAGAACCCCTGAGTTTGGCAAGGATTGGGTCAGGGGGTCCGGAGTTATGGGGTCTGGAAGGGGGAAAGCCCCCTTCTCCATTAAAACCAATGCAAAAGGGTTTACATTGGTTTTTATGGAGAAGAAGGCTTGCCCCCTTCCAGGCCCCCCCGACCCAATCCTCACCAAACTCGGGGGTTCTTGCAAGGAGGGTCCCCTCAAGCCACCCTGAAAGTTTGGGACTTCTACCTCAAAAAATGCCCCCCCCCCAGAGCCGTGGGAAAAAAACCTCCCTATGGCTTTCTATGCTGGGAGAATTCTCATTAAGCTATTTCCTATTCACGGTTAACACTGTAGGCATCTGTTAACCGCGAATAAGGAAGTAGCTTAATGAGAAGTATCCCAGCATAGAAAGCTTGGGGGGACCCTCCTTAGACGAACCTCCGTGTTTGGTGAGGATTGGGTCAGGGGGTCCAGAGTTATGGGGTCTGAAGGGGTCCCCCCAGCTGCTATTCATTCCAATGGGCGGAGGGGGGATCCCTTCCAGACCCCATAACTCCGGACCCCCTGACCCAATCCTAACCAAACTCAAGGGTTCTTGCAAGGAGGGTCCCCCAAGCTACCTTGAATGTTTGGGGGGCCCACCTCAAAAATGCCCCCCCAGAGCCGCGTAAAGCCCTGAATGCGTTTTAAAGGGCTTTAAATGGCCGAATTTGTTCGGGAATGCTGCATTTCCTGCCGAATTCGGCATTCCCAAACGGCGGGGGGGGGGGGGGGTTTTGGAATCCGACCCAAATTGGACAACTGGCAATACTGTTGTGGCTGCCTAGCAACGGGCATGGAGGGAAGTCATTTCTTAAAGCTACAGACACTGCTTTTATTATTTTGGGCTGGTTAAACCCCTATGGGTATGTTTTTTAGATTTCAGATTTTCCAGCGAACATAGGAGTTTTCACAGGTGTGTAGAATATGTCTTGTGTATTCAGTCTGTGGATTTAAGTATCCACATTTTGACCATGTTGAGAATTGTATTATATTGATGGACATATCGTTGTATCATCCTATTCTCCTTTGAAAGCGGCCGAAGTTAGTGGGCGTAGTTTATTATGGATTTCCCATATTAATGTAAGATTGGTGGCTACACACTGTCATTTCATACTGTAAGAGTTTTCCATGGGATACATTAGAAGAGAAAGATTACCTGGAAGTACACTGGAAAAAGTCTGGAAGTCCTCTGAAAGAAAGCACCGCTAGGGTTGCCAGATATCCCCTGGCAATTGGCAGTGGAGGGACTTACTGGGAGCAAAGAGAGGCCTAGGCTGGCCTCTGTCCCCCTAAAGATCATTTCCATTACAAGGATGCCCTCCTGAACATTTATGTTCTATGCATTTTACAGAATGATAATACAGTAGCAGCCTTCCTGACCTCAAGCAGGCCTTTCTACAAAGTGGGAGCCACCATAGAAAATGTACATGAGTGGGTGGTTGCTGATCTTACCGATTTTCATGGAGGACCCTTTAAAAGATTATATTGAGATGACCAAAGCGACTGCGGTGTTGCATAGTTGGAAAGGCAATCCTGCAGGTCTGTGGGTCCTAGGCAATGAAGGGTCTTGTAGGTAATAACCAGTACCTTAAATAGAACCTGGTAGCTGATTGGTAGCCAACGGAGCCACTGCAGAATGGATGGGACATGCATGTTCTGCCTGGTACCCACTAGTAAATGGACCAGATGGTATATTGTTTTTTTTTCCCAACTGCTGCCACTGTATTGGACTATAAATAATGTAAGTAAATAAAATATTGCAACCAGTATCCAAATCAGAACATATGAAAAATAACATGCAGCTTTGATGCCCAAAAAGAGCTCTTAAGGTATTTCAAATTGCTTATGTTAATATAATTCATTAGGAATAAATTGGTTTATGTCCTGGTATGCTGGGAAAGGTCTAAAATATTACACATTTTTAAATACTTGTGTTTTTTTGATAATTTTAGAAAAAATATAAAACAATACATACTGTCTTATTAATACTGAACTTTGTTGCTTTATGACTATGAAATGCACTGTGCATAACTTAGCATAAAGGTCTACTATTTGCTGTATTTATGAAATGATTACCTATCAAAATCCTATTTTTTAAAAAATTCTCTGTCCATGAAAATACCGTATTTTTCGCTCCATAAGACGCACTTTTTTCCTCCTCAAAAGTGAGGGGAAATGTCTGTGCGTCTTATGAAGTGAATGCCGGCTGGGCGTGTGCGCGTCTGGACGGTGCGAGCCGGCGTTCCCCGCCCCAACGGCCAGCTGGGAGGCGGGCGGGGCTGCACAGAGCTGGCTGGGCCGTCCTGACACGCACGCGCCCAGCTGGCTCTGTGCGGCCCCACCCGCCTCCCAGCTGGCCGTCGGGGCGGGGAACGCCGGCTCGTGCCGTCCCGACGCGCACGCACCCGGCCGGCATTTCCTCCATAAGACAAGTTTTTAGAGGAAGAAAACAAGATTTTTTTTTGTTTTCCTCCTCTAAAAACTAGGTGCGTCTTATGGTCAGGTGCGTCCTATGGAGCAAAAAATACGGTAGTGTCATTACTCAAATTTCTTTCTCTAATAGATATATATATTTAAAGATTCATAGCTTCTGTTTGTGAACTCTCCTCGGGCTCAATGAACCTGAATAAACAGGTTTGCATGAAATGAGAAACACTTAACTCTTCACAGCTAGCCAAGAAGCAAGATCACATGTACAATATATTGTATCTTTAGAGAGGACACCTAGCATGGAAAACTCCCAGATTGCACTCCCGCTGAACCAAAGAGCTGAAGGAGTTATGTATTCTGTTCCAGTTGAAAGTGGGTTTTCAGCAAGGTCCTAAAACAAATGCAGTAACAATCCTATCATTACCCACTTTTTAGAGAGATCTGCAGCAGTCAGTTGGCAGTCACATAATTGTTTTAAAGCACAAGTTTAAAATATTTTTGGCTTATCATTCTGTAGGAAAAATACTTCATAAAGAGGTTTCTTTTTTTAAAAAAAGTTTTTCTCCAAAATCCCAAGTTTTCCATTTTAGACTGAGGATAATGGTGAAAATTGAAGGAAAAAGTGTTTCCCCCCCATCTGGGTATTTGCCTACCTACATGCTAATTTTAATAGTTTGTGAATAAACACGCTTTGTCCTAGGGATATTTATTGTTATGATTTTAGAAGCTGGGGAGAGGGAAGAAAATGTATGTAGAGAGGCTAAAAGGTCTGATGGATGTGCACAATATCCTGAAGAGGGATTCTCTTTACCCAGTGGAAGTTAGCCTGAACTGTCTTTCTGGTTTAATTAGGTGGCCAGCTTCTCTAGGAAGGAGAAACTTATGATGGAAGTTGATTTGATTGGTCAGCTGAAATTCTAGAGCTCAGCGTGTTTTTCTGTACTGCCGTGTCCCCCTGAAATGCTGGAAGTGTGTCTGTGGGTTGTTTGGGCATTATTTAATTCATTTCCTTTCTTCTTTCATGGATTTCAAGCCAGTTTATATAAAATTCCTGGAGAATTTTCGTGCAGCTACTGACCTAAGCCAAACCTTCTTAACTTCTTCAGGGTTGCTGGATCTTGTACTGTCCATCCATACCCTGAGGTGTGAACTCACCTGTTCACTTGTGCTCATGAAATGTCATTTAGAAAATGCTATCTTTACTAATCTGCTATCAAAATACTATCAACTGTATTTTCAACCATTGGATAGTTCTGCCATCCCTGTGTATCATTTGTGATGTAATTTAGCAGAATTGCTGTCTCATTGGCAGCCTACCTTACAAGTGACTTGTGCAGAAAAAAACATAACAAGGAAAGGTTGGATTCCTCAGAGATTGTTTGTTCCTGTGCTTACACACTGTAAAGGTAAACCTTTCTTCTGTAAGAGTGACATGTACCTTATATTTTGATTCAGAAACCAGTGAGCATCCATTACTGCGATTGTTGCAAATGCTTTTCTTCGCTTAAGGATGTGCTGAAAAGTTTTCAAGAAGGCTGAACAGTCCTGAAATAGTGAATTGAACTCTCAAACGCATGTTTACAGTTGTCTTTTATTAGTATATGTTGTGTGTGCTTTTGAATATTGCATGTAGGGATCTGTTCTGTTCCTATTACAGAGCAAGTATATTCAGTAGTAACAGGGATCAGAGGCTGAATTGTTCTGCATTTCCATATGTCTCCTAACATGACGATGATGAGGTATAATTATTTTCACTCTTGACTGAAGCACAATTCCATTGTCTCTCTCTTTCATAACTGTCACTTTTTCAGTGTGAGGCCTGACCTGCAATCATTGCAGATGCTTTGCTACTTGGGGAAGGGCATCTCACTTTCAATATAGCTCCCAAAGCACTCTAAATATTTATGTTTAATACATCTCTCTTTCCAGCCTCCACACACAGTCCCAAAGTGAGCCTCTTCTTTTTCTGACATACAGTGGTAGTGTGAGTAATTTTATTTTTAATGAGGAAATTTGGGGGATCTTCCAAATGACATCTGTATTCTGTCCTGTGCATGATAAGTTCTCAGCTGCTCAAGGTACACTTCAGCTGACCTTGGCTTGCCGCTAACCTATGTGGCGCAGACAGAACAGTCCTTGGGTACATTGAAGATTGATATATTCCAGGCTTTGACAGCTGTAGCGTTGGGGTGCTGTGCCAATTTCAGACTGGAAGTGCAGTCTTATTTGAGAGGAAATTATTTGGCTTCCAAAACTATTCACAGAGCTATCTTATTGAAGTTTGTTAATTGTGTAAGCATTTTTTTAATAAATAAATAAAAGGCTTTAAAACTTTTTACTGTGATGATTGGGGTAATTTTCAGCCAATGTTACTACTGCTCAGACAAAATCTGTAAGATGAAATGAAGTCTATTAAGTAGGATAGATGTTGAGTGTTTAGTTAGATATTCAGGTATGTTTAGCGCTGAGCATTATTACTATATTTACTGCAAGCATAAGAACCTGTGTTGTACAGTAGGCTAGATCCTAGTTATTCTTCAAGAATAACTGGGGTGGAAGGGGGGAGGACACAACCCACTTTCCTGAAAATCTCTTCCTCCAGGTCTTTAGAAGAGTGGCTTGAGCAGGCTAACTTCTTTTCTATCCCCATCTCTTTTAACTGACTCAACTTTTCTTAGCAGACTATGTATCTGGGAGCATGCTCAGTCAGTTCTCTTTGGGGCACAGGGAGCTCTTTTTCCTCTCTTTAATTTACTAAGTCATATTGTTCTGCGTACCTGGGTGATTTCTTGAGTTCATGGAAACCAATTCCTTATCTGCAAACGGCCTGATATTGCTGCTTTTGTGACTAGCATGAGGTCCAGTCACTTTAGTATCAGATGTGGTGATACTATCTAGGGCTTGTCTGTCTGTAAATTCCCAAGCATTGGCTGCGTTGCTGAAATGTAGAATTATCACAAACATTCTGAAGTAATGAAATGTTCAACCATAGAGTATCGGTAGATAGTACAGCTTCTGTAAGTGAAAGAAAAGGTCAGTTTGGCTTGAAGAAAGTTTATACAGGGCAGGATGGCAAAAATAGTGTCATAAGCTGGCAGGCAAACTGAAAATGGAAAGCTTATTTAAGAAAGATAAGAAAATGAAGTAGTTGGGAAGCCAAGTGTTTTTGTGTACGATCAGAACATGCTTTATATCTGTGTGAATGGGCCAACTTTCCAGTTTGTTCCACAGTTCATTTCAGAGTAGTCTGAACATAAGGAAGAAAACCTTCCTTTTACTTCCTCTCACTCTGAAGAGCTGCTAATTTGGGTTCTACATCCATCTTAAAGGAACAAACCTAATCTGTGCAAAGACCAGCACAAGTAGCGGCCAAGGAGTCATTTGATGAAGTGGCAAAGCTCTTAGTGCCAGTTTGGAAGAAGTTCTGAGACCTTGCATATGGTTAAAACGGATGGCTTTATTGAGGGGAATAATACACTGAAGCAGTTACCATTATATCAAACAGACATGAATATTATTAACACTGGAATGCTCATGTTAATATTCAAATATTTCAAATGACTGCATACTGTGTGCCACGTATGTGGTCCCAGAAGCAGAGAAAGGGGATAAAGGGGAGGCTTTTACCTACCCAACTGGAAATCCAAAAGCCTCAAGTGGGGGTTCCAAATGTCTGTGCAACCAGCAATCCAAAAGGTAAATTCAAGGGAAAGCAAGATCCACATGATGTTGTGGCTGTTGGTGGCTTAAGCCACTGCACAACATAAAAGGTTTGTCTCAGTCAGATCAGAACTGTGTACTTACTGCCATGGCCCAAAGCAACAACCCAAGTGATAATAAGGAGAAGAACAACAAGGTGACATGTAATGTGTTCCATGAATGGGACTTTCCCCTTCTCAAGTCTTGGGCAGGCAAAAGCTTTCCTTGCAGAAATAAAGGCAAAGCAGATCTGAGCATGACTGAGCCATACAACTCAGGATGTACAGAGATGTGAAGGCCCAGAAACAATTAGGAGGAAAACGCCAGTTTTTTATGATATTTTTTCCTGATGACTCCCCCCACCCCCCCAACTATCCAACAGAAAAATTGGGGAATTTTGCAGGAGTGGAGGGTGGGAAAACATTCCTGTGAACTATTTTGTCTTTTGAAATGATTTTAATGCTTTTTATGAAAAAGGTTAACTCACTCCAAATGAGGAAACGGTCTGAAGTCTCTGTTCAATTTTTCTAATGGACAAATGGGAAAATTTGGGCGAGCACTGAAAAATACTCCTATGAACATAAAAAACAAACAAACAAAATTTTAAGAATCCGTAATTTTTTTAAGGCACTGCTTTACTCAGAATGTGTAGTATGCTTTATATACAGATTTCAGTCTACAAGATTAGATAATGGTAATTCTTATATATACTGTAGAATATGCAACATACGTTTTTATTGTTGTACTCCCCAAACCGTGCTGATGAGGCAGAGTTGCAGTTGTTTAAGTCATGGGGCTGGCAGCTCCAGTCTTGCCTCTTAAGCGTTTGGACCACCAAATTTCCCTTGTTCTAGACAAGGACTGTTTTATGGATATCATTTTAAGAAGCTGAATGTTGTTGTATGGCTTGTTTTAATATTGATAGTTCTTACACTGTTTTTATGATGTTATTGTTTTCCTCATAAGGTTGTGTATACATTTTCTAAAGATAAATAAAAGAGTTCAAACAAGGAGTAGAACTGGTGAAAATTTGGCACAGTGCCTAAGGTCAGCAGAGTATGTGCTGTTGGTAGGAGATGAATGCACAGGCAATGGAGCTTAGGGCTGTGAATCAGCCTACCTGTGTGAGCAACATATATGCTAGGCTCCAGTGTTGAGAGAACATCAGTATAGATAGGTAATTATGCTATTGATGTCTTTGATTGACATAGGAATGTGATCTTGATCTCGCAAAAATATTCTTGCTTAAGCCTGGGTAAAGGTAAATGTGTTTATTTTTAAAGCTCTTACTTGTCCTCTTCATGAAAGAGAGGATCCCAGACTAGGCTTTTACTGTAGTGTGAACTTATTCAATGTGTTCTATTTTCTGTTTGTGTTTTAAGGCTGATAAAGAATTTGTATGGTCTTTATGGAAACGTCTCCAGGTCACAAACCCAGATATTACACAAGCAGTAAGCTTAGTTGTGGAAAGGTAAGTATGAGGGTTTTTTGGGGGGGAGGGATGTTATTTGAACAAGTTTCACTGTCCTAGTTGAGACAGAACTGCTTAACTGCCATTCCAGAAGAGTGGGATAACTCGCCGTGGTTGCAATCCTATGGCACTTTCCTGGGAGTCAGCCTTAATGGATAACCTGGGATTCAAAGAATTTAGTCATATGGAAAAAAAAATGATTAAAGATGGCAGGTATAGATATAGTTAAGGCTGTCACTGTATTAAAGATCTCTTTTTGATTAATTACATGAGTTTGATCATGTGATGAACAATAAAATCTGAGTAAATTCACGTATGATAAAACAATACCTCTGAAATGAGAAAAGTATGTTTGTTTTTTGTGTTGGATGATATGCACATAAATGTATGTATGTATTCATTATGGCTTAAATTCGAAGCCTGACCTGTTTCCACACATCCTGTCCTGTTTTCAGGAGTACTGGTCCACTTGGCAGTGTGTTCCTCCAGCACTAGAAATTTCCATTAGCACACGATCAGTGTCTTTCTGTGGGCCAAAAAGCACTTAGCTGCAGAGGAATGCACTCTGCATTGGAGGGCTGCCTCCATGATGGACAGAGAGTTGGGCTAACAAATGTAAGGCATAGGACCCTACATTTATATCCCATCATTCTGTTCAAGTACCCAGCAAGGTTTACATAAAGCAGGACATAGCAAAATATCAAATTAAAATGGACAGAAAAACCACAAATCTTAACATCAGCCTAAAACTATAAAAACAGTATTCCTTTGTGAGGGAATAGAGAAAATATCTTTGCTGATGGTGCTTGCCACCTGCAGTCTTCAAGTATTTTTATTAAAAAATAATAGGCTCCTTATTAATTAGGGCACCCTTTTAACTAAAAGTTTTGAATTAGATGATTTACTGTGAAATCCTAAGTGGGGGTGAATGGGCTTACAGAGCCAACTGATCATTGTGCTGGGGTATCTCTCTGGCGCAACTCAGGCACAGGGCTCTGCACCGGCATCACTGTAGGCAGATCGCGGGGTATGCCTGGAGTTAGTCTGCTCCCTACTGTCTTTCAGCCCAAGAACACCCCTGACAGAAGCGCAAAATTGAGCCAAGAAAAAAGGCAGTGCAGCCCATAGCCAGCCATAGAATGGAAAACAAAGTGTCCCCCAATGCCACAGCCATGCCCATGAGGCCCCAAGCAACTCTGAATGCCAACTAAGGGCACGCCCAATCACCTCCCTCACGTGTGAGACGGTCAAGCCCTCTCCACAGCATTCAATCATGGCCCTCCCAGTCTTACAAAAATCCAAGCCTCATACTGTCACAACAATCTGCTTACTATTAATTATGCTAAATCGAAAATCATGTGTTTTCAGAAATCTCCATGATGACAGAAAGTAAACCATTGGGTTCTGGATAGGCATAGGATTGAGCAAGTGTCAAATTTCAACTACTTAGGCTTTTATTTCGCATCTTCCAATAAGTG
This sequence comes from Euleptes europaea, assembly GCF_029931775.1. Taxonomy (NCBI): domain Eukaryota; kingdom Metazoa; phylum Chordata; class Lepidosauria; order Squamata; family Sphaerodactylidae; genus Euleptes; species Euleptes europaea. The sequence continues at coordinate 38,274,196 of NC_079315.1, read as the reverse complement.
AAAAACTCATTATTTTTGTTTTCTTGTGTCTACTAAAGTGCATCTAGCTGCAATTATAAATTTATTTTAAAATTCAGGAGGGCAATCTATTCCATTAGCTCTGGAAGTCTATAAGGTGAAAGTTAGATCTTACCTGCTTTACGGAGCTTCAATTTGGTTTCCCACATTTTCCTATAAAATTGAATCTTTGCCATCAATTTTTTAACATGCCATCTTTCAAGCGCCTAATTGTATCACAAACTCTAATATAATTAGAGGCTGGTCTTGGCTCCATCTTCCTGTTAGCATGGAAAGCTATGGTGAAATTCAGATTTTTTTTCTATTAGATCAGGACTTTCTTCCTGATCTTTTAAAATGGACTGAGCTTGACCCTTTTGTGTCCTCTTGGACAAAGACGGTAGACAAAAGACTTTCAAGTTTACAGATTTCCCATCCAAGTTTTCCCTCAGATCTCCCTTTAGTAATGAAACAGATACTTAACAGGTTTGGAACGTAGGGACCATCTTGAACTATGTGGTGATGCCAAAAGGAAATGCGCACTGTCTTTCTGGGGACAGATTACCCCATCTTTTCCAGTGCTACCAGACTATGTAGAATTCTTAACCATTCCAACCTTTTGAAGACTTTTCTTCTTGGCCAGACACAATGCCTTACCCCTTATTTGGAAGATTCCTAGATAGACCAATCGAACAAACCAATGAAGCAGAATATTTGCTGTTCATGGAAAGTTGGCCCGAGCTCCTTGCACAGGTCTTGGATGGCTGTCCTGTCCAGATGGAAACAATCCAAGCAGGTGCTGTCTGACATATGGAGGGTGCTGATGAGTGCCTGGTATCAGCGAGCACTGCGCCTTCTCCGCTGTCTATGTTTGGGTGGCACTGCGACTGCGCCTTCTCCGCTGTCGCAGTGCCACCCAAACATAGAGTATTGGCATTACGTGGATAAGTTGCAAGGCCAGCTGAGGCAGGGCAGGCAGGCTAAGGCCTGAATTGAGAGGGTGCTTAGTTCAAAACAGTCAAATGGGTTTGGGGCCGGTGCTCCAGCCACAACCTTGAGCCCTACTCCTTTACCTGCCTCCTCCTGATACCTGGTGTCCATTGTGGAAATGGGAAGCTGGGGTGGGACCAGGGATTCTTTGGCTTCCCACAGTGCCTTAGCCCACCTCCGCATTCCCATGTTTGGGTGGCATGGCCCTGCAGCATTGAACAGTGTTAATGGCCACTGCCAGCCTAACTGGACAGAGGCTGAGAAGGTGCTGCTGTATGGGTTGGTGGTGGAACGTACAAGCCTAGCCCTAGTGTGCATCAGGACCAGCTCTGCCACTGCATACCACTGTGCCTTCTGGTGCATGGCGGTGGAGCAGGTGTCTATTGTGGGACATGCCACCCAGATGGAGTTGTTCACCCTGAAGAGTTGGAACGATTCTTTTGGCCCTGATTGGAAACATGTATGTGCCCTCATGGCCCATGGTGTCCTTTATGAGCAGGCAGTGATGGAGTGTCTTCCTGGTGCTGAGGCCACCCATGGTGGTGGGTGGCCACTTCATTGAGGTGTGTGATGAATGTGAGGGGTCCCGGTACCTCCCCAACCGTTGTGGACTCTCCCCCACCCTTCCCACATGCTCAAACCTTGATGACTCCTGTCTTCTCCCTGCAGGTGCCTCTCAAAGTGGGGACGTTGTCATGGAGCCATCCACGGTGGTGGCTCATGGGGGTACCAGGATGGCTAATACCAAAGGCAACTAGCATCCAGAGCAGGGTCCAAGGGAGGAAGGGGCCACCACCAGTGAGGCCACCCCCTCACCCCCAGTGACCCAGGTTACTGTCCCCTTGTGCTGAGCCTGGAGGAGATGGAATTGAGCTAGGGGGAGGAAGACCACAGCAACCAAGCTGCAGAGGTGGGGGCTATTGAGGTGACAGTGAAGCTGGGTGGTGGTGCCAAAAAAGATGGTAACGAGTGCCCGCATAGGCTGAGGCTATGCTCTCTGTCCCCCCACCCCTTTCCCCTGACGTTCACAGGTTATGTTGTGGATCACTTCCATGCCCTGAGCCCCACAAGGCGAGCTGTGGTGGCTGGGTCAGTCATTCTGTGGACACTGAGCATCACAGAGTCCAGGCAGCAGGAGGACTCAGTGTCTTCGGATGGCAGCAGAGTGGCAGCAGTGGAGACCGGGGAGGGTAAGGGAGCCAGAAGCCCCAGACAACGCTTGGGATTCCAGCCCCTTGTCTGGGTTCCAGGCATGGCGACTGTGGAAGGCGCTGCTCATCCCCCCCCCATCCATGTGGGCAGCGATCGAGCAGATGGAGAGCTGCCAAGAGTGGCAGGAAGCCTTCTCCAGGGGTCAGCAGAAGATAGAAGGGCTGGCAGTGTCTGTGACAGCTGGAGGGGTCACTTACTATAGTGAGGGACATAGGGGAGGGACAGGTGCACATTGAGATGCTACTGGGGGACCTGTCAGAGGTGCTTTGGGCCCCTGCACAACGCCTTGCTCCAGTGGCCCCCCCTCCTGGTCCACTGCCAGAAGGGCTGGCGCAGGGGCATCCTTGGCAGCATGGGTGTCCTGCTTGAAGGCACAGCCACCAGTGAGTGGAGGACACCCACGGTTCCACAGACTTGCCATAACCTCTCCGCCTTCCCCTTCCAAGGTGTGGGCAGGTGGCTGGGTTGGAGTGTTTGTGAGGGGGATGCTGGGGCCCATGGCAACACTGGCAGGTGGTTAGGGGCTTCTGATGGGACTTGTACCCATGAAGGTGTGCGTGCCACTGGCAGCAAGCCAGCATCCCTGGCCACACCCCTTCCCCCCACTGGGCTCTGATGAGTGCTTGGCTTGGCCCCCTTGCTGGGTGGCCCCTGATTGGTTCTGTCTGTCATGGTCCCGCTGCCTTGCTACAACATCTACAAGAAATGCCGCGGCGCTGTTCCTGGGGACGCTAACATGGTTGATGCCATTTAAACCCAGCTGCTGGCACTTATTTTCTGCTAGCTGCTGCCTGAACAAGCCCTACAGGGAGTGGTCTAGCAGTGCCACAGTGATGCCGCAGCCAGCCACCACAGCACAGATGGCCCTGCCACAGATGGCAGGATGGCTCTGTTAACTGATTAATTGACAAAATGTTGCCGCCATTTAATAATCTTTTGATAATGCTTTGTGAAGGAATTTTTTGCTCGTTTTCCCCTTTACTGACTGAAAAGTATTCAGCTATCTCAGCTTAATTTTTTTCTGATAGACAGTAGGACATAAATGCTTGAAAAAGTTTATGCAGTGTATTATTTTCTATTCTAGATACACTTAGAATCATAGAATCATAGAGTTCTAAGGGACCACCAGGATCATCTAGTCCAACCCCCTGCACAATGCAGGAAATTCACAACTACCTTCCCCACACACACCCAGTGCCCAGAAGATGGCCAAGATGCCCTCCCTCTCAGGAACTGCCTAAGTTCATAGAATCAGCATTGCTGACAGATCTAGCCTCTGCTTAAAAACCTCCAGGGAAGGAGAGCTTACCACCTCCCAAGAAAGCCTGTTCCACTGAGGAACTGCTCTGTTAGAAAATTCTTCCTAATGTCTAGATGGAAACTCTTCTGATTTAGTTTCTACCCGTTGGTTCTGGTCCGACTTCTGGAGCAACAGAAAACAACTCGGCACCAACCTCTATATCACAGCCCTTCAAGTACTTGAAGATGGTTATCATATCCCCTCTCAGTCTTCTCCTTTTCAAGCTAAACATACCCAGCTCCTTCAACCTTTCCTCATAGAATTTGGTCTCCAGATCCCTCACCATCTTTGTTGCCCTCCTCTGGACACATTCCAGCTTATCTACATCTTTCTTAAATTGTGGTGCCCAAAACTGAACACAGTACTCTAGGTGATGTCTAACCAGAGCATAGTAAAGCGATACCATCCCTTCACGTGATCTGGACACTATACTTCTGTTAATGCAGCCCAAGATCGCATTTGCCTTTTTAGCTACCGCATTACACTGCTGACTCATGTTCAGTGTTTAGTCTACTAAGACCCCAAGATCCTTTTCGCACACACTTCTGCTAAGACAAGTCTCCCCCATCCTATAATTATGCATTTGATTTTTCCTACCAAAATTCAGAACTTTACATTTATCTCTGTTGAAATGCATTTATTAGTTTTAGGCCAATTCTCCAGCCTGTCAGGATCAGTTTGTATCCTGGCTCTGTCTTCTACTGTATTTGCTACCCCTCACAATTTAGTATCATCTGCAAATTTAATAAGCATCCCCTCTGTTCCTTCATTCAAATCATTTATAAGGATATTGAACAACACAGGGCCCAGGACAGATCCCTGAGGCACTCCACTAGTCACTCCTCTCCAAGTGGATGAGGAACCATTAACAAGCACTCTTTGGGTGCAATCTGTCAACCAGTTACAGATACACCTAACAGTAACAGGATCTAAACCACATTTTCCCAATTTGTCAACAAGAATATTATGGGGAACTTATCAAAAGCCTTACTGAAATTTAGATAAACTATGTCTACAGCATTCCCCTGATCCAGCAAAGTAGTAACTTTGTAAAAAAAAAAAAAATGAGATAAGATTAGTCTGACATGACTTGTTCTTGAGAAACCTGTGCTGACTCTTAGTAATCAGATCCATCCTTTCTAAATGCTCAAGGACTGACTGTTTTTACAGAGTCTTTACAGAAGCTGCCTCCCTCAGACAGCTGCAAGTATTTAGGAGAGCTGAGTCAGCAGAAGCCGTGGAAGCAAAGCATTGCGAACCTGCGACACTCCACTCTGGCTGACTGTGTATCCACTCGGACTGTTTCTCAACCTTGAATGCTTCTGGACTCCCTACCTGACCTTGGACCGGCTCAACCTTGCCTCTGCCTCTTGCTCTGACGGATTGCCTTTCACCCTGACTGAACTTTGGACTGTTGCTGGACTGTGTCTACTACACCCATTCCCAATTAGTACAGCTGCCAGCTGTAGAAGCCTCGGCTTCAGAAACCTCAGCCTGTTGTCCCGCCCGCTGCAGGCCTCTTCATAGCACCGCGCTGCTGCTGCAGCACCCCGCCCTGGTGGGCCAGCACACAGTTCTTCCCTGTGGGTGAGAATCAAGTCTAAGATAGCAGATGCCCTTGTTTCCCTGTCCACTTTCTGGAATAGGAAGTTGTCAGCAAGACAAGTCAGGAATTTATTGGACCTTGCATTTTTAGCAGAGTTGGACTTCCAACAGATATCCAGCTAATTAAAATCTCCCATGACCTCCGTGTCCTGTTTCTTTGAGAACTTTGTAATCTGGCCTAGGAGTGTCTCATCCAAGTCCTCTGCCTGATTTGGTGGTCGATAGCAGACTCCCACCATAATATCACGATTATTTCTTACTCCTTTTATTTTTACCCATAGACTCTCGATTGGACTTCCATTTTCAGATTCATGTATTTCTTCACAAGTATACACATCTTTAACATATAATGCTACTCCTCCCCCCTTCCTTATCTGTCTATCCCTTTTAAACAAGTTGTATCCCTCAATCTTAATATTCCACTCATGAGTGACATCCCACCAAGTTTTAGTAATGCCTATTAGGTCAAAATCCCCTTCCTGTATTAAGGCTTCAAGTTCTTCCTGTTTGTTTCCCATGCTCTGCACATTAGTGTACAAACACCGGAATCTGTCGTTTATGTGCCCCGAGGTTTTCGTTTCTGTACTTATCCGTGAGTTTATGTTTCCTGGTATACATGCCACTCCCTGCAAATCTTTACTGTTCTTGTCTGTAGTTATTGTCAGCATACTAGGCTTTAAGGTGTTGTCTCGCTCCCCCATAGGATTTAGTTTAAAGTCCTCCTGATCAGGTTTGCGAGGCTCTCACCAAACATATTTTTTCCTACCCTTGTGAGGTGCAAACCATCTCCCGATAGAAGAGCTTCTTCTTGAAAGTGTAAGCCATGGTCCAGAAATCCAAACCTTTCTTTATGCATCCAGTCATTAATTTGTAATATTCTTCGTTCCCTTCGTAAGCCACGACCTTCAACAGGCAGAACTGATGAAAACACAATCTGCGCCCCCAGGTCCTTCACATTCTTACCCCGAGCCGCATAGTCTCTTTTATTACATTTTGGGCTGTGTCAGGCAATATCTTTTGTTCCCACATGAATGAGCAAGAAAGGGTAATAATCTGTGGGCCTGATGAGTCTTCCTACCCTTTCTGTCACATCCTGGATGTGTGCACCTGGTAGACAGCAGACCTCTCGAGACGACAAGTCCGGTTGGCATACTTTAGACTCTACCCCTCTCAGTAGGGAATCCCCAGTTACCAGAACACGCCTCTTCCTAATTTGGGGAGCAGTAGATCGAGTACTCTCATACACAGGAGCCTGAGAAATCACTTTCACGCTTTGGGAGGGAACCTTGTTCCAGTGGTCCAGAATCAGTATCTATGGGGAGATCCTGGAACCGATTGCTGAGCAACAGAGGATCAGCATTAGTCCTGATTTTTCCTGCTCTTGTGGGTCACATTCTTCCATGCATCCTCCTCCTGTGTTGCTTGCACCTCCATTTGTTCAGATTCCTTACTCTCCTCCTCCTGTTGCTCCCTAAAGAGTTCTTCATGCACTTGACCTTCCTTTCTAAAATGGAGTGTGGACAAGCATGCCTCAAGTCCCTGTATCTTCACTTGTTGCAAATGAATGGTTAATAACCGCATATTTTATAGCTTGGTAAAGTTTGACCCTGTTAAATAACATTTTATTTAACAGGGTCAGACTTTATCTAGCTGTAAAATAATTGGTTATTAACTATTCATTTAGAGTAACATTTCAATTACAACTAATAACCATTCATTTGGAATAACATTTTAACAGTGGCAAACTATTAAATTACTGTTGATTTTATTGAGATATTTTATAGATTCATAGAGAAGACTTGTAGCACAAAGCTGTCTATGGTTATAGCTACATTCATCACAGTGGAGTGTTAAGGGTAATGCATCACTTACTCAGGAGAGGTTTTCTGGAGTGTATGTGTTCTGCTAGAAAGGATTGAGTAATTTTGGTCACTTGTGGATTTCTTTTCTTTTTATTTGTCCAGCATAGCCTTCAGATAGGTTTTAATTGATCAGTGAAGGGTACATACTCAGGATTTCTTCACAGTTAAGGTGCAGCCAGGCTGTGTTCACTGATACCTTGAACACCCTTTTGCCTAAGAACGTAAGAAGTGCTTTGCCTGATTCTTTGTAGGATAATTAGCAACTAGGACAGTGATGGCGAACCTTTTAGAGACCGAGTGCCCAAACTGCAACCAAAAACCCACTTATTTATCGCCGAGTGCCAATGCGGCAATTTAACCTGAATACCACCCCCAGAGGGGGCCCAGAGGGAGAGGCTAGGGTTGCCAAGTTCCTCTTCGCCATGAGTGGGAGGTTTTTGGGGTGGCGCCTGAGGAGGGCGGGGTTTAGGGAAGGACTTCAGTGCCATAGAGTCCAATTGCCAAAGTGGCAATTTTTTCCAGGGGAACTGATCTCTATTGGTTGGAGATCACCTGTAATAGCAGATCTCCAGCTAGTACCTGGAGATTGGCAACTAGTTCCTTAGTGTTTTCTCTCTACATATCAAGACAAATGGAAAGGTGTTTGGAGGATAGCTTGTGGGCACTTCAAAGGTGGAATAGGACTGCACGCCCCTCCGCCCGCACAGACCCAGAGGGTGCCGGAGAAGCCGCTGGAGGGAAAGAAGGAAGGAAGGAAAGAAGGGAAGGGAGGGGGAAAGGGAAGGAAGGGAGGGAGAGAAAGAAAGAAAAAGAGAGAGAAAGGGAGAAAGAAATGGAGCAAGGGAGAGAAAGAAAAGGACAGAGGGAGACAGAAAAAGAAAGAGGCCATTTATGCATGGGAGGTTTTGCCTTGGATTTGCCACTCGGTGGGGCGCGGCAGCAGGCTTGTGAGAGGCGAGCAGGGTGGGGCAGAGGGCGCCTCCTTCGCACCCACCGACCAGCCCTGCCCCTCCCCCCGCACAGGCCCAGAGGGCGCCGGAGAAGCTGCCGGCCATGCCGAGTGTGAGCACTCGGCTTCTGTTCCCCGCTCTCCCACCCGCCTGGCTGGCCGCGCACGCTCCAGCGGCGGCAATGGCGGCAGCTTCTGTGGGAGAGTCCGGGGGCCACCGCCAATCATGTCGGAGGTTCCCCACCCCTGGGCTACAGCCTCCCCCATCCGGGGTGGGGCAGAGCCGGAAAGACCAGCGGCTTGGAGGAACCGTGCGTGCCGGCAGAAAGGGCTACGCGTGCCGGAAGTGGCACCCGTGCCATAGGTTCGCCAACACGGAACTAGGAGGTGCTCTGTGTTCCACTGGAAACTGGGTAGTAGTCCAAAGGTGAACCACAGTCCGCCTTCTTTCTGCTTCTGCTTTAGGGGAGCCTTCCTGGGCTGACTGTTCTTCCTCAGTTCAAGATGGTTGGCGAGTTACTGCAGGTGGCTGGAGCTACTTACAGTGAATGGACCTCTTGTGTTGGGAAGGAGAAGGGGATATCAGTTATGAACTCAGAGGAGCTCTTGGAAAGTGAGTGGAGTTAGTTGCCTGAATCTTATTTGCAGGCACTCTGTTTGGAGGAGAACTGAAAGGAGCAGCTCTAAACTTGGTAAAAAATAGTTTTAGCTAGATAAGGTAGCGAACAAATGAGGGCAAGTCTAATGGAATCCCAACTCTAGTGCTAGTAAAACTTAGTAGACTAACTAAGCTAACTATTATGGTGCTGGTGTGGCAGCCTTGTCACTTGGAGGTGGGAGTCTTTATTCTTAGCTGAACATGATGGTTATAAGAATTATGGTGTGTAAGTGCTGATCCTACTCAGGTGAGTGATCCAGAAGAAAACGTCTAAAAAAAACTATGGGGAGACTCTGAATTCCCTCTGAAGTGGAGAAGGAAAGAAACTTTAAATAAAACAGAGGTGAGGGCTGCGGGAAATTTCCAGCTGGCTTACATCTCTTTTCTCTGTCCCATGCTGTTGCTCGTTGTATTTTGGTGACCCAATGGAACTGCAGATCTTGAACATAATTCCCCAGTTCCTTTACCAAAATCCTTAACCGTAGTTGAGTTGCAAACAGCAATGTTCAGGCAACTTAACTGGGTCTATGTTTAGGATCAGATTGCAAGACTTCTGTTGATTATTTTACTGTGACTTGATCTTGACATTAAAACAATTTTTTTTGTTTACATGAAGCAAATACTTAGTAATCCTGACAACATATGTTTAACCCAGTGGCTCCCAACCTTTTTTTGACCAGGGACCACTAGGACTTTTTTGTTCGGTGCAGGGACCCCAAGGTTCAAAATAAAAATTCCGAGAATCTGAAAATAAACTTGAACCATAACTGTTAGTTAAACGTTAAACTTAGAATAATATTTGAATATATATTTTTATAATAGAGAACTTTTAATTGAAAATATTAATTTATGATGGGTTTATAACTTTGTTTCACGGACCTTAATTTAGTTCTCGCGGACCCCTGGGGGTCCACGGACCCCCGGTTGGGAACCAGTGGTTTAACCAATGCATCTAAACTTGCTGTTGTTGGTTAACATATATGTTTTTCCTTGGAACTTCTGTAACAGCAAAAGAGGTCAAGCCAGTTGCAATGTAAAATTGAATTTCCATGGTGGAATGCCTAAGCAGTCTGTTCGGTATTACTTGACTCTGCATGTATGTTTGTGTTCACAAAGAATGACCAGCAAATAAATGAAGCAATTTATTTCTCTTACCATAAAAAGAACTGTTTTCAGTCCTTACCCTTTTCCTAATTATTCAGTAAGCTTATGGATAAGTAAAATAGATGATTTCTATGCCAATAAAGGTTTGGATAAGGATGATTATTTTATGACCTTGCAAACTAGTTTCCAACGATGGTGCCTCAAGTGGAACTTGAAGGAACGGTGGAGGACCTTGTATTACTCTTTTGTGGACACAAGAAGAGGGTGAATTGAAATCTGTGATTCTCTATCAACATATTTCTTTCAGTGTTTACCAAGAAAAATTGTAGCATGACAAAAGGGAGGGTGCCTAGCTTTGAATCAAAAAAGAATAGGTTTATACAGGTGTTTGGTCTAATAATTTTTATTTAACCACTTCATGTTGCAGTAGGCTTTGTATTTGCAATCCTTTTAAGAAGTTCCTTTTCTATGAAGCATCTTAATTAAGTTTAATTAAGCTACACTAGTTGAAAAATCATTTGGGAAAACACACCTTTGTACTGATGTGATGTGGGAATATTTTAACATTGAACAAAGGAAAGTTACTTTTCTTTTTCAGAAGTCTTTCATGTTCCCAAACTGGGATTGGTGCCCTAAAAATTTCAAAATTAAATTTAAACCTCATTGCCAGTAGTGAGGATTCCAGCAATAGACAGAGATATTTCATTCTTCAGCATTTGTTGCACTTGTTATTTGGTGACTATAACTATAGTCTGTTTTAATATTCAGGTACAAACAAAAAGGTATCTTTACTGTGCAAATGAGAAAACCCTTTGGGATATGTTAAAGCCTCCAGGTATTTTCAAACAAGCCATTGTAACAGTATATCCATGTTAGTGTACTTTCCAACTACTTTAAATACTATTGATCTCTGAATTATGTAAAAAAGGTATGTGTTATTTCTAGTTCATTTGCCTTTTGAAACTTTCTTTTATAAAAATAAGCACAGATAAATACTTAATCAGTATTTGTGTACCTGTATTTATCAGGCAAAATCAGGAAGCACTTCAGTTGTATAGCAAATGTTTAAAGAAAACATCTTTTGAAGGCCTTCTCTCCAATGTTTCAGAGGGGTATTAATCTTGGAATACTTTACTAATAACAGATTGTGGCCCCTATCCAGCCACCATTATGGGGGGGGGGAGGAATGTTGCTGGATGGGGAAAATTTTAAATGGAGTGCTTCCACCATTTAGATTTGAAGTGATCTAGCCCAGGCAGGGGTAAAAAAACCTTCTGAGGTCTCCTGTGCTCTCAACCATAGTAAAATAGAGGCTAAGGTAATTCTTGCCTCGATTTTCAGCATGCCTGTTTCCAGGCTAACCCAGGAATTTGAGACTAGATGAGGAACCTGTAACACCGCCCTAAGGAATTTTGATTGGACCTTCTCCAGTGGGCTATAACTTGATTTTGAGGAGCCTAGGATTGTACCATAGGCCATTTGGCTGACTGATTTTGCCAAGAATAGTTTGAGGGGACCATTGCTCTTTATCTCTCCCATCCACTCATATTTTTCTGCTTTTCCTCTCCTCCTGGATCATCATGGGTAGGTCATGTATCATATTTAACAAGCTAGCTAGTGAGTTTATATGCTGACTTTGTGTCTGCATAGTTAGTGGCATTTAGTGTATTATCGCATAGTTGGAACTTGGTGAATCAAGCTTCAGTTCCCAGGTGGCAGTGTAAAAAATGCTCAGCTTTGATCCACTTAAGAGCACTGAATTAACACAAAGATTTTTGGCTTTGGTAATCAGACATGCAACCTGAGAAAGGCTGCTATACTAAACAGACATTACATGCAACCTCTTCCCCCACCCCCAAAATACTCAGTAGGCTTGAGCAAAGAAATTATCTCTGTCTGTCTGTCTGTCTGTCTCTCTCTCTCTCGTCAGGTAGGCTGGGAAGATGGGGCAAATGAAAAGGAACAGCCATGGGAAAGGTGTACGAGAATGTACATGTGCAAAACATTTACAAAACAATTTACAAAACTTTCAAAAGCTTAAAAAGGCAAGACATTTTTTGAGTGAGAGGGTACTTCTCATAATTTGCAATCAAATCAGTATTTGAACTGTGGCTGATTGCTTCATTAGTAGCTGACATGAAATACTAGAAAAATGTATATAAAAGAAAGTTGAAGATTATAAACACTGTGTTAGCTCTTTATGTTACAACTGTTCTTTCCTGCTTTTTTTTAAAAAAAAAGTCCTTATTCAAATGATGTCTAGATATTTCCTGTATCTTTATGTGTTTCCACTTATCAAAGAGATGCAGGCTTCTTTCACTCTGTCTTACTTCAAATATTGCTTGTAGGAGAAATGCTGGGTACTTTCATTCAATGGGGGTAAAGATCTATCTAACTGGAATCTGTTTAAATGATTTGGTCGGTTGGGTTTCTAGTCTGCAATAGACTAACACCAGTTTTGCAGCCAAATGTTTAAATTCATTAGCCGAGCAACTGTAGTGGTTTTAAGCGTCAGCTTCCTCTAGGGATGGTGGATTACATACAGCATGGCCCTCAACAGAGGGACATGGCTTTGTTAATAGATGAACAATGCTATTCTGTTGTTTTCCTGTTTATGCAAGGTTGGGTGTATATTTGTACTGCCCTACTGTACAGTACTGTTCCTCTGAAAAAATATAATGAAGTGGCAGAATTTAAATATTATGTGATTTATTTTTTTTATTTTCTGGTGGCATTATCAAGTAAACATGTTTATATTAAATCATTTAGCAATGCTCATTGATTATGCTGCCTATGGACAGATTAATTCAATCAATAGAACCCTGTCATTTTTCAGCTTCCCTCATCTATTAATCACAGTATGCACTCCAGTGTCATTTATAGACTGATTACCCATATTGTCACCAAAAAGTATTAAACTCACCATTTACTTTTAGCTTTACTAATCTATTAAGATCTTTTATGTACACTGATAAATATTTTCTTTGTGAGTGTATATTAATATAAGTTTTTAAATGTTTTGTTTTTCGTCAGATCCCCAGTAATTACTTAGTATGCTGGTTAGAATCACATAGTGTTGAGGTGTATAACCTTTACCTCTAAGGTCAACTAATTGTGTTTGTTCAAAATTGATGAAAGTTTAATATCCTGTTTCATTAAAAATTCTCAGAACATTGAACATAAGTCAACATTCCATGGAGAAGAAAGTATTACGCAGCTTGCATGTGTGCATATCTGCATATCGGAGCACAAAATATTGACATGATAATTGCAGTCAAGCCTGAGTGAACAGTGGCCTGTGGGAATTCAGCTGGTGTTGTACCAACTGGATGACTGCTCAGGACACAGTTTGAAATGCAAGGTGCAAGTTAGCACTTTATTCAGCACAGGCAGGCATCATTTAAAAATCCTTGGGGGAAACCCTGGTGATGTGCAGATGTTAAACCAGTCTGTTCTGAAGTGCTGATATTTTTGAGCACTATAAGAAACTTGTGCATTTTACATGAGAAAACGCTTGCAAAATTAAGAAGAAAATATGGATGCTTAAAATATTCAGGTTAGTGCTTTAACCATAACCTCCACAACACAGAGTAATGCATAAAGAATCGTCTCTGTATGTATAGCTGTACAAATTGTAATTGAGTTTCATCATTCAGTTTATGAGTACAAAAAAGCCAATTTTTCTAAATTAAGCTTCTTTCATAGACAAAAGAGTATAGAACGAAATATGTAGTGCAGAGCAAGAAGATAAATGGTTAACAGCGCTGTCATATACAGTTACTCCAATCTAAGCCCATTGAAATGAATGGGTTTAGACTGAGTGACTCGCCTTAGGATTGCGCTGTAAATGTTTTAATTTTTATTCGAAGCCATGATAGCAAAACAAAACACATCATTCTCTCATTCTTAAAATATTACATTATAAAAACAGTTTACATTCAGTCTTAGATGTTCCCATACTTTGTAAATTCTACAGTTTTTGAAAATTCTCTGTACATGTAAATCTGGATTGGCAGTGTCATGGCTTTTATTTTATGCTGACTATATGTTAAAGTGAGTATAAAATAAGACGCTGTTCTTTTCTGTTTTTATGGCAATTAGTAGTAACTTCAAAACTGAGTTTGCAGCCCTCAGGAAATTGTTTAATACATATAGGATCATTTGGTCACAAATGTAATCATAGCTAAACACTTCAGAGCTTACACTGCTTTCAGTAGAGGAAAGCTAACCATTCACTTAATTATTCTATTGAAATCTGGCTGGATTGTGACTGTTTTATTTTCCATGAAGTTATATAAATATTGTATGTACTACTGACTTAGTATGTATGAAAGGGGAACAGCGAATAATACACTTAAATAACCATAATTTATAAAGAAAACCTTTTCAGTATTTCTAATTCTTCAGATTTTTTTTTCTGCATGTCTGTATTTCTGTGGCCAACTAATTTCAGCAGCTACTACAATCCTATGCAGAGTCATTGCAGGCTAAGCCTATTGACTTCAATGGACCTAGGCTGGAACAAGACTTCATAGGATTGCTCGATTGATAGGGATCTGTAATGTAAGAGCATTTGTTTTCAGAAAACTGTAAGTTCATTGACATTTATCCACCAAAGTCTTTACCTTATAATAATGTTAAGCCTGATTCTACAAAACTGTTTGGCTAGCATTCAGAGAGCCATGTGGTTATCTCCTCATACTCAGCAGGCCTGGGTGTTCCCACCAGTACCTTAGTCTTTCCCACCACAAGAACAATCTCCTATATTGATTCACAGCCTGCTTTTGAAATCTTAAGTGATTTTCAGAAATTTCTTGTAATGCAAAGAAGGGATCTTGTGTTTGAGGGAGGTGGGTTTAAAGTCATGCTATATGTGCATAAACCCTTAATGGAGCTTTTTGACACTCTGGCCTTTGTCTGCATTTTATCATTGTAAACTGCAGTTAGCATCTACTTACAGTGTAGATGAAGGTAGGATTAGTAATAGAACATTCTATAATGTACATGTTAGTTTATGCCAGGGGTGTCCAATCTTTTGGCTTCCCTGGGCCTCATTGGAGGAAGAAGAATTATCTTGGGCTGCACATAAAATACACTAACTTGGGCCACACATACAATACATTAACACTATTGATAGCTGATTCATAATGTTTTAAGTAAGTTTACAATTTTGTGTTGGGCCTCATTCATAGCTGTCCTGGGCCGCATGCAGCCCCCGGGGGCCACAGTTTGGTTTATACTGTAGTTTTTAAAAATTTATTTAGCTAATTTATTTTCATTTATTTATCTATTTCTCTGAGCCACAGTTTCTGAAGGGGCTTAAGTGGCGTAAAAATCCTGTTAAAACTCACAAAACAAACAGAACAGAGGTGTGCGGTATGATGTAGCCACCAGCAAAAACAGTATTCATGAGTAGGAAAAGAAATGGGGGACCAAATAAACTTTAGCCAAACTAAGTGCAATCGAGAAAATCAGCAAAAAGCCTGAATGAACAGGAAGGTTTTCACTTAGTGGGTGAAACTAGAAAGACTGGGCACCCGATGAACAGCTGAGGAAAGGAGAGTGGTAAAGTTGAGTTGTTACCTCATAGATGATCAGTGGTGATAATCCACCACATCTCTGTGGCTGGGGGAGGGGCACAAATAGGAAGGGCTCTGTTGACGATTTGAACTGGTGATTATATGGATAATGCAGCATGTATTTCTTTAAATACCCTGGCCTCAAACTGTTTAATGGTAAACCTGCACTTTGATTTGTGCTTGGAAACGCATAGGCGGTCAGTTTAGATCACTGGTTCCCAACCGGGGGTCCGTGGACCCCCAGGGGTCCGCAAGAACTAAATTAAGGTCCACGAAACAAAGTTATAAACCCATAATAAATTAATATTTTCAATTAAAAGTTCTCTATTATAAAAATATATATTCAAATATTATTCTAAGTTTAATGTTTAACTAACAGTTATGATTAAAGTTTATTTTCAAATTCTCTGAATTTTTATTTTGAACCTTGGGGT
This sequence comes from Euleptes europaea, assembly GCF_029931775.1. Classification (NCBI taxonomy): domain Eukaryota; kingdom Metazoa; phylum Chordata; class Lepidosauria; order Squamata; family Sphaerodactylidae; genus Euleptes; species Euleptes europaea. The sequence continues at coordinate 38,258,506 of NC_079315.1, read as the reverse complement.
CCCTGCACCGAACAAAAAAGTCCTAGTGGTCCCTGGTCAAAAAAAGGTTGGGAATCACTGGTTTAGATCCTCCGATAATGGAAACTTGGTTTTTCAATAGCTTGTGAGAGTTAACCGCCCTTATGTCACATTTTGTGCTAATTGGAAACGTCAGAAGGCGCCCATGTACCGCACACTGCAGTAATCTAGTGATGCGAGCATGGAGTTTTATGTGGTATAGGAAATGGAAAAATAGTTGACAATTAATAACTGTGCATGCCTTTGGAAAGAATTATGTAATGTTAACTGAAGCTCTTGTTTACTCAGTTGGTACACAGCTTTATACTTTGGAGAGTTTGTGTAAGAAAAGATAGAAACTTAGTAGCAATTGGGGGCCCACAAGGAATTACCAGGATACGGGAAGATCAATTTGGAAATCCTCCAGCACTCCATATCTGCCCTTCCAGGATTCCCTGTGCTCTCAGTGGTTGAGCAGGCTGATTTTCCCTTTAACTGACCTTCAGCGTTCCCTCCCTTCAAAAGTATTTGCCACCCTCATCACGCCATTTTTTTTTTTGAAAACGTGTTTTCTTTCTTGTAAATGTACAAGATTATATTTTTTCCATACTTGGGGAGTCCCTTGGGTGTACAGAGACCCTTACCTTGTCTTTTGGTGGCCCCACTACACTGTTTCATCAACCACAGAGAGCCCAGTCAATTTACTATTAGAGCATCTTGCAGCTTCCGCTCATACAGGGCACATGCGGGGTTTGTAGTAACTGCTTGATGAGAATGTTACTCATTGAAACAGTCGGAAAATGCTAGAAGCAGAAACAGGTTTGCACATGGAAGAACAAGCCAAAACCACCTTCCTCTATAGGATATCCATAGTAAAATAAATTGAGATCTGAACGCCAGGAAAGCACCATGTTCAGAACATTGTACGGTTGTGTCTGCTTAGTCTGTGGCAGCAAGTCAGTGTGCTCACTCAAGGGAGAATAAGAGCAGCACTTATGTGCTTACAGTGTTCTTGTTTGTTGGGGTTCTTGCTGTTGCAGTGTGAACCTGGAACAGTTCCTACATAACTTTGAGTGAGGTTCAGAGCCTCTTAGCTTTAACCGTTGAACTTGAGGTCCGTAGACACTTCTTTTCAGTGGTTTCTAAACCTGAAGAGTGAACAGAATTTTGAAAATCAGTTTCTTAGCTGAGGGGGATGTCTGAGGGGAAAAAAAATCCACATGTTAGCAACTTGTCAGATTGAAGCCGCTATATTTTTACCTTGTTTTAATTGTTTATGTTAAGCAAAGGTTAATTGATGGTACCACAGATTTTTATTTGTATTTATTTTCATAATTTCTCTTTAGTACTACTGCTTTGCATATTTATAATAGGAAAGATAATATTTTATAAACTTCAGCAGTGCACTTTTGAAAATATTTGCGGTTTTTAGAAACTGTAGGTTCTGTTTTCACACCTCATTCGGAGTTAAATGCTTCCTCATCGTCTCCAATATTTCATTTTTGACAACTCATTAAAAATGGGCCAAATCCCAGAAAATATGATCCTGTCATGTTGCATAATATATAGCATGGGCCATATGCAATAGAAAATTGTTAGTTAATGATTTAGAATAATTTCTCAGATTTTTTGGCTTTCAGTGGCTGGTGAAAACTGACTGTGAAAAATCCATGTGGTTAAATACAGCTCTGTTAAACATTTAAAATAGGCGGTACTCATGGGAAAAGTGATTGGAGCTTAAAACTTGTACAAATTGACAGCCTCTCTTCACTCCATTTTTCATCCTAAAGAAGTCTGCAAATATTCTTAGCGCACATCATTATTGCTCATCAGTGGTTCTAATTAGCTAAACTGGAGTTTGTCTCAGTCATTGATCATCATCAACTCTTTGACAGTGCCTGAATATATTTTTTTCTTGTTTGGGTGAACACTTTTTAATGTAGGCATGTACAGTGTATATTTTTTCACGATGCCGTTTACCTTTGCAAGCAAACCTTCCTTCTGCTTTCCCCCTTTCCATCATACTTAAAATGTAGCAGTGGGTTCAGTGATATGCTAGTAGCTTGAAGCATACAGTAATATTACTTAGCTTCTCTTCTGGGAGCTTCCCTGTAATGAATATTGGAAGATATCCTATGCCACCAGGAGGAGCTGGTGATAAAATTCCATACCAGTTTTTAATTTATGCTAAAGGCTTCTGCTTGCACCCATTGTATGCAAAAATGGAAGCATTTAGACAGTAACTATGTGTTTATGCAATTATTGTGATAACTAATGGAGACACATTCCTGGCCAGTGGGTGGTATTGTCTTTCCTTTGTAGCCTGCAAAAAGAATTTATTTTCAAAAAGTCAGATGGTGGGTTCATGCAAAAAACCCAAAAAAAGTTTCTTCATTGTTAAGTGCAGTGCTGCTTATGCTTGCTGTTTTCATTGTTCTTGAGTTACACACTGAGGCTGCAGTTCAGAGTGGGGATGTTTGTAATGCACTGTATTGCAGTTGCTGTTTGCTTCCTGGATGAAGAGCAGTCAAGTGGGTTTATTAATCTTCTGTCTCTGCAAGGGTGGTGATCCAGTTAAGGACAGTCAGCCATCTGAGTGAACAGGATTCAATTGATTTCCAAAATGTTCTAGGCATGTTTGGAATCTCTACAGTGACTCTTATAAAACTTTTGCATCAACATGGAATTATGAATTTTTGAGGCGTTAGGCAGGGTTGCTTCTCTGGGAGACCACTTTGAAAGAAGACCTCCCCTGTTGAAGGAGTATCTGGCCAACTGAAGGCTTGTTTAAAAAAAATTCTGGGCAAAATGATGGAGTGGGTAGTAAAGCCACTCTGGGCTTATGTGACTGGGACCTTCTTCCTTTGGCCAAATCAGTCTGGTTTCAGGCCTTGTTTTGGAACTGAGACATCATTTGTTACTCTGGTGGATAATCTCCATTTTTGGTTGAACAAGATAAATATTTTCCTGATGACAATGCTTTAAGTAAAGGAGGTCAGGGAGTCAGCCCCACTATTTTAGAAGGATCTGAGGTAGGCCATGATTTGGCACCCTACCTTTGTTCAAGGATATCTTGCCTCAGCTGTTAGCCAGACTGGCTTGCCTCAGCTGTTAGCCAGACTGACCATCTCCTGCTACACACTTGGTTTGGTTACATACTCCCTCTTGTTTAACAGGTTTTTTTTACACATACCAGGATTCCTAGATGATTCCAAGTCTGTGACATGACACTGGCTGAGGGTGCTCTTTAACCAAGTGGAAAGTGCCTCACTAATTTCTTTTAAAATTCCCTTCTCACTGGAACCACATCATAATCCAAAAGAACCCTGATCCCAAAGAGAGCAGTACACATTCTTCAACTCCAGCACAGGAATGAGTGGGAGAGGGCAAGAATGCTGAATCCCCCAGGCCCAGATTGCTTTGAGAGGCATAAGAAGTCTACTTGCCTCATTTTGATCTCACGTAGTATCATTGCGATGCCTATAGTCTGCTAGATAGATAGATGCCTATAATCTGCTAGAAGCTTCTCTAGGAATCTCAGATTCATATTAACTGTTTGCCTGACTTTAAATCGTAATATGTTTTCTTGCAGCAAGAGAGCACTTGCTTGATTTCCAGTTAAGTGAAGAGTTTGTGTGATTATGGTTTCCCAGAGATGCTTTTTGTTTCCTTAAGGATTGATAAATTACCGTATATACCCGTGTATAAGCCGACCCGAGTATAAGACGAGGTGCCTAATTTCACCCCTAAAATGGGGAAAAATTAGGCACCCACGTATAAGCCGAGGGGGAAATGCACCCCCTCCCCCACCGCAGGCTTACCTGACCGGGCTCCAGGCGCGCAGGCAGGCAGCGGCGGCGGCCCCCTCCCTGCGCGCAGGAGGCCCGCAGGGTCGGCAACTGGGAGGACCGGCCCGGGTGAGGGGGGTGGGGGAGGAGGAAACCGCTGCCGCCCAGCAGAAGGGGGTGAAGAAACTGCCGCCGCTGCGCAGAAGGCGTGATCGCGCAAAAGGCACGATTGGGGGGGGAAGCCACCGCCACGCAGAAGGCGCGATCGGGTGGGGTGGGGTGGGGAAGAAGCTGCCACCGCCGCCGCGCAGAAGGCGCGGTGGGGTGGGGCGGAGAAGGCGGGACAGCCCGCCAATCAGCTGGCCGGCGGGAACGCGCTGGGAGAGGGCCCGGCAGGCGAATTACCGTATTGGCCTGAGTATAAGCCGAGGTGAGTTTTTTAAGCCAAAAATCATGGCTAAAAAACTCGGCTTATACTCGAGCATATATGGTATTTCCATCTCTCATTCTCTTTTTTAAATTGGGGGTGTATGGGAATCTTTTACCAGGATTCTGTTGTGGTTCTCAGCAGTGCTAGGAGAAGGTGGCGCAGGAGTCCAAATGCCCATCAGGAGCTGCAGAGAGAATGACTGGATTCTGTCTTTTTTGGGCTGGAGGCCCTGCTGGAGGAGGAAGAAAAAAATGCTTTGGGCTATTTGGTCATCCTGCTTTCTTAAAATCCAGACTGGAAAATGAAAACATTTCTGAAAACTCAGTAATGATAGTATAAGAAATAACACTTTATTAGATGGTAGGAAGAATTGCAAACATCAATGCTACATTTATATTTTCTATGCCTTATTTACTATGCCTTATTCATACATGCTATGTAATGTAAGAAAAGTTGGTAGTCGCTGATAAATGCAAAGAGGCCTATGTATAGTAGAAAGGTATGAGCAAGATAAGACAAGGAAGAGAAACAGAGAGGCCCGCCTGGGGAAGGAAAGTACTTGTACTAATCACAGTGTAATGCAACTCAAGTGGAATGTGTCAACAAAGGAGATAACGGAATTGAGATGTTACAGGTGTCTAGGATCAGGTATTGGGTGGAACTGATGGCCAATTATGGATTAGGAGGGGTGCTGAAATGAGACCCAATGTGTTACAAGATGCAATGTCAAACCAATCAAAGGTGTTAACTGGCGAAGTATAAACTGTCTTGTACCTCTGTGATATCTTTGCACAGGCTCTGGAAACGATTCCCCTGTGCCTTATTTGTGGCTCGCAAATAAACCAATTCTTGCCTTTTCCACTCCTCAATGTGGTTTTCTTTTGGTCTCATACTACACTAGGCAAAAGAACCTGTGCCTGCAGAACAGTCAGGTATCAGCAAACGGATACACTTTAGCCCAGAACAACATGCTACCCCGTGAATGTATTTTGGCACTGTGTGGAAAGACTGGTGCTGAGGCCAAGGAGCATTTAAAGGGATAATACCATGCCACATCTGGAACTTGCTTGAGAAGATAGTGTAAAAAAAATCATTAGGGAACAAAACATCTTTCCCTCAAATCTGCCAGTTGTTGACAGTTTTAATACAGTACGCTTTTTGAGTATACAGATGGGAAAATAGCTGTGTTCTTCAATATGTTGCTCTTATTATATCCGCAACATGAAACTAAGGTTTCTCTGATATCAGTAATGGGGTGGGGGTTGAGGCTCATCAGAAAAGATACTCCACAGATCTTTTGAAAAGTAACATATCTGAGCTTGGTACCCTGTTTCATTTAGAATAAAGTTGTCTTAGTTGTTTGGTGATAAAATTTGCTGTCACTTGCCATATGTTCCATGATTAATTCTGCAAGGGCTGTCAGCCTTAGATAATTTAATTTCCCCCGCTTTAAAATGACATTCATTATTATCAGGACATGAAAAATTCAAATGATTAGCGGCAAATTATGACTAATAAGTGTCAATATATTTTTTGTTTCTAGAGAAAAGCAGAAAGCTGAACTCAAGGACAGGAAGGTTTTGGAGATTTTGCAAGTCAAAGACAGCAAAATACAGACACTGGAACAGGTGAGTATTGTATTTAAACTACAGGTGAGAAGAATATTGCTGTGGTCATTAGCTGAATCTGCACTGAGTTCTCTTTTCTACACCATCTAAAATAAGGAACAGGAACTGGAAAATAAGGGTTGCCTGAGAGCCTAATTGTGATGATGTGCCACCAATTAGACCTCACAGTTTCCAGTCTAGAGTCTAGTGAGGGATGTGGAGGGACCAGTGGTTATGGCAGTGGAGTTTGGTAGCAGTACATTTATGGAACATGAATGTTCATAAATGTTCATTAAGCCTTCAGCCTCCATTGTCTCCATTTCATCCTCCTATAAAACTAGTTGCTGGCCCAGCAAATAAAGGAAGAAACTAACCATCTAAATCACGCACTGCTAGCAAACGGCTACTCCAAGAATGAAATCAGAAGGGCCATTGAACCAAACAAAAATAAGAAAACTCAAGAAAAACAGTCTCCCATAGGAAAGGTATTCTTGCCATTTATTAAAGGAGTCACTGATAGGATGGAGAAACTTTTGAAAAAACATAACCTACAAACAGTGTTTAAACCCACCAAGAAAATACAACAAATGCTACGATCAGCAAAAGACAAAAGAGACCCCCTCACCTCTGCAGGAGTATATCGTATACCTTGCAGCTGTGGAGAAGTTTACATCGGGACCACAAAACGCAGCATACAAACAAGGATAAAAGAACATGAAAGATACTGCAGACTTGGCCAACCTGAGAAATCAGCAGTGGCTGAACATGGACTGACACAAACAGGACACAGGGTCTTATTCCAAGACACTGAAAGACTGGACAATTCTACCAACTATTTTGTCAGATTGCACAGAGAAGCCATTGAAATTCATAAACATCAGCACAACTTTAACAGAAAAGAGGAGAGTTTAAGAATGAATAAGGCTTGGCTTCCTGCCCTGAAAAACCTCCAGACAAAGACAACATTCAACAATAGCCATACAGATTAGTTTTGGATTACACACATTAACAGATCACTTCAGGATACAATGGTTCCATATTAACACACCATACCCTCATTAGTACATTATCTTGATACTTACAGGACAATACTTTTGCAGGACAATACTCAGCTCAAACCCAACCCCTTTCTGACTATATATTACTCTTCCTACACCCTTGACACTGAGAGACACTGTCCTTCAGTGTTACTACTCTGAAGATGCCTGCCACAGTTGCTGGCGAAACGTCAGGAAAGAAAATTCCAAGACCACGGTTACACAGCCCGGATAACCTACAAGAACCAAAGGCAGGAGATTTGCTCGGGTGCAACATGTAAGTCTACAGCGTGGTGTTTTAACTAGAAGTACATTTGAACCATTTTTCCTACATCGGTGATACTGTACAAGGAGCTTGTATTTCATCCTGTGATCCCGCAGGTGTCCTGTTTGTTTTTTTTCTCCCTGTGGAAAACCTTTTTTCCACCTCAAACCTTCCTGAAAATATAACAGGTTCCCAATGTCCTGGTCATTGTCCTGCTTTGTATTTCTGGAACATTTCTTGTCCTTTAATTTTTTAAAAAAAGATTTTTCCTATCGTGCTTAAAGGTAAAGGTCCCCTGTGCAAGCACCGGGTCAATCCTGACCCATGGGGTGATGTCACTTCCCGACATTTCCAAGGCAGACTTTATTTGCGGGGTGGTTTGCCAGTGCCTTCCCCAGTCATCTTCCCTTTACCCCCAGCAAGCTGGGTACTCATTTGACCGACCTCGGAAGGATGGAAGGTTGAGTCAACCTTGAGCCGGCTACCTGAAACCGACTTCCGTCAGGATCAAACTCAGGTCGTGAGCAGAGCTTTGGACTGCAGTACTGCAGCTTAACACTCTGCGCCACGGGGCTCCTATCATGCTTAACTGTTCATTAACCTCGAGTGTCTTGCTAATTTCATCTGCTTTTTCTTTTAGCACAATCTTAGCCTGACTTCATAAGCCATGACTTGGGTTACAGGACTATCCACTTCTTTCTTCTTGCTGTTCTATGGCATTGCAGAATGGTGGGGAAATACATGCACTTATAAGGGCACTTGCCCAAATCTATACTCTTTTTAGGTGGAAAAAATGGAGCTTGCAAGTCTGGGAAGGACAAATATACATGGAATACGAATGAAGATTACAACAGGGACAGAAAGGAATGCTGCTGAAATTCTATGAATCAATAACGAAACTGTTTATTTCATTGTTATCCCAACCACTCTTTGAGAAACTCAGGGCAGTATAAACACTATCTTTACAGCAATCCTGAGGGGGTAGGCTGGGCTAAGAGAGAGCCTAGCCCAAAGTTCACTGAAGCTGTATGGGAATTGAATATCAGGTCTTCTAGGTCTACCTCCAGGAGCCACTTACACCTGAGTGGCCTTGGACTCATGACCTTTTCAGATAGACATCTTCCATTCTGAGGGCTGTTTTGTAGAAGTACTCATTCTGTAGGGAACTGCAGCTAATCTGTGTCCCTGACAACTATGCATCTGTTTGAAAACATGTATTGGACTCATTCACACATTACATTTTCAGGTGTGTTTTTAAATAAACTTAGGTGTATATGTAGCAACATAATATATGATGTGGTACTCAAACAGTACACATATTGATCCATCCTTCTGAACTGACTTTTGAATGTTATTTCAGAGGGTTTTTTAGCTTCTTGTTGGAAATGGTTTTTCTGGAAGAATACTAGTTCTAGATAGTCCTTCAGGAGCATCCTATTCTATGAACATATACTTAGGTTTACATCTCACTTTATTCAGTGGGACTTACTGCTAAGTAAGTTTGCATAGGATTTTAGCGTTAGAATTATTCTGAAATGATATTGCTTTCTGAATCTAGACATACACAAATTTAAAATTACAATAGTAAATGTAGTGGAGGATAAAGTGAAATGTAAAATATGTATTTCTCTAAGCCCATTTTTCTCATTCTTTTTTACCATTCAGTTTTCAACTATCCTGTCAGTGCTGAATACAGCCACTTGGATGCAGCAGAGTATCTACTCAAAAATCACTAAAACTGCTTGTAATTTAATTTTTTCATATGTCTATTCTAAATTTAAAGTATGCATGGGAAAACAAAACCAAATACTGAGGGTTGTTTTCACACATCAAGTCTTCCAAGTAGCATCTTCAGTGAAAATAGACTAATTAAACTACATGCCTTTTAAATAGGGTTAAACTACATGCCTTTTCACTAGTTAAACTACATGCCTTTTAAATAGGGTGCAACATGGATGGCTCCTCTTGAATCCTCAGAAGATTAGTTGCTGTGTGTATAAGTAGCCTAGCCATGCCATCTATTGGGTTGTATGTTTTTTAGTTGAGATGGAGTTTCATAATGCATGTTCATATTGAAAAAGGTTATTTATTACTGTTACTTTACCTATTTATTTATCACATTTTAAGCGAACCCTTCCTCCAAGGAGCCAAGATGGCTGCTTCTATACCAGGGCTTGTAGTGATTTGGTAGTTCTGTCTTGTGCTCTTGAAGTAGCAAACTCACAGGTGAAGAAAGGTAATTGTAGTGATGGGGGGAGTTACTTGCTAACCTTTTTATAGGGTTTTCAGATCAGCAACCAGTAGTCTGATTTTGCTTTTAAAACTGGTAGAAAGGCATAGGTGATCGGTAATAAGAGGTGACTGGAGGATGGCATATTCTAAGTGAAAGGAGGTACGAGGTAGAGGGTACTCTGGCAGCATTGTGCAGGTACCCAGATGCTGATAGGCTGCTTGTGCAGGACACATTCTTGCTCTGAAAATGACAAAGGAATTGGGATGTCAGTTTGTTTCTGCAGATCTCCTGTGTTTTGAATGTTGCCTGACAGAGCAGAATAACAAGTGCAGCCTTTCTCCCATAACTGCATCCCCATGTTGGATGTGGCTGCACCTCTTAGATTTTGTCTGTCAAGGAGCTCTATAAGGTGGCAACCCTAAAAGAATATCTGGCTTCCCACTCTTTATTACTTCTATTTGTGATCTGAGTGGCACGTAGATCACTGACTACCACTATGACAGCTGAGAAGCATCCATTGCCTCTTTACAGTTGAGTGGCTGCCTATGATGATGCAAGACTCACATTGAGATGGTAGTGGATAGTATGTGCAACTTTGTTCAAAAGCAGCCACATGTAAAGCAGTTAATCTAACCTGGACATGGGTCCTGACCTGGATGGCCCAGACTAGTCTGATTTTGTCAGATCTCCGAAGCTAAGCAGGGTTGGCCCTGGTTATTATTTGAATGGGAGACCACCAAGGAATACTGGGTTTTGATGCAGAGGCAGGCAATGGCAAACCACCTCTGTTAGTCTCTTACCTTGAAATCCCTACTGGATTGCCATAAATTGGCTGCAACTTGACGGCACGTTACACACACAACCTGAACATGACCAAGGCACGCATCAGCATGGTTAGATCTAGTTTTTCAAGGAAGACAAACTAGCTGAAGCTGGTAAAAGGTGCTTTGTACCACAGTGGACATTGACTCCATCTGTAACCTGGATGTAACAACACGCTCAAGCTGTGAACCTGTTTGTTTGTTTGTATCCCACCCCTCCCCAACCATTGCTGTGGTCAGGGCATCTCACATCATTCATAATAACAATAAATAACAATTTATTATAAATGCAATTTACGACAATGATATAATAATAAATAACACTCTGTTAATACTGTAATAAAATCTAAAAATTGCATGATTGCACAAATCCACAGGTGCCATTTGGGTGTAGAGATATGCATCAAGTCAGGTAAGCAAAGGAGGGGTGGGTACAATAATCCAGGATGGAATCAAAATAGCAGATGGTATGGTGAGTGCAGGGAGGCCAGTTATGATGGAATTGTTGCTGCTGTCAACCATAGGCCTGGTGGAACATCTCTGTTTTACAGGCCCTGAGGAATGGTGCTAAATCCCACAGGGCCCGGGTCTCATTCGAGGAACTGCAGTCCTGCCCAGAACAGGCTGCATCTTAGTTCCTCTATAAGTATCACCATTGACCAAAAGCACATCAGTCTTATTTGTAATTAGCTTCGGTTCATCCAGCTCTTTAGGATGTTCAGTGTCTCACTTGATTTAACTGTTGAAATATAAAGTTGCATATCATCTGCATATTGAAGACAGTTAACTCTACAACTCTGGACTACCTCTCCCAGTCACTTCAATGACAATGTTAAGTAGTGTGGGGGATAAAAGATCCAACCTTACAGAGTCTTGTGACATAAATGCCATGGGATCAGACAACAATCCTTCTGGAACTGTGTAGCCAAATAGGAATGGGACCACAAAAGTATGATGTTTCAATACCAATCCAGAGTGTTCTGTTGCTTCTTTTGGAAACCTAATTCACATTTCTTGTTTGTTCACTGCCTTTTCATTATTTTGACACTTGAGTCAGCCCAAATCATTAAACTAAAACCAGACTTCCTTGTTTTAGCGGGAAACTGTCGCTTCAGCCCTTCAGTAAATCTCAAATATATAAAAGAAAACTTTCTTTAAAAAATTAAAATTGCAACAAATTTAAATTCTGAAATAAACTTCTAGTAATTTCATACATTACTTTTTCAGACATGGTGTTTGAAAAAGCATGCACTTTCTAATGCAGCTAGATTCAAATCCAGTGGCACCTTAGAGATCGACAAGCTTTCGAGAGTCAAAGCTCCCTTTATCAGATACCCTTTGTAATATTTCAGTGGTTGCTGAAATGATGTGTCTTTGTTATAGGCATATAGATTAGAAGGCAAACAGGGAAAAAATGCAATATTTGAAGAAGCCTAAAGGCCCAGGAATTGGTTTCAGAGTTTATATATACTTACTACTTGACTGTAGGTCACTACATAATTGATGCTGCTGTTGATCTGCCTTGTTTCTACTGGCAGCATGTGGAAATAGGTGAAAATACAGTAAGAATTTAGGATGGCATGGTTCAACTTTGTATTTCTCTGAAATGGTCAAATTTCCCAGATCCACCTACTGTCTTTATTCTTACTGCATCTGTCTACCTCAAAGCAGATAACAACATAAGGTTTCCAGTCGAGTACACCTGGTTCACTTACTCTGAGGCCACAATCCAAATTAGAATTAAGCTTGCCTAGACCCATTGAAATTAATAGACTGTACTGAACTCTGTTGGATTCTGAAGAAGTAGCCAATTTCTTTATTTCAGTGAAAGCATTAAAGACTTATCTGGTGCTTTGAAGGCTAAGAAACTTATTGTAGCATAAGCATTTGTGTGTGTGTGTGTGTATATATATATATATATATATAGAGAGAGAGAGAGAGAGAGGGGGGGGGAGGGAGAGAGGGAGAGAGGTCTGCAAGCTGAAACCAAAATTTAAGCAAGAGTGGCCCTTGGGAACACAAGAAGCAGTCTGTTTCTGAGCAGAGAAAGCTGATGATGGGTATGCCTAGCAAGATTAATAGTGTCAATGAACACCTAACTATTACTGTCTGTAGTGATCTATCCATACGGATCAACAGTGCCATCTTGAGCAGAGTTACATCATTCTAAACCCATTGAATTCAATGGATATAACTCTGCTTAGAGTGGCACTATAAGATCCACAGTTCTTCAGTACTATGTGGGATTGTGAAACTCAGAGGTGGTATACTATAGAAGGAAAAATGACTCCAAATTGAGGAGCTACAATATTGACATGGACACATCTTATCCTATTTTGCATAACTTATTCTACAATGTTTACTGGTTTGCATAATTCTTGTTCTACTAAGAACAAGCAAAGACAAGCAAACAGCTGTGCAAGGCACTGAAGCTCCCACCCTTAGCCACTAGAATGGTTATTCAGCTGCCAGGGTGGTCTTAGTCATTCTGGACCTCCAGAATAGCTACTGCCCTCTCAGCGAGGGCCACCTCAGCCTTAAGGAACAGATAGCTTCTGTGAGGTGGGAAGGAGCTGCTGCCGCTTAAAGCCAGCTGCCCATTCCTGGACGGTGAAGGTGCGAGCAGCCACTGCTGTGAGTTGGTAGCCCCAGCCTGCAGGAGCCTACTCTTATGCTTTCCCCCCTTCGTGGTGGGGTGGGGAGTGGAGCTGTGGGTAGGTCTCTTTGAAGAACTGTTTTTTGCCTCCCAGTCTGCCCAGGTCAGCAGGTGCAGGGGTAGGGTGGCAATCAGATGTAAGGTGGTGGTGTGGCGCCCTCATATATCTAATTGCCTTATCTGCTATGCTTAACCTGATGCTGCCCATCTCGACTCAAGTGAGGATGGCAGTCATGGCACTGTGGCAGTTTGACGGTTGGGAGTTCGCTAGTGTAGGCAGCTGCCTTTGTTGTCTTGTGGCTATGACCATCTCTGTTGGCAATTCATCCTCTTCTGCAGTGGCAGCAGAAATTGCCCATGTACGTTCAGGCATACCTTGGTAACCTTATCAGTAAAGGAAAGTAAAAGGAGATACTCAGGAGGCTGAATTATGTATCTCCTATGTATTGTGCACCTTTTCTGAGCTTCTGTGCAATTGCAACATGCAAACAATTACTATGTGTCCAGTGAAAGCCCTGAGAGCCAGAACTGTCCCCAGTGTTAAGTAATATAACCTGACACAGGTTGTCAGTAAAGTCATCTTTTAGTGTGGTTGTTGAGGAATAGCCTTTCTTGGTCTTTAAAAATAGTGATTGTGCCCCCCCTTTCCCCCCCTCCAAAGCACTTTTCCACTTTTGTTAGTCATGTTGGATTGTATTAAAGTAACTTGATTGTTTTGGGTAGGTTGAGTAATATTTGATTTATAGTTCAGGCTGAATTTTTCCATGTTTAATGTTTCATTGCTGTCCATGTCTTTTGTAGCCACTGTTGAATTTTGACATAATTATCAGTGCTCCCCCCAAACCCTTCATATGTAAGGTACATATAAGGTTTCACTGATTTCCACCCTTCCCCCCTCAGGACTTAGGAGCCCCCCTCAAAGGTGCTGGTACTCAGTTCTGGTGAGCCAAAAAAAGAAGTCCTGATTATCATTTATAGAATACATTTGGAGATGGTGGCCAACGTAGGGTTGGATCCAGTGCATAATTTTCACTTGCCACTAGACCTCTTACACAAGCAGAAGTGAACACATGAAGCTGCCTTATACTGAATCAGACCCTTGGTCCATCAAAGTCAGTATTGTCTACTCAGACTGGCAGTGGCTCTCCAGGATCTCAGGCTGAGGTCTTTCACATCACCTACTTGCCTGGTTCCTTTAAATGGAGGCGATGGGGGTTTAACCCGGGACCTTCTGCATATTAAGCAGATGCTCTACCACTGAGCCACAGAAAAAGACTGCAGCCTCTGATTGTGCTAAGTCAAACTGTTGTATCCACACTTGTATTTCTGCTTTCACAAGCTATTGTGCAACCATCCTGGTATTTCTGCCTTCATTAGCTATAGTATAAGGTGGAGAGGACTACTTTTAAGAGGGGTCTATAATGCTGGGGGCCCTGACCTGGATGGCCCAGGCTAGCCTGATCTCATCAGATCTCAGAAGCTAAGCAGGGTCAGCCCTGGTTACTATTTGGATGGGAGACCACCAAGGAATGCCAGGGTTGCTGTGCAGAGGAAGACACTGGCAAACCACCTCTGTTAGTCTCTTGCCATGAAAACCCCAAAAGGGGTAGCCATAAGTCAGCTGCGACTTGACAGCACTTTACACACATAATGCTGGGGACAAGTTTCCTGCCAAAAACAGTGCTTTTTCTGACTTGGTGAGGACCACAATGTTGAAGACTAGCCACTGTTAAAAATTTACCAAAAAAGGTTCGTCACAACTGCTCCTACTGCCACAATGCTAATCTTTAGAAGGGAACACTTAAGGGATAGATCTTGTGATCTGTGTGCACAAGGATTGTGGGATAGGGAAGATCTCGGACTGTTGGCATTTTCTGCATTTGGTTCCTGGCATTTAAACCATAGTTTCCAACATGAGGTCTAAGTCAACTTCAACCACCTCATAGAATCATAGAGGTGGAAGGGACCACCAAGGTCATCTAGTCCAACCCCCTGCACAATGCAGGAAATTCACAACTACCTTCCCCCACACCCCAGTGACCCCACTACATGCCCAGAAGATGGCCAAGATGCCCTCCCTCTCATGATCTGCCTAAGGTAATAGAATCAGCATTGCTGACAGATGTCTACTACACTAGCTGCAAGAAAGTAAGTCCATTCTAAACCAGCATTAGAATCCCAGGCCTCTGGTTTGGCAGCTCCTATCCAGGCCCTGGTTCCAGACCAATTGGTATCATCAACCTCAAAGTCAATGAAGCTCCCAAATGTCAGGAGAGGATAGACAAACACTAGCCTAATCAATGGAACAATTGGTTTACTAAGCAACTTCTTGATTGCAAGCCTTTCTACCACCTTCTGCATGCTGGTATCATTATTCTTTTCCTCTTCTTGGTGCTGGCTTTTGTCAGTGGTTGAGATCCCTGCATCCATCATCTCTTCCCCTTATTAGGACCAAATTGATTTAACCTTCAGAGATGTTGTCTTGGCTACTTACTCTGCTTGACACCACAATATGTCAACCTCTGGCTTCTCCAACTGTAGATACACATCTTTTGACCATCTGATCCAATGAAGATTCTATGGATTCCAGCAAATCAGACAAAGCTTCAGACTCCTCACCAGTGTCATTTGTCGACTACCTCAAGGCCCTCTCTCCCTCTGAGAGCTTCCAAATGTTTGTGGAGCAGCTCATCCAAATGGCTACTTCCCTGGGCTTGCACATTAAGCAGCAATCACTGAAGGTCCAGGACCTCAAGTTTCAGCTTATCAGAGGCACACCTTCCAATAGCTCTCCCCATGCTGCCTGCATTGCTTCATGTGGCTAAGAATGCATGGAAGAAGCCAAGCAGTATGCCACCAATTTTGGGGAAGCTTGAGAATCTTTACAAGATGCAGGATATGCTTTCCTTTTCTCTCACTCTCCACCCAATTCAGTAGTAGTACTCAAGACAAGGCTTCATGCTCAGCACCTACTTATAAGGAAGTGGAATAGAATGGGAATAACAGTATATTCTGCTGTGTCATCTCTGTGTTGCTGAATTACTTAGACTGCATGGCACATAGTAATTTTTATGGAGAAAAAACACTTGCATCCTTAATAGTTTGTTATCAGACAAGAAAAGCTATATAAAAAGGTGAAGTGCTCCATCTTATAAAGCAGGAAATCAACATCTATCACATGGCTGTCTATGGTCCCAAGATGATGGTCACGTCAATCTTGGTTGCCATGCATGGCTGTGATCCATCATAGGATCTGCAAGTGGTGCTTTCTCAGTTACTGAGGAATTCCCATTGGGGAAAAAACAATATAAATATTTAAATAAATAATTTTTTCTTCTTGTGACTCCTGACCTAACCATATTACTAGAATATACCAGATTGCAAAATCCTGGAAAACATTGATTGTGTGCATGCATTTGCACACACACATATATGTATGTAAATGTAAAGGGCATTTAGAAGCAGTTTGGCATGTGCTATAGTTCAGAAATATTTCAAATGCAACAGAATTGAATCGATCCTTGTTGCTGTGACAAATGGTTCTGGCAGTGGAGAATGCAGATAAGCTGACAACACAGAATGAACACTGCAGTAGTGTAATTTGTTTGGGGGGGAGTGGATTTCCAACACTGTCTATATAGTGAGTTACAAACATTGCATATTTTAATTAAGGCTGCCTAAAATTTAGAATAATTTTTGTAATGGTTATCCGGAACTCAATTTGCATGTTTTGGCGGTACCAATTCCCAGTGTTCATGCTTGTATAGAATATAATCATCATACTTATATTCTGTTCTTGGTTGAAGGAGTTTAGGCTTAGATATACATAGTAGGGTTGCCAATTGCTCGGTGGTGGCGGGTAAACCACTGCCCATCCACCTGGCTGCCCGCCGGCCAGCTGAGGGCCGGCGGGCACGAGTGCGCATGCGCCACTTTTGGGTAAACCTGAAAGTGACGCGGACGCTCTAACACCCTCGGCTAAAACTCTATGGAAACCATAGAGTTTTGGCCAGGATCGCTAGAGCGTCCCCGTCACTTCCGGGTTTAAACCGGAAGTGACGTAAGTGCATTGTGCGCGCGGGCCTGCTGAGCCAGGCGTGCACATTGTGCGCTAAGGCCATGGCCCTGCGACACTTCCACCAGTGGAGCTGCAGAGCCTGGCAAGCCTAATACATAGGCTTATCACCCTTTATCTTAACTGCGATCCTGAGAGATCTGTTCAAGGGAGGTAGTAATTTGTCAAAGGACACCAAGTAGTTGAGTTAGAATTTAAATTTGGACATCTTGGTTGAATCCCATCATTCCTAGTACTTCACCATATATACAGCTTTCCCTATGTCTGTCTTCATCCTTTTGAATTTTTTTCACTCTTAGGGCCAGTTTGTACAGAGCTGTACATTTTCTAAATATTGTTGAAGGCTTTCACGGTCAGAGTTCATTGGTTCTTGTGGGTTATCCAGGTTGTGTAACCGTGGTCTTGGTATTTTCTTTCCTGACGTTTCTCCAGCAGATGTGGCAGGCATCTTCAGAGGAGTAACACTGTTACTCCTCTGAAGATGCCTGCCACAGCTGCTGGCGAAACGTCAGGAAAGAAAATACCAAGACCACGGTTACACAACCCGGATAACCCACAAGAACCAATGTACATTTTCTGTTCACTCAACAAGTCATGACCATGTCATAGTACTCTTCATGCTCAAACAAATGTTGATGTATGATCCAGCAAATGTAGATACAGGCAGTCACAATGTCTGTCCTTCTGAAAGCTGGAGAAAAAAGTCTGTGATCTGAGAGATTTCTTCAGACAAAAACTGTGATTGTCCAGCTCATAAACATTTGTTCTTATGTGTTGCTCGTGACAGGAACAGGCTTCTCTCCTTCTGCAATCTGTACCCAAGTCTCAAAATCAATGTAAAGAAAATATGCTCCCTTGTTTTTTCTTAGAAGATAAAAGTTAAGGATGAATATAAGTAACAGTAAACCTTTACTTTCTCTTCTGTAGTGCTGATCCGAAGAGGCTAAAGCTAATCTTTTTGTCCTAGACCTTTTAATCTTTTAAAACCTTATCAACCAGTTATACTCTAGAAGGGTTAAAACAGTACTAGCTGCCTCATTATCTCTACGTGAAAATCTTTGGCTTGCTGTGCAAATCTATATTAAAGCTTCTTTTAATAGGTCCAATTGAAAGAAACATAGTTCTTGCTTCAAGCATTAATTAACATTAATACAGTTCACTCTTAACTTTTACCTGTCCTGTTTATTAATTTTTTTATACCTTGATTAAATTAAATTACAGAAGAAATGACTGTAGAATTAAGTTTTTAAAAATCTCTATAAGGTGAAACCTCAGTAAAATGTTCAAGGTAAATGGGATTTTTTCATTGGAGGGAAAAGCAGCTTGTTAAAGGGCTGCCATTTAAGTTTTGAACAATTATGAGAATGAAACCTGGCTCTCAGAAGGCTTAAACAGGCCGCAGCAACATACTGGCTCCAGGCTATAGTGACCTCCTCCCAAAGTCTTTGTGGTCTTCTTAGAGAGATCCAAATACCCCTTATTTGTAGCCCTTTTACACATTTTTTAGAAACGTATGGCAAAAGCCAAAGTCTATCAGTTCCTGTGTCTCTACATCGGCATGGCTTCTCCTCTTCCTGGATTCTGAGATGCATAATGGATTTGGTGCCAGTATCCCAGTCTACTACAGCTAGCCAGCCACTCAGGCTGGCTGGTACAGCTGTGACTGAGACTTTCTTAGTGGTGGGAATTGCTAGGATTGTGAAAGTTACGTACTACTGTTAGCAAATTTGGTGGCTAGAAGTAATATAAAAAGCCTGGAAGAAAAAGGGGGACTCTGATGGGAGGAGTACAGAGAAGAAACAGTATATCCTAGCTCAGTGAACTCCAAGGTTTCTGGATGTCCATTTGTTTCTTCCCCAAAGCAAATAACCAGTGCTGTCTCTCTTCTACTTCATTTGAGAAGGAGTGCTTCAGAAAAACCCTGGAGGAGAAAAACCCTGGAGGGTACTGAGTGATGGGGCTGTAGACTTGTGTTAATACACTAGAGAGCAAAGAAAAGAGTTAAAAGGAGGGGGAGTTTAGAGAGTATAAGCAAAAACAAGGGTACAATAATGAAAAATGGCTAACCGTGCAATCCTGAGTGGGTGGTGGTGGTTCTATGGTGGCTGGAGGCAGCGGAGCTGCACTGCATCCAAAGCAGCTTGCTGCCGACTCAGCAAGCCAAAAAAAGGTAAAAAGATTTTTTAAAGCCCTGTGGACCTTCCCATAGAGTTCCACGAGACTACACCATAAACTTTGCAGGCATATCTTGACGGTTGCAAAATGGCACATTTTAGTCTCGAAAGGGGTTAGGAAGCTGCCTAAGGGCGCGCCCTTGGAACGCCCCCCAGGACGCTGGCGTGGGGAGATACGCTGGGGAAACACCAGTGGGAGGCCAAGCTGGCTTCTAAGAGCCAGCTGGTCCAAGATCACCCAACAGGCTTCATGTGGAAAAGTAGAGAATCAAACCTGGTTCTCCAGATTAAAGTCTGCTGCTGTTAACCACTACACCATGCTGGCTCCCATGTGATAGGGTGAATAAAAGTATAGTAAATGAAATGAAAGCTGAAAACAACTCCAAGGTAAATTTCCTGCCCTGGTTGCCCCATTTTACATAGAATGCATAGAGAAGTGGCTACAACTTTTCCCTCTTAGGATGTTGTCACCTACCCATTAGTGTGCTTCCAAAGTATAGCCACTTACCACTTAAAACTTTTCTTTCTATTAGAAAAAGAGCACCTGGGGTACAAAACAACCCCAGAAATATACTGATTAAAATACCCCTTGATTTTTTTCACAGAGAACACTGTTCCATGGAAGCATTTTTAAGTGATTGTGTAAATGTGTTGATAGTTTAAATATTTATATTCCACCTTCCCTATGGCTCAGGCAGCTTAAAAATCACAATTCTGGAGAGATACAGACCCTCCTGAAAATCTGATGACCCTTACCTATAACCTGGAGGATATTTCCCTCCCCACAGAGAGATAGGGTAGAAAAGTATCCCAACATATAATGTTAGAAATTTATTAATTTTAGATTTTTTCCTTTAAAAATTATGAAACTTTTTGTATTCTAATATCTTGGGATCAAAACAGTTTCTGTTGTTTCAAATGGACAAAATTATACAACTTTATAAAGGAAAAATAGTGAGCTATATGTAAAAGGGGAGGGGTAAATGTACTCAGAAGAAACATTCTGCCTCATGTAAAAGTGTGTTTTCAGGCTCTGGATTTTTGGGTAATGTGAAACACGATGACGTTAGTCACCACGAGCATTTTTTGGTTTTGTGGGAACATTGGAATTTGGCTTGAGGTATGAGTATACTCCAGAATACTGTGTGTGTGTTATTTTACAGATATTCCCAACACTGGTTTCTAGAAATTCAGATAAGATGGTGCAAACTTTAAAACTTTAAATAAGTGACAAATATATTAGTATTTCCCCCTTTGTCAGCGTTGCAAGCTTTTTTAGATATCAGACATGACACCATGCATTTACCCTGTGGTACGATACTTGACTGGAAGGTACAAAGAAATAAACGGATAACGGATAATTATGTCAATTGCAAATTGATTTGCAGGATGCAAATAAAACCTCAACATTCCATGACTGTGTTGGTTGGTTTTTCCCTCCCCCTCAATATTGTATTAATTATGCTTGCTCTTTCTTAGAAAACATCTGGGCAGCAAGAAGAGATAAACAATCTGGTACTGAGAAAAATTGCTGTAGATGAAGAAAATGTTGTCTTGAAGAGTGAACTCTGTCTCTTGCAGCAGAAATTTACAGATAAAATTGAGGAACTTAAGGTATGTTGACTTGTACATAGTATGAAGATGGCCCCAGCTTTGAAGTAGCTCTTTGAGCTGCATCAGTCTTTGTGGCACAGAAAGTGACAAGCTGAGAGGAAATATAGCCTTAGGCCTTAGCCTGTACCATCCAGTCTTCTCTCATGCACAAAACTCGAAGAAAGATGCTTTAAAGTAAGGAATCCATGCTTTATAACTTTCAGATAAATAGTTAATGATGGAAATGGAGCAAAGAAAGTAGGAGTGTGAAGATGTGGCTTCGTGTAATTAGATTCTGATGGGACTGGCATTATTAATTGATAAAGCAGAGGTCTGGGAGGATATGTCTGTGTGGGTCTCAAAAATAGCTGGGGACAGCATCAAAGGCAGCTTGATCAATTAATGGGCTCTTTGCAAATGTGTACTCATCAAAGCTGTCATCCAGCTAAAAAATATGACCCCTCCACCTGCATGAAAGAGGCCAATAAAAGTACACAGGTGACCTTGGCCATCAAATATAGAAGAAGCTGCTGTGAGGGTAAAACTGCACAGTTTATATTTGCTGATTAGCGCTCCCTTTTTTCCTCTCCTTCTCCCCCCCCTTTTTTTTATCGGCCCTTGTGGTACTGTTCTACAGGACACTAAGGAGTGTGCAGTGAGAAAGGAAGAGCAAAGCAGGCTGGTTATAAAAAATCTGGAGGAGGAAAATGAGGGATTAAGTACACGCTATGCTGACCTGCTAAATGACCTGGAGAAACTGAGGAAGCAGGAGGCACAATGGAGAATAGAAAAATCTGGCATTGATGCAAAAATAAAGGTATGAGAAGGAACAGGCTCCTGGATGTGATTTCAGAACTGGCTTCTCTCAGGCATTATGCTACATGTTATTTTCTTTAAATAACAAGTTATATATTCATAACTACCAGTGGGGACTGGCATTCATTTACATTCCTTCACTTAAGACCCAAAGCTTTTTAAAAATTGATGTTGCAAAGCAGGAAACTGACTTCAAATAGCCACCCTAAAATGTAATCATTAAATAATAAAAGATATTTCATTCAAATATAAACATGTAATTTTAAAAATGTTGGAAATAATCCTGTCACTCCAGAATTCACCCTCCCTGCCCCCAAGTCAGATTGGTATCCAGATCGTGTGTCCCAAAGAGAAGAACCTGTCTTGATCAGACCCAGTGATCCATCTAGTTTAGTGTTTTGTTGTCAACTAGAACACATTTACTTGGAAGAATGTCCCACTGCAGTCAATGGAACTTACTCCCAGGTCAGTGTGCAGAGGGTTGTAGTGTTGATTTCACATATTTATTTACTTCATTTATACCCGGCTATTCTTCTCAGTGGGGACCCAAAGTGGCTTACGTTGTACTCCTTTCCTCCATTTTATGAGGTAGGTTAGGCTGAGAGTGTGTCTGGCAAAAGGTCACCCATCAAGGTTCAATGGTAGAGTGGGGATTTAAACCTGGGTTTGCCAAACCCTGGTCTAACATTTTAACCACTACCTATACAGTGGATCTGATATAGTTTTATTGACAAGAACTGTGTTGTCATCCTTAAACTTTTTTTTGTTTTAATATTAACCTTCAAAGGTCTGTCAATGTAGATTTTTAGATTAAGGTATCATATTTTTTAAAAAAAATATCTGCAGTGGTCATGATAAATAGGATGGCTCTTTTCTGTTATAATAGGGCTTCTTGTACACACAGAGTTCAGTGCACAATATACATTTATAGGGAATACATCTTTTAATTGTTTTATTTGCATGATCAATTTAGGTTCTGTATTTTTAGGTTAAATTCCTCTTATAGTTATACTTATTTGTTTTTGAATTGGTGGAATATTCAGGAATATAGAAATTTGAATTCTGTCTTATAAAGGCATATCTTTAGTTCCATAATAAAGATAATCTTTATTTCCATAATGCTTTGTTCCTAAAACATTATGCAGAAGCAAATAATCTTTTGACATCTCTCCAGTTGTATTTATACTGCAGTTTCAGGGCAGGTGTATTGCAGTTTAACTATCATGACTTCCCCCCCAAAATCCTGGGGATTGTAGTTTGCTGAGGATACTGTGACAGTTCTTTATTAGAAACCCCTAGTTTCATTCTCAGGACTACAGTTCTCAGGGTCCCCTCTGTAGAGGGAATGACAGTTCCGCCAGATTTAAACTTAGCTAACTGCCATTACCTATACCCAGTACCCAAAAAAACAGCACGATGGCATTAATAGCTCAAAATCAATAAACAGGTTATAAATCAACACTCAAAATACAGATTTTAGATTTATTTTGAGTGTTGATTTATAATCTGTTTATTGATTTTGAGATATTAATTGTCAATATAATCGGTTGATGCCCTTGTCCTTTTTTTTTGTGTACTGTTGAAAGTTTCAGCATAGGTTTTTCATTTTGGTATAATTTGCATATTACCTGTACCCAGTCAGCCCTGGGGACATATCCCATGGGAGGAATGTGGAGTGCTACATATGTAAGGGGATTAAATAAGTTGTTTATATACCACCTGGGTCATTCTCAAGTCTTGCACTGGTTGATACCGTTGCATTGGCTCCTTAGGTACTTTGGACCCTGAGTCATTTAGGGCTTTGAAGTTCAAAATTAGCACTTTGCATTGTGCCTGGAAACAAATTGGAAGCCAGTGCAGATGGTATAACACTGGCTTAATATGGTTTCATTGGTTTAATATGGTAATATGCTTTGTTTAAAATATTTATGCCCCCATCTGTCTGTTAGCCTTTGTCAGTTTGCAGTCATGGCCACGACACATAGTTAAAAACAAGAGAAAGTACAAAAAATAATGGCAAGTTCTGTTGGTTTTCAAATAATTTAAGTTCTGTCTAGGAGAACGTTCTGTCTCAAGAATATCTTTTGAAAGGGGGCAGTATGACAAGTTGTATAAAAGGCCATCGGAAGTGGTCCCTTATGAACAGTTTCTGGAAGACCATTCTAGACCATCAGGGCAGAAGATGGTGAGAGTCACAATTCATACATGGGTTGTCACAGAAAGAGATGGTCATTCAAATATGTAGGTTGCAGGTTATGAAGGGATTAACAGTCCAGACCAGCTCCTCAAGTTGAATCTTGTAGTTAAATAAGTACCAGTGCAGTGGCTTAAAGACTGGTATAATACAATCAAACTTACTTCTTACTGTAAGAAGGTGAACTGCCATATTTTGCACTAGTTAAAGCTCTTGGTCTTCAGGGGAAGCCCAGCACAGAGCCTGTTATAGTAATCTCTAGTCTACAGAATCATGGAGTAGCATGGCCAGGTTAGTAGGACCCAGAATCCCTTCCTCAATTTAGCCATGTATCCATGATAATTTGGAATTTTCTATTCTCTGCTGACTGAGTGAGCGTACAATAGCGACTAGTTGTGCTGTTGCCTCACCATTGTCAGCACTTCTGCTGCAGCAGCATCCTGATTTATGATGGAGAGGTTAATCTCATTCATGTTAATTTGTTAATGAACATTTCATTAGGCCCATTATGATTAGGCCCATTGCTTCAAGATCATTATGATTGTCCCCTCCTTTAGCATATTTAGCCTCTACAGAAGCTTAATCTTTCTAGTTGTTCTTGCCCTTGCTTTGCCCCTCCCTTCAATTATCCTGTTTCCTTTGCAACAATGATCTCTGTCCTTCCTCCTTTCACCCATTTGACCCAAAGTAAATTTGGATCCAGGCCTGTGCAAGAGGGTATCAACAATTTCCTTCAGCATGGTGTAGTGGTTAAGAGCGGTGGTTTGGAGCGGTGGACTCCAATCTGGAGAACCAGGTTCGATTCCCCCTCCGCATGAGCGGCGGATGCTAATCTGGAGAGCCAGGTTGGTTTTCCCACTCCTACACATAAGGCCGGCTTGGTGACCTTGGGCTAGTTACAGCTCTCTCTGAACTCTCTCAGCCTCACCTACCCCACAGGGTGTCTGTTGTGGGGAGGGGAAGGGAAGGTGATTGTAAGCCAGTTTGAGTCTCCCTGAAGTGGTAGATAAAGTTGGCATATAAAAACCAACTCTTCTTCTTCAGGAACGCTAGGCATCCTTTATGTATTTTTTTGCATTAGTTTGGCATATGATACTAGTGTATGAACATATATGGGAAAAAACTAGTTTTCCAAGTCTGCTTTGCAGAGACAGATACACCAAGCAGAACTGAACACCATTGGCTCGTCACTAGACTTATTATGTTATCTAATTGTGTTATTAGGTGTATAAGTGCAGTTACACTACATTATGAGTTGTGCCATTATATAGTGTTTGGAGTTCATTTAACCTGTTAATTTGTTTGACTTATGATCATTAGACCTTTTTTGTCTGGTTTATTATATACTGCCACTCTTAGTCATTTTATATAATGCGGTTTACAGCATTATTTTTATGTATTGGTTACTCTCTCCTATAAAAAATAATTACATGTTTTCTAGAATCTGGAAGCTGATTTAACAGACGCAAGGGTGCAAATGGAAATCTTTCACAGTAGATGCAATGATTTGGCAACACAACTGGGAATTAAACAGACTGAATTAACACAAAAGCATTTAGACGTAGCCAGAACCAGGTATGTGCGCCACATTTTTATAAAGCATTTGTGAGCATGCTCATTCAAATGAATATGGTAAATGTCCATTGTTTGGGATTTGTGGAAAAATTCATTGTAATGCCAGTCTGCTTTGCACACTATGGAGAAAGTTTAGACTGTCTCCTGTTTATGCAGTCTATCTTGGTGCCTTTTGGCTTCTATTACAGACATTATTTTAAAAATGCATATCTTTAATTAGCATTGGGTCAGAGAGTTCTTATTCTCCACTGAAAGTCACAAAACATCAATATGATTAGTAACATAAGCAATTAATTTGAGAGGCTAAATGCCTGAAACTGACAAAAGTTTGAAGCCTAACTTTCACTTTTTAATTAGAGTCAAGTCTGACAGGTCAGCAGGAGCCTACTGCTGAAGGTTTATAATGTTGTGATTTCAGCTTTTATCTGAGGTTTTTCACATTTTAAGTTGGATCATGAGGATTAATACTGCATGTATGAAATGTGAAGGAAAAAGCTAGCCTGAACCACTTGAACCATGTAAGCTTTTGATATAGGGCAATCCTATGGTCCAACTGACTGCTATTATAACGGAACTTACACTGGGGTAACTTGTTATTACCCTATGCTGTTCTAATGGTAACATCAAAAGCAGTTAAGAGCAGTAGGAAGAAGGCAACATAGCCATGCTTACCCTAGCAATTCCTGTACACCCTTCAATCACAATATTGCTATTGAGGACACTCCCACATTAGTGTGGGAGGCACTGATATACATTCAACAATACCAGTCTTATGATAATATTTTTTAACTTTAGCCACTTGTTTTCTGACACACATGACACAAGTATATTGAAGAAAATGCACACAGTTCTTATACTTAAGCAGTTAATGTCATAGCTCATAAAACCAATAATGTCCAGAGGTATACATTAAAATTTCCTAACAATAGAATGATCCTTTGGCTAGGGAATGTGCCAGTGTCACACAACAGATAGACTACCACTTCCAGTTTTACACTAGTGAGATATGTAGCCCATTAACCAGGTGAAAGCCAGCAAATGGAATCCAGAGGATATAGGCCCCTGAGGAGAAGAGTCCAGGTCCCGCTGTGGGACTGAGGAATCTTCACAGATAGTGCCAGTAGCTCAAATTGTGTCTGTATGTTGTGAGGAGAATCAATTTTTTTTTTTTGCAAAGGGAAAGGAAAACGAACCATTTAGACAAGAAAGAATAAAACTTACAACATTAAGCTCAAAAGCAGCAATGCGATGAAGCTGTACTTAGTTCACAGTGAAAGAATATTTCAGTGCAAATCTGGTGAGGGGACTGAGTCCCACAAACACGATACAGATATGTAGCCTCAAGGTAAACCTTGTTTTTTGAAATGCTCACTGCAGATAATTTCAGATGACTCAGGTCTACAGTAATTGTGAAGTGCCAAATTTTCTGAAATGGAAAATTTTCCAGCACTTTATTTTTCTGTAGAAAATTTCTAAAAAGTACATAAAATCAATAACAATAAAAGAATGGCATTGCCAGAACAATGATAGGCAAACTTTGTCTAGCATTGGAATTAATGTTTTTGGGGTGATTATCCCTAGGAAATGTGTGGAAGAGAACATTGATTTGTAAATGGAAGGTGGGAAGGAATAAAACCAATGTCTTCTCTCACATGGTAGAAGTGGTACTGTAACCAGAAGTCTGATAGGGAACTAACAAGTAATGCACGTGATGCTCCAAAGAGTGACAGTGAAATTGAGGTGTTCCACTGACCTATGTGGATGAGAGTTAAATTTTGTTTGAAGAGACGAGTAGACAGCCACTTCCAAGGATTGATGCACAGTTCTTTGGGCTTACTAAAATTGATCTGTCCACCGTTTTCAGCTCTTTTTCTACTATATTATATTTACTTTTTACGTATTAATTTCCACATAAAGCTTTGGATTTGTTTTAATATTACATTACAACCATGCTTGATTTTCCCCCTCCCATCCACATACGTTAATTCTAGTTTTTGTTGCTATTAGGACATGAAATTAACACGAAATTTTAAAATTTTGTTTACTGTCTATGTCAAAATAATCATGCTAATTGAGATCACACTCTATTTAGAACATCAGAAACTTTTCTGGAAAGATTTTTAGTTCAGACTTTTCTGGAAAGCCCCCATAAGTGCCTACAGCTCCACAGAGCAACATCCTGACTGCATAGGAAGAGAAGCTCACAGTGGGGTCACTGTTGTCTCTCAGAAGCCTCATCAGTGACTGTTACCCTTTCCCCCTCAGCCACGTGCAATGGATATTCCCAGCCATATAGCCAATTGTAAAGTCCCTATGTGAAGTAATGGCTCAGTAGAAAAGTACAGATACACCCACAAATTCATGTGGCTATATTCTCATCAGACTTTGTGGTTTCCCTCCAATGTATGGAGCCCTACTGCTAGCGGGGGGAGTTGAATCAAGAGGATAGTGAACTATTGGAGCCCCCTCCCCCTTTCTTGTGGTGCTTCCAGTGAAAACACTGGGGATGAGATGAGATGAGATGAAGACTGTGGGCCTAGTGGCATGTAGTCTTAGTGAACCCCAGGAATAGTTTTCATATAGCGCATTCCTGAAAGGAATGCCTGCGCTGGGCTTAGGAGGCAATCCAGCGGCGTTGCCTCCTAAAGAGTCAACTCTGCCCGGCGCCAAAAACCCATGCAACCCTCATAGGGTTCTTAACAAAAATAAAAAGGGGCATTCCCGAGCCAAAAGTGTTTGGGAGGCTTACTAACGCTGGCGCTGTTACGCCCCGAGAATGCCTCCCGGCTTGCCGCTGGGGCCTGTGCTGGCAGGAGGTGGTGGCGGTCGGGGAGCGGTGCCTGGCCCTGCACACCGGCCCTGGGGCCACTCACGCCGGCGTGCGCTTTCCAGACGCCGGCGGTGTGGCCCCTTGCGGCGGCGGAGGCCGTAGTCGGCCTCCTAAGGGCTTTAAGCCCATTTTTCAGGAATGGGCTGTTAGGCGTCACAGCCTGAAGACCAGTGAACTGAGTAACTGGTAGTATGACAGATATGCAGCTGAAGTAGCCAAAAGTTTATCGAACAGCATTGGTGGTGTAACCATTTTTGAAAACACATAAAAGTTTGCAGGGGTTCCTAACCTTGTTTAACCTCTGGGCACTTCTGGAATTTTGAGAAAGTGTAGTATGTACCACTACAAAATGGTTGTCATGAGTGCAACCTACCATTATATTTAAGAATCCATTTGAAGGTGGGTGTATGTTCAGTTTTTTCCCAGTCCTCTCTTTTCATCTATTTCTTTTATTCTTTGCTCTTATGAGAACAGTCTTGAGCGCAATCAGTTCTAATAACAGAACAACAAAAAAGAGAGTAACAATAACAATAAATATGTATATGACAACTAGGGCATCAGGTTGCTCAGATCTGTTAGATTTAATTACATGGGGAAAAAACTTGGCAACTGCCAGGGTGATATTATCATCGCTTCCACCAAATAGAAACCTCCCAAATTACTTTAATCCAATATGCTCTGGACAACTCATTTCAGAAATGCACAGACCAAAGCGCTCACTGCCATAAAGGCAATAATCCGATTTTTCTATTCTAAAGGTGGTCAATACATTCCTGCTGCCATTACTGTTTTAACAGTAAAGTAGGATCACAGTTTCTATATGGTGCGCCTATCTGGGTCGAAGAATGGAGAATCTATCAATTTCCTTCTGAATTATTGTCTTCGTAAAATTACTGGTGCTCCTATGTTGCTGGTGTATCATTGTGTGCTGAACTGGGCCTTAGCTCCCTTGAAGCTCGGATTTGGGCTTCAACCTTTAGATTCTGGGTTAAGATTTATTTCTCCATGGAGCTGAATGGATATTTACATCTCCTAGCTGACTGTTATCAAACCCCATAGAGTAAACTGGTCGAATGTCATATCCAATCTTCAGGAATCTCTCTTTCTGATCTAAAAGAGCATGGGTCATCAGCAGCTCTTTCCTCCATCTTGAGCTGCTTGCAAAAATTGGATTCTGGAAGTACTAAAATTAGAGTACGTAGAGTGTGCTCACCTCTATACCTAGGTCTAAACTTGCCGCAATCCCTCCCAATGTATTTGATTTTCTGATAATCCCGCGATACAGACGACTATTTATGTTGGCTGGACTGAATGCCATTCCATCAGGGGAGTTAATAGGTCGTTTAAATAGGGTACCGTATTGCGAGAGAGTATGTCAATGTGGTTCTGGCCAAATAGACACTCTTCAGCATGCTTTGTTTAGCTGTGACTTGCTTAGTGAGGCTAGAGACAGATGGATAAAGCCTTTTGTCCAGGAATCTGTCTCCAAATTGGATAATTTGAGGGTTATTTTAGCAGGGGTGTATTTTAATAGTACACTGGCAATTGCCAAATTTCTTTCCCAATTAAGATTTAAAAATATTAATTTCTTTATGGGCTAGTTAGATAGTTACTTTTTTCGTCTTCTAATTTTGATCTCAGTGTGACATTGTTCAGGGCCGAATTGGTCATGTGAACAATATCATTAAAGTAAAGAAACCTCCCAAAGTGGCTATAAAGTTCTGCTGTTGGGATTGAATGAAAGATAGCCAACATAGGCTTGCTGGTATTTGGGAACTATCAAGTAGTCAAGATAGACTGGGCTGGAGTTTTGATACGCAAATAAAGAGGAGAACAAACTCTATGTGCCCAGATTCTGGTACTGAGCTCATCTAAGGCATAGAGGCATTTCAGAATCAGATTTCTAATAGAGGTCAGACTGAGGTATTCAATATCATTAGGGGAGATCCCCATACAGTCCAGGTGAGAGGTTACTAGTTTCTGCCAGGTTGTTCTAAAAGCATCCATCCTCAGTAAAAAGAGCCCCCCTGTTTCTGGGGAGGAGAAAGTTAGCTTCAGCCAAAATCTAAAAGCAGATGCCCAGGCCCTTGCTTCCAGGGAGTGCTTGCCTAGTTCCGATCTCAATACAATTCCTGCCTCACAATGTGGAGCTCCCCTGATTCTTCGAAAGAATCTAACAGAAAATATATTGAGCTGGTCGTGGCAACCAGATATCCAAATTGGGACACCGTATAACAGCTGAGCTCCCACTTTAGAATTAAACACTGAGAGTGCCACAGGTATATACTGACCTCCTTTAGAGAGAAAAATAACGAGTTAGTGCATTGGTTGTTTGAGCAACTAACTGTTGGGCCTCCTCTATATGTTGTTTCCATGACAAGTACTCCCAGATATCGAAATTGTTTAACTTGCTCTAACTTTTGCCCATTGATTTCCCAGTTATAAATTGGAGGTATATGTCGCTTACTAAAAATCATAATCTTGGACTTGTAATTAATTTCCAATTTTCCCCAAAAACCATACTGAGAAAAAGAGTTCAGAAAATGCCAATGGCCAACAGGAGCACAAGAGAAAAAGAGGGTATCATCTGCATATAGTAGTACAGGAATTTCAATATTAGCTAAAGAAGGGGAGTGATGATCGGGTGATTTCAACTTTGCAAACAGGTCATTCAAATATAAATTGAACAATAAGGGAGCCACAACACATCCCTGACGGACACCTCTCTGCAAAGGGAAGGATCTAGACAAATGACCTGTGTTGCTACAATGGACACATGCATAGGAGGGCTCATATAGCCTTTCAATTAGCCAAAACTGTCTACAATCGATGGAAGTGGTTCTGAACTTGGTCCATAGCTGATTTCTTGGTACAGAGTCAAAAGCTGCCTGTAGATGAATAAAGGCAACATACAAGGAGCCACTTGAGATTGTCAGTTTTTCTGCCAAGTGGTAGAGAAGTGCACACTGATCCAGCGTAGAGGGGCTGTGCATAAACACACATGAAGCTGCCTTATACTGAATCAGACCCTTGGTCCATCAAAGTCAGTATTGTCTACTCAGACCAGCAGCAGCTCTCCAGGGTCTCAGGCAAGGGTCTTTCACATCACCTACTCGCCTAGTCCCTTTAACTGGAGACGCCAGGGATTGAACCTGGGACCTTCTACATGCCAAGCAGAGGCTCTACCACTGAGCCACAGCCCCTCCCCGGCCTGCTCAGGGCCAATAGTGTGTTCTGACTGAATCCACTGTTCAAGTTTCTGATGTACATGTAAAGCATACCATTTTCCCAGCAAGGACCAAAGACTAATTGGTCGGTAGTTAGCTGGATTAGATTTGTCCTCTTTTTAATGAATTGGAACAATAATGGCTTGATGCCAACATCTAAGCATTTTGCCTGAGTTGTTGATCGATGTAAAAATAAGTGCCAGGAATTGGGCCCACCACCCGGTATCAGAATGAAGAACTTCAGATTTAACCAGGTCAGGCCCAGGGGCCTTCCCTGGCTTAAATTTCTTGATTAAGATCTGGTGAGACCCTAGGGCAAGCTGGAAGCACCCCTTGCTCCCACAGAGGCTCTTCATTCATTTGCGGACCATCAAAAAGATCAGCGTAGTATTCTTCCCATACAGCTGGGGGAAATACAAAAATCCATTCTCAAATAAATGAAATGTTCAGTAACAAAAATGGAAGATTTCACTTTTTAAAGGGCGCTAAGAAAATGTTCATGTAATAATGTAATTGCCGATGCCTGCTATCTGGTTAACATAAATTGTTGTGGGTGGCCCTAGTTACAATTTGAAAATATTTGTGCAGTTGGGGATTCTTATCGCAGAATCTAATTGAGTCCATAACCATGAGATTTAGTGGATTTTATCTAGTGTATGTGTGAAGGTATTTTAGGTATAACAGGTTCAAGGTGGATGGGATGGATTTCCCAGGTTAAGGGTGTGTGCATACATGCATATATCTTCCTCTTGTTTTCTTATCTTTTCTGGCTCCTCTCATATTTTCACTTCTTGTAGTTAGGGTCCACCCCCTCCCCTTTGTGCTGGTGTTATCGCTATTGATGTGGTGAAGTAGTTTCAAGCAAACACATGCCTCTGATGAAGTCAAATGGAGCCAAGCTGTGACCTTATGTGGCTGTTCCCTTTAAGCTACAGTTGCTACCTGGAGTTTTCAAGAGGTGGATGGAGTGTGTCTGTGCTCTGCCAGTCCATCACTACCACCACAACCTCTCTGTCTTCCCATTGCCTTTAGCACATCCCAAAGCTGACTGGAGAATAAGGGTAAGGGTGGGTAAGGGTGAAATGATAAACAGACCAACAGAGAAAGAAGGTGAAGAAAGTGAAGGAAGGCGTATGAAAGGGTGAAATGTGACAGAGAGTAGAAAAGAGGAGTGTGAATGGGAACAAGAGCACAAAGAAGGAAATTTGAAAAGGGCTAATGAATGATCAAGAAACTAGTGGGTACCAAGAACCATGTAGCCATGCACCATGTTAGGGACCATTATGATAGATGGAGGATCTGGTGGAATTTTTTTCCATGCTAGGAGTTTAGTACTAAAGGTTATAGCCCTAAACGGTAATAAGATCTCCTTGCTGGTTAGTAAGAAAGTTGTGAAACAAGAACTTGTGTGATGTAGTGGTTAGAGTGTCAGACTAGGATCTGGGAGACCCAAGTTTGAATCCCCACTCCACCATGTAAGCTTGTTAGGTGACCTTGGGCCAATCACATACTCTCAGCCTAACATACCTCACATGTTAGTTGTGAAGATAAAATGGAGTAGTATGATGTAAGACATTTTGGGTCCCCATTGGGGGGAAAGGAAAGGGTATAAAAGAAGTAAATAAGTATGAGTCAACTTCCTGTGGCAGAGCCATTCATTACCATAGAAAGGCATATGACCCTAGCCTAGCCAGAGGAGTACAATGGGTGCCCTGAGTCCTAAGCCATAGAGTGTTAGGTAGCAATGGTAAGAGGAGACCTTACTGCAGACAGGAAGAGAAAGAAGCAGGAGATATAAAATAAAACTTCGGAGTTGGATAAGGAAGGAAGGAAGCCATTTTTATAGGCACCTTCAGAAGGAGGAAGGGGCCACTGGAGCCTAGGAGACAAGCCATGAGCTCATGGTCTTGAGAAAGCAAGGGATGCTATTTGAATACTGAAATGAAGATGAATGCAACTTAAAGATTTGGGAAGCCTGTCTCTCATTACATCTTAAGAGGCAAGTATAATACCAGGGAAAGAGAAAGTAGATTTATTTCCATTTCTTTGAGCGTTGCTCAGTTTGTTGTGTTTGCCTATGCAGCATGTGCTTTTCATTTACTTATTAAACTTCTTTTCATTTTAAATATGGTCAATCTGTAAATTGCATGAAGTCCAGTTCAGTCCACACTAGGGTTGTGCATATCAATATACCCGAACTGAAAATAAACCCAAAATTAGCCATTTCGGCAATATTCGGGTTTCAGGTAGACTGAATATCAAAACCTGGGAATTTGCCGAATAATTATTCAGCTTTTAAGGGAATTGCCTATTCGGCTTTGGGCAGATTCCAGGTTTTGATATTCGGTCTACCCAAAACCCAAATATTGCTGAAATGGCGAATTGTTCAGCTTTTTCAGGTTCAGCTATTCACCCTTGCTCAGATGCTTTCTCCCTTTTTTCTGTGTTTGACTAGTTTTGTTAGGGCCCCATAGTTGGGGCCCTTTTGAGGTAGTGTTTGTGTAATTGGAGCCAACTTGGTCTGACAACCATTCAGTGGGTTGATCTGCAATTCTGCATCAAGCATAAGGGTTATTTAAAAGACAGGGCTCACCCAGTCCCGTCCAGAGGGATATACCTTCCAACTAAAAAGAACCAGCTTCAACAGCTGCTCACACCACCAGGCTTCCAAAGAATACTTCCTTACCCGCCCAGATGAGCAGTCTCCTTCAGAACAGCCCTTGTGGTTGAGACTTTGGCTGGCTCCGATATCATCCCCCCCCCCATAAAAACCTGCTTTCAAAAAGAAGGTCGCCCGAGTAGTGGCTTCGTTTCCCCGCACCATGACCATCTCTTGAAATCAGATTTTTGGTGACTATAATAAAGGACTGTTCACAGGACCACCAAAAGAAATTTTTGCCACCAAATTTGCCACCAAAATTTGCCACCAAAAGAAATGTTTTCCGTGCCTTATTTTTCTTGCGTTTAAGCTGTTTTCCTCAGTTTGGAAGCTAATTTGCATGGACATCATGCTTTGCGCCCCAGGTACAAAGGAAGCCCCCAGACTTTGAGGCACCAGCCTGCCAATTGGCTCTTTCCACAATCTTCGGCAATGCTGAACTTCTGAACCTGACAACCGATGGACAGCTTGACTCGCAAATGCTTGGAGGATGGGGGTGAGCCCTTTGGCCCATAAAATTGGACCCCCTATCCCAAAGTTCACCAAACTTTGCTGACTGTCTAAGAAGAGGCCCTTGCAGCCATGCTGCAAATTTGCTGACTCTACCTCCAAAAATGCCCCCACAAGAGCTTCAAAAAAAATCCCCATGGACTGTAATGGACCTGATTTTTTTTCCGGTAAACCTAGAAATAAAGCTGAAATACCCCTTTACTGGTATGGGTATTCGACTTATTCTGGGTTTACAAAAAAAATCAGGCCCAACAAACCTGAACCCGAAATGTACACAACCCTAATCCACATTTTTTGCACAACCCTAATCCACATTTACAGGAACAGAAGTGGGACAGCTCTTAAGTCCTATTCACACACAGCTTATATAACAGAGATTAGTTCCCTCAGTAGCAATTTGAAAATTCATAATTCGTTTAAGCGACTAAATGCAAGAGGAGCCTGGCTACAGATCCTCAGGCTGGACAAACCTCCAAGAATTGTGGCAGTGGTGATGTACCCTGAGAAAAGTGAGGAGTGCCGGAAGAGGACCCTTGTTGGGGTGTAGCAGCTGGGGACGAGCTGGATGAGTAACTTCTTCATTCTCTGTGGTGCATAAACAGGTACTGGTGAGGCCTGTCTCACCACAGAGGAACAACAGCAAGAATTCTGCAGTGATAGACTGAGGAATTCTTCTAGCTGTCCCCATCCATGTATATCTATGCTGGATACTGCTTCATTACTATCTGTCCTGAACTCTAGAGCAGGGGTGTCGAACTCGATAGTTAGGAGGGCGGGATATGACATAAAGGTCACTAGGTTGGGCTGGGACACGTGTACCCGATCAAATCAATAAATAAATACTATATAATTGTTGCTGTTATATATTACTGCTTATTATATCATTATTTATTATAATATATTTATACTTTTTCTTTTGATATGGTTGTGATATGGTTTCTATTTAATTTCTTTTGTTGCTTATATATATAAAAATAAAATTTTATAAAAATTAATACATTTCAGTTCTGAAATGGTGGACTTGGAATATGCAAGCACCCCCATCTGCATTCAGATGGGGGGGGGGCTTGCATTCTCCCAGGTCCAAGGGAACATGGGAGCATGCAAGTCCTCTCCCCTCCCCCCAATCTGTGTTCAGATCAAGGGGCTTGCATGCTCCCAAATTCAGGTGGACTTGGGAGAATGCAAGCCCTGTCGATCTGAGCACAGATTTGGGGGGGGGGTTGCAGTCTCCCAAATCCAGGTGGAGTTGGAAGAATGTAAATCTCCCTCCCCGCATCAGGACTTGGGAGCATGCAAACCATTCCCCCCAATCTGCCGTCAGATTGGGAGCATTCAGATCGACAGGTCTTGCATTCTCCCAAGTCTTCCTGAACACGGGAGCGTGCAAGCCCCAGATCTGAATGCAGATGGGGGGAGGGCTTGCATACTTGACAGGGCTTGTATTCTCCCAAGTCCACCTGAACTTGGGAGCATACAAACCCTGCCAGACTGAATGCAGATTGGGGGGGGGCTCTCCCCCATCTGCATTTAGATAGACGGTCTTGCATGCTCCCAAATTCAGGTAGAGTTGGGAGAATGCAAGCCCCCAATCTACGTTCAGGTTGGGAGCATTCAGAGCAACAGGGCTTGCATTCTCCCAAGTCCAGGTGAATTTGGGAGCATGCAAGCCTTCCCTATTTGCATTCAGATCATTCATGCTCTCAAGTTCAGGTGGACTTGGGAGAATGCAAGCCCCACCGATAACGCAGATGGGGGGGTTGCATTTTCCCAAATTCACCTGGACTTGGGAGAATGCAAGCCTACTTCCGATCTGGACTTGGGAGAATGCAAGCCCCATCCATCTGAACGCAAATGGGGGAGCTTACATGCTCCCAAGTCCTGGGGCCTGATACTCTGCCCGGCAGCCAACACACCCTTTTTATATCCTACTGATTTCTCATTCTACAGAACTTCACTCCCGCTTCTCTGACTCCTTGTTCTCCTGCAGTAACTCCACCCCCATAGGAGGCACAGTTTGTCATCGCTCCACCCCTTCCACCCAAACACACCCTCAACCCCAGAAAAGGACTTTAAGTGAATAGGTAAGAGGCTTCTTTGGCTGCAGAGGCAAACACACTGCAGCCTGGTGCAGGGGGAGTAGGGGGGTGGGTGGCTCAGTTCCGCGGGCAGGATAACTGGACCCAAAGGGCCAGCTCCGGCTCGGGGCCCGTATCTTTGACACCTCTGTTCTAGAGAGCTTTGAGATCCCTATGAAATAATACCTTGCTGTCCAGTGTTGTTCACTGCTGGTCCTGAGGGTCTCACTTGAGTGCAGATCACAGGTAGTGGAAACACTTTTGTACCTCTTGATTATCTGGTTGTCTGTGGAGAGGCAAGATGGGGGTGGTAAGGAATGACTGACAACAGATAAACCTTGTAACTAGATGTTCATTTGTGAACAAATATTGGACAAGATGTCTTACATCTTCCTATTGTGACCTGATGCACACTTAAGTTTAGCTCACTATAATACATGGTTTGTAAATCGTGAGCCAGCCTTTGCAGTGCATTTTGTAGTCTATCTTGGGTTGCAAATGTTATGTTGGCAAAAGGATTAAGTATGGCTAAAGTAATCAGGGTTTCCTTAGCCAAGATTGCAAAGTCCCTGAAAATCCTGGTTTGAAATTCAAATCAAGAATGGAACTCGGGTTAGCTTGAATTAGAGTTAGTGTAATGCTGAACCGTGATTAGGACCAACATGGGAAGAAAGAATTCATATCTAGGAAGGAAAAGAGGAAGAGTATGTTCCAGAGGCTGGTTGTGATTTTTCAGTTTGTTTTACTTTTATTTGTAGCATCTCTGCTGTGGTCATCCCTGCTATCAACGAACATCTTGTTTTTTTAATTGCTCTTTAGCGTATTTTTTCTGTTTCCTTGCTCTTACCAGTTCCCTTACAGTTGTCAGTTCCTCATGGATTTTGCAACATTAACTAACTAATAGCTTTATGTATGTTTTCCATGGGGTGGGGGGGTCAGCTGAACTTCAATTTACTTGGGTGCAATCAATATCTAGCCACATTATGTTGAAATTTCCCTGTGGACTTACCTCGTACTACCTGGGAGTGCTGAACAATATTAGACATCATATGCTATCTTCTCTCATCTATGGAGGGTACGAGTGCTAATCAGAACACTGTCTTTCCTGCATTATTCTTTAATTCAGATATTACTGATGTGGCAACTAGTCACAGAGAAATAATATGTATGCTGTACCAGGAACATAGACGTTATAGACACTAGTATAGATTAGAATCCATTTTGCATTTTTAGGCATACATTAAAAATGAGCCAAAATGCACTTTTACTACCACTTTTGAATTCTGGTTATGAGTATAGTGCAATAGCTAGTAGTACGGCATAACTGACCTTTGTTAATTAATCATCAGTATTCACTGAGAGATACATAGAAGGAGATGAATGAAATGTTCTTATCAGTATATCTAATTCTCAACATGGCCCCATCTGTGCATACTTAAATCCGGAGCTCGGGGCCATGGGGGACAGACAAGATAATTTGTAGAAAAATATAAAATCTGAAAATGATAACAGAAGTGCTTGTTGTTTTAAGAAACAGATACCTCTGCTAGACAATCACAACAGTATTTAAGATTTGGTTTCTGTCAACAAAAGGCGGGGAAGAGAAAGGGCCCCTTCCAGGGCTGTTTTGGCCTTTGAAGGAGGACTCATTGGAGCCAGGCCCACCAGCAACCACCAGGCTACTGGCTACCACACCACTTCCATGACTTACCCAGGCCTGGATGCTTGCTTCTGCTCAACAACAGCCATCCCATGAAAGCTAGTGTGGTATAGCAGAATAGGGGTTAGAGAATTAGACTCAGATCTGGGAGACAAAAATTGACCACTCTGTCATGGAAGCTCACTGAGCCACACCCTGTCAGTCTAACCTACCTCACAGGGTTGTTGTGAGAATAAACTGGAGGAGAGGAGAATTATGTAAGCTGCTTTTGGTCCCCATTGTGGAAAAAGGTGGAATATAAATAAAGTAAATAAATAACATATATACCTGAAGATGGGGGCAGATAAAAGATAGTTTGGTTGCTAGGTGGGAAGGAAAGAAGGGAGCAAAAAATGAGGAGACGTTATGGGGGCTTGCAGGAAAGGAAAAGAGGAAAGAGGGTGGGGAAATGAGGTGCCCCCACCTTGAGTCCTTGTGGGTCCCTGCTTGTACATTATATAATAATACCTATAAGGTGGCATGGGAGGAAGGCAGCATGGTATAGCCCAATCTCATCAGATCTCGGAATCTGAACAGGGTCAGCCCTTGTTAGTATTTGGATGGGAGACCACCAAGGAATACCAGAGGAAGGCACTAGCAAACCACCTCTGTTAGTCTCTTGCCTTGAAAACCCCATAAGGGGTCTCCATAAGTCAGCTGCAACTTGACTGCACTTTCTACACACACACATAAGGTGAACATAAGAAAGGCCCTGCTGGATCAGACTAAGGCCCATCAAGTCCAGCAGTTTGTTCACACAGTGGCCAACCAGGTGCCTCCAGGAAGCCACAAACAAGATGACTGCAGCAGCACCATCCTGCCTGTGTTCCACAGCACCTAATATAAAAGGCATGCTCCTCTGATACTAGAGAGAATAGGTGGCATACACTGTGTACACAAAGAGAAGGAAGCAAGGAAAGGTAAGCATATGGGGTCTGTCAGGAGGAAAGAAAGATGAAATAGTGTGGGGAGGGGAATAATGGGGAAAGTGAAGTCCCCTCTCCACCCCAGTAAGTCCTTGCTGGTTCCCTGCTGCACAACTGGGCCTGTCTGGGCAGCCAGTACTACAAAAAGGTTTTCCTAAGGAGAAGTTGCTAAGAGGAGGAAAGGAGGGAAAGCAGATGATGGTGGGCAGATAAATGTAGGTTGGCTGAAGGGTCAGGGTGAGAAGGAGAGAAGCGAGCAGGAAAGTGGGATAAGCTTTGGGGGCTTTCAGGGAAGGAAAAGAGGAAATAGGCAAAAATGAGAGGCTCCCACACGTTTTTGCGGTCCCCCACTTGTAATTACTGTAATATAGGTACATCCAATTAAAGTAGGTTACATCACACAATAGTAATGTTTATCTTTTAGTTGGGCAGAACTATAGCAAGAAGAAGGGTATAAATCATGTTGCTTGGGATTTTGTTTAATTATTGGCATATATGACTGTCCCACGCCCAGGCTAGCCCCGGGCGCGGGACTGCCCGGCGGCGCACTTACCGGGCAGGAGGAGGCGAAGCCGGATGGGGAAAAGGGGGCAGGGCCGACAGTGCCACAGCCCACGGAAGCCCCGGGAGAACTGCCGGCCTGGCCGGGAGGGCTGGGGCAGGGCGATGCGGCAACGCCGCCCGGCATTGGCAGGGTTTGCGGGGCGATGCTTCCGCCGGCCCAGGCGCTGGGGCGAAGTCCCCCGGCAGAGGAGGAGCCGGGCGGGGAAGGGCCGGAGGGGCGAAGAGACGGGAGCGGCAGAGCACGAGCCGCCGATCAGCTGGGGCGGGGCCGCAGCCCTCCTGAGGGGGAGGGCGGATGGACGGAGCTGCCAGGGGCTGATTGGTGGAGCCCCTGTCAGACAGGAGGGGAGATGGGAAAGGAGTGGAACCCCGGAGGGCCTGGCTGGCTATATGACGGGGAGGGGATGGAAGGCCAGGGAGGAAGCGGTGCCGGGCGTCCCTGGAGCCGGTGTGGCTCAGAGGAGCAGGAACGGACCGTGGGCTGAAGAGGAGGAAAGGAAATCCTCTCAGGAGGCCCATTCTGAGGCCAAAGGAAGCCCTCTCCAAGTCAAGCCGGCCAGGCCGCGGGGCTAAGAGGCGGGGCCCGAGGGGACGGATCCTCACAATGACCAACTGTTATGAGTTTATTGCTTTCTATTTTGCACTTATGATGGAAAACTGCTTCTTTATTCTGTCAGTCTACATTCCAACACCTGTAAAAATGAGCTTCATAACGAACAGATTTACAGGTGAAGCAACTAACACTAGCAACTCTTGTCATCCCTGCTCAGGCCTTTTGTTCTCCTTTGTCGTTTAGACGTTTACTTGTAGGGCATTAACCTCAAAATCTGTAGACAGATGTGTATCTGAAGTTTGAAATTGTAAGCTTTGAGATATCTTCCTTTATAGCTTTTACAAAGCCGCTAGGTTTTGAAAGGCATCCTGTGATCAACTCCAGTATCCTGCTGCTTGGCTGCTCTCCCTCTTCTTACAATGTAATGACTGTGCTTTCTGTGAAAGTTCACTCGGCAAAAGAAGGCTTTGACTTCAGCAGCTGTGGGAATGAACGGAGCAGCTGCATGACCTAAAGCTTCTGAGATATATTAGAAAACCCCACAATATCCTCCCTCCTCCCCCAGTCCAATGCTCTTCTTCATAGTA
Organism: Euleptes europaea; assembly: GCF_029931775.1. Classification (NCBI taxonomy): domain Eukaryota; kingdom Metazoa; phylum Chordata; class Lepidosauria; order Squamata; family Sphaerodactylidae; genus Euleptes; species Euleptes europaea. The sequence continues at coordinate 38,217,612 of NC_079315.1, read as the reverse complement.
GTTTACAGAAAAGGGGAGAAATGGCATCAGATGTATTCATTGTTAACTTATAAGCATTTCGTTTATATTAATATTGGAAAATTGTTAATTTAAAGTAGTTATTGTAGTATCTGAGAGCAGATTTTGGCCTCAGGAAGAATGTTATGTGAATAAATAGAGATGTTTCAATTATGAAAACTGTTGACAACTTTGAACAGGAAGATCCTAGAACAGTGATGGCGAACCTTTTAGAGACCGAGTGCCCAAACTGCAACCCAAAACCCACTTATTTATAGCCAAGTGCCAATACAGCAATTTAACCTGAATACTGGACATTATTGCTAGGGTTGCCAGGTCTCCAGCCACCGCCTGGAGGTTGGCAGCCCTAGTAGGGGAAGGGGGAGGGATGGAGAAAGGAAGGAACTGGGAGAGGAAAGAGAGTGAAGGAACTGGGGAAGGAAGGAAGGAAGAAAGAAAGGGGGGAGGGACAGAGAAAAAGAAAGAAAGAAAGAAAGAGAAAGAAAGAAAAAGAAAGAAAGAAAGAAAGAAAGAAAGAAAGAAAGAAAGAAAGAAAGAAAGAAAGAAAGAAAGAAAGAGGAAGGTAGGTAGGAAGGAACTGGAAAAGAAAAGAGAAGGAAGGAACTGGGGAAGAAAGGATGTAAGGAAGGAAGGAAGTGTCCTGGGTCGGGCCTCAAGCCCCACCCAGGACTTGCTCCAGGATGCACACCTGAAGTTCTCCCCCCCCACCAGCAGCTCTGGGGAGGCGGCGAGGCAACGGCGCGGGACGGCGGAGACGTTGGGCCCCTGCGCAGCGGCATAGGGCACCTGCTGTCGGGGGCAGGGGAGGAGGAGGCGGCGAGAGCGAGGGTGAGCACGCCAACACTTGCGACCCCGCCAGCCTGCGGGCGACCTTAGGGGGCGGGGAGGGAGAAGGCAGAGGCCACGCAGCCACGCCCAAGCCGGAGGACTCGAGGGTGGCTCCCGCTACCCCCCAAGCTTACCGCGGAGTCAGGGACGAGCGCGAACGGGGGAGAGGGGGAGGACGGCGGGAAATGGCAGGCCTTTCTCCGGCGGACGCGCGGCTGTTGAGGGGCCGCATGGCCCTCCACGATCGCCCGGAGGAGGAGGAGGAGGCGGGCTAAAACGGCAGAGGAAGAGGCGCCTGAGGAGGAGGACGATGGCGGCGGCAGCCTGGAGCTGGACTGCTGGGAGCCGCCTGAGGGGGACGAGGAGGAGGAAGGCGGTGAGGAGGAGCTGCTGCTGGAGCCTAGAGGAGGAGGCCCCGCCTCGTTGCTGCTGGCCTCCCCGCCGCCTATCAGCTGTTGCGGAGCAAGGGGGGGGGGAAGAGGAAGAAGCCAGTCGCGTGCATGCGAGGCAGGAAGCTGACCCGCCGACGCACGCACGGTGGGGGGGGGAGCTCAGCTGAGAGAGGGAGGGGCACAGACGACCCAGGAGGCCTTTTGGAGCTCACCCACGCGTGCCAGCAAAGAGGGCTACGCGTGCCGGAAGTGGCACGCGTGCCATAGGTTCGCCAACACGGTCCTAGAAGTACCAACATTACATGTGATACAGAAAATTTAAGGACAGTGTCAAACCAGTAGTAAATATGCATGTTTTCCTCCAAACTGTGGCTTGCACATTTTAAGAACCCAAAATATTACCATATTTTTTGCTCCATAGGACGCACCTTTCCATAAGACTCACCTAGTTTTTAGAGGAGGAAAACAAGAAAAAATCTTGTTTTCCTCCTCTAAAAACTTGTCTTATGGAGCGAATGCCTGCTGGGCCTCCCAGCTGGCTGGGCGCACAGAGCCGGCTGGGCGCAAGCGCGTCCGGCGCAAGCCGGCGTTCCTCGCCCCGACGGCCAGCTGGGAGGCAAGCGGGGCTGCACAGAGCCGGCTGGGTAATATCGGCTGGGTAAATACGGTAATATCATAGGCATGCTCCTCTGATCCTGGAGAAAACAGGTCTGCACATTGACCAGTATCCATTTTTACTAGTATCCCTCTCCTCCATGAACATGTCCACTCCCCTCTTAACGCCTTCCAAGATGGCAGCCATACCACCACCATTCAGTGATCTAAAGCAAGCCAGTTACTGGCAAACCTCAGACACTCCGCTGTCTGCAAGATAGTGGTAATATTGGCCTACCTCGCAGGGTTATGGCAAGGTTTCCTGCACACTCCAAAATGCTATTGTAAGAACTGCCTTCACAAACCCAGCCTAACAGCTTGGCAGACCTCTCCAAGGCCAGTGCCTGGACTCGCTCCTCACCCAGGCTGTGGATGGCCCCTCACTGACCCCTATCATCTCCCTATAGAGCTCCTGCCCTCTCCCCTCTGCAACTGCCTCCCCACTTCCTACTTGCCCTGACCTGGATGGCCCAGGCTAGCCCGATCTTGTCAGATCTCGGAAGCTAAGCAAGGTTGGCTCTTGTTAGTATTTGAATGGGGGACTGCCAAGGATGTCCAGGGCTGCTAAACAGAGGCAGGCAATGGCCAGCCTGATTTGGTCAGATCTCAGAAGTTAAGCAGGATGGGCTCTGGTTAATACTTGCATGGGAGCTCACCAAGGAAGTCCGGGGTCAGTGGGAAACCACCTCTGTTGTCTCTGGCCCTGAAAACCCTCCAGGGTCGCCATTAAGTCGAATGCGACTAGGGTTGCCATCTCCGGGCTGAAAAATACCTGGAGATTTTGGGGGTGGAGCCTGAGAAGGGCGGGGTTTGGGAAGGGACTTCAATGCCATAGAGTCCAACTGCCAAAGCGGCCATTTTCTCCAGGTGAACTGATCTCTGTTGGCTGGAGATCAAGCGTAACAGCAGGAGATCTCCAGCCACCACCTGGAGACTGGCAATCCTAATAGTTAAATGTAGTTGGATGTTATGGTTGGGAAGGAAATGACAGGGAGAGAGTAGGGTTGCCAGCCCCGGGTTGGGAAATACCTGGAGATTGAGCCTGAGGATGGCGGGGTTTGGGGAGGGGAGAGATCAGTTGTAACAGCAGGAGAAATCCAGCTAGTACCTGGAGGTTGGCAACCCCTAACTGCGACTAGAGGGCCGTTTCCACCGCCATCCCCGCTTCTCACCATAACAGATGCAAAGTTAGTCAAAACCGCGGAACTTTGAAAGCTCCTAGCCTGGAAAGGAAAGACCATTTATGCCTGGGAGGTTTTGCCTTGGATTTGCTGCTCTCTAGATGCACATTTTCCCCAACTGAATTCTCAAAACTCTGCACGGGGGCTTATTTATGAACTTTGAGAATTTGGATGGGGAAAACGTTCATCTGGAGAGTGGAAAAATGAAAGGCAAAACCTCCCAGGCATAAACGGCCAAAGTTTGCTTGGTGCCTCTGCCCCGGGCCGTGCTTGCAAGGCGAGGCGTTCAGCTCCGCTGGCTCAATAGGAGCATGGACACCATCCAGGAGAGGCAGACAGAGAAAATTCCGCAGTGCCGCCTCTGGCACCCACCTCTGCCTGGACTCCGCCAGTCTTTGGCTCGGAACTCTGTGCGATCCTGAAGCCTGGCTGGGGACTGCAAGGCGCGCGTGTGTGTGTGGGTTTGAGGCCGCCCCCCCTCTTTTTGCAGAACAGATCTTTTCCAAAACGAAACCCGGGGGGGGGGCAGGAGAAGCCGCCTGGCGTGCAAGAGGGCGTGTGCCGCCGCCGCCACGCTCTGCAAAGCTGCCCCGGGAGTGCCCGCCACCAGCCTGTCGCTCGGCCCCAGAAGTTCACCTGACCAGCAAGTCTTTTGCAAGCGGGGTCAGATCTGGCCCTTTGTGCACGGGAGGTTGTGCCTGGATTTGCCGCTCTCTAGATGTACATTTCCCCCATCTGAATTCTCAGTACTCTGCATGGAGGCTTATGGTTGAATGTTGAGAATTTGGATGGGGAAAATGTGCATCTAGAGAGCGGCAAACCTAAGGCAAAACCTCCCGTGCATAACTGGCCAGAGAGAGGGGGGAAGAGGTGCCTGCATGGCCGCTGATGCCAGGAAGTTCCCCCCGACAGCCTCGATCTCCCTCTCTCTGCTGAGTAACGCCAAAAACGTCACCTGCAGCCCGAGCGCAGAAATGCAGAGTCATCGCAGCCTCGACGCGCTTTCCAAAATAAATACATTGTTTTTAAAAAAAATCTCAGCCTCGTTCCAGGCTCAAAGGCAAAAAGTCCGGAAAGTAGCCGGCGTCCAAAAACGACCCCCCTTCCCCCCCCCAGTTATTTCACTCAAAAAAGAAAAGCGGCGCAAAGAGGAGATCTTTTGGGGAAGGAGGAACGCGGCGCTTCCTCCAAAGTCACCGGATCGCTGCAAAGGCTTCTCTCTCTCCCCCCTGGTGTCCACTCACTCGTCCTTCCACACAAGACGATCTGCGAGACGGGGCGGGGGGGATTGCCTCCGCCGGCCTCTTTAAGGCGGCATGGCTTGCAAAACCCAAGCCGCTAGTCCCTCGGAACCTGCCACTACCTGCTAACTCAGAGAGGGGGGCCTCTGCATTCCAAAGTTCCTTGCACTCCAAGGCTTGCTCTGTGTGGCCCCGCCCGCCTCCCAGCTGGCCGTCGGGGCGGGGAACGGCACGCGCCCAGCCGGCATTCGCTCCATAAGATGCACGGACATTTCCCCTCACTTTTGAGGAGGAAAAAAGTGCGTCTTATGGAGCGAAAAATACGGTAAGTATTTAAGACCCCAAAATATTAAGTAAAATCTTGGTCTCTAAGGTGCTACTGGACTTGGATCTAGCTCTTCTGCTGCTGACTAACATGGCTATCCACTGAAACTATCCAGTGCACACCTGTGTCACTTTCCCTTTAAGCAGTACTGGGGGAGTCTATCAAGGCAGAGGCTTAAAAGAAAAGTGGGGAAAAGTGGCCAATTGCCCTCTGCATTTGCAAAGTCTTTTTCCCTATGGTGGAAGTGCAATCTTTGGCATTCCCGCTGTAAATTCGTCTGCAATTACTTCCTTCTTTGCAGCACTAAAAGATCAGCTGTCTCTTAGTGTTCTAATCCTTTGGAATTTCTGTAAGATGTAGTCATTTTAATTGTACCAAGAATTGTGAACTATAGGTTTATACATCTTCTATATACAAAATTGTGTACCCATAAAGTAATATCAAATTAAAATTGGAAGCATTTATAATGTTGGGATTCTCAATAACTAGATATTAAGAGTATTGAAAATAAAAATTTGACAGCCCATTCCTGAGCTTGTGGGCCAAATAGGCGTAGGAGGCGCCATGACCCCTACACTGGCATCCATGCCACTTGCTCCATGCAAATTGACACGGGCACAATGCCACTTGCGCCGGCCCCACCAGGACTGCCATGGCAGAGTGGCCCTCGGACGCCGGCTCAGCCTCCCACCAGCATCTTACCAGCGCAAGTCCTCATGCTGACGTCCCGGGAGGCGTTCCCAACCTGGGAATGCCCACTTTAGCAACAGTGGTGCTGCACCAGCTTTTTGTTGGCACAGCATCACTGTTTTCAATGGGGCTTCCCCCCCTTTTCTTATTTTTCTCTTTTAAAAAACCTTCCCCCCACCCCACTGCAGCGGCCAAACCTCTTTGGAGGTGCTGCGCCACCGCCATGGCCACACCATCCCCAGCTGCTGCAGCTCTCAGGAATGAGCTGTAATAGTAGCATAGAATATCATATTAAACCACTATTCTAGCTATGTAGTAGCTATGCTTCTGAAAACACCTATAATTAGATTTCTTATCTCCTAGAGAATTTTGAATTAAAAAAATTATTAATTTATACCTCACCTTTCTTCCCAATTCGGACCCAAAGTGGCTTGCATTGTTCTCTCCTCCTCCATTTTATCCTTACAACAACCCTATCTAGTAAGTTAGGCCCAAAGCCACCGAGCAAGCTTCCATAGCAGAGTGGGGAGTCAAACCTGGGACTCCCAGATTTTAGTCCAATGCTCTACCTAGTATACCCCACTGGCTCTCTAGCTATGCTTCTGAAAACACATATAATTAGATTTCTGATCTCTTAAGGGATTTTGGCTCTCTTTAAATATTTTTTGCTAAATAACAGAATGGAAGATAGGAAATTCAAAAATCAGGTCATTTTAATCTTTATTCCTATCACAAGAGTTAGCATCTCAGCTATTCCTTAGAATGTGTTGTTGCATGACTTCATAGAAAATGGACTTTTCTCAACGCATCATGTTAATTATTTGTTCAGATGATTGATGTTACCATTCTCGCTCAGATGGAGGAGTGCATCTTAGAATGGGTGTTTCCATTCCTCTTACTTCGGGAGGCAGGAACCAAAATCAAACTTCCTGTCTCTTGAGGGAAACGCCCCTCACTGCTCAGTTCTGTTTCCTGCCTAGCACGGGAGAGCAGCCTTTTAGCAGCTCTTTGCTACATCTTAGAAAATCCTATCTTCTAAACTACCTATTCTTTCTAAAGCTAATTCTATTCAATCCTATTCTATTCCTATCTACCTAAACCCCCCTCTGTCACCTTTCAGACCTTTTTAAAGTCTTTTTTTCAGGGGGGGGGTTTAAATTCCCACCAAAACAAAATGGCGGCTGATCGCCCTGACACGTATATTGTGCCAGGGGATTTAGACCCGGGCCTACTAATGGCCATGACACCCGCCCAAGAACTGCCCTCATGTAGTCACACCAGTGACTTGAAGGGCAAAAGCAAGAAAGGGGGAAGCGGGAGCAGCAAGATAAAGTGAACCGGCTCGTCACACAGTAGGAGCACCAAGCGCCTGCTTGCTGCCGCCCGCGTATCAGCTGCAGCCAACAAGCCTGGCGCAAAGCGTGGTCAGGGGAGCTCTTTGGTGACTGCCGTTTCCCCAGCAGTGAGCGGTTTGAAGCTGGAGACTTCAGTAGTGGTTGGCGTCTCGCCTGCATTAACTGCAGCTCCGGCCACAGGCATCTCGCACTTGTTCCCACCGCTGCGGCTTTAGGCATCTCGCCTTTTACAGCGGCTGCTCCGACTTTAGGCGCCTCGCCTTCCTCAAATCCCAGCCGGGCGGCTGCAACTCATGGTACAGTAGCTTCCTCCCCTCCTCTTTTGGATGCGGGAGGTTTATCATCCCTCAGAGCCAAGCTCTCCATGTTAATAAAAGACGCCTTCATGGAAGGCTTAAGGGCAGTCCAGCTCTCTTCCCCTAACCCCTCCATACATGGGCCACAATCACCCTCCCAAGAACCCCTAGCGTTCCAAGTGGATGGGTCCAGCTCATTCTCTCCGGATAAGGGGAACAAACGCTGGGCGTCCTGGTGGCCCTACTGCGCAAGGAGTGCATATGCATTCATCCGTACTTAGACAATATCCTGATTTGTGCCCCTTCAAGATCTCTAAGCCTTGCTCACACTGATCGGGTGCTGAGGTTGCTGGTTGACCACGGGTTTATCGTGAACGTCAAAAAGAGTCACCTGGACCCCTCTCAAAGGCTCCGCCACCTGGGAGTGTATATCGACACAACCTCAAACTCCCTCTTTCTCCCAGAGGACAAGATTGCCAACATCTGCTCCCTGGCCAAAGAGACTCTGAAGTCAATATTCTCGCAGCTAATGTCCCTAGCCAAGCTACAGGGACACATGATATCTTGTATACTAGTGGTCCAGTAGGTGTGACTTCGAGCCAGATCGCTTCAGTGGTTCTTAAGAACTTATCAGTCTGACATACTATCGTGAAAGGACAGAAGACTTACTCTTTCCAAAAAAGCTCAAGCCAGTCTCAGATGGTGGTCTGCCCCAGGCAACCTGTCCAAGGGTCTAGTCTACATCCGTCAGACCCCGATACAGATGTTTACGGATGCCTGCCTCGGGCTGGTGAGCCACCCTTCTCGGCCAACCAGCCCAGGGCACATGGAACAACCAAGAGAGGAAAATGAATATCAATGCCCTGGAAATCAGGGCAATACTGAAAGCCCTACTATTCTTCCAACGGCAACTCCGGGGGGTGGACCTGATCAGAACAGACAACATAGCCGCCACGGCTCACATCAACAAACAGGGCAACTCTCGTTCATCAGTCCTACACAGAGAGGCCATAGCAGTACTACATTGGGTGGAATCCCATCTGTCGTCCATATTAGCAGAGCACATCCAGGGGACCCTGAACGTCCAGGCAGACTGGCTCAGCAGAAAGAGCATACAAGAAGCTGAGTGGTCTCTAAATGAGGAGGTTTTTCATCTTATTACTCTTCAATTCGGGACACCCCTGGTGGACCTTTTTGCCTCCAGCAACAACCATCAGCTCCTGAGATTCTACACCCAGTATCAACTGCCAGGGGCGAAGGGCACGGATGCCCTCATGACTCCTTGGCCGGCGAGCCTGCTCTACGTATTTCCTCCACTTCCCCTAATCCCGAGGGTCCTCAGGAGAATACGCCTGTTACAAGCCTCAGTCATCATGGTGACCCCTTACTGGCCCCGTCACCCTTGGTTCCTCTCGTTGATAGAAGTGTCCTCTCAAGAACCCTGGAGACTTCCGGAGAGACCCGACCTTCTCCTCTAAGGTCCGATATGCCATCCAGACCCAGGCTGGTATCAAATGACTGCCTGGGCATTGAAAGGTCCAGACTTTTAGCAAAAGATTACAGCGATGAGATTGCAGAGACCATCCTCACTTCTCGGAGGCCTTCTACCCAAAGAATTTATAATGTTACCTGGAAGGCCTTCGCAAGATGGTGTAAACGCAAGTGGATAAACCCCCTTAAGCCTTGCATTATTGGCATTCTATCGTTCCTGCCGGACGGCCGTCTCCAAGGCCTTGCTCCTTCCACCCTTTGCAAACAACTGACAGCCATAGCCACCATCATGCCCAGGGTTTCAGGATACCCTCTGACCAAACACCCCCACATTAAATCCTTTTTGAGGGGTGCTACCCTAACATCGCCTCAGGTTAAACACAGGTTTCCCACTTGGAGCCTACACACTGTTTTGTCTGCGCTAACGAAACCTCCATTCGAGCCCTTGCGTCAAGTAGGTCTAAAATGGTTAAGGATGAAGACATTATTCTTAACAGTGGTAATGTCGGCCCAAAGGGTCTCAGAGCTTGGGGCCCTGTCCATCAGACCGGGGTTGTCTTTTTCGCAAAGACAAGGTCACCCTTAGGCCAGACCCTTTGTTCATTCCAAAATGTAATTCCCAGTTTCACAGGGAAAAGAAAAACTGCCATCTTTTTGCCCTAATCCCAAAAATCCCAGGGAAAAGAGTTGGCATTCCTTAGACTTGCGTAGGGCTCTTCATACATACATTACACGCACTGAGGACTTTAGGGCCTCCAACTCCCTGTTTATCAGTCTGTCTCCTCCAAACATGGGAAAGTCTATGTCTAGGGCTTCAATCAGCCGTACCATTACACAATGCATTGTGCAGGCGTACAAAGCAGATAACCTTCCTGTTCCTCTAGGCATTACAGCCCATTCTGTAAGAAGCGCTGCCACTTCTGCCACCTTTGATCGCAGGGCGTCTCTAGAGGAAATTTGCAAGGCCGCTACTTGGTCTTCCGTCTCTACCTTTGTGAGATGCTACAAATTGAACATTTACGCTTCATCAGATGCTGCCTTCGGCAGAAGGGTGCTTCAGAGCATTCTTCAAGACGTCTGACTCCCACCCGGGCCGGGACAGCTCTTGTAAGTCCCACTCTAAGATGCCCTCCTCCATCTGAGCGATAACGATCCTTGGATACTCACCATGAAGGCTCCTTCTGCTCAGAATGGACGGAGGGCATCTTGCCTGCCTAAACGTCAGGTCAGTCAGAATCAGGAACCTTCGTGGGGAGGGAAGATTACACAGCCAGAAGGTTATCCAGTACATAGGTCTCACCTCCTCCTTACCTTTCTCAATCAGGGTTTTTTCTCTGTATTATTCCTGATGCACTTGAGCGTATCTTATCCGCTCCCACTGTTACTTGTTTGTTATTACGATTATTCACGTTTTTTACTCTCTTCCTGTCCAATAACAAAGCTTCTTTGCTCAGAAAGTATTAGAACTGAGCAGGGGTGTTTCCCTCAAGAGACAGAAAATTTGATTTTGGTTCCTGCCTCCCGAAGCAAGAGGAATGGAAACACCCACTCTAAGATGCCCTCCGTCCATTCTGAGCAGAAGGAGCCTTCACGGTGAGTATCCAAGGCTTTTCTCTTAGTATGTTTTCACATTAGATCTGATTTTTAAAAGACTAATTAGACATTTTTACTGGAATAGTTATTAGAAACAACTGCATTTGTCACATGTTATTTGTTTGCCTCTTTAAAATAAAGAGTTACTTAAGTAGTTAGGGTAACAATTAATACTGTGAGTGAAATCTTGGTTATTCTGCTAATAATGCTAATAGTATAACCGCACTCATAAGAAAATTGAGAGGAAAACATGGAATGGAAGATTTTTGTCTCAAAATAGCTAGCACCGCCATTTAACTGAGATGATTATGAGATTTCTTTTACTCCAGTTTCAAGTTTCTTGCTTGCTTTGCACAGGAAGGAGTTGCAGGAGCTGCAGAATCTCTACAAACAAAACACTGAACATGCAGCACAGCAGGCAGAGCTGATCCAGCAGCTTCAGGCTCTCAATATGGATACGCAGAAAGTACTGAAAACTCAGGAAGATGCTCACACAGCTGAAACAATATCCTATCAAAAAGTATGCAACTCCCCCCCCCCCCCGTGTATATTTTCTTCTCTGTTGGTATGAAACTATGTAAGAACTTAATTCTAAGAACCAAGTAGGGGTGCAACTTGCCCATTGGCCTGGAACACCAAGAACTGGCATATACGGGTCAGCAGCCAAGCAGTCAATGGTCTATTACTTACCTGTGTGTGGCCTCTCCACAATAGTATTCCAGGTACTTTTTGTAGCTTTTTAAAGCTTAGTAGAAGCTTGGACAGCCATGTACTGATGCTTCCAGATGTGCAATAAAACAGTATTACAGGTGTGCACATTCAGGTTCTGCCTGTCTTTCTGCTAATCTTGAAGATCTAGAGGAAGCATTTGGGTGATTTCAGTAAACAGGAGGTTTGGTGTTTTGGACACTACAGATTTGTATTGCTTTTGATTTGCTTTATTATGGGACTCCATTTGTTCTGCCCTGACTGTTCTTACTGTGGCACTCCATCATTGGGATTTTCTTTGCTTGAGATGTAGTTGCTGAATGGATTTGTGTTGCAGTTTCAAGAAGGGTAGGTCAACACCTTTTGAAATGGAAAGGTAGATGGGATTGTGGCTGCATAAACATATTTCATATATTGTCGAAGGCTTTCACGGTCAGGGTTCATTGGTTCTTGTAGGTTATCCGGGCTGTGTGACCGTGGTCTTGGTATTTTCTTTCCTGACGTTTTGCCAGCAGCTGTGGCAGGCATCTTCAGAGGAGTAACACTGAAGGACAGTGTCTCTCAGTGTCAAGTGTGTAGGAAGAGTAATATATAGTCAGAAAGGGGTTGGATTTGAGCTGAATCATTGTCCTGCAAAAAGTATCAAACGTAATGTGCTAATCATTGTCCTGTAAGTATCAAGATAATGTGCTAATGAGGGTGTGGTATGTTAATATGGAGCCAAACAGGACACAGGGTCTTATTCCAAGACACTGAAATACTGGACAATTCTACCAACTATTTTGTCAGATTGCACAGAGAAGCCATTGAAATTCATAAACATCAGCACAACTTTAACAGAAAAGAAGAGAGTTTAAGAATGAATAAGGCTTGGCTTCCTGTCCTGAAAACCTCCAGACTAACAAAGACTACAGTCCACAATAGCCATGCGGATTAGCTTTGGATTTCACATGTTAACAGATCACTTCAGGATACAATGGTTCCATATTAACATACCACACCCTCATTAGCACATTATCTTGATACTTACAGGACAATGATTAGCACATTACCTTTGATACTTTTTGCAGGACAATGATTCAGCTCAAATCCAACCCCTTTCTGACTATATATTACTCTTTCTACACACTTGACACTGAGAGACACTGTCCTTCAGTGTGACTCCTCTGAAGATGCCTGCCACAGCTGCTGGCAAAACGTCAGGAAAGAAAATACCAAGACCACGGTTACAACCCGAATAACCTACAAGAACCAATATTTTATATACCTTCTGAAACCATTTGGATTTACAAACCATGAAACCTTGGGATGCGTAAAAAGCAACTAAAATATAGCAGCATGGGCAGCTGCTGGAAGAGAAATATCCCATTCAATAATAGCATCCTTTTATATTTAATTCATTTATAATCCACCATGCTTCCCACTGGGGAGCCAAAGCATCTTACATCATTCTCCCCTCTTACATTTTATTCTCACAACAACCCTGTGATTTAGGTTAGGCTGAGAGAGTGTGACAAGCACAAGGTTACCCGATGTCCTTGGTACAAAAGGGGATTCAAACCTGGGTCTTCCATATACCAATCCAACACTCTTAACTACTATGGTCACAATCATTTTTGTACAACTATGTCCCATTGAAATGATACAACATTTATGTCACACATTCAGGACTATGGTTTGAATATACTTTGATTTATGAGCTGGGTAACTTTCTTGCTCTTACTATAGGATTGTTTTGTTTGTTTTTCATGGCTTGGAAAAATAATTTCTTCATTCCAATTGATGGGGTGAATGCCTGTCTTAGTTCTCCATCCTGGCTCTCCATCCTGGCTTAGTGGAAACATGTGAGATGTTCTGTCAGTCTAATAATATAAACATGAGTTTATATTAGGAAAACTGATTTAAGTTCATTTCAGGCTTATCTAGCTCATTTGAGCAAACCTTAAATAATCAGCATTTGTTGTCTAGAATCATAGAATCATAGAGTTGGAAGGGACCACCAGGGTCATCTAGTCCAACCCCCTGTCCAATGCAGGAAATTAACAACTACCTCCTCCCCCCACATTCCCAGTGACCCAACCCTCCTCCCCACCATACAGGATCCCACAATCAAAGCACTCCCAACAGATGGCCATCCAGCCTCTGCTTAAAGACCTTCAAAGATGGGGACTCCACCACCCTCCGAAGCAGTGCATTCCACCATCGAACAGCCCTCACCGTCAGGAAGTTCTTCCTAATGTTTAGGTGGAATCGCTTTTCTAGCTTGGCTTTAACTGCAGAAGCTTGTTTATCAATATTAATGGTCCCAATTTCTGTTGCTTGAGAGAACTAAACATAAGATTCTAGCCTAGTTTTCTGTTTGGGAGCAACAAATGTTACTTCAATCCCATTGAGATAGCTTTCCTTTATGAGATTTTCAATCAAACTGATTAATAAATAGCTAGACAGCCAAGACCACACAGAAGGGAGGTACTGCATTTTGAAACAAAAGCTCTAAACTGTAAATTTCAGAGTGCTCTGATAAGATAGTCTAGAGACTGAGAAACTCTTCTTGTCTTATTATCCTTAGTATTGATTTAAGACTCACCACCTTGAGTCTTAGGTGTGGACAAATCTATTGAGTCTCATTAAAACCAGCATGCTGCTGGAGCACTTTGTGTGTCTGGGACCAGTAAAATAGCTGGTATACATTTTTTGGGAAATAATTTTCTTGAGAGGAACAGCTATAAACACAATATAAAATAGATGTCAAAGAGTTTCTATAAGATTGCTAACCTAAAATATTTGTCTGTAGTAAAGGGAAGTGGTGTTGTATAGTAAAACAGATATTCGTGTGAAGCTCCTGGCTCCCTCCCCCAGTCTGAAATCACTTAGGATTTTGATCCTGAAATATCTGTGGGTTCTGACACTTCTTCCACTGTAGTGCTAAATAGGTAAAACTTTATAAACATTACAAATCTCACAAAATGTAACATCTGAATGTCCAGAGAAATCTGTGATTGAATCTCCTCACATTTTTTAAGCTTCAGTGCAGCCATGGGGCTCCTTGACTTGGATTGAAGCATTTGGAAAGGTTAACTTTCCTCCTGCACTGTTTGCCAAAATGGATCCCTTGAAGTTTTGAATTTCCCCACTGTGGCTAAACCTTTTGTGTCTGTTTTTTTGGGGGGGGGGAATAAAGTGACTTTGATCTAGGAAAGGTTTTTGGGAGAAATAGGAATAAAACCCCAATTTCACAGCAGCTCTGATCTAAGTAGGCTACTCCACATTTATCAGTGTTGTCTATGAATCTGCCAGTCATTCCTCCCTATATTGTCAGAGCAGAATTGTTTATGTAGAGATATGCCCCTCTCTGTATGATACTATATTGACTATTTCCTAAGAGCCCTTATGTCTAACAAACAGTGTTACTTCCTAAATGACATGAAGGTATGCTGAACTGAGAATATCTCTTTGAGTCTAATGACCTGAGGTACTGGTTATATGGACTATCTGACCAATAACAAAGGTCATTGATCTTCCTGTAAGGGACAGTATATCATAGGACGTACATGCTGATAGGCTTGATGCCATTTGGAAAAGCAGAAGACTGCTCCTCTGTGAATTTGCCTAAGGAGCAGCTGACAGTACTTATCTAGTTCTTACAGCCAGCACTCCAATACAAGGGAGACTCTTGGCTGAAATACTGCACGTTTGATTTGTAAGGGGAATATAAAGCCTGTTATCTGGTTCTGGTTATTTAGAGAATGAAAACTTGTTGGGTCCTCAATATGTATGCATGTTGCTGTGTGGCTGAAAGTTTTTTTGTCCAGGCCCGGAAGACATCTTGTAGGTAGGTTCCTGATCATCTCAACTTTTGAGTAATTAAGCTTCTATTTTTTATTGTTGGAAGAAATTCTAACTGATGGACAAAGAGACCAGGATGTGGTATAAAAAGGGATCTAAATATAGTTGATAAATTGTTTAATAACCAAACCTGAATCAGAATCATTTCAGTAACTACATGTAATAGAAATAATATTCAGAAGCTAAAAGAGGCTTGAATATTTCCCTCTAAATATAATAATAAGAAGAAGTAGAAGAAGAAGAAGACAGTAATTGTATCTTCGAGTGTTCAGCCATCCTTGGCAAATTTAAGTTTTTCAGACTCTGTCCTTAAAAGTTATTTAAACAATAGTCAACTAGAAGTGATGGGGCAGCCCTATTTGTTGTTTTTGTGTCTGCCATGTATAAAATTGATGGAGTGTTTGCATTTTTAAAGTAAAAGGTGCATATATCGAAGGAAGCAGAAGCCTGCCCTTTACCCTATTTTACTTCCCTGCATTCTGTATTTCTGAATGGTAGGAATTTGATATGGTAGCCATCTTCCATCTAAGATTTCTTTTGCTTTTAAATAGTGTTAACTAGAGGGAAAGGGTTATCGGTGCAGTTTTACTTTGTTAGTTCTATAGTGGCAGAACAATCTGTACTTGCCAAAAGTCTCCCATCTGTGTAACAGTGAAAAGCATATGAGGTTTGTCACGGGTAGGAACTGACATGAGTTGAAGCAGCATTTGCAGGGACGAACTTGACTTTAATCCTATTGGCACCATGATTTCTATGATCATGCTTCACCCTGTAATAATTGCATATATCTGTTCATGACTTTGCACACTTGTTCATAATGATAGTTTTTCTTAAACCTACGTTTTGTTTAAAATAGCTTCACAATGAATTGACTATAAGTTTTGACACACTCAAAGCAAGTGAGATTCAGCTCCGGCAAAGTCAAATTTCTCTCCAGAATAAGCTGTTTGAAAAAGAACAACGGATTAATCAGCTGGAAAGCCAACTTCAGCAGGCACTCTGTTCTGCATCTACACTACCTCAAGAAACTTTTCCAAAGCAGAGAAAAGAGGTGAGATAAAGTTTAAATTGTCAAAGAGGCATTTAAGGAGACTTCTATGTGTTGGCATACTATAACTAAGCATCACGCACTTGGGTCTTGCAGTGCTTTTTAAAAATTATACAATATGGGGGCAAAAAGAGGGAACAGTTACAGGCCTGGGATATCGGTGAAAATTACCTCCTCTCCACTGATTTCTCTGGCAGAAAACAGAATTTGGATATAAGCAATAAGCAACATGTAAAAGGTAAAGGTAAAGGTCCCCTGTGCAAGCACTGGGTCATTTCTGACCCATGGGGTGACGTCACATCCCGACGTTTCCAAGGCAGACTTTTGTTTGTGGGGTGGTTTGCCAGTGCCTTCCCCAGTCACCACCCCTTTACCCCCAGCAAGCTGGGTACTCATCTCACCGACCTCGGAAGGATGGAAGGATGAGTCAACCTTGAGCCGGCTACATGTACACTCACCTAAATATATTGGAGCATGATGAAATTTATGTAAATGTTCCTCTAAATATGTGTGTGTGTGAAGTACCATCAAGTCGCTTCCGACTCATGGCGACCCTATGAATCAGTGTCCTCCGAAATGTACTGTCTTTGACAGCCTTGCTCAGATCTTGCAAATTGAGGGCTGTGGCTTCCTTTATTGAGTCAATCCATCTCTTGTTGGGTCTTCCTCTTTTCCTGCTGCCCTCAACTTTTCCTAGCATGACTGTCTAAATATACACTAGGGCACTGCTGTACCAAGGTGAACTTCTAAATATACGCTAGAATATATACGTTGAAGTACTAGGATTTTTTCAGGCATTCAATGCAATGTTATCAAGCTGAGGAAAATTTAGTGTGCTTATCACAGAACTGTTACAAAGAAAAGATATGTATGGACTCTTTGAGCAGACAGAGCGAGTCCAAAGACAGAATAGGAAAGTGCTTAACATGCTCTCAGTAAGAGAAGTTTAGGGAGTAAATGCAGATGTAATCAAACTGAACACTTGCATCACACATTCATATTAACCTAAGCCTTATCCAACAAAACTTAAAATCTCTTAAAGCTAATAAAGGATAACTGGGTGGGGTGACCTATTGGGCAAAATCTGTGACTACTTTTTCACATGGGCAAAAGTTGTGGATGTGTGCTAAGTACAAGCTTATATGTTGGCCCCCTGTCTGTCCCAACAACCCGGTATGCCATAATAGCATATGGGACCAAAGCTAATAGGGAATAGCTGGGCAGAGCTATACCAAGGTGAACCAAACTTTCCAAGGCTCTGGGAGCCATCTTGGTGACCTGTGTAAAGCTTTGGACACTGTAAGACAGAGATGGATTATTTTGCATTCCTCTGACCTCGAGGTGGGAAAGCTGGACAATAGGAAGTAAAAGAGCCTCCCTCACATCCTTAATGAAGCATTTCAAGCAGACATCTGGGACGGATAGCACAACACCCTAATCCCATCAGCAATCAGAGTCCATTCATAGAACTCTGACCAGTCTTTTATAATACCTAGATTCACTCTCCAGCTCCATCTAACTTGCAGAGTAGATTAAACCAGGACATCGCTTGTCCACTCCTCCCTTCCTGGGAAAATCTTCCAAACATCTTCACATATCTAAAACTATACTACAGTCATTGCCGGTATTTAATCGGGCAAACTAAGGTATTCTTCTCTGTTGCCATTACCTCATGTTCTTTCATACTTTAATACCTCAACTACTCAAGGAGTAATTTAACTTTTTGTCCCCAGTAAAACCTATTGTGTTGCCAGTTAACATACTGCCCCAGGATGCATTTTTGGGTATAAGTAGTGGCCTTTTTGCCATACAAACATGTGCATGCTTTTCTTGGATGTTTCCTTCTGAGAGATGCTGGTTGTTTCTCTGCTGCTCAATGCTGCTATCATTTGAATGTCGCATTCTTCTGACTGGTAAATATCACCCTCAACGCCCTCATATTCTTGTGTCCACCCTCTCCTCACTTTTATTTCTTAGGCCCTTGTATGTTTTGGGTGTGTGATTCTGAGGTTGTTTGTGTGTGTTTAAATCTTTCAATAAAATCCCTTAAAATTATAAAAAGCTTCCTCATTGCAGGGTTATTCTGCTGGTGGGCTCATCCCCATAAAATAAGGATAAAAGATTCTGTACCCCTCCCTCTCGCTAAGTGTAGTCTCCAAAAACCTAATTCCCCCATTTCAGACGGAGGCTATCTGTAAGGAGTAACATGATTCATCTTCGTAGCTTCTGTGCAGTCCCACGTGGGACTGCACATGCGCAGAGCCATCTGCAGAGAAGATTTGTCAGCTTCAGGAAAGATCAGCTCCATGGAGTGTTCCCCCTCCCCCCTCATGAGTGTTGAAGAGTGTTCCTGCCCAAATGGGCATGTGACAAGAGGTGAGAAGAGAGCACTCTCCCTCAGTTTTATTTCTGCCACCATGGAGAGAAGGCATACTTTAGTTTCTGAGGTAAAACACCATCTGAGGTAAATTCTTCAACTTGTTTGGGAATGGAGAGCTGTAAAAGTAAGCCCTTTTCAAGAAGTGCCAAAGCTGTGGCATGAAGATAGCACAAAATGATACCTATAAGGTATGCCTGATTTGTTTGGGTGAGGGACATATTCCCTCGACTTGCCATGTGTTTGGGCTGTTGACCCCGCAGGCAAGGCAGGAGAGAGGGCTGCATGTTTGAAAGCTGTGCTGTGGGAAAAATCCCTGGGCCCCGAACGGAATGAGGACTTAAGTAAAAAGGCTCGCACACCCTCCATGATATCTGGGCGGGTGGCTCCCTCAATTTCTTAGTCAGCCCCAGCTTCAGCCGACCAAAGAGCCACTTCTGAACCTCCAGCAAAAAAGCCGAAGAAGAAACCCAAACTGTCTGATTTGGGGGCGAATCAAAAGAAAACACCTAAAAACGGCTCTCCCCCCGCATCACTGAGGAAGGCTCCAGTTCGGAGCTATTCTAATTCTAATCCTATTCTAATTCTGGCAGACCCTATGCTGTTGCAGAATATGAGGACTAAATGGTATGTAGAGAGAAGATTAAGCACCCCTTTCTTTCCTCTCCAAGTAGCTTTGCAAACCACTAAATGGAAGCTGTATGTTTGTACGTACTGTGGTTTGCCCTAAGAACTACTTCATACTTTATATAGCAGCCCAAACCCACAGATGTGTCATGGAGAAGTAAATTATATGTAGTAAACATGTTGCAGTTCCCCTGTGTCTGACCTTGAATACTGTGTTAGGATTAATTAACAACTCTGAGGTACAGCTGGATGCTCCAGTTATGGAAGTTGCTGCCCAAGTCAATGTGACTAGTTTCTTTTCTTTCAGCCTTGAGAATGCAGGTCAAGTCCATTAGAATGTTCTCTTTCAAAAAGCTGGAGAACTGATCTACTAATTTTAGTACAGCTATTGAACACATGAACACATGTAGTGTAACTATTGGACACATGGAACTGCCTTATACTCAATCTGACCATTGGTCCATCAAGGTCCATATTGTGTGCTCAGACTGGCAATGGGTCTCCAGGGTTTCAGAAAGAGGTCTGTCACATCTCTTACTCTCGGATCCTTTTATTTTTAAGATGATGATGCCAGGGATTGAGCCTGGGATCTTCTGCATGCCAAGCAGATGCTCTATTAAGGAAATGAGCCACAACCCCTCCTCTATGTATTTTTGTTTTTAAGATTGTTCGATGCTTTTGAATTTTTATTCAGAACCATTTCAAGAACTGTACTGTGAAATGCTATACACATTAACTAAAAATAAGAAAACAATTTAAAAATTTATTAGGCCTTTATTAAACCTTATAGAAAAATGTAAACAAATGGACCGTCCTGCACATTTACCAGCAAGTACCTTCTGCAACAGGATAATTTGAACATTGGCCTGACTTAATCATGCAGTTAACAAACTTTAAGTGCCTTTGAAGGTCAGCAGACCTTTAGGAATGGCACAGTGGGAGTGGGGTTGGTGGAACCCTTTGCCATCCCTTAAGAAAACTTAACTGCCCATAAGTCTTTGAAATGTATTTGGAAGCATTGGTCCTTGGAATCTACTTGTCTTGAAGAAGCTGTTAATCAAACAGGGTGAGTAATTCATTTCAAAGTTGATTTAGCCATATTTTTAGATAACAGTACTCTGACTGGCAATGATGGTTTATTTAGAGCAAGTAGGAAAGATGTCAGAAATAAATGGCAATTGCTTAAGAAAAGAAATAGCATGCTGCGAAGTGTTGGTGTAATAATGTGACCATTTAAAACATTTATGGCCCATCTTAGAGGAATTTCAATGCTGGTATCATCATGTTAGACTTAGCACTGCTTTATTTGAATGTAGGATCTCCTTGATCTGTGGTACAGATGACTGTTGGGGTAAAGCAGATGTCACATGGGATGCCCTGATACAATGATTGCTTTCTACCCATGGTTAGTGAGCTGGGGGAGGGAAAGCAGAAGTCAGTCTTGTGTTATATAGTGTAAAAAGTATTCAGTGTAAAAGTTATTCAGTGTAAAAAGTAGTATCCCTTTTTTAGATTAATGTTAATCAAATCATGTCCTAAACCAGTCGTGGAGGGCAGTATCTAAAGTTTCTCTCTGTTCAACCTAAATGTATATAACTAGTAGACTAGTAAATGTGAATACTCCATTTCCCAATCAAAGCAAAGGAAAGTAGGAAGAATCTAAACAGTGCAGGGCTTTATTATGGAAACAGCAACTCAACTTTAACTACTCTATAGTGGCCGTATTCATGCTGCTATAATAAAACTTAAGAACGTTTTAGTAATCCCCCCCCCCCACTACAATTATTCAAAATTACATTATCCTTACTGAAAACGGAATGGCTTTTAGTGGACTAATTAAACTATAGCTGGTTTGCCATCTGGGTACAGCTTGTTTAGTTGCTTTTCACAGAAAGATTTTTCACTGAATAAAGAGCATTTCTGTTTTTCTTAGAATACAACTGCTAGAAAGTGATACAAATAACAAGTGCCTTAACAATTTGACAATTTTAAAAAGAGGTTATAAAAATAAACTTCTTAGTCATCTTAATTTTCTTCTTCACATGTTGCTTTGATGACATCATGTAATCTTTTATAAATTATCTTTTACAAATATAAGGAAATATAATCACGTTTTTACAATAGGATCAATCTTGGTTGGATTAAAGTCCAGGGCTTAGGCTAGATGCCGAAGAGGAACAAAAAAGGAAGAAAGGGAATTAAGTAAATCTGATTTTTATGGCTCAAGTGGTTTCATTAAATTAGAGTGCTGTGTGCTACTGTTCATTAATGAACTTGTGCCATATGCTTTAACTGTTCTGGTCAATAGCTGATAAAGAGAAGGTTGTTTTAAAAAACAAATCTGGATAAAAATATCCCTTTGATGGGCTTTTATCAAAGGAGTTGCTTTGAATTCAGTAACTACTACTCAGGCAATATGGCTCACAATTTGCGGCCCAAAGGTAGTCATACATTATTGGAATACAGCCTACTGCGCTTCACATTACACAGATGTGAAGGCCTGATTATAGCTGCTTCATAATTAACAGTGATCCGATTTGTTTTGTGGCATAAATGGTGCATGTGTAGAACATTAGCCATGGCACTCTCATTCAAATTCAACTCAAGGGCTCAGCGGCAGGCGGGTCACGAGCTTCAGGGAGTAGAAGCACAAGCTCCTCCATATGTTCTTGCGGCATCTTACTATGGCTATGAGTGCAAGATAAGTTCCCCAAAGAACCTAATCGTGTTCTGTAATTACAGTGCGGCTTTCTGCTGGCTAGAAATGAGGGAGAAGCTAAAACACTCCCTCATCAGATAATTTGTAAATTACTTTACATGGCGGATGCCTAACTCAGTTGGTTTTCAACTGCTGAAATTATAAATAATTGTAACAGATGTGGCAATATGGCTGGCCTCCAATAAATGAGGCCCTTGATAATTTGGCCGACCCTTTGACAGGCCAATTTAATAAAATGTGAACAAAATCTTCTTGCTAATAATTTATCATCCCTTTTCCCAATAGAATAAATTTAATTACCCTAGCAGTTAACAAGGTCACACCCAGATGCCAAACTCGGCTACAGTTTTGATAATGCAATCAGGAATTGAGAGGTGATGACAGCGTTGTTGTTTTTTTCATTACCTGGCTTCACATAAACACAGGTGGCGTAGCTTTCTTGTCAGTTTTTAATAATTACAGGCTATTATGGAATGCATAGTTAGCAGATTGAAAACCACACTTTGGTGAATTTGTTTGAGTATGATTGAGATTCTAATATATAGAGATGATAATTCATAACAAGCATTGCTCCTGATTTACCCAGTTATTGTGCAAGGTTTGATTTCTGCTGGTGACAGAAGTGTAACGGGTCTACGGACATCAGTGTATCTGTCGAGCAATGCTATGCTTGTTAGGAAATATAAGGCAGAAAGACTTGATACATTTTTCTTCCTAACTAAACCAGCTATTTTCAAGTTGATAAGTTTACAGCATAACACAATTTTGTTTCACTAGAGAAAACATGAAATCCATCTATCTAAAATGGGACAGGTTGCCCCTTACACGAACATTTCTCAATTGGATAAATGAGCAAGATCCAGATTTTATCATTTAAAGAGCAGAAATAAGAAACATGGGCTTAAAACAGGAAGTTGTTCTATTGTACTTTTCTGAAATACATTATATATACCCAACAAACCAGGGACGTCTTCTGACTATTAGCCCAAGCAAGAGATTCCTTATTGTCAGTGTGGGGCATTTCATGACCTACATGAGATCTAGTTAATCCTTAGGTGCACGTGTATATGACGAAGCCACATAGAAATGTGCTCATTGTTGTATTGTGTGATGTGATAAATGATAAAAAACCAGTTTTTTTTCTAACTTACTGTAGTATAAACAATTTTGCAGTTTTAAAATCAACTTAACAGAAACTGCTTCTTACCATAAATACATGGACACATTTTTGTGGCTTCCTAAGGAGCTTGTGGCAAAATAGATATATGAGCTTCCCAGGACTATACATATATTTTGAAAAAAAAGTGCTAACAAGCACCACACTGTGTAATTATACTGGAGAGGATATTTTTTTTATTTTTATTTATTTTTCTATTTATATCCCACCCTCTATCCCTGGCCTTAAGGCTGGGCTCAGGGCAGCTAATATAATCAAAACGACCTACAATGTAACAAAACCATAATACAATAAATAAGTCCTTTTCTTGAGTTTCTTCTTGTGCAATAGCTCTAGTGTGGAAATTTGTACTGGAGCCAACCCATTAGGTAAGTTTGTGGATACTTCCTTTACAAGTCAGCTGAGAGTAGTCAAAAGCATACTAAGATTTTTTTGTTAGAGGCAGGCATTTGACAACTAAAGACAAGCAAAAAGAAGTTTTTATTTTTTTATTTTTAGTAATGCGTGATTTCTATGCTACCTGAAATTCAAGCAAAAAAGTACCTTCTGCATAAAAATATGCTTTACTATTGGCTACACAATGGATTAATAGACACACACTGTAAGTATGTGTATTACCACTGGAAGACATTGAAATCACATTCTTTTTTAAAGTGAATATATATCTATGCACCACTGTGCCTTGTCAAACATCATGTTTCTGACATTGCACTGATGTAACAATCAGTACATCCCTTTCTCAACATTCCCATTTGTTGGTGCAGCAATTGCAGCCGAAAGGTTAGGTCTTTCAATAAATAGATTAACCTATCTCAAAAGTCCAACATCTTTCCTAGAATTCTCATGTTTCACAAAACTGTTGAATATTCTTTTCTGTTTAGGGAATAGCAGAATAGCTGTATTAATCCAATTCTGATACTGGTTATGACAAATTTAAAAACTGGGAGTCTCTATCAGCAGTATGGTGAACAAAATGTAATTTAATAACGTTTTGAAAAGCCAAGCTATATTTAGTGTGCACTAAATAAACAAAAGTAAAGCAAAATTCTGTACTAACAGAAGCAGAATTCTGCAACTTCTGTTAAGCATGATCAGGACCCAAGCAGCATTTTTCTGGGTCGCGTACAAACGTGTGACACATATATACACACACACCACATATACCAACACCGCAATCCCTTATCCCATACATACAATCTCATGAGCCATGAAAAAGGTCTGTTCTAAATCTGAAATAACTTCTACATATTCTATGTGTATTAAGTGCTGTCAAGTCGCTTCCATCTTATGGTAACCCTATGAATTGATGATCTCCAAAACGTCCTATCATTAACAGCCTTACTTGGGTCTTGCGAACTGAGAGCCATGGTTTCCTTGATTGAGTCAATCCATTTACTGTTGAGTCTTCTTCTTTTCCTGCTGTCTTCAACTTTTCCTACCATTATTTTTTTTTCCAGTGACTATTGTCTTCTCATAATGTGACGAAAGTAAGATAGCCTCAGTGTAGTCATTTTAGCTTTTAGGGAGAGTTCAGGCTTCATTTGGTGTAGAACCCACTTTTTGGGGTGTTTTGGCAGGCTGCCAAAATAGTGGCACACTATTGCTTTTAAACCCAGCCATAGCTTTTCATGATCCACAGTCAAAAGCTTTGCTGTAATCTGTATGAAACACAAGCTGATTTTCTTCTGAAATTCTCCAGTAACCAATGTAAATTTGCAATATGATCTCTAGTGCCTTTGCCTTTTCTGAATCCAGCTTGAACGTCTGGCACTTCACATTCTTTGTTGGAAGATTTTGAGCATCACCTTACTCATGTGAGAAATTAATGCAATGGTCTGATAGTTGCTGTAGAGTTTGACATCTCCTTTTTTGGAGTTAATATGTAACATGAACATTTACAGTCTGTGGGCCATTGTTTTGTTTTCCATACTGGTTGGCATATTTTTGATAAGATTTTGATGGACTCCATTTCTGTGATTTGGAATAGCTTTATTGGTATCCCATCTACTCTTGGTGATTAGTTTCTCCCAATAATTCTCAGTGCGTCTTTCACTTCACTTTCTAAAACTGTAGGTTCTTTTTCAAAAGATTCTTCTTGGAAGGAATCTGTAATCTTTTCATCTCTTTTGTATAGATCTTCACTGTATTGTTCCCATATTTTCTTTATTTTGTCCTGTTCAGTTAATGTATTGCCATGTTGATTACCATGTTGTATAACCATGCTTTAAATTTCCCTTTGATTTCTTGAATCTTGTGGAACAGGTATCTCATTCTTTTGTTGTTATTGTTCTCTTCTATTTATTTACACTAGTTGTTATAATAGTTCTCTTTGCCTCTATGTGCAAGTTGCTGGAATGCTGCATTTAAACTTCTGATTCTGTTTCTGTCACCTTTTACTTTTGCTTCTTGTCTCTCTTTTAGCAATTTTAAGAGTCATCAAGGCTTTTTATTTCTTTTGGCTACAGAAATAGTCTTATCAAGGCTTTCATAGTCTCATCATAGGGTTTTTTTTTAGGTAAGAGATTATCAGAAGTGGTTTACCATTGCCTTCTTCTGCACAATACTAACCAGGTTTAGCTGAAGTGGCATCGCCGTTGTCTATGAAAGTTCCACTACTGCTGCTGCCCAGTACTTACCCTTCAAGGATTCCTCCACCCCCAACTCCATTGGAACTGTCCTTTCTCTTGTGCTAATGTGGCCATTGATCCCTAAAGTAGGTGGATGCATCTTAGGTTTTTTATGCATGGCTGTTTCCTTTACTGTCACCCCTCTGATGACATCAGGTCTTTGTTTTGATTATGCATGCCGTTTCTGCCCATCAGAGGTCACCTCACTCTCCCCCTGCTTTTCCCTCTGTTTTGTCTGCGTTTTCAGGGACCTGTTTTATCTTGAATTTGAACACGCTGGCAAAACATGGGGGAAATGCAAGGGGAGAGCCAGGCAACCTCTGATGGTCGGGAACAAAATGCATAATCAAAACAAAGTCCCAAAGTCATCAGAGGGGTGACAGCAAGGAAACAGCCATACATAAAAGGCATGGTGTCTGGTGTCGCAGCTCGGTGTCTGGTGTCTCAGCTGTGACCATTCTGCCTTGAGTCACTATGCTAGTTTAGCTTCTTGACAGAGTCTAAACTCCTTATGCTATTGCTCTCAGCTTCACTGACACACACAAAACCCCTCACCTGTTTATAGAATTCTGCATGTCAGGAGAATGCATAGAGCTATGCAGGATATGAGTCTTCTACCCCCAATGGTAATGGAAACTCAGTTTGGTTTGTGTGAATTGCCATACATTTTCTCGCTCTGAGAGAGAGGAGGACATCTTCTGAGTGGGTGTTTTCCTTTCCTTGCTTCGGGAGGCAGGAACAAAGTTCAACTTCCTGTCTCTTAAGGGGAAACGCCCCCCTCCTTCTTAGTTTTGTTTCCTGCCTCGCAATGGGAGAGCAGCTTTCTTCGCAGCTCTCAGATAGCTAGTTTAGGAAACCATCTACTGTCCTGTTCTCTTACCTTTTTCTTATCTCCTTATTATTCCTTATTCATTCTAACTTCACTAAGGTTCTTTTTTCTTTACTTTAGCTGCTCCTTCTCTGTCTGAGACTTAGTTGGGGAAGGAGCCACATTTTCCTCGCCAAAACAGCATGGTGGATCAGTATATTTCTCCCGGAGATTTGCATCCTGGACTTCTAGTAGCTATGCCACCGAATCAGGAACAACCCTCCTGCAGCCACTGAAGTGGTCTGAAGGGGAAGAGAAAGAAAGGGGACAGTAGGAGCAGCAAGAGAAAGTGAGTCAGCTCAACTCAAGGCAAAAGCGCAGAACGGCTGCTTTCTGCCGCCCACTCATCGGCAGCTTTCAAAAGTTTGGAGGCTAATCAGGAGCATTCAGGGATCCTAACCACCCAGGACAGGGGTCGGCAAACTCATTAGTCACAAGAGCCAAATATCAACAGTACAGCGATTGAGATTTCTTTTGAGAGCCAAATTTCTTAAACTTAAACTATATAGGTAGGTACACTGTTTATTAACTTAATAAACTTTAATTAAAGTTTTAAGACTTAATTAAACGATAGGTACACTGAATAAAACTTGATATCATACTTAATAGTGATCTTATTTATTGATAAAAATTTAATTGTAAGTCCCTGCCATTTCCCCCTCCCCGTCCGGAGTCCTCGTCTGGAGGCCTGGTCTACCGCCATAAAAGCCTATTGGTAGACCTGGCCTCCGGCTGAGTCCCATTGGGAGGCCATGTCTACCCATTGGCTTTCTTGGCAGTAGACCTGGCCTCCGGAGGCCCATAAAAGCCAATTGGTAGACCTGGCCTCTGAAGGGGGACTTTTCCCCCTCCTCGGAGTCCAGGTCTACTGCCAAGAAAGCCAGTGGGTAGACATGGCCTCCCAATGGGACTCAGCTGGAGGCCAGGTCTACCAAAGGAAGCCCGCCTTGCCCAACAGCTGATAGGTGGGGGGGGGCAGGAACCGCCGAGCTGCCCGCCCAGCAATCATGCAGCTAGAGGGGAGGGGAGGGGGGAGGCTTTAGCCTCCCAACCATTGAGGGCAAGGGAAAGGGGGACCCGGCCATTCTCCACGGCGGGGGGGGGGAGAGAGACAGCGCGCCCGCTCGCTCACTCTCTCTCAGGCGCGCTGGCTCCGCAGTCCAGCTGCCGGAGCGAGCAGGCGCAAGAGTAGGGGCTCCGAACCAAGTTCAGAGAGCCGCACTCAACGGGCCAAAGAGCCGTATGCGGCTCTGGAGCCGCAGTTTTGAGACCCCTGACCCAGGAGACTGCAACAGCAGCTGCCATTTCTCCTCCCCAGACTGCCCTCCCGGACGTTCCTGTTCAAGGCGGCTCGCCCAAACCAACACTTTGCCACTCTCATCTTCTGACCTGGGAAACTAGTGTCATTTTTAAATTTCATCACAATTCAAGTGAATGCATTCTCTAGAAGTGAGTCAATAAATAATGATGTTGATGCTGTAGAGATTATTCAAATTTATTAATACGGTCGACTGACCAATCACATGGGAGGGGAGGGGCTGTGGCTAAGTGGTAGAGCATCTGCTTGGCAAGCAGAAGGTCCCAGGTTCAATCCCTGGCATCTCCAGTTAAAGGGACTAGGCAAGTAGGTGATGTGAAAGACCTCTGCCTGAGACCCTGGAGAGCCGCTGCTAGTCTGAGTAGACGATACTGACTTTGATGGACCAAAGTCTGATTCAGTATAAGGCAGCTTCATGTGTTCATGTGTTCAACATATCAAAATTTCCAGACTCAATACTTTTGCACCGCAGAATCACAGACTGCCCCGTACATATAAAGGTGTACGATCAATAAAAACAACCCCTGGTTAAAATTATCATCTTAAAATTGATAAAATTATAACATAGTCTAACAATCATTCTCTAATAAAGTTCTGCGTATTTTAATAGCAACAGCGCAGAACTTGGCAGTTTGGAGCGTAAGCTGAGGGTCTTCTCCTAATAGGAGCTTCTTTGCCAAAAGCTCATCTGACTCTTCAGGGAATTTACCAAGTAACGTAGTACAATGAGCAACATATTAGTGCATGTTCGATGGTTTCAATGTCCCCTGTTCCACACGGACATAACCTCTCTTTTCTAGGGATCTTCTTATATTTCCCTTCTAAAACAGCTGATGGTGGGGCCTGGCATCTGGCAAGGGTAAAGGCCTTCCTATAATTAATAGGCTCAAGATGATAAAAAATAAGCCACAGGTGTTAGTGTCTAGATTTAACAGGTACTAGGAAAAATGGTGATTTTCCAAGGTCTGTATGGTGTTCAATGTCTTCCACCCTTTGCTTCAAGAAACTTGATGCTCGGTCTACGCCCATGGCTAACAGGGTAAGTGTAGAAAGGCCCAGGCAGGCCATTTTATTAAGGACCATCTTTAGCCATGTTGACTGGAACTTATCCTGTAGAAGCAGGGGTAGCAGTCCTTGAGGGATAAGATTTAATTTAAGCCAAAGAATAATGGAAGCAGTACAGACCCTTGCCTCCACCCTCACCGGTCCTGCCTCCAGTCTAGCAGTAGCATTTGATATGCAATGAGGTAAATGGAGGGCTGTTCTCAAGAATTTAGATTGAACCCGCTCGAGTGGGACAAAAGTAGATGAAGGTGGCCCAAGTAAAGTCCCATATGTCAGTTTTGCCAGTGTTTTCGCTTGGTAAATCTTAAGAGCAGCTGGAAAGTAATGCCCTCCCTTAGTTCTTAAAAATTTAGTGATGTTCAAGGCAGATTTTTGTCCTTTCTTCTGCGTAATTGCTGTGAGCTTTTCTAGAACCAAAGGCTTGTAAGACTACTCCTAAGTATTGAGTACCTGGTTTATTTTGTGGCCATCAGTGCTTCATGTTCGTACTATAGGGTGCTTGCCAAAGGCCATAACTTTTGTCTTTGAGTAATTAATACCTAGTTGTTCAACAGAACAATATTGCGCTAGCCTCTGCAGGCTTTTTAAAGGCCCACCGTGGTCCTGGAAAGCAGGACCGCGTCGTCACCATAGATGAGACAGAAATATCGCGATGGGCTAACTTTGGAGGGTGTAAAGCTGGGTCTTTTAAGTTGCTAACTAAGCTGTTGATGTAGTAATTAAACAGCTTAGGAGCCAGAATGCAGCCCTGCTTCACTCCTTTGTAGGTGTTTACAACTCTTGAAAGATGCCCTTGTTTGCTGCATCTGACCTGAAGGGTGGTGTTATCATATAGAGTACGGATCAAGTATAGAAGCCTTCGATCTATAGAAGAGCATTCTAACTTTTCCCAGAGTCTGTTTCTAGAAATAGAGTCAAATGCTGCTTTAAGGTCTATAAAGGCTGCTAAGTTGGTCAATCAAGGATTCAGCCTACCTTAAGGAGACAGGAGGCCATACGGGCAGATCCTCTATCCTCTCTAAGGAGGGGGCCAGAGAGGAATCCTTATACATATCCTGAAAGTAAATTGCCCATATATCTGGAGAAATGTGCGAATCTAAGGGAGATAGCTCCTTGGATGAGTGTCTTGATATCAGCTTCCAGAATTGGGAGGAATTCCTCTCTTTGGCTGCCTGTATAGCACTCCACCATAATGCCCGAATGTTTTCTTTCTTTTTGTGTGCAACAATTTGTTTATAGGTTTTCTTCAGGGTGAGAAAAAAGTGTGCTGCAGAGATTAAATTTAGTGTTTTGACTTTTGTTGGAAGACCTGTTGGTGCTGTACTGAAGATTTCCTGCTGTGTGTTTTGTACTTCTTCTTTTTTTGCCGCTAAGTCACATCTGACTTATGGCAACCCCTGGTGGGGTTTTCAAGGCAAGAGGTTTCAGAGGTGGTTTGCCATTGCCTGCCTCCGCGTCACAACCCTGGTATTCCTTGGAGGTCTCCCATCCAAATACTTGCCAGGGTTGACCCTTGTTAACTTCTTAGATTTGATGAGATCAGGCTAGCCTGGGCTATCGAGGTTAAGAGTTGCCTTTAAAAGCATCATAAATTCTTGGCCCAGGAGATGAACAGGCAGCTGCCCAGTTTTTTTAATCTGGTTTGTGCTTTAACCATACAGATTCAGTGAACTGGGTTATTCATGATAGATTTGGATGTATCTTTTGGTTTCTGTACTCTGCTTCCTTGTGTGACACTTTTTCATGTTAAATAGCCTAGCCTGTTTTAAAATATAACCAATCTGTCTTTATCAGATACAGTGCTTGTCTGTATCCTTTCAAGTGTGCATCAATGCATGTTGTCTGCAGGAACTCTTGGGTACTTTACGTATTCCAAAACTGATGATTATATGAGACACACAAACATGTACTTTTAATTAGTACATTATATAGAATTGTGGGGGGGGGGAGGAAAGTGTGTGAGTTCTCTGTAACACATATATGGAGAAACATTCTTTTTATTAAACACATATATACACAGTGAAAATGTGTCCTATGTTATTCAGATGTTACATCACTACAATCACTGAGATCAAGAGCTCATCTTGGTCTGGGGTGAGATTATTTTTATTTGAAAAAAAAATCTGTGCTGCCTTTCCCAGGAACCTGGCTGATGTGGCTTACAAAATAAAGCATAATAAAACATAAAAGTTAGTAAACCCACCATTCAAACACAGCAGAGCATAAAATATCATAAAACTGGAATAAGTTTAATATGGGTCTTAAGTATTTCTCAGGTTAAAAACAGTATAAAATGATGTTTAAAAACGATCAGTTAAAAGCCTTGGTAAACAGAAATGTTTTTGCTAGTGCATAAAAGGAAGTAATGTAGGCACAAGGAGGGCCTCATGACTAGATGTGTTAGAAATCTCCTTCAACTGTGGAAAGAGAGATTGCAGCCATAAATATCTGTGGTTAGGATTGGGCTTGTTCAGGGGGTGTAATCCTTCCACCCCTGCTTGGTGTTAATATTGGGGGGGAGTGCCCCTCATGTCTGCTTTTTTTCTCTTTAAAAGCTTATAACAGTGTGGGTTGGTTCCCATTTTCAAAACAGTGCAAGATGATAGGGCTGAACAAATCTAAACACAACTGTAACTGAGTTTATAAAGGCATTGGGAAGATCTGATCACAGATCACCCAAGGGTTTGTTTGTTTTGATCCTATGAATTAAAATGATTTACCTCCTATATACCAGGAAGTCTTTCCCATTTGTAGATTTTTTTGGGTGACTTGAGCTGGAAACTGCAACTGTAAAAGCGACTAAGCACCGCTGCAAAGTTTCTTCCACTCTTTCCTCTCCAACTGTTGACTAGAGGTGATGGAATCTGTTCTTGAACATCTCTCAAGCTGGGCTATTGGAAAATATTTAATAATAGCTGTACTATTGATCCAGAAGGTCCATATTATATGAATAGCAGTTTTGAAAATATTGATTTGTGGTTTGCAGAAGGTAAGAGTGGACCTTGGTGTCCTTGGTAATGGTTCAAAAGCCTCAACTGGAACAAACTATTGTGGGCCATATTCTGATGGGAGAGGGATGATGTGAACACACAATTCCAGTATTCCAGTGTCTACTAATTTCCTTTTGCTTTCCAAGCTCAGTTGAGAGTACTGGTGATAAGCTAAGAAGATGCCTACGGTCCATCACAACCTTTAATACCACTCAGGAATGCCTTCTTTATTTTACCATCTTTGTGCTAAGTCACAAAGAAAAGGATATTTGGAAATGCTCCTGGTGGCTAATCCTCAAATTCCATGCTTCCTTTCCCTAAAGAGCCACCAAAGTATAGTTGTGTTCCAGAGGCTGTTTAAGCTTCTTAAAATTGAGATTGGTTTTTGGTAGCCAGAGGTAGAATATGGTATGACAAGCTAAGTTTAATCATTGTATTTGGGAACTTTGTGATTAACGTGTTCAATATTCTGTGCCCTTGGGAATGATAAACTAATAGGCACTCCTAGGTAGAGTTATACCCTTTTAAGTTCATTGAAGTCATCATATTGACCTATAAACAGTTCTGTTTAGGACTGCACCATCCAAATTACCCAATCAATATGTTAATGTACATCTCAGTGTCAGATAGTGGCATAAAGATGTGCCCCTGTGCTTATGAATCTCTCTCTGTCTCTCTCTCTCTCTCTCTCACACACACACACAATGTTGCTACTCATATTATAAAACATATTTTTATACTTTCAACATGCTTCTTGTCTCCAAGTTTATGTTACTAAAATGTACAAAATTGTGATATGCTACCAGTTTTCCCTTTTTTTGTTTCCTTCCACTGTCCCAACCTATCTATATTTGTTTTCCAGGGATTACACCAATATTCTTTAAGGGAATTAGAATATCTCATAGCAACACAAAAATCTGAAATAAAGCTTTTGCAAGAAAAATTGAAAAGAGCAAATCGTACACTAGCAGATCATACTCTTTGCAGCAGAGATTTCCTGGATTGCATCAATGTTAGAACTGGGAAGAAATACAAGGTAGGAAAGCTTTATTACCTTGTGTATTTGTGTCAAAATGAGGTTGGCAAAGCTTGACATTTTGCTCTGGGACTTGGATAATAACAGTTTTAATAAATGTCGATGCTACTTATAATTCTGGAAGCTTGATCGAAGAGTGTTTTTATTATCTGCAAAAGACTTGTTAAAATAACTGCTGGGAGTAAGAAGTTTTACCTTATTAAACACTGAATAAAGGATTGTTAATTTAATGAAATTATTTAAAGGTTCAATTCATTGTAGGATTCTTAAGATGAATATTTATTACTTGATACTGTTTGCAAAGATGCCCATTCTTTCTAAACAGATGAATTTAGGAAATTGAGTTTGAGATTTAAAAGTTTGTAATTAAATGCTGATTTAGGAGTTCTTTCAACTGGTGCTATTTTTTCCTCAACAATCAATTATTAAATCTACATTTATTTATTTTAGCTATTTGATAAAATAAATATGAGATTCAGGGTTTGCTGCAGCTGTGTCACAAAACAAAACAAAACAATCCCATTTTCCTGCATAATCCTGGCTTTCAAATACCATCTTGCAGTGGTTCTAGAAGATGCCCATGTTATGTCAAAATCCAAGGAATGTTAAATTTGTAGGTATAGCAATACTATATTGTATCTTGTTCTGCGCACTTGGTAGATGGATGATATTGTCAAAGTGCTTTCGTTTTGTATATTAATAACAATATTCATAAGGAAGGAAATTTCTAAATTATGGTATTTCCAAGCCTTTTAAGGTTTGTAAGTCAGAACCCTAGTGACTTTTGACAGCTGTTGCTGAGGTTGCTCAGTAACTATATATGGGGCTATGTCTGCTGGATTTGCTTTAACCTGTAAACAGACATCTACAGTAGCAGAACTATCTGAGAGCTGACGAGAGGACTTTTGCGAGCTTTGTCATCTCCAGTCCTCCAATGATGCTGGAGAGCTTAAAGGTGCTCCAACTGCTTCTCATTGCTCTGTGGCCAGAAGAGGAGACACCTCTTTGCTCTCCAGTGACTGTGAATAAGTGTAAAGTGATGCATATTAAGGCAAAAAAATCCAACTTCATATAAACTGATGGGATCTGTGCTGGCAGCAACAGACCAAGATAGGGATCTTGGGGTGGTAGTGGAAAGCTCGATAAAGATGTCAACCCAGTGTGTGGCTGCTGTGAAAAAGGCAAATTCCATGCTGGCCATAATTAGACAAGGAATAGAGAATAAAACAGCTGCTGTCATACTTCCGTTGTACAAATCTATAGTGAGACCACACCTGGAATACTGTGTACAATTCTGGTCACCATACCTAAAAAAGGATGCAGAAAAGAGCAACCAAAATGATTAGGGGACTAGAGCAACTGCCCTATGAGGAGCGGTTGAAATGCTTAGGGCCATTTAGCTTAGAAAGAAGGCGGTTAAGGGGAGAAATGATAGAGGTCTATAAAATTATTCATGGTATAGAGAGATTGGACAGGGAGAAGCTTTTCTCCCTCTCTCATAATACCAGAATGCGGGGTCATCTGCTGAAGCTGGAGGGTGAGAGATTCAAAACTGATAAAAGGAAGTATTTCTTCACACAGTGCATAGTTAAATTGTGGAACTCCCTGTCCCAGGATGTGGTGATGGCTGCCAACTTGGAAGGCTTTAAGAGGGGAGTGGACATGTTCATGGAGGATAGGCTAACCATGGCTACTAGTCAAAATGAATACTAGTCATGATGCAGGCCTATTGTCTACAGTATCAGAGGAGCATACCCATTATATTAGGCGTTGTGAAACACAGGCAAGATGCTGCTGTAGTCTTCTTGTTTGTGGGTTTCCTAGAGGCACCTGGTTGGCCTCTTGTGTGAACAGACCTCTGAACTTGATGGGCCTTGTTCTGATCGAGCATGGTTTTTCTTATGTTCTTATTATATTTCCTGAGGATGCTTGGCAACTACTTCTGAGGGCAAGGCTGTATACACTGGGCTCATTGTCCCTCAAGGACCTCCAGTAGTGTGGTAAAGGTTTAGAAGAGCTGCTTTGATTCATTTTTTAAAATGGTAATTCTATTCTTTTAAACTGACATATTGCCTTATAAGCCACCTTTGGTGTCAATTATGGCAAGTAGGCAGAGTAAGAATATTTCAATTAGATAAAATTATAATCTTGAGTTGTACAGAAACATCTGGAATTTTGTTGTTTGAAAATTTAATAAGTGTGCATGAATTGAGATGTATCAACCACTTCCAGCATACAAAAGATCAACTACCATATATACTCGTGTATAAGCCGAGTTTTTCAGAACATTTTTTATGCTGAAAAAGCCCCCCTTGGCTTATACTCGAATGAAGGTCCCACTTACCTGTTCTCCGGTGTAGTGTGGGTGTTCTCTGGTCTCTCCCGCTCATCTGCGGGCGCCTGCAGCCTCTGTAGGTGGTCTGATGACTGCTGATAATCTTCCGTTCATGCGCCGCGCGCCCGCCTCACAAGTGGGGGGGGGAAGCGAGGGGGCACGGGAGGGTCCCTCGGGGGGGAGGGCGAACTGGCAGGCCCCCCCTCAGTGAGGGCGGCTGGGAGGGGGGGCTTCGGCGGTTATGAGGCGGGAAAGCAGTGGGGGGGAGGGGCGCCTCCAACCCCCTCCTCCTCCTCAGAGAGTTCCGGCGACTGCCGCCGCTGAGGGGGAAAAAAGACGGAGCGGCGAGGATGGAAGAGGAGGAGGGGGGGGAGAATGGAGGCGCCCGACGCCGAGGGGGAGCGCGCGCACGGCGTAGGATGAGGGGGCGTGATGATGATGACTGCTAACTCAGTGATGATGACAATGTCTATGCTGATAACCTCACACCAGCTACAGCTGAAGCTCTGTTTGGACATACAGATGATGAGGAGGAATCCAGTTTTGAAGGATTTTAACTCTTGTGTTTTAGCTTGGTTGCTGATTGAGCTAAGGTTTTTGTACTTTTAAAGTTATTGTTGATTCAAAACCTAAAGTTATTCAAAACCTTTTAACCTACTGATGCCTCAATTAATGTAATTTTATTGGTATCTATTTTTATTTTGAAATTTACCAGTAGCTGCTGCATTTCCCACCCTAGGCTTATACTCAAGTCAATAAGTTTTCCCAGTTTTTTGTGGTAAAATTAGGTGCCTCGGCTCATATTCGGGTAGGCTTATACTCGTATGTTCATTTATAAGAATTAGGTCATATGGGAGTTTTTCATAAAATAGAACACAAGATACGTTCTCCAAGCTGATAGTTTGTAATAAATTGAAATGTATTGTCAGAGTTCATCACAGAGAAGGTGGTAATATATACCTGGGAACTGGGAAATTCCCAATTTAGCATTTGTAAACTTGAAAACTCAGCCTTGCTTCCTTTTAGAAGGAGGCTTTTTGAAATCAACAGAGTATGTCCAAATAAGTGGTCCTGTTTACATACTACTGCAGTGACCTCGGACATGCCTTCCCTTAAATTTCTTCCTGTGGCACTGTGGGAATATTTGGGTGTCTGGAATCACATGTGTCTCCCCTTACCACCCAGCTGTTAGGTGAGCAGTAAGAAAGATGATGAGTTAGAGTGAGCCAGGGTGGTGTAGTTGTTAGAATGTTAGTCTAGGATCGGGGAGACATGGATACAAATATCCACACAGCTAAGAGTGTGACCTTGAGACAGATATTCTTTTTCAGTTTAACCTACCTGACATTTGAGAGGATAAAATGGAGCAGAAAAAGTGGATCCTATACCAAACTGGTAAAGCGTGAAGAGGTCCAAAACTTGTGATGTAAGAGAGACTATTTAGCATCACCATTCTTAGGAAGGCAGGGACATTCCAATAGCCCTTCTGTATAAGAATACAAGCTATTATATATGACTTTCTCTCCTACTTTGGTCTTGCCCCAGTAATGTGTTTCAGTTTTACCACAGTGGGCTTTGATTGCCTCTGCTGTAATAAATCACAAAATTAGCCATTAATCATTACTGTTTGAAGCTGAAATATTAAAGTCAAGCCTCAGTAGCTGTTGATAGCTAAAATATAGCATTAACAGTTTATGTGAGCCTTGTTTTTTGTTACTGAATGTATTTTTTTAAAGATCTTGATCCCCACTCCCATGCACTTTGGCATAAGGACCAGCATTACTTACAGCTGGACTATAGCAAAATGCATCTAATTATTTGTACAATTCCATCAACATAGATGTTACTCTACAGTATTACTATAAGTCTTTGCAGCAATGCTGTACATATATAAATGTTCTTAAAGATTTATATAACATAGCCTATTTATAACATGCATAATTATTTACTTAATTTGTTGTCCGCCTTTCTTGTAGAGATTCATGGCAGATTAGAGTTATAAAAGCCAATGCAATAAAAACAGTGTAGTGCATATCATGAACTGGATTATGCAAATTTAAGGACACTAAAATAGAACCAGCGTAATACATCGTGGAAAATGCATTTCATAATTAAGTAATGGTGATTCCATAATTATAGACACTGAACTGTGTGTATAAAGTGCAGTCAAGTTGCAGCCGACCTATGGAGACCCCATAGGGTTTCAAGTCAAGTGATTAAGCAGAGGCAGTTTGCCATTGCCTTCCTCTGCAGAGTCTTCCTTGGTGGTCTCCCATCCAAGTATCGGCCCTGCTTAGCTTCTGAGATCTGACGAGATCGGGCTATATTGTACCATTCCATATTATAGGACACTGAACTACAGATAGAATAACACATCCGGCAACTAATGCAGTACAAAGGGGGAGAAAAATAAGACTGCCTAACAATTTCAAAGGCAATTAAAATTAAAATGTTATTACTTATATAGAAATTGCCCTCCTGCAATATTCTGTTTTACTATATCACTATTCCCTCTAGGCAAATGTCCTCCTGACAGTTTCGTTTTACACATTCTGCAAAATGATAGCAATGTGGGAACCTTTCTTACCTTTTTAGGCAGGCCATTCCACCAGGTGGGGGCCATAACAAAGAAAGCTTGGGTATGAGCCGCTTTTTTTTAAAACCCTTTTCCAGGATGGGATAAATTTTAAGAAATACGCTGTACCATAATAGTTACTCTGACCTAAACTGTGATTTTAAGCACAGTTCTGACTAACTTCTTTTTAAATGAAGATTAGTTTACTGGGGTCAGGCTAAGGGTACATTGATAGTCCATTACGTTAACACCATGGTTATGCAGCATCTAATCATAGGACATTCAACCACAGCTATACACCAAGGCAGGGAGAAGCCAAGATGTCTTCTGTAAACAGGACAGGTAAGGTTTTTGGCTTTGTGAATTTTCTACCTTTAAAGGGAACTGGGATACTGGGAAAAGATAATTAGAGGTTAAGA
Source organism: Euleptes europaea (assembly GCF_029931775.1). NCBI lineage: Eukaryota > Metazoa > Chordata > Lepidosauria > Squamata > Sphaerodactylidae > Euleptes > Euleptes europaea. The sequence continues at coordinate 38,179,813 of NC_079315.1, read as the reverse complement.
GGAGCTGCTAAGGGAATAGCTCAACTACCACAAACCTTCATTTTAGATAGAACTGGAAATCAAAATAGTAATATTTATGATGAGTTCTGTGTACCCACCAAGTCCCACATAAGCGCCTGTACAGTGTTCAGTCTGGCAGCCTTCACAGCTGGCTGAGGACCTGGTAAGTATTTTATATGGCACAAAAAATAGAGCTGGAGTCATACTCCCATGTAATACCACTTCTAGACCTCTCCCAGGCAATATCCACTAAGGGATGCCTTAAGGTACATTTTCTCCATCAAATATGTTGATACCTTGGATTGGTGTATAGGTGCACACTAATGTTTCCTGGTCTACTTGCTTAAGAGCTAAATCAAGTCTTTTTTTCTTTGAACATACACATGCAAGATGGCATCAATGTTAACAATTGTATAAACGTGTCTCTTTGGGCTTCCATTAGCGTGAATATTTAGTTCTTTGTATTTTTATCTGTTGTCCCTGTTTAGGGAGCTATTTGCAATCTGACACTCCTGAATCTCTAGTACATGGAAAGTGGGCAGCTCCTCATTAAATGAAGGGAAAAGATCTGTGTGTGTGCGTGCACATTATGTATGCAGTTTCATGTGTGTGGATCGTCTTCTGTTCCTATGAACAGACATTTTTGGTTCCTATGACTTCATCTGAGTTCTTTTGCCTAGGCCAACCAACTCGAATTGGGACCTATACCTGTTAAACTGTGTTTCTATAGTATTCTGTTTCCATATCCTATATTATTCTGGGTTTTTTTCTCTTATCAGTTTTAGATGTTGGTACTTTGTTTTATTTTGATGGATAAAATGTAATAAATAATTTCTTCCCCAAATAGTTCTCATGAAATACATTTTCGAACGGATCTCTTTTCCTAAACATGTTTTTCAAATAAGATCTCACTGTAGTCTGTGTGTTTTCCCTGTTGTTCATAAAACTCAAGAGCAGACCTTGAAATCTTACTTTTTTCTCCCTTTTAAAAAAATTAATTGCGATACATTTTTGAAGAATTAAAATGTTCCTAATTTGAGAAAATAAAACAAATGGAGCAACTAGAGAGAAAAAAGCTCACTGTGTATCTTAGGGGTTAAAGTATTAATCACAGTACACTGTTGTTAAAATGTGACTCAGTACTCTATCCAGAATTATTCAGAAATTCAGTAAAACTAATCTGGATATATTCCATTTATTTTACATTAGGTCATATGACACAGTCAGAACAAGAAGTGCTACTTTCTCACATCCTTTCTCCAGATTGCTATATGAAGCTGTGCATAATATAAACACACATTTCTTGTCTCTAGTTAGGCATATTATAGTTAATGACCATATGGTCATTATGGTATAAGATCTACTGTCTGTTGTATTTATATTCCTCAAGCATATTGTTCCTTCAACTTCACAGTGTGTTAAACTATTTCAAAGGGGGGAAAAGCCTTTCCCTCTTGTTTCTGGTTGTCCTATCAAGTGTAACCTTGGACCCTTATAGAGCAATTAGATCAGCCTCTATCCCCTCCTTTGTAATGAGGTTTCTTGCATTTCTGAGTCTATAACCCTTTAGTCTTCCCTAATGGGACATCATTATTCTGAAAGAAACAATGTAAATGTAAATGAATATTCTCATTAACGAGTCACAGAGAAACCTTTAGTGGTAGCGCTGTGGTAATTCTGCTTGTTATTTCTCTGGTATTCCATGCAGGATTTTTTTTTTATAATTCATTATTAGTATTCAAAATTACTTGTTCTTTAATTTTGCATGTCTTTCATAATCCAGTGTTCCAACCAGTTCAACCATGTCCTTGTTTTATTCTCCAGGAACCACCTGTGAAACGTTCAAGGTCTCTGTCCCCAAAGAGCTTTTTGAAAGAGTCGGAGGAAATAAGGAAGCTTCAAATAGCTGAAAGAAAGATTGAAAACTTAGAAAAGTCACTACAGTTAAAGGTGAAAATTAAAAAAAACTTTTTAGTTTTCAGTTGGCATAGGGAAAGATAAAAATCATATATGCACTTGACAATATCGGATGTATATAATGTTGCCTAATACCACTAAGTTACTAGAAATTCATTTTCCTTGCACTTGTGATGCCAAGATTCACATGCAATAAAAGTGTACAGTAAAATGTTTTTGCTGCTACATGAATACATTCATTTGATCTGTTAATTCATAATTGGGTTGGTAGACCATTATACATATTACAGTTCTGAAGGTGTTCATGTTGTCCCTACCATAACCCCCTGCTTTCCCAAAGCATGGTGTCTTTGGCTCAGCCACATGAATCAGGATTGCCTAAATGGCAAGTGATCATTATCTATAACTATTAGAGAAAACATAATGTTTCATAGGCTTTCACATATGTTTGTAAAGGAAAATACATTCAGCCTAATATGGAATATTTTTCTCCACTGTACATTGTAATGGGTAGTGGTAAGTGCATGATGTTATAAGAAATATGCTGCAGTTTTGATAGTGAATTCTTACAGATCTTTAACAGCAAAACCAACTTTAATGGCTGGGATCCATAAGGCCATTTCAGGAACATCCAGCGGGGATTTTTTTTTTCATCCGAAAAGTAGACTTTTCCTACTTCCTCCTAGGGAAGAACATTGTTGGATTTTGTTTTAAAACATGTAAGTTCAAAGTTCTGGGCACTGAGAAACTAGTTGTGTAGTTCTTCAGAATGTGTTGTTTCTCATGTTTGACAAGGGATAAAACAACTGGTTATTTAAGTCTTAATCAGCCATGACTGTAAAGTCTTTTCAAATTACAATTTAGCAAATGGATGGTTGACAGTTGATTTGCAAATGAGAAATTTAACTGTGCCATTCTTTCATTGTAAACTCTTACAGTTTATTCAGAATCTTACCAGTGTCTTCTCATCTTGGTGTTATGCAGAACCAAGAAAATGATGAGCTAAGACAAGCCCATGAAAAGCGCAAAAAAAGGCTGCAGATGTTACAGACCAACTACAGAGCAGTAAAAAAGCAATTAAAGCAATGGGAGGAGGGCTATAGCAAGTAAGTTACACATCTAATTAAAACCATTATACCTATTAAATCCAAATGCAACTTTTCTGGCTTAGGTGTCCTAGCAAAGAAGTTAGTTAAAGTGAAAAAATAGTTTCCTGATCTAATTTTATTGGAGAGCACATGAAACAAACTTTAACCATGTGTTGGGAACCCCTAGTCTACTCTGACAGACAGTGAAAAGCTGGTTAAAGCAGTAATACTCAGAAGCTTGGGAGCCACATGTGTCTCTTTGACATGCCATCTGTGGCTCTTCTGAGCACTGTCCCCAAATATGAAACTCACTTCATGTTCCAGGAAGGTGAGTAAGGCTGTTGCCCAGTATGGCTTGCGGATGGCAGGTGGTTCCCACCTTGAAACAGCTGCCACCACAGAGACTGAAGATTGGGTAAGCTGCAAGCCTCCCTAAACTGCAGGCCTCATGCCAGGAATGAAAGGCTGCTGCTTGGAGGAGAACAAGCTGCTGCTGGGAGGAGAACAAGCTGACTGCAGAGTACAACCACAGCTGCCACCTGGGAAAAGAGCAAGTTGGCCACAATGAGATAGCCATGGTTATCTCTTGTCTGATTCCACACTGAGCTTGCTCTCCTCTGGGTGCCTTGGCAGTCTCACTCTCTCTAAGCTGTTGTGCTCATGCTGAGGAAAGAATGGGAAGAAGAAGAGCAGCTGTTTTTTATATGCCGACTTTCTCTACCACTCAAGGAAGAATCAGACCAGCTTACAATCACCTTCCCTTCCCCTCCCCACAACTGACACCTTGTGAGGTAGGTGGTGCTGAGAGAGCTCTAAGAGAACTGTGACTAGCCCAAGGTCACCCAGCTGGCTTCATGTGCAGGAGTGGGGAAACCAACCCGGTTCACCAGATTAGCCTCTGCTGCTCATGTGGAGGAGTGGAGAATCAAACCCGGTTCTCCAGATCAGAGTCCACCGCTCCAAACCACTGCTCTTAATCACTACAGCACACTGGAAGGCAGAGAAGGAAGCTCTTCCCTTCACTCCAAGTACACAAGGGCTAGCTAAGGGTCGAAAGTGGCAGGAAGAGACAAGCCTACATGGTCAGAGGTACTTTTGTGCCTATATAGTTATATATTTAATATGAATAGTTATATCTTGTTTTATTGTATATGTGTGTTTGGGGTGGCACACAGAGCCATGCAGTAGCCATGTGGTGCTTTTAGTTGGTAATTGTGAATGTGACTCCTACTGAATCTGATAGATTATGCCAGAGGTGTCAAACTCAATTGTTACGAGGGCAGGATATAACAAAAATGTCACTTTGTCAGGCTGGGCCATGCCTTGCCAGCCCAGATTTAGGGGTGTGTGTGACTGCCTCGGTTGGCTGGTAGGCTGGATAAGAGCTCTCAAGGGGCTGGATCTGGCCCATGGGCCTTATGTTTGACACCCCTAGATTACGTTATAGAGTCCATTGGAAGAACTATGAAGTGGTGGTGATGGTGGCAAAGAAATGTTACAACTCTGCTACTATATTGGAGACCAGTTATCATCAGTGTGGGACCTATCCTGCGGAGTTCTACACAGCGCAATTCTATCCCACATGCTTTTCAATCTCTATGTAAAGCCCTTATGACAAATCATTTGTAGGTTTGATGTTGGTTATCATCAATATGCAGATAACACCCAGCTCTATATATCCTTATCCAAATCTCCTGGTGATGCGGTAGTGGTCTTGAATAACTGTCTGACTGCTGTGGTAAATTGACTTAAGAGTAAACAAATTGAAACTAAACCCTGAAAAAACAGAGGTAACATTGGTTGGGTAGCAGAGATCTTGAAGGACATTGTACTCCCCACTTTTGATGGAGTTTAACTGACCCTTGGGGTCTTATTACTAGAGAAGCAAGTTAATGCAGCTGCAAAAAAAGGCTTTCTTCCAACTCAGCCTAGGCCGTAAGATGGCCCCTTACCTTGGTATGGCTGATCTTGGCACCTTGATCCATGTCACGGTGATATCCAGACTAAACTACTGTAAGACACTGTATATTTCTCTTCCCTTAAAATCAAATTGGAAGCTACGGTTGATACAAAATGCTGCAGCTTGACTATTATCAGGAGCTAGGCAAAACATTTTTATTACTCCCATTCTGTAGTCACTCCACTGGCTGCATGTCAGTTACCAGGCTCAAATTAAGGTATTGGCTATCACATAGAAAGCCCTTCATGACCTTGGACCCTCATATATTCGAGACCACCTCTCTCCCTGTTCTCTACCTCAACAGCTTCGCTCATCTGAGCAGGGTTTTCTGCAGGTGCCAACCTGCAAAAAGGCAAAATCAACAACTGCCAGTACGCATACCTTCTCCATTGTGGTCGCCACGTTGTGGAATGCCCTGCCTGATGAGGTCAGGAAAGCTGCCATTCTCCTTGCTTTCTGCAAACAATGCAAAACTTGAATGATTCAAGAAAGCTTTTCTATTAAGACAATAGGATTGCACTGTACAAAATGACTCACAAAATTACTTGGATAGATGGCATTTCACTCCAAAAGCATTACAAAAGATGCACAGTACAAATCAAGTGGTGTGTTGGAAATGTAACAGATGGATCCATATGTCAAAGCCAGAAATCAGAGTCCAGTACTGGAGAGTCACCAGCTTCAGGGCTGTCAGCCTCCTCGCAAGGTTGTGCTGAATCAGGCCCCATTTCAGGCTGCGAGGTCAGAGGCAGCTCCATTGGGGCTGAATTCTCCTGGTAGAGTTCCTCCTCTGAGGAGGACCCATTCTCCAGGGACTGCCCTATGGCAACTACCTCTGCAACTTAAAGATCTATTTAAATATGCTACTACTGCTGCGAGAACAGTTCTAGCAAGGAAATGGAAGCAGGCACTCCTCCCAGACATAGAAGAATTGAAAGAAAAGCTGTTGGAATATGCAATTATGGATAAAATGACCAATATGGCAAATAGTGATACGAATTATGAGCAGTTCTATGAAAAATGGAAATTATTTTATCAATATGTTAAGGTTTAATAAGAAAAACAAAGGGTAGAAAATTAGACGCCAACCGTCTAACTTTATACTTGGAAGATTATTTTGATTGTGTAACCATAAAACATGTACAACAAGGTGATTAGTTTTAAATTGTTTTATGTGTAATGTTAAAGCTCTTTCTTCAAGCTGGAAGCCCATTTTGATTGTGTAACTATGCTGAATAAGTATGGCAATGTAATCTGATTCTCTTTTTTTCTTTTATTTGTAATGCTGAAACCTATCTTTCCCCCCCTTTCCTTTGTATTCCCCTTCTTATGAAAAAATAATTTTTTAAAAATTACTTGGATAAATTATTAAGGACTATGGTCTTTTATATAATTTTACACTGCTTAATGTGTCATGTTAATACTTTAGTTTTGTTTCAGTTCTGGTTTTTTTTAGATTTCTGGTTCTACAACCCCTAATTTTATTGCATTGTTTATTGAATGTCCCATCTTGTTGATTGTATTGACTCACTCTGCATAATCGGCATATATATATATATAATTGTTCTGAATCAAAACAAGGTAGCTCCTTAAAGCCATATGTCATTAAGCTAAAATAGTGTTTGTTTGCACCCTTTCCCACCGCTTAATTACTTATAGTCCATAGAATTGAATTTTATGTAATTGTTTTAACTAGTCATGGGACAAACTCTTAAAATGGGATATTGTTAATGTTAGAAACTGAATTTTGGGGGTATGCACAACCTAGACCCAACCTAGAGATCTTGCTGACTAGAAATGTTCAAAGAGCAAATTACTTTTGGATATCCAGATACCCAGAAGAAATTTTTAACAGATATATCAATTGCCAATATGAGGCAGAGAGTATTATTAAATGTCCAAGTCAGTAGCACCCAAAACCTGCATAACACAGTCTATCTCATGAAGAATCTATGCTAACTGTAAGTATTGTTTATTAATCAAAGTCCTATATCTTACTGAGAGTCTCAATAAAGAAAAAAGGTTGCAATCACGATTTGGACCAAGCTGAGTCATCATTTCTATGTAAATTAGTCTGGGCATACCAATTCATTCTCATAGATTACATACCTTATTAAATATGAAGGTTGTATTGGTTGCACTTATGTAGGGATAAAAATGACCACTTTACAACTCTTAAAGGTTTGGCTTTAGAAATAGTGGGGAGAAAACAGCAAAACTAATTGAGATTCTTCTACTTCTTTGACCGGGTTTTTAGGAATAACTCTGAATCAAGGCCTTGTATTGATTTCTGTAGGGGCCTTTGCTGCCTCTTTATTCCCCATAGATGGTAGCTGTGTGCCTGGACTTATTAAAAGAGATGAAATGACCATCTTTCTGCTTCCACGATTTCCTTTTCTTTTTTTTTTGGTCAACCAAATGGGAGCCTCTTGATGATGGCTCTGTGGGATTATAGGTGTGTTGAGCTGGTAAGATGTCATAGCACTTTCATTTTCTGCCTTTAATTCTCTGGGTTACTTTGAGAAGTCTACATTTACTGAATTAAATAAAAGCAGTTGTCTTTCATTAATTTACAGGGAGGCTAGAATTGCTGTCACAGAGTAGCAGTTTAGTAAAGATATAAAATTAGTGAAGGTGGAAGCTGAATGTTACCTTTTCCCAGAAAAAAAAACATTCTTCAACATCTGAAGATATGCTATGTTGATGAATATGAATTTTCTACTGGAAGAAACAACTGAGCTTCTCCAATGGAAGTTGCAGTTAAATTCACTAGAACAAACTATTTTAAGTTGTTATAAAGCTGCCATTTGTGCACAAAGTCAGGGCCCAAATGTGGTTGTCAGCTCTGGTAAGCAACTGGATGGGAGACCACCAAGAAATACCAGTGTCGCTATGCAGAGGAAGGCAATGGCAACCACCTCTGTTAGTCTCTTGCCTTGAAAACCCTATGGGGTTTTCTTGCCTTGAAAACCCTACAGGGGGTTAAGTCAGCTGCAACTTGATGGGACTTTACACACACACAAAAATGTAGTTGAGGGACCATTTTAAAAACACACCCAGGCTTGAATCCAAAGAGATAAGGCAGGATGTGTGTATGTGTGTAAAGTGCTGTCAAGTCGCAGCCAATTTATGGTGACCATATAGGGTTTTCAAGGTAAGAGACTAACAAAGGTGCTATGAAGGCAGGGTAGACATGTTTTAAATAAATAAATACTTCTCTTAATACATTCATGGTAGCTTGGGCCAAGTGTCTATTCTGAGGTTTTTATTTATTTATTTACTTTAGTTATAGTCCACCTTTCTCAAAGGCAGTATGGGATTTTGGGGGAAAACAAAGTCTCTGAACTTGCACATTCCTCCTTCCCTGTATGCCTTCTTTCTGCTCTTAAGCACAGTTTGGGAAATAAAGACTTCAACATTGGCAATAAACCAGAGATTATTGTTTTCAAAAATTGGGCAAAGTGACAAATGAGAGTTTGTTCTTTTGCTTCTAACCAAGATTAAACTGTGGTTTGTAGGGAAGAGAATAAATAATATAATGTTTCATCCAGTTTGGATAAAAATATAAAACTATGGTTTGTTGGTAATGTGGAAGTCTCCAGTTCCTGAGCTATGCTTGAGGGGTTAGGGAGTATGCTAGCCGGAGGACTTAAAGGACACCTTACTGTGTGACAAACCACAGTCAGTAGCAGGACACTTTGTACCCCACATGCTGCAGGGAAGGATCATTTTGCCAGCCCATGTACTTCTAGTGCTGTACCAAAGGAAAAAACAGAGTGCATGAACTTCAAAAAAAATAAAATTAAAAATACATTGTTTTTAAACTGGCGTTAGTGTGGGAGAAGAATAGTTGCAATCCTGGTGTTTTCTGTTTCTTTAACATTTAAGGAGCTACATGCTGATTCACAGTATGCAGGAACAGCTGCTAAAGAAATGTATAAAAACTTTTTTTTAATCTTAAAATGAATGGGAGAGTAAAGGGAAGAAGTTGCATCACTCATCCTAATTCTGTAGGTTCCCATAACACTTGAGCAACAACATTCCACATAGCACTACTGCAGCATCACCTGTGGGGAAAGTAGCATTTCCCCACAAATAAAACTTTGCTGTTAGATAGCTGAGAAAAGGTGATATCGTTGCATCCAAGTTGCTTCCATGAAGAATAATATCTGTATCTGTTATTTGTTTACTGCAGATTTCACAATTACACTGCTATAAGCTGCTAAATCAGGAAAAAGCTGTAATAGAGTGTATTGGCAAAGCATCCAACTGTTAATGCTGACTGCTTTTTAAAAAAAACTGAACAGGACAGACTTTGGTCTAAAATGTTAATCTTAAGGATGCCAAAAATGGTTTCATATGTTCACTGCTTCCTTGTATACCTCCAGGAAGGAACTGTGTGTGCAGGATAAGTGCAATTACCTTTATGATTCCATGGTCTGCATGGTTTTGATATCCCTTTTTCAAAACATGGCGATGTTGACTTTTCCCACCCTGAGCTAGCAGTATGCATCCTGGTCGTCCTGGCACATATGGGAAGCAAGTGGTTTGGTCTTTTCCATGTAGCCTTCCATTAATGGTTCCCCCAGCCCTTGCTGTGTGATTCTCTCCAGACTAGGAGCACTGACTGTCCCCTTCATGTACATGCCTCCTCCCAATGCCATGTTCTCGTCTAGTACAAGTGCAAAAACAGTTGACAATCATATGTTTTCTGTCCAAGTTATGTGCACAGTCTGTGGGTCTAGCATGATGACCATCCCTATCCAACATGCACCTGTTGAACTCTGACAATCCTACTACCCTGTTATAGTGAGAAAAGCAGACTATAAATAACATCAATGAATAAAATAGATGGACAGAACTAGCCACAGGTCCACTGCTTAGTGGTTTGGGATAGCCCTTTTTGACTAGTCCCTCAATGCAAACCACTTAATTTTTCTAAATTGTTTTAAAAACTCCAATGCCCCTTTTCTCTGAACGGTCCAGATTCATGCCACCAAAAGTGCTGTGCCCTAGATGAATGTGAAAAAAGCACAAAATATGTAAAAACCTTGAAGAGCTTATTGAAAACAGTTTAATCTAGTCCCATTTTCTCAAAAATCATGAAACTTGCTATGATACTAGCTAATTTTTAGCAAATGGCTGTGAGGTATCTCTCCCCTTCCCACCATCAATGAGCGCTCTTTTCATGAGTTTCCCAATCATTGCCCCCTACTATGCAGGTGGACTCCACAATAGTTTAGTCAGTGTGGGGGGCTCCAGCTCTCTGTAAGGGATGGATGGGCCTGATGGTAAATCAGGAGGGAAAGCTTTTCAGAGTGTTCAGGCTGCTAGCTGGAAGTAATTCCAGCTCTCTTTGATGCCATCTTCCCTGGCATAAAGGAGTAAAAGGGGGGCCAGCCTTTTTAAGTAAAGCCAGTTAGGGCATAGCTAAGGGAAACCATCCTCCTTTCCATGTCTAGCATTGTTCCTCCACCCAGCTAGATAGTGGTAGTTGCCTCATGAAGATGGGACAAGTGAGGACAGGAGAAACTGCACCATTAGCATGAGCTGCTGTAGCCATTCATTCTGTCTTCTGCCCATGTTGAGCGTGGGACAGGGCTGTTTGAATTCCAAAGGTGGAAATTCCAGTTTACCAAAATATAATACCTGAACTGGGTCTCACTGGCAGATCTTAAACCAAAAAGTATGTGTGTAGATTGAAGGAATCATTTAACAGAAATTATTCTCTCAGGAACATACATTACAAGAATCATAGAGTTGAAAGGGGCCATATAGGCCACCTAGTCCAACCCCCTGCTTAATGCAGGATCAGCCTAGAGCATAGCCGACAAGTGTTTGTCCAGCCTCTGCTTAAAGACCGCCAGTGAAGGGGAGCTCACCACCTCCCTAGGTAGCTGATTCCACTGTCGAACAACTCTTACTATAAAAAGTTTTTTTCTAATATCCAGCCAGAACCTTTCCCCACACAATTTAAACCCATTAGTGTGAGTCCTATCCTCTGCTGTCAACAGGAATAGCTCCCTGCCCTCCTCTAAGTGACACCCCCTCAAATACTTAAAGAGAACAATCATGTCCTCCCTCAACCTCCTCTTCTCCAGACAAAACATTTCCAACTCCTTCAGCCATTCCTCATAGGGCTTGGGCTCCAGGCCCTTGATCAACCTGGTCGCTCTCCACTGCACCCGCTCCATTCTGACCACATCCTTTTTGAAGTGAGGCCTTCAGGACAGCACACAATACTTCAGGTGTGGCCTGATCAATGCAGTGGACAGTGGAACTATGACATCTTGCGATTTGGATGTTATACCTCTGTTGATACACCCCAAGCTTGCATTAGCCTTTTTTGTCGCTGCATCACACTGCTGCTCATATTTAACTTACGGTCCATCCGTACTCCAAGATCTTGTTCACCCAGAAGTGTATCCTCCATCCAGTATGCATGCCCCTCATTTTTATTACCCAGATGTAGAACTTGGCACTTATCCTTGTTGAATTGCATCTTGTTCACATCCACCCACTTTTCCAGTGTGTTCAGATCTCATTGAATTCTATCTCTATTTTCTGGGGTGTTTGCTGCTCCTCCCAATTTGGTGTCAACTGCAGATTTAATGAGTAGTCCCTCCACACCCTCATGCAGATCATTTATAAAATATTGGAAAGTACTAGGCCCAGAGCCGAACCCTGTGGCACCCCACTACTAAACCTAATAAAATGATAAATAAATAAAAACAGCAACAGAGACTTAGCAACTGCAATTGCCTGATTATACAGATAACTCATTGGTGCAATGTGGGACTTCTGTTATGTACAGAAATACAAAAACTGGCTTATACTATTAATTCAATGAAAATGCCACTGCTTTATACTCTTCAATGCTAGTTTGAATTGTATTTTTGCTTTCCCATCCATTGTAGCTTTTGTAATTAACATTAAATTTTGTTAACTGTAGCAAATATGTCTTCTATCACTTGGTTCTTCCAATCTAATTTTAAAGCATGAACTCATCATGTTTTATAAGATTACTCAATCAAGAGGAGTTTTTAAAACTGTTACGGTTCTTCATTTACCCTCTTTTTATCCCTTGATTGCATAAGATCGCAATTCTTTACTGTTTTACATGCAACACACTGCAAATGGAGCAAGTGCTAATGTCATGAGACACTTGGGGGGGAGTAGGGTTGCCAGGTCCCCATTGATCACTGGCAAAGTATGGGGGGCAGGGTTGCCAGATCCAGGTTGGGAAACTCCTGGAGACTGAGGGGTGGAGCTTGTGGAGGACAGGGACGTCAATGGGGTACAATGCCATACAGTCCATCCTCCAAAGCATCCAATTTCTCCAGGGGAACTGATCTCTGTATTCTGGAGATGGGCTGCAATTCCTGGGGATACCCAGGTCCCACCTGGCGGCTGGCATCTCTGGGTGTGGGGAGGAGAGTTAAGTGGAGGGAAAGTCAATCATTGCCTCAGACAGGGCTTGGGGAAACAACAGAGAAAACTGCTGGGAGATTAGTTAGGCTTTGCCCTGTGAAGGAAAAGAACTCAGACATCTATAGTATAAGTACATAAGGCTCAATGGCCAACCAAGAGACCGGAGTAAAAGCTGTTATCCTATGTTACTTTAGGGAAACAATAAGTTGGGACTTGTGAGGGGATTGAGGGAAATATTCCAAGAGGCAAGCTAACTCTAATTCAGTAGGTTGCGATTCTTTGGTTTAAAGAGAAGTTCCAAGTAAAATCATTCTTTCTCTCTCTCTGACAGAAATAGCCAGTCAGTTTGGTAAAGCTGTGGGTGTGTGAATTTGTAACTGTTTTAAAGCGGTGTTCTGCTGTCCCTTGCTGTACTAACCAGTAACTTGTTACATTCCTTGTCAGATCCACCAAACCACTAAGCACCGAGCCTTTATAAAGAAGAAACTATAATCTTATTTCTTGTGTTGTGAAAGGTGTTGGTGTGAATCACCTTAGGAGAAGGGGAAGGGGGATGTAGTAGAAATTACTTCAGATTCCTTTTCTGCCTCCCCAGGTTTCTTCTATAATAACAGCATGTAATCCAGCACAATTATTTGTTAAAATTGTTTTACTGACCACTTTTTACCAATGCCATAACTAAAATCAGTTCAGTCACTGCTACTGGAAGGTGTGACAGGGTGGGTAGGGAGCTGAGAAAGCACCTGACAAGATGGGCGGGTAGCTGAGAAAGCAGCATGTTCCTCCTGCCTCCATGCATTTGGCATTATGCCAGATGCCTTTCTCCAGCAGCTGCCTGCAGGGCTGCCTGTTACTTCAGAGGTCAGCTCTGCCCCCACTAGAGGTTTGCTAGGTTGCTTCTTTCCCCAGGAGCCATTCTTGCTGCCTGCCTGCAGTTCCACCCCCTGTGAGCCCACCTTGGTTGCGTTCTGACTCAGATGGGTGGTACCAGGCCAGACTCACTCCTGACCAAGGGCTGACAGACTGATGCCATCCCAACTGAGTATGGCCTGGCCAGTGGTGCAAGAGGGTTGTCCTGGCTGTCTGCAGTTGCCATGGAGCGACTTGCATTGCTGCATCTGGGAAGGATGGGTGAGATCCTAGGCATTGTAAATGGAGTTGCACTAGTGGAAGGAAACTTTCCTGCCTCTCATTGCAGCCTTCCATGCTCCTATTGGTCAGTAGATCCAAATGACAGTGTGATGGTAAATTGTGCATCTGCAGTGGTCATGGGGGGCAAATTGGCAAAAATCTCCCTCTCCTCTTCAGCAAACGGAAAGCTGTTCCATTGGAACAGCTGCTGTTGCATTGACGAAGGTGCACCAGAGGAGCCAAGCCAGTGAATTATCAAAGCCTGCCTAGTTAGTTTCACTGTTGAAACGGAAGTTGATTTGAAAGTGACTTACACTAGAAAATATTATCTACTCTTGCTCTCAACCAATTAGTTCTTTATGTAAAACCATATTTTAGTTTAACTATGGTTGGAGTTATTGTCCCCAGGCTCAGATAGGTTCCTCTACTTCAGTACATTAACTTTACAATAAATGGGTTCCCCATATAGGAGAACAAAAATCAAGAGTCTTACTTCTGGGAGTTCAATGCCCACAGAAACAAGCAGACAGTTGCAAACAGCTTTACATGTATGACTTTCCAAAGAACATTAGCAGGGTTGCATCATCATGTAGCTTCAAGAAATTTCAATCAAATTACAAAAGGAGGATTCTAGTGGTTTTTCTTGTGCTTCCTCTTAAGGTCAACATTACTTCTCTTATCTTTATATTGCTCTCTTTTTGAGAGATTCCTGAGTTCCTTAAAATTGTGTGTATTTCTGTCACTTAGAGAACTGTTGAGGAAGCTGGAAGGATTGGATGCTGGAAGGATTGGTGGCTTCAGACCATGCTCAGAGACTGTGCTTGAGATTTCTACCTTTAATTTTTCTCTGTTAACTGTATGAAAGAGATAACTACAGTCTAACACACATCAGTTTTGAATTACGAGTGTCCTGTTGCCAGTTTATCTTTCTGGAACTAGTAAATGGGAGTTCTGTTTTCTTTATCCCAAATTTTATTTCAGTAATATTGCTACTCGTGATTATCAGATGTTGGGTAGAAAGGATGTTCATTTTTTCCTGGACTTTAAAAATATATTATTATTATTATTATTATTATTATTTTTAAAAACAGGGCTGGAAGTATTAATAGTGGAAAGAAACGTTCGGATCCCCAGCAGCTATGCCAAGAAGATTGTGATGCTGTGTGGAATGAGCTGGCTTATTTCAAAAAGGAACACAAAAAGCTATTGATCGAAAAGTGAGTTTCTGGTTTGTTTGTTTTTAAATACATATACATTGAGAAATGTGGTGCTGGTTTTCTGTGTCTTTCTCTTGCCGGGGCTTGAAGGACACTTTGAGGAATTCCTTTCAAATACCAAAATTAAAACATCTTTTCTACCAAAAACAAAGAGGAAAAACATAAGTCGTCCTCCTTCCCCCGCCCCTGACATCAGTGACAAGTTTGCTAGCACTAACTGAAACTGTATTACATGATCTAGGGATTGTGTTAATTAATGTGGCTCTCATCTGTTGGAGGTGTCACTCTTCATTAGCCTGTATTTTACACACTACCGTGCTTCATTTTTGGAATGAGGTGGTGAGGGGATAACCTAGCCAGCCATCCTTGTTTGATCTCCTTGATACATACGCAATGCAGAATGCCTCCGCTCTCTTGGTTCCCTGCCCTGTCCTGCTAATCCCAGCTGAGCTCATTATGGTGTAGCCTTGCTGCTACTCTTGGAGCCAGAGCTGTCCAAGCTAATTACTGGTAGCAGCAGAGCTGCCTGTTAAGGGTCTGGAGTGGATCTGCTAACATGGTCCTTCGTAGTGACCTGCAAAAAGCACGAGGGAGTTGCTCTCTTTCTTGCCATGCACAGCCTGTCCTTTGGGTTTAGTGTTGATCCCTTTACACAGCTCTTTTAGCTGTGGTAAGTGTAAAACTTGGTGAAGGAATTCTTATATTAGAAAACATACACTTTGCCTCTTTGATCTTTATAATTCATAGACGATTATACTCACCCTGGTAAAGGAAGAACGTTCCCTTTTGCACCAGACAAAAGGAAGGCAGTAGGCATTGAATAATTAGCCTATTTAATGATGTTTTAAAATATCTTTGTCAAGTTAATTTTGTTGTCTAGCAGTAGGCGTACTTGAAACTCTGAGCAGTTTTCAGTTCTTCTGAGACTTCATTCAGTGTATTCGTTAGTAGTGTGCTTGCATTGACAGGAACTTCCAGAATATTCTGCCAACATTAGAATGTTGAAGTACCTCACTTCAGCTTTCCTGCTTGTACTAAAACACTATTATCTCTACTTTATCTACTTTATATCTATATCTACTCGGCCTGTAATGTTACCAACCTTTGCCAAGTATACCAGCCCTAAGACAAGGATTTGCCTCCCCAAAGATCCTTGCTTCAGAAGTTCAGCTAACATAAGTAATAGGACAAATGTTGGAATAGTAAATAATAGCAGCTAAAGAATGCAACTCCAGCTCTGAGTTTGGTGGAGAACAGCAAAACCACGTATTTCATATGTACATATGTGTATGTCTGTGTGTGTAGTAGACAATGTGAGTTGAAGGTTAATGTACATATTAACTGGCCATTGTGCAGATTCACCACAGATAATGGAAAATGTGAACATTATCTGTCTATGGAATAACCATGGTCTCCAAGTAACCACAGAAATGTACAACATAAGAAATTTAATTCATTGTGCATTAAATATACTTTGCCTTTCGGTCCCTACAGTGATGCTTTTATGAGGCAGTTAAATTGTTTTATCTTTATATCATGATTTTAGTATATTTTATATCTTTTTCTGTATTAAGTATTATGTTGTTAGCCTCCCTGACACTGGCCTTGGCCAGGGATTGAGGGCAGGATAAAAATAAAAATAATATTGGAGAACATCATAAATAATAAGCTGTGTAGATTGATCTGAAGTGAGTCAGGGACAGGGACAGGGAGAGAGGGAGAGGGAGAGAGAGAGAGAGAGAAAGAAAGAAAGTTTGTGTGTGTAGGTATGTAAGATAGATATATTGTAACGTAATAGAATTCTGTGCATCAGTGCTGTCTCGTCCAGCACCTGGAGCTCGGCCCCCAGGCCCCTTTTGAGTAGTGACAACAGAACTCTTAATGTCCAAAATATTACATCTTTATTATTTCTTCACATAAATGCATAAGGATTAATCTCTCAACTCACACATCGCTGAACAGGAAGTAGATGCAGAACATATCTAGAGTCTGTGAAAAAACAGATGAATTGGGAGCCTCCTTCCTCTTCTGACTCGGTCTTAGTAGAACAAAGGATTTCAATTTACCCGGGCCAGAAGGAATTGTGGGAAGAAGAAGCTCTGATAGCCAATTAGCGTGCAGTTCAGACACATCTGACCTAGTGTTGGTCTGGACTACATTTTCCACGATTCTAAGTCTTAAAGGGCTAACTACTACAAACATTTTCTATGTAACATTTCGCGTTCTGCTGGGGCAGCACAAGTGCCCTCTACATAACAGTCTAGTTGGGGAAGGTAGAGAACTCAGTAAAGAGAGGCACATTCCCCAAGGCCTGATGAAGAGCATCTATATTGAGCAAGAAACATATACAATTCCTTCTTTGTAGAGATGTGTACATTTTCCTTCAGCCATAATGTATATGTTTAACCCCAATGCATGCATTACCCCAATGTATATACTGATTCAGTCATTCCTGTTGGAACACTTTGATTCAGTCTGGAACACCTTGAAAGTCTGAGTCCATAGTGTGTATTAAATGCCTTTTGGCTAAGATCAAGTGTAAGTGCCATCAAGTCGCTTCCAACTCATGGCAACCCTATGAATCAATGTCCTCCCAAACATCCTATCATTAGCAGACTTGCTCAGGTCTTGCAAACTGTGGAAACAAAAGAGGTTGAGCTAGATACTACATAAAATATACACAAATAAATCTATTTTTTATTGTGCACAAATATATGTAAAAAATACTGGGCCTACATTGTAGGCTACCTAAAAAGCATGAACAAATAAATATTAACAACACATACTCAGTTGATGTCAATACATAAAATGACCAAATTTAGACCAAACGCGTTTCGGCTTTATATAGGCCTTCCTCAGCAGTCATACAAAAAACAATTTTATAATACACATCCTGACATCTAAATACATGTTATACAAGGTAAAAGATATTAAAAAGCCTTTTATTTTGTGTGGCTTTATGTAGAAATATTTAGTCCATGTGTGTTAAAACATAGTTGCTAGCTCACACCTTGTATATGATATCAAGTTCCTCAGGATGAGTATAACATCAACAAGCGTAAAAAATAGAGTGCAACAAAATAAAAGTATGTGTTGTTAATATTTGTTCAGGCTTTTTAGGTAGCCTGCATTGTAGGCCCAGTGTTTTTTACATATATTTGTGCACAATATAATAAAAAATAGATTTATTTGTTTATATTTTATGTAGTATCTAGCTCAACCTCTTCAGTTTCCTTTGACTCCCAGGTTGAGTTTCTCCCCCCCCCCTTTTTTTTTAGTTGTCTTGCAAACTGAGGACCATGGTCTCCTTTATAGAGTCAATCCATCTCATGTTGGGTCTTCCTCTTTTCCTGCTGCCTTCAACTGTTCCTAGCATTATTGTCTTTTCCAGTGACTCTTGTCTTCTCATAATGTGACCAAAGTATCATAGCTTCAGTTTAATGCATTTAATACAGATGTCCGACTACTTAACTGTGGAATTCATGTGACATAATTTTCCTCCAAGGCTATTTTCTATGTTAGTTTTAGATAACACAAGTATTTTATGAGATGTGAAGAAGAGGACAGGTGTACTTTGCAACTGTTGGGAAGTTTATAATATATGGCCACTCATCACAGCCTGTGTCACTCCACATACTAGAGAAAGAAACTATTCAGTTGGATGCACTTGGCACAGAAGTTTCACTGTGTGTAGTAACTGAGCTCATTTTAGGTAACTGACCTGTTCAGACTCACAGATCTCTTTACATCAGTTGCAATAGGATGAAGAGAAAAGAGGAATGCTAACTGAAGTCCTCTTGAAACGGAGGTTGTGTGCTTTCTGTGCATTTGTGAACCATTTCATCTACTAAGGCTAGAAGGAGAACTCAAAGCAGCTTTGATATTGTTGGCTCTGGTTTAGTCAAAGCAACTCTTGTTCCTAGTTTACCAACTAGTCAAAACTACAGTTCACAGCAGGTTGAATGTATATCCCTGATCAGGTACACTTTCTGCTTGAGGAGGCCATAACACTTGGAACAGATTAATCAAAACAGGTGACTTTTTGCATTTTGCCTGTAGAATGGGTGTATCCAGGGGTGGCAGCTCCACCCTCTGAACTCACCTGCTCCAAAGGATATGCTGCTGGAGGACAGCTTCACCCAGGGACTGATGAGGGAGACAGTCGAACTAGAGGCTGTGTGGAAGGGAGTAAGGGTGAGGCCATGCCTGGAAATGCACCAGCAGCCTCAGAGCTTGGCAGGCCTGGCGCATGCCTCAGAAGGGAGATGGGGCTCAGGGAGCAGACCACACCTGGGAACAGGCCAGAGGAGGAGGCTGGCAGCAGCTGGGGCCTGTGAAGAAAGGCAGACTAGTCTCTTAAAACCTCAGGGGAGAGTGTGGCAGGAGAAGAGAAAGCCCATCAAGGGAGGCCATTGCCCCATGAGCCCACTCCTTAAGAGATGGGATGGGGGGAGTCCAAGGTCAGCCCACCCCAGGCAATCTTTTATTAGGCTAGCCCAAGGAAGGCCAAGGAGGAAGGGCCAGGCCACTTTCAAGATATTCTAGGAGAGGCACTTGGCAAGAGAAAGAGAGGGAACAAGGTAAAAGGGAACTGCACCTCCTTGTTCTTGACTGAGTCTCTCCTCAGACTTGGTCAGAGAAAGGGATGCTGGGGGGGCTAATCGGTTGAAGCTGGTAAAAGGCACTCCTGGCCTCTGCTGCCACCTGTTTACCCAGCAGTAGGCCTGGGTCCAACAGCACACCCAGACTATGGACCTGCTGTTCATGAGGAATGCAGCCCTATCCAGAACCTTGAGATAGGTTGTTACCTGAAATCCTGGATCAGACCTGAAATCCTGGATCAGACCTTCTGCCTACCGGTAGCACTTCCATCTTGTTGGGATTAAGCTTCAGTTTATTAACCCTTATCCGCTCCAAATGTCCCTCCAGGCACCGGTTCCAGGTTTTTACAGTCTCCTTGGAATCAGCTGGAAGCATAAGGTAGAGCTCAGTGCCATCCATACATTGGTGACAACCCAGCCCAGATCCCTGGATAACCTCACTCAACAGTTTCATGTAGACTTTAACAAGCATAGAGGACAAGATGGAGCCTTGCGGGACCCCCATAGGCCTAAGGCCAAGGGGTTGAGTAGCAGTTCCCCAATACCACCTTCTGAAACCTACCCTTCTGGTAGGACCAGAACCACCACAGGACTGTGCCTCCCAATGCCAACCCAGATAGGCGGTGCAGAAGCACACTGCGATCAGTAGTATTGAAAGCTGCTGAGAGGTCCAGGAGAATCAACAGAGTCCCACTCCCTCCATCTGTCTCCTGGTGCAAGTCATCCATCAGGGCAACCAAGGCCGTTTGGTCTCCATTAACAGGCTTAAACCTATACTGGACGGGATCTAAACAATTAGCCTCATCCAGGAAAACTTGAGTTGCCCAGCCACAACCCGCTCGATCACCTTACTCAAGAATGGAACATTTGAGACTAGTCGCTAGTTATTGAGGTCTCCTGGGTCCAGAGTAGGCATCATTAGAAGTGTACACACCATATTCTATTTCAAGGCTGGGGTGACCATCCCCTCTCTTAAGGAAGCCTTAGCTACCTGTCTAACACAGCCAGCCAGCCCCCACCTCGGAAGGATTTAAGTAACCAAGGAGGGCAATGGTCATACAGGCAGTGGTTGATCGGGTGCCACTGTGTGAACAGTGACTAGGAATTTAATTTCATGCACAGTGCAGCGGTGTGCAAATGATCATTTGACAGGCAGTGGCTTTGGGGTGAGGTATTTCAGTTTCTTCTGCTAAGTCAAATCGAAAAGACAGCAGCATATTAATGTGATCTACATAAACTTCCAAAGATTTGTCCTTGATCACTCATCAAAGAAAAGCATTAAACTGCTGATCCTAAACTTATGATTGCTTCCATTCTTCTTTGGGATTATCCTGCTACAGACAGCTAGATACTCGTATTTGGCTAATTGACAGTGCCCTCTTTGGCATATCTTTTTCACTATCATTTCAGAATTAAACATTGGCAAACTAAGATTAATTACATGCCAAAAATAGTTTGGGCTCATTTGTTTTCTTTCTTGGAAGTATGTTTAGATGCTTGCCCTCCACAGGTTTGTGTGAATGGTTCACTCTTTATTATTATAGAAGTTTTAAAAGAGTTATTTATCTCTGAATATCTCTGAATAAAAACCCTTATAATATAAACATAAAACCTTTAGTTTTACCAACTAAGTGGGGGCCCTGACTGCTCTGCTGGGCCCTCAGTGGTTTTATACTAATTAAGTACCATCTTATTTTATTTATTAATATTGTTATATAGTTTTAATGGATGATGTTTTATGGTCTTGTATTTCTTGTACTGATTTGTTGTTACCAGCCTTAGCCTGGCCTTGGCGGGATACAAGCCCAAACAAACAAACAAACAAATAAATCTCTTTTTGGCATACATATTTTGCATGGTGTTAGTCTATACTGAGGTGAGATTGTAAAACCCGTTTCAGACAGCACAGAAGCCAGGAGAAACCTTGATGATGGTTGAAAATCAAAACAAAATAACTCTCTTCTTAAATCCCATTTATAGGTGCCGAGGCCTCTAAATATAGGGTATTGCTACTGATATGTGGTAAAAATTCTCAATCCAGGCAAGATTTCCTGTAGAACAAATGCATTTGTATAGCCTCAAAACCTATCTTAAGGTGTTGCCTCCCAACATGGAGGCACAGAAAGCATATTTCTTTTCCAATAACCTACTCAGCAGCTGCAGCTCAAAGTGCTGCTTCTGAGCTCAGTTTTCCAAGGAGTTTACATTGTGGCACTTGGTTCTTGGTTTCAGTCTTCCTGTCTGAACTCTCAAGGAAGTTTCCTGTAGTATCCAGTTTGTTGATTGCGTTTTTCTGGGCTTTTGAAGTGCGCAAGGCTGTGAATGCTGTTCCTTATTTGAAATAAGTTATTTTACAGTTATTACACCTTTTTTCTTGACAGACGATGTGTTTATTCTCCATTAGTGTCAGATCACACCACAAGTGAGGGCCATATTATCTTTTTTTCTTAATGCAAGCATCTCTGACTGACTGCTGAGTGCATGTTTTACTTTTTATAGTTAAAGCTATTATATGAACAACAGAAAAGTGATATAATACATGGTCATTATATTGGCAAGTGGGAACCCACAAGGACTTGCGGGAGGCATCTCATTTCTCTCTCCCCCATTATTTTCTCTTTCCCTTTCCCGAAAGCCCCCATAGCCCGTTTTTTTGTTTCCTTCTCTCCTGTCTAGGACTGCCAACCTCCTGGTGGCCTGGAGATCTCCTGAAATCACAACAGATCTCCAAACTATGGAGATCAGTTCCCTTTATGGTTGCCAGCGCTAGGTTGGGAAATTTCTGGAGTTTGGAGGTGGAATCTTGGGAAGGTGAGGTTTGGGGAGGGAAGCAACTTCAGCAGGATATAATGCCAAAGAGTCCACCCTCCAAAGCAGCCATTTTCTCCAGGGGAACTGATCTCTATGATCTGGAGATCAGTTGTAATTCCAGATGATCTCCATTACTCACCTGGAGGTTGGCAGTGCAAGTTCCCCTAGAGGAAATGGCTACTTGGAGGGTAGAGTCTATGGTATTATACCATTCTGA
Source organism: Euleptes europaea (assembly GCF_029931775.1). Taxonomy (NCBI): domain Eukaryota; kingdom Metazoa; phylum Chordata; class Lepidosauria; order Squamata; family Sphaerodactylidae; genus Euleptes; species Euleptes europaea. The sequence continues at coordinate 38,157,440 of NC_079315.1, read as the reverse complement.
GGTCCCTCCCCTCCTCAAACCCTGCCCTAGCCAGGCTGCACCCCTCAAATCTCCAGGAATTTTCCAACCTGGAGCTGGCAACACTAGCCAGGCCTGGAAAGGGCCCAGCTCCCAATATATATATTTTATATTTCACATTTTTCTGCAAGCCTGGGGCCCTTTTCAGGTTTGTAGAAAGATCGGTCTTGCCTGCTCTCAGCTCCAGTCACCGAATTTAAGTGTCCAAAGATTTGACTGACTTCACTATTAGAATATAAGATGACTTCCAATGGTGACACCTGATGAAGTGAAGAAAGTTCTGTAAGTGTGTTGCTCATCAAATCTGACTTGTTGCCCTTCGTGGTTGATAGTGTCAAGCACAGTTGTTCAGAAAGATAATAAATGTCTGTCAGTATGAGAGTGACTGCTTTGAAAGCAGTAATAATGAACCACCTCCCAAAGAAGGTGTCCCTGGACCTGAATGACCTAAACAACTACTGCCTGGTGGTCAGTGTTGCATTCTTGGGCAAGGTATTTGAGCATGTAGTGGCATCTTTAATAATCTTGGACAGTGCAGATTACCTAGACCTGTTACAATGCAGATTAAGGTCTGGGTTTGGGATAGCAACAATCTTGGATTCCCTGACTGATCTTCACTGAGCAACTACTGAGGAATGCATCCCTGTGGATTCTCCTGGACTTTTGATACCATTAATAATTATATCTTTCTGGAGAGGCTGGCTGGATAGTTGGGGACACCATGCTTTGGTGGTTCCACTCTAATTTAGCTGGGCATTTCTGGGAGATGGGGCTGAAGGACTGCTTATTGACCCTGTCACATTTCTGCTGTGAGGTCCTGCAAGAGTCCATCCTGTCCCTCTTGTTGTTTACATTAAACTGCTGGAAGAGATTGGGTATGAGGAGTTACCAGTATTTTTCATATCATATCTTTCATACCAGTATCTTTCATATTATACCTCATATCTTGGGTATGAGGAGTTACCAGTATTTTTCCTCTCAGCTGAGTTGAGTCGACAGAGGTCCTGAACAGGTGCCTGGAGAAAGTGATGGGATTAGTAAAGTGCTGATTGTTCTAGACAAAACTGAGCAACTATTGGTCAATGACAAAGCTGCTTGGAGACTTAGTAGCAATCTGTTCTGAAGTAGCTTATGCTTTCCTTGATGGAACAGGTTTGTATCTTGGGATCCTGGATCCTGGCCTATAGTGGAGGTTGTGGTATCCTTTGTGACGCACACCACCTTTTATTAGCTTTGGCTGATAAGCCAGCTATGGCCATTTCTTGAAAAGCATATTGTAGCCGCAGTGATCCATACTGTGATTACATCTCTATTAGCTTACTATAATGCACTTTACTCCTTTAAAAAGTGTCTGAAATCTTCAGTTCTAAAATGTGGTGGATAGTTTAGAGCTGGACACAGGAATCATGTTACCCCAGTGCAGAACTGCTCTGCACTGTCTGCTTCTCTGTAGGCCCAATTCAGACTGCCAGAGGAGAGGTAAGTGGCGACCAGAAATGGGCCTTTTTAGTGGTGGCACTTAACCTTTGGAATGCCCTCCCCTTTGAGAATTGTATGATGCCTATCTTACTGTCCTTTAGGTACCAGACACAAACATTTTTTTTAATCTGGGCTAAACGTTTCATTTTTTAAAGTTATACTTAGCTTGTTTCCAGCACAAGGACTGTTTTATAGATATCATTTTAGTTGTTGAATGTTGTTTTGTGCTGGTTTTGTGCCCTTGCCTCATTTTTAATAGTTTGTTTTAATATTATTCATTCTTACGTTATTATGCTTATGATTGTATTATTTTGTTTTTACTGTGAGATGCTTCAAGCAAGTCTCTGGAGAGGTGGCATATAAATTCTCTAAATAAATGGGAAGTGGGTATGAGCAACTGTGATTCTCACATAGTGGCAGATGGAAAAAGGCTCCTGTGAACATAGGAATTGCCACCAGCTTTATTGAATTACATTTCTCTGCATAGGCAAATATATGTTGGGAGTGCTCATGCAAGTGAAAATGGGTATTGTAAACCTCACCCTTGGTCTTTTGGATATGCTACTGGGTCATTTTTTGTGGTGTTCTTTCAAGAGTAAAATAATACAAGAAGTTTGCATTGTGGCCATATCAACACATTGTTTAAATAATTAAAAATATGTCAGCTTTTTTTCTTCGATAGCCTGTTGGGGGCTTGCTTCCTTGTCTTGCCCTCCAAGGCATGTAGAAGCCCATTTACTTAAGCAAGGTTTTGAATGGAGGCTGCTACAGATGATACTGGAATTTTTATTTGTGGGAAAATGTGGTGTGGAAAGGGAGTAATTTTATTGGATCTTCTGGCTGATGATCAATATGAGAGATGTTTGGGAGCCAGAGAAGGAGAACCGCTGCTGCTCTGATTGATTTTGTAATTTTATTGTGCTTTTAGATTTGCTAAAGGTTCTTGGGGGTCTGGAAGGGATGCCTCTCCTATGAAAAAGTTTATATACAAATGAGGCAATGATTATCTAAATATAAAGTGTTTCTCAGAGGTTAATACAGATAGGCCTGCTACATTAAATTATTTTTAATAATGCTGAATATTATTAAACAGTGGGGGCATTCTGAGTTCTTGTTGCTTTCTCACTATACAGGGGCTTATAAGTGGACAAATACCTATATGCTTCACAGTGACCTCTTTCCCCTGATTGGAATAATGAGGTGGAATATAATGCTCCTTGCATGCAATTTGTGACAGGGAAAACTTATTAATGTGATTTATCACTCACTAACTCAGTCAAAGGGAGTTAAGGTTGTGCTTTATGGCAGCTATAAAATGTAAGCTCCCATTTTATGTTTTGATTTCCTCAAGACCCACCTTGGGCTTGATCCAAACATTGCTTTGTAATTTAGGATTATAGGTGGTTTGGCCCCACTCTCCTCTATTTTGATTTCCTTAAGAGCCACCACCAGTTTGTGCTTTGGGAGTTTTGTTAAGGTGGTTTGGCCCTACACAGTTCTGGTAATGTCTGTAAACAAGCACCACATGAACGACATGGTTGAAATAGTAACTTCAGAGGCTGCCATCACTCTATGCCCTTAAAGTTTACGTTTTAATAGACCTTTAAGTATAGGCTCAGGTTAACCCCAGGCATGTGGGGTAGATGTGAATATGACTATGTAGTAATTTACAGCTTCCAGAGACCCGTTAATCAGAAGCAGCTATCAAAACCCATATCTTGCTATATGTTTTCTGCCTGAATATATGTTATAGTCCAATTCTGAATATACCAGTGTCTCTCCACAAACTGCTTACCTTGAGCTAGGAGCTGCTGTATGATGATATTTAAATAACCATCATGTTCTAAGAGTTCCTTTTATGCAGTAGGTGCCATTTTGAATTTAATCCCTTGGTTTCCTTTAACAGAAGGTAGAGATTCTGGATGGATGGAGAATCACCTAAAAAATCCCTATCTGTAGAAGGTCACTATATCCTCCTCTCAAAGTAATCATAATATGTTCTGTGGTTGTTTTGTAGAATTTGTGTTTGTTTATGAGATAGAGCTGCTGGGGCTATGATTTGAAGAGAGAGACTGATGCAGGCAGAGACAGGCTTTGTTCCTTCCTTTTGGGACCTTATCTTGCTTAAAATTAACACCATCAAGAAGCTTTTACCTTCCTCAAACTGGAAAAAAAAGTTACCCGTGAATGTAGTCCTTTTACCATGTAATAAAAGAAGCTTGGTGGGAGTGATTTACAGTGGGGAAAGGCCCCTCTCCTCCCATGCCTTTCTCTCCCCTTCAGATCACTCCTAAAAAAAAAAGTCCTGGAACTTACACATGAATCCTGTGATTTTGCTGAATCCTGTGACATTTCAAGGTTTGTCAAAGTAGGCTTTTTGTTGAGGACTTTGTGGCTTCTCCTCAGAAGATGTCAGATAGGCTCTCTGCCGGCCCCGGATAAGAAACAAGATGGTTCCCCCCACGGACAAAATGGAGTTTTTTGTGCACTTCATTCCTCCCCGTTTGCACCCGGTCTCCTGCCCAAGATCTGCACCTCAATGGAGACCCGCCTGAGTAATCGCTGATCTGATACTGGGTCCCGCAAGACAATGCCGGGAGCCCGGGAAGATCAGCCAGTTAACGCATGCGTTTATTTTCTGTATGCGTTGTCTTAAGTCTTTACCAGTAGTTAACTTCTGTATTGTTTCTTTGTTTCTAAAACCTAATCAACCCCATTGTATTTACCCTATATATGTACCGATATTTCCCCATGTCTGTATTCTAGCCTTAAGTCTCTATGACCTGCTGAACTCGCTGTCTTTCTGAAATAAACTTTTAATTTGCTGCAACGTCTGGAGTGAAGTTCCTTTGCAAGAAACACAACGTGTTGCTGAGGCCTGACAGAAGATACTTCAGAAAATAAGCATTGTATCATCTGAAGGGAATGTTAGAATCCTGCTTCAGGACTGGGCCAGCTCATTAGAGTTCAGCAGCTTGCATTCCTTGTAGTACAGGCTGGTGAATAGTTCCATCAATATCAAATAGGAAATAAGTCTGATACCTTGCATTAATCAGAGTGATGTTTTCTCCAGTATACTCTTCTCCAGAGACAGCTATATTTCAATATGGTCCTTGCCTGTGGGAGTATGTATAGAAATCCTTATTTGTACTGGCTATGGTAAAACTGGGTTTTTTAACTTAGAATTTTGGGGTTGGCAAGGGGGCATTGCAGAGTGCATACTTTGTACATAGATGATTTTATATTAAATCCCTGGTATTTCCAGTAGTTTGTAACGAGGCTGGTACCTTCACCTGTGACCTTGGAGAGCTGCTGACAGTTAGTGTAGATAGTACCGGATTAAATGATCCAATGATATAAAACAGCATTAGATTTATTGAAAGCACTTTACACCAGTATTTGGTCCCCAAGGTATCTTACAAAACTTCTGATAACAAGTTAAAATATAAAGATACATTTATTTCATCTCCTTTTTCCTCTGATCCCCTGAATGAGTCATTTGTTGTGAAAATAGGAATATTTCTCTGTCATAAGGTGAACAAAAGTGATACAACTTTAAGAATAAAGTGTCTACATAAATACATGTTAGGTAACTTCTAATTATAGTCTTGTGTGAAGAAATAAAAACCCCATCTATATATTTATATATTTGTAGTTCAGGAAGAAATTTATCACACACTGTGGTGATAATCATAGGTGACTGGAATGCAAAAGTAGGAAACAAAACAGAATTAAATGCTGTTGGCAGATTTGAGCTAGGAGCACAGAATGAAGCAGGAGAATGACTCATAGAATTCTGTGAAGACAACAATTTGTTCAATGGAAACACGTTTCACACAACCAAATAGATGATTGTATACATGGACATCACCAGATGGCCAGTATAGAAATCAAATAGATTACATAACTGAAAGCAGAAGATGGAGAAGCTCTATTCTCTCTGCGTTACAGATCATGAATTGTTAATATTGAAAATCAAGATAAAGCTGAAGAAAAACACCAGAACATTCATAGTGCCAAAATACAATCTAAGCAATATTCCCGAAGAGTTTAAAGACCATATGAAGAACAGATTTGCTTTACTAAGTTCAAGTGAATATAAACTAGAACTATGGGTGGAAACTAGAGATATTATCAAGGAAGAATGTGCAAAGACTATTCCTGTAACCAAAAGAAATTAAAAGCCTCGATGGATGACTGAGGAAACTCTTAAAATTGCCAAAGATAGAAGAGAAGCAAAAGTAAAAGGTGACAGAAACAGAATCAAAAGTCTAAGTGCAGAGTTCCAGGGACTGGCACAGAGAGACAAAGAGAACTATTATAATAACCAGTGTAAAGAAATAAAAGAAAACAACAAAAAAGGAAGAACAAGAGATCTGTTCCACAAAATCCAAGAAATCAAAGGGAAATTTAAAGCACAGTTAGGCATGCTGAATGATCAACATGGAAATACATTAACTGAACAGGACAAATTAAAGAAAAGGTGGTAACAATACACTGAAGAACTATACAGAAGAGATTAAAGGATGACCGATTCCTTCCAAGAATAATCTTTTGAAGAAGTTTTAGAAAGTGAAGTGAAAGCTGCACTGAGAGCAATTGGGAGAAACAAATTACCAGGGGCAGATGGGATATCAATAGAGCTATTCCAAGCCACAGAAATGGAGTCCATCAAAATCTTGACAAGAATATGCCAACAAGTATGGAAAACAAAACAATGGCTCACAGACTGGAAATGATCAATTTACATTCCAATTCCCAAGAAAGGAGACATCAAAGATTGCAGCAGCTATCAGACCATCACATTAATTTCTCACGCAAGTAAAGTGATGCTCAAAATCTTACAACAAAAACTGTTACCACATATGGAATGAGAAATGCCTGATGTTCAAGCTGGATTCAGAAAAGGAAGAGGCACTAGAGATCATATTGCAAATCTGCGTTGGTTAATGGAGCATACACGAGAATTTCAGAAGAAAATCAGCTTGTGTTTCATAGATTACAGCAAAGCTTTTGACTATGTTGATCACGAAAAGCTATGGCTGGTTTTAAGGGAAATGGGTGTGCCACAACATCTGATCATTTTGATGTGCAACCTGTACTCTGGACAAGAGGCCATGGTTAGGGCAGAATATGGAGAAACAGAATGGTTTCCAATTGGCAAAGGTGTTAGACAAGGATGTATTTTATCTCCCTGTCTCTTCAATCTGTATGCAGAACATATAATTAGGAAAGCTGGATTAGATTTAGATGAAGGTGGAGTGAAAATTGGAGGGAGGAACATTAACAATTTGAGATATGTCGATAATACTACATTACTGGCAGAAAGCGAAGACTTGAAACGACTACTGCTGGAAGTTAAAAGAGAAAGTGCCAAAGCAGGACTACAGCTGAACATCAGTAATTACTCAACTTTAAGGTTGACAATGAGGAAATTAAAATTGTGCAAGACTTTCTATTCCTTGGCTCCATCATCAAACAAAAGGGAGACTGCAGCCAAGAAATCAAAAGGATATTGAGACTGGGAAGAGCAGCCATGCAACCAAGATCAAGTTAATACATGCCATCATATTTCCTATTACTATGTATGGGTGTGAAAGCTGAACAATGAAGAAAGCTGATAGGAATAAAATAGATTCCTTTGAAATGTGGTGTTGGAGGAGCGTGTTACGGATACTGTGGACTACCAAAGAAACAAATTAGTGGGTTCTAGATCAAATCAAGCCTGAACTGACCCTAGAAGCTAAAATGACTAAACTGAGGCTATCGTACTTTGGTGACATTATGCAAAGACAAGAGTCACTGGAAAAGACAAATCATGCTAAAAAAAGTTGAGGGCAGTAGGAAAAGAGGAAGACCCAACAAGAGATGGATTGACTCAATAAAGGCATCCACAGCCCTCATTTTGCAAGATCTGAGCAAGGCTGTTAAAAATAGGACGTTTTGGAGGACATTGATTCATAGGGTCGCCATGAGTCTGAAGTAACTTGATGGCACTTAACACACACAGTTGTAAATAGCCATGTAGGTGTGTTCGAATGAATTTAAGGTCTGTGTGTATAGTGGGAAGCTTGTACAATCATGCAAATCAGGGCTTGTAAAGTTAACCTATCAAAGTAGGAGGGAAAAATAGAGCTGTGGTATTGGTCCATAGCTTGGTAAGAAAAGAACCAGTCGGGCAGCAGGGACAATGTAACAAGCTTATTGCCCGTTTTAGCTGACTTGGATAAGAACCAATCAAAAGGTAGAGGTTTCAATTCCCCTTCAATCTATAAGTAGACTTTGCACTCAGGCACAAAAACACACACATAGAGAGAGAGGGACTTGGAAGGGAGACTCAGAAAAGGAGAAGAGGAAGAACTCTAAAGGACTTAAAACAGGAACGAACTCTAAAGGACTTAAAACAGGAACAGACCAGAAATCCAGATACCTGCTGCAGAGAAATCCCTTAGGACGTGGAAGGTGCCTGAAGAGCTGAGGACGCTGTAGACCACGGAGGGCTGAATATCTGTCTAGAGAGCTAGGCCCAGGAGCCTGGCTACAGCCAGTCTCCCAGGAGTCCAAGAAAGGAGCTGCTACAGTAGAGTTCAGGAAAGAAGAGATTCCCCTCCCCCTAACAACACTGGCAGGAAAGCCTCAGAATATTGTGTGGTTGAATTAACAAGGACAATTCTTCAGGTTTCTTTTGTTCTTATCAAGTCACTGTTAAATATTAAAGAATACTGTTTTGTTTGGATCTAAAAAGAAAAGAGTTCTTTTTTTACTTGGGAAGCAAGAGCCTAAAGTCTTAACTATGTTTACCAACCCCAAGATCCTGACATCTTGCTATAGCCATTAAAAATTCCTGCAATGGTAGTCCTTATTTGGGCTAATTTCAGCTATTGTGGAGGTGGATATCCTTGCAGTGTTTATTCAACTAACCCTAGTTGGAAGATCCAGAAAAATGTCAAACAGCTGTTCTGTGTTTGTTGAGGAGCTGTTCGATGGTTATCAAACAGCAATCACTCTCTGATAACCCAAATTGGCTAAGGAGTTCAATCAATCATTCTCAGTATCATGAACATGACTAAAATGTAAGTAATTCTTGTACTTTTTTTTTTTTTTTTGCTTTAGACTCTCTTTTGGCAGCCTTATCCCCCAATGTATGTAATGGTTTTTTGCTTTCTCACGCAGGCTAGATCAAACACCTGCTCCAAGATGTGCTCTTGCTTCCCAAAACTGTCAGTTGACACAGAAATATACAGACCTTTGGAAAGAGCAGTTTTTGCCCTTATTAGAAGCAATGTACCTGAATCTTAGCACTGGAGTAGCAAAGAGAAAACTTTTGTCATACTTGTATTTGACTGCTTCAAAAGTCAAATCTTGTTCAGGCTTATTCCAGATATTGTAATCTTTAGGAGTACAGGGGAATATAAGCATGCTGAACTATGCTATTCTTTTCAGTTTTTATTCATGACATCTGTATTGTCCACAGAATTAAAGGGCAAATTTTTAAAATGAGTTTTACAAAGGTTCGTTGAAGAGTAACTAGAGTTAGGTTGGCTTTTAGATAGTAAAAAGCAGGAACCCTCAAGGAATCATCTCAATCCCCCCTCCCCCGCTATTTTCTCTTTCCCTTCCCTGAAAGTCCCCATAGCCTCTCCCCTTTTCTCACTTCCTTCCCTCCGTCCCACCCAACAGCCCTTCTATCTCCTCCTTTATCTTCAGCTTTCTCTCTCCCCCCACCAGCAGCCTATACCTAGGAAAGCAATGGCTCAGTTGTGTGCTGCTAGTCACTGGGCCAGGCCAACTTGCTTGGTAGGAACCCTCAAGGACTTGTGGTGGGACCTCACTTTACCCTGTATCCCCCTCCCCACACTCTTTCAACTTTCCCTCCTCCTGGCAACCCTCATATTCTCTCCCCTTTCCCTCACTCTCCTCAGTCATTTACCAACTTACCTTTTAGCTGCCTCCCATCTTTAGCTATATTTATGATTAACTTCATTTATACCCCACCTTTCTCCGCAGTGGGTACTACAGCAGCTTACATTATTCTCTCCTCCTTTTTATCCTCACAACAACCCTATGAATTAATTCACAGTGGGTAGCCGTGTTAGTCTGTCTGCAGTAGTAGAAAAGAGCAAGAGTCCAGTAGCACCTTAAAGACTAACAGAAATATTTTCTGGCAGGGTATGAGCTTTCATGAGCCACAGCTCACTTCTTCTGATGGCTCATGAAAGCTCATACCCTGACAGAAAATATTTTTGTTAGATCTGAAGAAGTGAGCTGCGGCTCACGAAAGCTCATACCCTGACAGAAAATATTTTTGTTAGTCTTTAAGGTGCTACTGGACTCTTGCTCTTTTCTACTACCTATGAATTAAGTTAGGCTGAAAGTATGCAACTGGCCTAAAATCACCCAGTGAGCTTCCACAGTAAGATGGGGATTCGAACCTGGGTTTCTCAGTCCCTACTCTGAAGCTCAAACCACTAGATCACACTGGCTTTCATAGGGTGGCTGCAGTTGAACAGCAGCAAGCAGCCAGGCCTAGTTCAGTCATGCAAGTCGGGGGGTATCTAATCACTCAGTGGTTGCTTCCAGGCCTAGGGTTGCCAATCTCCAGATGACAGAGAGGTTCCCCCTTGGATGATGGATTGTATCGCATTATCTCTGGCTGAGGCCCCTCCCCTTCCCAAACCCTACACTCCCCACACTCTGCCCCAAAATCTCCAGTGATTTTCCAACCTGGAGCTGGCAACTCTAGCCAGGCCTGGACCTGGTGAGACTTCTCTCAAAGGCCTCTGATGCCTTCCATCCACCCAAACTGCCCCAGCAAAACATTCCACTTCTCCTGTATGCGGTGATGTGGTAATCCTTTCGAGGACCACAGTGGGCATGAGAAGAGCTCTAGTCAGCTTAGCTGACTACTGTACTAGGGAATCGCTGGTAATAAATGACAAAAAAAAACTAAAGTGAATGATGCTAATCAGGTAACAGAAAGTAGTGTGGTTGCTGCCAGGCCTGTTCCAATGAGTTCTCCCTCAAAGCCCTGGAAATGGCCCTGCACTATCCCTCTCCTTTTACTGACATAAACTAACTTAGAATTCTGTAGATGCCTAGCAACGGCCACTGAGGGCTTCCATTTCTTAAAGCTACCAGTTCTCCTTTTACCCTTCTGTTTTTTTTAAAGCCCCCCACCAATGTATATTTTTAGATTTCAGATTTTTCTGCAAATTTGGGACATGTTTCAGGATTGTAGAAAGATCTGTCTTTTCCATTCATGGCTCCAGGCATCAGATTTAAGCATCCTCAGATTTTGCCGACTTCTTTATTAGAATATGCAAGTGGGTACCCACAGGACACTGGTGAGAGCAGCTATGTAATTCCCCTCACCTTTGTTTCCCTCCTCCCTACTTCTCTGCCTCTCACTCTTTTTCCATCCGCCCATCCCTCTGCCCCCACCCCCATCACGCTGTCTTTCTGCCCACCCAAACCCATCACTCTTTCTACCCCCACCCTTCACTCTTTCTTTCGGCCCCTACCCATCACTCTCTTTCTGCCTCCCCACCCCAGCACTCTCACTTTCTGTCTCCCCCCACCTCTCTCTTTCCACCTCTTCACCCAAGCACTTTCTCTTTCTGCCCCTACTCCATCACTCTTTCTTCCTCTTTCTGCCTCCCCACTTTTTATTTCTTTCCTTCAAAGAGGGGCCATGAGACCCAGCTGAGGCACCTGGGCTAAGAGTCTGCAGCACCCATAGTTTCTAAAGAGTTGCTGTTTCCTGAGTGAGGAGGGCTAGTGGAACTGGGGTTAATTACTGGCTCCACCCTCTGCTGTTGGCTGTTGAGGGGTGGTACTGAGAGCTCTTCGTTAGGAAGGCTCCTCTCACCAGAGGCAGAAGCTGAGGCACCTGATCTGAGAGTCTGCAGGCTCCAGAGTTTCTAAAGAGTGAGGAGGGCTATGTGACTGGGGTTGCTGGCTCCGCCCTCTGCTGTTGGCTGTTGAGGGGTGGGACTGAGAGCTCTTCATTAGGAAGGCTCCTCTCGCCAGAGGCAGAAGCACCTGGGCTGAGAGTTTGCAGGGCGCAGAGTTTCTAAAGAGGTTAGTGCAAGTTCTTGTCTTTTCTCAGCTGTCGAGGAGCTCCAGCTGAGGTTGGTGTGTGAGAGAGGGTAGTGTGTGAGAGTGAGTGGGTGGGGGTGCTTGGAGAGGGGTTTCTGAGTGGTTTCCTTTGTTCTTTTGTTTAGTTGCTGTTTCCTGAGTGAGGAGGGCTAGTGTGACTGGGGTTGATTGCTGGCTCCGCCCTCTGCTGTGGGCTGTTGAGGGGTGGGACTGAGAGCTCTTCATTAGGAAGGCTCCTCTCGCCAGAGGCGTGAGCCTAGGCATCTGGCCTGGGGGCCCTGTAAGCAGCTGACATGTTTCTATATTTTTAATGTGTTGAGTGTTTTTGCTTCTTCAAGCAGGGAGCCTTGAGAAGCAGTTTGTCAGGGGAACTATCAGAGTAGCGCAGGAAAGAAACTGAACAATTTCAGCAATGGATCACAGTAGTGTGGCTAGTGAGAGAGCTGAGGCAGTAACATGCAAGGTCTGTGGCATGTTTGTATTCTTATCTGAGGGTAACAATAATTACACTTGCAGCAAGTGTAAGTTGGTAGTCCTGCTGGAGGAAAAAATACAGAGACTTGAGGCATGTTTGTCCACACTCCATTTTATAAAGGAAGGTGAAGAATTCATGGACAGAGCGCATGAAACACTCTTTAGGGGACAACAGGAGGAGGAGAGAAAGGAATCTCAACGAATTGAGGCGCAACCAACACAGGAGGAGGGTACATGGAAGAATGTGATCCACAGGAGCAGGAAACTCAGGAGTCATTCTGATCCTCTGTTTCTCAGCAATCGGTTCTGGACCACCGGAACACGGGCTACCCACCCCAACCATGAAAAATTTTTCTCCGTCCTGCGCATGAGAGGACTCTATCTTCCACTCCCCAATTTAGGAAGAGGAGTGTTTTGGTAATTGGGGTTTCCCTACTGAGAGGGGTAGAGTCTAAAGTATGCCAACCGGACTTGTCATCTTGTGAGGTCTGTTGTCTACCAGGGGCACGCATCCAGGATGTGACAGAAAGGGTAGGAATACTCATCAAGCCCACAGATTATTACCCTTTCTTGCTCCTCCATGTGGGAACAAATAATATTGCCTGACACAGCCCAGAACATATTAAAAGAGACTGCGACTCTGGGTAAGAAGGTGAAAGACCTGGGGGCGCAGGTTGTGTTTTCATCAGTTCTGACTGTCGAAGGTTGTGGCTTAGGAAGAGAAAGAAGAATACTACAAATTAATGACTGGCTGTGTAGATGGTGTCCTCAAGAAAGGTTTGGATTTCTGGTCCATGGCTTACGCTTTCGAGAAGAAGCTCTTCTGTCAGGAGATGGTGTGCACCTCACAAGGGTAAGAAAAATGTGTTTGGTGAGCCTTACAAACCTGATCAGGAGGGCTTTAAACTAAATCCTATGGGGGAGTGAGACAAAAACTTAAAGCCTAGTATGCTGACAATAACGAGACGAGAACAATAAAGATTTGCAGGGAATGGCATGTACGCGAGGAAACATAAACTCACGGGTAAGTACAGAAATGAAAACCTCGGGCACATAAACCACAGATTCCGATGTCTGTACACTAATGCGCAGAGTACGGGAAACAAGCAGGAAGAACTCAAAGCCCTAATACAGGAAGGGGATTTTGACCTAATAGACATTACTGAAACTTGGTGGGATGTCACTCATGATTGAAATATTAAGATTGAGGGGAACAACTTGTTTAAAAGGGATAGACAGATAAGGAAGGGGGGAGGAGTAGCATTATATGTCAAAGATGTGTACACTTGTGAAGAAATACATGAATCTGAGAATGGAAGTCCAGTCGAGAGTCTATGGGTAAAAATAAAAGGAATAAGAAATAATAGTGATATTATGGTGGAGGTCTGCTAACAACCACCAAACCAGGCAGAGGACTTGGATGAGACACTCCTGAGTCGTCTGCATAAAGTAAAAGAGAGACTGAAGTACCCAGTAATTTGGGCACATGGAAAGAAGGGTCAATTAAAAAAGGCTGGCAAATCAGACAGATACAAATTAAAAAGGGATGGTGCTAAAAGGCACCCCTGTCCACCCCGCCCCCCGGACAACAGGAAAAGGAGGAGTTAAATGACCCTCCCTATTACACCGCACTTGGGCTGTTTAATTAACCACAACAATCTCCCATCAATTGTGGTGGACTTCAGTTTAGCCCTTTAGTTCTAGATATGGAGTCAAATGCATAGAAAAAATCTATAAAAGCTGCATATAAATAGCCCTTCCTTGAGATGGCATACTTACTGATCAAGTGGGATAACACATGACGGTGATCAAGTGTCCTATATTCCTTACAAAATCCCACCTGTCCTGGCCCAATAATCTTGGAGTTGGCCATCCAAGACTGAAGTCTATTCAACAAAAAAGCTGCATAGATCTTACCAACTATTGGCAACAAACTAATAGGTCAAAAATTCTTAGGGTTATCCTTATCTCCAGCTTTATAAATTTGAATAATTATGCTGGAACGCCATTCAGGGGGACCACCGTCCCTAATAGTTTTCTAAGTAACTTTGTGAATCATTTAGTATAGTGCAAGTCTATTGCCTGTGTAGAAAAGCCCACTTGAATAGTTCAGTTTTGAATAGTTTGCAGAAAGCTATAAGAGTGAGAGCCTTCCTGGTCTTCCTGAATGGCTCAGGTTGGCCATTCCACAAGGTGTACAAGCAGTTGTTGATTTTATTGGTTCTTGTAGGTTATCTGGGCTGTGTAACCGTGGTCTTGGTATTTTCTTTCCTGACGTTTCACCAGCAGCTGTGGCAGGCTTCTTCAGAGGAGTAACGCTGAAGGACAGTGTCTCTCAGTGTCTCCTTCAGTGTTACTCGTCTGAAGATGCCTGCCACTGCTGCTGGCGAAACGTCAGGAAAGAAAATACCAAGACCACGGTTACACAACCCGGATAACCTACAAGAACCAATGAACTCTGACCGTGAAAGCCTTCGACAATAAGTTGTTGATTTTGCCCATTTGCAGGTTGGCACCTGCAGAAGACCCTGCTTTCATGAGCGAAGCTTTCATGGCAGAGCATAAGGAGAGAGGCAGTCTCTCAAATATGAGGGTCCAAGGCCATGAAGACTTTGTATGTGATATATACTGAGGCCTTTTCCACATAGGGTTTTTCCGTCGGTTCTGACTCCATACAGTTTCTGTTTATTCTGATTTCTTCCCACATTATTGTGCCTTTAGTTTTCATTTTGGTTTTGGTTTTTGTTGTTTCATTTTCTTTCTGGTTTTTTTAGACCACTTTTACTCTGATTTCTGGAAGCCAATTATTGATGCATTTTTTCTCTTGTGCATAATTTCTTTTTAAACATTTTTTTTGTCCCACCCACTCTCAGTCACCTCCAGCCCACATTTTGATGATTGCATTGTCGTCATTGTAAAACCACTCCCTCTCTCCCTTGCCCTGAAGAGAAGTGGTTTTGCTTTTTAATTTTTTGAAAAACAGCATTAAAATATCAATATATCAATAATACTGTTGTAATGTTAGTTTAAGCAGGTTCTCTGAATTCCCAGCCTTCATTTTTAAAAAGTCTCTAGATATATGGAAAAAGACAAATCACTGCAGGGGCTGCAGACTTACTTTTTAAAAAGTTAGATATTTAGAGAACTTTCTGACAATATATTAATATCAGTAGAATTATATATCAATATTTGAGTGCCTTTTAAGAAAATGCAGCCATGATATTGCTATATTGATATAAGCATACACAAAACCTAAAGGGGGAGGTGCTGTGATTATGCCAATGCTTCAAACGCTAACTATAGCACCCTTTCTTGAAAATCCTGATTATTTAAAGCACATGCAGAAAAAAATTAAACTGACTC
The DNA here is from genome assembly GCF_029931775.1 of Euleptes europaea. Lineage (NCBI taxonomy): Eukaryota > Metazoa > Chordata > Lepidosauria > Squamata > Sphaerodactylidae > Euleptes > Euleptes europaea. The sequence continues at coordinate 38,142,008 of NC_079315.1, read as the reverse complement.
CACAACTGAGCAAAAGTGCAGAGGGAGACCTGATGTGACGAAGAACCATACCCAAACCAATTCCAATGCTTGTGGATCAACTGCCAAGAAATTCAGGAGTAAGTCAAGTATGCAGAAAAGCCCTGACTCACCACTTAATATCCTACCTGTTAGACCTTTTGTTCCCACCTGTGAGTTGCTCTTCCCAAGGAATCTTTTGCATCTCCTAAGTATTACTTTTGTAACAGATCAAAATTGGGTTGTAATGTACTGATAAAATATTTGTACTTGTGTAATATTGGGTGTTTAACAAATGCAAGAGAAATTTTAATTCGAATTTCTAGATCCTGTTTCAGCTGGGTTTCATGTTTGGTGTATCTAAAATCTTTTCTTTTAAATGGTGAAAAGTTAAGGATTTTTAGTGAAAATGGCTGGCTGGAGTTGTGTATGACGGGTTATTATACTGGGAAACTTGATGTAAAATATTTGCTTCTGTTATGTTTATTAAAAATTAAAACAGAATGTAATTAAAAATTCTAATTCCTAAGAATCACACAATCTACACATATTAATGTGTTTTAATTTTCTTAGTCAAGTTTTATTTTGATTTAATATTAGCTCTTACTGTGTTGTAATTAATAAAAAAATATGTTGTATATGAATGGAAGTGTAGTGATAAAGCAAGAATTGAGAGTTTACCTAATAATTTCATTTAATCGGTTTGTGTGCATCTGACTGGTTAACTATATAAGAATATAAAACTTTTTTATATAGTTGAAACCCTGATTTAATGAAAATGGAAATCTCTGTAGGCTTACAGATATTTATGAGTGCTTTGTTATTAACTAGCACAGCCAACTATCTGTAAATCATGGCCTTTACATTGTTATTTATTTTTCCCTTTTCCATCAAGTCTATTAGTGAGCAAGTGCTTAAGCTTAAACATGTGACATTGTAATAGAGATATACTGTATTCATTTAGAAAATCTTCAGGAGAATCTGCAGTCTATGATGACAATATACTGTTTTCTGGTATTTGACACATTTTTCTTTTGTAGCCCTGTTGGCCCTGCTTGATTTTTTATTTTAATTTTTCTCAGACTTTTCATGAATGTTTGTTAAATTATAGAATTTTCTTGATAGCTAGTACACAAGCATGATTGCTTGCATCGTTCATATGGAAAGGAACTATTTATATGCGTTTCCTGAAATTAATATAAAATTGGTTTTTATTAATTGCATATTTTGGGTAGTATAGGTCTTTTTGACTGATTATTTTAAATCCATACTTTAGTAGTCAGTTCTTTATATTTTGTTCTAGTCTCAATTTAGAGGAAGAATTGGATCAGATGAAAGTACGTGTATCTAGAGATAAAGCTGCGATACAAGAACTGAATCTGTGTCTGCAACAAGAAAGAGAAGGTAGGCTCGATTTGGCCTTTTTGCCAGTTCATGATTTATTTTAGTTTAGAACTCAAAGCATGGTTTAGAGCTCCTTCTGTTTTTGTTTGGTACCCCTTCATACATTTTTGTTAGCTGAAACAGCAAACTCCTGCTTACAGTCCTACCTACAAACTAGCAATAACAGGATCACTTACACAGACATGATAGGCTGAAGAACTGGCATGGCAATCAAACAGTGAATCAAAAGATCATGTATGATAGCTCACTTTAACATACAGTAGGTTCTGTGTGTTCATTATATCAGTTACTTCAAGAATAAACTCTTTCAAGTGTTATTTATTTTATTTTTATTTTGAAGCAAAGTTCTTCAGTCATGATTTCCTTTCAGAATGATACTCTGTCTCAGTAAATGCACAATTAAATCACAAGTACATTGACATTCAAGTCAATCCTATTAATGTTCATGGAATTTTTCAAATAATGGTTACTAGGGCTGCAATGTGAATCACATGTTTTTATCTTTTTCTGCAATGTCATAGAAACCTGTGATGCAAAAGAACAATTTGCATGTCTTTTAGGGGAATTATGTGTACACCCAGACTTGCTTTGCAATTCACCATACGTTTATACCTATTCATTCTTCATTTTACATGATATCTTTAGCTTTTTCAAATTATTCAGACAGTATTCTTTCTCATCCTCTTTTGCCTTCATGACTGTATCACCATTGTGTAAGCTATTCCAAACCAGATAAACTGACACTTTAAATAAACAACAATCATACAACAATTATAATATTAATTAAAATGAAATTTGCAGCCTGTATAACTTGTCTGTTCACAGCTGAATTGCTTCATGTTAATGTAGTTGTATTGAGTCTAACCTTGTATTTTTAGTCTCTGGGCATACATTTATAGTTGTTCCAGTGACTGTGTTTAACAGGTTCTAAATTCTAGAGCATTTAGGATAAATTTTGCGTAGCTTTACATAGTTGAAGCAAATATATTAAATGGTTATAGCTTCTTTTGATTTGTTCATATTTTGGATCATGGGAAATATTTAAATCATGGTCACAATGGGCTACTGGGGAGAGAAGAAGGTGGAGATAGGGCTTGTCAGAAACCTCCTGGTAAACTGCAGGGGAGGGAATGTCTTACCATCCATAAATTGAGGCCTTGGCCTGGTTGCTGTCAACACGTTGACGTCACTTCCGGAAGTGATGTCATTACGTCACTGCCATCGCCAGAAGACGCTTTGTTATTCGGGCAAAAACTCTATGGTAGAAGTTGTTTTTACTGTAGAGTTTTGCCCACATACCAGAACATCTCCCACATCATTCGTGACATGATGACATCACTTCTGGAAGTGACATCAATGTGCCGCTGCTGGCCAGGCCGAGGCCTCAATTTAGGGCTTGTATATCCCCATCCAGCATCTGAACAGTGCCAGGGGGAGGGGGGGGCAAAGCAGGGCATCCCCACTCCTGGTGGAGGCCTGGCATCCCTAAGTGGAGAAGATCTATGATCAACAGGGTCTTCTGCTGAAAGATTGCTGGATCAGATCCATTTTGTATTTATGCACACTGAAACCATCCACAATCCTTGTGCAGTCCCTACACTGGATCCAACCCAGTGGATTATATCCAGCCAAGTGCTAGCAAGTGATACTTGTCATCATGGATTTTCACTCTCTCCTCATTGCAGCCCCTTTAATCTGCATATGTTTTTTCCATACAAGTCCTGCAATACTAAGCGAGGGGGAGAGAATGTGGAGAAAATCTGCCTGTGTTGTCCTGATAACCAGTGTTCCAATTTATATATGTAATTATTAACATTGAGTGCTTTGATCAGTTTAGTATTAAAAAAGATTTTTAAAAAACCTTTAGAAGTAAATGTTGACATTCATTCTACAGTTGACATTAAAATGAGTAAATATTTAGAAAAAGTTGAAACAAAGCTATGTATTTCCACTGCAAGTTACTTAAAGAAAGTAGGAAATGTATGCAGTACCACTGTGCTTAGGGACTGTTTTTGGAACTAACATAGGAGTTAACGAATTAATATCAAGGTAAAGGTACATATTCCCCCGTTGCACAGTTTTATGCTTTTCAGCTTTTATTATCTTACAGTAGTGCTCCATTTATTTCATGAATACAGGAGTTTTAATTAGCCATGACACATTCCAAAGACAAAAGAAAGGTCTAATTCACTCTAACAAACTTGTTAGTCACTGTTTATGCCAAGAGGATTGTTAACCTACAGAGAGTGGTGTGCTTTTCTTCTCCTTTCGCTTTGCTTGTGAATCGAGAGCTCTGTATTTACCTTCCATATCCACTTGTAGTTTTGAATGATATTTCTGAAGCAAACCTTTACCCTGTATAGCAGATAATAGTCTGAGAACACATGTCTTTGCTTAACTTAAAAAAAAAATTTTTGACTGCATTTGAGCAGTTTTGCTACAATCCCCTTCCTTTATATGAATTGTTTAATATCTGGTTCAAATGTAATCAGCTGTGTGGTCGCACAGCTGTGACACAAGTACATTTATCATTTGATTTCTCTACCCTTGATTAATGTATACTTGATGACTGGCAGCAAAATGTATAACTGACTTCATTGAAAAAGCATTTTGTTTGAAGTAATGGGAGGATATATAAAAGACAGGTCTGACATATTTGTATCTCTGATGGCCCATTCACACATGTAAGCCATCATTTGATGTTGCCATCATCAAGTGATGGTTCATGAGGCATGCTACTTATGTGTGTGGTTCTCCATGTGGTGCTGGGTGACTTCCAGCATGTGGTTGTAAATGATGCACACATACACACACCAAAAAAAAGATGTTGGGACTGTTTGATAAAAATAGCTGGAGCCACTCTTACACAAATGGTTTGGTCCATGATATAGTGTGAATGTGGGCTGCCTCATGACTGATTGCATACATGGAAACATATTGTGAACAGTAAATGTTAAGAATGAGTTTTTTAGGTGCTCAGGTTTTGGACTAGAGTGATGAGGAGGAGCAGCTTAAGAATACCATCTAGTGTATGTATAAGATGCCTTTCAGAGTGCTAGGTAAAGCCATGGGTCACTGGTTGGTTGTTTGAATTTATAATTACTATGAATCTTCAGCATTACACTGGAATGACATCTGTGACTTATTCTGTAAAGTACATGATCTTTCACCTTTTAAAAAGGGGAGTTTAAAGTTCCGTCCACCCTAATTCTGTTACTATTTGCTTTGTTCACCAATCACTCTGATCCTCCTGGCAGGGGATAAGACCCAGAGAACAAAACTGCTAGTGACTGTGTAGATAAAAAGACAGCAAATTCGCCTTTTAAGGCTCAGGGGGGAAAGTGAAGATGGGAATAAAAGTATAGCATCTTTAACCTGCAGATCTATTGTACCTTTGAAAAAATTTTAGTGAGGAAAAAAAACAGCCTGGTGTTACAAAGATTAATAATTATGTACCATAAGACTTTGAAAAGAGGCCAGTCTTTTGAGACTGACCAAATATCTTGACAAGAAAATAAACCACATTATTCACAGTTGGAAAACTGATGAAACAATTTCCTTAAAATGCCTTAGTATTGTTTTACTCAGATATTAAGTGTCACAATATATTATTTATTCCCCTGCCAGAACTGCTCTTTAGACTTGGTGAAGAAGATGGGGTCAAGAGCAGTACTCCAAAGAAGAATGTGAAAGAAATATCAGCTCAGACATTACAGAAGGTACCCTAATCTGTAAGATATTGAGAGCCCAGCAAGTTAAATCTCAATTTCAGTATAAGGGATCACATGTTAAAAGACATCTGATTAATGTTAGTTTTAGTTTAGTTTATTGTTGTTACGTCGTAGACCAGCACAAATCTGATGAATGTAAGCCATGTGTTCTTTTTTTAATTACCTCCCATCATTCAAAAAAAAAGTCTGCCAAAATTGTGTCAGAAATCAATGTTCATGGAAAATATAAATTTATGTTTCTTGCAGGGTCAAAGAAAATTAACAATACATTTAAAGAGAATAAAACACCTATAGAAATGATCTAGATGTAAATTGAAGCATGCGTTTTGTACAGTTTTAGTGTGTTCTTTTTGTAAGCTTCGGTTTGGTAGAAAAAATACAATCCTGGTAATTTTTACTCCTGGCAAACCTAATAATTATTTCTTGATGCAATTGTATACATAAATGTGTAGTATCGCAGCATGTTTAACAGTCCGATTAGATTAACACCTGTATGGTATGCTTATGAGAATGCCAAACCATATATATCATGAGAAAACTGATGATATGGTATGAAAAATAAATGAGAATAATGTTTAGCATTTCTATTGTGCTTCACAAACATTATATTTTGTAAATCTAACAACCCTGTAAGGTTGGTTAGATGCTCAGCCACTATGGGTTTACCTGCAATAAAGTGTTGTAAGATACCAAAGAGCCATGCCCCACAGAAACTCCCTGCTACATTTCTACAGCTGCAATTCTAAGGATTCTAATTCCTGGGAGTAATGTTACTGAATAACATTGGACTTGCTTTTGAGTAGACCTGCTTAGGACTGCTCCCTCAGTAATTAATTTATTTGGCCTTGTCCTAATCAGCTTCCCCTGGGATCAGGTAATTCTAAGTCAGTGATGGCGAACCTTTTAGAGACCGAGTGCCCAAACTGCAACCAAAACCCCACTTATTTATCGCCGAGTGCCAATGCGGCAATGTAACCTGAATACCACCCCCAGAGGGGGCCCAGAGGGAGAGGATAGGGTTGCCAAGTTCCTCTTCGCCATGAGTGGGAGGTTTTTGGGGTGGCGCCTGAGGAGGGCGGGGTTTGGGGAAGGACTTCAGTGCCATAGAGTCCAATTGCCAAAGTGGCAATTTTTTCCAGGGGAACTGATCTCTATTGGTTGGAGATCACCTGTAATAGCAGATCTCCAGCTAGTACCTGGAGATTGGCAACTAGTTCCTTAGTGTTTTCTCTCTACATATCTAGACAAATGGAAAGGTGTTTGGAGGATAGCTTGTGGGCACTTCAAAGGTGGAATAGGACTGCACGCCCCTCCGCCCGCACAGACCCAGAGGGTGCCGGAGAAGCCGCTGGAGGGAAAGAAGGAAGGAAAGAAGGGAAGGGAGGGGGAAAGGGAAGGAAGGGAGGGAGAGAAAGAAAGAAAAAGAGAGAGAAAGGGAGAAAGAAATGGAGCAAGGGAGAGAAAGAAAAGGACAGAGGGAGACAGAAAAAGAAAGAGGCCATTTATACATGGGAGGTTTTGCCTTGGATTTGCCACTAGGTGGGGCGCGGCGGCAGGCTTGTGAGAGGCGAGCAGGGTGGGGCAGAGGGCGCCTCCTTCACACCCACCGACCAGCCATGCCCCTCCGCCCGCACAGGCCCAGAGGGCGCCGGAGAAGCCGCCGGCCATGCCGAGTGTGGGCGCTCGGCTTCTGTCCCCCGCTCTCCCACCCGCCTGGCCGGCCGCGCACGCTCCAGCGGCGGCAATGGCGGCAGCTTCTGTGGGAGAGTCTGGGGGCCACCGCCAATGATGTTGGAGGTTCCCCACCCCTGGGCTACAGCCTCCCCCATCCGGGGTGGGGCAGAGCCGGAAAGACCAGTGGCTTGGAGGAACCGTGCGTGCCGGCAGAAAGGGCTACGCGTGCCGGAAGTGGCACCCGTGCCATAGGTTCGCCAACACGGTTCTAAGTGATTTCAGTAGAGTGTATGATTGGGTCATTTAATCACCCCCTCATATAAAAACACAGCAGAATTATTTTCCCTCAGACCGACTGCTTATTGCATTACTGCAAGAGTCACTGTTCTGGCACACCCTTATCAGTGACTCATACAGAGCAATGTAGCTAAACTCTTTTGAGAGCAGGAAATTCTTACCTCTGCACTGTAAGTATAAACATTTCAACTGTATGCGTATAATATGTTTTAGCTAGCCGAAGTCTGGGAAGCTCTGCAGTTGTGAAACAGCAATTGTCATTTTCCACTGTGCACTTAACAAACTATTCCAATTAGTTTATGTTTTGAACATATTTCCAGTTTTCTTAAGTAGTTTGGTTTGTTATAAGCTGTTCACTTAAGGGAGTGTGCATTACTTTCCCCCCCAAAAAAATTCTGCCTTCCCACCGCTTACTTATTTCTCAAGTTTCTGAAATAGACATTTTGGAACTATGCTGAAATTAGATATACAAGACCATGTTACTTAATAACACTATAGCTATGTCCATTTATCTTATATTTGTGAATTAGCTTGTAGGAAATGTGGTAATTTACAGCAGATGATTTGATTGTGTATACTTCTAACACTTGCCATATGGTCAGGTAATGAAGGCTGTCATCTCGTTATTACTGAATGACAAACATCATGTTAAAATAATAACACAGAACAGGAAATGCTCACATTCATTTATCTTAAGGTAGAGTGAGTAATTGAAATAATTTGAGAGCTACAGTAGAGGATGTTACTCCTATCATCTGTGTTTCAGAGTAATTTTGTTTGCCAGGTACACTATAATTTCTACCTCTACGGATATAAGGTGTTATCATGAAACCTTAGGGTATAAACCCTGAAGACCTGCATTGTTTCCTTTCAACTACTATAAATGATTGAGTCTTCCACTTAAATAAAGAAGAATTTCTCTTTCAAAACTGAGACAACAAATGTCTTAGATAGGAAGGGGCTTATAATATAGGCTAACTGAATAACTGATAGGCATCACTGTGAACACAGAGGAATAGTAACTGTGTTGTAAGTATTGTCCAGGCTTACTAGAAGGTGATGCATTGTTGTCTTCGGTGAATGTCGATGGTGGGACAGTGATAGGGAAGTAGCTATAGCTGAGAGTTTTAGTTATCTCTTCCAGAGTGTCTTCTAATTGTTTTCATTAACATGATATTGGGCACAATATTGCTTCTTTCAGTACTAAAAACACTGATAAACAGCCCAGATAATGGCTTATTAGCATAGAAAAGTCCAGATTTTCATCAAAACCGAGTCCTATTTAATCCTTTGTTTTTTCTAAGTTCATAGCATAAGACCCACAGAGAGGACGGTATACCACCGGAGTTCCTCAAAAAACATGAAGACTGGTGGGCCCCCTTTTTGGCTGCCTTGTTCACTTACATAGACTCCACAGGACATATTCCAAATGACTGAGGCAGGGCAGTCATAATTCCTTTCTTTAAGAAAGGTAACAGAAAAGATCCTAGTAATTACAGACAGATCAGTCTACTTAATGTAATTGGGAAAATTTATGTCAGACATTTGCTGGAAAAGCTAACGGCATGGCTAAATCAGGAAAAGGTAATCATGCAAGCCAAAGCAGAGTTTAGAGGAGGCAGAGGCATGGGGGAGAATTGCTTAATCCTACAACATCTTATAGAGAAATACAGCTCGAAATGCATTATCTCCCTCTGTGCCACCTTTGTTGATTTCAAAGCGGCCTTTGACTCAATTCCTAGAGCCCACTTGTGGAGTAAACTAGAAAAATCCACCATAGATAGGAGACTTCTTTTCCTTATACAGGCTCTGCTTAGGCACATGTCTATTAGAGTACGATGCACCAGAAATGGGAGTCTTACTGAGCCCGTTTTCTCAGCTAAAGCTGTTAGACAGGGTTGCCTTCTTGCCCCTGCCTTGTTTCTTTCTTCATCAATAATATTGGTGATTACTTAAGCTCAGAGGATTTGCACCCCCCGAAAATTGCACCGCATAGCATGCCGCTGTTACTCTATGCGGACGATGTGATGATCTTATCCAGAACGCAGGTTGGCAAGAAAAGAGCGTTGGGAAGATTGGCTAATTTTTGTAAAGCTGAAGCGCTCTCTATAAATTATAACAAAACCAAAGTGCTAGCATTTGGGAACCATCAGAAAAGGAGTAAATGGCTAATTGATGGGAACAGTATTGAGCAAGTTAAATTGTTTAAATATTTGGGGGTGACTTTCCAGATGAACAGCCTTTGTACTGAACACCACAGACAAGTGGCACTGACTGCAAAGAGATCTTCATCTAATATACTAAAAAAAATTAGGATGAAAGGAGCCTTTTATATTCCTGTGGCTCTTTTCTAGGCTTAGTCAATCAGCCAAATGTTCTATGGTACAATATTAGGCTCCTCTAAATCAAGTTACAGCCCACTGGAGAAGGTCCAATCAAAATTTCTCAGGGCTGTGTTACAAATTCCTCGCTTCATTTCAAATTCCTGGGTTCACTTGGAAACAGGCATGCTGAAAATTGATGCAAGAATTACCCTAGCCTCCATTTCATTATGGTTGAAGGCATATGAGGCCTCAGAAGGTTTTTTACCTTTGCTTAGGCTGGATCAGTTTAAATCTAGATGGTGGACGCAGTCTATTAAAAGAATGGAAATCCTTGGCTTCTCTCCCCAATCCCTTTTAGAGCTCAGTCTAGAGCAAGCAAAGTCCTTAGTGAGGCAAAGGATATGTGACATCAAAAGACAAACAGAGCTTAGGAACTCCCCGGCTTACCTAGCTCCTATTAGAACTTGCTACTGACTGGCCCCAGTTGAGTATTTATCTGCTCTAGAGCTAAATAAGCAAAGGAGATCTTTAACTCTCGCTCGAGATCAGCTTAACCCTCAGCATCATTGGAGGGAAAATTTAGGACACTTCCAAGAGCACAGTGGGAATAGCCCTTGTGGGGCAGGAGCAATTGAAAACACAAGCCATGTTCTTCTCAGGTGTGGTCATAATGAGGATATTCAGCAGAAGATGATTTATCCTCTTATTAATGTAATGAAGGAAGAGGAAATGAAATTTGTTCTATGGGAGCGAGATTCTTTTTGTCTTTCTCAGGTAGCCAAATTTTGCTCCATGGCAATTAAAATCCATTTGGAAAAGATTAATAACGTTAATAACGATATTGGTTAATTTTAACTTGATTTTAATTTTTTTAATCTTTTGATATTTCCTTTTACAAAGAGATTATTTAACTTACTTACATTTATCATAGAGTCGGAAGCGACCACCAGGGTCATCTAGTCCATCCCCCTGTATAATGCAGGAAATTCCGAACTACCCCACACACACACCCCAAATGACCCATACTTCATGCCCAGAAGATGGCCAAGGTGCCCTCCCTCTCATGATCGTCCTAAGGTCATAGAATCAGCATTGCTGACCGATGGCCATCTAGCCTCTTCTTAAAAACCTCCAGGGAAGGATAGCTTACCACCTCCAGAGGAAGCCAGTTCCACTGAGGAACCACTCTGTTAGAAAATTCTTCCTAATGTCTAGACGGAAACTTTTAATTTCAACCCATTGGTTCTGGTCCGACCTTCTGGAGCAACAGAAAACAACTCAGCACCCTCCTCTATATGACAGCCCTTCAAGTACTGGAAGATGGTTATCATATCCCCTCTCAGTCTTCTCTTCTTCAGGCTAAACATACCCAGTTCCTTCAACCTTTCCTTGTAGGACTTGGTCTCCAGACCCCTCACCATCTTTGTTGCCCTCCTCTGGACATGTTCCAGCTTGTCCACATCTTTCTTAAATTGTGGTGCCCAAAACTGAACACAATACTCTAGGTGAAGTCTAACCAGAGCAGAGTAAAGTGATACCATCACTTTGCGTGATCTGGACACTATACTTCTGTTCAGCGTTTGGTCTGCTAAGACCCCAAGATCCTTTTCGCACACACTACTGCTGAGACAAGTCTCCCCCATCCTATAATTATGTATTTGATTTTTCCTACCTAAATGCAGAACTTTACATTTATCTCTGTTGAAGTGCATTTTATTAGTTTTAGCCCAGTTCTCCAGCCTGTCAAGATCATCCTGTATCCTGGCTCTGTCTTCTACTGTATTTGCTACCTCTCCGAATTTAGTATCATCTGCAAATTTAATCAGCATCTCTTCTATAACTTCACCCAAATCATTTATAAAGATGTTGAACAACACAGGGCCCAGGACTGATCACTGAGGCACTCGACTAGTCACTTTTCTCCAAGTGGATGAGGAACCATTAACAAGCACTCTTTGGTTGCGATCTGTCAACCAGTTACAGATCCACCTAACAGAAATAGGATTTAAACCTCATTTTCCCAATTTGTCTATGAGAATACTATGTGGAACCTTATCAAAAGCCTAACTGAAATCAAGATAAACTATGTCTACTGCATTCCCCTGATCCCGCAAGGTAGTAACTTTCTCAAAAAAGGAGATAAGATTAGTTTGACATGACTTGTTCATGAGAAACCCATGCTGGCTCTTAGTAATCAGATCCATCCTTTCTAAATGCTCAAGGACTGACTGTTTAATGATTTGTTCAAAAACGTTTCCCGGTATAGAAGTCAAGCTGATGGGTCAGTAGTTACCCGGGTCCTCCTTTTTCCCCTTCTTGAAGATGGGGACATTTGCCCGCCTCCAATCTTCTGGCACCTCACCTGTTCTCCAAGACTTCTCAAAAATAATGGACAGAGCCTCAGAAATTACATCTGCAAGTTCTTTGAGTACCCTTGGATGCAGTTCATCTGGCCCTGAGGACTTTGTTTCATTTAAAGAAACTAGGTGTTTGTGTACTACCCCAATGCCAATCCTAGGCTGCAAATCCCTTCCCTCATCATGTATTCTGTCCATGCCATACCGCTTCCCTTGCAAGAAAAGACTGAGGAAAAGTAGGAATTGAGCAGTTCTGCCCTCTCTTCATCTCCTGTTATAATTTCACTTTCCGGTCCCCGCAATGGGCTTATCTTGTCCTTGTTCTTATTCTTACTCTGTACATAGGAAAAGAACCCTTTTTCGTTATGTTTAGCATGTTATGTTTGTGACTTGGTGGTTGTGTTCTGGCTATTGCTGTAAAAATAAATTCATTCATTCAAGTTCATAGCATCATTTCAAAGCCATTAATAAATAATATGTAAAAGTTTGGAATACTGATCCTTTAAATGTGATTGATGATTTCTAGAGTATATGATGTGTTTATAGATGAGCCACCTTGATATTCTGTATTTCTTTTGCATTAACAGCATTGCTTCCTAAATCCTAGACTTTTTTCATAACCAAAATCTGTCTCTTGTTCTGAAAATATGCATCATGTGAGCCCTTCCCTCATTGTGAACAAATCAAAGTATTGATTTGATGGTGAGAAAATCAGTGGGACTTATCCAGAGTTTTACAAGTCATCTACCACTTGAGTGTTATTCAAGCCGGTTTTATAAAACCATGGTATGAATAGGCTCTAAAATTACCATTTATTGGCCAGTTCTGCAAATGAATGGACTATGTAAAACTGTTCCTTTATTATAGCTGGTAGTTTGATTTTTATATGGAATTCTTTGGAAAACACATTGGAAAAAAACTAAGTATCTGCATTGAAATGACTGAAACTATAAATATCTACTGAGAAAATTCAGTTCTATATTAATAAAGCTTGGAAAATATTTTATTTATTTATTTTAAAAAACAGGAAAAAAGAGCAAGGAAAAAACTTAAAATCCAGCAACTAAAGAAGATTTTTTTAAAAAAAGAAATACATAAAGTAAGGGCAGAAATATAACAGTGGTGGCAGATTTACATATAAGTTACTATAATAAATTTCCAAATATCTAAAAATAAGTCCATAGGCAATTGCCATCTATATGTCCTGCATTCAAATACTGATAGATTTCTGTGGCCCTCAATCCTTGATTTACTGGAGGTGGGCTTTTATCTTTCCAGTATTGTAATATGAGTCTTTTAGCTGCGGTAATGGCACAGAGGGTCCATTTTTGTTGACCATCAGTTAGCCTCTAAGAGACGGGCAGGTAGTTTAAAAGTACATAAGCATCCTCAAAAATTGATGAACAGTCTAAACAAAATTGATCTGAGTAATAACTTCTTCCCAGAAAAACCGAACGACTGGACACACCCAAAGCATATGTTTAAAGGACACATCCTGTTAGTTACAACGTCAACAATTAGACACTTTACTGAATCCTTTGCTAAACAGACACTGTGGTGTTCAGTGTATTCTAAACATAATTTTTTGCTGAATATGCCCCAACTTAAGATCTGTGGAGAAAGCAGATATAAAATTTAAGGCCATATCCCATTGCTTTGGCAAAACAAGGCAATCTCGCTCCATATTCCATTCATTCCTGAGACACAGAATATCATATTTATTAATTGGCATCAAATATTTATAAACAAATATTGAAGGGGTTTTTTCTGCCTTGATTTAGTTAACATTTGCCAGCAGCAAAGGGGTCTCTGAGACACTTAATGCCTCAGAGCGATATTTAGATACCAACAAATATTGCAACTGTATATATTGCCATTCTACAGAAGATAACAAGTCATATTCAGACCTCAGCTGAGAAAATGACCAAAACTCATCATCATAATCTATCAATTGATCCAATTTAAAAATCCCCGTATTGGTCCAAGCCTTCTATATAAAAAAAGATTTCTTCCCAGGTTTTAGATCTGTATTGGCCCGTAATGATAATTTATCATGTGAAAATTGATCAAATTGATATTGTCATTACATTATACACCATTGTTCTGTAATTGCAGAAATTGCAGGAGGAATGGGATCCACTCTAGCATAAGTATACCTTAATGCATTCCACTTAGAGAGGGGCACCAGACAAGAAGCCTCCAAAAGAGCCCAAGATGGATAGTCCAACTGCAAAGAGCAATCCCAATAATTAATACAAGTTAACAAGTATGCCTGATGATATAAACTAAGATCAGGGAAACCAAATCCTCCTTTACTGAATGAAAGTTTCTCTTTAAAGAAATCTGAGGTGGTAAGGAACCCCACATAAATTTCCAAAACAAAGTATTTATTTTATGAATATATCTTCAAGTTATATGGAAAGGAATTGCACATAAAATATAAATAATCCTAGGTATAATATTCATTTTGAGTGTATTTACATTGTCTCATAAAGACAAGTTTAAAGATGCCCATCTGTACAAATCCAAAGATATATCAGGATTAGCTTGGTAAAATTTAGCATGATCATATGTGTAATATCTCTAGGAATCAGCATTCCTAGATTTGGCAAATATTGTTTAGTTTAATCAGCACACTTCTGACTGTGTCACTTTGTCAAGAATTTCTAACTTCTTTTACCATCTGCCCTTTGCTCAACAGATGTGTTATTGCAGTTCAAATGTGTTCATCTACAGAACCTTGAAATTATTTTTCAATTAGGTACTTGAAATAGCTTTTGTCCTTGTACTCAATGCACATTTATTTTCATAAAGTATATATGACATTAGAACATTAGGGGGAGATTGGCTGTAATCTGAAAAGTTAAATTTTATTTTATTTTATTTTTGCTATCCTGTTTTAGGTTTTCCAATTAGAAAGAAGGCTGAAAGGGTTTGAGAAAGAATCAAGGCAATTGATGGAAGCTAATAAAGGGTTAATGAAGGATAACAGTGATTTGAAAGCATCTCTTAAGCAGCACAGAGAAGAAGCAGACACCAGAGAGAAGGAGGTGGAGAAACTACTGCAAAAGATCAAAGAAATAAAGCAGGACAAAGCAGAGCTTCAGTTAATGATAGATGGGCTTGAGGGAGAGGTCACCTCTCTGAAGAAGCAAGTGGCAGAAGCCAACACATTGAGAAATGAAAATGAGGATCTGCTGAGTCAAGTGAAGCAAATGCAGACTTCCTTGGACAAAGCAAGGATAGCGGATACTATGGCCACATTGGAGGCAACCTGTGGGCCATGTAGATGTAAGAGTGCGAGCTCCAGAGTAAAGTGGAAAATAGGGAAGAAAAAGAGCTCAGTGAAACATCACCAGTCTTTCCTCAATAAGTCCATCAAGGTTATGAGCGGTGTATTTGAGAACTTCAGTAAGGATGGCTGGGAGGATATGAGTGAAAGCAGGTACGGCTCTCATTAACGTAACTCTGTAGAGGGTGACACTGTGCATATGTAAAACACTAGCAAATAGAGATTGAATTTCAACTACTGTCGATTTGGTATTCAGAAAAAAATACTGTCAGAGCCTTTGAAATGTCTTGGGAGGTCTTGTTCTGAGTTTATTGACTGAAATTTGCATGCAAAATTAGCCACAACTGCATGAGTATTTGAATAGGTGCCAGGAAACCCAAAAGAAGGCAATGCTTGATTTCTTCCAGTGATGCTATTTTCATGCAGTCATGAGGCTTGAAATTGACAGTTTGGCAGGTTGATTTAATTTGCTGGCCCTTTGCATATTCACCACTGACAGCTAAGGATTCCCAGGCAAGCCTACGGAGTTGGTTTAGTTATCTTGTGACGTGCTAACCCAGGAGGAGAAACATTTTCCTCCCATAATTTTAGTTAGATAAATTTTGAATGACCCATTTCGGCTTGCTACCAGATGTCTACAAGCTGTTTAAAATCCTTTAAATTAAGGACCATCCACACTAATTGTTGCATGTATGTTTTATGTTCAGTCATTGTACTAACTTTAATTGAAGGACTGGTTGAAAATTAGGCCAGTAAAGGTAAGTTGAATTGCATAGGCACACAGTCACAAAGTCCCCAACAAACAGAACAGGCAAGAATTAAAACAATACCACTTTTGGAAGTTTCCATAGCCTGTCAAAGACAATGGTGAAAAGTTGTTTAGCTTCCTGCTTGTTTTATTGTTCTTTCTTTTTCATTTTACACATATAATTCCAAATACTACAGACATTACCCACTTTCAGACCTTTCCCACACTTTAAAGTAACGTACACATTAGATAGATAATTTCCATCTTTTCTGAAAGTTTTCTGTTTTGCATCTAATTCAAGCTGACTTGTATTTCTTCATAACTTTAAAATTACCTAAAGTCAGGGTGGACAATATCCCTTTTAGCCAAATGAATGAAAGCATTAGCAATTTTGAAAATCTGTAAACACATATTCATAGGTAGATGTGATGGCCTTTCTAGCCAAATAATAATTTTAAAGTTTTAGATACATTGTGTATATTAGTTTTATAACATTGAAGAATTAATACTACTCACAACTTGAGTATAATTTATTATCAGATAATTGTGTGTCATCTGGCTACCAGACTTCTTCTACAATACAGGTTATCCATTTTCAAATTGCACTTAAAGAAATAAAAAGTCTGTTTACAGGCGGTAATATAATTGTAACACTAACCTGTTGATACATAAGTAATCTTGGCTCTGGCCACTCGTACATCAAGCTCCCATGATTAATTGTTAGGGATTCAAACCTGCATTTGTGAATGACGTTGCCCATTATGAATTTTTAAGAGCCAGAGTGCTTAGTGAATTGGTTTCATATTTTACTACTTTTTATCAATTCACCATTTGTTTATTCTTTTACAGTAGCTTAGGTAGAGTTTCTACAAAATTTATGCACCATTTTTAATTTCCATGTTTTTCTCTTGTTCAGAACTTATACCGGTTTAATTAAGCATCTCACCATATTATGCAGTCTGTTACTGAAATCCCATCTTCTGAACAGCAAAGTCACTAATGCAGAAAGTCACTATATTCCCCCCCACTCCATATAACACAAAGGTAAAGCATGATCCAAGGTGGAACTCCTTTTCAAACCATGGCTGCAGTTACTCAATATGGAACCAACCACTTGCTAACTTCTAGGAGGTTAGATTTGACACTTCAGAGGAATCCAGAAAGACTACCTATTTTTTCATAGCTAGTCTTCATCTCCTGTAGTACATTCTCAGCTATGCTTCACAGCTGGCTGAACAGGTAGAGAGAGGGGGG
This sequence comes from Euleptes europaea, assembly GCF_029931775.1. NCBI lineage: Eukaryota > Metazoa > Chordata > Lepidosauria > Squamata > Sphaerodactylidae > Euleptes > Euleptes europaea. The sequence goes on along the minus strand of NC_079315.1, from coordinate 38,124,930 downwards.
CAAGGGCAAGTAAACCATATGATGACATATGATAGGAAGTCAGAGGTAGCATAACATCTAGCAGTGGCAGGCAACAGTTGCATCTGAATTTCTTTGGTGCTTGGGGATTTAATAGTATCTTGTGTTTAAACAGTATCTCTTATTAGGAATATTATACTGTTTTCACACCCCCTAGAAGTAATTCCATTCAACTTGGGTGCATTCACATTGGAGCTTCTTATGCTCACAGTTGAGGTCCCCTGGCTGGGGGAAATTTTCCCAAGGGCTCTGCCAGGTGTCATCCCCCCACTCCCCAGATAGTCTTGGTTTTAATCATGTGAATAATTCTCAAACTTCTTCTGCCCCTTGTAGATAATGTTTGAGATGGACTGTACCTGGCTTATCTTTGTTTTAGATTGAAAGGGTCACAGATCATAAATTTAGGGAGATTCCATACAAATAAATTTGGTATAGTCTTGTTAGGATATTGCATTCAACACACAATAAAAGGAAAGGAGCCCAAGGATCCAAGACTTGCTCCCATTATTAACTTTTTCTCTAGAAAAATAAAACTTATGTGGCTCTATTAATACTTTTTTGCTACATGAATTTTGCTACCTGCATAAAGACCCTGCGGTTCCCCTAGTGTACTGTGTATGCGGATTACTAATGGGTCCAAGAGTACTGATACTGATGCCATGTGGCCTGTGGGATCAGATATGCTAATCCAGTGCTCTTAGGATTCAAAACTAATTCCTTGTAAATACATGTTTAGGACAACCATTTGATGAATATTTGAATTTGAAGTATTTAAGGCCAACTTGAACTTTTTCAGATTTGAAGAACCAAAGTGCTGTAATCTTAAAATGAACTTACTATTGTTCTCATGTTTATCAATTATTTATGTATTTGTTTAAAATATTGTGTTCCCCCTTTCTGCCCAGTTAGGGCTGTCAAGCTGGTGAACAGTTAAAAAGACATTCAAATAAACTGTAAGAACAGTACATATATGTAAAGTAGCAATTAAAAATAGAGAAATAATAGAATCATAAGAGTTGGAAGGGACCACCAGAGTCATCTAGTCCAACCCCCTGCACAATGCAGGAAATTCCCAACTACCTTCCCCCCACACACCACACACCCCAACTACCTTCCCCCCACACCTACTTCATGCCCAAAAGATGGCCAAAAAAATCTTCCAGGATCTCTGGCCAATCCGGCCTGGAGGAACATTGCTTCCTGACCCCAAAGTGGAGATCAGTGTTTCCTTGGGCATGTAAGAAAGGGCCACGAGAGCGAAACACTGACACAACCCTTCCTGTCCTCCCTTTCTGTCTGCTACCGTATTTGCTGCCCCTCTCAATTTAGTATTATCTGCAAATTAGTAAGGGGTCAAATAAAACAACAATAGTTCCTTTTATATTCTTAAAAATAGGGTTTTTGATAAATTTAGCAAGAGGAACAGGTGGATTCCAAAATTCAGCCATGGATTTGTGGAGCAGCAAGGCAAGAGTCAATAGGTTCCATTTGTATTCCGACTGAATCCTTTTTTTAGGCCAAGTCCTCTATAACCTGTCAAAAGTTGTTATACTTGGTCATTGAAAATGCAGTGCCTGAAATGTGCATGCCTCAGTCTCCAGAGAAAAGATTAATGCCTTCCAAGACAGTTGCAAGGGAAAAGGAATTACCTTATTCTCTATTTTTAGATATAGTTCCAATGTCTAAGGGTCAGGTGTTGAGTAGTCCTTAGAGACCTAGGCAAATAATGCAGGAAACTTTCATGGAGGAAGAGCAGTAGATAGTAAATGTTTCTTTTCTCCATTTGTTTGCTGTATGCAGAAATAATCTAAAAAGGATGAAATATTTTTTTTTTTACTTTAGGTTAATTATAAAGGAATTTTTTTGCTTAACTATTCATGGTAATGTGCCAGATTTGCACCCTTTTTTTTTTCTTTTTTTTTGCTGTTTGATGTTTATTCTATGGTGGTTTTATTTGTTCCTTTATTGGATAGCTAAAAACTTTCTAGCCCAAGAATAGTACATTTTCGCTGTTTTCCCATTTTTAGTGATTCTGAAATACCAATTTCTGAAAGTCTGGGGATTATAATCTCAAAAACACCCCAACAGATTCCAGTGACAGGCAAAAAAGATGAGGAAGAACAAAATAAGATGCAAGAGAATGAAATGCGCCCCTGTACTGTGCATTTAGAAGGCATAAGCAAGTCACATCATATGAAGGTGAAGTATGATTTAAGCACATTTAATTGTGTTGTCTATTCAGAGTTACCATCAAATACGTAATGGGTACTAAATACAATAACCCACCTAAATTAATGTTGGGGAATTGCAGTTCCTTGTCCTCAAGGTGTCTAATATACAATCTGTAAGATTTCCAGCAGTTAAGTATAGGATACAGGCTGCTAGCCTGTTCCTGGGGGTAGCCAGTGTAACTATTTCATGGTAAGTGTTATTAGTTTTCTACAGTTGTTACTCCCACTTTCTTAAAATTATTGACTGTTTTTTAATCTTCTTGCATATCCATTTTTGGCTATTTCTAAGTAAACAAATCATCAGGAGTAGATGGGATATCAATAGAGCTATTCCAAGCTACAAAAACCTTAACAAGAATATGACAACAACTATGGAAAACAAAACAATGGCCCACAGACTGGAAACAATCTACAATCCAGTTCCCCAAAAAGGAGATGTCAAAGATTGCAGCAACTATTAGGCCATCGTATTAATTGCTCACATAAGTAAAGTGATGCTCAAAATCTTACAACAAAGACTGTTATCATATATGGAACAAGAAATGCCACATGTTCAAGCTGGAGTCAGAAAAGGAAGAGGCACTACAGCTCATATTGCAAATTTATGGTGGTTACCAGAGCATACGAGAGATTTCAGAAGAAAATAAGCTTGTGTTTCATAAATTACATCAAAGCTTTCAACTGTGTGTATCATAAAAAGCCTTGGTTGGTTTTTAAAGAAATGGGTGTGCCACAACATCTGATTGTTTTGATGCGCAACCTGTACTCTGGATAAGAGGCTACTGTTAGGACAGAATATGGAGAAACAGAATGGTTTCCAGTCTGCAAACATGTCAGATGAGGATGTATTTTATCTCCCTCTTCAATCTCTATGCAGATTATATAAGGAAAGCTGGATTAGATTTAGATGAAAGCGGAGTGAAAATTGGTGGAAGGAACATTAACAATTTAAGATATGCAGATGACATCACATTGCTGGCAGAAAATAGTGAAGACTTGAAACAACTCCTGATGAAGGTTAAAACAGAAAGTGCCAAAGCAGGATTATAGCTGAACTTCAAACAGACAAAAGTAATGACTACTGAGGAACTTTAACTTTGCTGTTGACAATAAAGAAATTGAAACTAAAATGACTAAACTGAGGCTATCATACTTTGGTCACATTAAGAGAAGACAAGACTCACGGAAAAAAACAATAATGCTAGGAAAAGTTGAAGATGGCAGGAAAAGAGAAAGACCCAACATGAGATGGATTAACTCTATACAGGAAGCCACAGTCCTCAGTTTGCAAGACCTGAGCAAGGCTGTTAACAATAGGATGTCTTGGAGTTTATTAATTTATAGGGTTGCCATGAGTCATAAGATACTTGATGGCACTTCACACACACAAGTAAATTCATAGAATACATGTGGCTGGGGAACCTTCCACTGGAAGATTGTTTTCACTTCCCTTCAAGAATATGCTTTTTGTTCTATGCTTTTTGGCAATGGCATTCAACTCCAGATAAGTTGTTCCAGACAATTTTGTTTGTAGTGAAATTGATCAGGCATCCAACAATAGAGGTGTCTGGGTAGCCTATCATACGAGTTTAGTGCCTTGAGAATTATAGGCTGTTATAAATTAATGCAGAGGGCTGGATCCATTGGAGAATTACCACAAGGGAATGGATAAAATTCTCCCTTCCTGCCGTAAATGTCTGACCCATGCTGTTCCTGGGGGTACCCTATATCCAAGGAGCAGCATTTCTGGGGGCTGTAGGAAGGAAACAGGGAGAAAATCACATGCCACTGATGGAAATACTTTCTATCAGTAGAATTTTGTGGGGGATCCAAGCCATTGTCTGATCCCCCAGGCCAAGTACAGCTTTGCATAATGTCTGCAAACTATTTTGCTATCATTTAAGAGACTGTAACATTACCAAAGTGGTATGGTCCACTGTGTCTATATCTCAGTCTGCTTTCATAACTATCAAGAATACTAGATTGGATTGGGAAAATGGCACACAACTGAGGCAGGCAGCCCATTACTGAAGGGGCGGGTGGATCCATGGTGTCTGGGAGCGGCGCAGCCACGCTTCCTCCTTAGAGGCTTCTTAGGAGCCTGTGTGACCCCGCACAGGCGTAGGTTTCCCTATGACCCCACGCCAGGAAGCCTCTGAAGAGGCAGTGTGGCTACGCTGCTTCTGGCTGCCGCAGAGGAAAAAAACAGCATTTTAAAAAATAAAATAAAGAATAAATGAATAAATTTATTTGTATAGGACCATAGGCTATTACAAAACACTATCAACAAATAAGACACATTAAAACATAAATATGGACAATAAAAATCAAGCTATAAAATTGGAATTACAATAGTATAAATGACCTTAAAATAATTAATTTTGATAGAACAATACAGACAACAACCGCAGACAAAATCAGTTCATCTGCGTGGCTTCTGTGCAGTCCCACATTGGGACTGCGCAGGCTTAGGCCAGCCACGGATAAGATTTGTTAGCTTCTAGCAAAATCTAAAAGAGAGTGCTCCCCCTCCCCTTGGGGCATGCAATCTCCCCGCCCACGGTCACATGACCCAAGGAGGAGGGAGCACTCTTCCCTCCAGTTCTCTTTCTGCCGCCACGGAGAGAGAATGTGTCAGCACCTCTCTCTAGCCATGGAGCCCCAAAAAAGCTCCACTTTTCAAGAAATGCACTGTGTGTGGTACTAAGATGGCGAAGAATGATACCCACACTGAATGCCTCCTTTGGGGGAAGGCCACATTCCGGCAGCTTGTAAAAGTTGTTCCAAACTCACCAGCAAGGCCTTGAAGGTTCGGTCGACTCGGTTACTTTCTCATCTCTATGAAGAGTCACTTCGCCCACGAGGTCGTTCTGCTGAACCGAGTACTTCGACCGGTAAGTCCCAATCCGAAGTGGGACCTACTACAAAAAAGTCCAAAAAAGTTGGCCCTTCTAAGAAGCCTTCCTCCGTCGTTATTCGGCCAGCAAAGTTTATTGCTCCGGTTTCGCAAGATGGCCGCGGCCGCAGCTCATCGCACCATGCGTCCTGCTCAAAATTGCCCCGGCGTCGATCACCTTCGAGGTCGCCGAGGACCCCTCGACACCGATCCCAAGCCAAGTCGCCTCGCTCGCCTTGTCTGTCTGAGTCGCGAGCTCCTGACGAAGCTGCACAGCAGCCCATTACCACTGAGGATTCGCCTCCTCATTCCCTAGCTACCCCCTCGGTTCCGTGTCCGAGCAGGGCCCAGGAAGACTCGGCTGAGTGTAAACAGCACCTCCTTCACCTCTATAAAAATGTGCCTCCGGTGCTTGCAAAGTCCCCACAGCCTGATGATAAAGGGCCTCGGGCAGAACCTACAGAGCTCCAGGTCGGTGCCGATCAACCACCCCATCCTGTGAGTGTTCAACAGGACTCCCAGCGTTCGGTTGAAAGGAACCAAGCGAAGTCTCCGAAGGGTTCGTCCCATCTCGAGCCCGGCCAATGGCCTCGGCGTCGATCGACTTCTCTACGCCATTCCTGATCCCCGGCTTCGTCCGGATCCAGTCGGTGTCGGTCGAACTCTCACCGTCGTCGATCTACCTGTCGGAGCCGATCTTCTCGACGTCGAGCTGATTGTCGGAGTTGATCCGCTTCCTGCAAACGCCGGCCATCTTCTCGTCGGAGCCGATCCCGTAGTCGGAGTCGATCCCATCATCGGAGCCGTTCGTCCCGTCGGAGCCATTCGTCCCATCGGAGCCGATCCTATCGTCGGAGCCGTCAGAGGCGATAGTCGTCGGTGCCGATCCATTTCTCGCCGCTCCTGATCTCATCGCTCTTCATCCAGACAGTCTTCTTCAGATCACAGCCGTTCATCCCGCTCACGTACTCCGGCCGTTCAACAACACCAGTCATCATCTAAGCAGTCAGTCTAAGGTCGTTTCAGCCTTCCACCTTACACAGGACATTGTCCTTCCTGTTTTTTCCCTCACCCATCCTCTGATGCTGATAGGGCATTACATTCCCTAGATGTCCGCAGAGCCCTTCTTTTTTACATTAAAAGGTCTCAAAACTTCCGCAAAGATGGCAACCTTTTTGTTTGCTTCGGCAGGCATCGCAAAGGTCGTCGTGCTTCTCCTCAGACCGTCTTGAGGTGGATCACGTCAACCATCAAGACGGCATATGAGTTTGCTCACTAGGTGTGCCCTCCTATGATCAAAGCACATTCTACCAGAGTGTATGCGGCTTCCATCGCCTTCTCTAAGATAGATCTCTGGGACATCTGTAAGGCTGCTACCTGGTCCACGCCCTCTACGTTTATGAAACACTATGCTATGGATGTGGACTCGGCAAGAGATGCAGCCGTGGGACATGCCGTATTGCAGTCTTTATTTTGGTGACTGTCCCACACCCACCGTCCTGGTAAGCGAGCTCGCTACTCTCCCAATGTGGGACTGCATAGAAGCCATGCAGATGAAAAACAGAGTTTAACTTACCTGTAACGGTTGTTCATCTGGTGGATCTTCTATGCAGGCACACATCCCTCCCTCCTTCCCCGCTGTGGGACCTCTCCGCTAGACCAGTGGTTGGTTCCGTGGCGGCAGGTTGGAGAACTAGAGGGAAGAGTGCTCCCTCCTCCTTGGGTCATGTGACCATGGGCGGGGAGATTGTATGCCCCAAGGGGAGGGGGAGCACTCTCTTTTAGATTTTGCTAGAAGCTGACAAATCTTATCCGTGGCTGGCCTGCGCCTGCGCAGTCCCAATGTATGCCTGCATAGAAGATCCACCAGATGAACAACAGTTACAGGTAAGTGAAACTGTTTTTTTACATAACTGCTCTCAAAGAGACATCTATGGTCCTTATTTTCTTTGCTGCCAGGGCATACAGTGCCATTCTGTAAGATATATAATCATCAACATCTGATAGCAAAAATATTACTTTTTCTTTGTCAGAATAAAGGCTTAGACTAGCTAATATTTCAGCAAGAAACTTGTTCCTGGGTTGTACATACATTGGGCAATCAAATACATAATGAGCTAAATCCTTCAACATAAAATAAAGAACAAAAAGGGGGAATTCCCCATAGTGAACAGTGAGGCTGTGCCACCAAAAAAGGTGACGCAGCCCCACCGCTGTTCAAAGAGGCGTTTCTGGGGCAACGGCTATGGAAGCTGCCTAAAGGCTACGCTCTGGGAACGTGCCCTCACCCCATGCCGGCACAGTGCAGCATGGCTGTGCTGATGGTGGCCGGACGCTGGTGTGTTTGTCCCTGTGCCGGCGTAGGTGCCACTTTATTCCATGATAAGGTAGCACCTACGCCAGCATGGGGTCACACAGGCTCCTAAGGAGCTTTGCCCCCCCTTCAGGAATGGGCTCATAGTAATCAAAATACAAAAAGAGTCCCACTGGATCAGACAAAAGGTCAGTCTAGGCCAGCATACTATTTCCCATGGCCTCCGTCATTGGCGTCCTGCTTTTGATATATTTAAATATATTAATTTAAGTTGTATTATAATCTTTAGCAATGTACTTCTCAAAATATTTTTCTTGATTTATCATAAATTTAGATTAGTTTTTCCAGAGCTTGTGTTTCTTTGTTTTCTCTTCTGCAATACTTCCACTTTTTTAAAAAGGAAACATTCTGGTCTTTTATGGCTTCTTTGACTCTGCTTGTTAACCATGCTCGCATCCTCTAGGACTTAATGGTAGCTTTCCTAATCTATGGTGTACATTCTAACCAAGCTTCTATTATTTTGGCTTAAAATAACTGTGAAGTGTCTTGAAGAGATTTCACCCTCTTTCCCTCCCTTTTAACCTTTTTTTTGACTGCTTCCTTTACCCCTGTTAGAAATTTCCTCTTTTTAAATCAATATGATCATGTTGGACTTTTCTAGCCAACTACGAAAGGATCTGTGTAATTCACACAGCCCACATGTTCTCTTAAGAGATGGTGTCGAAGTGGCATGGCATCCAGCAGTGGAGAAGAAGGAACTATGCTGCTCTGAAAAATTCTGAATTAGCTCTTACACAACCTTTGTATGAAGTTAGTTAGCAACAACGTTGTATTTTTTCCACCCTTCTATTCTAGTACATACTCTTGTTGAACTTAGTGATACCTGCTTTGATATTACAGAAAGAGGATAAGAACTATAAGCTCCACAGAAGAACTAACGTATCCTACATGTCTTGGGATGTATTCTAACTTAATGGGTAAAACATATCTGATTTGTAGTATTCTGTGGTAGCAGTATGTACCTAAGTGATTGGCTAGATGAACGCCAATATTTGTTATCTGTGAATTAGTTTTCCAGTTAGGCATTATTCCCATATATTTCTGCTTTCACCTTATTAACTATCACATTCAATAGGCTCTTATATACTCAGATCTTAAGAATATGGAACAACCTCCTACTAGTAGCAATCCAACAAATTTCTTTTCCCTACAAGTGTCATTCCTGGTGATGTGTTGATGCAGGAAGGGAGAGTCTTCCACTTTAAAACAAGTAGTGCATTTTTTATCCTTTTTTATGTTTGCCACAGGACAAAGGTGTAGAACTGGCCCCTTTCCAAAGGAAGAAGACCTTTAATTCTGTGCACATTAGTAAAGGTAAGACTCACATACACTTTTTGTGCTAGATACTTAAGCAAAATGGTGTTTGCGTTTGTGCATGTCCATATGGATAGATCAATGTATGTGATCAAAGCCACTTAAATATCACACTTGTTTCTCTTTCCTCACCCCATTCCATTACTTGTATTATGAAAATTAAAATTATAGTTGATATTAGGCCAATTAATTTGTTAATTGGGAGACTTTGAGCAATTAAGGCAGATGACTAAGGTCCAAAAGCCATTAAAGTGCAATCTGTTCTGGCTACCACTTTTCTATCCACCTGAAGCCCACATCATCCCAAGGGAAGCAGCTGAAGAAGATATTCATGAGGATGGTAGTCTTGGATGGCCATGTTGATGGGTGTATCGGTGCTGATTCAATACACTGTGAATGTTCTTATTATGGTACTGAGGAAATCCCTAAGGAGGAGGGCAGGGAAGGGCTTGGTGCTGAATGGTCTTTTATATTCTTAAGGCATCTTTCATACTGCCTTTAAGACACCTGGCATGTAGAGGGGTGTGTGGATTGCCTACTGGAGAATACATGAACATTCTCTAAGTTATCTTCTGTGTCACTCTGGAATATATAGTCTACACTTCCAGGTCAGGATGGGAGGCAGATATGTAGAAAAGAAGAAATATTGCCTCTAGGAATGCTCCAAACTTTCATGCAATCTTCCACATGCTGTATCTTAGCAGAAGGAGAGAGTGTGTGGGGTTTTTTTTGTTAGTTTGTTTTGCTTTCTAACCTTTATAGAGACCCTCAACAAGGATCTTATTTGGACCACTAGCTCACAGTTGGTGGTCTGAGAGATAAGCCATTGCTCTTCTAAGTCAGTTTTCTCCCTCAGATTGAAAGGCAGATGATCTGCATGGTCTCCTGCAGCTCCTGTCTTATCTAACAGAGGTGCATTCTTGCCACTCTTTGGTACCACACCAACAGATTGATTCAGTAGTGCATAATGAAAAAGAGGCCCCAGGTAGAGAGACCCCTGGGCCTTTCACCTCCTGTTCTATACTACCTTTTGCCCCAGAGGTCCTGATTATAGAGCTCCGGGAGAGGAAAAAGAAAAGAACAGGATGTCTAACCATGAGTAAATTTACCTATATTTAAAGCTAGTCAAGCCCTTATCCAGCTGATCAAATTTCTGTGAGTTATGATTCCCCCATGGAAAAGTATGAAGTGTCTGGCTATGATTGAGTTGGGAGTTCCATCAGCAGTTATTTCCTGAAATTGTGTGGGATGGAGTGATGACTGGCATAAGATGCCAGGCTTATATTCCACATTTCTCAGAGCCACAACCTCTCTCACTTCACTTGACAAATGTATATAAATACCTGCAACCATGAGCTGGTATTTCTGCTTGATGTTGTATTTGAAATGTTCTCCAAAGTGAGTGGGAGGAATTTCTCAGGGAGAGAAAATCCACTGTCAAGCTTTATCCTTTCTCCAGAGATGTCAGGATTGTTTTTGTCAGTTGCAGTTGCTAATTAGAACTCTTTTGTCCTTGTTGGCCTGAAACTGAGCTCTCAGATCAGCTAATCATCTACAACATCTCTGTGGTTGCCACTTAATGGCAGATGTTGACCTTTATACTGCTAGACTGTCTGCTCCTCTGGCTCATATTCATGAGTTCTGAGCCCACATCTGAAACGAACGTTGGTCTGCCTTGTTTTGGCAAGAGGTTGCTCAGGTAGCCTTTAGTTTGATCTAATGGAAAGATCTGCAGCTCAATACCTTTGCCCTGGAATGGGCTGTTCTATTAAGATGGATGTATCCTAAATACCATCGCAGAGATCATAATGTCAGGGTCAGTGTTTATGTTCTCACTTCTTCCAGGGAATCTGAAAAGCTGATGGAAAGGGCCATCAAAAGCTGCTATAGTTACTCACTTTGAAATGCTCAGCAAGCGCCAGGGGAAGTGTCACGGTGCCTTTAGGTGCCACACTGGGAAACCTGACATGGAGAATGACCAACTATGAGTGCAATCCTGGGGGGGGGGGTAGTTAGGAAGCACTCAGGAATGGCGCAGCAGTGCCACCTCCTCAGTGGCTTGCTGCTGGGCACAGCAAGCCAAAAAAGGCTATTTTGACAAAAGCCCCTTGAAACTCTCCATAAAAGGCAGTGGATTCTAGTGGATGATTATGATAAAAAAAGAAAACATTCCCCCTTTGATGCTGACGCAAGCATCTGCCCCAGGAAAACGCTGGTCTGTTTAAACTGCTATTTCTGCCATAATAGAAAACGTGCTTTCAAAACTGGATAGCGTTTTCAATTCTAGTGGATGATTATGAAAAAATAATGCATCATCTAATAAATAGTATTAAAAGTTTACAGATAAAGATGCATAAATTTGACTTCTGGATAGCGTAGTATGTTTACAGGCACTAAAATGTTCAAAGATACCAATTTCTTGAAAGATCTATGAAAGGTGTCAAATTAATTGTTGATGAATGTAACCAATGTTTAGTAAACAGAGAGAAGAGAAGAAATATTGTGGTCCAGAAACCTGGCTCCTCTGCTTCTCTATGGGGACGGATTACATCTTTACAGCAGCAGTTAGCAGTTCTACAGAATTCAAAAAGAACAACAGTATCTGCTCTCCAAAAGTCGAAGGAAGAAAATAAAAAATTAACATCTCAGCTGCGTTTAACTGAACAAAGACTTCAAGCCAGCAAACAAACTGTTCAGGTAAAGGTTTTTTTCCTGCTGCTGGTACTATCTTGATATGGAAGGAAAACAAGGTCAGACTAATAATTAATAGATCTCTTATCAATTGAAGGGCTGAATGACAATTCAATTTTTTTTTGGTTGAAACCTGACATTATTATAATTCCCCCTCCCTACTGCTTATGCCTTCTGATTCTTTGGCTTCCTAGGACAATTAAACTAGAGAGGGAGACTTCCTATCCTTTTCCTGTAAACTCTGTTTCAGTGCAGTTTTTGTGTCACTACAGGAGAATGGACTTTTAAAAAATCTAATATTTCAATTAAAAATATCAGTACCCGGCAGTGCTTATATCTGTGCTCTCAAGGTGGCCAGACTGCCCTGGGGTTGATTTTTTGATCTGCTGCCAGAAATAGCCAGACCACCCTGTGCTGATTGGCTCTGCAAACTGGAGGAGTATTGCCCTGTACAATGAAGTAACCATATGTTCATTGTCATGGCCTCTTTGCAGTCCGACATGAGAACTGCACCTGCACAGGCCTGCCACGGAATGCTTAGAAAGCTTCTTTTTTGCCCAGCAACAAGGATTGCTCTCCCTCCCCTCCGGCAACGGTCCTTCTTGCACTTTTGGTCATGTGACGGAGGAGTGGGGAGCATCCTTCCCTCAGTTCTCTTTCTGCCGCCACAGTTAGAGGATGCTTCGTAGCTTCGTTTGTCTTCAGAGAGTTTTCTCTCCATATTTAGTAATCTTTCTCTACTGTTCTTCTATCTTCTGACTCACCTTGGATCCAAAATGGCACTCTTCAAAAAATGTAAGAGTTGCAGGACCAAGATGGCTAAATCAGATGAACATGAGGACTGCCTCATGTGCCTGGGTGAGGGCCATATCCCCTATGCTTGTCGGGCCTGTGCCCTATTTACACCCAGTGCCTGAAAAGATTGGGATTTGAGGCTAAAGGCTGCCCTGTGGGAGCAGGCTGTGAAGTTTCCTGGAACTCAGGATTTGGGAGCCAAAAAATCGAAGTCTCCCTCTTCTATGTCGATGCCTCCACTCAATCGACCAAAAGTCTTTCCTCGAGTTTGAAGAGACTGGGGTCTGAACCCCCTGCGGAATCTTCTAAGAAAAATAAGCATTCCTCTTAGTTGTCGAAACATTCAAAAAAATCAAGCTCTAAACCTGCACATGGTGGTTTATCGGCTCCGTTGTCCTCGAAAGGGGCATCGTCCCCTAGAGGTTCATCGACCCCGAACTCATAAGGTCGGAGGTCTCAACCTTTGGAGGAATCAACTCCCATGGATAAACATGCTGCTGAACTCTCTTCAGCTGTGACTCCTGTCGTACAGCTGAGCCCTATCCATCTAGATGTTGCTGAAGTTGAGGCGCTTGCTCCCGTAGTGAAGGCTCGGCCATCGACCCCAACCGCTACATGCCCACCTCACCAGTCAGTATCCAGAAACCAAGAATCCAGACCTCGGCTGCGGTCTCCTCGACTTCAAGATCGGGATCGTCGTGAATCCCCTTCTTCGTTTTGACATCGTGATGCCCCTGTTGTTGGCAAACCCAGAACCTTGTCGCCTTCGAGAAGTGGCTCCAAGATGTTCTCTTCATCTGATGACAACGTCATTGAAGTCTCCCATGTCCACTTTGACCCCAAGGAACTCTATGGAAACCAACCCGGGACTTTTCCAAACGAGTCCTTCATGGAGTGTCATGGATGCGACGGCTATTGAGCTTGACCCCACTGGGGACCACACACCCCGTGGGGCTACTGTCAATATGAGCTCCAGGCTTGGGCTCAGGGTGAACCTGGCTGCACTCTGCAACTGTCGCTATGCCACCGACGCATTCGGATCCAATACTTGACTCACAGTCTGAGTTGGAAGAGAGGGCTAGGGTCCTTGCCTCTAGGAGCCTGGGGACCAGTCATACCGCCCCCCTGGATAAGGAGGGGAGGAAATTAGGTGTCATGGGCAGAAAAATTTACTCTGCTGGGGCTTTAGGCCTCAGAGTCTCCAATTTTTCAGCTCTCATGGGCCAATATCAAATGTTCCTATGGGACAGGGTGGCTAACCTACTCACCTCCCTGCCCCAAGACAAAGTTCAAGAAAGAAAAATCTTCCTCTTAGAGGGGTCCAGACTGGGCAAGTATCAGATTTCTTCAGCTTGCCATGTGGCAGATGCTGCTAGTAGGACAATGGGGCTAATGTCATGCTACTCAGACACTCTTGGCTGAGCTCATCCAACCTCTCGGGTTATGCCAAATCATCTGTAGAGGACATGCCCTTCGATGGGAAAGCCCTCTTTAATGAAAATACAGATGAGTGGCTCAATAACATCCGTAAGGATAGGATCACCGCTAGGGCCATTGGCATCACCCAACCCACCTCCTTTAAGTAGAGGTTTCCATACAGGCAACAGAACTACCAGTCTAGGCCTTACCTTTTTCAATTCTACAACTATCCCCAACAGGATCAGTCCAAGCCCTTCTACCCTCAGCAACAAGCTAAGAGGTACCAGCCCAAACAGAGGGAGGGGGCAAGAAAGGAGATAGATCTCCTGATCGGTCCTCCTACAACAAAAAAACTTATGGCATGACTGACCGACCTGTCTGTATCTGTTAATGTTACAGTGTTTTGCTGTTAAGTGGTGTTCTATTTCCAGGGATAGTTGGGTTTTGTCAATTATTAAAAGCGGTTACTTTTTGGAATTTTACACTGTTCCTCCGTGTGGTTCTCTCCCCTCTTGGGGACCTGACCCTCCACAATTGTGTGAGGAGGTATGCTCACTCCTCGAAAAGGGTGCCATTGTGAGAGGACCCCTTCAGAAGTCCACCATGGTTTTTACTCCTGTTTCTTCCTTGTGAACAAGAAGGATGGAGGGAAGAGGCCCATCATGGATCTGAGGGTCTTGAATAAGTACATAAGAACACGCTCCTTCCGAATGCTGTCCATCCCGGAAATTCTCCCCCTCCTCCAGCCTAATTCTTGGTTTGCAGTCCTTGACCTCAAGGATACTTATTTCCATATTTCTATACATCCTCATTGTAGGAATGATAACCAACACTATCAGTACACAGTGCTGCCCTTTGGTCTCTCCACAGCATCACGAGTCTTTTCCAAATGTGTTTCTGAGGTCGTTGCCTATTTGATATTGCAAAGGTGCACAATTTACCCCTACATGGACAACTGGCTTCTGGTAGGGGATTCCTCCAATATACTGGCTGGAAAAGGTGGCATTGGTTCTCAAGACTCTCCAACAGGTGGGGCTTGTTGTAAACTTCACTAAATCCAGGTTGACACCGACCCAGTCTATTGAGTTCATAGGCTTAGTTTTAGACTCTTAAGTTGGGTAAGGCCTTCCTACTACAGTCCAGAGTCACAGCCATCACTCGCTTGGCCTCTCATGTTATCACATGTAGGTACCAACCAGCAGTTAGGGTACAGAAACTGCTGGGAATGATGGCATCCACCACAGTGGTGCCACTGGCTAGACCCCTGCAGAACTGGTTCATACAGAACTTTAAGATCAATGTGGAGCCTCAATGGAGGATGTGTCCATCCCCCATAGACTTACTAGGTCCCTGCGATGGTTACTTCATGTGGGCAACCTTCTGAAGGGAGTCCAATTCAGAGTTGTCTCTCACAATTTTCAGCTATTTACAGATGACTTTCTTGGGGGATGGGGGGCTCATTGTCAACACTTATCTGTGAAAGGTAGATGGTCTGCAGCAGAGTCTAGGCTGCACATCAATGTGTTGGAACTCAGAGCAGTAAAATATGCTCTTGCTTCCTTTTCATAACATCTTGCCAGCTCCAGTGCCTTGGTGGCCAGTGACAACACGGCCACAAAATACTACCTCTGCAAGCAGGGAGGCACGGGTTCCATGGCCCTATGCCAAGAGTCCATGCAGGTTTGGGAATGGGCCATCACCCACAATGTATCCCTCACTGCCATGCATATTTCAGGCATATCCAACATGGGGGCAGATGCTTTCAGCCGCAATGCCTCATCCCTGTCTTTGCCGAGTGGGGTACCCCAAGTATAGATCTATTTGCCACGTCCCTCAAAACATGTCCAGGGCAGCAGCGGACCCACGGTCCATAGGGGATGCCTTCCAGGTCCAGTGGGGCAGTGGTCTAGGGTATGCTTTCCCCCCGTTGCCTCTACTGGGGAGACCATAGCAAAACTTCAGGATCAGGCCTCCATCATCCTGATTGCCCCTTACTGGCCCAAGTGCCCTTGGTTCCCCCTCCTGTGGAAACTGGCCAGCAGGATGTTTCTCCACCTCCTCCCGCGGGAGGATCTCCTGTTGATAAGCAGCATTTGTCACCACGACATGTCCTCCCTCCCCTTGACTGCCTGGCTCATCCTGCAATGGAGCAATGGTCAGATAGGGTTGTGGATATCCTGTTGGCCTCCAGGAAACCTGTTACCAGACGGTCATATAACTCTAAGTGGACTCATTTTTCCCACTGGGCGGCTTCCAGAGGCCTTAGACCAGACAGCTGTACTCTGGCCTAGGTTTTTGATTACCTTTGTCTCTCAAGGATTCAGGCCTTTCCAATACTTCCATAAAGGTTCGTTTGCTGTGCTTTAGCACGGAGGGGCTCCTAGCTTCTCTGAAGGACAACTCTTTTAAATCCTCATGGCAAAAAATCTTAGATGAGAAATTGTCATTGGGGCTTCTCGCAGGATATGATATTAGATCTTTGGAAAACTGATGCTTTTGCCAAAATTAAAAAGCGCATTAAAGAGTTGATTATAACAGCACTACTTTTCGTGCTCGCTGTGTTTGTTCATCTCAGTTTTTCGGAATACCACCACTATGTGGTTTGCCCGCTTATACTTATTATTTGACAACTCCTCGTCTTTCTAGAGCCGTCTGTTTAGCTAGATTGAATGCTAACTAACCCCTCTATGGTTAGGCAAGGCAGAATTTTGAATATACCATACCCTCCTTCCCCAGACCTGTCCTTGCTCTTCTGGCTCTATTGATTCATTAGCTCATTCCCTTTTGAAATGCCGCTTTTATGAGGAACTTAGATCAAGTTATATCTCTCCCCTTTCAACATATAAATTGAATGCCTCTGTGTCTGACATAATGCCTTTTTTATTAAGTGACAGGGATCCCAAGGCTATATTGTCAGTGGCAAGATTTATTTCAGTCCTTATATCCCTCAAACATTAGATTTAAAATTACGCTGCTCAAGATCAATGGATCAAGGAGCTTCTAAGGGCTAAAGGAATAAAAGAAAGGAAGGAATAAAGGTTCATTTGGTGGCCATCTCGGCCTTCCGTGCAGGCATTGATTCAGGTTCACTATTTTCTCACCCCAGTGTAAAAGATTCCGTAAGGGTTTAAATAATATTTACCCTCCAGAGAAGCCTCCTGTGACTCAGTGGAGCCTTTCTCTGGTTTTGGCTCAACTTACTCAACAGCTCTTTGAGCCTATGGCCACCTGTCCTCTGGACCTTCTAACTTACAAAATGGCCTTCTTAGTGGCTATTACATCAGCCCACTAGGTTGGGGACTTAAGGGCGCTCCGGCATGACACCCCCTTCACTAAATTTCATAGGGACAGGGTAGTCCTTAGGCTTACTATGGACCACTTACCCAAAATTGTCTCTGGTTTCCATCTGTCCCAGGACATGGTTTTGCCCGTATTTTATTCCAACCCTCAATCACAATCGGACAGGTCCCTGCACATTTTGGATGTCACGAGGCCATTACTGTTTTACTTAGACTGCACACGCCAGTTTAGACAAGATACATCTTTATTTATTTGTTTTGCAGGTGCCAACAAGTGCAAGGGTGTTACCACTCAGACACTGTCCCGGTGGGTAATCTCTCTATTAAGAGCACCTACACAGAGGCTGGTAAATCCTGTCCACTTCCAGTCCATGCCCATTCTACCAGGGCCCATTCCTCTTCAGCTGCCTTTGCCTCCCACATAGATCTGCAAGATGTCTGCCGTGCTGCGACATGGTCCACGCCTTCAACGTTTGTCCAACACTACCTGATGGACATCGACTCGGGAGCAGATGCTGCTGTGGGGAAATAAGTGTTGAGCTCCATCCTCCAGTGATTAGCCTTCACACCCACCACAACAGTAAGTGAGCGTGCTAATCTCCCATGTGGGACTAGAAAGAGGCCACGACGATGAAAACAGTGTTGCTTACCTGTAACTGTTGTTCATCAAGTGGTCTTCTTTGCAGGCACACATCCCTCCCTCCTTCCCCGCTGTGGGCTGGCTCACTGCCTAGTGGGTCTACCACAGTGTCTACCACAGTGGCAGAAGCAGAATTGAGAGAAGAATGCTCCCCGCCCCTCCGTCATGTGTCTAAAAGGATGGGAAGGACCGTTGCCAGAGGGGAGGGGGAGCAATTCTTGTTACTGTGGTTAAAAATAAGCTTTCTAAGCGTTCTGCGGCAGGCCTGTGCAAGCTCAGTTCCCATGTGTGCCTGCAAAGAGGACCACTCAATGAACAACAGTTACAGGTAAGCAGCACTGTTTGTGTCCATGTGCCTACACCCTAGACATCAGTGTGGGAATGATCATCCTTTGTATGAGCAGATAGTCTAGTACTCTTTCATTCCACTGTCTTACCATCAGTAGCTTCACATTGTGAAATAACACAGTTTCTGGATTTGGGTGTTCTTGGAGATTTCTAAATACCAAATGATAATTTTCACATTAAAGGACAGAAAGAAAATAAAAGTATCAGCCAGCAGATGTTGGCCCATGGGGTTGTACATCAAAAAATATTGATGCAACTCAGTATTTGTATGTGAACTGGTAGGATATTTCAATACTGAAATGCTTCTTACAGCGCATTCCTAAGCTCTTTGCCTGAAAGTTCAGGAGGCAAAAAAGGGGCTGCGCCAGTGTAACTGGGATGGCCGGCGGCAGCCGTTCCATTTACGCCGCACAGAGAGGCCCAGATGCCGGCGGGGAGGCCTGGACACCTCCTATGAATGGCGCAGCCATTCTGCTCAGGAATGCACTTTTAATGTATGATTCACTAACAACCTCTTCTTTCATAGAACAATTATTTTTGGTTTGACTGTACCTTTTGGGTCTCTTTTTCCAAATAATAAGGATTTACTTTCTGAAGGAATCAAATCTACTCCTTTCTGAAAAAGTTCTGCAACCCACAAAATGTACTAGGTTCAGTCAGGATGGGAGCAGGGGGAGGGGCAATAAAATGCTAATGACGTTCCCTCTGTGATCCCTGCTTCTTGACCAACATTTTAGTTGTAGTTTTTATGTCTTTGTACGTATTTTAGATCTGTTTTTAGTTGTTTTAATGATGTTTGGTTTTGGGGGGGTTGGTTAAATGGTTATAAAATGTGATTTTATCATTTAATATTTTCATTAAGTAGCTGCTTTGGAGGCCCTTATGAGAGCAGAAAGATGGTATATAAATTTTGTGAAGTAAATAAATAAATTGTGGAAGTATTTGCCTAACTTAGCACACACGTTAATCCTCACATGCAGGACTGAAATTTAAATGTTGCCTATATTATAGCAAAAGAAAATCCCCCTGATTCAGTGAGGGAAATCCTAATGCAGAAGTTGGTTTCAACATATGCTGCCCATGCGGATGTACATCCACATATCAAATACTGACAGGGCTCTACTAAAATGACAGGTTTTAGATGGTGAAGCATATCTCAATTTTGGGCCCCATTGTAGCATGCCATGACTTTTGCATGGTATCGTTGAATTGCAACCAGTGCAGCTTGAGGCAAAAATAACATCGAATAGGCTGCAGTCCTGAGGACACTTTCCTAGAGGAAAGTCCCACTGAATAACAGGGACTTGTGTCTGAGTAGATATTCTTAGAATTTCTCCTTCAGTCTTTTGTTCCTAGATTGCCAGAGGTTTGAGAAAATAGGGGCATTCTAGAACATACACACATTATTTTCCCTTTGGAACTTTGCTATCAAGTAAAAGGGGGACATGTTAGACATAGAGTTGTATAAACAGATGAAAAAAATTAATATAAAGTAGTTGCAGGAATGTGGGCAGGTTATGAGTTATACTTTAACTCTGGTTTCTTCTTGGCATGTAATTTGAATTTTCTATCTGCAATGAGTTAAGCTTAAAACACTCTATTAGTGCTGCCAAAGGGGAAATCTAAACTTTTAAGCGGAAGCTCCGGCTACTTTCCAATGAAAATTATGGAGGTAAGAAAAAACAGTCGCAGCAGGGAACTTATCTATTTTAGAAGAAGCATGATCTATTTTAGAAGAAGCATTGTGTTTCAGAAAGAAAAAGTGCTGAATATAAAAAGTGATCTCCGCTGAGAGTTGAGATGGTCAGTTCAGGGACCACAGTAGATACTGTCAAGCACTATCAACCTTTTATGATGCAGTGTTATGTTTACACTTCACTGTAGTAATATTGTAATAGAAGTGTTTCTTACACTTTGCTGCATAATTATAATTTGCAAGTGTAACATTACTTTTATTTCTATTTCATGACTCTGGCTTACAATAGCTCTGCATTTGCAAATGTTAACATTATGTGCATAGACAAGATAACCCTGTTAACTGAGCTGAAGGAAGAAGTCCATTAACCGACATAGACAGATGTTCATGTAGTCAGTACTTACCATAATCTCCACGGACTCTGGTGGTATAAGATCAGCTCTAGATTTAAGATTTAAATGTTCCAGATGTTCATTTTTAAGACAGATTTCACAGTTCCTGCAACCTGAGGACTGGCTGGCGTCTGTTGGTTCTTAGATGGAAAACCAGGAATGCTTATGTATATTGTTACATGCATACACTATGATTGTGTATGTAATGTAAACTGCAAACCTTAGAATATACAGGGATTTACCTTTTTTTGCTCTCATTGACAAGCTGTATGTAAATTGCAAACTTTAGAAATATACAGGGATTTACCTTATTTTTGTGCTTATTGACAAGCTGTTTGTACAATTCCAGAGTCCCCATTGTATTCTCTTTGTGGAGAAAACAGCACACACACACACTTTTTTGCAGCATTACTGTAGTGTGACTGCACATTTGGGACTCAGTCTGCAGTTTCCAATGCTCATCAGAAGTTCTGATGCAAGTCTTTCTGTTTGTAAGTGAAGTACTTAGGCTCTGCAATCAGTGTATAGAAATCACAGCTGGAGTTGTTACTTAATGTAAAAGTGATGGAATCTGATCTTTCAGGAGTTCCTTAGAAAAATGTCATGGAAGAATTATTGGCAAAATTCAGGGAAACTCTTTTTTTTAAGCTTGTTTTTTCCTGTACCCCCTGTGTCTAATGGCAGTGCAGAAATTTCCATCACCAGATGTCTGCTTATATTAAGACTTTCTCTGCTGTACATACCAGAGTAATGACAATTATGCATGGGCAAGATATAACATTTTCACAGCAAAAACACGTAGAGACGCAAGGGATAGAAGATACAATGCAAAACTGCCATACTGTAATTTAAGTCAGTAATTACTGCCTTTTAAATGTAGCGACCCAATTACAAAGCCCCCTTCCACTACAAAGTTACCCCAGAATCCTTTGCTCTAGTTCCCATAGTGCTACAGAAGTAGCACCACAGGAATAATTGCATTGTTTTATGAGTTGCCTTTGACATCTGAAAAGGACGGAGTAGCTGTGCAAACCTTCTTCATCTGCAAAGGCCAAGAGAAAAAAGGGAACAGACTTGCAACCCACCAGGCAAGTGTTTGCAACTCCTTTGGGTAGCACTACACGAAGGTTGCAAAGCAGTTCTTCAGGAGCATTCTTCCAGATGTGTAACTGTTGTTTCTTTTTAAAGCCTCTGCTTGGTGTTGCCATATTTCAGCCTAAAGAACTCCTACAGTAGCATTTTAAAAATCACTGCAGGCATTTCTTGAACAGTTCCAGTGATGTTAGTAATTTGTAAAAGGAAATCTTTGTTGCCTTGTGTTTTCCGTACTTTCCATTGAAAACCTCCTTAACATCTCAGAGCTTTGTGGCTTCAGTAAGCTACCTTTTGGATTACCTGGGCGTATTTATAAAAAAGATTGCTTTATTGATATTATGATCAGTTCTCTTAAAACGAATTCACAAAAGGGAAAACAAATTCCATTCTTGTCATTTACTCTCTCTTCTCCTTCACCTTCAAACTAAACCCAGTTTCACTATTCCTAATCATACCTACTTTGTTCCCAAGGGTTCCTCCCACCCAAGTATCACGTTGTAGCATGTGGGACTGTATAGTTAGGATTCTTCAAGACTATAATCTGGGTCATAACTGAGAGAGAGCTAAAGCTTCCTTTTGCCCCAGACACTTGAGTCAGCAAGAAAGGGATCAGGTTTTGCTTCTGCCCATGATCTGACTAGTGTTCACATTTAGAAGAAGAATTTTTTTCCCTCTTGGATCACTGCTAGTGGTACTGGTATATTGCTGTCGCAACATGTTGTACACGTCATCTGAAACTTATTTGCCTTGAAGTCTTTTCCAGGGGCCACTTGTTGAATGGATGCCCCTTGTTTTCTAACCCTGGGTTGGTTGCGGTAGATGATTTATATATTTTCTTGGCCACTCCCATTTTACAATGCTAATTTATAATTGTCTTTGTTTTTTTAACCAATTCTAAATTTTAAAATAAAAGGGCATGATATAGTAAGAGACTTTGATCCCATAGATTTGTGTTTCCATAATCAAACAAAATGCCTTTTCTGTTTTACTGATCTCTAAAGCAGAATTGCTATTAAAAAATCTTCCATTATTAATGAACTTACATAGGCTACATGTTGGAAATGTAGCCTCCTCATAAATTAAGGCAGCTAATTGGCATGAATCAGACCTGTCTGAGTGCTAATATTGTATTCATTGTAATGCAAACTGAATGTTGATAGATGCAAGATGCTAAAAAGGTATGATGTGGCAAGAGAACTGAACTTATCCTGTAGGATGGAGTACTGCTATTCCAACTGAATGGTCTAGATCACAAAGGGCAAGTCTAACGGGGCCTAACCCATCCAAAATTAAGAACTTCAGGGTGACATTGATTATTCTGGCAGAGGTAAGCATGGGCGGGTTCTCTGGGATTGCCACTCATGGAGCTTAACAGTGCTGGAGTTCAGCTGGATGTTTCCGTACAATCAACACTAAAATTATAATCAATTTCAAAGTGATATGTAGGGTATGATTTTACAAATAATCCAATGATCAAAACTGGTAGATATACTATTTGATGATGACTGTTTTAAAATTTGATTCCTTTCCCCCAGTTTCTAGTGAAACTTTTAGGATTCACATGCCCTATCCCAAACCATCTGATATTTATAAATTTCCCTATTTTAATATTTACATTTGTTTTACATATTTAATTTTGTCTGAATTTGCATTAAATAAGAATTAAGATCGGTCTGGAACTTCTGTGGGAATTTTTCACATATAAAGATACATTCCAGACGGGTTTTTTGGAGGCTAAATAGTTATTCTCTGTCACTAGTATAGTATAGCAGAGTGCTACTCTGCTAATGTTCAGGAGTACAGTCTTTTCAAGAAGAGTATAAACTCCTGTTTCCTCATCTCTCTGTCCGCTGATAAGAGGAATTAAAATAATGGAGTTAAAACTGCTAATAGGACTCGTAATAGAATTAAAATCTGTTTCTCATAAACGTAAGCTTAATCTAAATGAAAATGAAGTATGACTGAATCTTTACCTGCTTTGTACAATCAACTTGAGACAGCGTGTATAGATATGAGAGCATGTTTTCTGAGAGGTCAGTGTGGAGGGACATAAGAGCTTGTGCACTCTACACCTGTGGATAAAATCTTTTATATGAACCACTGCCTATGACTTTAAAGGCCCATGCAATAGGCCCCTTGCCCATCTTTTACAATAAAAGATATGTGGATGGTTTAGATGTGGCTTCTGTATGTACTTCTCAGTTCATGTAAAAAGGTCTATATGCAGTGAGCGAAAGCATGCAAGTTCAGACAAGTATTGTGTCAAGTGTGAATGGAACCATAGATCATTTTTTGATCTCTCATGAATTTTTCCCTCTGGTACAGGATCTTTATGTGGGGGATTATATGGGGGGCGATCACCTCCCATTACACCTTATTCTCAAAACATCTGCCAGTGGTAGAACTGGAATGTCGGTGGCACGGACAGAGAAAGATGATATAAGATGGATTAGAGGTGGACGTAAAAATCACCCAGTTGTATCTACGTGGGTGGTTGACATCCAAGACATTCTAGACTCCGGAAGTTCCCCTCAGTTATCTCCCTCGATGGTTTCCACACTGCCTCAATCCACACTTTATCTTGAGCTTCTTAATTCCTTTGTGGATTGCTGTGCATTAGTAAGGGGAATTACAAAGGAGCACTTGACAAGACCAAAGAACTGCTGGCGGTCAAATCATTGGTACGATGCTGACTGTCGTTTGGCTAAGAGGTCTATTCAAGCCAAACTACAGTGCTACAGGCGCCTTGGGAAGCGAGAAGATCTGATGGAATTCTTATGCCTCAAAACAGCTTATAAAGATCTAATTAAGAGGAAAAAGGAGATTGAGGCCACCCAGGACTGGGAAAAGATTGCTGCTATCGTGGAGGTTAGAGACGTGGATGCCTTTTGGAGGCTTGATAGACCGGTCCGCCAACTTGATTCATCCATGGCTATCCCCCCAATGAGATGGATGGAACATTTCTCAGCCTTATGCCGGTCCTCTGAGTGCCCAGTGGAGGAGAAGGAAATCAAGGGGTTGTTGGCCCCAACACCAGATTGGCCACGTGTTTCCCCAAAATCTGTGTTGGAGCAACTCAACCGAATGAACCGAGGAAAAGCAGCGGGTCCGGATTTGATTCCCTTGGAGCTTTTCCTAGTTAACCCCGAATGGTGGGCTGCTCGTCTGGCCCCCTTCTTCTCAGATATCAACAAGCAGCCGCCATTCCGGAGATCTGGAGGACAGCTACACTCGTGCCAACACATAAAAGCGGAGATGCCAGCAACCCTGGGAATTATAGGCCGATTAGTCTTATTGACATTGTGCAAGATCTACACTGCACTCCTCTTGGAGAGGCTTCAGGACTGGCTTGACGGCTTATCTCTACCCTGAGCAGTGTGGCTTTCGACGAGGTTCTTCCACCACAGACCATTGTCTGATCCTCCTCCAGCTGGCCTCCAAATATTCTAGTCGCCCTAGGGGATGTTTATATGCGGCCTTTATGGACCTAAGGGCTGCATTTGATTCGATCTCTCGACGTAGACTTTGGAGGAAATTGATGAAACCAGTATAGACCGCAGACTCTTGGCTTTGATTATGGCCCTTTACTCTAGAACAACTGCCTCAGTGCGGGTCGACCCTAGCGGAACACTGACGGACCCACTTCCAGTTCAAAAGGGGGTAAGACAGGGATGCCTGCTTGCTCCCTCCCTGTTTAACATCTTTATCAACAATTTGGTGCCTCGCCTCAAGGAGGGAGCTAAACACCCCCACTATCTGGCTGGCCATTCCATACCACTTTTACTATATGCGGATGATGCGGTTTTGTTGGCGACATCCGAAGTGGGATTAAGGTCTACTGTTAATCTGTTCTTAGAATAGTGTGACCAAGAAGAACTTACTGTGAACTATGCCAAGTCAAAGGTTCTTCGCTTTTCTGCCACCAGGAGAAGAAGTTCTCAGTTTTTCAAGGTTAAAAACGGACAGCTCGAATGGGTTTCCACCTTCCGCTACTTGGGCATCATCTTCGGTTATAATCTATCTTGGTCTGCCCATCTGGATCATGTGAAGAAGACATCAAGATCCACTACTGCAATGGTGGAGAAGTTTTTTCGAACCAAGGGGGCCAAGCACATTCTGTCCGCCATTGAAGTGTTTAATGCAAAGGTGGTCTCCCAAATTCTGTACGGAGCAGACATTTGGATTTCCGGTGTTGATGAGAAATTAATTCTCACTTGAACAACTTTCTCAGGAGAATTACTGGAACCCCCAGGTGTGTTGCTGGGACAGCCCTCTGCATGGAATTGGCCCAACCCTCGCTTGAGGCATGTGCGTGGAGGAGAGCAATTAAGCTTAGGTTCAAGTTGTCTGATGCTAACCTTCCATCCCAGGTGGGGTTTCTCCATCTTATTCTCAAGGATCTGGCCCCCAACCCTTGGCTGACTCTTCTAGCGCAAGAATTAAAAGTATTGGGACTTCCAATTTCTACTCCCTCTGATAATCTTGTGCCATCTCAATCAGTGGCAATTTTGAAGAGGCTGAAGGAGTTAGATTGGGCCAGCACGGTTGTGAGGGCCAGACGTACTTGTTCCGGTTTGGTGTTGGGGCACCCTCCACCAGAGAAATCTTGTCTAAATGCAAATAGGTGAGATGTTTTTGGATAACATTGTTAAGACACTTTCACACAAAGATATTATCCCATTTTAAATCAGGTTTGGACCTGAATGTTGTAAAAACAAAGGGGGCACTTTCAGATGGGCTCTTTAAACTGTATGCACAATGCATTCGGATTGGATTTTGAATTTCAGATAGTGCCATGTTTTCCCACTCTGTCCACCATTTTTGTTGTCTCTCAAATTGCCTTATATCAATATATCATTATATTTAAAAACTGCTTCAGTGTTTTTAAAAACTTGATGCACCATATCAGACATGCCATAGATTCAGAGCAGTAAGTTTCTATAAATATCTGAAGCATTATATAGTCTCATTTCCCCCCTCATGTTAATGGAGTTGCAACCATGGCCCATGGATTTGTGGACTCTGATAAAATGTACTCATGTTTGGGCCCTTTCCATTCTACATCTGTCTTACATTGAGTTATACCATGGGTCCTTCTAGAGCAGAGTTGTTTCTTTCGATTGCAGTAGCCTAGGGTATTCTGAGCCCTGCTGAGATCTGTTAACTGGATATGCTGAGGTTTGAACCTGGAACTTTGTACAAGGAAATCAGATAAGTATGCTGCCAAATGAAAGAAGTAAGCCTTAAAATTTTCTTCACACTTCTCTAACAGCTTAAAAGTCCTCTTTATATTATTATTATTAATAATAATAATAATAATAATAATAATAATAATATCATCCTTCATTGTCTAACACCTGAATTATTTTTGCTTCAACTTGGCAGCCTGCATAGTGGACAATCTAGTGTGTGTATATATATATATATATATGTGTGTGTGTGTGTGTGTGTGTGTGTATACATACATACATATATATATATATACACACACACACACACATACACACACACACACACACACACACACACACACACACAGGATCCTCAAGGGCTATGGCTTTTGCCAGATAAAGCATTTTTTATTTTGAGGCTGATGAAACACAGTGCTAGTATTGATCTGTGCATGACACAGCCTGTCTCTCTGCTGGCAGAGTGTAGCAACATTTATCCAGGAATTTGTGAAATGTCACTTGGATCATGTTCATAAAGTAAACTGTGCAAAAACCAGGATCCAGCTGAGGATCTATGTGGAATTGGACGTGACTGTCTTATCCTTGCATCCTATATTCCAGTTCAGCCAAGTGTTATTTGTTAACCCAATGTCTGTGGTTGTTATGTTCCAGAGAAGTATGATTATCGTTTGAGATACCCTGTCCAATAAAGTCATACTTATTTTTTCTACTATGTTTTCAAATGCACTTGGGATCAGAATATTTTAAGTCGGTAAATGTGATCTGAACAACACGTCAATAATTTCTGTTCTATTTGTAATAAATTGATGGTTCTCATACATCACAGAGTAAAAGAATCTGTTTATATCCCCTGTAGGATTTTCTTGCTAGTCTCAGATCATCTACAGGTGTGTGTGTGAGAGTGTGTGAGTGTGTTTCATTAAAATCTCAGCATGCTCTGGTCACAAAATCTATAGATTTCATCTCATGGTAATATTGTAAAAAAAAACACAACCCATTCCTTATGCTGCACATGTTTTCAAAATGTTTTGGTATGCATATCAAAAATAACTACCGGTAGTTTATTTATTTTAAGAATGTGCAAACAGATTTTTCACCTTTTATGAAAACTAAATTAGTAAGTCAAATGTGAAGCACATTCAAAACCAACTACCTATTTTTTAAACTGGTGCTTTTATTTTATATACCACTTAAAATTTGTAATGAACTCTTCAAAATATAGCTATTCAAATAACCAGGGCTACGAACTCTGATGTATGCCCCATAGCTAATTTTTGTAAAGTAATTCAGAGCTGATCAATGATAAATGATTGAAGTGAAATATTTCTTTTTCTTGGTAATATTAAAATTATGGATTTTATTTGCTGATAAAAAATTGCCATGGTAGGGTTTTATATGCCATGGTAGGGTTGAGGTCACATGCATTCTGAGTCATCCCTACAGAGAATCGTGTCAAGTTGGTCAGTATTATTCCTATGCTGAATTTAGGAAGCTGAGACTATGTCTTGCGAAAGCCCATTAATACGTTAATGGCTGAGATGAAATCTGAACCCATGAATTTCTGACTCACGACGGACACAGTTAGTCACCACAACGCTGCATCCATTTAGGTCAGCCTGTGCTGCTGTTTTCAGAATTGTACTCAGCATCTTGGTACGTGTACTGTTTTTCCCCCAGTGCTATGTGATTTCTTGCCTTCATCTAATCCACTGCCAAAGTGTTCGTAGAACCATTTTGCCAGGCTCCTCTCTTTGATGGGCGATAAAGATTGACAGTGCCAGCACTCTGGAGGGAGCAGGGTAAGTTGCTCAGAGTTAATAGCTCCGAGCCAAATGGCTTCTCGACAGTAAGCCACAAAGTACAATATTGAAAAGCTTGGGAACCACAAGCACAGGTGGAGTTTGACAACAATATTGTGGCCAGAATTGGCAATAATAATCTGCAGGTGGACAGGTGCCTAGCTTTCCTCCCTAGTAGCCCTGATGAAATTCTGCTTCCTATCATGGGCCTTATTCCATTCTGTTAGATCAGTGGCATTTTTAAACTGTTATTTTAAGCCGTTTGTGAACAAGAGGCTTTTCAAAATAAGAACAACAGATGTAGAATTAACACTAAAGTGGGAATATCCATGTTCATTTTCACATGTTCACAGATCTGATCTAATTTGATGTACTGAAAATAATATCACAAAACCTGTTAACCCCACACACAGATCTCAGGATAATGACAACAGCAGTTCTCATCCTTGAAGGCCATTTCCGTAGTATATTGGTGCATTTCTGCTGTTCCCAAGGTTTCTCTGGCTTTTTTCCACCTTCGCCAGGCTAGGCAGCTGTTGCCCTACCTGTCTTTTCCCGATCTAGCCACAGTGATCCATGCAGCCGTCACCCCCAGGTTGGACTACTGAACTCGCTCTGTGCAGGGCTAGTCTTGAAGCTGCTCCAGAAACTTCAGCTGCTCTAGAATGCAGCAGCGAGGGTCTTTACAGAGACCCCATGAAGAGCACATATACAACTTATGCTCCACCAGTTGCACTGGCTCCAAGTTGAGTATTGGATGAGGTTCAAGGTTTGGGTATTGATCTTTAAAGACCTAAATGGTCTTGGGACCATCATACCTGCGGGACAGCCTCTCCCTATACACCTCCCAAAGAGCATTACACTCAGCTAGTAATAACCTCCCCAAGAAGCATCCAGCTGTCTTCAGCCAGAGCCAGAGCTTTCTCAGCTCTGGGCCTGGCCTGGTGGAACTCTCTATCAAGTAAGACCCAGCCCCTGCAGGACCAGGCTCAGTTCCACAAGGCCTGTAAGACTGATATGTTCCTCCAGGCCTATGGTTGAGGCAGTGACAGTTACTTCTTAACTGGTCTCCCTACTCTTACTCCCATTGCCTCAGTTGTTTCTCGGTGTTTTTTTGTTTGTTTTTGTTCCTGCCTTCCCTTCCTTTTCTTCACCCCACCCCCCTTGACTGGTTATCCCTGTCATTGTTATTTAATGTTAAGGGCGCCAACTGGAATTTTAAAATTAATAAAGTTTTAAATTATACTTTATATATTATTTGATATATTATTTTAAACTGATTGCATTATTTGGTTGATAGCCACCCTGAGCCTGACTAGTCATGAAAGGGTGAGAGAGAAATCCAATAAAATAAAATAAATAAAAAACCCTTAGGGGAAATCATTCATGGTGATGCTGAAGAGATTCTGAACTATTTCCTGACTGCTGTGATCAAACAGCTGTGTGTGTGCTGTGATCAAACGGGTGTGTGTGTGTTAAGTGCCGTCCAGTTACTTTCGATTCATGGCGACCCTATGAATCAAGGTCCTCCAAAACGTCCTATCTTTAACAGCCTTGCTCAGATCTTGCAAATTGAGGACTGTGGCTTCCATTATAGAGTCAATCCATCTCTTGTTGGGTCTTCCTCTTTTCCTACTGCCCTCAACTTTTCTTAGCATTGTCTTTTCCAGCAACTCTTGTATTCTCATAATGTGACCAAAGTACGATAGCCTCAGGTTAGTCATTTTAGCTTCTAAGGTCAGTTCAGGCTTGATTTGATCTATAACACACTGATTGGTTTTTTGGCAGCCCACAGTATCCGTAACACTCTCCTCCAACACCACATTTCAAAAGAATCTACTTTCTTCCTATCAGCATTCTTCATTGTCCAGCTTTCACACTCATACATAGTAATAGGAAATATAATGGCATGTATTAACTTGATCTTGTTTGCCAGTGACACATCCTTACACTTAAGAATCTTTTCTAGCTCCTTCATGGCTGCCCTTCCCAGTCTCAATCCCCTTCTGATTTCTTGGTTGCAGTCTCCCTTTTGGTTGATGATGGAGCCAAGGAATAGAAAGTCTTGAACAGCTTCGATTTCCTCATTGTCCACCTTAAAGTTGAGTAATTATTGATGTTCAGCAGTGGTCCTGTTTTGTCACTTTCTCTTTTAACTTCCAGCTGTAGTCGTTTCAAGTCTTTGCTATTTTCTGCCAGTAATGTAGTATCGTCGGCATATCTCAAATTATTAATGTTCCTCCCCACAATTTTCACTCTACCTTCATCTAAATCTAATCCAGCTTTCCTAATTTTATGTTCTGCATACAGATTAAAGAAACAGGGAGATAAAATACATCCTTGTCTAACACCTTTGCAAATTGGAAACCATTCTGTTTCTCCATATTCTGCCCTTGTCCAGAGTACAGGTTGCACATCAAAATGGTCAGATGTTGTGGCACACCCATTTCCTTTAAAACCAGCCATTTCTTTTTTATTTTGCCCTCTTTCTCCTCTATTATTTGCCATCTCACTTGAACCACTAGTAACTACTATAAAGAGTAACAGAGCTATAAAAGGAATAAATATAAATGGAATTGAACATAAAATAAGCTTATACGCAGATGATATAGTAATTGCATTAACAGAGGTAGATAACTCCAGTAAAATTTTATTAGAAGAAATTAACAATTTTGGGATAATTTCAGGATATAAATAAAATAAAGAGAAAACAGAGATTATACCACTTTTTAAGGTTTTGCAAAGAATAAAGTAAATAGAATAAATTTTTTAGAAGGGATGAAAATCGTTGACCAAGTTAAATATTTAGGTATCTGGATAAGTAAAGATCAAAAGGAAAATATAAACTGTGTTCCAGTTACTCGCTGGATGATACTCCAAATTCACTCTTGGCAGAAACTTAAGATTTCTTTTTTTGGTAGGATCAATTTAATTAAGATGAAGATCCTTCCTAAATTAAAAATTTTATTCAAAAAATTGTTTATTGAGATTTCAAAAATAATAATTTTAGAATGCCAACAGATCTGCAATAAATTCATTTGGCAGAATAAAAAACCAAGAGTTAAATAGAATAATTTACATGATTTAAGAGAGAAAGGTGGAACGGGCTATCCAAATTTTAATGGATATTATTTAGCTGCTAAAATAGAAGGTTTAAAAGCCTTGCTCACCCCTGGAGATAATTTATCATTTGTTAACACTGAACAAGATTTTATACAGTTTCCACTAGAGAAATGGTTATGGATTGAAAAAAATCATAGAAAAACGTATTACAACAATGATAATAGTGTTATTAATACCTTAACAAATGTATGGAATCAGATAAGGCATAAATTAATACCAGGAAAACCCTTATTAATATCTATTATGGCAGATATGACGGTAGAGAAGATAGCTAAACAATCTTCGCTTACCTATAAATTAAATGATTATGATAAATATAGATATTGGTTTAAAGGCCAACAAATCATCTCTTATATAGAACTCCCTGAGAAAAGCAGAAAAGTATTATCCCTTTTCAGATATCTGCAAAAAAGAAATTATTTAGTATCTCTGGTTAAAAAAAATAAATTAATTCCTAGAGCCCTCAAAGATTTTAAACAATTATTGATTTCAAGCAAAATTTCTGTGCGTACAATTTATACTATTTTATTACAAAAAATATAGGCCAAATAACTCACCTGTACAACAGAAATGGAGTAATAAATTGGGATATGAACTAGATGAAAAGAAATGGGCATTTATACTCACGAAGGGTTTTCATTTCACTATAAGCCTTATGTTTAGGGAAAACTTATTTAAAATTATACATATGTGGCATCTTTCTCCCGACAGAATACAAAAAATGCTGAGCCTTGACAAAGATGCTAATAATTGTTGGTACTGCAACCTTGCTGAAGCCGACTTCCTACACATATAGTGGGGTTGTAGAAGAGCTAAGGCATACTGGAAGAAAGTGATCCAAATTATAGCTAACAGTCTCGAAATAAATATTCCAGCAAATCCTGAGACCATTTTACTAAATTATATACCAGATATTCAAAAAGATCTACTATGCATATTCCTTCAAATGTTAACAACAGCTAGAATTAACTTTGCAAGATATTGGAAAGGAAACAAATTCCCAGATATAAACAATTGGATAGATAAGGTTAAACAAATGTATGTATTAATTAAGATGACTTATTATAAAAATGATAAAGATATGGAAGATCTAGATGCTGTCTGGATCCCAATAATCTTCAGAATGGAAAAAACTTTCAAAAATCTAGAACGTGGAGAGGAAGACGAGTAATGTTTTTGCTGGCTTTAATATGCGTAGCTAAATTCTTTATCTTTTATTGTTATTGTTATTATTTTTCTGTAATGGCATGTAATTTTGATTGATATTTTTTGTTTACTTTTCTTTCCCCCAATGTTATGTATGTATGATGTTTTTTATGTTTGTAATAAAGTTTTTATTTAAAAAAAGAACAATCTGGGACGTGTCCAGAGGAGGATAACGAAGATGGTGAGGGGTCTGGAGACAAAGTCCTATGAAGAAAGGTTGAAGGAGCTGGGTATGTTTAGAAGAGGAGAAGACTGAGAGGGGATATGATAACCATCTTCAGGTACTTGAAGAACTGTCATATAGAGGATGGTGCGAGTTATTTTCTGTTGCCCCAGAAGTTCGGACCAGAACCAATGGGTTGAAATTAAATCAAAAGTGTTTCCGTCTAGTCATTAGGGAGAATTTTCTAACAGTTAGAGCAGTTCCTCAGTGGAACAGACTTCCTCGAGAGGTGGCAAGTGCTCCTTCCCTGGAGGTTTTTAAGCAGAGGCTAGATGGCCATATATCAGCCATGCTGATTCTATGACCTTAGGCAGTTCATGAGAGGGAGGGCATCTTGGCCATCTTCTGGGCATGGAGTAGGGGTCACTGGGTGTGTGTGGGGGAGGTAGTTGTGAATTTCCTGCATTGTGCAGAGGGTTGGACTAGATGACCCTGG
Organism: Euleptes europaea; assembly: GCF_029931775.1. Taxonomy (NCBI): domain Eukaryota; kingdom Metazoa; phylum Chordata; class Lepidosauria; order Squamata; family Sphaerodactylidae; genus Euleptes; species Euleptes europaea. Next base: position 38,091,743 of record NC_079315.1, on the reverse strand, counting down.
TGGTCACTTCCAACTCTATGATTCTATGTATTCTCTGATGACTTCCACTTTGTAGAACAGTCTGCCTGAGATGATCTGGCAGACCCTCACACTTCAACCATTTTACAAAATCTGCAAAACAGAAATGTTCCTCTAGTAGGAGGCCATTTTTGCAAATAGAAATGCACAGGAGATCACTTCTATAAGGGCTAGTAAAGTAGCCTATTGCACTGTTCATTGTACGTATCACCTCCCTTTTTACTATAGTGTTCTCTAGCTTTGTTCATTATGTTAAGTCATGCCTTAGACGATTTTTCATTTTCATTATTTTTGCAGTCCTGTAATCCTAATCCTATTGCATTGTTTACTGGAAATCTTTGCTGTCTGATTGAATTGCTTTTAATGCTTTGTAACCTGCTTTGAGTCTCAGTGAGAAAGGCAGTCTATAAATGAAGTTGTTGCTGTTTCTATTAAAAACATAGTAGCAAACTAAAAGTTCTCAAAAAGACAACATGAAAAGTGCACATGAAAGTATCAGCTGTCCCTTTGTACATCTTTTGCTGCACTATTACATAGAGCAGGGGTGGGGAACGTCAGGCCCCGGGGCCGTATAAGGCTTGCAAAATCATTTGGTCTGACCCTTCGTGGGTCCTGGCAGATCTCTAGTTCAGAAGGATCTAGGACTGGTGATCCGCCCCCTCCCACAGACAGGGATAGCCTCTATTCAAGGCGGATGTGAGTTTGTTTCACTGAGAAAAGAAACCTTCTTTCCCCCTAACAGAAGAGTCATTAGCTATGGAGCTGCTAGGACTGCCCAAAACACTGTGTTAACCCTTTCCCATCCGGGCCATGGAGAAACATGGCAGACACTCGGAGCCATCTCCAGTCGTGCCTCTTGGCTAAATGTTTGACCGAATATAGCAGGCTAATTTTTAAGTTGATAATTTTGTATGGCCCGTGAATGATGTTATAAATATCCAAATGGCCCTTGGCAGAAAAAAGGTTCCCCACCCCTGACGTAGAGTAAGTACTGCTACAGATAAAGCACATGCTGGGGCCATAATGGATTCTAAATTAAGGCACTAAAAGGAGCAGTTGTTCCAAGGATTTCATCCGGAGCATAGGCTTACTGAGATGGTCTTTCAGTATGAAAGTTCCAGGTCATGATGGGCTTTAAAGGTAATCACAAATACTTGAACTGAAAACTACCTGGAACATTGCCTAGTATTTAAGAAAGGGGTCTTTGAACAGTTATTGAAATATTCCTTGTTTGTATGGCTGCTAGCCTTTTAGATGGGTTGTTTTCTTCCTGTAATCTGCTTTGCATTCTGGAGAACAGCTAATTGGTATTCCTTGAGAAGTCACAAGAATCATTATTTTATTTACTTTTTACTTATTTACTTTATTTATATCCAACTTTCCTCCCCGATGGGGACCCAGAGTGGCTTACACCGTTCTCCTCTCCTCTCCTCTGCTTTATCCTCACAACCACCCTGAGAAGTAGGTTAGGCTGAGAGTGTGTGACTGATCTACGGTCACCTAGCAAGCTTCTATAGCAGAGTAGGGATTCGAACCTGGGTCTCCCAGATCCTAATCGGACACTTTAAGCACTACACCATGCTGGCTTATTGGAAGCATGGATAAGACGGTGCACTGCTCTCTAAAAAATGAAGGCCAAAAATTGTACACATCTCTCAAAATCTGTTAATTTGTGTCTCCAAGGGTGATATGAAGGCGTGTGTGTTTAGATTTTGTGGTGCTATATGTTCAGTTATATATTTTTGTTCTATATGTTCAATTACAAACTTGATTGTATTTTTGTATATATAATTTGCGACTCTAAATTGTGCCTGTCTGGGTCATGCCTCTGGTATGTAAAAATATGCCCAACAAGATATAAAATACTTTGTAAATTTCAGTTTTGTAAAATCTTTAATCCTACAATATTAATCACGTTTGTAGGAAAATACTTTTTTTTAAAAAAAGGTTTTAAAGCAATATTTGTTACTCATCCAAACATCTGTATTACTCCATGGGGATGTAGTTTAAACACTTCATTAGAGATTGGCATTTTCAGTGCCTTTAAGCATCTTTAAAAGCTGCTTTGTTAATTGCAAACCATATTTAGTATGACCTCATAATAATGTAACACACCTCAGGTGTCATGGCTGTCTATGTTGCATGAGTTAAAACTGTGTTCATATATACTAGACAACTGCACTTCAAGGAGAACAAAGTCTTGATAGGCAATTAGCAGTAATTAGGAAGATTCAGCTCAATGAGATGTCAACATCGGATCGTTGTGGGGTTTTTTTTAAGAGTTGAATGTCAGGGAATTAAAAAGAAAGTTTTTCTCCCTCTGACATACAGGTATGGCATATGAAATATGAAATGCTAATTTAACTTTTCTGCTTATTATTCATGCACAATATTATTTTGTCATTCAGCTACTACTCTGTCAGAGAGCAAGGGGTGTTAAAGCACTGCTGCTGGAATAAAAGATTAATCTACCACTGGCCAATTAACCAAAGGGTACTTAGTGGTCTCTAAAGACTGATGAAGTCTAGCAACTAGCTAAAGTAGTCGTTAAAAAGTCCTCTGCATTACCTTCATTTGCTTGACATTTTGTGATATAAGCTGTTGTCTTTCTGTAAGTACCTAGAAATGGTTTATAAATATGTGATCTTGGCAGCTCTTGCCAATCTTAGCTATTAAGATAATTCACAGTGGGTAGCCGTGTTTGTCTGCAGTAGTAGAAAAGAGCAAGAGTCCAGTAGCACCTTAAAGACTACAAAAATTTTTTCTGGCAGGGTATGAGCATTCGTGAGCCACAGCTCACTTCTTCAGATAAGCTGAAGAAAGCTCATACCCTGCCAGAAATATTTTTGTTAGTCTTTAAGGTGCTACTGGACTCTTGCTCTTTAGCTGTTAAGGAAATTCTACATTTTAGACTTCTTTCTGCTCCCTTGTGCTCTGTCCATCTTATCTGACAAGGTGGCCTCTTTTAATTTCCATTTTTCTTATTGTGATTACTAAGTAGAACACTTTCTTAGTTGCACAAGGAATACCTGGATTTCAGGCTTCCAGATGTTTTGTTGTCATATGCTTATTATTAGGAATTGCTTGCCGCTAAAGCTGACTTGATGCATGTCTTATATTTGGTATATCTAGCTATTTGTTTCCCATTCTGTTCCAGAGGGCATTTGATTTATCAAGAGGCCATTTATCTGCAAGATGTCGAAGATCAGGCGTTTATAGGATTTACTGCAGTCTCATTTCATGGTATAATTTGGCAAATGATCGCTGAAGTTGTGTGATCATGAGTTCAATCTGCCAGACTTTTAATCATAAAATAAATGTGCATGATTTTATTCTAGCACAAACTTTTGATGACCTGGAGTCCACTTTGTCAGATGCATATAGTGGATCTTCATTAGGCAGGCAGGCGCATTCACACATGCAATCAGAGTCCTGTTTATTTTGCTATTTGTAATTTTGTGTCTGCCTGTCTAGTGTGGAGTCCATTGCATACATCTCATGAAATGGGCTGTAGTCCATAAATGCTCCTGCTTAAATAAAAAACTTAAATAAAAAATAAAAAAATAAAAAATAAAAAAGCCTTTAAGGTGCTACAAGACTCCTATTTACTTTTGCTGCAACACCTCCAACCCTGCTACCCCTTTAATATTTTAATTCATTGTCTCTGCCTTGAATTCTGCCTGCTTGCAGGGGGAAAAACCTGCCTGTACTATTTAACTCATGTGCCATGCCAACTGTCTTGGGAAATGATATAAACTGGGAATAACTGTTAGTAGAACTGGAGCAGGAAGCATGCAGTTCTGTTGTGGGGGATTCCAATGTATGCAGAAACCGCAATTTTGAAAACGTGCTCAAACATGATCAACTAGTAGTAATTTCATAGTCTTATAGGGAACTAAATAGCTTAGCTCGTTCAGTCATATAATGCTCAAAGTAAGCGGGTGTGACAATGCCTCAAGAGATCTCTGAGATCTACTGAGGATACCTTCTTTATGACACTGTCTGTGAATCAATTTTGAACAACAGAAAGCCGAAGTTATCATTGGATGAACCCTCCCCACTATGGAAGACCTTCCTACAATATAATTGGTAAACTCCAAGCCTGAATTCCTTTAGAAGACTTCCCTATTCGGGCTCATAGTTAGGAAAGTGTGGGTAGAATTTCAGTTATTAAATGTTATTCGGCTTTGTTGGGTTTGTTATCTGCCCTGAATCTTTGAGAGGTTCAGGATATAAATCAAAATAAATTAAAATCTATCCTATAAAAATCAATTTCTACATAAAGTACTTAGTATAAAATAGCATTAAAATGAATGTGTGCGTACATCTACATAGAAAGTACATACCTATTCATGTCATACAACCCTTTGAAAAAAGTACCACCAAGCAGGTCTGGTTGCCAAAGGGGGGGGGGGGAAATCATTGGTTCCAAGGCTACTGTTAAATGGAGTGGTAATATTCAAACAAAGAGTAAAAGGTTTGGTAGCTGAAGACTTCCATTCAGTTGTGATACTTTATCATCGTGATCTCTGTGCCGTCCCACATGGGAACTGCGCATGCACAGGCCAGCCACAAAGAACCTTATATGGAAAGCTTCTAGAAGATATGGGGCGCTCCCCCTCCACCAGTGACTCTTCCCGCTGAATTGGCCACGTGACAGAGGGTGTGGATGCAGCCATCCCTCAGTTCTCTCTTCGCCACCGTGGAGAGATGATGTGTGGAGAGCTTCTCCTCATTACCATGGTTGGTGAGATTTTTCTTCTGATGGCTTTATTCAAGAAATGTCGGTCCTGCGGGCCAAAAATGGCTCAAATTGATGAGCATAAGGATCGTTTATATTGTTTGGGCAAGGGACACATAATGGCCTCTTGCCCGGCTTGTAGCCTCTTTACGCCCAAGGCGCAGGAATGGGCTTCCTGCCTCAAAGCCTCCCTTTATGAAAAATCGCTCTACCCGGCTGAATCCCAGAACCAAGCTCCATCGACGGACTTGGCTTCTCTGAAGAGCTGCTTTAATCTCAATAGTTTACGTAGAACATTGTGAGCCATGATCTCAAGCATTTAATTCACAATGGTAGGTGAAATCCATTTGTAGTTTGTACAGTTCAACCATGATTTCAGCTGTAGCACGTAACAGCAAGAGCTGTTTCACGTTTGACTCTTCCTCGTCATGGCTGCATATTGCAATGCCCTGACAGGCAAGGTACCTTACTGATGCTAAAATTATCAGCAGTGCCTTTCCAGCATCTAGCATTTGCTTCTGCTGGCCTTCTGAAAATTTGCTCTGTACATTTACTCCTGCTTTAACAGAGGCTATAGCTTAGACAGCTGCATGGTGCAAGTTAGAATTCTGATGGGTCTGAAATCTAAACAGTGACTTCTTCCAGTTTGAGAAGCCATTTTGAACAAAAGTTTCATGGGCATCCTTGTCTCTTTATGTGTTTGGAAGAGGAACATTCATGTCATTTGCTGCTAAGTGACAAATGTCACAATAAGCTTTTTCCATTGTCACACCATGAGAGAGCCATTCATAGCTTCTTTTCAAAGTATCTTGGTATTGTCGAAGGCTTTCACGGTCAGAGTTCATTGGTTCTTGTAGGTTATCCGGGCTGTGTAACCGTGGTCTTGGAATTTTCTTTCCTGACGTTTCGCCAGCAACTGTGGCAGGCATCTTTAGAGTAGTGAAGAGTACTCTGAAGATGCCTGCCACAGTTGCTGGCGAAACGTCAGGAAAGAAAATTCCAAGACCACGGTTACACAGCCCGGATATCTTGGTATTGTCGGCCTGGCTTTTGCTTCACATTAGAAGCTCTCTTCTCTGAAGAGGGAAGTGTCACAATCCAGAGTTGGTTGTAGGTCACAAATAATACGTTGGACTGGATTGAGTTGTAAGCTGTACATGACCACCAGAGGTTTTCTATTGTCATTTTCTTTGGGTTTGTCTTGTAGCAAGCTGTGCCTGGGTATCATTTTGGCCTTTCCAATAATCTTTTTTACCATATCAGCAAGCTATTGTAGTTGCAAAAATGCTCACTGTAGCTCCTTCAAGTGAATATCTCTGTCTGAGGGATTGGAGCAGATGCGACTATAGCGTAGGGCTTGGCTACAGACAATGGACTGTTTGATATGGTTGATATGGTTGGGGTGGTACCTGGAGGCATGTAGATATGTTTGCTGATCTGTTGGTTTCCAGTATAATGTGGTGCTTGTGTGTCCCTTGTGCATCCGTACTGTGGTGTCCGGGAAGCTTATTTCTTGTTCAGAGAAAGTCATCGTTAGATTGATTGTGGGATGGAAGTTGTTGAAAGCTTGGTGAAATCTTTTGAGTGCTTCTTTGCCATGAATCCAGACAAAGAAAATGTCATCAATTAATCTCAAGTAAAGGAGAGGTGCCAATGGGTAGAAGTTCAGAAAATGCTGTTCTAGATTCACCATGAAAATATTGGCATACTGTGAAGCCATGCCGATGCCCATGGCTGTGTCACTGATTTGAAGATATAATTCCTCACCAAACCTGACGTATTGTGGGTGAGAACAAACCTGCAGAGTTCAGTGGCAAGATCCTTTGGGCCATAGGAACAGGTCTTTTAAAGCAATGTATAAATTCTTAATAAACACACAAATACATACTAGCAAACAGAAACAAAGCCCAAAAGAATCATTGAAATTGTAATATGATACATCAGGAAGGTAGGACAGAACTGTGCTTCAGCTGCCATTGTAACTGAGCCCCTCATGTGGGCACTGGTTCTCGGGGGGCTCAGCCCCCCCGGCGAAGTTCAGAGGAGCTTGAGGCTCTCACCCCCCCCTAATAGTTTACACCTATGCTCACATCTAAAGATGGGCAACCAGAGCAGGGCTTGTGCTTATCTTGCAGGCTGGACAGTATAAGAAGGCAGTCCTTCAACTACCATGGCCCGAAGCCATTTATGGCCTTAAATGTATGAACCAGAACTTTTAAGTTATGCTTGGAAACAGATGAGCAGCCAGTGCAAATCTTTCAGCACTGGGGTGATAAAATCCCTGTCTCCCACTCCTAACAGTAGCTTGGTTGCAACATGTTGCATCGACTGAAGTATTCAGACCACTTTCAAAAGCAGCCCACATAGAGGGCATTAAAGTAATCTGGATGTGATTACAGCATACATCACCATGGCCAGAGGACACTTTTCAAAGAAGGGTCGTCGCTGGCATATTAGCCAAACGTTGCTGGAAAGTGCTGATGCCATGGAGGAGATATGAGCCTTCAAACATAGGCTAGGATCCAGCAGCACCCTAATTATAAACCTGTTCCTCCAGAGAAGCTGACTCCATAATCCCCAAGCAGATTTTCAATTGACCAACAGCACCTTAGTCTTGACTGGATTAAGCTTTAGTTTATTGTGTCTCTTCCACCCCATTACATTCTCCAGGCACCTATTCAGAACTTCCACAGAGCCACCTGACTCAGGATGAATATAGCTCACTTCCATCCAGCCTCTCCAGAAGGATGTCATGATTTATGGTATCCGAAGCTGCCAGAATCTGTTTAGGAGAATCACCAGAGACACTCTCCCCCATGATGTTCTTCTGACAAAGAAAATCAGTCATTGTGAACAAGGCCATTTCTGTCCTAAACACAGGCCTGAATCCACATTGAAATGGGTCTGAAGCTGTGTAGCCACCACCTACTCAAGCATGGTAGTTGTTTAGGTCAGTGAGCTCCACGGATGCCTTCTTCATGACAACCTCTTTTTACTGCCTGAATTTATTCCCAATTGAGTCCATTCTAGGGGTGTGCATTTGGGAAAGCAGAACTGAAAAAACCCTGAAAAATACCAATAAGGTATTTTTAAGGGGTTTTTTACCCCCCCCCCCAAATGGCAGTGGTTTAAGGGAGCTGGAAAATGGATCCTGAATAATGTCTTCTTCTTTGGTTCTTGTAGGTTATCCGGGCTGTGTAACCGTGGTCTTGGTATTTTCTTTCCTGACGTTTCGCCAGCAGCTGTGGCAGGCATCTTCAGAGGAGTAACACTGAAGGACAGTGTCTCTCAGTGTCAAGTCCTTCAGTGTTACTCCTCTGAAGATGCCTGCCACAGCTGCTGGCAAAACGTCAGGAAAGAAAATACCAAGACCACGGTTACACAGCCCGGATAACCTACAAGAACCAATGAACTCTGACCGTGAAAGCCTTCGACAATGTCTTCTTTTTTTGCATTATTCATGCCGCTTCCGCCCTGCTGCCATTTAAAAAAAAACTGAGGAGGGAATCCCCTCTTCCCCTCCCTCCCTCTGCCCCTCACTTACCTGCTGACTGGCTGGGTCTCAGAGGCTGCAGGCAGCACAGAGCTGAATGCCGGACTCGGCTGCCTGACGCCTTCAGCTCTGAGCTGTCTGACGCCTTCAAGACCCATGTGGAGTTTGGAGGCAGTAGGAATTTTTCGGGTTTGGGTTTAATAACCCCCCCAAAAATTCAAATATCCAAAAAAGCTGAAAATCCCCCCCCCCCAAAATACCGGTATGGGGATTCAGCTTTTTCGGATTTTTTGAAAATTTCCAGGTCTATTAAATCTGAACCCAAAAAATAACAGAAAAAAATTGGTGCACACTCTTAATCCATTCATCTGAAATTAAATATTGTGACCAATGAAGCCAGTTAAGCAAAACTAACTTAAATGACTTTGCTTTCCTTGGGACTCAGAATGCAATCCTAAGAACCAAAGCTTTTTTAAGATGACTGTATTCTCTGGTACCGAGTACCAGCATATTTTGGGGGGTTTTACTAAGTCCTGCCTCACTCAGCTACAGAAAGAGAGAATGGGCCCTCAGGAACAGCCTATTAGGGATCTACAGAGGGAGGGGAAATTGGTGGACAACCTTATATATCACTACTGGCACTTTTTAAAACAACAACTATAAAAGCACTTCTAAGAACACTTTCCTGAAAGTAAGCACCACTGAATAAATCTGAGTGGGAGTAGACATGCTTAGGATTGCTGTTAAATTTGTTGTGGTATCCTGGCAGCCCTAGGCTACCCTGGTACACCAAGCAAAGTGTTCAGGACTGGAGCAAGTGTGCAGGGATGGAACACTGCTGTATAGCCAGAGACAAAATGGGTCTCCTGGCATCCATCTTGTGTGCCAAGCTGCAGAGCCAACTGGGAAAGTTCAGCCTTGTTTACCATGTTTCCCCTTGGGAGAACATCTGGTGTAACTTGGAAACAAAAGGACAAAAGACAGACTTCTTCATCATTTCTTTAGCTCTCTCCTGCAGCAAATAAGGCACATCTCGCGAAATCTCATCAGAGACAGAACTCCATTCAGAGAATCAGGATGGACACAAATAAACTCATCAAGTCGCTAGTCAAGCCCTCTGACTCACCCTGGCAGATAGTTTCCCAGACCTTGCCTTCATCTCAAACTCTATAGCCAATGCTTAGGGGTACTTCGCCCACCTCATCTCCTGTTCTTTTCTCTTTCCGATTCATAATTTCATCAAGAGCAATCAAACCTTTTGTCCACTGGCAATGACAGGCATTGCCAGGCGCAGTGAAACCATACCCCAACTCCTCTTTGGGGTTAAAGTATCACCCCGTTTGCCACAGCAAATTGCTGACATTGCTAATTTCCCCCAATAAAAGAGAACCCCTCTATTTGGCATAACAAACTCATGAATAACATTAACAAGAATATGTTTTATTAATAATGACAATAAATAATAGGGCAGCACTGTTTTTTGGGTAGGTTTTTGGTAGCTGGGGTAAAGTCAGTAAAGAGGTGTAATTGTAATATGTTTCAGTTTTATTTTAATACATCTGAGGTTTTGCTGTTGTTCAGGGCGCTTGGTTAATCCAGATCAAGGTAAGTGGTTAATCATAATGATTGGACAGCAGCTTTCAAGTTAATAATATTTATACCAAATTAATGTATAAAGCATGAATTTACATTTTTATAATAGCCCCCTATGCATAGGGAATGCATAGCATAGCTATGGAATAGGCAGGTTATTCATTTAACTCCCCCAAATTCAAATTTTGTAACCCCAAATAAAAAGTCCTGATTGTATGGAGTTTTTTTTTAAGGAAATAACTTTATTCTTCTTGAATTCAGGATTGTTTTCAGCCAGACTGTGACTGGCACCTTTCCCATTTTACTATAGTCCTCCTAGCTCTTCAGATACAGGGGCTGGCAACATACAGCTTATTCCTGAGGTTGGGGGCCAAATGGGCTTAGTAGGTGGGGAACGGCTTGAGCTGAAGTAAATGCCAGTTGACAGTTTAAACTGGCATGGGCACAGGTGAAAGAGGACCTAGGCCAGTGTGCGGAGGCGTTGGCGAGCACCCCTCCCCCCCCAAATCTTGTGGAGGGAAATCCCTGCCAGGGAAAGGGGCTTTGGGGGGGTCTGTGGAGGAGCTGATGGAACTGACTCTTTACGTTATTCAGCACCCTGCTCCCCCAACCCCAAGCCCTCCGAGAAAGGTAAGACCATGGCTGGAGCAGCCTTTTGGAGGGCCTTCGGAAAGGGGGAATGGATCTGATGAAGGTCTTCTCCTTGCAGATTTGGCTCCTGTCACTGTGACCTTTGAGCCTCCAGCCATCCAGCACCTGCACTCCCTAGGCCCGGCAGAGTGGAGGCTGCAGAGGCGGTTCTGCATTCCCTTGGCATGTCCTCATCTCCCAAGCCTGCCAGGGACAGTGAGGTGTCACTCCATGCATCCTTGAACTCTTCTGGGGGGGGGGCTGCTGAGGAGGCTTCCCCTGTCACCCAGATCTCCCCCCACCCGTGAAGAGAGCTGTGGGGCAGCCTCTCCCGCCCTGGGCCCAACCCTCCTGTCAACGCCAGGGATGTTGAATCACCCCCTGGGCGCAGGGTCCCAGTCCTGCACTGCCCATCCCTTCCACCCTCTCCATGTGGGCTGCCATCGAGAGGGAGCAGCTGGAGGCCTGCCATGAGTGGCAGGAGACGACCAGTTGGGCCAATTGGTAGGTGGAGACCCTGGCCGCTGATGTGACTTCCACTAGGGGCCACCTGGCAACAATGCTTGGACTGACCCAGAACATTGCGGAGGGGCAGGCACTGGTGCTGTGGTCCCTGGACATCCTGAAACTAGGGACCATTCACCGACGAGCAAGATAGTAACCCCCCTCCAGACCCCCACAACCTCACTGTTGATTGCATGCTTTGAGGGTGGCACCTGGCAAGTCAGGGGCAAATGTTGGCTTGGAGTGAGTGGGGCGGGGATGCTGCCACCCCATGTGCAGACAATCCCCCCCCCCATCCTTCCTCCCACCTGGCCCCGGGAGATCATCTGTCGGGCCAGGTGGCCACATCCACCGCTGGACTCCAACGGCCCGCCCCTCCCTTTCTGCAAGATTGGAGTGGGGGAGGGGCAAATAGCCACCACACCACACCCACATCCACCAGCCGATTCGACATTCCTTCCCTCCTCGGCATTGCCCCCCCCCCCAGGATGTCTGCCTCCCTGTACTCACGCCACTTGCTCGGTGCCGCTCCCACACCATTGTGCACCACCGGTTTCTTTTCAGCTTTTTTGCATTTTTCCACGCTGTGCCGTTGCTCCACTGCTCACGGCCCCAGCGCAGCTGCCTACCCCTCAGGAATGAACTGATAAGTATCAAATTAGTAAGGATTTATATGAGTAATTATGACAGTGAACTGTAGTCTTTTTTTGCTTGGGTTCAAATTGGCAGAGTTGATAAACACATTTGTAAAACGGAGCAAAAAATGGGGGAGGGGAGGTGTGACCCTAAGGGCCATGTACAGAAAGGGAGAATTATATTTGGGCAAAAAAAAAATTAAGGTCTATTTTCTACTTTCATCTTGCTCCTTTTCATGAGTTCTGGTTCTTTCTCTGTTGCTTCCCCTTCTGCTTTCTCCGCACTCTGTTTTTGTGCATGGCTTCAGAATTCCACTCTACTTCCTGTGTCTTTCTTTAAAAATATCATCATTATAGTGTATCTGTTTCTTGACATTTTTTCTCCTCACAATATAGTAAACCTATCACGAGTTGTTCTAAACTGTAGATTCTTTCATATTATCTAATTGGGAGTCTTCAGAAGCAAAGTTTTTTACCCTGATGAGAGATCTCAGTACCATTTTGTCTAATTGTTCCTTATGTTAAACTACCCATATTGTAAGCTTCTTTGGAATATTAACATAGTATTATTGTTAGACGCTTAAGGAGCCTTGTGGCGTTATGTCATTAAAAGCTTGGTGGCTTTCTGCTGACTACAGACTGATAAAAGATTATTTCAGCTATTACAGGAATGAAGGCAATTCTGCGGCATACAAAATTAAAGCAAATACTTAATACTTCATTTTATAGTTTTAAGGCATACATTGCTGTGCTGTTTGGCAGAATAAATGGGTCTAGTCCATTGTCGATCAAGTTCAGTAAGACTGAAATAGTTTGTTTGCATACTATTCATTTGAAGTAAATCCCTAACAAGCATCATCTGCTAATTGGCCTTAACAATTATGTTGCTAAATGAGAAGCATTTTGGCTGCAGAGTAAGGTGGTAAGATCTACCCAGTGGACTAAACAACTAACATCTGTTATCTTGTCCTGCTCCAGCTTGGCTTTTACCAGTTAAGTGCATTGGCTCCAGGGTCAAGGTTATGGATTCTGTGGTTCCCTGGCTATGGTGTATGAATGAGAAAAGGAAGAAGTAACAATGTAAAGACCAGCCAAACAGAAGCTGTGCAATGCATATGGTCTACTTTACTTTAACCTCTACAAGCCCTACAAACAAATACAAGTTGAAAAATGTATTCTATAGCTTTTTTTAGTGGTTTATACATGTAAGCTTATACTGGTGGCCATTATATTCAGTCAATATTAAGCACAAAGTAGATTCTGAAAACATATCAGTATAAACCTATGCTTAGCATAGAAAATAGTGCTCATAATTGGGAAAAAGCATCACTGTACTTTTCAGCATACTTTGCATGTTGTTAGACGAACATGAATACATACAGTCGATCTTCTTTCTTGTTTTCTCTTTAGTACTGTATTTTTTGTGACCCGTGACTATAGCCATCGCATTTGCAATTTGGACAATGGACAGCGCATATGCTGTATTTTGTAATGCTAAACTGTAAAATTATGCAGCATGTTGGTCTCAGATTAATATTAAATGCAATTGTTACTATTATTACTTTATTTGGAAAACAGACACTGATGTCCAACCTGACTGAGTTGCAGCGAGAAAAATCAGATTTGCAAGGAAAATTGGACCACCTGACCCAATCTACCAAACTGTCTCCTATGACATCTGGCCATACTGGAACTACACCAGCAACTCCACTGAAGAATGTAGATTTGGAAATGAAGCAGCTGCAGTATAAACTGAAGGTGACAGTACACATTATAAAGTTGTTATAAAATTTGCACTGTGTTTCCTAAAAAAGATATTAAACATTGGAAGAGTAATATTTATGGGAAAATAAAATGCATCTCAGGGCTTGGACAACCTTGCCATTGTATGATAGTCACCCAACAACAATTAAATAAGAGTAAGTGAAAGTTCAGACAAATGATGTTGAACTGGCTTGCTTCGCCTGCTCAAAGACCAGGGAAAATAAATCAGACTCAAGACTATGATTAAATCCAACTTGTTGAAAGCGTTACACAGCAGGATTGTATTTAAGACAAATCATATGATTCCAGACTTCACAGAATAAGAACAAGCAAGTGGTAATAAGTTAAAAATAAAGAATGATAATATTAAGTGGACATACTGCACTCTCTTGTACATAAATATCAAGCAAAGAGAGGCCCTCTATTAATATTTGCTATAAGCGGCACAGGCCTCCACCGCTGCAACGCTGAGACGTAAATCCCAGAAATGGCAGGCTGCAACAGCGTTGGGGGAGCATTCCAAGGGGCGGAGCTGACGTTAGTCATCTCCCTAATCCCTTTCACCCCATGAACACCCCTTTGAGCTGCTGTGTGGCTGCGCCACCTTGTTTGCTGGTGCAGCCTCAATGTTTGCAATGGGGCATTTCCCCCTTTATTTCAATTTTAAAAAATGCTTTTCCCCCCTCTGCAGTGGCCAGGAAATCTCTGAGGAGGCGACATGGTTGCGCCGCTTCTGGCCGCTGCGGATCTACCCCCCCACCCAGGAATGGGCTGCCTGTCTACTTTACCTGGTCTACTTCCTGCCTTCCTTGAGCACACAGAATGCACATGCAGATCTGTCACTATGGAACAGGAACAGTTGATAATATCAGAAGTTTACAAATAGTGCACACATTGGAGAAACAGAAATGAAGGGTTCATATCTGAGAGTTGATGATCAATGAAAAAACATTTTATTAGCAACTAGCACATGTGATTGAAAACTGGGTAGATTTTTAAGAATCAAGAACTGCTGAAATTGGGTATATTGTTTGACTGATCTATAAATGCAGTTTGGTCTTAGGTAACTGGAGTCCAGGGTTGTCTCTTTCTCCAGGATTGTTTTAGTAGGGCTTGCTTTAGTGAAAGCACCTCAGAAAAGAGTGAGGAGGAGGAGGGGCTAGAGCACTCTCTCCTTCTCCTGCCTTTACTCTCTCTGGTTGCTTTAGGAGGGGTATGGCCCTTCCTCCCTAGTTCTCTCTGGGCCTATGGGAGTAGTGGGTCCTAGGCCCAAGGGCAGCTGACTGACTGGGATCCCATTTCCCCAGCCCCTCTGCCCTGGGAAGCCTTATATCTGCTCTGGCCTCTGCTAGCCTGTTCCTGCCCCATCCTTCCCAAAAAGTCTTCCTGGCTCCCACAACAGATGAGGAATGGGCTATTGCCTATGGCAGGTTCTGCTGCTCCTGTGCCACCCTTGTTGGCTCGTGCCTTTGCTGCTGGCCCTCGGAGGTTGGCTGTTGACTGGCCCCTGGCCTGCCCAGAGTCTATGGGTGTTGTGGCGAGCTGGGAAGCTGATCCCAAGGCATCACATTGGACTTCTGCAGTCTTCCCTGGATGGTTACCTTGGCACGATCTGGAGGCTTCCGTCTCCTCAGAAATAAGTGCAGGGGTGGGAGGTCTTTTGATTCTTCTTTAGGATTTCATAGATTATTTTATTATTTTATTTTTATTCGTTTTGTAATTTCTAGCCCACCCTCCCCGGCAGAAGCCAGGCTCAGGGTGAGTCACATCATTTAAAACATACACCAATAATACTAAAACTTAAAACATTAAAATTCCAATTAAAATCAAACAAAACCCCAAGATGGCGCTCAGATTCCAATCATATTGGCCAAGACAAACAGGCAGGCACCCCTTCAGGTCAATCCAGCATATCACATAAGAAGAAGGGGGGGGGGAGTTGGGAGGCCAGCAGTTGTAATATCCACAGCTGCCTTCAACTACAGGCCTGTTGGGAAAGCTCTGCCTTATAGGCCTTGCAGAACTCTTTTAAGATCCTGCAGGGCCCTGGTGTCATCAGACAGAGCATTCCGCCAGAGGGCAGCTGCACACTCTTAAGGGCAGGGACCACCAGTAAATTAGTAGCAGATTATTATAACTCTCTTCGGGCGGTATACCAGGAGAGGTGGTCCTGAAGATATGAAGGTCCCAGACTGTGTAAAGATCAAAGCCAGCACCTTGAACCTGATCTGATACTCCAGCTGGAGCCAGTGCAGTTGATGGAACACTGGCTGTACATGCTGTCAGGGCGAGACCCCGATAAGGAGTCTCACCACTGCATTCTGTACCAGCTGGAGCCACCGGGTCAGTCAGAAGGGCAGCCCTACATAGAGCGAGGTACAGTAGTTTAGAAAAGTTGGTGAATGTAGCAAGACATGCATGTCCCTATTTAAACAAAGGCTTAGTAATTTTTACTTACTGGGAAACCATGGTTGTTTAAAATTATACTTGCAGTACTTCAGGTTTATTGTTAATGTTCAACATGCTTTTGTGTGTGTGTGTGTGTGTGTGTGTGTTGTCAGAGATTGTCCATTATTAGAGTTACTCCTCCAATTCATTTTTTGTGTGTTTAAAACTAGTAAGGACAAAGTTTCTGCTTCTGTCTCGTCAAACAAAAAATATAGGTTTATTAGATGTTGAGTCAGCATGCATATCCTGTTCCTAACTATTAGAAGACCAATATCTGGGATGACACATGATAAACATTTTTGTAGGTCAAAGTTAACCTGAATCTTGAATTCTACAATTGTATCCTTAATTTCAAGACTGTTGTCCAATGCTAACTATTCCAATGGGTATCTGTCTTAATTAAGCAGATTTCAGTGGAACCATAGAATCATGGTTGGAAGTGACCACCAGGATCATCTAGTCCAACCCCCTGCACAATGCAGGAAATTCATAACTACCGTTCCCCCCACACCCTCAGTGACCCCTACTCTATGCTCAGAAGATGGCCAAGATGCCCTCCCTCTCGTGATCTGCCTAAGGTCATAGAATCAGCATTGCTGACGGATGGCCGTCTAGCCTCTGCTTCAAAACCTCCAGGGAAGGAGCACTTACCACCTCCCAGGGAAGCCTGTTCCACTGAGGAACCGCTCAAACTGTTAGAAAATTCTTCCTAATGTCTAGATGATTTAATTTCAACCCGTTGGTTCTGGTCCAACCTTCTGGGGCAACAGAAAACAACTCGGCACGATCCTCCATATGACAGCCCTTCAAGTACTTGAAGATGGTTAACATATCCCCTCTCAATCTTTTCCTTCAACCTTTTCTCATAGGTCTTGGTCTCCAAAGCCCTCACCACCTTCGTTGCCTTCCTCTGGACACGTTCCAGCTAGTCTACATTCTTCTTAAATTGGGGTACCCCAAACTGAACACAATACTCTAGGTGAGGTCTAACCTGAGCAGAGTAAAGCGATACCATCACTTCGTATTATCTGGACATTATACTTTGATACAGCCCAAGATCGCATTTGCCTTTTTAGCTACCACATCACACTGCTGATTCATGTTCAGTGTGTGGTCTACTAAGACTCCAAGATCCTTTTTGCACACACTACTGCTAAGACACGTCTCCCCCATCCTATAATTATGCATTTGATTTTTCCTACCTAAATGCAGAATTTTACATTTATCTCTGTTGAACTGCATTTTATTTGTTTTAGCCCAATTCTCCAGCCTGTCAGGATCAGTTTGTATCCTGGCTCTGTCTTCTACTGTATTTGCTACCCCTCGCAATTTAGTATCATCTGCAAATTTAATAAGCATCCCCTCTATTCCTTCATCCAAATCATTTATAAAGATGTTGAATATCATAGGGCCCAGGACAGATCTCGGGGGCGCTCCACTAGTCACTCCTCTCCAAGTGGATGAGGAACCATTAACAAGCACTCTTTGGGTGCAATCTGTCAACCAGGTACAGATCCACCTAACCATAATAGGATCTAAATCACATTTTCCCAATTTGTCAACAAGAATATTATGGGGAACCTTATCAAAACCCTTACTGAAATCAAGATAAACTATGTCTACTGCATTCCCCTGATCCAGCAAGGTAGCAACTTTCGCAAAAAAGGAGATAAGATTAGTCTGACATGACTTGTTCTTGAGAAACCTGTGCTGGCTCTTAGTAATCAAATCCATTCTTTCTAAATGCTGACTGATTGATGATTTGTTCAAAAACTTTTCCCGGTATAGATGTCAAGCTGATGAGTTGGTAGTTACCCGGGTCCTCCTTTTTCCCCTTCTTGAAGATGGGGACAACATTTGCCCGACTCCAGTCTTCTGGTACCTCACCTGTTCTCCAAGAATTCTCAAAAATAATGGACAGGGGCTCAGAAATTACATCTGCAAGTTCTTTAAGTACCCTTGGATGCAGTTCATCTGGCCCTGAGGACTTCCTTTCATTTAAAGAAACTAGGTGTTTGTGTACTACCCCAATGCCAATCCTAGGCTGCAACTCCCTTCCCTCATTATGTGTTCTGATTATGCCATGTTGAGCACCATTTCTCTCGCAAGAAAAGACTGAGGAAAAGTAGGAATTGAGCAGTTCTGCCCTCTCTTCATCTCCTGTTACAATTTCACTTTCTGGTCTCCACAGTGGGCTTATCTTGTCCTTGTTCTTATTCTTACTCTGTACATAGGAAAAGAACCCTTTTTTGTTGTGTTTAGCATCTCTCGCTAGCCTAAGCTCATACTGAGCTTTAGCTTTCCTAACGTTCTCCCTACACGCACTAATTATTTGTTTATATTCCTCTTTGGTTATCAGGGCTTTCTTCCACTTCCTAAATGAGTCTTTTTTATTTCTCAACTCTTTAAAAAGCCATTAATGGAGCCACCCTAAACAGCTTTTTAAAGATTTGCAAAATCTAAAGATTTGAGAACCCTAATTAAGCAGTTCAGTCCTCTTCCATAGTCAATGTTTATTTCTAATATAGGCCATTGCTTAACTGTATTATAATCTTACTTTGCAAACTGACATAAGGGATTCATCTGAGAGTTTATTTTCCATGCTTTCTCCAAGCAGTGCAGCAAAAACACTATAGCAAAAAAACTTTTAATGTCAAAATGTACATAACCCTGTTGTCCTGTTTTAATACACATTTGAGTGTGCTTTATTTTGTCAAACAACTTTGCTATCAGAAATTAAAAACTCGGTAAATACTTGATGACACAACTAAACCAAACACATCAGGTTACATGGAGACCTGTTGTGAAACCTACATTGTGTACATATCTCAATTTTGCCTGCAAGATCTAGATAAATAAACCAAAACTGTACCATATGCACATGTATTTTTCCCCTTTTCAAATTCCAAAGTCTAGCCACACAAGAAGTGGTTTCTGAGAAACCAGGCTTCCTGCTTTTTCACACTTCTACACAGTCACTGCTGGAAGAGATTTGCTTCACAGCACCATCCTGTATGTTGTTTTCCACAGGAAGTGGGGACTTTTTCCCTTGGACATAAGCACTTTTACTGTTGTTTTAACAAGCACTGCTGTGTAACTCTTTTTGCAGAGGCTCACTTTAAATACAAGCGTCCCACTTTTATTTGCGGTATGTAAACTCTTAAAAGGGGTTATCACACTTCTCTATTAATGAGTGTCAAGAATCACTAGTAAGCATAAAAAACTTTGGTTGTTGTTCTACAGCTATTATCATTTTAACCAGTTGAAAGTTTAACCAGTGGTTTCAGGCTCGGGTGAGAGATCCAGTGCAGACATGTTGGTATCTGTGGCATGTTTTGACCACTTGAAAACATTTCCCTTTACACACACATATGTATGTATAATATGTGCTGAAAAGATCTTTCTTACCAGCGAAAACTCCTGTTGAAGTGCACTGTAACACAGAAATATTAACTTGCATTCTTTTTGTATCTCGGGAGTATAAACTATACATAATTCTTTATCCCTTATATTATAGTTGTATTTAGAACTTCATAAGCCTGAATTTTAAAAACAAGAACAACAAAGAACAGTTTGAGGTTAAACTTTCTGGCGATTTTACCAAATTGCATTTGCATTCTTCATGAACCTGCTTTTAATTTTTCTTTCATTATATGAATGTTAAATCAAGATCATTATCGCTCTTGCCATGAACATTTTAAAGAGAATGTAAAAATTTCAAGGCACCATGGGTATTCAGCATTATTGAATTTTAATTAGAGGAATAGCCAACATTTTATTTTAAGGCTGTAGGTGAAGGGGATGCTGCAGTGCAGGGGAGTTTGTACAGGATTTTAGAAACAGTAGTTTACACCTAACTCTTCACATCAGAATCCTTACTTCCTTTGAGAGAAACAATACTATGTACAAGACTCCCATTAATGTTAATGGGAGTTACAAGCTTGCAACGAGCAGGGAAACATTCCAGAAGTATTTTCAGTTTACTGCCTGTTTCTTCGCTCATATTTACATGTAATGGGTATATTCCCAAAGCCAAAACAATGGCTGAACCTTCAAAAAGAAATGTATGCCTATGGTGAGTGCATTTTTTGCCATGCATTTATTTATTTGTTTATTTATTTATTTCCTTGGTGCTGTACAATGCTGCTTGCCAATACATTTTGTATCACTGATTTTAAATGCTGAGATGTACTATGAATGTTTTAGATTACTATTAAAATTTTGGAACTGATTCTGTTTCCGCAGAAATAGCTTTAAATACTTAATACTCAGTTTGAGGTCAGATATCCCATCTGTGTAGAATGAGATACTTTTCCCCCATGCAAGAATATGTAAATTTTAGATGCATTTTTGGTGGATATACTAAAAGGATATCTCAGGACATGATGCAACATTGAAGGAATAAGTGATACAAATGGTGTTGAATGTCTATGTAGCCCTTTGAGGAGCAAGATGGGACAGCTGTTCAGCAACTTTCATGGGCAACTCCTGCTCTGTTACCTACTTGCTTCTCTTGAGTCTGTTGCAAATGTTAAAGATCAGAAGGAATGTGTCCTTTATTACCCATCCCCATCCTATGAGGAAGCACCATGGATAGATACTTTCTGTAGATACGCTGTAGAGGAGTTAAACCACAGTGGATTTTTTCTGCCAAGTAAAACACAATATATTTATTGCTGGCCCTGAAAAATACCTATTTAATTGTGGTTCCAAATATTAGCAAATATGTTTTAAAGGGCAAATTTTCTGAATGCTAAAACAATTGAAATACTTGTTTTACTATGATGTTCTCTAATGATTGTTTAGCAGTGATCAAAATAGACTAAACCATTAAAACAGTAAACCTTCTCTTTGAAACAAGACCATCATTGGTTATACTTTGTACAATTCTAAATCCCACACTATTGAAGCTTTAATAAATATTTTATTCAATCTAGAATGCAAATAATGAAATCACTAAACAGTCATCAGCCATTAAATCTTTGAAACATGAAGTCCAAGGTAAAGAAGAACAGATGCTGGAGCTGCAGGAAAAGTAGGTTCACTCTGTCTATCTGTTGTGTATGGTTCCCCCCAGTGGCCAAAATGAAATTATTCCAACAGCATTGCAGCTCGAGTATGGACATTTTTTGGTAATGCACTTTTTCTATTTCTCTATTTATTTTTAAGACACATTTCAAACTGTATGGCATTTAGCAATGGAACAGTACAAACTAATGACATGGTTTTGTAAACTATATACAATTTCTGCATGGCAATAAGAGTATTAAAACTCATATTCCAGATCCCAGAGTGAACTGGGTTATCCTTGATGCAGATTTAAATGAATGCTTCAATGTAGCTGAAAGCAGTCCTTCAAATATAGTTATCCTTTGCCTCAGGGCTGAAAAATATGTCAAGGTTTAGATGCTTAAAGTGGATTAAATAGCCCACTTTACAATTGAAAAAAGTATAGAAGAGCAATTGGGCTTATTTGTATCTGTGTTCACTTTAACTTCATGTCTTATTTGACATGAGTAATACTATGTTTCAATTCTATATTTCTAAAGTGCCTACTGTAGTTTAAAACTAAAAAAAAACTGACAAGTAAGTAAATCCAATACCTACTAATGTGTAATTTTAAGAAATAAAAATTATTTTGTTGATGTGGGTTCTCCATCTTCTATACAGTGGTATTCTTTTTAAAAAAGCTTTAATAAGATGCATATTTTTTATTGGTTAATGCCTTAAGGTATATCTAAAGAGTCTAGCACTCTGTTCTGTGGATTTAATATGGGCTCTGTCCTACCATTATTTTATGTGGTAAATATAGAATGCGTTTTGCTTGTAATCTCAATTGCCTCCAGTACTCTGATGTATCCATTCAGATGTAAATCCCTTCCGTCCATTTTGCCATGCTGTGGTTTTCTCACTTATTTTATAAGCTGCTGACATATCAGCAACAATGAATTTCATGTAATAATGGTACTGACTTGCTTTATTTGGATGAAGTACAGCAGCTGTGTGAAAATAGTTACAGGTAGTAGGGCAATAAGCATACATTTTCCTTCCACATGTCACACAGTGAGCGGCATGTTTCTTTAAAAGATTTTGCTCTGTGAGTGGAAGCATTATCTTCTGTAAAATCACAGTATCGGTTTTCTGCTAATATTACCCTCAGATACATTTTTCCTTTAGAAATTTTTGTTTTGAATTTTTATTGTTATAATACTTTCTGTGTACTAAAGAGAGATACATAGCCTTACAAGCAGTTCAAACTTTGAAATTGATAATTTTGTTAATTTTCTTTTTTCCCTTCTGTACTTTTGGTGTCAGTATTCTCTAAAATAATTTTGTATTCTGCTTCCACTTTATCCATTATAATCCTTTCATCTTGCTATGATTTGCTCTGTTGGGGCTAGTTAAAAAATTCCACATTTTAAGATTTAGAAATCCAGAGTTTTAATGCTGTCTCCTATGCTTTTATATATGTAAAATGTGTGAAGTAAATTTTTTTTCATCGCTTGTGGGCTGGCAAATGTACAAAGCTTAGCAATAATTGCAATCCTGCAGTTTAATTATTCAGAATAAGTACATGCTAGGTATGTTTCATAATTTGGGGGATATTGCATTTCTTCTCTGAAGGATTTCTAGAATGGAGAGAGACTTAAGTATGAAAAGGCATTTAATAGAAGACTGGAGAATGCGGATGAAAGCTAATCAGGAAAAGGAGAAAGCCTTTAAAGAAACATTGCAAACTCTTGAAGAAAAGGTATTCATTTTATTAATTTTAAACATCCTGAACTGAGATTGCTATACAAGTCTACCCATAAAGTCAGCCTAATGAAACCATTCTACAGTTGTGAACATCTCACCCATTAAAAAAAAAAATCTGTTGCATTTATATATCCATTGAGGAATGCTATTGTATTGTATTGATTAATTGTAGTGGTTATTTATGTTATCAAATTAGTTAAAATGTGCTACCTAAATGCTTGTTGTCTTAATGTGGTCCAGAATGAAGTTAAAATTGCATGCACGTAACTTCTTAAAAGAAACAGAGATTAAATAAGATTCTACATGATATGCAAAATATACTTGCTGTCTGTCTAATGCTAGATAATAGTAAGAAGAAAGTTTACCTGTAATAAAAGCTATGTTTCATCCTTTCAACTGGTATATATTTAATAATTTCACTTTACATGATTCTGCGAGTTATTTTCCCCATCAATGTTTAATGCATTTTACAGTTGCTTAAAAGGATTAGAAGTGAAATGGCACCTTTTTCTGCTTCTGTCTGTGGAGTGTTTGCTTGCCCCCTTTCCCCCGGCAAACAGGACACATGTGTAGGAATCCCTGAGGCTGCACTCTCGACAACCCCCAAATAGAAATAGTTTTCCAGGCAAGCACTACTTTGATTTTCTTTAAAAGCAGGTGCTGGCTGCATGGCTCAGAAAGGTAGCCTGTGCTGGCAGTCATTAAGCAGTTGTCAGTTCCGGAGAGAACTACTCTCTTGACCTTCATGTCAGAGATAAGATGTCATTAAGAAATCATCAGCCCAAGTGAGAGAAAGGGTGGAGTAGGGATCGCAGGCAAAATGAAGGTGGATAAAAATAAATATCTGGTTCATTTTGTTTTGTTTTTGTCGTCTTGCTGAAAACATATTAGAGATCTGTACTCTCCAGTGATCTTTTGCATTAACAGTGTCTTTCATTTTCAGGTTGTACAGCAGAATAGGCAAAATCTGTCAATTTAATCCTTGCATAAAAGTTAAATATATATTTTCTTGCTTGATTGAAATTGCAATCCAAGTATATATTTAGCTGTGGATCGTATGGTTAACGACTGCTCCCTTCTGAACCCTGAAGTGACTAATTCTCTATGCAACTGAATGTTCTACATAGCAATGTCTGGCTGCATGTGAGGTGCCAGGAATTTAAAAATAACTACAAGATGCAGTCCTGTGGTTAGTTATATGAATATCATTTATATTGATTTCAGCAGGATGCAATCCATACATGAACAAGGTGCAAGACAGCAGCCTACATTTTCACCCCAAGAAATGAGTAAAATTAAATGTAGTTATTTTGACTTAAGGTTTAGGTTTTCTATCTAAACGATGCAAACACCTTCAATAATAACAGCTATTCTCTGGGTGTTACTCCAGGTAAAGACATTGACTGAAGAATGTTCAAACAAAAAAGCATCAATTGATTCATTAAAGCAAAGGCTTAACACCACTACAAAAGGAAAGACACAGTACGAGCAGCTGTATCGCAAAGCTACAGAGGAGGTGGAGAAAAAGGTACATGATTACAGATTTACTCATAGAATATTTTTTCCCTCTTGTAACCATTTCTCTTCTTCTCCTACCCTTTTAATGTAAGCTGTTTATTACAAATAAATATCTTTGTGGTCAGCAACTTAAAATGTTCACAATGCCCATAGCATTATCTCTGTAAGTGACTTTTATGCTTTGAAACTTGAAGACATGTTGGAATACATCACAGAGTGCCACAATGGGTTATCCTGTAAATGTCATGTCAAGATACATCACTGAATGAAGTTGGCACAATGCCAGGGGAGTGGTATGTGGGACAGAAACATTATAGATTGCTCCTCTTTCTGGTTTGGAAGGGCAGGAAGGAAGATGAGATGGGGTGTGGGCATTCCCCTCTACTGCTTGGTTCATAAAAGTTTGAGTAAGTTCAGAGCTTACCTTTTCCTTGTTTTAGGTTTTAGAAACACTAACATTAAACTATATAAGAGCTCTTCAGGGCTATCTTGGCACTGCCTTAGTTTCCCATACAATATAGAACATTTGAGAAACAAGGGATTATACATAACCATTTGCCTGCAGAAGATGCTCTTGGGCATAGATTTTCCCTTTTGACATCTAGAAAGGTGATGGTTGGAGTTGCAGGATCAATGCGGATGAAAAGCTCTGTAGGTGGAAGGCCTTCAGTGACAAGGGAAACAGGCAAACTCATCTTTCCTCCTTTGTCTGCCAGCGGAGTTCCAGGGAGAGGGGGGAGATTCTCCATCTGCACTGCAGCCCGCAACCCATGAGGGTTTTCTTCTAATTTTTTGTCTTCATGGGTACTGCGCTTCTGGACATCTTCAGAGCCTTTTAGGTAAAAGGGATCATGGAGAATGTCTAAGCACATAAGGCTAGTGCTTGCCTAAATAGTTTACTTATTTATTTAATTCATTTCTACCCCGCCTTTCCCCCCAATGAGGACCCAAAGTTGCTTGCATCATTCTCCTCGCCTCCATTTTATCCCTGTGAGTTAGGATCGGCTAAGAGCATGTGAGTGGCCCCAGGTCACCCAGCAAGCTTCCATGGCACAAGTGGGGATACGAACCTGCATCTCCCAAATACTAGTCTGACACTCCTAACCACTACATCATACTGGCTTTCTGGCTTTAAGAAACAAAGGCCCTAAAAGGAAGGTACTTCACAACTGTTTAATATCCTGCTTAAGCCTTACACTAAGCATAATGGTCATCCCTTAGATTTTTTTGGGGGGGGATTGTTGTTTTGGTTAAACAAGCTTCAGGAGGTTATATATTAAAGAGGAGAAATGGTGGGCATTGCATGTTTAACAATTTAGTCCCCAGACATTTTTCTTCGCAAAATTGACACTCCCACCCATTCAACTATATCACCCAGCTTTTCTCGCCATGAGGGAAATGGAATGGATTACGAATTCTTCCCCTGCCATTCCTCTTTTCAGGCATGCAGTTTCTTGAAACTGTTGTTTGGGTTTTAAGAATACTTCTGGGAAATTAAATGTGCTTGTATGTCATATCTAGTTTGTGCCTATACCATTTCCTTTTTGGGGTATAGGGTGGGTGTGAACTAACAGGTTTTGAGATCCTTGACTCCCCAGAGCTGTTGCTTCCCTCATATCAACTTATTTATTTTAGGCTACATTTTAAATTTAAATGTGTGTCCAATGCTACTTGTTGTACATTTTACTCCCCAGACATTTTTCTTCTCAAAATTGACACTCCCACCCATTCAACTATATCACCCAGCTTTTCTCCCCATGAGGGAAATGGAATGGATTAAGAATTCTTAATGTGTGTCCAATGCTACTTGTTGTACATGAAAAATGAGTAAAAGCAATATTCTAACTCCCTGGCCCGAAGCCGTAGGATACAGTTTTCATAGGATATCCTACCTCCTGTATTCAGAAAGAAGAAGTAAAATGTCCTTCCCTGTGGGGGAGGGCTGTGGCTCAGTGGAAGAGCCTCTGCTTTGCACACAAAAGGTCCCTGGTTCAATCCCTGGCATCTCCAGTTTAAAAGGACCAGACAGGAGGTGATGTGAGACACCTCTGCCTGAGACCCAGGAGGTCCACAGCCAGTCTGAGTAAATTATACTGTCCTGGATGGACCAATGGTCTGGTTCAGTGTAAGGCAGCTTTACGTGTGTTCTCATGTGGTGATAAAAAGTGGAGAGAAAATCCCACACACTCCAGGTTGTAATCCAAACCTTGCCTCTGTATCACACAATGCGAGAGTAGACTTGCTATGAATCGGCAAAATTATGGGAGTGTCTTCCAACTGGTAGTCATGATTGCATTATTTGTTTGTCCAAAGCTGTTGTGGTGTTTAATAAAGGTTCCATGTGTCTTGTTTAAGGAGCTTAAAGTCACCAATCTAGAAGGCAAAATGGCTGAGGCTGAATGTGCCATGGCTGAACTTGAAACAACTGCCTCCCAGCAGCTCCATGGTTTGGCAAGGCAAAGTGGGCAGGCACTTGAAGTGGTGCAGAAAAAGTTGATGATGGCAAATGAAAAAGTAGAAGAGTTTGTCACTTTTGTGAAGGTTGGCTTTTTAATTATTTTTTATTTATTCATTATTTCCAAGTAGTTGTATGGATTCCAGTCTTACGATCCACTTCAAGCATGCAAACAATTGTGTTTGATGCTTAAGATTCTCCCTTTCCTTGCTTTCGGTGGCATCATCATGACACCAAATCTGGCTTCACAGCATTGTACAATAAACTTCACGTGCTATAATTTACATGTTGTTAATAAGCCAGGGTATAGTGAGGATCTCCAGTGGATGCGTTCTTAATTGGCAAAATTATATCTCTCTATATATACATGTGGTATTTATTTAATAGATATGGTTTAATGAACATGAAAATGTTTTGAAGAATAATAAAAAATAATTTATTATATGACTGTTGCCAGTGCCGGGGGTAGTGGAACATCATATATATCATCCAGAAAAGGGAAAGGGCTCACCTGTAGATGTTAGGCGCCCACTGTCGACATTAACCCTCGGGAGGGCACAGCGGGTTACTTCAGCCAATTGGTATAAGGTGTATGAGAGACTATGGAATGGCCTGGCACCCAATTTGGGTCAATGGTGGCCTTTCTGGGCCTTCAGGCCTCTCCCTCTTTCTCTGCTTTTTACATAATCATGAAACTGTATCCTAAGTTGGGAGGTGTATCTATACACATGGGTATGGAAAAGGACACCGAACTCCATAGGCAGAAATCTTTACAAGTACGTGGAGAAGAATGGAATCAAATCACAGAGGCAGCCATAGCTAGACTGGGAGAGGTGCAGGTAGAGAGAGGTCATGGTAAAATAAATATCATAGGACTTGCTTTTATTTTCTTTGTCCTATTACAAATTTTGAAAAGACTAGTTTGTTTTTTGTGTCACCAACAGCTCTAATTTTGGTAGCACTTTCCAAATAAATGCCATCTCTAGAATATCATAGCTATATTTGCCCCCTCGGCTGATATAAGGTCACTGCCTAGTTGTCAAGAGCAAAAGTGACTGAAAAAGAAATTGCCAGCAGGAGTGAAATTAATAAAGCCTGAATGAAAGTAACATGTTTGCTGACAACCTAACAAGCTAATGTCTACTTTGGGCAGTCTGTAATGAACACACAGTCAAGCGCACAGTTCTTAAAAACAGCTGTGTATAGTGAAAGAAAAGGAAGCATATTACCATTCATAGTGTGACACTGCATCTTCTGAAGAGCTTAGGGCAAACTACTGAGCAGTCAAGATCACTTAAACATTTATTTCAATGGCACTTAAACATACATTGCTGTGTGCTGGACAGTTGCACAACATAAGAAACTAACTAAGAGTACAATGCATATGTGAAAGGACTTTTTCCTTTAGTGGGCCATTTGTCAAAATCTCCACAATTATTATGCCTTTCAAAACACTGGTTTTGAAAGACAAGGTTCTCATAATAGGAGTTTCCCCACTTCAAAATAAACACATACACACTGGCTATAAGTACCTGTTTGCATGTCATACGCATGGAGCCACCAGCTTAAAGTATATTCTCCACATTGCTGCAGTATTTTCAATCACATGGAAAGCTTCCAAGCCAAGTGCAAAGTAAAGTGCAATATAGTATGGAAGTTCTCCAAACACTCCAGAAGGATCATATGATGAACCCGCTGATCATATTGTCAAGCTTGATCAGTGTGGTAAGATCAACTGTAAGTAAAAGAAAAATAATTACTGCATGAACCAAACAAATGCCAAGGCATTTATTTTACAAGTAGCTAGGACCAATTAAGTACTAGAGAAGTACTACGTAAAACTAGTGATTTCAGTTTTGCAAGGCAATGTTTGAAAAAATAAACTCTGAAGTATAATACTCTTAAATATAATACAAAAAATAAACTCTTAGTATAATACATTTGTACTGATTGCACTCTAAAATTAGTTGTACTTTTTTGCCACTGCACATTTGGCAGCATTCAGCATGGCAGCTGGCACATACTCAGAATATACTAGGTGGCTAGGCTTACATATGCTCAAAGAATGTCCCAGGGAATTAAGGATTATGCATAATTTAAATTCATGTACATTTTAAGTGTATATGGTCATGATCATGTTGGCAAAGGCTCTGAACTTACTGGATCAAAATAGTTTTTAGGTGGCTGTATAATCACTCAAAGTATTTGTGATCCAATTTAGAACCCTTGATGATTACAAACATACTAGACTTTGGAAGTTAGACAAACAAAATGGGCAAAGCTGAAGTATCAAAACAAGAAGCCATGTAGTTATTACATGTGTAGTGCAATCTTAAGAACGCTTTCCTGGAATAAGCCCCATTGAGTAAACTTCAATAGGATTCTGAGAAGACCTGCTTAGGATGGCTCTCTTTGGCCATTTACGCACTGGAGGTTTTGCCTTGGGATTTGCCTCTTTCTAGATGCACATTTTCCCCATCAGAGTTCTCAAAACTCTGCATGGGAGCTTATTGTTGAGTTTTGGGAATTTGGATGGGGAAAGTGTGCATCTAGAGAGTGGCAAACCTAAGCCAAAACCTCCCATGTGTAAATGGCCATAGACACATACACACAATTGGATCAAGAGAACTGAGGAAAGCTCCCCCCTTGTTAAAAAAAAATCTGGTCAGTGAGTTGGGCAACTGGAAGAGAGGAGGACATCTATGGAAAAGCAGTGTGATAATGTATAGGTACAAAACACTATAATACAGTTTAGTACTCTAATTGCTCAATTAAAAGCAAATTTCTTTTCAGGAGTAGTGCTCACACTTTCTTATTGCAATTTGTTCACGCATCACTTCTTGAAACTAATAGTAAAAATAAGAGAAGATAATGATGTGTCTTCAAAGGCAGCAGAACTACTATGACAGATTCATTGTAAGAAGCCAACATATTTCTGGCAACTATGAAGAATGTCTTTTTCAACATATGAAGTTTGTTTTTTACATATAAAGTTTGTAACCATATCCTTTTTAAGAAAGATTTTCATATTATCATTCCATGGTACAAATATATCGTAATCTTATTTAAAATGTACATGATTACAAACATCATAGTTTACATTTTTCAATACATATTTCATAGAATAATGTTGGTGAAAATGGTTGGTCTGTTGTATATGGTAGATAGACTGCATGAAAATAAAGATACAGCCCAAAAGTCAAATATTGATGATGAACAGAGCAGCCATTATTGACTTATTCAGTTGCTAAATATTTATGCAAGGTCCTCTGACACTTCCCCTCCCCCAATGTTGTACTGAAAAATAACAGCTGAAAATCTTCCTCATGTTTCATTGGCATTATGTACTACATAAAGTTAAATTGCTATTTGCACATTTTGGACTAAAGCCACATGTAAGGAAATTGCATTAGCACTTCCGGGTCGGATGACCCCCCCCCCCCCGCTACAAGCACGGAGTCGCGCTCCTGCTGCCTCGCTGCCGCGGGGCGATCAATCAGCCCCGTGAAATCCGGCAGGCGGCACCCCTCGGAGCAAGAGGGGATGCAGAAACGGGGGCCGGTGGCGGCCCTGTCATTTGAGCGATAGCCGCCAAGAAAACGGCGGCGGTCGCTCTGATGGGGCTCCGCTGAATTGCCGGCGCCATCTTAAAGGAACAGCAGAAGAAAGCGAGGTGGGATCCGATTTTCTTTTATATTTTGGAAAAAAGGCTTTTTTTTTACTTTTAAAAACTTAAACTTGGGGTGTGAGGCAAAATTGCTCTCTAAGGACTTAATTCAGAACCAGCTATAATTCTGTTACGCTCTGTTTTTTTTACTTTTGGCTTTTTGCCAGTTGAGTGACGCATTTTAAAAACCTTTTTAATAAAGCAGGAACTTGGAAGTAAGAGAAAGAAGTTGGAGAATAATCAAGTGACATGGAATGAAACTATTTGAGATGTCATAGTGATTGTTTTCTCTAAACTGATTCTCTCATCTGAAATAATTTTCATATAATGAAATAAAAGAAACCTTTTGCCCCCCCCCCACTCTCCCTTTTTGGATTACAATTGTCAGCTGTTTTGTCTTCAGCTTGTACAGCTTACAAATGGGAGAAAAAGAGAAACATACCAAGGATATTCTTAAGGATACAAAGCTAGTGGTACCACTTCCTCAGAGAAGGCCCTCTGTGACTCAAATTGCAACTAAACAGACAACTTCTCCAGGTGCACAAACATCTGTTACAGCCAAGATGACTCCAAAAGCAAAGCCTGAAGTAACACTGACTGCTGTATTTGAACTTTTAACTAAGACTCATCAAGATGTTACTGAAATGAAGCAGGAGTTATCCCAGAATACAGTTACTACATCCCAAAATTCTGCTGCAATAGCTACTCTGCAAGATACAATCTCATCTCTGACTATTAGGCAAGAAAGGGTTGAAACCAAGTTAAAGAAAAATACACAGGAAATTAAAGAAACTAAGAAGAAGGTGGACACCCTCGAGATGGCAATTGCATCCTCATCTGACAGAGACGAGAAACAACAAGATCAGATGGCGATGATAGAGCTTAAGATAAAGGAATCTTCTCTTCGTATACGTGGACTGAAAGAAAAAGTTGAAAATCGGGATCTATGTGGATATTTGGCAGCTCTTTTGGCAGACTTTCTACAAGAATCTGAAGAAGTTACTACAGGAATGATTGTGACAGCCTACAGAATGAATTCTGCCTATGCAACCAGAAACAAAGTACCTAGGGATTGCCTGCTTCAATTATTTTCAAGGAGTCATCGGGATTTGATACTCAACACTCATTACAAGACACCACTAAAAGTTGAAGATGAACCTTTGAGATTGATGAAGGAAATACCAACAAGATTGCTGAGGAAAAGGAAAGACTTCATGGAGATTGTTCAATGTTTAAGGCTCGATGGAATCCAATATAGATGGGAATATCCTCAAGGCATCTCCTTCACTTTTAAAACAAAAAGGTTTAAGTATACAGAAGTGGATAAGGCCGAGCAATTCTTAAGAAGATATGATGCAGATCTGGTGAAACCTACTAAATCAACTAAGCAAGTTCCAATCAGAGAACCCACGGAAGAAGAAAAGGCATCAGAGGCATCTGGAGGGGGAGACTTGCCAGCAGATTCTCCAGAGGACTCTCCAATTGATGAAGCTAAAGAATGGAGGGAAGGGGGGCAACAAGATATATGGTTGTTTAAGTTGTGTATGGAAAAGTATGGGATCTAACTGATTTTTGATATGTTACAGGTATTATCTTGGAACATCAACAGTTTGAATTCTCCTAACAAAAGGAAGAAAATATTTCACCAGCTACATAAAAGTAATGCTAATATTATTTGTTTACAGGAAACTCATATACTCCCAAAGGACATATTTAGATTGGAACATTCTAGGTTGGGTACACTTTTTACGGCATGTAATAATGGTAGAAAAATTAATGGAATATCTATGTATATACCTATTTCATTAGAACCAAAAGTTGTTTTCCAAGATATGGAAAGAAGAGTTTTGTTAGTTGAAATAACATGTGGCTTTCAGAAGATAATACTTGTGGGAATATATGCGCCTAATATAAATCAAAAAGTTTTTTATGATAAATTAGCAATATTACTAGCTGAATATGCCACAGAAAAAATGATATGGATGGGGGATTTTAATGGTGTGAATGTACCTAAGATAAACAGATCTGGAAAAAAGAAGAAAGCAACTAATGAAGGAAAACTACCAGGGGTTTTTGATGCTCTTACTGATCAATGGAATATGTTTGATGTCTGGAGATTGGCACATGGCAATAAGAAGGGATATACTTTTTTTTCTCAAAGACACCTTACATATTCCAGGATAGATATGTTATGGCTATCGAAGGGTTTAATAGAGAAATCAGAAGATTCAGAGATTTTACCTAGGGTTCTATCTGATCATAATGCGGTTTCAGTTAAAATTCAAATGGGAGATAGAAGATACAAACCCTGGAGAATTAATGATTTCCTCTTTAAAAATATTAAAATAGTTACCAAATTGAAGATGGATATACAGAATTATTTTAAAGAAAATACAGATAAGGGTACCCGGGAAGATATAGTTTGGGATAAAACATTTAAAGATCAGTTAATTTCTTATTTATTGGAAGTAATTTTAGGCCAATTTCATTGTTAAATGCTGATTATAAATTATTTGTAGCAATATTAGCTAATAGATTAAAAAGAGTATTAAAACAAGTAATACATGAAGACCAAGCTGGTTTTTTACCTGGAAGGTTGATGAGTCAGAATGTGAGGGTGGTAATTGATCTTTTAGAATATGCAGAACAAGATACAACACCAATAGCGTTGATATTTTTAGATGCTGAAAAAGCTTTTGACAATGTCAATTGGCCGTTTATGTTTGAGATATTAGATTTCATGGATTTTGGTATGAATTTTAAAACAGCTATAGAAGGAATATATACACAACAAACTGCCAATCTGATTATAAATGGGTCATTATCACCAAATATTGAAATACAAAGGGGAACGAGACAGGGATGTCCTCTTTCCCCTTTATTGTTTATTTTAGTATTAGAACTTTTACTGTATAATTTCAGAACAAATGATGATGTAGTTGGTGTACGAATAGGTAAAAATCATTATAAATGTAAAGCATATGCGGATGATTTAGTTTGTTTTTTGATGGATCCGATTGAACAAATTGACAGATGGAACAAAATTTTGGAGGTTTATGGAAAGCTTTCAGGTTTCAAAATTAATAAAGCTAAAACCAAGATATTAATTAAGA
Organism: Euleptes europaea; assembly: GCF_029931775.1. Lineage (NCBI taxonomy): Eukaryota > Metazoa > Chordata > Lepidosauria > Squamata > Sphaerodactylidae > Euleptes > Euleptes europaea. The sequence continues at coordinate 38,058,408 of NC_079315.1, read as the reverse complement.
ATATGACTCTTTCACAACAACAAATATTAACAAAAAAGACGGGTTTCATTATTGAAAATAAAGTTAAATATTTAGGCATATGGATATCAAATAATAATCTTAATTTATTTCAAGATAACTATGTGAATCAATGGCAACAGATAAAAAAGGATTTGACAAGTTGGGAAAAACTACCATTATCATTGTGGGGAAGAATTTCGGTAATTAAAATGATGATATTACCTAAAATGCTCTTCTTGTTTCAAAACCTCCCAGTAGTTAAGGGTGTACAGATATTTGATGCTTGGAAAAAAGATATTATGAGATTTCTCTGGGGTAAAGAAAGACACAGGATTGCATATAATAATTTAATTGAATTGAAGGATACGGGAGGATTTGATTTACCAGATTTAAAAATGTATTATCAAGCAGCATGTTTCACCTGGATCAAACATTGGATTCTCTTAGAGAACCCAAAACTATTAGAATTAGAAGGATTTAAATTGAGATTTGGGTGGCATGCTTACTTGTGGTACGAAAAGGAGAAAGTAAATAAAGAATTTAATTCTCACATTATTAGGAAAAATTTACTAAAAGTATGGGAGAAATATAAGGATGTTTTTGAAAGTAAAACTCCCGGCTGGATTAATCCTGTAGAAGCATTTTTGAGAAGGGGTATACATTTAAACTTGGATGGTAATAATTATAGAATACAAAGATGGTACATGGGTATTGAAATCAAAAGAAGAACTTCAGATTAAAGACTGGTTTATGTATTATAAATTAAGAGATGTTTTTAATAAAGTTAAGAAGTTGGGTTTTAATCAACCAAATCGAAATTTGAGATTATACTATCAAAGGGCAATAAAGGATTGATAGGGAGGGTATATAAATTACTTATAGAAATAAATTTAGAACAAGAAAGGATTAAACCGGTGATGTTGAAATGGATGAGAGATTTAGGTTATAACATAGATTTGGAAATATGGGAAAATTTATGGGAAAAGGAATTTAAGTTTACCATTTCAAATGAAATAAGAGAGAATTTATATAAAATGTTTTATAGATGGCACATAACCCCAGTATTGTTAAGTAAAATGAAGAAAGAAGACGAAGCTTTATGTTGGAAATGTGGTATGGAAATAGGTACATTTATGCATGTTTGGTGGTCTTGTAAAAAAATAAGGAGGTTTTGGAGATTAGTTTTGAATGAAACTAATAATCTGATTAAATCAATAATTAAGAGAGACCCCGCCTTTTGCCTATTGGGTATTTCAAAAAAAGATTTAGATAAAGGTGATAGAGTCATATGTCAATATAGTTTTGCAGCAGCAAGATTTGTAATAGCAAAAAAATGGAAGCAAACAAATAAACCTTCAATTAAAGAGTGGAGAGAAAAATTATGGATGTATATGCGGATGGCCAAAATTACTGCTTCTTTACATTGTAAAGATATGGAGGGATTTAAATCAACATGGTTAAAGGCTACCACATATTGGGATAAGGTGGCAAAAACGGATTTTAAAAGTATAGTTAACGAATTATAGTTCAATATGATTTTAAATATGATATAATTATAGATATTTTATTTTGTAATGTCATAACACTCCATCGGAAGTCCAATGGTGAAGGGCACCACGGTGGGGGGGTGGGATTTGGATTCAGGGCACGATGGAATTTAGTGAATTGTAAACTGTATTAATGGATAAGTAGTGCGCTGAACATGTATTTCTTTTTTCTTTTTATATGTATTATTATTTTTCTTTTCTTTTTTTTCTTTTTTTTGTGTGTTTACGTTTTATTATAAAAACAATAAAAAAATTTATATATATAAAAAAAAGGAAATTGCATTAGCACCATGAGATAGAACTCTGGTCTCCTCCCACTCATACTCCCTCTTTCTTTGAATTGGGGCAGTGTCATCTCTAGAGAACTTCACCTTCTGTCATGTGAGGACAAGCAGAGGAGTAGAGAGAACTACTTCACCGTTGGCGTCACCTCCTCATGCTGCTGTTGAGTAGGTGTTATTCATGGCCAAGACATGCTCCCTACCCCCCCTCTGCCACCTTCTCAGCTGACTGCTGACCATGGGCATAACTCACTCGGCATCATAAGCGAGTGGAGCTGATGTCCAAGTACCAGAGCCCAGTTCTCCACCTTCTGCTTTTCTCGAAGGTAGGCAGCAGTGGAGCAGGCTACATTCCAGCATGCCGGTGAACCAGTTGCCAGATAGCCCAGATTGTACTGTGTTTAAAATGAAATGTTTTGTTTGGTGTGCATCACTAACATCACAGGTCTATCAGGAAACAGGAGACTTTACAAACCACCATGCTTCTATGCTTATCATATGAATACAGAGTCCTGTGAAACAGGTATTGTTAACAAGAAATAATTGAGGGAGGAAAGCTCATTTTGCTGTGGATAGTAAGTTTTCCAGTTTGTGGATATTTATAACATGAGGGAAGACCACTGAAGGCTGTCTTCTGAATGAAAACACTTTTAAATTAATGGCAAAGGCTTTCTGCACACTTGGTCTAATAGAGATTTGCTAGTCCAAGAAGTGGCCAGGTAAGCATGTTTTCTAGATATCTGAAAAATCTTCCTGTAAAACAAAAACAAAAAACAATTTGCCAACTATTTTCTACTCATCAGACTTCCTTTGGTGGCAGGGCAAGTACCAAGGCTTGTATTAAGAAACAGCCACAGTTGATGGTTCTGAGAAGACCTGGTGATTAAATTAGTTCTCTATCAGGATCACTCTTCAGATGGGCTTTAGGTAAATTGAATCAGAGGTCTGGATGGTGACAGTGGATCTCTATTAGACTGTAAACAGAATAATAGGCTGTTTGGATTTGAATGAATGGAATGAAAGGCTGAGTTCTCACTGTTTAGGGCTAGCATATGGTAAACGATTCGTAGAGTACACTAAGAGCTGTGTATAATGTAGATGTTGGACAGGGTCTGGATCACTAAAGACAATGAATAGAAATCTCTGCTGTTCATAAATCACCCTCTACTTAATAATTAAGAAATAAATAGTACATAGTGTATGTATATTACAATATTTATCAACGTGATTAAAATCTTTCAAGCTGTTTTGAAATTTAGAATTTTTAAAAAATTGTTAAACCACTGAAGCCAAATTGCAATGGGCAGAATGTTTTCAGCAGCTGTTCATATAATCCTCATGGGGCAAGTGTCTTTAGACCTGATTCATATTTTGCTTTTACTATAAGACAACAACACTGTATGCTGATCCAGAACTGGTGTATTTGCTCTGGCAGCTTTTCGTAAGATGTTTGCAAAGGTTTTTTTTCAAAATAATCCTTTCCAGATTGCATTGGCAAGGAGGCAAGCACACAGATTCCCACACCCTTACTTTATTTGTTGGGAGTACAACCAACTGTCCACCTGTATTTTGGCAAAAGAAATATGTGGACTCCACTTTAAGGATAAGCGTCATACACGGAGGGGAAGTGGAAAAAGTTATCAGGGGGTTGTTATAAAGTTCAGGTCTGTTGAATCACCAGCATATCTCTATACTGAATAAAAATGGCATTGTTGCTTGGTGTAAATTCAGTTGTTGTAATGTGGCCATGTTGGAAGAGACTAGATGTGAATGAACTAGTTTCTTACAAGATGTGAAAGTAGTTTGGAAACATTTTCCTTATTCAAACTATTGGCATAATTTACTATGTGGCAATTTACTGTTAGCTATTGCTGCTTATTACCATCTAATTGGGCTTCCAACTTGGAATATTTGCCCGAGGATACATCCAGTTGCCCCAATAGGTGGCAGTATTCTGACCATGCCAGGAATTCTGTTGGCTACAACAACACAGATATGGGCCAGCAAAGTGACAGGGTTCAGGAGAACAATTATGGGTCAAAACAGGGAAGGAAGACGTTAAGATAAGGCAGTATGAGGCTAGAGCTACCAACCAATCAACACTGAGAGAAGGCCCACTCTCCTTGGAGAGGCAGAAACAAGAAGAGGAAGAAGAAGAGGAGGAGTTGGTTTTTATATGCCAACTTTCTCTACTACTGAAGGAAGAATCAAACCAGTTTACAATCACCTTCCTTTCCCTTCCCCACAACAGACACCCTGTGAGGTGAGGCTGAGAGCGTAACTTGCTCAAGGTCACCCAACTAGCTTCGTGTGTAGGAGTGGGGAAGCAAATCCAGTTCACCAGATTAGCCTGCACTGCTCATGAGGAGTGGGGAATCAAACCTGGTTCTCCAGATCAGAGTCCACTGCTCCAAACCACTGCTCTTAACCACTACGCCATGCTGTCTCCTCTTCAGGCTGGTTTTTAAAAATGAATGAGAGGCTGATGAGGACAGACTGGTGTGTAGGAGATCAGAGTCCACTGCTACACACAGATCAGAGTCCACTGCTCCAAACCACTGCTCTTAACCACTACGCCATGCTGTCTCCTCTTCAGGCTGATTTTTAAAAATGAGTGAGAGGCTGATGAGGACAGACTGGTCTTGGCTCCAGGCAGTGGAGGAACCAGCCAGGAGAAGGGAGGAAGACATAGGCGATTCTTGAATCCTCTCTTATCTTTCCACAGCTGAAGCCTTTAAAATATGCAGATAGGTAGCCCTCTGTATAGGGTAATGGACTGATGGAAAGGAAGCTGGAGTGTGGAATCTGACATAGCTGCCATTGAAGATTTTTCAGAAATTTTAGACAGTTTAGAGTGTAACAGCAGACATGATTTTAGTGTGGTCATTCAATTTCTGTCCAAGCAAAGAAATCTACTCCAGATTAGTAAACATGGCGATTTAGGATTCCTGCTGAGTGACTTTAAACCATACGTTAGGGAAATGGTATCTCTTCATCAAGCCCGTCTATAGCACTCAGAATTTACTGAAGTAGTTACTAAATGTAAGATTCTTTCTAAATTACTATCACATTTTGAAAGTTGATATCACTGGATCAAATTCATTCAATTTTGTTGTATAAATTAAAATTTTAATTGGATTTTGAATAATCCAATTTTAATTGGATTTTGAATAAATGTGCAATTAATTGTTAGTTTTAAATTTTATTGTTATTATCTTCCTAAGTGGGTTGTGTGAACTGGTATTCTAAATAATGCTTTTTATAAGGTAGGGTAGGGGACACTGGGGATGAGTTTATGGTGACCCAAAAAAGTTTGGTAACCACTGTCCAAATCATTACATTGTTAGGTTTTGTGGGAAATCTGGTTATTTTACTACTTATTTATTTATCTTATGTCGTAGCAGCACAGATTTCATTCTTTTTGTAGCTGAGTTTTCAAGTTGAATAAGAGATTATTCACCTGCTGTTTAGGTCATCCCTTGTCTTGGAACAGTTAGTTGGAAAAGTTACATAAAAAAAGGCCTGAGTAATTGCTTTTTAAGAGTTGTGATTGGCCTTCCTATCTTGGTATCTCAGATGATCACAGAGGCACTTGGTGATTGGTTATTTGCATTTGTGTTGTCATCTCTCATTAAAATAACCAAACAGATATTTAGAAGTCACATGATTGTGAGAATTAACCGTAGAGAATGATAAAATTGATAATTTTATCTATAAATAAGCACTCTTGTGCAAATCAGATTTCCTGGCTGGACTCTCAGAATACAGAGATTTAAGAAGTAAGATCTCTTGGTGAGATATCAGGTTCTTTGGGCTTATTTGATAATCCCTAAAAGCAGAGACAAAAGGCTAAAACCTGATTTTTTTTAACAATTATAATACATTTTGATATGAATAGACAATGTTAGGCACTCTGATCTTATTAGCATGCATGTCGACCTTTTCTATTGGGTTAATTATGTCTATTTTTAATGTCTTGCTTAATAAAAGGAATCTCTTCTTTGGTTCTTTTAGGTTATCTGGGCTGTGTAACCGTGGTTTTCGAATTTTCACGGTTATACAGCCCGGATAATCTACAAGAACCAATTAACTCTGACCGTGAAGCCTTCGACAATCTCTTCTTTGTTTAATAAAAGATAAGAAGATTCTGCAGGTGTCTTGGTCAATTGCTTGTTGCTCAAAAGAGGTAAACAGGACTCATGGTCCAAAAAATATTATTTTGTATTATCAAGAGTTAGAGAAAGGGAGTAAATCTCTCACTAACATGATAAAGCATAGAGAGATTTTCAGTTGTCTATTGTTTCAGAGCTTCTGAAAGATTTTCAGTACAAATCTATCTAGTGTTGCCCTGCAAGTGTTTGTGTGTGTTAAATGCCATCACGTCACTTACGACTTATGGTGACTCTATGAATTAATTACTTCCAAACCATCCTATCATTACCAGTCTTGCTCAGGTCTTGCAAATGGAGGACCTTCGCTTCCTTGATTGAGTCAATTCATCTCATGATGGGTTTTCTTCTTTTCTTACATTATTGAACTTTTCTAGCATTAGGAAATTTCAACTTTTCCTAGTGTTGTCTTTTCCAGTGACTCTTTTCTACTCGTAATGTAACCAAAGTATGATAGCCTCGGTTTAGTCATTTTAGTTTCTAGGGACAGTTCAGGCTTGATTTGATCTAGAACCCACTGATTTATTTGTCCTTTTGGCGATCCACTGTATCTGTAAAACCTCCTCTCCAACACCACATTTCAAATTAATCTACTTTCTTCCTGTCCGCTTTCTTCATTGCCCAACTTTCACTCATATAAAGTAATAGGGAATACTGTAGCATGGATTAATTTGATCCTGGTTGCCAGTGACACATCCTTACACTTAAGAATCTTTTCTAGCTGCTTCATGGCTGCCCTTCCCTCAAAACACTCACATTTATTAATATGGTTGACTGACCAATCACGTGCCAACACATCAACATTTCCAGGCACAATAGTTTTGCACCACAGAATCACAGACTGCCTGTACATATAAAGGTGTAAGGTCAATAAAAGCAACCCCTGATTAAAATTATCATCTTAAAATTGATAAAATTGTAAAATATTCTAACAATCATTCTCTAATAAAGTTCTGCGTATTTTAATAGCAACAGCGCAGAACTTGGCAGTTTGGAGCATAAGCTGAGGGTCTTCTCCTAATAGGAGCTTCTTTGTCAAAAGCTCAACTGACTCTTCAGGGAATTTACCTGCTTTGATCTGACTTCATAGTAGAATGGGCATCGTATCACTGTATGTTTGATGGTTTCAATGTCCCCTGTTCCACACGGACATAATCTCTCTGATCTGGGAATCTTCTTATATCTCCCTTCTAAAACAGCCAATGGTAGGGCCTGGCATCTAGCAAAGGTAAAGGCCTTCCTATAATTAATAGACTCAAGATGATAAAAATAAGCTGCAGGTGAGACCAAGAATCTAGATTTATCGGGTACTAGGGAAAATGGTAATTTTCCAAGGTCTGTCTGGTGTTCCATGTCTTTCACCCTTTGCTTCAAGAAACTTGATGCTCGGTCTACACCCATGGCTAACAGGGTAGGTGGAGAAAGGCCCAGGCAGGCCATTTTATTAAGGACCATCTTTAGCCATGTTGACTGGAACTTATCCTGTAGAAGCAGGAGTAGCAGTCCTTGAGGGATAAGATTTAATTTAAGCCAAAGAATAATGGAAGCAGTACAGACCCTTGCCTCCACCCTCACCAGTCCTGTCTCCAGTCTAGCAGTAGCATTTGATACGCAACGAGGTAAATGGAGGGCTACTCTCAAGAATTTAGATTGAACCCACTCCAGTGGGACAAAAGTAGATGAAGGTAACCCAAGTAAAGTCCCATATATCAGTTGTGCCAGTGTTTTCACTTGGTAAAGCTTAAGAGCGGCTGGAAAGTAATGCCCTCCCTTAGTTCTTAAAAATTTAATGATGTTCAAGGCAGATTTTTGCCCTTTCTCTGCTGCGTAATCTCTATGAGCTTTTCTAGAACCAGAGGCTTGTAAGACTACTCCTAAGTATTTAAACTTGAGTACCTGGTCTATTTTGTGGCCATCAGTGCTTCATGTTCGTACTTTAAGGCACTTGCCAAAGGCCATAACCTTTGTCTTTGAGAAATTAATGTCTAGTTGTTCAACAGAACAATATTGCGATAGCCTCTCCATGGCTCTTTTAAGGCCCACCGGGGCCCTGGAAAACAAGACCGCACCGTCACCATGAAGTAAGACAGAGGTATCGCGATGGGCTAGCTTTGGAGGGTGTAAAGCAGGTCTTTTAAGTTGCTAACTAAATTGTTCATGTACTAATTAAACAGCTTAGGAGCCAGAATGCAGCCCTGCTTCACTCGTTTGTAGGTGTTTACTACTCTTGAAAGATGCCCTTGTTTGCTGCATCTGACCTGAAGGGTGGTGTTATCATACAGAGTACGGATCAAGTATAGAAGCCTTCGATCTATAGAAGAGTATTCTAACTTTTCCCAGAGTCTGTTTCTAGAAATAGAGTCAAATGCTGCTTTAAGGTCTATAAAGGCTGCATACAAAGCTGTTGGACCTTTAGAAGAATATTTTGCAATTAAATGTTGTAAAATCAGGCAGTGGTCTAAAGTTGACCTGCCCTCTCTAAAGCCTGCTTGTTCATCGACAATTATGTCCTCTTGATCTAGCCAGTTGGTAAATTTGTCATGAAGGTGCTTGGCATAAAATTTACTAATAATGCTGAGGAGACTAATAGGCCTATAGTTGGCCGGATTGTCCCTCTTTCCTTTCTTAAAAAATGGCACCACAATTGCCCTGCCCCAGTTTTTTGGCATATCTCCAGTCCTATCTATATAGATGAAAAATGAGGCCAGGAAAGGAACCCACCAGTCTTTTGTTGTTCTTCAGAAGTCTGGGTGGAATAAAATCTGCACTTGGGGCTTTCCCTAGTCTAAGTTGGTCAATCAAGGATTCGGCCTCCCTTAAGGAGACAGGGGGCCATACGGGCAGGTCCTCTACCCTCTCTAAGGAGGGGGCCAAGAGGAATCCTTATACATATCCTGAAAGTAAGTTGCCCATATAGCTGGAGAAATGTGCGAATCTAAGGGAGATAGCTCCTTGAATGAGTGTCTTGATATCAGCTTCCAGAATTGGGAGGAATTCCTCTCTTTGGCTGACTGTATGACACTCCTTCATAATACCCAAATGTTTTCTTTCTTTTTATGAGCGACAATTGGTTTATAGGTTTTCTTCAGTGGGGCTGCCCTTCCCAGTCTCAATCTCCCTTGGTTGATTTCTTGGTTGCAATCTCCCTTTTGGTTGATTATGAAGCCAAGGAATAGGAAGTCTTCAACAATTGCAATTTCCTCATTGAATGTTTTCATAGGATTTAACATCCCATTGTTTTTCAAATGGATATTTGTTATTCTTAATAACAGAACAAATATCATGAAACTGGCTACAAGGTGGGTTATTGTAATATGTCACACAGAAGGGGTTCTTCTGGGTTTTATGATTGAACTGGTGGAGTTTATAATTGCTACACAGAGTTTCCCTTGTAAACCTTTAAAAGTGAAATGTTGGTCCCAAGAGGATACTTGTGCTTTGACAACTCGTATGCTACTTGATTGTTCATGTTATTGTCCAAGACACCATTTCTATTCTATCTTTAACCAAGGCTGTAACTTCTTATAACTGAGGCTGGGCCTTACCTTATGGTGGGAAGTCTGTCAGCCAGCTCTAGTGGGTATGCAGCTTCAGAAACAAATGTACATGAACAAGAATGTATCCTGCAGTCATCCAAAAACTGAGCAATATTAAACTCCAGAATATTATAAGGCACTGTTTTAATAGTGATGAAGCACAGATGCAGAATACCCAGAAAATAAGGATCAGGGTCAGATGATTTACAGAAAGCAAAGGTAGGTGTATGGCTAAACTGCCACACAAGGGACCAAAAGCTGCTTCTTGACTGAAAGGTCTGATAGCCATTGTCACAACCTTTTTGTAGTATTCTTTCTTAAATCTTAATTAATACTATATGTAAAGAGGATAAAGTCAGAAGTAGGAAGCTTAGGCAGTATCTTTTAATGTACTTCTAAAGGATAGCAATGTGAAACTAAGAAGGCATACAAATGTTTTACCTTGTAAATGTAAAACATTTTGTCCAGAATGACAAAATATTTTGGTCAAGATTTCCAGGATCAAATATAACAGAAACAGAGTATCTAAAAAGTCAAACTGTAAGAGTTTTTAGATCAGGGATGTCAAACATAAGGCCTGGGGACTAGATCCGGGCCCTTGAAAGCTCTTATCCGGCCCATGAGCCAGACAAGGCAGCCACCACCACCACCACCACTCTTGATCTGGGCTGGCAAGGCATGGCCCGGCCCGACCAAGTGACATTTATGTCATATCCAGCCCCCGTAAGAATTGAGTTCAACACTCCTGCTCTAGATTTGATACTGGATGCTGCTTCATACTACTCATACTACTCTAAGGATAAAAATCCAGATTTTATATTTCTTTCACAGGCCCTTGAAGTGGCACATAGGAAATAGTAGTGATAAAAGCTGTTACAATCGCAAGTTAAATTAAAAATATGTAAAATTATGAGACAACAACGATAAAAGCAGGTTAATTGAAAATTAATAAAAAGCAAAGGACAGCCTGGTCCAAAAACACAAATCAAGCTGCAAGAAATTAAATACCAAGCATGACTTTAGCTCAAATTTTAATCGCAGCCAATGCTAACAATGAAGCCATGCGTCAGCATCAGCTAGAAGGAATATAATTTTTTCCACTGTTGGACCTGGGTCAAAGCTGGCTAGGATTGCAGCAAGAAATTTAGATCTGGGCTCCCTATAGAGAGGGCAGGACAAAACCCAGCGCTGCTGGGGCTCTACAGGGACATAAACACTGGGGCACATGTTTTCAGGTATTATGGCCTGTTAACATGGCTGTTGGCGTAATTTGGAAGCAGATGGCTGAGAAAGCTATTCTGAGTTTATGAAAATTGATATTAGAAAGGTAAGAGGCTTTGTTGTGATCCCCAAATCATGGGGGAAATTTGGAACTGGATATGGTACGCCTACCTTGACCTGGATGGCCCAGGCTAGCTGGATCTCTTCAGATCTCAGAAGTTAAGTAGAGTCAACCCTGACAAGTATTTGGATGGGAGACCTCCAAAGAATACCGGGGTCGTGATGGAGGTACACCTATTGAACGCCGTGTCAAAATTGAAAACCCAGTCAAATGGTTTGGAACCATTCAAAGTAATAGACTGGAAGGTAGCTGGTAAAGAATAGCAATGAATAATTTGGTTATTGCCAAGGGACCCAGGCAGGATCTTTCTGTCGTAGGGTAAAAAATTGCCTTGAGAGTTGGCCAGCTGGAATATTCCTCTGCTTACACAAATAGTTTAGGCAACATGCATGTAGGACTTTACTAAGGGGAGACCAAGTTCAGCCCACAGCAGAGCCACTAGAGCAGGGCTTCTTAAACTTTTCCCACTTGTGACCCCTTTTTGCCTGAGAAATTTTTACATGACCCCGGGTATATAGGTATATAAAATAGGTATAAAGAAACCTTTCACTGTTGTCAAATTTTTCGCGACCCTCACATTCAGTTACACAACCCCATTTGGCGTCGCGACCCACAGTTTAAGAAGCTTTGCACTAGAGTACCCTGTGCCAGAATCAGAATCCTCCTTAAAGAGGAGATTTTGGATGGTCTCCATGTTAATGACAATTCCTTCATTCCAACCCTAGATTGCAGCGTCATGCAAGAGCTGCACAATGGATCACAGCTAATAAGACTCAAACTTAACATTAAAGAGTTGACTAATAGTCATCAGACACAATATGTATGCCTGAAGACTGTGTAGCATATATGAATAAATACATTTGTTTTTCCTCAGTGCTGTTTTTACGTCCTAATTTTTTGCTTATGGCTTGGGAGGCATTCAGTGATAAAGTTGCATACCTGGTGGGCGGTAATCACTTACTACAATGGAAGTAAAATGTCTTTTAGGAATAAATCTGATAACATTGATACAGAAGAGATGGAATGAACAAAAATGTTTGAGGCAAAAGAAATTTTTGAAAAATTAATGTAAGCATTGTTGCTAGTGATCAAAAATATTTTGTCTACTTTCCTAAGCATAGCATTAAACTCTCTCCTAGTTTGGAATGTTGTTTTATCATAGTATTTTTATGTTTTTTCTTAAATATTGCACTAGTAAAAACCCTGAAAGATTCAGCGTGTCTCAGTACAAAGCTCTTGGAACCATTTGTAAAACTTGAATTATATAGATCTGTGCTGGAATCTTGGTTTTATGTCTTGTTAACATCACATTGCCCTCATTGTTCAACTGTAACCCAGTGTTACTTATACAAACGTTACACTGTCTACAACACAAGACAGTTTTAGTTGAAAGGTCTGTCTTTTTTACCCCAGAGAAATCTCATAATGTCTTTTTTCCAAACATCAAATATCTGTACACCCTTAACTATTGGGAGGTTTTGAAACAAAAAAAGCATTTTAGGTAATAGCATCATTTTAACTACTGAGATTCTTCCCCACAGTGATAATGGCAATTTTCCCCAACTTATCAGATCCTTTTTTATCTGTTGCCATTGATTCACATAATTATCTTGAAATAAGTTAAGATTATTATTTGATAGCCATATACCTAAATATTTAACTTTATTTTCAATATTAAACCCCGTCTTTTTATTAATATTTGTTGTTGTGAAAGAGTCATATTCTTAGTTAAGATCTTAGTTTTAGTTTTATTAACTTTAAATCCTGAAAGCTTTCCATAAACCTCCAAAATTTTATTCCATCTGTCAATTTGTTCAATCGGATCAGTCAAAAAACATACTAAATCATCCGCATATGCTTTAAGCTTATAATGATTTCTACCTATTCGTACACCAACTACATCGCTTTTTCTAAAATTATACAATAATAATTCTAATACTAAAATAAACAATAAAGGGGAAAAAGAACACCCCTGTCTCGTTCCCCTTTGAATTTCAATTTTGGGTGATAATGACCCATTTATAATCAAGTTAGCAAATTGTTGTGTATATATTCCTTTTATAGCTGTTTTAAAATTCTCACCAAAATCCATAAAATCTAATACCTTGAACATAAACTGCCAATTAACATTATCAAAAGCTTTTTCAGCGTCCAAAAATATCAAAGCTATTGGTGTTGTATCTTGCTCTGCATATTCTAAGAGATCAATTACCACCCTCACATTCTGACTCATCAACCTTCCTGGTAAAAAACCAGCTTGATCTTCATGTATTACTTGATTTAATACTCTTTTTAATCTCGTAGCTAAAACTGTTACAAATAATTTATAATCAGTATTTAACAATGAAATTGGTCTAAAGTTTTTAACTTCCAATATATCAGAGTTTGCCTTTGGTATTAATGCTATATTTGCCTGTTTCCAAGTTTGAGGGATAATTCCTTCTATCAATCCTAAATTCATTACTTCCAATAAATAAGGGGTTAACTGGTCTTTAAATATTTTATAATAAGATGCGTTAAATCCATCTGGACCGGGAGATTTATTTGATTTACTTTTCTTTATTGCCTCTTCCAACTCCTCTTTAGTTATTGGAAGATCCAAAAAATCTTTATTTTCTTGTGTTATTTTCCCCCAATCTCCTTTAGTAAGATACATATCCATTTCTACCTCTGAAGATACCTTTTTACTGTATAAGTTTGTATAAAATTCTACAAATGTTTCAAGTATCTCCTCTTTTATTCTTGTAATCTTACCCTTCCTTTTAATTTGAGTTATTGGTATTTTTTTCTCCTTCTGCTTAAGTTGCCATGCTAACATTTTTCCCGGCTTATTTGCATGTTCAAAAAATCTTTGTTTATTATACATAAGTTTTCTTTCAATTTCTTCTGCAATTAGAAATTCATATTGCTGTTGCCAATTTCTAATCTTAACCTGCTGTTCCTGTTTAGCTGCTTTATCTTGCAACCTACTTAAATATCTTTCCCCTTGTTTTATTTCATCTAATATATGTTTTCTCTTGTTCTCCCTGTCCCTATACCATCTTGTATTTGGTTGAATTAATAATCCTCTAATTACTGCCTTGCCAGCATCCCAAACTATATCTTCACGAGTACCCTTATCTGTATTTTCTTTAAAATAGTTCTGTATTTCCGTCTTCAATTTAGCAGCTATTTTAGTATTTTTTAAAAGAAAATTATTAATTCTCCAGGGTTTATATCCTCTATCTCCCAATTGGATTTTAACTGAAACCGCATTGTGATCTGACAAAACTCTACGTAAAATCTCTGAATCCTCTGATTTCTCTATTAGGCCTTTCGATAACCACAACATGTCTATTCTGAAATATGTAAGGTGTCTTTGTGAAAAGAAAGTATAACCTTTCTTATTTCCATGTGCCAATCTCCAAGCATCAAACATATTCCATTGATCAGTAAGAGCATCAAAGACCCCTGGTAATTTTCCTTCATTAAACGCTTTTTTCTTTTTCCCAGATCTATCTATCTTAGGTACTTTAACACCATTAAAATCCCCCATCCATATCATTTTTTCTATAGCATATTCAGCTAGTAATATTGCTAATTTATCATAAAATACTTTTTGATTTATATTAGGAGCATATATTCCCACAAGCATTATCTTCTGAAATCCAGATGTTATTTCAACTAACAAAACTCTTCCCTCCGTATCTTGATAAACAACTCTTGGTTCCAATGAGATAGGTATGTACATAGCTATTCCATTAGTCTTTCTAGCATTATTACACGCCGTGAAGAGTGTACCCAACCTTAAATGTTCCAATCTAAATATATCCTTTGGGAGTATATGAGTTTCCTGTAAACAAATAATGTTAGCATTACTTTTGTGTAGCTGGTGAAATATTTTCCTCCTTTTATTAGGAGAGTTCAATCCATTGATGTTCCAAGATAGAACCTGTAACATATCAAAAGTCAGTTAGATCCCATAATTTTCCACATTCAACATTAACAACCATATTACTTATTGCCCCCCTTCCCCCCATTATTTAGTCTTCAGCTTCGTCAATTGGAGAGTCCTCTGAAGAGTCTATTGGCAAATCTCCACCTCCAGCTGCTTCAGATGCCTTTTCTTCTTCCGTAGATTCTCTAGTTGGAACTTGCTTGATTAATTTAGTAGGTTTAACCAATTCTGCCTCATATCTTCTTAAGAACTGCTCAGCCTTGTCCACTTCTGTATACTTGAACCTTTTTGCCTTGAAAGTGAAGGAGATACCCTGTGGATATTCCCATCTGAATTGGATTCCACTAAGTCTTAAACATTGAACAATCTCCATAAAATCTTTCCTTTTCCTCAGCAATCTTGCCGGTATTTCTTTCATCAATCTCAAAGGCTCATCTTCAACTTTTAATGGTATCTTGTAGTGTGTATTTAGTATCAAATCCCGGTGACTCCTCGAAAATAATTGAAGCAGGCAATCCCTAGGTACTTTGTTTCTGGTTGCATATGCAGAATTCATTCTGTAAGCTGTCACAATCATCCCTGCAATTACTTCTTCAGTTTCCTGTAGAAAATCTGCCAGAAGAACTGTCAGGTATCCACGTAAATCCCGATTTTCCACTTTTTCTTTCAAACCACATATACGCAACGAAGATTCTTTTATCTTAAGCTCAATCATCGCCATCTGATCTTGTTGTCTCTCATCTCTGTCAGATGAGGCTGGTATTGCCATCTCAAGGGTATCCACCTTCTTCTTAGTTTCTTTAATTTCCTGTGTATTTTTCTTAAGCTTGGTTTCAACTCTATCTTGCCTGATGGTCAGGGATGAAATTGTGTCTTGCAAAGTAGCTATTGCAGCAGAATTTTGAGATGTAGTTGCTGTATTCTGGGATAACTCCTGCTTCATTTCTGTAACATCTTGATGAGTCTTAGTTAAAAGTTCAAAGACAGAAGTCAGTGTTACTTCAGGCTTTACTTTTGGGGGCATCTTGGCAATAACAGATGTTGATGTGACTGGAGACATCTGTTTAGTTGGAATTTGAGTTATTGAGGGCCTTCTCTGAGGAAGCTGTACCACCAACTTTGTATCCTTAAGAATGTCTTTCGTATGTTTCTCTTTTTCTCCCATTGGTAAGCTGTGAAAACTGAAGACAAAACAGCTGGCAATTGTAATCCAAAAACAGAGAGGAGAATGGGGGGGGGGCAAAGACTTTCTTTTAGTTCATTACACAAAAATTATTTCACATGAAAGAATCCCAATCAGAGAAAGCAATCACTATGACATCTTAAATGGTGTTATTCCATGTCACTTAATTGTTCTCCAACTCATTGCTTTTATTTCCAAGTTCTTGCTTTAGTGAGAAACTTTTTGGAGTGCGTCACACAGCTGGCAAAAAGCCAAAAGTCTCAAAACAGAGCGTAACAGAACTATAAATGGTTCTAAGTGAAGTCTTTAAAAAACAATACTGCCACACACCCCAAGTTGATATTTTAAGTGGGAAAAAAAACCTTTATTCCAAATTTAGAAGAAAATCGGATCCCACCTCGCTTGCTTCTTGCTGCTCCTTTAAGATGGCGCCGGCCATTCAGCAGAGTCCCGTCAGAGCGACCGCCGCTGATTTCGAGGCGGCTATCGCTCGGATGACGGGTCCGCCACCGGCACCCAAGTCTGCATCCCCTCTTACACCGAGGGGTGCCGCTTGCCGGATCTTCAAGGGGCCGATTAGTCGCCCCGCGGCAGTGGCCGTCCGACCCGGAAGACACAGGATTGCATATAATAACTTAATTGAACAAAAAGATACGGGAGGATTTGGATTACCAGATTTGAAAATGTACTATCAAGCAGCATGCTTCACCTGGATTAAAAATTGGATTCTCTTAGAGAATCCGAAACTATTAGAATTAGAAGGTTTTAAGTTGAGATTTGGGTGGCATGCTTACTTGTGGTATGAAAAGGAGAAAGTAAATAAAGAATTTAATTCTCATATTATTAGGAAAAACTTACTACAAATATGGAATAAATATAAAGAAGTTTTTGAAAGTAAAACACCCGGCTGGATTAACCCTATAGAAGCATTTATGAGAAGAGGTGTACATTTAAATTTGGATTGTAATAACTATAGAGAAATAACAGAATACAAAGATGGTACATGGGTACTGAAATCAAGAGAAGAAATCCTGATTAAAGATTGGTTTATGTATTATAAACTAAGAGATGTTTTTAACAAAGATAATAAGTTGGGTTTTAATCAAACCAAATCAAAATTTGAGATTATACTATCCAAGGGAAATAAAGGACTGATAGGTAGGGTTTATAAATTACTTATAGAAATAAATTTAGAACAAGAAAGGATTAAGTTAGTGATGCTGAAATGGATGAGAGATTTAGGTTATAATATAGATTTGGAAATTTGGGAAAAGTTATGGAAAAAGGAATTTAAGTTCACAATTTCAAATGAAATAAGAGAGAATTTGTATAAAATGTTTTATAGATGGCATATAACCCCAGTATTATTAAGTAAAATGAAGAAAGATGATGAAGCTTCATGTTGGAAATGTGGTACGGAAACAGGTACATTTATGCATGTCTGGTGGTTTTGTAAAAAAATAAGGAGGTTTTGGAGATTAGTTTTGAATGAAACTAATGATCTGATTAAATCAAAAATTAAGAAAGACCCCGCCTTTTGTTTATTGGGTATACCAAAAAGAGATCTGGATAAAGGTGATAGAGTCATATGTCAATATAGTTTTGCTGCAGCAAGAACTATAATTGCTAAAAAATGGAAGCAAACAAATAAACCTTCAATCAAAGAGTGGCGAGAAAAATTATGGATGTATATGCGGATGGCCAAAATTACAGCTTTTTTACATGATAAAGATATGGAGGAATTTAAATGTACGTGGGTAAAGGCCACCGCATATTGGGACAAAGTGGCAAAAACGGATTTTAAAAGCATAGCTAACGAAATGTAGTATAATATGATTTTAAATATGATATAATAATAGATTTTTTTTCTGATATGTCATAACACTCCATCGGAAGTCCAATGGTGGAGGGCACTGTGGTGGGGGGATGGGATTTGGATTCAGGGCACGATATGGCTTATAGAGTGATTTGAATATTGTATTAGCGGATAAATAGTGCGCTGAACATGTAATTTTTGTTTTTCTTTTTATGTATATTGTATTTTTTTCTTCTTTTTTTCTTTTTTTCTTTTTTTGTGTTTATTATGAAAATAAAAAAAATTATAAAAAAAAGAAAAGAAAAAGAAAGGTCTGTCTTCTAAGCACCAAACAAGACTAGCTGTTCTTAATTTATTGGTTGCCTGTAGATCAAAGCTCAAACGGACAAAGTTGAACAAAACGTTAGCAGACTTTAGCTAATACTCAAAATGTATTCTCTGATAGGGTCTCAAATCAGGCCAGTAAACATTTGACCTTGATCTTTAGGTCTTTGAGGAAATGTAAACTTTTTGATTGCTGAGATGCGTTAAGGAACATTCCATAAGCATAGGTCCAGAAAAAAAGTAAGACAAAACTACCTTTTTTGTTGAGTTTAAATACTGTATTGAAGTTGCACCAGCATAAGCAAAGATATAAACACTTTAATTTGCCAGAACAAGTTCATATGACCGCTAGGAAGACCAGGATGCAGAGCTTAACTGCACCTTACAAATGACATACTTTCACTATGGGGATTTACAGCCACATTGCAGCTGCTAGTTCCTGGTGGAACTCCCTTTGAAAGGGCCATGAGGGGCTATTCAGATAGGAACCATGGCGGTGTGTGGAAGAGATGCTCCTGCATACCTCCCTGTGCCATTTTCCCAAGCCAAACAGCACCAGGGCACTAGCAGAAACTTGGCCTGTGCTCATTTCCAGCTGCTACCATTGCTCCTATTCTTTCCAGTCCTTTCCTTGGACTTTTACCTTGGCTGCAACAGGTTACAAGATCATTATTTTGTATTTGCATTTATTTGTGAGGCAATCAGCTTTATCCCAGCCTGAGGTTGGACTCTGATGCATTAAAAAAAAATTACATTTACCAGGGATGTCTAAGTATCAGGAGTTCTGCTATCATGCATAATTTGGAAGTTGCCTGCTATTCTTTGAACTCTAGAGTTCCTTAATCCTTTAGTTTATTTCCTTTTTTTACATGCTAAAATATTTTTATTCCTCCTTGCTGCTTACATTTGTATCATTATCCACTTATTTGTTCTTTAATCAGTACTAAGCCAGTGCACTCAGCTGACAGATAATACTTTGTTTTGATCATGGTTGAATGCCAGTTAGTTAAAACTGACTGAATTATATTAGGTGCGATTTCTTGATAAACTTATGCAGAGATTCATTGTTGTTAATGTAGTTCTTTCTTTCTCCCATCATACCAGAAGGAGCTAGCTGTGCTGGGGGGAAACTGCTCATTTCCTTACATTACTCAGCACTGAACTTATTAATTACTTAAGAAGGACTGGGTTGGTGGGTTTTCACAAGGGGAATTCTATCTTCTGTAGTACTCTGGTGGGAAAATAGATCATGAGCCTCTAAAATGTATGTGAGCCTTTGCTCTAAAGACTTCAAGCTCTTTGCCATTTAATTATTTGCTACCAAAATTAAAAATATATACAACAAGGCAATGTTTTCCCCGTGGCACTGAAGGTAGGGGAACACAAGGGATAATTTTACAGTTATCATGAGAATCCAACACAGGGGAGAACAAACAACAACAAAACAGTGGAGTATGCATTATTAAAGTCTTGCTTGACAATTAGTCATTTGGGCTATGATCCAATGTGCTGTTATAGGCGATTATGAACAATTAAAATCATTGTGCCGGATTGCAGTATTGCAGTCCACTGCTATAGAGCTGCATTAGTTGTGGAGCAGCAAGTAGGGGTTGCCACTGCCACCTCCACAATCGATGCCTAGTAAGAAAATCAGAGCAGCATATCTTTGTGTCCCTGTAAAGCAAATCCTCTCTCCAGTACCTCCCTTTCAGCGGAGGCAGTCAAGTTTGCTTTTACTTGGATGGAATCTGATGGGCCAAGAGATGCTAGAGCATATTGAAAAGTGGCTGCATTGAACTGTACCTCCACCTCTTCTGTGCTAGTCAGTGCCACCGCTGGGTCTGCATCACTGATAGGTGAAAAAGAACTTACACACTGTGGCAAGACTTCAAATGTTGATGCCCATCACTCCATTGACAAAAGTACTCTCAAAAGTACTCACTGTAAAATTTGATCATTGATTTGATGGCAGTATTTTTTTTTTTAGATAGTTGGATGTGGTGTCTGAAACTCTTATTGAATTGCTTCCACATTGATGCTGTGACGGATCGAAGGGAGACTTGGATTTTTCAGGGAAATTAGGTCTACCAGAAATTTCATGGCATATAGAGGCTTGGGGTAAAAGTTCAAAACAACAGGAATTTATTTATAACAGAAAGGCAGGATGAGGGGATAGACAGGTAAACTTGGATTTCACAAAGGTATTAGGAGATTCCAAAATGTAACAGAGAGTAGGCACTTCACAATAATATATATATATATATTTACACAAGAGAGGTTTGGTTCATCTATGTGGCTTCTATGCAGTCCCACATTGGGACTGCGCAGGCTTAGGCCAGCCACGGATAAGATTTGTTAGCTTCTAGCAAAATCTAAAAGAGAGTGCTCCCCCCTCCCCTTGGGGCATGCAATCTCCCCGCCCATGGTCACATGACCCAAGGAGGAGGGAGCACTCTTCCCTCCAGTTCTCTTTCTGCTGCCATGGAGAGAGAACGTGTCAGCACTTCTCTCTAGCCATGGAGCCCAAAAAAGCTCCACTTTTCAAGAAATGCACTGTGTGTGGTACTAAGATGGCGAAGAATGATACCCACACTGAATGCCTCCTTTGTCTGGAGGAAGGCCACATTCTGGCAGCTTGTAAAAGTTGTTCCAAACTCACCAGCAAGGCCTTGAAGGTTCAGTCGACTCGGTTACTTTCTCATCTCTACAGAGTCGCTTCGCCCACGAGATCGTTCTGCTGAACCGAGTACTTCGGTAAGTCCCAATCCGAAGTGGGACCTACTACAAAAAAGTCCAAAAAAGTTGGCCCTTCTAAGAAACCTTCCTCCGTCGTTATTCAGCCAGCAAAGTTTATTGCTCTGGTTTCTCAAGATGGCCCGGCGTCGATCACCTTCGAGGTCCCCGAGGACCCCAAGCCAAGTCGCCTCGCTCGCCTCGTCTGTCTGAATCACGAGCTCCCGACGAAGCTGCACAGCAGCCCATTACCATTGAGGATTCGCCTCCTCGTTCCCTGGCTACCCCCTCGGTTCCGTGTCCGAGCAGGGCCCAGGAAGACTTGGCTGAGTGTAAACAGCACCTCCTTCACCTCTATAAAGATGTGCCTCCGGTGCTTGCAACGTCCCCACAGCCTGATGATAAAGGGCCTCGGGCAGAACCTACAGAGCTCCAGGTCGGTGCCAATCAACCACCCCATCCTGTGAGTGTTCAACAGGACTCCCAGCGTTCAGTTGAAAGGAACCAAGCGGAGTCTCCAAAGGGTTCATCCCATCTCGAGCCTGGCCAACGGCCTCGGCGTCGATCGACTTCTCGACACCATTCCCGATCCCTGGCTTCGTCCGGATCCACTCGGCGTCGGTCGAACTCTCGCCATCATTGATCTACCCGTCGGAACCGATCTTCTTGACGTGCAGCTGATCGTCGGAGTCGATCCGCTTCCTGCAAACGCCGGCCATCTTCTCGTCGGAGCAGATGCCGTAGTCGGAGTCGATCCCATCGTCGGAGCCATTCCTCCCGTCGGAGTCGTTCATCCCGTCGGAGCTGATCCTATCATTGGAGCCGTCGGAGCCCATACAGTCATCGGCGCCGATCCATTTCTCGCCGCTCCCGACCTCATCGCTCTTCATCCAGACAGTCTTCTTCAGGTCACAGCCATTCATCCCGCTCACGTACTCCGGCCGTTCAACAACACCAGTCATCATCTAAGCAGTCAGTCTCCGGACATTGCTGTTCACTTCACCCACATGGTCCAGTTGTTCAACCTCGCCGTTCTTCATCCAAACAGCCAAACACCGGACATAGCTGTTCACTTCGTTCATGCAGTCCGATCATTCAGAGGCACCGCTACTCCTCTAGGAGCCGGTCTCCCTCTCGTCGGCATCGAGAGGTTTCTTGACGCCTATATCCTACTCTTTCCGTCTACTCGGGCTCTTCGGTCGACCGTTGTTGTCCTCACCGACGCTCTCGGTCACGTTCGCCCTCTGGAGGCTCTCGTCGGCGCTGACACACGCCGTCTCGCTGTCCTGATGACCATTCCAAGGATTCCATTCGTCCAAGGCAAGAGTCGCTTCGCAAGCCTCCCCTTTCCAGGTCTCCTTCTATGTCAAGGGACACTGATCCATCAGAATATGACACCTCCTTGTCTCCTGATGAGGATGAGGAATCCCATACTTCTGCTCCCTCACCTGAGGACACTGTTAGGGACTCTAAGCCGCTCTCTCCTATGGGAGATGTCCGTTTATATGCGGAGCAGCTTATTCGCATGGCGAAAGCTCTCAAAATTGAGTTTAAACCGGAAGACTCCGGTCCTATAGATGATATTATGGATATCCTCCATAACCCTGATGTAGGCCCCGTGGCCCTTCCTATCATAAAGAGCATTCTGGAAGTGATCCGTAACAACTGGGCTAAGCCTGCTTCGGTCCCCTCTTCCACCAAACGAGTAGAGAATCTTTACAAGATTCGCAGGGAAGGTGGAGAATATCTTTACCAGCATCCCCCTCCTAATTCCGTAATAGTGGAGGCTTTACCTGGTAAATATAGGTCTGGAGCACACTCCTCCCCACAGGATAAGGAGGGCCGTAAACTAGATACCCTTGCCAGAAAAATTTACACTTCCTCTGCTGTGGGCCTTCGCATTTCCAATTTCCTTGCCATCATGGCCAGGTATCAATACTCCCTCTGGGATCGTATATCCCCTCAAATCTCCATCCTTCCCAACGATCAATGTCCCTCGGCAGTAGCCATTCAGTCTGAAGGCATGTCCCTCGCAAGGCAACAGCTTACAGCGGCACGCCATGTGGCGGATTCCTCTAGTAAAGCCATTGCTTCTGCCATTGTCATTCATAGGCATGCCTGGCTGCGCCAGTCTGCTCTTCCCTATGACACTCGAGCCGTATTGAGGACCTTCCTTTTGAAGGGACGTCCTTGTTCAGCTACCAAACTGATACTTTCCTGGATCGCGTGAAAAAGAACAAAACAAATGCCTAATCCTTAGGGATTGCTCTCCAAGCTCCCGACTTTAAGCAGCTATAACTTACGTTTTGGGTGGCATGCATATCTATGGTACGAGAAGGAAAAGGTAAACAAAGAGTTTAATATTCATATAATTAGAACTGGACTTTTCCAGATTTGGAAAAAGTATAGAAGGGTTTTAGAAAATAAAACGCCAGGATGGGTCAATCCAGTAGAAGCTCATATGAGAAGGGGAATACAATTAAATTTAGAAATAGGTATTTATAGAAATATTATTGACTGGAAAGATGGAAAATTGATTTTAAAAAGCAGGGAAGAGCTTGAAATAAAAGATTGGTTTTTGTATTATAGGTTAAGAGATATATTTAATAAAGATAATCATTATGGATTAAATAAAAAATCTGAACTAGAGACAATATTGATAAAAGGAAATAAGGGATTGATTGGCAGAATATATAAACTATTAATTGTGACTAATTTAGAACAAGAAAGAATTAAACCAGTTATGATTACATGGATGAAGGATTTAGGATTTAATATTGAACTGGAAAGATGGGAAATTTTATGGAAGAGAGAATTTAAATTTACAACAACCAATGAAATAAGAGAGAATCTTTATAAAATGTTCTATAGATGGCATATAACTCCAGTGATGTTATCTAAAATGAATAGAGGAGATACTGGATTATGTTGGAAATGCCAGAAGGAAAGAGGTACATATATGCATGTATGGTGGTCTTGTAAGAAAATTAAAAGTTTTACGAAAAAAGTATTGAGAGAAACGAATAATTTGATTATTGATAGAGTAAAGAGGAAGTCAGTGTTTTGCTTACTGGGAATTCTAAAAATATGAAAGATAATGATAGGGTTATTTGTCAATATAGTTTTGCTGCTGCAAGAATTGCAATAGCTAAGGTTTGGAAGCAAGCTAATAAACCATCAATCACGGACTGGAGAAATAAAATATGGATGTATATGAGGATGGCCAAATTAACGGAATTCCTACACGGAAAAGATATGGAAGAATTTAAAAAAACATGGTTTAAGGCCGCCTCATACTGGGATAATTTGGCAAAAATTGATTTTACATTATTAATTAACGAGATATAGAAATTAGTTTTAATAATATTGTACTCTCTGTGTAACAAATATAATAAATACTGTCTAGACACTTCTTCGGAAGTTGGGTGGAGGGTCACTTATTTCTTTGGTGGGTGGAGGGAGTAGGGGTATCTTTTTGAATAATAATTAAGAATTTTGATAATGAAAAATCAAGATATATAGATACTCTTTTGTATTTTGTATTTTTTATTGTATTGTATTGTTTGTTTTTTATGTTATGCTATTAAAATTAATAAAAAATTATTTTAAAAAAACCAACCTGGGTCTTTTGGTTAACTTTTCTAAGTCTAAGCTTGTACCTGCACAACTACAAACCTTCATTGGAGCGCAATTAGATGCTTTCCAGGCCAGAGCCTTCCTCCCTGTACAGAGAGCTCGCGCCATTCAAAAAATGGTGGCTAGCTTCACAAAAAAACGGTTTCAAACGGCCCATTGTATTCAGAAATTGTTAGGCCTCATGGCCTCTACCACGGCCGTGGTAGAGTTTGCGAGGCTCCGTATGCGCCCGCTCCAAAACTGGTTCTTCCGGGTGTTCAGGCTCAATGTTGATCCCCAATACAAACGCCTTTCCGTTCCTAGACACGTTATTTCCTCCTTACAATGGTGGGCACACGATGCCAACATCCTCTCAGGTGTCCCCTTTCAGCGCCCTTCTCC
Source organism: Euleptes europaea (assembly GCF_029931775.1). Taxonomy (NCBI): domain Eukaryota; kingdom Metazoa; phylum Chordata; class Lepidosauria; order Squamata; family Sphaerodactylidae; genus Euleptes; species Euleptes europaea. Next base: position 38,033,523 of record NC_079315.1, on the reverse strand, counting down.
TCAGAAGTACTTGTTCACAGACGCTTCCCTGTCAGGATCGGGGGCTCATTGTGGTGACCTTACAGCCCAGGTTATTTGGTCGTCCCTAGAATCCCGGTTGCACATCAATTTGTTGGAGCTGCGTGCCATCCGTCTTGCTCTGTCTTCATTCACAGGGCACCTGGATGGACAGCACATTCAGATTACCACAGACAGCTCCACCGCCCAGTTCTATATAAACAAGCAGGGCGGCACAGGGTCCGTTTCGCTATCCAAGGAAGCCAGCGACATCTGGGAATGGGCCATAGATCACCGCGCTACTCTCTTAGCGATTCACATTGCGGGGAAGAGCAATACACTAGCAGACGCTCTGAGTCACCTTCCCAATCAAGCGCATGAGCTCACCCTGAGCAGCGATTGTCTCCATCAGATATTCCGCCTGTGGAGTTATCCGCAAGTAGACCTTTTTGCCACACACCTCAACTCAGTGTGTCCCAAATTCTATTCGAAGGCTGGAGCCAGCCCGGGCTCAATGGGAGATGCCTTTCAGGCAGTTTGGAACGGGGCTCTGTTTTACCTCTTTCCCCCATTCCCTCTACTTCACAAGGCCCTAGCCAAGGTGAACCACGACAAGACAGATGCCATCATTGTCACTCCGTTTTGGCCCAGGAGGTGGTGGTTCGCAGTGCTCATGTCACTTGCACAAGGGAATTACATTCTTCTTCTGAAGAATCCCTCCCACTCCCTCTCGGATCTGCAACTTGCGGCCTGGAGGGTACTACCCCAGGGCAGTGGTCTGACAGGGTAGCTAAGGTTCTGCTGCATTTGTTAAAGTCTTCCACACAGCGGTCCTATGACACTAAATGGAGACATTTTTCTGCTTGGGCTGTTATAAATATTTCACCTATCAATTGCCCACTGTTGTGTTTGATTACCTTCTATCTCTCAAAGATGATGGTTTATCTAATTCTTCCATTAAAGTTTATTTAGCCGCAATATCGGCTTTTCACCCAGATATTGACTCCTCCTCAGTTTTTTCTCACCCCCTTTCCAAAACGTTTTTGAAGGGTCTCAATAACTTGTACCCTCCTGTCACTCCACCAGTTCCCCAGTGGAGTCTCTCCTTAGTCCTTTCACAGCTCATGCGACCTCCGTTTGAGCCGTTAGCTACTTGTGAATTGGCCCTACTATCCTTCAAGGCGGCCTTTTTAATTGCCATTACCTCGGCAAGGAGGGTGAGCGACATCTCAGCACTGTCACATTCCCCTCCTTATACTAAGTTCCACTCGGTTAGAGTAGTATTGAAGCCTAAGATTTCCTTTTTACCTAAGGTCGTTTCAGCCTTCCACCTTACCCAGGACATTGTACTTCCTGTTTTTTCCCTCACCCATCCTCCGATGCTGATAGGGCATTACCTTCCCTAGATGTCTGCAGAGCCCTTCTTTTTTACATTAAAAGGTCTCAGAACTTACGTAAAGATGTCAACCTTTTTATTTGCTTCGGCGGGCATCACAAAGGTCGTCGTGCTCAGACCCTCTTGAGGTGGATCACTTCAACCATCAAGGTGGCATATGAGTTTGCTCACCAGGAGTGCCCTCCTATGATCAAAGCGCATTCTACCAGAGCGTATGCGGCTTCCATCGCCTTCTCCTCTAAGATAGATCTCCGGGACATCTGTAAGGCTGCTACCTGGTCCACGCCCTCTACGTTTATGAAACACTACACTATGGATGTGGACTCGGCAAGAGATGCAGCCATGGGACATGCCGTATTGCAGTCTTTATTTTGGTGACTGTCGCACACCCACCGTCCTGGTAAGCGAGCTCGCTACTCTCCCAATGTGGGACTGCATAGAAGCCACGCAGATGAAAAACAGAGTAACTGAAAAACACCTGTAACTGAAAAACACCTGTAACTGTTGTTCATCTGGTGGATCTTCTATGCAGGCACACATCCCTCCCTCCTTCCCCGCTGTGGGACCTGTCCGCTAAACCAGTGGTTGGTTCCGTGGCGGCAGGTTGGAGAACTGGAGGGAAGAGTGCTCCCTCCTCCTTGGGTCATGTGACCGTGGGCGGGGAGATTGCATGCCCCAAGGGGAGGGGGAGCACTCTCTTTTAGATTTTGCTAGAAGCTGACAAATCTTATCCGTGGCTGGCCTGTGCCTGCGCAGTCCCAATGTGTGCCTGCATAGAAGATGCACCAGATGAACAACAGTTACAGGTAAGTGAAACTCTGTTTTTCTTGTCGATGGTATGGCTAAATTCACTTCAGGATGCTAGATCTTGGTCTTCGCTGAGAGACTTGTTTTTGTTGTCAGTTTCTTGTTTAGATTTCACTTGAGTTGACTTTAAAACACACTCCAGTTTCAGTAACTGGAGTAAGGTCCAGTTACATGACACTCTTCACTAGTTTAACACTAGTTTAAGGTCCAGTTACATGACACACTTCACTAGTTTAACACCTAAATTGGACTGGGATTACTCAGGACTCTAGAGATTAATTCTCCTCAACCTTACTTAGGGATCACTCAATACACCTGAGATGACTTCCCTCTCCCTGGTTTTTGAGAACTCTCTTTTTCCTCAGAGCTAATTCCCAATGTCAAAATCCAGATGCATTCTATTCACTCAGAGTTAATGTCCTTATGACCCAGTTGCTGATGCTGTATTAATCAAACAACTTAAAATCGTGTTCCTTTATGTTTCACTCCTGAGGACTAATCCTCACAAAGCAAACAGCTGCCGCTAGCTTCTCAGAGATCTGCCCATGCTGAACTTTGGAGCCGATGTGCCCCTCTCACTGACTGAGAGCTGAATGTAACTTTCACTAGCCACTCCCAGGACTCCCTTTAGCTGTCAATCAACTGCCTCTAAGACAATAACATAATACTAGAACGCGGGGTCATCTGCTGAAGCTGGAGGGTGACAGATTCACAACATATAAAAGGATGTATTTCTTCACACAACACATACTGTATTTTTCGCTCCATAAGACGCACCTGACCATAAGACCCCCCCAGCTGGCCATCAGATCGGGGAACGACAGCTCGCGCCGTCCCAACTCGCCCAGCGGGCTCTGTGCGGGCCCACCTGCCTCCCAGCTGGCCGTCGGGGCGGAAAACGCCGGCTCGCGTCGTTCCAGTGCGCCCAGCCGGCTGGCGGGAGGGGAGGGGTCCCTCCGTCCGGCTCTGGGAGTCCCGGATGGACCGGGCTAGGGTCCATAAGAAGCACATTCACTCCATAAGACGCACAGACATTTTCCCTCACTTTTGAGGAGGAAAAAAGTGCTTCTTATGGAGCAAAAAATACGGTAGTTAAATTGGGGAATTCCCTGCCCCAGGATGTGGTGATGGCTGCCAACTTGGAAGGCTTTAAAAGGGGAGGAGGAGGAGAGGGTTCATGGAGGAGAGGGTATTCATGGCTACTAATAAAAATGGATACTAGTCATGATGCATACCTATTCTCTCCAGGATCAGAGGAGCATGCCTATTAGATTAGATGCTTTAGAACACAAGCAGGATAATGCTTCTGCAGTCGTCTTGTTGGTGGGCTTCCTAGAAGCACCTGTTTGGCCACTGTGTGAACAGACTGCTGGACTTGATGGACCTTGGTCTGATCCAGCATGGCCTTTCTTATATTCCTGGTTTCTGTTGCCTTCTTCACAAATGCTCACGCAAAATATAGCATAGAGCATTTTTTGGGACAACTTCTGAGGACCATTACAGACATTACTTTTCTGAAGGTTGAATCACCTCTTTTGCTGCATGGAAACAGGTTGAGATGCCAACTATACTTGCATGTCAGAGAAAATAATGTGAGAGTTATGCATACAGAGCTCTTCTGTACATTGAATAATCATGCTTGAATTCATGTGTATGAAATCTTTCACTAATAGGGGTGACATTTGAGGCACCAGCATGCATACAGCAGTTACCTATGACCTGGTTAAATATGTTGCAAGCTGGTAAAAAGTATTATCCATGAGCCATTGTGTGTTGCCATTTAAATAGACTCTCAGCTGCTACATGTCCCCTATTAGCTTGCCAGAAAACTGTAGCCCAGACATACACTGCACTCTACCTGCAACTGAGGGTCTAGCTGGTGCCTGCGATGTCATATGGATAAATTATTTTTGTCTGCCCATATTGCGTTTAAATTGGACCAAATTTATAGACATCCTTGAATGTGCCATTGCCAATATGGAACCAAAGTCTAAATCTGTACCAAAATGCAGGATTAAAGTGAAGACAAAAAAAAAAAGGGAACCATGGACATGATCAGGAGTATATATACAGACTGTGGGTAAGATTGGTCTTTTTAACTGGATTTCTATATGGTGTTGAGAAGCTCTACAAATATGATTTGTAATATAATATAATATAATTTTTAGAACTGTCTGAATGAACATACTAGAGTTAGTCCAAAGTCAGTTCACAAGTGTATTATTTTCCATTTGTTGCTCTTACATACTATACACTCAGTGAAAGTTGTTGCCAGGTTTGTATGTGCCTATCCAGATTGGCCCATATTTCCTATATTACAGGTTTGGGGAGGTTGGGGGTTTTTTGCTTCTGATTTCTACCAAGACTACAGTCACAGCTCAGAGGTATTCATAATAAGCTATTTTGAGGACCCCACTTGAATGATCTGGGAAATGTATTGATCATAAACACATTTTTTTTCTTAATGGTTAGACTTTGGCCACAGAGCTGCAGCGTAATGTGAAGGAGATCAGAGCACGAATAAGGCATACTAAAAAAATACAACAAGAGAAAAAATACAGCAGTGGCATTTCAAAAGAGTCAGTTCACCGGGCCCAGTACTTGGCTGCATCTATCCTTAATATTTCAAAGACTGACTTGGATGATATACTTGATGTTGAAGATGATGAGGTAAGCTATTGTTCAGTCTTGATTCTGCTAAGAATCAAGGTCAGATCTTCAGTTGGATGGGCACAGCTAAATTTAAATCTGTTTTTACTAAGATAAAACCCAGTTCAGTTGCACAATTTGCCATCTTCCTTTAGAGCAGTTGTGCCATGCTGTTCTCTAAACCAGTGGTTCTCAACCTTTTTCCAACCATGGCCCCCTTCTGGCATTGTTTCCTTCCTGTGGCCTCCCTGTCCTACCAGTAGAAAGGTAGCTATTTAAATGTTTTGTTTGTAAAGAGCCAAGGAACAAAGAAGCATAAAGAGCCACACAAAATGCACACATGCAGTTCTTATTGGGAAACTGAAATTTACAAAAAATACCCCACAAAAAGGGAATACAACTTGCTAATAAACAACAATGTTCACATACAAGGGAGGACAAAGCCTCTACCACTGTTGCACAAGATTACAGTGATACAAAAATCCACAGTTGCAAACAATGCATAGAAGTGCAATGAACAAAGTCATGTGTTAGGTTTTCATGTGTTTCTGTTTTCTTCACTTCTCACTACCCTCTGTGGCCCCCTAGTCTCATACCGTGGCCCCCCATTTATGCAGTTTTCACCTGTGGCCCCCTTGGAATATCCTGGGGCCCATCGGGGGGCCATATGGCTCCAGATTGAGAAGCACTGCTCTAAACCTTCCATGTTTGGTAGGATTTGCTTCCTATTAAGGGAGGAATTCTACAGTGCAATCTTGTGCAGAGTTACTCCAGTCTAAGCCTATTGATTTCAGTGGAACTGCATGGGATTGCACTGTTCAGATGTCTGATGACAACTTTCTATGATAATGATTAAGGTTTTTAGCTATGGTCGTGAAACTTTATTCCCAAGTCCTGAGAGTTATTCATTAGCTGAATACCATATACATATTTCCCAAAAGATTAAATAAAATCACAAGTTAAATGCTTCTCTCTCAATGAACTTTAACTGCATGATTTTAGTTGAATTATGTGTGTATACCTATCTTTTGCATTTCCGTGTCCTTTACCATTTTAGGCTGGGGTCCCCTATCTATCTGGCAGCCTCTTAATTTTCTGTTCTAATTCATGTCACAACACTGAGCATGTGATGTATGGATGCTAATGAAACAAGTATACTCTACAGCACTGGTTCCCAACCAGGGGTCCGTGGACCCCCAGGGGTCCGCGAGAACTAAATTAAGGTCCGCAAAACAAAGTTATAAACCCATAATAAATTAATATTTTCAATTAAAAGTTCTCTATTATAAAATATATATTCAAATATTATTCTAAGTTTAATGTTTAACTAACAGTTATGATTAAAGTTTATTTTCAAATTCTTGGAATTTTTATTTTGAACCTTGGGTTTCTGCACCGAACAAAAAAGTCCTAGTGGTCCCTGGTCAAAAAAAGGTTGGGAACCACTGCTCTACAGTGAACAACTTGCAAAGATGGTACAGAGAGTGGTGTTAACACACACCATCATACTTGAGGCATGTCCCTTTAGCTTACTCTTTTCCATCCTTCTCACAGTGTCTCTTGCGCTCTTGTGCCTTTTAAAAATTGTGCCATTTTGATTACCACATTAAAACACCCTATATAATTGCTTCAATATAAGAAGCTACTTCAAGATAACCCTAAGCTCTTCCTATGTCTAATCAGAACAGTGGCTGCTTCATAGCCACTTCTGACTGTTTTCAACCTCCACTCAATTAACTGAATACATTTTAATTCAATATTATGAGTATTTCTGTTATGTAATAAAGTCACCTTAAAATAATAAGGCAGGATTGCTAGGAAACAGAGGGCCAAACAAAATGTTTTTAAAAAGGTCACACACATCGATACTCCACATGGAGCAGCAAAATCAAGGGGAAAGAACTCCCCCTCCACTATGTTTTTTCATGGGGGAAAACGGCTTGTGGGAGACAGGAACCCTTCCTTTCCACCCTTGGTGACATTCCGAGCCTGTTTGGGCTCTCCTTTTTTTTAGAAGCCGTTCCCCACAGGTGTTATATAAACCCTGCAACTTGTTTCCCAGGAACAAGGAAGAAATGGAGTTGCCTTTCCAATAGTAAACGGTCAAAGTTCCATCCCCACCAAGTTTTTCACTACTGCTCTATAACTTCCTGGATCTGGATTGTAGGTTGTAAAGGGCCTGCCGGTTTCACCCACTGATAGCTCAGAACTGCTGGAGCTAAGCTGCTGCCTCACTGCCTCCCAGGTTTACAGGAACTTGAGCAGGGTGGTGCTTCACTCCACTTTAGCTGTTGCCTGGGAGAGGCAAGTCTTCTCTCCCCACCCATCTCCCTGCATGGGTTGCTGCTGCAAAGCAAGATGGCTTTCTTGGCTACAGGAAGATTCTAGAAACTCTTCCACACTGACAGATTATGCACCAATATTTCATTTTTAGGTAACGGAACAGATCAAAAGAGAACATGAAAATGACAAGGAATGGATGAGTTACTTACAGAAGCTTCTGGAAGGACAGGTATTCAATTGGCTTATAGCTTATTTGGTGGCAAATATTGCTTGTTTAATGGGAAAGAGAATCTCTTCCTACTACAGTACCTTATAGTAAGTCAGGCCATTCATCCAGCAAAGTCAGTATTGTCTACTTTGACTGGTAGCGGCTCTCCAGGTCTTTCATGGCACCCATTACCTGATCCCTTTTTAACTGGAGATGCTGGGGATTGTGTCTGGGACCCTCTGCATGTCAAGCAGATGTTCCACCACTGAGCTATAGTCCCTCCCCTAATATTATCATCCACTCTCAGAATCTCAAGCCATAAAATGAGAATGTGGTGCAGGCTGGGCCCAGAGTAGTACTCTGCTGCTTTCCTAGACAGCAACCCTTCTCATTGGAAAATGGGAAATTGCCAAAGAGGCCATTGCATCATCCCAAAGGTGTTGCAAGGGATTCTCCCATTTCCAGATGAGCGAGGTGCCTGTCGGGTGAGTGAGGAACCTCTCCTGGGCTCAGGGAGTGATCTAGCTGGTCCAAAAGCACTGTGAAAAGTGCTGCATCTCATTCAGCTAACATGGGCTCCCCATGGGAAAACAGAGGTTACAATGAAATTGATCTCTATGATAATTTCACCATGAAAAATTGCCACTACATCAAATGTAGGCTGCAGACAAATCCTCACCTAGAAGCTCTCGTTTGCGTGGTTGCTGCTTGTTTCCTACTTAGAAGGACACCTGCCAGGTGAGAAGCCACACTGTGCCAGCCTAACACGATGCAAGGAGAACACAGAAGATGGCTGGATCAACAGATGGGACTGTTGGATGTGTCCTGAGCCATCTCTGGTTATTATAACAATATTTAAGAAAGAGGAGGGCAGTTGGATAGCGCTAGAGCTCTTCACTTACATATATGAAGTTCAGGAACAGGTTTATAGTACAATCCTATGCAGAGTTACTCCAGTCTAAGCCCATTGAAATGAATGGGCTTAGACTGAAGTAACTCTTCTTAGGACTGCACTGTTAATTACCCAGATGTTTAAATAAATGTCTTTAAGAGTTACAACTGTTAACTTTAAGAATTACAACAATTGTTCCTGAGAACTATTTTCTATTAAAGGGGCTTTTCAGTAGAATAAGGGAAAGTCTGAAAATCACATTTGTTTGAGCTAACTTTACGGATGGAAAATAAAACATCTAGGGAGAAAAGCATACATCTTGGCAACATATTAATTAAATTATTTAATCTATCTGTATCCTTGGTGGAGAGAAAAGGATCCATTCTCTCATATGTCTTAGGAAAAAGAGATTTTTTTATTATGTGCCTTTAAAGTTAGTAGTTGATATGGACACCTGAGGAGTTCATGGGTTTTGGTGACCTTTTACTATGGACCTGTTTCCAGTCAATTCATGTTTTCCTCACAGCCAGACAGCTGTTTATTACCGTGTCTTCCCGCATTCTCTACAATATTTTCTACTGAGACCTCAAGCAGCTTGTTAGTGGGAAGTAAATATTGATTTGGCATCCTGTCAATGCAGAAAGAATGAAAACATTTCCACTAGAGGCCCCTCAAACATTTTCCTATCGACATTTTCTGGGCAGAGTGGAAAGCTGCATAGAGGATGACAAGGCTGAGACTAGTTGAAATCCCTGAGGGGTCCATTGAGACTGCCGCTGTGACCTGTGTGATACTTTTTCTTCTCTTTCAAGTCTTTTTTTTTAATACACACACAGTCTGCTGGGATGCTCCCCTCTTGTAAGTGATCAAGGGCAGCTTATTGGCAGGTGAGAGCCCTGCTTTTCTAGTCATAGCCAGCTTTTGTTTCAAGATGGCTGACAGGATAAACTGTATCTTAAAACTTCTTTCCAGTGTAATTTTTATTTATCTTCTTAATTTTACCTACGTGTTTCTAAAAATCTGGAGGAAATTTTCCTTTAAAAAATAACCTTTATGACAAACATATTTTGGTGTTTGCTATGTGTGTAGTGTAAAATACACATGTTGTTTCATTTCTGAGTAGGTGAAAGGAGAAGTTGTAAATAGCTTTCAGTTAGTATCATGGGGTATAAATGAAGTAAATAATAAATAAATAATCAGAAAATACACGTTGCTAAAAAAGTTGACAATACTTGTGTTGCCTACAGAGCATAGATAAATGAACCTTCAGTTAATAGAAAGTGTGAATGATGCAATCCTCTTAGAAAGTGGGTACACACACTACTCTGGTGATCTCTTAACTGGGGTTAAAGGATCAGGAGCTTTGACCATGGAATCAGTCTCTCCTCTCCTGTTCCCCTTTCCTCTGGCACCCTGCATCTGACAACCTTAGCCCTGGTTAAGTATGACATGGCTATTGATGTTCACTGTGATTAGAGCTAACCAGGGTTGATTCTTAGCCAGGCTTTCAAATTAGTTAGAAATTCCTCATTAAGATAGAATCCTGGTTAGCATTACTATAGTTTACACTGATGGATATAGCACTTAACTGTTGGGAAAGAAAAGGCGGAGGAACAGGAGAGAGGCGCAAACCCACTGTCCCCTCTCAGTTTCTTAACTTTGGTTAAAAGATCACCCTGTTCTCTGCATCCTTCTTTGAGATCTCTTTTTTTCTCTTCTTCCCCGGCTATTAAAAGTCTTTAGCAGAGCTACTACACCCTTCTGAGAGTCCACTGAAGTCAAGGGGAGCAAAAATACCATATAATGCAGCCTTGAATTAGGAGAAAATTGTCAGTCAGTCACGAGAGTTCTCCTTCCAGTTTAGAGGCCAGGTGTCTTTCATTTGGCCTATGTTTATGAAAATATGTTGCAGTATCAGCATGGAAGCCCCTGAAAGTCATTTCTCTGTGGGGGATGCTACTGTGTGCTCCAACCAAGTTTTGTACAGAGCTTTGGCACTAGCAGCACAAGCTCCTGGCAGATACCAGCATTAAACTGCTATTTCTGCTCTGGACACTGGGCACAAGGTAAGCCGATTACCCATGTAAGACTTAAGTTTCCATACAAGACATTTACAGTAGTTGTGTGATATACTGGGCTTGATCCTCCCCCCCCACACACACACACATACAATCCACCTTTCTTTTCCAAACAAAATGTCTTGCAGCAAAGTACATGAGATCACTTAATACTGAAGTTTGATATAGTGTCTTCTTGTGCCATTGAGCCTGGCCTCTGGAACATAATTGCCCAACAGTATTGATTTAATTGCCTAGGTTTATTTGTGGACTCCTAATTATTGACTGGAGGTAAATTTAATGGAGAAACCTTTATGAACATGGGGAAACTGCTGCTGTTGCTGTTATACATAAATGAACTGCATCACATCCCTTTAGATCATTTTTCAAGCTAATTTTATTCCACTGTGACAGTATGATAACATTTAAAATGTCATACAACGTTTTACTTTTATTGCTGACATGCACCATTTTACTGCCAGATTAGAATTTGGGGAAGGGGGCTCACGGTGAATATTAGTTGTTCTTTATTGTCATTTAAAGATTCCCCTGGAGTGTAAGTATGAGCCCTGGCACACCTCTGTCTTATGGTCTTTCTCCACCTGCGTTTTCTATCATGTTAGTGCCTGAAAGGGGCAGAATTTTTGCCTCCTTTAGAAAATTATTAATGCTATTGTTGATTGATAAATACCGTGTCTCTCGACAGCTGCTGAACAACTGCATTTGCATAAAGTGGCCTCCCATATGAGAGAGATTACAGGCAGTTCAAAGAGTTCAATATTTAATTGGATCATCGTTTTTTTTCAGTAACCAAAGTAATCTTTGCCATTTCAAGTGGGGAAGATTTTTTCATTTTAAAAATGTAGGTATTTTTAGTTGGGAAAATCTTGGAGTGGATCCAGGGGAGGAAAATGCCTCAGACCTCTGGAAACAGAAGAAATATAGTATGTTCAATGTCCTTCCCTGGCAAGGACACATGTGCAGCTTTTGATCTGCTGCTAGTACACAAAACCTGAAACATCCTGTGACATACGTAGCTGGTACATGTAATTGTTAATATGTTCTTCACAAGTCTATAGCCAGTTTTGACAAAGATTAGATTTTCACTTCAGTACTTCTAGAAGTTAAAATTTAAAAATCTCATTACTGAATAAAGTTTAGGAAAAGACAAAATAGTGTATAGCAAGTATCTGAAATGGGATAAATGAACACTGCATTTTATTTGTTATTTGTTGTTCAAAATAAACTCATGATATTTACAAGCCTGACTTGAATATCTGGGGCTGGCAACCCAAGAATTGGCTGAGAGTCAGCAATCAGGACACAACAATCAAGTAAAAGCTGGTACAAAGCTTGGCCATTCTCTTTGATTTGGTACTAGACTGAAACTTAAATCCTGTGATTTGAAGTGCTGGCCACATCTTATGCAGCTCATAGTTTAGCCATCCTGATCCAGAGTCACCTTGCCATGTATAAGAGGAAGTATAAGAACTGCTCTGAGCCCAACCTTGGTTGGGATAGAGAGTGGGATACAAATTCAATGAATAAATAAATGAATAAACAAACAAATAAATGTCAGACCAAGCTCCAGCAAAGTTAAGGGCAAATGTCTGGAAGAGAGTCAACTGGGGTAAAGCCAATATACAACCAAAAGGAGGCTAAGCAGAAGCAAAGAAGAAACATATATCTTCAGTAAGGGCCAGGAACAAGTAACAACAACAAAAAAAAAATCCTTCTTGTACATGCATTAATCTAGATGGGACGCATTGGGTGGGTTGTCTTCCTCTGATCACACTCCCACTGAGAGAGGGTGGGAAATACCCACAGCACTATGCCCTTGGTTATCAGGCACTCCTTGTTATTGTTTAAGGCAAATTTGCATAAAGAATCAGGCTGTAGTAGGCCCCTTTCTTTTTCTGTTCCTTTGCTCATTATTTTCAGACATGATTCAGACAAACCAGAAGATAAGAGCAGGGGTGAGAAGGCGTGGCAGTAGTCATATAAATGAACCCCCAATTGTAGTATGCCATTGCAGCTATTGCAGCCACTTTGGGAAGACTATCTGTTTTTTTGTTTTTCCCAACATGCTCCTTGGGCCCAACTCTAATCAGCTTTGTAACATGATTGAGTAAAGGTTGTTCTGAGAGCCCTCTGGTAGCTCTTGGTACTCACAGCAAGAGGGCTTTAATAGCATTGCAGTGTTCTTTGCTGTCCCTGCAGAATTTGCTAACAGAAGATTAGTCGTTCACTTTCTGACTTCTGCCTCTTCTCCCAGGAGCCCTTACTCTCTTGAAACTCTCAGAAATTGAAGCTTCCGGTATCCTAACATTTAAAGAAACTGAAACCTATATAATAGGTAGGTTATGGAGGATTATATCCATTATATAATGAAAGCACCATTAACTACAAAGCTGTCACAGACTTAGGCAAAACAGTTTTCCATTTCTTGGAGTGTTTCAATAACGTAATGCGATACGAACTCGGCAGTTGTATGGCATACGAAGAGTGGTTCTGCATTACATCACACACAACTAACTAAACAGAGAAGCAGATACATTTAAAATGGACCCACGATACTCGGTACTGGATAAAAAAGTATTTGGGTGGATTTTTTTTTTTACACGGTATCACCAGTCATTAAACAACATGGCCATGCAACAACACAGGAAAGAAACATTTACTTTTTAAAATACGTTTAAACTCTCAGGACTAGTTTTTGCGAAAGCTAGCCAGCACTTTTACCTGTTCAAACCAAAGTAGTCAAACTGCAGGATCTACTGGTGTGGCAAGTGGAGAGGCGAAGGGGCAAAGGATGGGAAGGAGAGCAGCATTTTCATTCTGTCCCATTTCCTCTGCTATCTCAGTGCTATCCTCATGCACATGTAGTGGGTAGAGGGAGCAGAGGGCATCCTTGTGTCTGTTCCACTTTGAATACAGTTAGTAGTAATCCTCACCTAAGAAAAATTCACATTGCCTAAGAAAAATAATGAGTTTGGTTGTTCCCTAACACTGGAACTAGCATCAACTTTACTCTTGATTCTGATTCAATTGTTGTGATTACAGTTGACACATGTTAATTTCTATTGTGAAGACAGTTATTTGAGTGTTATCCAATTTACCTTTCCTTACCACTGGGACTTCGTTCGGAGTGACCTTGATGGGTAGAAGGACAGGTTATGGGATCTGAAACACACATACCTGTGCCTGCAGTTTGATCCCTCTACCACTGAATTCAAACATCTCTTTGCTTTGACCTACATGAATTCTTTTTCTCGTTTTCCCTTCTATCATCTCATCTTCCTTGACTGTAAACCTTCCCCCCTTATTTACAGCTTTGTAGATGTTATAGTAATTATAAAGTATAGTTTACCTGATTGGTCCTTGTGTCTTACTGTTCTGTCCTATACAAACATCTTTCAATAGAATGTATAAGTGTCCCCCCCCCTTTATCCCCCAGAGGAGATAGAAGTGTCTTGGAGTGGCATTTTTCAGTGGGAAGATGGCAAGGGAGTAAGAGCTAAAGAACTCTCCATGCTGTTCTCCCCAAGCGGCTGCCTTTGTGGGGGGAGTCTTCTAAAATAATCACAAAAGCTTGTAGTTCCGTCCTTAGCTAGTGGTTAAGAGCATACAGTATCACAAAAGGAAACCTGTAATTCATAAATTCTTGACCTGTGGTTTAATTCCTAGTGAACTATCCATTAGGTTCACCTAAGTTCCACTAAAGTGAAGAGCACTTAAGTTCACTGTTCAGCACTTAGGTACCATTCATTTTAGTGGGGCTTAAGAAAGCCTAATTTGTTCTTTCTTAATTTCACCTAGTGACTGTAAATTCCACTTGACTGACAGTGTATCCAAATAGCTGGCCTCTGTTATTTAACACCATAGATTTTTATTGTAGTCTATATTTATAAAATTTAGATGCACTAAGTATAGAAATGTGTTTGATATTTTTGTTAAAAATCATTTCACATTTTTTATTTATTAAAATATTGATACCCCACCTTTCTTTGTGGTTCAAGTCAGTTCAACACATTGTGATGTGTTGCCAATTTTTTGTAAAAGGTGTGATCCTGACCACTGTGTACCCAAGACTCATTATTTTAATGCTTGTCAGTTGTATTTCACATGTCTGTCTGTGTGGTGTGTAAAACATTTCGGTAGCAGTCAAACTTTGGCTGGATTGCATAGAATGAACTCTTCTTTTTACTCGGGAATTACAAACACATAGAGGAAATCTCAGTGTATTTACAAAACCATCAATAAAAATTTGACAAGGCTCTATCGAAGATGAAGACTACAAAGATGCAGTGCAGGATATATGTCTATAAAGAGAACTAGATAAGAACATGAACACCCTCCCAGAAGCTGATAAATGTGCAAGACGTGCAACATTTCAAGCTCCTTTTCCCCTTGATTGCCATGAATGATTAAGATAGAAACATCTCCTTAAAAATCATTTTACAGTGGCAGAGCAGCCACAGAGTGTAGTGAACAGCAGGTAAAATGTAGAATGATAGGAGCTCAAGATAGCAGTGATCTAAAGCAGGATGTTATGAGGAAAAATATAGATTATCAAAAGTAAATGCAGTCTGGGTAGCAAAAGACAACTTAGAGATAATCTGAAGAGGAAAAAACCAAAGCAACTTCATACATGGTATTTCTGCTACAGGGGATGAGCTGGAAAGTGAATGTACTTAACCATGTGTACATCATACTACGAAGGTCTCTTCTACTGCCAATATGAGATAGTAGGAGAATCAGTTGGGCCCAGCTTCTACCAGATCAGTGTCCTTGTGGCAAAATAAACTTGCACATCATATTTCATATGCAGTGGTGTATATGCTTCACATATGATGCTGATGTGGTCTGGGTAAAAAGAGAGGCGCCTTATATTCCTCTTGTGAGCCTTCTATTTATTTGTTTGTTTCCTTCATTTGTGCCCTGCTTTGCTCCCCAGTGGGGACCCAAAGCAGCATACATTGTTCCCCTTAACAAATGTCTTGATTGTTAGTATTGATAGGCAGTATTGGTCATATGACAATGGACGAACACTGTAACTTCTTGGAATTTATTTATTTACTTACTTCATTTATACCCCACTTTTTCCCCAGTGGGGACCCAAAGCAGCTTCCAGTGTTTTCCTTTCTTCCATTTTATCCTCACAATAACTCTGTGAGGTAGGTTAGGCTGAGAGTGTATGACTGGCCGAAGATCACCCAGCAAGCTTCCGTGGCAGAGCAGGGATTCCGACCTTCATCTCCCAGATTCTCATTCAGCACTCTAACCAGTATACCACACTGAGACTTTATCAACCAGTATAGGGTTTTGTAATGAATGCAACAACTGCAGTGTCTTTTCACTGCCAGTCTGGCCTTCTTTGTCACAATTAGCAGTCCAGGGGTAGGCTAGCCATTTAATGTAGAGGGAAAGTTACCAGTGGTCACTGCTCGGAAGGGCCACTAGGAGTAAGCAGAGACAATGCTAAATTTTGGCCCAACCCTGACAGCCAAGCCCAGGACTTCTAGCAGCACTGTAGGGGCCACACAGCTCAGACCTGGTTAGTGGCACCAACAGTGGATTACTCCTGGGCCATTTTATAAAACCCCAGCCCTCTCCTGTAGTAGCCTTTGAATATTGGCTTAATCTGCCAGTCTGACAGCTCCTTCTTGCATCTACCCTGGGCATAAAGGAGCATTTTTATCCCTTTCTACTCTTTGTCAGGGGCCCTGCTGCACCAGAAGCTCTTGTGCTTTCAGTTCAGCCATGTTTGCTACAGTCCTTTGGTTCCACTGTTGAGTGTGGGGCATTGTCAGGGAAACACCATTTTCTAACATCAGGATGCATCGACTAACAGTTGTTAGTGTTAGATGACAGCCCCTTCATATAGAGATAATGCAGCTCTTGTACGATGAGAATGATGAGTTATTATGCAGTGAAAGCTTCGAACACTGATGCTTTCATGATAATTATACTCATCCAAATGAAAAACATGGTTGCCTAACTCAACTGTCAAGTCCAAATAGTCTGTGAGTAGCTGTTAGGTGCTTTTTTTCTACTGCAAAGTTTGCCTTGCACTTAGGCTTTTTTGTACCATCTTGATCTGTGGAGAGATTTTTCTACATTTAGTCACCAAAGTTTTACTGGACTCCTCTGAAACAATTTTCCCCCAGCCCTAGGAGCTGTATTGATAGCTCCGTCTCTCCCTCTCCTGAGAGCAGTCAGCATGCCGTGCTGCGTCTACTTATAAGTGCCCCAGAGATGACTGTAACCTCATATTGATCAGCTGATTGAAGATAAATGACAGAGCTGCTGGTATTGCAGATTACATCATTAACATGGTCAGTAAACCATGAATTGTTCAATAAGGCGTTTATCTTTTTTCATTTTATTCTGCTCTTTTATCATTTTTATGATAAGGAACAGTTACACACACTAATCAGGAGGATCCGTTTTAGGAGAGAACCGACATGGGCAAGTGTGCCAGTGTCAGAACTAAGTGAAATCTAATGGCTTCAAGATACTTAGTAAATGTTTTTTAGCTGAAGAAAAATATAGACTTCACTGATCATTTTTCTTACTCTGTTTCTCTTTTAGTTTCCTTTTGCTTCGTATTTAATGGATGCCATGCTGGAAAAACTAAATGAGCAGAAGAAGCTGGCAGAAGAATACAGTTCTCTTGTGAAACAAATGGTGTAACAGTGCTGGAGAACTGAATGCTGACCTTTCTTTCTGGTGTGCATCTTATGTTAAGGACCAATTCACAATTTACAGTAGCAGATTATTTGGTGCATTTGAACTGAAATAGGAAGGGTTTGGAGTTCCATATCTAAGCATACAGTAAATAAGTACCAAATAACTATGGAGTCGTGCAGGGAACACCAGTTAAAACTTGGTAAATTCACCTGTTAGTATAATGTGTGATCCATCCCTTACTAAGAAATAAGTAAAACTCAGTAGGATTTAATTCGAAGTAGTCAAGCTTATGTTTGGGATGAAGATCTCTTCCTTTCTGATAGGTATATATTGCTAGACAATTTCTATACAAATCTAATATATTCCATATTAGCTGTGGAACAATTAGATATTACTTACATCCCCATTCCTGCTGCAGATTACTTAAGTACTTAGTTGCTAAGCACAAGAATTCCAATAAACCAATGAAAACAGCCAATTGTTTGTCCAGTAGAAAGTTTTCAATGGTGCTATTGTAGTGGGTTTAACCTTAAGAGTAAGGAACACTTGATGGGCCCAATCCCTTGGAATATTCTTCCACATCTGTACTTGCACCATTTGTGTTCAATTCAATTCAATGATGTGTTTGAAAGAGATTGAGCCTTGCAGTCTCACATACAAGGATGCAAATTTCAGGTAGTTCTTTTGACATTTTAGGATACCATTTTGCCTTACAACTCCAATCATCGTGGATGATAGGTCATCTATAAATGCTCTGTGTATTTTGAAATATATCATAAAAAGTATGATGTGAATTCAAATTTAGCAGACATGTTATTCTAATTTTTGACTGTGAAAGTGTATATTAAGTGTTCAGTGTATTTAACAGTATTTAAGAAGATTAAATGATTTTGATGTGTTTTTAGTTGGAAGCTGTTATTCCATGCGGGTCAGGTCACATAACTCCAGGAATCAACTGGAAGGGTCTTCCAAAGGGAAGAGAAATCCAACCCTTAGTAGTTTCTTGAATCACATGTGGTTTTTATAAGACTAGAATGAAAGCTAATTTGTTTGAAAGAAAACTAGGAGTTGTTCAGAGGGGTGCACATTGAAACAACAAGTAACAGCTTTAGCACTTTTATGGGGGGTTAAAATAATGAGGTAAATATGAGCATTCCACTAGCTTTTTTGGAGCCAGTTTTCTGTAAATTACTCCTGTACAGCTGCGGGTTGTGTTTAAATGACCCATCCATTTTGGGGAGCAGGGAGGGTGATTGGGTATGCCTCTATTGTGGAACTGGCAAAAATGCCCATTCTGGAAATGTGTGTTTCACAATCTGAGCTTGGATGATCAATCTCAACCCACATGGTTGGGTCTTTTAAGCATTATCTCAGCTATGCAGGAGCATTCCATGAAAATCCACTTCCCACACAACTAGAATAATATGGCAGTGTTTTTAAGATTTTACAGCCCCCGTTACATTATTTGAGATACATAAGAATTTAGGAAATGTTAACACAATCACTATTTTCTGTATAGATTAAAGTGCTTGAGTAATGGGTTGATTTAAGTGACTATAGGAATAACTCACTTTTGAGAGTTGTTGTATCCCATTCTTTGAATGTTCGCAGCAGAAGGCTGGACAGTTCTTGAAGATACCTTAATTTAGCCTACAGTGTAAAGAACTGACTGATGGACAATGATCTCTTGATTATTCCTACAACTCTGATGATATGACCCATAGCACCACCACATTAAGATGGTTAGAGATCTTCCATCAACCCTCCAAATGAATGTGACTAGCATGACAAGTAATTGTAGTGCTTCTAATGATATGCATTGCCCCTGCTTTCCCTCCTATTTAGAATGAGTCTTGTACCTTGTTTTTATAAGCTGTAGCTTGCCTCATCTAAAAAATGTATGTCACACTAAATTCATTAGTCTGGGATCCTGTTATTTTGGCTGTACCATGAAAGTATCAAATTATTTGTCACATTATTCAGATTTTGTGCCCCTCCCCATTTCCACAGATTTCCAATGTGCTCCAGTTCAACTACCTGCTGGCTGCAATAATTTGAGACCACGTTTCCCTTTGTGGGTACTATGGGCATCATCTCTCATTATTTTTGCACCTAAATGATGGCTTCACTCCGAACACACCAATCCATTCGGCTGATTTACTAGCATTCCCCACTCCTCTTTACTTATAAATTTTTCCAGATTGATCCTGTTTTCCAATTGATTCTGGATTTCTCTACAAGTATGGGAACATATTGGTTTTGGATTATGATAAATTCTGAGCCAAAAAAGTTTTGCTTCCCACCAGTCATATTTCAAAGAAGGGTGAAAAAGGTAGCTCTTGCTATATTCAATGACAGGATGAACAGGCAGTATTCCAGGGAGAAGAGCTGTCATCCCCAATCCTTTCTTCAAATAAATCTGTTAAGACTAGGGATCTTAGAGCCAAGCTATACAAACAGTACAAACATCCACCACCTTATATTTCAGGTGGAAGATTACATATTTTAGTTCTTCCCCACATGGAAAATTTATGTACCAAGAGAAAAGTTGTAGGCTTTCCTTGATGCGCCAAGCCAGCAGTCTGTGTGATTTTGCTGAATGTTTAGATCAGCCCTTAGGACACATTAATAGATTTGAAAGTTCAGAAAGATCCTGAAGACTAACTATTTTTTCTCTTTGCATGGAGATGGCACTGGAATTGAGAAGCACAAACATCCACAAGTTCAGCTGATGTTCCGTTCATCAGTTACAAATAGGAAGCTGAATTTTCAAGAGACTGTTTGGGACCAGTTCAAAACTATCTGGTCACTTTTTCCTTTTTCAGTTTACTTTTTTGAATGCTGCAGTACAGTGCAGTCAGCAGCATTTCATGCCTGTATGTCCTCACACAGCCTGGGTCCTAGTTCCCAACATACACACCGGAAACCTGTCCTCACTGTTTGCCACATCACAAAAACAAATAGTGAGAACTTTAGTCAGCCGCTGATTATAAACACTGTGTGTGTGTTTTAAGTCTTAAAATTTGTTTGTTTTGTTTTTTGTATGTGTTATTGAGCTCTCATTTCACATGCACGTTTTTGCACAGACACACCTGACTTTGACCATCTATGACCCTGGGGTGAATCTATTTCATCTGCTATGCAGATGCAAAAGGGGCTTGTGAGACAGATGGAAATGAAGTACCGCCACCACAGGTAGGTACTGTACAGCCTAGTTGTTGGACAACTGTTAAAAATAGACAGGTGCACAGATCAAATGATAGGCTCATGCGCAATCACAGCTATTGAACACAGTGTTCTCTGCAAAGTAGATGGCATCTCTACCAGTGGTCCCCCAGTGCTTCACACACGCTTGCAACAGAGAACCCCCAGTAACATCATAACTGTGGCTCTTCCTGCCATAGTCTTAAGTCCCATGCTACAATTGTGCAGTTAAAGTCTGGTCCAGTGTCTATGCCTATCTGACAAATAGTTCCTGACTATTTCTTGAAATCTTCATGGGTGAAGCCTTGTCTTAATGAATGTGTTTTGTCACTGGGTATACACTAAAAAGGCATAATTTATCCTATACAGTCAAAACTGCTTTACCCAAACCCTGGTTATTGACAGCACCAATTATCCAAGAGTACTTACACATCCTTATTTTCCTCTGGAGTCTTGTGTGCTAAATTAGCAGCATAGCAATTTCATTTTGGTGAAATAATAAAAAAGATATCAGCCAAAGAAAGAAGTAATAAGCATCCGTTTATAAACAAAGCAAATTAATACCTTTCTTTCATTTTACATTCCCACTTCACCAATTGATTTAGCAGCACTGGATGTTCTAAATTGCAAGTTGCCACTGAATTGTATCTGGTTATTAATTCTGAGACTTTTAAGAATGAGATGAGTGATGAAAATAGGTTTTTAGTAAATAGCATCACCTTCGTTACTTTTTTAATGTAATTTTTTACATAGTCATTTTTATTTCCAGTTAGCTGGTTGCCATTTTTCCTGAAGTAGCTCATATATTTTAATATTAATTGCTGCATTTTTTCCTTGATTAGTTTATTAATATACTTCCATTGTATGTATATAGATGGGCTATTTTTAATAGGATCTGTCTCTGGTTCTGTCCATCAACTAGGGGGATTAACGCATGGGCAGAATGTTCTTGGTTCGCTCCTCCCTTATCTCACAATATTTTATTTCGAGACAGGATAGTCAAACGCATGACGCTAGTCCATCCCACCATAAGTCCGAAGCAAGTAGCTGCTGGAGGCTCCCTGTGCGTTTGAGCCACCCATATAATGTGGGATAGTAGTGGAATGACCGCCATCTCATTGCCCAAGGATTGGCTGAGGGGTTATCCAATCAAAGGCCGATTCTCCCCATTTTTTTTCTTGACACCAGCGTTCCAGTATACCATCGTGACGGTGTGAAGCACCCCCCCTACAGGGCTGGTCGGGGGGACGTCTGTCTGGCCTGGAGAGGGTCAGGGCTTGAGGTGCCTCTTCAGCCTCAGACCAGTCTGAGGGAGAGTCTGAGCTTTCCTCTCCCTCGGAGACTACCCGGGTGGCTCTATGCTCAGCCAGCCTGGGTCACAGCCTGCTTCCTCCCTGGCTACAGCTCTTTTCTGGCCTTTTATACTCTTCAGGCCAGAGAAGCTCCGCCCCTTCCACCCTCTGCCCTCCCCCTGGAAGTCCATAAAAGGAGCTCTCCTTCCTCGTCGCGTCACTTCCCTTCCTAGCCAGCAGCGCGGCTCGCACCTGCCCCGCCCTTGCTCACCCGCAGCTCAGCTGTTTGTCGGGGCTGGGAGCTTGAACAAAAGGAGGTTAGTAGCTGGCTAGTCGTGTGATTACACGCACGCCGGCGTTCCGGTAATGTAGCGAAATAAAAAAAAGTAGCAGTTTAGCACAGAAAAGATCGCTAGAAACCAGGGATTGCTTAACCCGTTTTTGTTGTTGTTGTTTTGCTTAAATCGCACCTAAGGTGGGTCCCATGCGCTGCCCTTGGACAGTCATGCATTTAGACCACGGGAATTCGCTACTTTTAAGGCACAAAGGCGAGACAAATTGGCCATGCGTTAAACCCCTAGGTCTCCAGAAATTCAGTCACTGGACCTTATATACCTTGATGTCTGATGATGACTTCTGCTCTGACCAGGTCACCCTTAGCATACCAATGCCCTTTGTCCAATTCCCCACGTACTGGAGATAATTCAGAGATCTCTCAGGTTACATTATGCTTTGGAGCAAGCAGATTGATCACCCCAGTTAAAAGCTCACTACCTCTTGTGATTTCCCTCCCGTGTTACAATCAGCTTTCAACCAGATAGAAATAATGTAACCGATTTATGTTTCTTCCTGCTTCAAAGCCAGAGCAATGTGGGGGAAACACACACATCCCTTGCCCAAGTCCTCTGTTACCGGCCGATAACACAAGGGAGGAAATAGTTGTTGTTCATCACCAATAAATGAGCCAGGTCAGCCTTGGTAGATGCTGGCCTTAATTTGAACAACAGATACATGATCACCCACACTTGAGGTACTGGCCTCTGTCCAGTGAGATCCATTTGATCCCTCTCTAATTTACTAAGCCCCCACAAATGTTCATGTGGATCCGTAGATACTCAGGAACAGCACGGAGAGCACAATGAAGACCTATAGTAGAATAAGCACACACATATACACCCATTCTGAAGACTGAAATGCCCTTTGGTCTTAAAAACAGAAGGGACACCCGCCACTGGTACTGGTCAGATCACAGCTGCTAATGGCTAGAACCACTGAAATAATTTCTTGGCTATCTGGACTCCTTTCTTACTCCATAGAAAAGAGCACAGACATACACAAAGCTGGACAAATTCAAAATTATATGCTTTAAGCAACAAATGTCAGACATTTGTGTACTTACTTGTATATCCAGAAAGGTTTCATTTAGACCAATCCTATACCTGTTTACTCAGAAGTAAGTCCCACTGACTAAATTGAGGCTATTGTACGTTGGTCACATTATGAAAATACAAGGCTCACTGGAAAAGACAATAATGCTAGGAAATGTTGAAGGCAGCAGGAAAAGAGGAAGACCCAACATGAGATGGATTGGCTCAATCAAGGAAGCCATGGCCCTCAGTTTGCAAAACCTGAACAAGGCTGTTAATGATAGGATGTTTTGTAGGTCATTAATTCATAGGGTCACCAAAAGTTGAAAGCCACTCCACAGCACTTAGCACATGCAAGTCCCACGGAGTTCAGTGGGACATAGCATCAAATGAGTGCACATGGGATTGCACCTTTAGTTTTTGTTGAGCATCATTTTTACTCCACACACATATGTTCTCCACTGCATAAAGTGTGTGTAAAAATTTAGGGGCCATGGGCAATGCATATGTGGTGCCAGTTAGGCTGACTACTAGGAATCACTGACTACTAGGAATCACTGTCTGCTTAGACGAGCAGGGTGGGGGTGGAAGATTGTCTTTGGTTCCCCTCTTCCTTGAACAAATGATGGCTGCTATCACCAACCATCACAGACTCATCTTCTGACTAAGGACCTTCCACATGGGTACATGAGAATACAGCCTTTATCTGCATGTAGCATTCCTCATGTATCTAATGATAGGCAAGCAGATGCATACTTCTACATACCTTCTGCCCTAGGAGAGTTGGTGTGCAAGTCTTTGTAATGCAAGAGACAGTCTAGTTTCTTTTCTGCAACAATTAAGTTAATTACTAGAACGTTGGCATACTTGTTTTGTACTTTTACAGGTTTAAATGCAAATTGTGTACCTACCTCCCCTAGCAGGAGTACAGAAATTAGAGAGCGAGTCTGATCTTTCTAGATGGACAAAGGGAATTTTCCACTGAAAAGCTTTATTCCATTAGATGTGCCTTATGCTCCACCTAGTGGCAAGAAAGGTAGTAGTGTTAGATATACTCTATCACGGGTTGTGGGCCATTTTCAATGAAACAGTATTATTTGAAACATTTATTTTGAGTGTTTTCTTTTCTAACATCTCTCCTGCCAACATGATAGCTGCTTCACCTTGCTTGTGTGAGAGCCAGACCTAATCCCTACCTTTGTTGTTCAATGGTTGCTCTGTTACAAGCACTGCTGGAGAAATAAAGGAAAGTGGCGGAAATGCTCTGCAGTTCCATGCAAAGATTTCAGCTGACATGATCCAGAAACCCCACGTGCTTGCCAAGTTGTACACACATCTAGTGCTAGAAGAGAGGTGGAGGAAAAGAGTAAACTGAGAGAGGACTCGCTGGGAACTTCAGTGATCAATCTAGTTTGGCCTCTGCGTAATGTGCAAAAGAGCCATGAAATTCTCTCTCTCCTCTCTCTCTCTCTCTCTCTCTCTCTGTGTGTGTGTATGTATGTGTGTGTGTATGTATATATAATGACGCAACAGACTGCATATATACACACACACACAAATGTTAATTTGAAGAAAAGAAAAAAAAACAATTCAGTGTTAACTGATGTGAAAATCTTGTGACTTATGTTGGGAAGGGGCAAGTGTTTATTTACTTCATTTATATCCTGCCTTGCTCCCCAAAGCATCTTATATCATTCTCCTCTCCTTCATCTTATTCTCACTACAATCCTGTGGGTTAAGCTGAGATTGTGTGACTGGCCCAAAACCACCTAGCTAGCTTCCATGGGAGTGGGAGTCCGAACGTGGGTCTCCCAGATCCTAATCTGACACTGTAACCATTACACCATATTGCTATTGAGTTACTTTGCAAACGGATCCTGGAAGGAAGTATAAGGTCAGAAGTTGTAACTACTTCAAAAAAGTTGAAGAACTACTGACTTAAGGAGCAATGTGGGCATCTGTAATGGAAGAGGGGAATCTGCAGAAATCATCCCTCACCCATACACACTAAACAGAAGAGCCCTTCTGTTACCAGAAATGGAATATAGGATACAAGCCATGATTATACAACCCATCCAAATGGCATACAAATGCTCCTTTAAACAGTTTATAACAGCAACATGTTCAGTCAGGCTTTTCATGGGATGTTTTCCAGTAGCAAGTCGCTTTAAATGTGTTACCTACCCCAGAGATGTTTCTTCTGAATTGCATAGGAACAATTCCAAGTAAATACAGAGAATTTCTACTATACGCATTATCTGCAGCATGTATTGTTTTTGCCTGTCATTGGGGGGAAATCTTCTGTGAAAGCACAAGAATGGCTGGACAAATATAAAGGGGCATTTTTCACGGTAGATTTTGCTTCTCTTTTGCCACGGACCCAAAAAAAATGATTTAAATGTTTTTTTCATGGCCGCGATTTATCCCCGTCAATCTCGATGTAGTTTTGGTTTTTCATGGGAACAAAGCATGCTGTATTTGACAACGGTTTGGTCTGTCCCTTTTGCAGGAGGCCTCCCCTTCCGACAAGCTCATTGTTTATGCCTGCCCCCAACTCCGCCCCAACTCCGCCCAGCATATTACCTCGTGCGGTTCACCAGCCCCAGCGCAAAAAACAAGCACCAGTCCCTCTGGTCTCCTCCATTTTTCTTCCACCCTTGCTCTGTTCTGCTTTTGGAACAGGCAGATTCCAAATTGGGGGGGGGGGCAAGGCAGCGCTTTCCTCAAAGCTTCCCTCTATTTTCTATAGGTGTGGAACCCATTGCCCTTTAATGACAGACAGGATTGGGGGGGGGCAGGAATTACATCCATGTGCCCAGAGAAGTGTTTAGCTGAAAGTGGGAATGGAGCAGCTCCAACCTGTGCCGCTTCAAGAGGTGCGCCTTGGATTTGCCGCTCTCTAGATGCACATTTTCCCCACCCTAATTCTCAAAACTCTTATTGGGGGCTGATTGTTGAGTTTTGAGAATTTGGATGGGAAAGGGGTGCATCTAGAGAGTGGCAAATCCAAGGAAAAACCTTCCGTGCATAAATGGCCACTGTAAACCTCTTGCATTAAAGCAATTTCCCAGAGTATGTTCCCCCCAGAAAGGCCCCTGGCTTGCGCGCTGGCCCTGATCTGACCCCAGTGCATCGTGAGAGAGAGGAGGGCTCCTGGCTTGTGCGCCAGCCCCGATCCAGACAGTGTGCATGGCGGGGGGAGAGGAAAGAAGGCCCCTGGCTTGCGCGCCAGCCCTGATTCGGCCCCAGTGCATCGTGAGAGGAGGGCTCCTGGCTTGCACGCCGGCCCCGATCCAGCCAGTGTGCATGGCGGGGGGGAGAGGAAAGAAGGCCCCTGGCTTGCGCGCCGGCCCTGATCTGGCCCCAGTGCATCGTGAGAGAGATGAGGGCTCCTGGCTTGCGCGCCGGCCCCTATCCGGCCAGTGTGCATGGCGGGGGGGGGAGAGGAAAGAAAGCCCCTGGCTTGCGCGCCGGCCCTGATCCGGCCCCAGTGCATCAAGAGAGAGGAGGGAGACCCAGAGCAGACTGGCCGCCCCTCTTCAGAAGAGTGATGGGAGGGAGTTTTGCCTTGGGTTTTCCACTCTCAGGATGCACATTTTTCCCATCCGAATTCTCAAAAATCCCCCCTCCCCACTGGGGTAGAGGGGCCAACAGCCCCTTCCCTTGAACATCCCCCCCACGGGTCCAGCTGCCCTAGACCGAGCTGCCACCACCACCACCCCCAGCGCTCTAGGCGCACATGGCGTGGCCCCACCAGTCTCCCTCTGGAGCCGTCTGTCTGATGTCCCCCTGGGCTTGGAGGGGTGGGCCCAGCTCCAAGGCCCATCCCGGGCGAGGGGCAGGGAAGGCGTGCCGCCTGCCCGCCCGCCAGCCTCCGGGACGGAGGGAGAGAAGTGCCAGGACTCTAGGCAGGCAGGCAGGCAGCAAAAGGGGCGGTATTCTTGTCTGAGCGCGAAACTCCCCCAGCCAATCGCCGTTCTTGGGGGAGGAGAAATTAGCTGGCATGGGCAGGGACAATTGTTCCAATCCAAGGAACAAAGGCAGTTTTTTTCATGGCGCTCCGAGCCAAAAACTGCGCAGCAACAGGAAAGAACGGAGCAAAAGTGATTTAACTTGTCCTGGTTATAACGCGGCTTTTATTGCTCAATCCGAAAAAAAATCGGAGCAGCCATGAATAACCAAAAATTTGCAGCAACGCAAACCGGCTGTGAAACCGCTGCAAAGCTCCATGAAAAATCCCCCAAAGGTTATTTTTGCATGGTCAGATTGACTTACCTTCTGAAAGTTAAAAAGCTTTACTGGCCTAGACAATTGGAATCAAGCTGTGGCACATGTGGAAATATTGGCTCTGTACTAGGTATGATTTGATTAGGAATTAATAGTATATGTTATATTTTGTGTGTAGGGGGTTCCTATGTGTTTTTTTAAACTTTAAAAAATGTAGTTGAAAAGAAACACTTTTATATGTTTGCTTGTGTGCGTGCATGCACATGCTATCTTCTGGTATAAGTGTGTGAGCCCTGTACTTGGCGCGCAGTTCCTTTTCCCCTTTCCCTCTTGCAACTGTCAGTCTGGACCTCACTCTTGCATAGCTCTATCTAATCTCCAGCTAATTTCCCCCAATAAACAGAGACCCCCTGTGCTTGGCGTAACAAGTGTACATGTGATGTCACAACAAATCTATGTTAACACAGTCTGGGAGCAAAACTGATCCTAAAGCACAATTGACTTGGACTATTTGGTGCCTTAATTTGTTGTTGTTGATTTTCTTCAGTTAATTTACAGTGGTATTTCTTTTGTAGAAGAAATATTGTAGAAGTATTTCTTTTGTAGAAGAAATATTAATGTAAACTACTTCTCATTATCCCCACAAGGTGGCAGCCTTTAATTTGAAATATTTTACTATGTCCTGTTGGAGGGAAGCAGTTATGGTTGGTCTCTATATTCATTTTATTCATGGACTGGATGTTGATATAAGTTCACAACCCTGTTGCTAAAACCAATGGAAAGGAGGACAGGATTCTCTGCTCTGCAATGCAAGTACCATATGCAAGCATGTGTTTAACCTCTCTCTTCTAATGCAACTCAAGGAGCCCTGTCGTCCTGTCCACCCTAAACCAGAGTGTGGAAAGCATACATTAATGGTACTCCTCATCCATGTAGGTAGACAGGTGGAGGACAAAACTGACAGCAACTAGTAAGAGCAGGTTTTTAAATGAAGCATGGGAGGGCAGGCAAGGTGCAGGTTTTAGAACACTGCTGATGGTCTTCTCAGGAGAGTGTCATAAGCAAGACGGGAACAGGAAGACTAGCTATTTTCCTTCACATTAAGACCAGAATTATTAAGTGAGTAAATCCATAAGTGTCTGTTGTTCTTAATATCCCTGGATGATGATGGTTCTGTTGGAAACATTTCTAGATTAGAGAAGCTATGGCCTTCAGATATGAAAAGCTGCTGGGCAATTGCAATTAGATTAATTCATTCCTTAGATTAATTCATAACTAGGTCAATTTTAGTCTATTATAAATTGGTTCTTGTGGGTTATCCGGGCTGTGTAACCGTGGACCACGGTTACATAGCCCGGATAACCCACAAGAACCAATGAACTCTGACTGTGAAAGCCTTCGACACTATTATAAATTATTTGGAAATTTTAATTAGGAATGTTTTTGGTTGAACTGCTATAATTTTTTTACCTTTTGTACAAATGACATGTGTTTTACTGGCCTATGCTTGTATTAATAATAAATATGAATCTGAAAAGCTGCTTGGGTCTCCAATCAAAGAAGAAAGCAAAATGTAAATGAAATAATAATAATAATAAGGAAGACAAAGGACATTAGTTGATGGTCTTTGCAAGGTTATGTAGCTACCTTAATTGTTACATGATAGAAATGCTGGATAGAAATCAGCCATGGGAAGGATAACGTATTTTTCATTCTTGTCATGCTCATGGTGCTGGAGGAGAGAGTGTCAGGAAAAGATAGATGCCCAAGGAATGGGCTTTTAAAGTGGATTTTTATATATAAAAATGGAGGTGGTGGTAGAGAGTCAGTATGACAGTGGGTACAGTGTATTAATGAACTGGATCTCTTTAAAATGACACATGGATGTTTGAGCACACAGACCTGGGCTCCAGAAGAATGTGGTAGTAGGCTCCTGAATGCTGAATTCTATAAGGCAGTCCACGTTTTTTTAATGGTTACCTGCATAAAACCATCCTGTATAGGGCAAATTAGCACAATGGGGAGCAGCTTTCTCTAGAGTTTCTCCCTATTGCACTAGTTTCTTACTTGCACCAAGTTTTGTACAAAACTGGAATCTCTCACTTACACCCTGAAAGTGATCTATCCTGCCATTTTGGGATTCTATTACCTTATTCTGAGGCACATATAGACCAAACCTCCCTGAGGAACAAGGAGTAAAGATGTTCTCTTGTATCAGTTGTTCATAGGCTTTGGAAATTTAACTGAGATTATTGACTGTAAAGAATTTCATGTGATAAATACAACATTCATATTTCTTCTTACCATCTTAGCAGCTGATTGTTGCAGCATATTGGGGCGAAAACAGAACCCTCTTCTATGGAAGACTGGTTTAGTCATATCTGAAATGTAGTCTTTTTAACTAAATAAACAATCAAAAGATGCAAAGAAATAATTTACAATGTACAGACAGGTTTTGTGAATGCTGGGCATTTTTTATTATGTACTGGAACAAAAAAGTTAGAGAAAAAATATATCCTTTTGCTTTTTATGAATTGTTTTAAACATGAAACTTCTCTTTGAAATGTTGTAAACATCTTACTTCTCTTTCCCCCTCTTCTTTGTATTATGTCACTATGTAGTGTAATGTGTGTAGCAGTAGTAGTAGTAAACCACTCCCTTTCCTATTCTCTGCTAGTTGTTAGTAACAACCCAGTTCTATACTTGCTTCCTTGGAAATAATTCCCAACTAACTAGTGAGACTTTTTCCCAAGTCAGTGTGTGTAGTGGCACTTACTTTTCTGTAAACACACATAGGATCATGCCATAGATACCACGGAAAGCAATGGGTATTTAGTTGAAGCTAACTTGCTCCATTGGTTTTAAATGAGATTTATTCATTAATTACTTTACCTGGTTTAGGCCTATGTGCTTCAGAGCAAAACTAAATTAAATTTAAAAGAATTATTACATAAGTTATCTTGATTAAATGAAAATGATAATTATTGAAGAAGCATCTCTCAGCAAAATGATCCCCCCCAGTCTAACACACGGTGGTGCTAAAGTACAGTTAATAAAGACGGCAAATGATTAGCAAGACCAGAACTTCCAGTCCCACAGAAGTAAGAGATTTCCCCTCTCCTAGTGGTAATAATCATAGCCTGTGTGTTTTAAAGTGCTAACAAAAAGGGATTAACAATTTGGATGGTTTCTATTCGTTATTAATTTTTGAATTAATACAAGTCGCACTGAAAAACGTATTTATCCATGGTTCTATTCGCTCCTGGCTTTATTTTTGGCCCGGAGGTTTTTGGTGTAAATATAAATGCAGAAGGTATGAGGGCCTCATCTAGGTAGAGAAATAGCATTTTATTTTTCTCTCATTTGAAGCAGTGACTAATATGTCCCCTGAACTTTGCTTTTTTGAGCAGAAGCACCTGAGAAGTTTGTTTACTTTTCATGCTTTATCAGCTTTCTGTGTTATGAGGCATCTTATGGGATACCATTCTCTCATTTGCCGGATACAGGAACATTATTGGAGAGCTGGTTTTGGATCCTGGATGATTTAGCTGTTTGCTGTCTTATCTAGGTAAATGCAGTAATGTAGTCTGAAATGTTCTGTCAGCCTCAGTTTAGCCCTGCTTATGAGGCAGATAGACCATCAGCTCCTATATATTGGTGGGATGCTAAATTCATTGGCCAGCAAATTGTCCCGTAGGCAAATAATTCCAAAGTCAAGCAACATGGCCAAAGAATTCAGCCAAGGCAGGCTATATTCACTGACACAAGAAAATATTAATGCAGGAAATTTGATATTAATGGGAAGCTGCAAGGACTTGTGGGAAGCATCTCATTTCCCCTCTCCCACTATTTCTTCTTTCCCTTTCCTGAAAGCACTCTTGGCCTCTCCCTGTTTCCTTCTCTTCTTCTAGGGTAGCCAACCTCCAGGTGGAGCCTGAAGAACTCCTGGAATCAAAACAGGCCTCCCAACTACAGAGATCAGCTCCAGGTTGGGAAATACCTGGAGATTTGGGGGTGGAGCATTGGAAGGGTGAGGTTTGGGGAGGGAAGTGACCTCAGCAGGGTATAATGCCACAGAGTCCACCCTCCAAAGTAGCCATTTTATCCAGGGGAACTGATCTCTGTCATCTGGAGAGCAGTTGTAATTCTGGTTGCTTTCAATGGTGTGAAAGTTTGCCGGGCTCCTCCATAGAGAAGCATAGTGAAGTTTGCAATAGAAAATCTGACCGTGGCCAATTCACTATTTCTTCTCAACGCTGCAAACTTGGGGGTTCTACCTCAAAAAATGCCCCCCAGGAGCTTCACAAAGCCTGGGGAAAGCCGAACCAGAAAAAGCCAAAGAAATACCCGGGTTTTTTTTGGGAATAGCCAATTTGGCTTTGGCTCTCTCCTCAGGTTTTGGCATTCAGTAAACCAGAACCTGAAATTTACTAAAATGGCTTTTTTGGGGTTTATTTTCTGTTCAGGTTTGTCAATATGCACAAGCCTAGTGATGTCACATCACAACATTTACTTGGCAGACTATGTTTACAGGGTGGTTTGTCTTTGCCTTCCCCAGTTGTCTACACGTTACCCCCAGCAAGCTGGGTACTCGTTTCTCGCTTACCCACTACCTATTTCTGTTTTGCTCCCCCATCTTCAGGTTTCCCCCTCCTTTTTTGCTGTTGTATTTTCCTTTTTTACTTTTCCTCCCTCTGACCTTTTTACTATTTTAAGTCCTTCCCTCCTTCCTCCACACTTACACTTCCTGGGGATTGCCTACTAACCCTTACAGAGAACCATGGATAAGCCCTTTGTCAAACCTTAGGTTTTGGGCTTATCTAATGAACAAAGTGCTTCATATCAGTCAGTGCTCAGACTGCATCCTCTTTTTCCTCCTGGGACTGTGTAAAAATAGGTGTGTGTGAAGGGCCTGTTAAGATGTGCAGGATGCCTTTCAGTGCCTTCTGACATATGCAGCATGCCTTTCCTTCACCACAGCCTGACCATAGGCTTCTTTCCACATGTGAGATAAAGGAGGCGATTGGAGATCAAATGGTAGTACTTCCTAGGAAGCTTGAGGACTGGTCCCCTCCTAAGTGGAAAATGTTAGCGTTCTCCTTGATGCAATATTTTCACAGAAACGACTCCGCCAAAGGTTTGTAAAATGGAACCATTCATTCAAATGCCATAGGACAGCACAATTCCCACACTCCCCCCATCTAGATGTTCAACGTCAATGATAACTATCTACCACTGAAAGATGCTATCAAGCAGAAATGATCACCTGCATCCTCCAAGCTGGCAGAGGGGAAAGTTTATTCTACAACAGCTTGGGAGTTGTCTTCCCCATACTTGAATGAAAGACTGGGATAAGAGTCACTAGCTATTCCTAAGAATTATGTAACAATCCAAATCAATTCTACTTTTCCCACAACCCACCAGCCCCTTTGACCCACTGCCTTAATACCCCCATGTCATCAACAAGCATGCCACATTTGAAAATTCCTGCACGGCATATATACCCATATTCTCTTAACCGTTTCAGAGAAACTGCAGTACACAAAGACAGACCTTTGAGTTTATAACAGACAGAAGAAAAGTTCTGAAAAACTGAAATAATTAAGAACCAAATTAGTTTCATAATAAGACATATCAGCCTTTGAGAAGAAACTGAATACAGTGAGTGCTTGAAATAGACACAGAATCAATTTCCAAGTGATTGGTAATTAGAAACCCAGAACTAGGCTATAATGTTCTGTGTTGCACACCTTCCCAGGGTCTTGTGGTAACCTACTGTCACCACCACTACAAATATCCCTTACAATTCAAGGCCATCCAGATCAGAATATATCTGAGGTTATGGCATAATGGTTAGGGTACTGGGGAAGCCCAGATTCAAATCCTGGCTCAGCCATTAAGCTTGGTAAATTGCCCTAGACAGTCTCTCCCTAGCCTCTCTTGCAGCAAAGTTGTGAGGATTAATTAGAGGATAGGAGCACTATGTACCTCCCCGTGAGCTTGGAGGAGGGATGGGATAAAAATGTAATATATAGATTCTAATTATATTTTCATCCCAGTAGTTCTCATTTAGGAATATGACATAAGGGGGTGGTGAGATATGAAATAATTGGAACTATACAAATCAGTAGTGCAACATTTATGAGGGATGATTAATATTCTTTATGGCAGTAATTTTTAATTCTCTTTTGGTTAAAGAAGCTCTCTCAACCCCGTCTCCTTGTTCCTTTCCAAAGTTAAAAAACAAAACACTGGCAAAGCGTAGTGATTAAAGTTGGGAGGCTGGTGGTTGTAAACTTTTGCAGAATCCCAAGGAACACTGGTAGAAAAACCCTGCCTTGTGGCTAAACATTCCTTCTTCTTCAGTGAGCCCATGCCAGCACTGTACTCTCACACAACGTTTAGTCAATTGCTGTAGTTGTCAGAAATGCACTTCAATGTGTTTTTGCTAGTTGGCTCCAAGACTAAAAAGGGACAGATTGCAGTAAAGCTAAACATTGCAGCTTTTGTCAGGTACAAACTGTGCTACCTCTATAATGGCTGGTCTGGGGGGAACAGATAGCTTGAAAAGATTAGCATCTACTCCTTTTAGCAGCTGAGCTATCTGTAGCTAATAGTCAAATGAATACAAAACATTGAGCCTAATCTCTCTGCCAATTAAACAGATAATAAATCAAGAGAAAGTACACTGAGCAAGGTGAGTGGCAAGCTCCTTCTGTTCATTTGGTTCAGACAGTGCTGTTCACTGCTTTATCAACTCACTGGAGTAATTTACTTGGGAGAGAAGTCAGACACCTGAGCTTGCACTTTGGAACACTGCGGGTGGCTCACTACTCTAGCTTACATTTATGTTTCTCATGCAAGGAGAGAACCCTCAGATCGCCACAGACAGCTCCACCACCCAGTTCTATATAAACAAGCAGGGCGGCACAGGGTCCGTTTCGCTATCCAAGGAAGCCAGCGACATCTGGGAATGGGCCATAGATCACCGCGCTACTCTCTTAGCGATTCACATTGCGGGGAAGAGCAATACACTAGCAGACGCTATGAGTCGCCTTCCCAATCAAGCGCACGAGCTCACCCTGAGCAGCGATCGTCTCCATCAGATATTCCGCCTGTGGGGTTATCCGCAAGTAGACCTTTTTGCCACACACCTCAACTCAGTGTGTCCCAAATTCTATTTGAGGGCGGGAGCCAGCCCGGGCTCAATGGGAGATGCCTTTCAGGCAGTTTGGAACGGGGCTCTGTTTTACCTCTTTCCCCCATTCCCTCTACTTCACAAGGCCCTAGCCAAGGTGATCCACGACAAGACAGATGCCATCATTGTCACTCCGTTTTGGCCCAGGAGGTCGTGGTTCGAAGGGTCATGTCATTTGCACAAGAGAATTACATTCTTCTTCTGAAGAATCCCTCCCACTCCCTCTCGGATCTGCAACTTGTGGCCTGGAGGGTACTACCCCAGGGCAGTGGTCTGACAGGGTAGCTAAGGTTCTGCTGCATTCGTTAAAGTCTTCCACACGGCGGTCCTATGACGCTAAATGGAGACATTTTTCTGCTTGGGCTAAGGTTATAAATATTTCACCTATCAATTGCCCACTGTCTGTTGTGTTTGATTACCTTCTATCTCTCAAAGATGATGGTTTATCTAATTCTTTCATTAAAGTCTTTAAGGTGCTACTGGACTCTTGCCCTTTTTGACTACTGCAAACAGACTAACACGGCTACCCACTGTGAATGATCGTTCATTAAAGTTTATGTAGTCGCAATATCGGCTTTTCACCCAGATATTGACTCCTTCTCAGTTTTTTCTCACCCCCTTTCCAAAACGTTTTTGAAGGGTCTCAATAACTTGTACCCTCCTGTCACTCCACCAGTTCCCCAGTGGAGTCTCTCCTTAGTCCTTTCACAGCACGTGAGACCTCCGTTTGAGCCGTTAGCTACTTGTGAATTGGCCCTACTATCCTTCAAGGCGGCCTTTTTAGTCGCCATTACCTCGGCAAGGAGGGTGAGCGACATCTCAGCACTGTCACATTCCCCTCCTTATACTAAGTTCCACTCGGTTAGAGTAGTATTGAAGCCTAAGATTTCCTTTTTACCTAAGGTCGTTTCAGCCTTCCACCTTACACAGGACATTGTCCTTCCTGTTTTTTCCCCTCACCCATTCTCAGATGCTGATAGGGCATTACATTCCCTAGATGTCCGCAGAGCCCTTCTTTTTTACATTAAAAGGTCTCAAAACTTCCATAAAGATGACAATCTTTTTGTTTGCTTCGGCGGGCATTGCAAAGGTCATCGTGCTTCTCCTCAGACCCCCTCGAGGTGGATCACGTCAACCATCAAGATGGCATATGAGTTTGCTCACCAGGAGTGCCCTCCTATGATCAAAGCGCATTCTACCAGAGCGTATGCGGCTTCCATCGCCTTCTCCTCTAAGATAGATCTCCGGGACATCTGTAAGGCTGCTACCTGGTCCACGCCCTCTACGTTTATGAAACACTATGCTATGGATGTGGACTTAGCAAGAGATGCAGCCGTGGGACGTGCCGTATTGCAGTCTTTATTTCGGTGACTGTCCCACACCCACTGTCCTGGTAAGCGAGCTTGCTACTCTCCCAATGTGGGACTGCATAGAAGCCACACAGATGAAAAACAGAGTTTCACTTACCTGTAACTGTTGTTCATCTGGTGGATCTTCTATGCAGGCACACATCCCTCCCTCCTTCCCCGCTGTGGGACCTCTCCGCTAGACAAGTGGTTGGTTCCACGGCGGCAGGTTGGAGAACTGGAGGGAAGAGTGCTCCCTCCTCCTTGGGTCATGTGACCACAGGCGGGGAGATTGCATGCCCCAAGGGAAGGGGGAGCACTCTCTTTTAGATTTTGCTAGAAGCTGACAAATCTTATCCGTGGCTGGCCTGCGCCTGCGCAGTCCCAATGTGTGCCTGCATAGAAGATCCACCAGATGAACAACAGTTACAGGTAAGTGAAACTCTGTTTATCTTGGAGAGATCAGATGAGGACACTCCAAAGAAGAGACTGGAGGTCAATGGGCATGAAGAAGATGTAAAGGTACCAGGCATACGGGTGCGATCATGTATGATTACGCAGGACAAGAAGTTGATGAGCTGAGCTTTAAAGCAGGTCTTATTGAACATTTAAATTACCCTTTAAAGCAAAAGATAAAGCAATTGACCCCCCAACCATACATTAAAAGGGTGGGGAAAGGCCCTTGATCAAGCTGAATTTGAATTAAAGAATCTGCCCTTGTGTGCTGGCCAAACGCCTTTGCAGTGTATGATTGGGCTTGTAGCTCCAACACCAGTAGAGCACTTAAAGGTGTGGAAGATGCAACAGTATGGAAAACTACTCCTCCAAGCAACCCAATAGTGCAGGAGCAGATCTCATGACAACTGAGGAGATAATGGTGCCAGCCGGAGGGCAAGCAACAATACTCCTGGCCATAGGGATTACAGTTCCTTGAGGAACGTATGGGAGAATTGCACCATGGTCTGGCCTGGCCCTCAAAGGGGTACAGGTATTAGGAGGGGTAGTAGATGCGGATTATCAAGGAGAGGTGAAAGTGCTCATGCACAGTACGGGTGCTCAAAATGTTATTATCCCTGCAGGACGAGTTGCTCAGCTCATTTGTGAAAAGGTAAGCCTGCCAGGTGTCCACAAAGTGTCAGGTCTAGGCCCGCCTGAAAACAGAGAGTGCAGATCAACAGGCACAGATCTGATACCAGGGCAGATCGTATGGGTTGTCTATCCCAACCGGCCAAATGAGATGGGGGAAATCATTAGTAAAGGGCAAGGAGCTACTTATTGGGTATTAGTGACCAATACCACAGCTCCTATCTGCCTAGATGCTGCTAAGCTAAAGGGAATAGAATGATAATACTTACAGGTGGTGCAACTAGGGACGAATGCTCAACCAGCAATCAACCTTTTGTATGTTGCAAACTGTCACCTGAAACACCACTATTGGGTTGTGGGAGGAGGTGAGACATGCCAAGGGGTGGAATGTAGTGGCATTGCAGAAGAGCATTGCTATCTTGAGGAGATAGTGGCATGCTTCACTCCTCTTCACATAACAAAATTAGGTTGGGGTGATATGTCTTTAAGCTTAAGGCTGCAGGCTTCCTGTGAAGGTTGGAAGCTATTTGGCAGAATTTGGCAGAGACACACGGTGCTGTGTGTCTCTGCATCCGTTAGGTCCAATAGACAGTTCAGGTGTGCCAATAGTCCATATATGAAAGGGTACCACCACAACATTGCGGAAGAGCATTGTTATCTCGAGGAGATAGTGGCACGCTTCACTCCTCTTCACATAACAAAATTAGGTTGGGGTGATATGCCTTTAAGCTTAAGGCTGAAGGCTTCCTGCGAAGGCTGGAAGCACCCCAGGTGTGGCTGATCTGTGCTTGATAAACAGATCTGGAACAGGGGCAACATTTAGAGATTAAAAAGTCAGGAAAAAGGGGTGGGGGGAGAGAGGGGTGGGCTATGGCTCTAGGATCTCTCCCTCACTGTTCCAGTAGGACCCTACCAGCAGAAGGAATGGTATAGTAAGTATGTTGGGTTTGTTAATGTTGGGGGCTATGCTTGATGCATAGAATTAAATCAGTCTGTTAAGATAAAGCTTGGTTTGAAATTCACTGGTGTGCCTTGCCTCTGGATCCTAGAAAAGAACCAACTGCCAGCTATTTGGCAGAACAGGCAGATGTATTGGTTAATTCTCTAATACAGAGGTAGAAAGGGAGGTCATTAGGATAAAGAGATGAGTCTGATTTTTTGTGTTAAAATGCACAAGTGAGATCAGTGCAGCCTGAATTTAGAAGTCAGGTGTCTTTTTATGGTACCGATTGGCTCTAGCCGATGGGCTGAGCTATAGAACTATTAAGCTGTGCACCAACAAAGGATTTGAGTATCCAGCTGCCAAAATGTAGGCTATATAGATTCTGGCGAGTTCAGCAAGCCCATACAGCTGGGGGTATGGGTGCTGCAAGCCCCCAAGAAAATTTTGAAATTTGACCAGATACAGGGACATTTTGAGGCCCTATGAAGTGGATATTAGAGCATATTCTAAGATCAATATTAAGTACTTCAACCCATTGGCTTATGATTCTATCACTAAAATAACCTTATTTTCATAGAATCATAGAGTTGGAAGGGACCACCAGGGTCATCTAGTCCAACCCCCTGCACAATGCAGGAAATTAACAACTACCTCCCCCCCCATCCCCAGTGACCCCAACCCTCCCCCCACCATGCAGGATCCCACAATCAAAGCACTCTCGACAGATGGTCATCCAGCCTCTACTTAAAGACCCCCATAGAGGTCTTAATAACAAACACTTTAAAAAACTCCTAGTTTCATAGTAGATCCGTCACTGGGTGAGGGGATTCTCTCACAAATGGACCAAGGAGATAGCTGGGTAAAATGACTGGCGTATCCATCCTTTTTTTCCCGTGAGTCTAGCTATCAAAGGGAGCTGTTTGCGGAGGGAGAGAGCTCGATTTGAGTCCAGTAGCACCTCAAAGACCAACAAGATTTCTAGGGTATAAGTTTTTAAGAGTCAAAGCTCCCTTCTTCACATATCTGCTTTTGACTCCTGAAAGCTAAGGTGCTACTGGACTTCAGCTCTTCTACTGTAGACCAACGTGGCTATCCACCTGAAAATGTTTGCAGAGGGGAATTTAAACTGTATTTTGGCTGCACCAGGGCTCTTACTGGGTATATCAACCAAGACTTCATTTTTCCTTCTGTGTTCTACTATGTGTGTGTGTGGTGGAGAATGGTGACATCATGGATCACTGACATTACTGGGTGTATTAGATGTTGGCCATGTTGCTATGGATTCCATATGTTACATCATATTACATTAATAACTTACTTACATTAATAACCTTTCTCTGTTGTTCTCTGCTAGGACAGTGTAGTCATCACTGGAGGGACACCAGTTTAGCTCAACCTTAGCATGCTGTGCATGCTAACTTGCCAGGTGGGGCCCATTGAACCCTGTAGAACTTAGCTTGGAGGCAAGCTGCCTAGGCTGGGCAGCTGTGAACCAGGTAGCCAATGGTTTCTCTAAGGATCACACAACTACACGTAAGGTATTGTTGTGAATTTAAAGTGCATGGTTATGTCCTGTGGGATTGGATTAAAATAGCATGCTTTGAGGAAGCCAGAACCTATGACAAAATATATGGTAATATTTCTTAGGGACTGTAGATGTCTCATCAATGTGCCCTATGTTTTAGGGAATGGCTCCATCCAAGCTTTCTCAGGGCTTGGGAAAGGTGAAGGGAGGGGGCAGATATATGGCTGTCTGTGTAAGGAAAGAGAATGATTCTGGCAGGGAGAGAAAAAGGAGCAGACTGACACTGTTGTGAGTTGGCTGAAACATCTTGGGGTGCAGGATCGTGGTCTCATGAGAGGTAGAGAATCTGCTGCCCCGCCAGAGTACCTCTTTGACTCTCCATCTTTGCTCCCCTTGTATATTTGTAATTAGAATAAATACTACAAGAATGCTATGACTGTAGTACTCTGTCCTCCATAGGGAAACCAGGTAAGTGCTTACCCTGGAACTTCTCCAGAAAAGTGGAGGAACACATTATAATTCCACCTTAGCCAAGACAGCAAGGTTGAGAGTCAGTGTGTGTTATAGTGATAAGAGTGCCGAACTAGGATAGAGGAGAGTCTGGTTCAAATCCCTGCTCTGCCACAGAAGTTTAGTGGGTGACCTCGGAGAGTCGCTGTTTCTCAACCTAACCTACCTGACAGGGTTGTGGTTGTGATGATTAAGTGAAGGAAACAACATTGTAAACTTCTTTGGATCCCCATTAGAGGGAAAAGTGGGATATACCGGTAACTATCTAATAAATAAACAAACATTTATGAGCCTAAGTGCTCTATTTGCAATTTGCAGATCATAATGCTGACCTGTTCATTCTCAGCTTATTTAATATTAATTGAATGTAGTTGTATCAAAGACTAGTTGTTACCCAGTGGTTACAGATGCCCAACAAAGGGGGGATTTCTGCATACTGTTAAGGGAATTGGGGAGACTTTTGATTTTCAGGTTTTGGTGATCTTGGAAATATTTCCAACGAAACCTAGCTGCCTTAAGCTGAAATCCATAATTTCATCATCCACATACTAAACCAGATAGACTTGCTATGGCATATATTTAACCCCACAAAGATAACTAATACCATTTAGGTATCTTGTACCAACTATCCAATCAAGTCAGGCTGCACTCTTATGCACACCTCCTTGGGAATATTGCACAGTTTGTTTCCCCATAAAGATTAGTTGGGTTGTGCTGTCAGACATATTGATGATGGATATCCCAAGTGCCCTATTTCTTTGAGCTAAAAAGAGACAAGAGCTACTAAATCTTGATCATACCACTGTGGCTTGGTGGATGAGTATGTGATTTGCATGCAAAAAATCCCAGGTTCAATTCCTGGTGTCAGATTTCCAGTTTAAAAAGGACCTGGTGGTTGGTTATATGAAAGACCTCTACCAGAAACCTAGAACCACTGCAGTCAGACTACTAGTTTTTAAAATCTTGTAGGTGGGTATTGGGATCGCTGGAGATCTGCAGTGAGGTGAGCTGCCACCTGTTTATTCCTCTGCCTTTTGGTGCTCCCTTTATGCTCTTAATTGAGTGCCCTGTGAGTCCGAAGAGTTTACTTTGAAAATTTTTGAGTCTTAAGAGTAAATTATACTGACTTTGAAGGACCAAAGGGCTGCTTCAATATAAAACACATCATTGGTGCACTAGCTCATTATTCCTCTTTTTTTAACATTCCTAGAGTCAGCATCTGAGGGGACTTGCACAAAAGTGCAGCAGTAAGCGGTTCAGTGGATCTTCCAGAACCGATAGTGGAACCAGTGGTTCACAAAGCCAGCGGGCAAAACTAGGCAAACTTACCTAGCCAGCGTGGTGTAGTGGTCAAGAGCGGTGGTTTGGAGCGGTGGAGTCTGATCTGGAGAACTGGGTTTGATTCCCCACTCCTCCACCTGAGCGGCGGAGGCTAATCTGGTGAACCGGGTTGGTTTCCCTGTTCCTCCACATGAAGCCAGCTGGGTGACCTTGGGCTAGTCACAGCTCTCTTGGCCCCATCTACCTCACAAGGTGTCTGTTGAGGGGAAGGGAAGGTGACTGTAAGCTGGTTTGAGACTCCCTTAAGTGGTAGAGAAAGTCAGCATGTAAAAACCAACTCTTCTCCTTCTCGGGAGTAAGCTCCACTGAAACCAATGAGCCTTACTTCTAAGACTAACGGTGGCATCCTAAGCAG
The DNA here is from genome assembly GCF_029931775.1 of Euleptes europaea. Taxonomy (NCBI): domain Eukaryota; kingdom Metazoa; phylum Chordata; class Lepidosauria; order Squamata; family Sphaerodactylidae; genus Euleptes; species Euleptes europaea. Next base: position 37,992,147 of record NC_079315.1, on the reverse strand, counting down.
CATCAGCTCCCACCCGTCGAAGACCATTTACTTCAATGGATTCAGATAGGTGTACCTCTGCTTCGGATGTCTTGTTAAATATTCCGTCGGGTGCGTTACTACTAGAAGCACCGAAAACGATTAACCACAAACGGCGCAGAGCACACGGGATGTACTAAAACGAATGACAAGTCAGCCCATTGGAAGCAATGGGAGAGGCTGCACAGCCCATTGAAGATAATGGGAGAAGAGAGTGTCGGTTGACTTGCGTCAACCGACACTCTCTTCTCCCATTATCTTCAATGGGCTGGGCAGCCTCTCCCATTGCTTCCAATGGGCTGACTTGTCATTCGTTTTAGTACATCCCAGAGCACACACAGCCGCGCGCTGTCCCTTTAAGGGGCCGGGTTCCCTAGCTCTGACGTCAGGGGTGTTTCTGCACCACAGGCCGGCATCTGAGAACCTGTCCAGGCACGAGGGGGGAAAGAGGAGGCGAGAGCGGCGGGCAAGAGAGGCCAGCGGCACGGTTCCCCTTCGGAGCTGCCCCTCCCCCCCCCCGGGCCTTTCGCAGCTCTCCTCACAGCTCCCGGGACCAGCCGGCAGCGATGTCCGTCGCAGGCTTGAAGAAGCAGTTCCACAAGGCCACTCAGGTGGGGGGGGGGCTGGGGCCGGGTGGCGTGAAGCGCTTGGCCCCCCCGGGGTGGGGCTGGGGAGGGGGGGTGAGGGGCCCCTCAACGGACGCGCCTCGGTGGCCGAGCGCGAGACGCGCTTCCCGCCCTCCAAGGCGCCGATGCGCTTCTCCCCGGGACTGGCGGTGCAGGGGGGCGGCGGGCCTCTAGGGGGCGCTGCGCTCGGGCGGCTCGCGCGCGGACGCCGTTGGCTGGCGGTTGGTGTCGGGAGAGGCGCCCAGGGGTTCTCTCGAAGGCCGCAAGAAGGGCGGGATCCGCGGGGGACTCCCCGCTTCGCGCGGCCGGAAGGGCCCCCGTCCCGTTCTGCTCTTGCAACGGTCGGGGCTGGCAATGCAAAAGAGTCCGGCTCGGCCGTCTGTAGCCGAAGCTGGCATGAGTCTTTGGGTAGCGCTTGGTTGGACAGGTCTGCAGCATCAAACAGCTAACGCATACTGCATTGTGCTCTCTGGGGAGGAGGCGAAGGGGACAGCACCACCACCCCGCCTTGATTTTATTTATTTATTTATTTATTTATTTATTCGGAGCAATCACACTAGCGTGGCTTCGGATTAGAGTCCCGGCTGGTTAGTAGGAGACGTCAGATCCTTCTCTTCCCCCTCCCCCTCCCCCTCCCCCTCCCCCTCCCCCTCCCCCTCCCCCTCCCCCTCCCCCGCATTGGAGCACTTTAGCCGATGCCTAGCAGGCACCGGGAGGATTTGTAGCTGTTCATCCCCCACTGCTGCAGCCCTTGGCGGAAGGGGAGGGGGAGTACCGAGTACAGAGGACGGGCTGGGATTGCAACGTGCGTGCGTGCAGGAGTGGGGGGAGAGTCGAGGGCTGTGGGTCGATTGCGCTGTTCCCATACCTCCCAACTGAGTCTTGGAACGGGACGCTGATTATGTAAAAGTCCCCCTCCGGTGACCTTGCAGTGATGTGGCTACTGAGCTTTGATCTGACAAGCTGCTCCGTCGCATCATGAGACCCTGTCCCTGATTTTGTGCACAGTTCTGCCCCCACCCCCGTCTCGGTTTCTCCACCGGGAAACCATTGCTGCCACCATCCCTCCCGCTCCCTCCAGAATGCTGTCAGTTAACTGGCCGCCCCAAACATTAGTTGCTCTGTGAGAGAACGGCGCTGAACCAAAGACCAGGCTTATAAATTCCAGTGTAGAATTTAGTGTAAAAATTGTATATAAATACTTAGAAACCTGAGCAAAGTGGTGTTTTGGGGATGCATGGTGGATATTTTAAGGCTCAGCTACTATTTCTTAAGGCTGTTTCTGTGCAGGGCAAACATTAATCTATTGAAAGTGTTTCGGGAGAATGTCTCAGTGCTGCGATGTGAAGGGACGTGTTTTAAAAATGTTATCATAGATTCTAAACCTGCAATGTTTGTTAGTTTAGTTTTCAGATTGCCATGTTTATGACTAGTGGTGGTGAAAAAATGCTGCCTAACAGGCACAAATGTGTTGTTACGGCGCATGATTTCAGAAGTTGTATTTTTGTATTGCAGTATCAGGACTAGGTTCCAGTTCAGCTCACAGCGGGGTCCTGATCAAAGGAGATCCTCTGCGGTGGGACTGCAGTGGTATCCTAGCCTAAAACATACCACCTATTACATGTTTCTTGTGAAGGACCTTCACGCCACTTAAAAAATCATCCTAGTGAACCTCTTGCGGGAAGGAATGTGGTTTGGTGGCTAGCTTTGCACGGATGCATCATAATATGTTGTAGGAATCTCAGGCCTTCCTCCCAGAGCTAATAGCATAGCTCAATAGATGCTTGCCCTCCAATCTAATTCCCATTATGCCATCATCAATTAATTTCATTAGTGCTGAATTTTAGCTAATGGTATCCAAGTGAGCTTTGGCAAATGCTTTACTTGGGAAGCATGGCATGGTATCGCATGGTATCGCAACAATTGTTTAATGCTCTTAACATCAATATGGCATGTTCAGTAACAGGCATGACAGGGCAATGTGTCATCATTTTCTTATTTTATCGTTTATAATTTCTGTCCTATCTGGCTTTAACCACATTAACAGTGTTTATGGTTAAATCTGGTGTAGGAGGAAGGGAAATGTTGACAGTTTTATCACAGGTTAGGCACATTCATGATTAAAACATGGTGGAAAGAAGTCCCCTGTTGTTAATCAGAAGTCTTTTAAATGTTTAAATATTTGAAGGGATGTCATGTTGATGAGGGAACTAGCTTGTTCTCTGTTGCTCCAGAAACTAGGACACGGAGTAATGGATTTAAACTAATAGAAAAGCGATTCCACCTAAACATTAGGAAGAACTTTCTGACAGTGAGGGCTGTTCGACGGTGGAAATGTGCTGCCTCGGAGTGTGGTGGAGTCCCTGTCTTTGGAGGTCTTTAAGCAGAGGCTAGATGGCCATCTGTCATCTGTCGGGAGTGCTTTGATTGTGGGATGCTGCATGGCGGGGGGAGGGTTGGGGTCACTGGGGATGTGGGGGGAGGTAGTTGTTAATTTCCTGCATTGTGCAGGGGGTTGGACTAGATGACCCTGGTGGTCCCTTCCAACTCTATGATTCTATGAAATGATTTTAGTAGTGACAGGAGTCACTGAAGTCTTTCTTTAAATAGGAAAGGACTTCTTAGCAGAGAATGTTGGATCAATAGTCCAGTGACACTACTGACGTTGTTTCTGGCTTTGATCAATCGTTTCTAACAGGCACACGTGCAAATTCCATTAGGTCAATAGCAGAACTTGGATGACTTTTAACAAGTACAAATCACATGCCTCCTCCTGCGTTGGGGGAGGGAGGTTCCCCAAGGCATACTGTTCTCTCTCTCTCCGTATGCACATGGTATAGGTTTACACTCACAAAACCTATGTGTTGTCTGTATTAAATGGGAGGGAATAATTAATAGTCTAGCTTCCTCAGTAGTGGATTTAAGGCATATTTCTATGTGTGAACATATGTAATATGGTAAATAAAATTTATTTGTAAAATCACGTTAAGTTTATATAACTTAGAATTCAGTTCCCCTGATGAAGGTGGCTGATTTGGAGAGTGCACTCTGTGGTACCTTCCCCTCCCCAAACTCCGCCCTCTCCAGATATTTCCCAACCTGGATATCTCTTTTTATTTATACAGATTTGCATGGGAGACAGAAATATGAATTGATCTGTACAATGGCATAGCTATTTGATAAAGGCTGCAAGAACCATTAGTGGAACTGAGTCATTCTCCTTTCTTTGCTTCTCCGCTCCTTTTACAGTTCAGTATAGTGAAGCTGCGGTCTACTGCAGGTCAATTAAACACAAGTTGAAAGAGGCTTTAAATGTCTCCACTGGACATGGTATTAATAGCATTCCTAATGAGTAAACTCTTAAGTGCCATGAACCGGATCGGCAAGTGTGAAGTTTATAGTTGGAGAAAGGTGTTTAACTTTTAGAAGGCTGCCAACTGAGAGTGTTGATTAGAACCCTGGAATGGCTTTTTGCCTTCTTATCATGATACGGTCCAGAGAATCAGGTGTGTTAGTCTGTTACAGCACAAACAAGGAATATTTTTTTCCCTTATAGCTACCAGATTTATTATGGCAAAATATTATGTAGATCAGAGCCAATTTTATCAGAAGCATTTTGGTATCTTGGCTAGCAGCTAAGCATCCATGGAGGGAAGCAAACTGTAAGCAGTGGAACCAAAAGGCCATGAAATGCAAGCAGTACAGTCTGTGACCATTTCTATGCAAAGCTCAAATGTATACAAGATCAGCTCAATGTGATGTTGCCAGTTATTGCTGCTATTCATGCTCAGTCTTCCTAGTTTTGCTGAACTAGTTTAATATCAGTAGTGAGTGCCAGACACAAACTGTGAAATAGTCAACCTGATAAATTTAATTCAGAATTTCCACCCTGAAGTCTCCCTTTTGAAGTTCTGTTGTTGAAGTAGGCTGCCTTTCAGGTTAGCAATAGAGTGGCATGGGAGACTAAAAAGTTATCTCGTCCATCTCTGGATGTTGCCAATGTTTGCTGTTGGATTCGTGCCTGTTCTTGTTTTGCATAGAGACTCACCTGTTTGACCTGGTAGGCAGTAAAACAGCATTGCAGACATTGAATTTAACCAGCTGCTAAACAAGGGCGGAGAGGATCCCCTTTGAACATGGGGATCATCAGACCTGCATGAATAAAAGTCCTAATTTGGGAGAAGGTTGTAATAAGGTCGGGAATTAGGAGGGATTGAGTGAAAAAGCTGGCTGGATCCAACCCATATGATGTGTGTGAGTGTTAAGTGCCGTCAAGTCGCTTCCGACTCATGGTGACCCCATGAATGAAAGTCCTCCAAAATGTCCTATCTTTGACAGCCTTGCTCAGATCTTGCATCTTGAGGGCTGTGGCTTCCTTTATTGAGTCAGTCCATCTCTTCTTGGGTCTTCCTCTTTTCCTGCTGCCCTCAACTTTTCCTAGCATGACTGTCTTTTCCGGTGACTCTTGTCGTCTCATGATGTGACCAAAATACGATAGCCTCAGTTTAGTCATTTTAGCTTCTAGGGTCAGTTCAGGCTTGATTTGATCTATAACCCACTGATTTGTTTTTTTGGCAGTCCACGGTATCCGTAACACTCTCCTCCAACACCATATTTCAAAGGAATCTACTTTCTTCCTATCAGCTTTCTTCACTGTCCAGCTTTCACACCCATACATAGAAATAGGAAATACGATGGCATGAATTAATCTAGTCTTGGTGGCCAGTGACACATCCTTACACTTCAAAATCTTTTCTAGCTCCTTCATGGCTGCCCTTCCCAGTCTCAATCTCCTTCTGATTTCTTGGCTGAAGTCTCCCTTTTGGTTGATGGTGCAGCCAAGGAATAGAAAGTCTTGAACAATTTCAATTTCCTCATTGTCAACCTTAAAGTTGTGTAATTCTCCTGTAGTCATTACTTTTGTTTTCTTGATGTTCAGCTGTAGTCCTGCTTTGGCTCTTTCTCTTTTAACTTTCAGCGTATATTATTATGTTGGTAGATGAGCAGTTGAGAGTATCCCCAATATTATTAGGAATAGATTTGCCTCTGTTGATATGGAGACAGACAAAGCTGGCACCAGAACTGCAGAGACTGATACTGTATTTGTGTAGGTTTAAATCATGTTTTGGAGGACATTAATTCGCAGGGTCTCCATAGGTCGGAATCGACTTGATGGCACTTAACATGCGCAGGTTTAAAATCAAGATCACTGCAGGTGTTCAAACTAGTTTATCAACAGTAGGAATTTTTTTTTGTATTAAATTTTGAAGGGTACATAGGGGAAATATAACATTTCGTTACACTCTTTGTCCATGCCCGTTATAGCCAGTCTTAACCCCACCTACAATCTCTTATAAAATTGAAAAATATAATTAATCTAGTCTAATAAGCTGTCTTGTAAACCATTATACCTTTTGACTATAGCTAATATCTCTTTTCTAAATCTTGGCTCAGCTATTAGAAAATATGTAGCTTTTCGACTGTTATTGCTGTCTTTCATTATCCCCTGTTTCAAGCATATCTATCTAAAAACAGTTGCCATCTCTGCTTGTGATCGTCAATCGGCATTCTTCAAAGCAAATTTGTTAGACTTGACATAGTTGCAAACTCGTGCATTTTTGTAATCCACTCTGATAATTCCGGAATTCTCTTGGCTTTCCAATAAGTGGCAAATAAAGTTCTCGCCGCCATTGTTGCATACTGAAAAAGTTCCTTGTATGTACATTGTAACTGAGCTGGAATTATCCCAAGCAACATGTACTTAGTGTCTAAGTCAAAGTTGGTGTGCAGCATTCCCTGAATTTCTCTGTGTATCATCTTCCAATATTTTTGTGCTTTTTCGCACATACACCATTGGTGAAAGAAAGTTCCTTCAATTTCCGAACTACTTCTAGACAGAAGAATTCAGCAGCACAGTGCTTTTGTTAGTGTGTGTGTCTATTATCCTGAATTTCATACCTGGTACCAAAACCAGAATGTACAATATGTTTACTTGGTACAGATGCCAGAGTATACAATATGTGTCCGTAGTTGTGAAGATGTTTGTAAGTAGCTGTTGTCCTCTTTTAAAAACCACAGAAGTGGACTCTGGCAAAGGATCGGGACTTCCTTTGATGGCTTTTTTAGGGTAAGGTGTAATTTTATGAACACACATGCTTCCTTCACAACTGCCACCATATTTTATAAAGCTTCAAAACCTGCTAGGTGATGTACAAATCAAACATAATTAAAAGCCAGGCATGTTAAGGAAGAAACAAAAAGGGAAATTAGGTTGAATGTGTATACTTGAGTAGCTGTGCCAGAATCTAAAAAGTAGAATATAGAACCACTGATATAGAACTCCTCCCCTCCTCACTATTGTCTTCTGGTTTTGCCATGGTGGTAATTAGACAGTAGGGACCCATATAATTACCCCCCCATGATTTGGTTCTTAGATCCATATGTTATTTGAATGGGTTGTGGGGGGTACATTATGGGGAAGCAGTTTCTTTGCATCTGATAACTGCAGTGGAATTTCTGAAAGTAGAAATTTGCTGCCATCTTCAATTCTGTCTGTTTGTTGTAATGGAGAAATCATTGTTGGATACTGTTTTGTTATCCTAACCATCTGCAAACTTAATGTGATCCTCCAATTGTCCTTGAAGGCTGAGGCATCCAATAAGCAGTGATCATTTTTGGGTAACATTGCAGATCCTGGAGATGTGGATCTGAATAAGGAACCTTTCCTTGGTCTTGCAAATCACTAGCTTGGAAATTTTGAGAGATAGTTGGTCAAATGTAAATTAACAGCCACCTGATGGACAACCACTTCTACTTCCTTTGATGGCCCCTCTGAAACATTCTACTTACTAAACTTCTAGTCTGGTACAGGAGGAGTTCTGTTTACTTGCTAGAAGCACAAGTGATGTTTAGCTACCTGTCTCAGATTCCCCGCTCAGAGGAGTAGCGTAAGTAAAGTACAAGTCCCTGTAGTAGATGAAGCTTCCAATCCTATTCAGGTGAGTAGTCCTGTGACACTTGCTTCTCATGGCAGTCTTTGTTAGTATTACTAAAAATCTTTTTACCACACACACACACACTTCATATTTGTGCGGGTAGAAACTGTCATGGAAAACTGACTTCAACAGTGCAATCCTAATCAGAGTTGTATTCTTCTAAGGACTGCACTGTAAATTTTGGAAGGTCAGCGATTTTTGCTTGCCAAATGACTTTTTTTTTTTTGGTTTTGCTATAAAAAGCCATCCACCAGCATTTAGAATTACCCAAGGGCTCCTTTCTGTTTAACTTTGTGCTCAGTTATGATTTATCAGAAGCAGAAACACTGTTACCTAATGTTTAATTACTCCCCCAACCCTGGATTTAATCTTGAAATGCAAAACAGTACCACACTTTCTTAATCTGACATTAGGGCAGATGTCTCAGAAACCTAGCCAACTCGCCCTAAAAAACTGTGTGAGTGTTGTAAAATGCATTGCATGATTGTACAAAGTGAAATGTGTGCCCACATCAGAATCTCACAGGTTTTTATGATAAGGATTTTTTTATTTTATCATTTGGATCTATAACTTAATTGTATAGTTCACTGTAACCATAGTTAACCTGCTAACCATAGTCATAATCTTGTCTGCTTATCCTCTGCAGGTGTGGGGATTTACTGCAATATTTAACTTGGCAAAAAAATAATTGGTTCACATCAAAGAGCTCCCATCTCAGTGTTCACAGACAGCTGTGATCCCATGCTGTGATTTCCCAGAGGAAAGCAATGGGGCACAACCAGTTGGAGGGCTGGAGGTGGGGTAGACTACCAACTTTATTTTAATGATCTCAGGTATATCTTGGCATCAGAATTAATTTTATCTAGGGATAGATGCTTTCCTTTAGTGGCTCAACTGTGATTTTATTCTACAATCCAGCTTTTAAGGCTTAACCCTTGAACACCCATTGGAAGCTTGTCAGCTACCCTTCATTTCAGAACAACATGATTCCAATATGTTCAAAACCCTCAAAAGCAATTTGGGGAGTTTCCTACAAGTATGGAAATTGGTTAGGATCTGTCTAGCCAGTTTCTTATTGGTATGACTAGTAAAGCTGAGTCTTTACCAAACAATTGCTGTGAATGTTTGGAAAAGCTAGTAAAGCCCAGATTTTTTCTGACTGCAACATGGTTCCACTGGGGGAAAAAATCAAAATTAAAAGGAAATAATTGCATAATACCCAGGGGAAAAAAGGAGAGCAGATCCTCTCATTCATGAAAGTGTTACGCTAGGGGTGAACCACATTTTCATTTATTTACTTCATTTATATCCTGCATTTCTCCCCTGTGAGAATCCAAAGTGGCTAACAGTATTCTCCATTTTATCCTCACAACAACCCTTGTAAGGTGGGTTAGGCTGAGAGTTTGTAACTGGCCTAGGGTCACCCAGTGGGGTTGCATGGCAGAGTGGGGATTGAACCTGTACTTCTGGGAGGACAACAGGCTCCACCTGGAGGTTGGCAACCTTATCATCACCAGCAGGGCTTTGCTGCCTCATTCTACTGCTTTTGTGAACCAGTCCTTAAAATTGATTTAATTAGGGGATGAGTGCTTTAAGGTCCTTTCTTAAAAGATAAATGATGCTATTTGATGGAAAGATCAATAGAAAAGAAGCTATGCTGTCCTTTGGTTCTTTTTCACTCATCCTCTTGAAAGAATCCTTTCCTTGTTTTATATAGAATGAGAGAAGGCATTAGTATGCGGACTTTGTGCCACCACACTGAAGTAGCCACAGTTAAGGACAAAATATGAGAACAGATGGAGATTTTTCATAAAGTAAAATTTTTTAAATGAATTTGAATAATTGTTCTAATCTCTGGCATGCAAACTGAATGAATCAGACTGCTGGTGAGCTAATATTTAAGATATTGATGTCTTAATTAAAAATTGAGGCTGTTTATGATTATTAATGCACTTTATGCTAGTGAAGCTTCAGATATGACTGGTTGTCATGCAATAGTAAATGCGTAGCAGAAAATGGATACAGTAATTGTGGCACTTTTATAGTACTTTACTAAAGCATGTTACCTACATCAGCAGTACTTGGTACAACAGCCCAGTAAGGTAGGCGAGTGTTTGTTAGATGGGACAAGTACAGTGGCTTGCCTATGGTCACTTGGTGTACTCTTGGTTGAGATGAGGTTTGAAGCAGTGGCTTCTGCAGCTCGTACTCTTGGCTAGAGCCTAGCACCAGCAGTATGTATTTAAAACTGCAATTACAACGTACAAGAGTGTGAAATGAATAAAATAATAATTACAAGCAACAACTGCAATAACAAACTGCATGCTGTACCTTAAGTTCTTAAAATGAGTGCAGCATTTCCTTGGAATAAATGTCACAATTCTTTGGTTGTGCCTTTTTCCATGATCCGTTCTCCTCAATTGCTTCATTTTAATCATGAGCAAACTGTCTGCCAAATTACATTGCTAATCTGAGATTATTTTAGAGTCATATGCCTTTCACAAAAATATACCCCAGAATTGAAATCCTTTAGCTGTTCTCCTTCATATTTATATTTATTTTTACCAGTTTGTTATTGGTTTCTGTATTATCAAGTTTGCTTAAATCCGGTGCACAAGCCAGGTGAATATTCTGTGTCAGGTACTGAATACTTGTGTGATTGCTTACAATACTATTTTTCTTTTCTTCTTTTTTAAACATATTTTATTATATATTTTATAAAACAAACAATAGTAGACATACACATTCAGTCTTTTTTCACCCTTTTCAGGGTTCGGGTAAATAGTAGTCTTTTCAAAATTTGCATTTTATATCATTAAACAAAAGGAAAAGTTAATCTGCCTTAATGTACAGTTCTGTGATCATAGCCATTATATCTGCTTTAGTTATAATTGCATTCCTAGGTATTCCCACTACTCTTTCTCTAGTTATTGATATTTGTATTTTATTATCTGATTAACCATGGAATGTCCTGAATGACTCGCTATGCCAATAAAGGATTTGAATTTGAAAAGAAGTCTGGTCAGTGCTCGCCATCCATGGATCAGTCTTCAAGCTGAACTTCTCTGAAAGTTCTTTTATGGAACATACCTGGTTGGCTCACCTGTGTCTTCTCTAGTGAGGTTCAAGCTTTTATTAGTGCTTATGATATTACAAGAAATCTGGTGCAAAGAAAGTTCTTATTTACCAGACTTTGTAACTTTTGTTAGCCTTGCCCTCCCCAGTTTAAGGGGGGCAGACCTAAAGGGGGTCTTGTTTGTTTAATTTCCTCTTCAATTAGATGCCATAGAATTAAATTCTCTGTAGCCACTAAGGGGAGATCCATTTTCAAAATGCCACCAGACAGTTCACTGCCACATGTCACTCCTGCCTCCTTTTTTAGCCCTTTTAGAAGATTTCCTCTCCAATTTTCCTTGCTGGGCCACACTGTAGTATTTTGGCATGGCTCTGTGGGGAAAGGGGCAACGGGGGGTCCCAGCAAAATTGCTTATGTACCAAAATACATAAGATAAAGCAGTAGCTACAATCCACGTGCAAATAATCCACAATAAAGAATAGGTAGGCAAAAGTAGTCCCCTGTGTAAGCACCGGGTCATTATTGACTTGGGTGATGTCACATCCCAATGTTTACTAGACAGACTATGTTTATGGAGTGGTTTGCCATTGCCTTCCCAAATTGTCTACATTTTACCCCCAGCAAGCTGGGTACTCATTTTACTGACCTTGGAAGGATGAAAGGCTGAGTCAATCCTGAGCGGCTACCTGAAACCGACTTCCGTCAGGATCGAACTCAGATCATGAGCAGAGCTTTGACTGCAGTACTGCATTTTACCACTCTGTGCCATGGTGCTATAAATAAATAATACCTAAGAGCTAATGTGCTGCCCCCTCTACCTGATACTGTGCTGCCCCCTCTACCTGATACTGTGCTGTCCCCTCTACCTGTGCTTATCAGCTGCCAAATGTTTATTTCACCAAGTGCTCACTGCCTACCTAAGCAATAGGAGAAGGGCCAGGCAGACTTGGTGAAATATTTCATATCAAAAGAAAATACTATTCTTTGGACTTGCATAGGGAAATGCCTACTAAGCTCAAAGGCATCAAACTGCTCCATCCTGTAAGCTAAGAGAAGAGTCAGAACTAAGGGCGAAAACGCACGGTCGCTTTATCCTCCTTTAATCCCTGTTTTAGCCAGGATCGAACGCACATTAGGCGAAATGCATGCATTCAATCCTGGCTGAAACAGGGATTAAAGGAGGATAAAGCGACCATGCGTTTTCACCCTAAGAGAAGACTCAGAACCATGTGGCTGCCAGTCAGCCAGTTCTCAGCAGATTTCCATGCATGGTCACAATTCAATAAACTGTCAAATGGAACTGCTTCTCAGCTTCAAAGTTTGGACTGTTTTTGCAAAGATTGGCCCCAACTTTGATATAAGGGTTCAAAATAACTGCCAAAAATGCTGTCTTTGAAACCCAGCACTGTAGAACTCCAGAGAACCATGTAACTCTACATGTTTCACTCTCCAACTTGTTTTTATTAAATCAACATTGCTTGTAATGCAGAATTGCACAGCTGTTAGTTTCCAAAATACTATTTTTGCATATATTTTTTAATTTTTTAATTAATTTTAAATCATATATAGATATACAGAAAAAAACTGGAAGGGGAAGGGAACAATATTTAGGATTCAGTTTATCTTAAATTGTTTCTACCCCTCTTTAGGTTGTAGGACTGTATTTTCAGGTTATTTACAGATTGAAATTAATTTCTTACTGAAATAAGTTATTGTTTAAATAAACTAAGCACTATCTGTTGTTTTTGATGTATTCATAAAAGGATTTCCATTTTTCCTGATGTTGTTCTATTGAATTATCTTTTAATGCTTCCATTAGCTGCGCCATCGTTATGTATTCCAGAGCTTTATCGATCCATGTTTGAATGTCTGGAAGATTTTTTGTTCTCCACATTGTCGCTATCACAACTCTTGCAGCTGTTGTAAGATGCCGTATTACATCTTGCTGATCCTTATTTATTTTGTTCAAAAGGAATATTTTGGGATCGTACTCTATACGCTTTCCTACAATGCCTTCTATATTCGCATGGATTTTTTCCCAAAATTTTTGGACTGACTCAGATGACCACCAACAATGATCGAAGGTGCCTCTAATCTTGTGGCACTTCCAACATAAGACGGATGCTTGTTTGTTCATGTTCTGTATATCATTAGGCGTTATATACCACCTATGAAGCATTTTGAACCAATTTTTGTGGATACTTTGGCAAAGGGTGAATTTGATGTTCTTTCGAAATAGCTGTTCCCACTCTTCGGTTGTTATCGTCTCATCAAAATTCTGCATCCATTTGATTTGGCAAGCCTTGATTTGTTCTTCTTCTGTGTCATGAGTCCTCAATAATTTGTATATTTTTCCTAATAAATGTTCCTTTGATTTACTTATCATTTGTTCAAAGTCAGTCTCTTCTTTTAGCTTTTTTCCTTAAATCTTGACCATAATTGATGACATGTTAACCAGGGCATTTGTGGGTATGTATCCTGGATATCTTGCAGAGATTTGAATTTGGCATCTTTTTATTAAATCTCGATATTTTATTGTCCCAAACATGCGTTTTTCCGCCATAGAACCATGGGCATTAAAAGGAGCCATCAATAATGGAGGGGAGGGGCTTAGCCTTGGTTTAAGTTTTCGCCAGGTTTTAATCATATTTTCAATAGTCGAATGCCCTTTGATTTTATCCGTATATTTCATAGTGTTTTCCCCCCAAAGCATATAATGTGATCCACATTGGAGATCTGTCAGTTCTAGTTTGATATTTCTATCATCCGGATGCAATATCCAATCCTTTAGTTGGACCAAGGTGGCTGCTTGATGGTATAGTTTTATGTTTGGAAGCGATAGTCCTCCTTTTCTTGTGTCATCCTCCATAATTTTGAATTTAATTCGTGGTCTTCCCCCCCCCCCATACAAATTTATTAAGTTTCCGCTGCCAGATACTAAATATTTTGTCATCAATTTTTATTGGAATCATTTGGAATAAAAAGATTAGGCGTGGGAGAACATTCGTTTTTATAGTAGCAATCTTGCCCAGCCATGAAATCTTTAGTTTGGTCCATGTATCTAAATTCTTCTTTATTTTGTTCCAAACTGCCTCATAATTATATTTGTATATGTCTTTGCTCTCTTTTGGCACATATTGTAGTTAATTTCTACATTAGTGGCCAACTCCTAGTTATATGAGCTTGAATACAAGACCCCACAGCATAATGACAAGTTATTTGTGCAAAACTGCTTTTTGTTGGAGGATCCAATTTCGCTTTTTGAAAAAAAATGCTTAACATTATGATGATCGTTGTACAATTCAATAAATATAGTGTTAAAAAGTATCATTTAATTGTCTTTGTTCAGTACCTTTATCATGTTTTAAAACATTTAGTGGGAGGGAATAGGTGACATTCTGGTGAGTAGCTCGGCACCACTAATGTGAAGTAGGAAAATATGAAGGAAAGTGAAAGAAACTGGCAGACAGTTTGGCAGAATGGGGACTTGTTCCATTAACCAATAAAAATCTATTTAACACAGTTTTGTGCAAATCCTATGGACCTTCAGTTAGAAGAGCCCATCATTTTTTCAATATGAATGCTCTGCATAATATTCCCCAGCCAAACGCAGCTGTTCTGAAGTGGCCAGTTTAGGGAGAAGAATGAAAGCCTCTGAGTCCGTACATCAACATTGACTAAGCAGATCAGCACTATGGACAGCTCTCTGCACAGTTCATTCTTGGTCGTTTTTATTTTTGACGCCTAACATAAAAGTCTGGCCACCAAGATTAGGTTAATTCATGCCATCGTATTCCCTATTACTATGTATGGGTGTGAAAGCTGGACAATGAAGAAAGCTGACAGGAAGAAAGTAGACTCCTTTGAAATGTGGTGTTGGAGGAGAGTGTTACGGATACTATGGACTGCCAAAAAAACACATCAGTGGGTTATAGATCAAATCAAGCCTGAACTGACCCTAGAAGTTAAAATAACTAAACTGAGGCTATTGTATTTTGGTCACATTATGAGAAGGCAAGAGTCACTAGAAAAGACAGTCATGCTAGGAAAGTTGAGGGCAGCAGGAAAAGAGGAAGACCCAATAAGAGATGGATTGACTCAATAAAGGAAGCCACAGCCCTCGAGTTGCAAGACCTGAGCAGGGCTGTCAAAGATAGGACATTTTGGAGGACATTGTTTCATAGGGTCACCATGAGTTGGAAGTGACTTGACGGCACTTAACACACACACACAACATAAAATTTGGGTTTTGAAACCATTACAGAGGTCCATAGCTTCTTGGCTGTAGAGCAATATACCTGTTGATTACAATGTCACTTTACTTTCAGTTCTCACCTTTCCCTGTGTTTGTACTTTATAATGTGATAACCCCTCTCTGGAATGCAGAGAAATGTCTTGTTATCTGGATAAATAACTACACTATGGGAAGAAAGGTAAGCAATGCATGTTACGACCACTATGGGAAGTACCATTTTTTTCAGCTAACAGATAAAGTGAGTCAGTTGAATGCTGGGCTTTAAAAAATAAATTCTGTGCACATGCATCTAGGAAACACTGGTGTTTCCCACCGAAATTATAATGGGAAGCATTCTTCTTAAATTGATTGCAATAAGTGTATGAATTAGAACATCTGACTAGCTTTTCCCAACATTTTACCCGACAAGTGTATTGGATGAAAATTATTCTGCAAGGGCAGAGGGCAAATGTTCTGATAGGAACTAGAACCCTGCTGTGCCCTACACAGAGCTTCTTTCCACATTGCTTTCTCATCTGCTAAGCTGCAAGGTAAAGCCTGTTGTTTTCTTCCTCTCCAAAGTTACTCAAGCAAAAAGAATCACACCTTGGCTAATTCCCTAAATGTTTAAATAGCAGCAATGAAAGTACTTCAGCTAATGTTGTTCATTGTTATCCTAAAATTTTCCCTTTGGCTGCTTAGGATTCCCAATCTTTATTTTATTTTCTGGAACTGCCAGAAAAAAATACAGCAGTATACACTACAGTCTCTAATCATCCACCCAAGCATGTTTGTAAACCATTTTGTACAGTGCAACCCTATTACCTGTTCAGAAAGGCCCTCTTGAATAGTTCAGTTTGCATAGTTTTGGAAAGCCATGAGAGTAGGAGCTTTACTGATCTCCTTGGGCAGTACATTCCACAAGGCAGGAGCCACAACAGAGAAGGCACATGTACTGGCAGTACATTTTGCAATTTTGCCAATTTGCAGGTTGGCACCTGCAGGAGCCCCTGCTGGCATGAGCAAAGTTTTCATGGTGGACAGCCTGTGGGCATTTTTGGAGTTGTGAGAATAGGTGGTGGGGGCACCTTCACAATATGGGTGAGTGGGGAAAATCATAAAATGTTGGGAGGTCTCAAACTGAGCATTCCTTATGGAGGAAGCAGGGTGGATAAAAATAAATGCTTTTAAAAAAATAAACAACTGATTGTTTTGATTTAAATCAGATTTTTTAATAAGATGCTTTTTGAGGAAAACTCTATCTAAATATTGTTTTTAATTTAAGATACATTATAATCCAAAGATTATTCATCATGAAAAAAGGAGTAGTTTTTAATTATGTAGCATAAGACTGTAAATTCATTTCATTTTTGGTAAGTGAATTCCACGAATCCATTCACAATGTCATGCTCTTCCAGAGGTTTTTGTAAGATTATTTTGGGCAATTTTTCTACCTAGAAGACATTATCACAGATGCTTGGTTTTGCAGTTCTCAAAACTGTGGATTTGTGTCTGCAGATATAACATGCCTCTTCTTCATGTATCTATTTAAAGTCCGGCTCCTCCATTAAGATACATAGAGAAGTTCCCTCTAAAGAATCTGAATACAGTCAGCCACTTCACTATTTTCTATGGAAGAGGATGGGGTGACCCCTTCCAGACCCCATAAAATCCGACCCCCTGACCCAATCTTCACCAAACTTGGGAGTTCTTGCAAGGAGAGTCCCTTGCAGATACGCTGCAAATTTGGGGGCTCTACCTGCAAAATGCCCCTCCCAGGAGCCGCAGAAAGGCCCATAGGTTTTATTGGACCTGATTTTTTTCAGGCAACCTGGAAAAAACTGAATTCCCATATTTACCGGTATGGGAATTCGGCTTTTTTCAGGTTTCTCCCCCCAAAATCAGGCCCAATAGACCTGAATCCAAAATTTACCAGATTTTTTTTTTTTTTTTGGCACAGCCCTATGTTACACCCACTATGTGTGTATACACAAGAATTAAGATCCCTCAAGCAGGGAATGCATGTGAAGGGACACTTGCACATGTATCCTATTTCCCAGCTAACTCAGTGTATTCACAGATCAGAGAACTGCATGATTGCACTGAATTTTTTCTAGCCAAAGCACATTGGATATTTTAACACACTGCAGTTTGAGCAGAAGCAATTTTGATTTAATAGAAACTATTTTGAAGGAACTTGGAAGAGGTGCATGGTTCTATGAATAAGAAACCATGTTTGAAGATTAAAAACATTTAACAAAACAAAATGTTCTGCTGAATGAGTTGTGCCTTTTGAACATTGGCTTAATGTGGTGCATCACATCAATTGTTATAATCTCTGTGTTTTGTATTTTACATTTTCCAGAATCTGGGTCTTGTTCACATACAGAATTAAGCAATATTAACCTTGGCTCAGGTTCAACCACAGTAGCAAAACATTTTTGCAAGGAGCTCACCTTTTGAGTCATATATATAGATAGAGATAGAGGGGGCCTTAATTTACCAGCGTAAATTTCTTCTGATTTTGTTTTGCTGGATTGCTCTTGGATTGCCCTCCTAAGTGGGGCAAAGCAATTTGATTTGTCTGATGTGATCAAGGGAATACAAAAGCCTATTGTCCCGTCTCCCATATTGCCCCCCCAAATCCTTTCTCAATTTGTTTTCCTTAAAAATACTAATCCAAACTACTTCATCTGGAGATAAGCAATGTGATAGTAGCAGTTGTCACCAGCTGTTTGAATTAGTCGGTAAGAGACTCCACACACACAGAGACAAATCTGCAGTGTAATAGTTGCTAACATATGCTGGTTTTTATTTGCTCCATAGACTTCACAAGACAGGGGCCTACAAAGAATACTGTGGGAAGGTAAGAACCTTAAAATTACCCTCATAGTGCAATAATATGAATCTGCTGAGCTCTGGAACTAGATTAGTATCTTCTTGCTCACCCAGCCCTGAATGTTGGCAGTCTGGAATTGCCCTGACTACTGAAGTTTGGGCCTAGGTGAATAAAAAGCTGATCCTTTTGCCCTGGGCCTGAATAATAAAGCACGAGACCAGGATGTTTTGTTTGTTTGCTTGTTTTTACTTCCTCTTCTCAGTACTGCATAGTTGAGCTGGAACATGTGTGGAAATTTTTATGCTTTCCCCATCCCTGATTTCATCTTTCCATTTCTGAATGTTATACACTATCCTGGGCTTTGCCTCCTTTGCAACATAATGAGTTCCTTCATCCTTAATGGGCAAGGAGCCTGATGCTCTGTTGTGAAATGGCTCCATTTCTCATGACCTGTGCTATTGGACAGACATGTCAACATTTTTCATAGATGCAGGAACTTATGCTCTCTAGAGATAAACAAGAACTATTGATTAGCAATTTACCGTAGGTAGCCTTTTCAATTAGGTTGAGCAATTGCTTTTTTCTTCAGATGCATAGGTGACAATATGCAAGCTGTATAGATCTTTCTATCTCCCCCAAGGACTCTTTTCATTTGAATTGTTGATAGCAATTATGTTTCCTTGAATAGTTTTACTTTGTAATGGTCTTGGCTACCACTTCCTCACTAGCTCTGTAAGTGGAAAAGAGAGTCAACAAAAACAATATGGTATCAACAATAACGTTAAAAGTGCAAAAACCTTAGCTCAATCAGCAACCAAGCTAAAACACAAGAGTTAAAATCCCTCAAAACTGGATTCCTCCTCATCATCTGTATGTCCAAACAGAGCTTCAGCTGTAGCTGGTGTGAGGGTATCAGCATAGACATTGTCATCATTTCTGAGTTCGCAGTCATCACCATCACTGCTGTTGTCCTCATACAAAGCGCAGTCTTCACTGCCATCCATAGCATTACTAATGCCACATTTCTTGAAGGCACGTTGCACCATGTCCTCTGGAATCTCTTCCCATGCATCACGAACCCACTTTGCTATCAATTCTATGTCGGGCTTCATCAGATTTCCAACTTTTGTCAGTTGGGCTTGACCAGATGACATCCATTCATGCCACATCTTTCGCACACGGTCCTTGAAAGGTTTATTTAAACACACATCTAGGGGCTGCAATACAGATGTAAGCCCACCTGGAATAACGGCCAAAGTAACTTGAGAAGACTTTGCCAATTTTTTTATGTCATCAGATGTGTGGCCTCTGAACATATCCCAAACTAGCAGTGTTGTTTTTTTCTTTAAGGCTGCTCCTGGTCGTCCGTTCCAAATTTCTTCCAGCCATTTTTTTGTTCCGTCTTCATCCATCCAGCCTTTAATATGTGCGCGCACTGTAATTCGACCTTTTGACCTTTTTAGGAAAGGTCTTTCTTTTGAAAATAATGACAGGGCGCAGCTTAGTTCCATTAGCTAAACATGACAGAACGACTGTTAAATGGTTTTTTTTTTTCATTTCCTGTGGTTCTGAGTAAAATAGTTTTTTCTCCCAAACTTGCCACAGTTCTGTTTGGAAGATCAAAGATCATAGGTGTTTCATCCATATTCCCAATATCTCCCAGGTCATAGTTATGGAGCCTTCTTTGTTTTATGATGAATTTATGGAATGACATCACTTTTTCCTCAAGGTCTTTTGGCAACTTCTGTGAAATCTTTGTTCTTTGCCGCAAACATAAGTCAAACCTATTCATGAAGCGGGTACACCATCCTGCTGACACAACAAAATTTTCAATGCCTGGTGCTTTTAATTTGTCGTCTTTAGCCATTTGAAGGGCGTGTAAGCGAATTCCCATGCGTTTTACGCAGTAACCATTTTGACGACGCTCCATAACCCAGTTATGCAATTCAGTCTCTAGAGCCCCATATGAAGTCGTTGAACCACGTCGAGCTTTTTTTGCCTTTGGAATCTTTTCCAAGTCAGCTTTCATTTTCCGCCACTCCCTCACTTGTTTTTCATCAACACAAAATTCCCTACTTGCAATACTGTTATTGCTTTCTTCTGCTCTTGCTACAACCTTAAGTTTGAAACCAGCTTCATATGACCTGCGTTTTTGTTTTGGTCCAGGATTACCGGTAGAAGTACTGGGCTCCATTTGTAAGAGGATAAGAAAAAGTTCTAAAATTAAACAGGGAAATTAGAGGAGAGTCAGTAAAAGAGTTTGCTACCAGCATCCAAATGCCAATAATTCTTGTTCCAGATGACTTGAGAACAGAATGACTTTCATGTTGCACTTGAGCATTTGGCTGTCTTGTTCTTTAAGGCAGTTCCTCAACTGTTATTCTGACAATTATGGCGATGCTAAACAGAATACTAGAACTACGGTACTTCTCTTAAGATTTTCAGGGACCCAATAATGGAACAAAACATTTATGGTTTGCCTTTTTAAAAATCACCACAAGATTGAGAGCAAGCGTGGTGTGGTGGTTAAGAGCGGTGGACTCTAATCTGGAGAGCCAGGTTTGATTCCCTGCTCCTCCACATGAGCAGCAGACGCAGATCTGGTGAGCCAGGTTGGTTTCCCCACTCCTACACATGAAGCCTGCTGGGTGACTTTGGGCTAGCTCCGAACTCTCTCAGTCTCACCTACCTCCCAGGGTGTATGTTATGGGGAGAAAGATTTTAAAAGGTGCGGAGGAGAAGCCGGTGGTGGCCAGCATGGAGGAGGAGCCGAAAAAGCCGCGGCCGGGGAAGGGGCGGTGGCGGCCAGTGTGGAGGAGGAGCCGAAGGAGCCACGGCCGGGGAAGGGGCAGCGGCGGCCAGCGCGGAGGAGGAGGCCGAAAGAGCCACCCGACTTCTTGCTGCTCGAGAGCAGCAACAACCAACAACAACGTAGGCAGGCCTCGCCGCACCCGCCTGGCCACTCCGCCTGGGCAGGCCGCACCACTCACGGGGCCGCCTCCACACAGCCCGCCGTGGCCGGGGAAGGGGCGGCGGCGGCCAGCGCAGAGGAGGAGGCCGAAGGAGCCGCGGCGGCGGCCAGCGCGGAGAAGGAGGCCGAAGGAGCCGCGGCCGGGGAAGGAGCCGCGGCGGCGGCTCCTTCGGCCTCCTCCTTTGCACTGGCCGCCGCGGCTCCTTTGGCCTCCTCCTCCGTGCTGGTTGCCGCCGCCACCGCGGCTCCTTCGACCTCCTCCTCTGCGCTGGCCGCCGCCGCCGTTCTGGCGGGCAGCGTGGAGGTGGCCCCGCAAGCGGCGCTGCCTGCCCAGGCAGTGTGGCCGGGTGGGTGCGGCGAGGCCTGCCTGCATTGTTGTTGGTTGTTGCTGCTCTCAAGCAGCAAGAAGTCGGGCAGTGGGTCACTGCTGCTGCCGCCGCGGGACATGCCGGGTGAGGAGAGGAGAGAAGGGGAGGAGGAGGTAAGTTTCCACCTCAAATCCCCCCTTAGTGGTGCCTCTCCTCCAGGGTGACTCGCGTATAAGCCGAGGGCAAATTTTTCACCCCTTTTTGGGGGTTGAAAAACTCGGCTTATATGCAAGTATATACGGTAATCTGCTTTAGATAGTTTCAGTAGGGAAAAGGAACTAAGGTTGTTTCCGCAGGAATCACTTACTACACTTCCTACTCCACTCATACATACCGTGCAATGTTCGCATGGAAAAAAACCTTTTGGTATTGCTCTTATTCTCCCACTCCTATTATCTGTAACTTTTGGCAGTCACTAACTTTTTTGCTCACTAATCTGTCCTAAGGTTTTTCTCTCTTTTAGCTATGAAAAGGGGGGGATTTGGGTACCTTGGGATGTTGAACAAGAGGTGCCAGTATTTTGGTATAATTGCCTGAGCTGGTTTATATATGGTGTTGTATGTTAAGGGTATTATCATTCTATCAGTATTTAGCTCTCTGATCCTGTGGGTAAGCAAAGTTGTCCTTGATGAGTTGGCCCTGAACCATGCACATTTTAATATTCTTGAAGAATAACCCCTTTCTGCAAGTTGGTTCATCAGTAACTCAGCCAGTCTATGAAAGTCACCTTCTGTACTGCAGTTCCTTTTTAATCTTAATAATTGATGGTAAGGTAAATTTCTTTTTAAATGATAAGGATGGAAATTATCTCCTGATGAATAGGAATTTGCATCTGTAGGCTTTCTATAGACATCTGTCTGCAAGGTGACACCTGCTCTTTTAATTTCCACTTCCAGAAAATGCACCCTTGATTTGTCAAAGGTCATTTCAAGTTTGATTGTGTTGTGTATGGTGTTGATGAATTGGCCAAAATTAATAAGAGATTGCTTGGCTCCCTCCCACATCATAAAGATCATCAAGACATCTTTTGTAAAAGGTAATATGTTTTCTGTAGATGTTATGGTCATGGAGGATGTATTTATTCCCTTTTTGTTGTTCTAATGAAATGTTGCAAACCATTTGTTTGGAAACGGCCTAAGCTGTTGTGTACAGGAAAAATAGTTATTGAGAACTGATTTGGAGAATGTGAGAGAAGTGGTTTCATATGAGCATTGTGGGAGTCAGTTCGAGTGGCTCAAGGGAGAAAAGGCAGATTCCTTTGAGCAAGCCAGCAACCTGAGGGTGGCAACAAAGTGACATGGCTTGGCATCATGCTGAATGGTGGAACAAAATAGGAAGAGTTAAAGGTGAAATCAATATTTTTGAAGAAGAGTTTTTATACCCTGTTTTTCTCTACCTTTAAGGAGTCTCAAAGCAACTTACAATCACCTTCCCTCCACACAACAGACAGACACCTTGTGAGGTAGGAGGGCTGAGAGAGTTCAGAGAGAACTGTGACTAGCCCAAGGTCACCCAGCAGGCTTCATGTGAAGGAGTGGGGAAACAAACCCAGTTCACCAGATTTGAGTCCACCGCTCCTAACCACCACACCACACTGGTGCCTATTCCATAGTGTGAATGACATTGCCAAGGAAAATGAACAGTATACTAAAAAAAGAAAGGAGGAAGACTTGAGCAGAAAGTAGTGCTCCACTCCCACAACCCAGTGCTGTATCTTCCCACCCAGTCACGTGACCAGGGGGAAGGGAGCGCTTCCTGCCGCCACGGAGAGAGGAGTTCTTTGCTTCAGCTCATCATTTTCCTCAGCATAGTGGTTTTCTTGTTTGGTGTGGAGACATGGAAAAACATGGTAGTTAAAAAAGGGAGCCCTTTTAAAGAAATGTGTTACTTGTAACATGAAAATGGCTAAAACTGATGGACACAATGAGTGTTTAATGTGCTTGGGGAGGGCCATATCCCAGCTTCATGTAAATCCTGTGCCCTGCTTACCCCCAAAGTGTGCCAGGAAAGAGCAACCCAACTTAAACCAGCCTAATGAAGAAGGTCGCTGGGCCGTCAGTCTACCCTCTCAACTTCCAAGGACTGCTCACCATTCATAGTCTCTGTTCCAGTGCCCTCAACTTCCACTGCACAAGTATCAGTGGCGGAGGTGAATGCTGGCTTCTCTGCCCGCCACCAAGAAGACAAACAAGCGATCTTGGGACAAGTCGGGTGAAAAGGTGCCAAAAAAGGCAAAGCCATTGCACCCGACAACATCAGAGTCGGCAGATTAATCTTGACGCCGATCGATGTTGAAGTTGCCTTGACATCGAGGCTCCCTGAGGCTGGAGGCCCAAACGTCGCTGGGATGCAGCCCTTCAAGCCAGTGGTCCACAGAGAGAAGGCTTACCCCTTTGCCTGTTTCACGTACTTCAACTGAGTACAGATCACCCTCCTTATTGCCATGTAGGAGCTGAGTATCTCCACTCCAGTGCACAACAGTCCTATGGTAGTGTTGGTTCCAGTTGTTGGGGTTGATTGCCTTGATGTTGGTACACTCGTCCTCAACAAGAGCAGCCATCACGTCGGAGCCGATCAGCAAGACATTGTGATAGTCCCAGCGCCAGCGTTGCCTCCCTGATTCAGAGTCGGGCTGAGCACAGGGACACAACCCACCCTTGATGTCAATCTCCATCCATCGAAATCTTTTCAGGACCAAGGACTCCATCACCATCGTGAAGGAGCTAAGCCTCTCGATCTTCTGGGGATGATGTCATTGAGATCCCTGTTTCATCCAGAGAATGCTGTGCAAGTCATTCTCCCAAGGGGTCACACCAGTCATGATAAGGGTGATCACCACTGCTATTACACACAACTGTGGTTGCCACTACAGATACAGAGCCTTGTCTTTGTTGAAGTATCCACCCGCTTCGACACTGCTCGGAATCTGTGCGTGAACCCAACTAGCATCAGGCATCTTCGAAGTTGAAGGTGGAGTCGACTCGATGCCTTGCTCCTTCGAGGTCGACGGATGTCAATTGAGCTGCGCCTTCCACATCGAGATGGTCTCCAATGCTGAGTGTTGCTGCTTTGGAGTCAGAGGAAGGACTCAATGGGGCATGGATGATGAATCTGAAATGATCTCTCTCCCATCACCAGGGAATCTTGTGGAGGAATCAAAATCTACCTCCCCATCTGAAGATGTCAGAGCCTTTGTACATCAAATCATCAGGATGGCCAAGTCCCTTAACCTGGAATTCAGGGCAACAAACCCTCAACCAGTGTACATTATTACTGACATCCTTTATAAAGTGGCTTTGCCCATGGTCAAGTGTATTCTGAACATTATCAGTGCCAATTGTGCTAAACCTGCTTCTGGTCCTGCCTCGATCCAAATGGCAGAATCCTTGTATAAAGTTAGGCAAGATGGTTGTGAGTTCCTGCTGCACCATCAATTTGTGAATTCCATGATCGTGGAAGCACTCCTGGGGAGATTTAGATCTAGCACACACTTTTCACCACAGGACAAAGAGGGCAAGAAGCTTGACATCCTAGGCCAAAAGCTTTACATGTCCATGGCCCTCTCACTCAAAATCTGTAATTTCTTGGCCATAATGGGGCGATACCAATATTTCTTATGGGAGATAATGTCACTGTAAAGTAAGTCAATGTATTGGGACAACGAAACCTTAGTTAAGATTTTACAGGCAGAAGGGATTAGCTTGGGCTGGCAGCAACTCACAGTGGTGAGACAAGTAACTGATTCATCTAGTAAGGCTATGGCTTCGTCCATTGTCCTCCGCAGACATTCTTGGCTACAGGCCTCAGCTTTGCTCTGTGATACCAGGATTAGGATAGCAGACCTGCTATTTGAAGGGAAAAGCTCCTTTAGTGAGCAGATGGATACGTTCCTTGACAGGTTGAGAAAGACCAAATCGTTCTCAAAGTCATTGGGGATAGTAGCACCACATCAGCCTGCTTCATACAAACAGAGGTATTTCCCTCACCATGGCCAACAATTTCACAAGCCATACAGATACCAGGGCCAATCACAAGTGCAAGCTTCATTCCACACACCCTACACCTCCTCACAGCAGGAGATAAAGTTTCTGTCAAGACCTAGAAATAGGAGAGGGGGGGCACTCTTCCCCAAGTATATTGGGGAAGGGAAAGTCAGCATGACTAGCACCTGCACTTAAATTTGGAGATAGGTTGTCTTTATTCCTGTCCCGTTGGCAGGAATTTTGAAAATAATGAAGTCTGGTTATTTTCTAGAGTTTACATATTTGCCTCTGTGCCTCCCCCCCAAGTCATGCCTCCCCCCGAGTAAGACTACTAACATGGTAGACCCCTTTCTTCTTAAAGAGGTGAATGAATTATTGGCTAAATGAGCCATTTGTTACTACTCACATTATTTCTTAATCAGTAAGAAAGACGGAGGGAAGACACCCAGCCTAGACATGAGAGGCCTTAATAAGTTCCTACGAGTGAGAAAATTTAGAATGATAGGTGCTACCTCTATTGGAAAGGGATATGTGGTTGCTGTTCTTGATTTAAAAGACATATATTTCCACATCTCAATCCATAGGGAATGTAGAAAACACGTTAGATTTGTCTGTGGGGGAAAAGCATTATGAATTTAATATTCTCCTACTTCGTTTAGCCACTGCACCCTGAGTGTTTACAAAATACAAAGTAGCGGTCATGTTTACAAAATACAAATATGTTTACAAAATACGAAGTACCTGGCACTAGAGGTTGCATTACATACCTGTACTTGGACGACTGGCTGTTCATAGGGGAATCGTCAGAAACATTGGCAACTCTGGTCTCCTATGCAATTCACATGTTAGAGAGTTTGGGGCTTATAATCAATTACCCAAAATCTAAACTCCAGCCTTTGCAGGATCTGGAATTTATTGGGGCCCAACTGAACGCTATGTCGGGCAAAGGTTTTCTCCCAGTCAGAAGAATTAAGGCAATGCAATTGTTGGTGCAAAGATTCCAGTGTAATAGGTTCCACAGGATCATAGCCATTCAAAAAGTATTAGGACTCATGGCTTCCACTACAGAAGTGGTTTCTGTGGCTAGGCTACATATGAGGCCATTGCAAGATTGGTTCCTTCAAAAATATAATCCTCTGATGGCCTGCCAGTTTATGAAATTGTCCATTCCCAGAATGGTGCTGCTGTCCCTCCATTGGTGGGCATCCTATGACAACTTATCAGAGGGAGTGTTGTTCCTGTGTCCAATACTTGAGGTCCACCTAACTATAGATTCCTCTTTGTTGGGGTGGGGGGCCTTCGGTGAGGGTCACACTGGCCAGGGAAAATGGTCACATCATGAATCTAAGATGCACATTAACCTCCTGGAATTGAGGGCAATTAGGTTCGCGTTTCATCTTTGCCATTCCTTTCCTATAGCATAGTGTTGTCCAACTACAAATTGCTTCAAATGTGGTCCCTTGAGCATGTTAGCAAGACTTGCAGTGCAACCTTAAGTAGAATTGTGTGTGTATAAAGTGGCATCAAGTCGCTTCCGATTCATGGCGACCCTATGAATGAAAGTCCTCCACAATGTCCTATCTTTGACAGCCTTGCTCAGATCTTGCAATTTGAAGGCTGTGCCTTCCTTTATTGAGTCAATCCATCTCTTGTTAGGTCTTCCTGTTTTCCTGCTGCCCTCAACTTTTCCTAGCATGACTGTCTTTTCCAGTGACCCCCTTCTGGATGCACACTTTAACGTGGTGAGGGGGTTTGTGTGTGTCAGGGAAACTGAGAGCAATACCGTAAGGGGTCTAGACTCTATCAAGAGACTAAACTCCTAGCAGAGTCACTCAAGACGAATGGTCACAGCTGAGACACCAGACGAAGATGCATCCACTCCCTTAAGGGATCAATGGCCACATCCGCAGAAGAGAACAGGCATTTCCAATGGGGATGGAGGCAGAGGAATCCCTGAAGGTTAGCTACTGGGCAGCAGCAGTAGTGGAAGGTGACACTGGCAGAGGATCTTTCGTAGACAACGGCAGTGCCACTGCGGCTAACCCTGGTTAGTACTGCACAGAAGAAGGCACTGGTAAACCACTTCTGACCAACCTTTACCTTGAAAACCCTATGATGAGACAAATAAGTAGAGTTACACCTTTTGTCCACTGAAAAACTGCACTTTAAGAACAGTAACATCTTTTCCTTGGGTGTGTGAAGCAAAATAAACCAAAATGTGCACATGGCTTGGGGGGGAGGGGGTGTAAATAAGCATTTGAACCCAAATACCTCAGTGTTGAGAGAGTAAGTGGAGGAGAACAACTCCTGTATATAAATGAGTATTGGTCCCTTCTACTTCCAGCAGCGAGGTGTGGAATGGTATACTATAGCTCAATCTTGTCACATCTTGAAAGCTAAGCTGGGTGAGGACTTGGAAGGGAGCCCTCAAAGGAAGTCTCTGCAGAAGACGGCAATGGCAAACCACCTCTACTTAATCATTTGCCTTGAAAATCCCACCGGGGTCGCTATAAGTCAGCTGCGACTTGACGGCACTTTACACACACACACTTCCAGTAGCAGAAGGCACTTTCACAGGCACTCAACCCATACAGCTGATAGAGTATCTCTATGGAGCTCCCTCTTGATTATTTCATCTGTGTAGTTCTGCTTTAAAAAGTTTTATCTAATGACAACATGTTGGGAGTAAGTATTAACGAAGCAGCATGGAAACAGCTGTGTTTTAAGTCAATAGCTTTGCTAGCTAGAATTAACAGTACCAGTTACTAGAGATAAAGTCAATGAAATGCTCACAATGCTGTGTTTTCAATGAACAGTCTTTACTTCCCTCAGTGGTAGGAGGTGATTTACTTGCCTCCCCTGTGTAGTGAAATGTAATCTTAATTAAGAGATTAGAACAGGGGAGGAGCAAGTAACAGGAAACAGGAAGTTAGAAGGAGACTCTGAAAAGAGCAAAAGCAAGCAGGCACTAGGCAGGAACTGTTGAGTTTGTGTTATAGAAGTTCAATAAACACTTTGTTATACAAATACCTGAAGTCCCTGGCATTAATAAGACACCCTGAAAGCATTCCATTATTAACTGAGTCACATCCAAGTCACTGTTAATACGCAGTAAGATGGTCTGAAGGAGACAGTGGTGTGTCCGCTCTTTAAAAAACCATCTTCAGATCTGAGGGGTCTCACCAACTAGTGCCCAGTATTGAATTTATCATACCTGGGTAAGGTAATTGAGAGAGCAGAGGCTGAGCAGCTTCTGGTTTTCCTGGATGAGACATTGGCTTTGGACCCATTCCAGTTGGGTTTCCACCCTGTTCATGGTACAAAGAGAGCTCTGGTCGTCCTCACAGACTATCTCCATCAACAGCTGAATCAAGGTGGGTCGGGGCTGCTGATACTATCAGATCTTTTGGCAGCCTTCAACGTAGTTGACTACCCGCGCCTTCCAATAACTGGGATCCCTGACGCACCACTGAATCCTGTTAACTTAGCTCAAAAGAAGCAATTGGTATTCATAATAGTTAGGTAACAGGGTGTTATTTTTTCCTCCATCAAACACATGGATCAATGTGGCACATGTCCTGGAAATCTCTTATTTAGACTATTACCGTCTGACCCATCGCTGGCCTCCCCAGATCGACCTACTCCTGACTGCATCTGACCCATGGCCACTCAGTAGCACTTTGAATTCTAAAACTAAACCCCAAAAATTTAACAAATTGGCAGCAAAACAATAAATTACAGTCATCAAGTCATCCCTCCCCTGCCTTATAATCCTCTACTAAAATACTCTAATACCTTTAGGGAAGCTATAGTGGACAAATTATAATCCTAACAGCTGAGTTTTATGCTCAGCAATAAAAACTGGATTGACAGCAAGTAAACACACGATCCCCAGACAAAAGGCACAAGTGTCTGCAATTCATGGATTGTAAAGGTTCAGTTCATAAAGGCCATGTTAAAAAAGCTACTCTCTGGTGATGGAAGGACATCGTGGTAGAACAAATCTTAGGTCTCAAGCTACAGCTATAATAGCAGCCTTGAGAATCCTGATGGCAAACTTACAGCCTAGTAGTCTGTTTACATTGGCCTGTTCTCCTGAACCTGGCTGATGATCTACTCTTCAGTAAGCTGAAGAACAAGGAATCAGAATGGAGAGGGAACAAAACCAGACCGGAGAACCGTACCACTACCAGGAGGAAGACTCAAAAGCTGGATTTTCCACAGCTCCAGGAGATTCTTAAAGAACAAGGATCTCCGAAACTGCCCGATGTTTGCTGATCCTGTCATGAGGGGCCCAGGGATGACTGAAGCTCTCTAATACTTTCCAAAGTCCGCCGAAAGTGTACTGGCATTCTCCTGAGTCTCCTCATAACAATGATGACAATGAATGGCAACCAAAGAATATCCAGTCGGGAATGGAGTTTCAAAGACGACCACACCTGGCCAGCCAGTCCATGCAAGTGGCTTAGCCAAGATCAATAGCCGCCAGTTCAAACCAGCAGCTCCGGGCCTGGCCTCCGCTCGGCTCACCAGGCTCACTCGAGGCCGTCGACTTCCAGCCGGCAGTCAACCAAGGAACCAATTTGCGGTGTGATGGAACTGAAGAGGCCAGCCCCTCATTCTCACTTTGGGTCCAGCTCCTGACTCCTTTAGCATGGCTCCAAGGCCCAATTACCAGCTTGGCTCCTAGTGGGTTTCAACTCCCAGTCAACTCCCGGATGGCCTCAGCTCCCAGCATGCCCTCCAAATATGGAAGTTGGATGCAGCTGCAAGCACGTAAACACAGGAAGAGGTTGAAGTATTCCAAAGACCACATAAGCTTTCACAGGACTTCATTCGCCTATCATGTCAACGCCCGGGTCACTAACTCTGAATACTGCCGACAAAAAATTCCACGTCCAAATAAAACCTAAATTGGGATAAAGACTAACAATGAGGCAGAAGCTTACAATGGCAGCTTCTACTCTGGCACCATCTTGTGTCACTATATTCAGAAATTGGTCACTATATCCAGAAATCTCATGGAATTTTACATTAAAGGATATGAGTTTATTTTGTGATGTTGATAAGATTCTCTATTAAATTTTTAAGGTTTGTTCTTTAAAACTCTACTCTAGTTTTGTAATTCATGGTATTTAAATGACTTTAAAAAAGGAATTTGTGGTAAACTTGAAAATATGTTCTCTCTCTTTAGTGAGACAGACTTAGCTGATTCAGCTTGTTTATAGAAGGGGAAAAAAGGTCAGTGCCGTGTAAGAGATACAGTTAGACTTGAGCTGTGTTGCTGGGTGAGATGGAAGGGGCAGAATAGAATACTTAAGTGAATCATTCTTGTCCTTGTATAAATAATTAAGACAGTCCAACCTTCCAAAGGATATAAATAAAACAGTGACATTGTGTGTGATCTGTTAGTCACACAAGGAAATGGGTCACCAAATCATTAAAATATGACAGACTGTCTTCACTCAAATGTGATGGTGTAGGGTAATTATTCCAGTAGATTGTCAACAAATTAGGTTTATTTCTAACTCTCTGAAATACTGAAACTTGCAATCTCATTAATGCTGTGTGCTTGCATTTTCTTAACCTGAAGAAAGCATGACCATCAGTGTGTACTTACCTAATAATATTCACAAAATCCTGGCCTAAAAACCTGCTGTTTTCCATAAGCTCTGTTTTCTCCTTTAGCCATTGGCTGAATTTTTATGATGTCATAACATGTTCACAAATGACCTGACTTATTTATTTATTCAGTAATACCTTCCCTTTCAGAGGAAGGCACTGGCAAACCACCTCTGTTAGTCTCTTGCCATGAAAACCCCAAAAGGGGTCGCCATAGGTCGGCTATGACTTGAAGGCACTTTACACACACACACACACACCTTCCTGTTCTCCTCCTGTATTTTATCCTTGCAACAACTCTAGGAGTAGGTTAGGCTGAGAGGATGTTCCTGGGTCAAGGTCACTCAGCAAACTTCCATGGCAGAGTAGGGATTTGAACCTGGGTCTCCCAGATGCTAGTCTGACAATTGAACAACTGCTGGCTCTCTTGGAAAGAAGTGAATGGTTATTCTGGTTGGAAAGAAGGCCTTAATGGATGGTCTTGGAGTAAGAAGTTGCATGAAAGAAAGGACAAAGACAATAAGGAGGTGTGAAACTTGAAGAATAAGAAGCTGTTTGGTATGAGTCCATGGAGGCAAAATACTTGAGGAAGGGGAATGAAGTGGACAGTGGGCTGAGAAACATAGAGGTGGGAAGCAGTGAGTTAAGGGAAGGTGGAACCAATGAGTAGGGAATCTCTGTGAGAAAGGAACCCCCTGCAGAGCCTAGGAGTTAATGGAAATGATGTACTCTTGAGGAAGAAAAGTGAGAAGGCAGATAGGTCATAGAATTGAAAAGGGGTTTCGGTTGAAATTTAGCAATGTGTAATCATTGGCCCAGTCTTCAGCAACATATCAGAATTTCCTTTTCAGCACCTTGCATGGGCTTCTTTAACTTTTGCTAAAAATAAAACATGGGAAATAAATGGTGAGCTTTTGGGAAATTCTTAGAATCCTTTACTAAAAGTATTAGAAGCTTTAAACACACACACATATCAAGGCAATTTTTTCCAAACTTTAAGCTCCCTTTGGAGCAAACCCCCCAAACTCGGAACCTCCAATAACCTATTTAGAATGCATGTGTCATACACCAGCTTAAAGCCAATTCATTGGACTTGGGAGATTCCATCAGTTTTTCTTAATGTTGGAAGACATTCCCCCCAGCATAGCTTGAGACCCTCGGCATTAGCCTAATACTGAAGAAGTATGAGTAATAGTTTGTTCTTGGAGGATTTTTGGACACTGATGCACTGGTCAGTGTTTAGTCATTAAAACAATGTGACTGACTTACAGTGCTATCCTCAGCAAAGTTGCTCTAGTCTGACGGCTTAGAGTGGAGTAACTCTGCAGAAGATTGCACTGTTATATACCTCATTCCACTTTAGAACTCAGCAGTCAGTATGGATCGGTTCCCTCTGTGATTATGCACTCCAAGTGCTGCTCATTTGCTTTTCTGAGGCTGTGTCATTCTGTTACATCTGAACATGTGGACAGACCCTTGAGTCCACTGTGAAATACCATTAACCGTTCTGTGTGTTTTGATCAGACCCCTAAAACAGCAATGCTTTAGCAGTGCTTTTTTTTTTTTTTAAATCACAGGCTTTTGATTCATGAACTTAAGGCTCATTGCCCATTTTAGAGCCCATTGAAGCTTATGAGAAGATGAGATTCTGCTCTGTGAAGGAACTCTAAGATGCAAAAAAAAACCTGTTGCCATCACTGGGGAGAGGTCAGGCATCCTCCATGTCTGGCACTTCCACTTGATTGAGAAACTTTTATTGGGTTGGTATAATAAGACTGTTACTTCAGCCACCCAGGAAGTAATCACAGGCCTGTGTTCTCTGTGATCAGAGAAGCCACAGTTTATTAGCCTTTGTAAAACAGTCTGGCTTTCTCCTGGCCCACCATTTCCACCAGCTTTATTGTGAAATAACAATGCATGGAGTGGGCTGAGCTGCCAGACTAGCAACCTAGGCAACTCTTTTTCTTATAAAACTGGACAACGGGGCCAGTGAGGTGGGATGAGCAGTAATCCCTGCACTACTTCTGAGAGATGACCAAGGAGAAGCAGGACCCACATCCTTACTGCCCAGACATTGAGAGGTAATATTGAAGGCAGGGTAAAGCTGCTCCATGTCCTCCTCTGCCTTGTTGGCCATATTGGACTGTTTCAAAGCAAAATAGTGCTCAGGATAGCTGATCTGACCGGCTTACATGTGGGTGTTGCTTTTTCTATTTTGCTTTTTTATTTAGTACAGTGCTTTGATTATGTCTTCATAACCCACAGAGATTTCACATCATGCGCATACCTGCATGAGCGCAACTTGGCAGACTTTGGAGCTCAGCAGTTGGGAGGAGGTTTCTCCTGGCTGCTTCCGCCCTGCCTCATGCTTGCCCGGTCAATCTGCCACTCCTCGGCCAGCATCCTATTGCTGCGGCAGAGAAGGGCTGGGGTGCTGCTTGGGGGAGGGGGCAAGAGCCCCCTATCTATTTAGGCCCTCTCCCAATCATCACTCAGCCTTGCGTGCTTGGCTCAGCGGACAGGAGAGGATCGGCAAGTGGACGGTGTTTCTGTGACCATGTGGTCTGGTCTTTGAGGGAACTTAGTGAGCAGGGATCTGGTCGGCGACTACTCCTGCATGCAAGTAGACCCTGGACTCTTCCCTGCGCATGGATAGACATGTGGCCTGCATGCTTCTCGACTCCCCCCCCTCTTATACCGGTCCTCTATGGGCTTGGCTGCCAGTTGCTCAGGCCTTACCAGTTAGATCCAGGCTCTTCAAGTGAATTTATTTGGGCCTTGAGTATTGCAGCTGCCTCTTCTAGTTCCCTTGGAGAGCTAAAGCATGCAAGTTGGGGGTTGGAGATAGAGGGATTCCCCCCCCCCCCATTTCACCTGGCTGCAGGTGAGATATTGTATTGCTCGCAGTAGACCTTCAGGGCTTCGCACTTAATCCCCCCCCTGCCTGCCTCCCAATCTTGTGCTTAGGGCATAGATGATTGCTCCATAGATCTTCCTCAGGGCTTGGAATGTGGCTACTGCCTCCCATCTGCTGCCTCCCAAAAATTTTACTTCAAGCACAGCACACAAATGTGGGAAAGAGATAAGAAATAATAACCCTCCTAATACACCCAGATTCCACCCCAAAAATCTCCAGGTATTTCCCAACCAGGGGCTGGCAACCCTAAGCAAACCCCACTGGAATACTGTAATGCCTTTCATACTCAGTACCATGACAGGGGAACTTAATTCAAAGATCTGGTATCTCTACAGATCCTTAGTTGGCAGGAAGATGTTGTGATGCTCTGATATAACATAATGCAAAGCAATTTGCGTAGGTATGGGGTGGGTAATTATGCATATATACCATTCTATAAGACATTATCTGTTTTTGTTTATATAGTAATCTTAATAACAAAGCATGTTTTTATACTGGAGTGAGATAAACTTATAAGATGTGTTTTGAACACTCCAGTCTTATGCAAGTGATAGTGATCTACTGCTTAAAACAATCAAAATTGCTGTGATTTTTACAGAAGACGTGTTGAGTAAATTCCAAGTTTGTTGAGAAAATCCAGGTTCGTTGAGGCATTCATATAAAGCTCTTGGTTATGTCTGGACTGGAACAGGTAGAGCTGTGAGTTGGACAGTACAACATAGTAAAGTCTGTAAGCCTTCTGGGTTACTAAAGAAAGTGAAACTGCCCCAGGGTGTCACGGGGAATGTAGAATCACAGAAACATAGAGCTGGGAGGGACCTCCAGGGTCATCTAGTCCAACCCCCTGCACAAAACAGGAAATTCATAACTACCTTCCCCCCACATCCCCAGTGACCCCTGTTCCATGTCCAGAAGATGGCAACAAACAACAACAACCACCCAACCCTCTGGGATTCCTGGCCAATCTGGCCTGGAGGAAAATTGCTTCCTGATCGCAAAATGGCGATCAGCATTACACTGGGCATGTAAGAAAGGGCCATGAGAGCCAAGCACTGACACAACCCTTCTTGCCCGCCTCTCATGATATGCCTAAGTTCACAGAATCAGCATGGCTGTCAGATAGCCATCTAGCCTCTGCTTAAAAACCTCCAAAGAAAGAGAGCCCACCACCTCCCAAGGAAGCCTGTTCCACTGAGGAACTGCTCTAACTGTCAGAAAGTTCTTCTTAATGTTTAGCTGAAAACTCTTTTGATTTAATTTCAGCCCGTTGGTTCTGGTCCAACTTTCTGGGGCAACAAAAAACAACACTGCACCATCCTCTATAAAAGCCCTTCAAGTACTTGAAGATGGCTGTCATATCACCTCTCAGTCGTCTCCTCTCCAGGCTGAATAGAATTTGCTTATCTGTCATCTTTCCTCCCCATTTCCCTTGCTCTAAGGAACCTTCCTCCATTTTCATCCTTCCAACAACCCTGTGAGTTAGGGCAGGTCAAGAGAGTTACTGGCCCAAGGGCATCCATCAGATCTCCTCACTGTTCTGTAGTTTTAAGGAACCCAGTTCAGACTGCAATCCTATGTGTGATTACTCAGAAGCAAGCCCCACTTCTTCAGTGCTGCTTACTCCCAGGTTAGTGTTCAAAAGATTGCTGTAAAACTGCAATTCTAATCAGTGTCATATCCTTCTATGTCTGTTGATTTACATGGACTTAGAAGAGTGTAAATCTGTTTAGGATTGCACTTTAAAGCTGCAATTCTATCTACATTGAGTCTACAATTTTGCTTGGTGTTTGTCTTGTCTCATCATACCTCAAGTCATTCATTACAAACCATTTGTCAAGGGATGTGGAGCTGAACTGCTTCATATTCAGTTAACAATTCTTTGAGCAAACTAGTTCCCTGTTTAAATATAATGTCATCTAATTGACCATTGTTAATAGAATTCTGCAGTATCAAAAGTCTTGGAAGGATTTCTGACATGTTCTGCTGCAAATGTTAATCCATATTCTCATATTACCACATCGCTTGGGATGATCAGTACATATATCACTGTTGGCAAATTGACTCTGATATGTCAACCAACATTGCTTCATTACATCTACCAATCACTTGTGTATGGCTCATTCCCAAACACAGGTATTCATTGAGTAGTCCCAGGTACTGGCATAAATCCTTGTCATACTTGTTCAGTGGCCAGTGAATCACCAGGATTTATGATATTACACTGAGATAATTGATCAATCAGCTGAATGGGTATATCCCTCCCAAGGTGTTTTTTTGGTTAGTCTCTTCCTTTACCTCGTTAGCATCAGGCTGCCTGTTAGGAGAGGCACCACAAGGTCATCTGTAGTGAACCTCTTAGTCTGTATTCAGTTACGTATAATGTTAAACTAACAATTTCTCCATGAAGATCATTTGCACTTTGAGGAAATGCATTCAAATTATTGCTACTGTTACATTTCAATAAGCTAAAGGAACTGGGGCTGTGAATGAGGGCTTCCAGCCAGAATCTCTGCAATGATCTTTCCATCCTGGGGGTGGGTTAAGAGATGGATTCAGTTTCTCCTTCCCTTTCCTCAAACAGATGATTGGCAATTTCAGACATAATACATTGTAAAGTGTATTTCCGGGTGTGTTTTTAATAATCATGTTTTATATATATGACTGCTGAGGAAGGCCCAAGAGGCCGAAATGCATGTGGTCTTGTATTGGTCATTTCTAATAAGTGTTTCATCAACTGTGTTTGATATTTTTGTAACAGTTTATACTGGTTGTTTTAGCCTGCATTCTATTGTGTACACTATATAATAATAGGGTTGTCAAGTGCCAGGTGGTGGCGGGTAAACCCCCGCCAATCCACCTGGCTGCCCGTCGACCAGCTGAGGGTGGGCGGGCAATGCATGCACACACACCTGCCCACAGCGCCACACCACTACCGGTTTACACCCGGAAGCTCCGTATCGCAAGGGGCCGTTTGCCATTCAAACTTGAGTGGTAAAAGGCCCCTTGCAATGTGGCACTTCCAGGTGTAAATGCATCGCAAGGGGCCTTTTACCACTCAGACTGGGAGTTTGTGTGGTAAACGGCCCCTTGCGATTCATTTACCCCCGGAAGTTCCGCATCGCAATGGGCCTTTTACCACTAAAACTCCCAGTTTGAGTGATAAAGGCCCCTTGCGATGCGGCACTTCTGGGTGTAAACTGGAAGTGACACAATCGCGTTGGTGCGGCTGCATCACAATCTTGCTCACCTCTGCCCCAAAAAACCCCACCGGAGGAGAGGAGGGACCCAGTAAGCCTATATGATAAATATATTATATTATTTTATAAGATTTTATAGATTCCAGTTCAACCTTTAAGGCTCCCTGTACTTTTCTATTTGTGTTCTCCCCCCCTTTTGTTGTCTAACAGCATATTCCTGGATGCTGGCCTAAGTGGACTTATGCCAGTGGCGGCAGATGACGGAGGGGGAATATGCGGAGGCGCTGATGCAAGGGCCGCTCCAGTGCCCAAGAGGCGCAGAAGCAGCTGCCGGGGGCATTCCATGGGCTAGGAGGCCTCCTAAGCCCCTTTCAGCCCAGGAATGCCCACTTTTGCCACCAGAAAGTTACGCCAGGTATTTACCTGGCACAGCCCACTGTGCCCCATGCATTCACTCCGGCCCCTCGTCTCTGCGCCTCCCGAAAGGCCCGCCCATCTCAGCCAGGTAGGTCTGGAACCTGACTAGGAGGCTGACCAATGGGGCCACTCCAGGAAGTGGCAGTACCCCTACGGGGTTGGGGCCTGGAAGGTGGGAAATTCCCTCATAAGCGGCACTTCAAAGCTGGCTCTCAGTTGACAGGTAAGCCTCGCATGGGCCGGCATGCTGCCGGTCAGCTCCGGGGGGTCAGGACTTTGCAAATTTCCTCCTCCAACTCCCAACTGTTAGGGGACTTTGCGCATTTTCCCCTCCAACTCCCAAATGTCGGGGGACTCTACCTGGGCCACCCCTGCAAACCGGGGGTCAGGCAGCTCTCGGGCTTGAGTCTCCCCGGCAGACTTTGACTGTGGGTGGGCGAGCTCTCCAGGCTGGTGGGAGTTTGCCCCCCTCCACCCTCTCCACTGGAACAGTGGGCATGCAGACCCACCCTCACCGTAGTGAGAGCCTCCACTGAACCCCTCTGGGAGGCTGCCTCTGATCGCTCTCTGTGCTTTTCTCCAGATGCCGAGCCCGGGCTGCCCAGGAGAGGGGCTTGCCGCTGGGTCAGTGCTGCTCCTTGGAAGAGCACACCCCCTTCAAACCCCGGCCCCTTGGCGCGCCCTGCTACCACTCACCAAGCTGTCGCCGTGGCCACTGTCAGGCCTCCTCAGGCTCCACGGGAAGCCTGACACCGAGCCAGGCAGGGCAAGAGACGAGCAAGGGCCTGGGACCACCACCATAACACTGCCGCCAGCCCAGATGCCAGCCAGGGTTCTGGTGGCTGTCCCCCCCCACACCCTCTTTTGTCATTGCAAAGATCTCCGTGGGCTGGGTTGGCACTTCTCCCCCCACGCACACACACACACTGCTGTCAAAGAGCCTGATGTCTCAGGGAGGCAGCCATAGACCCGCAACCCCAGACTGCACCCCTGACTGGAAGGTGCCTGTGTGCAGAGCCTGTTCCCGCTTGCCTCAGTGTGTTGCCCCAGCTGACAGCAGCCACCCTGACCAAGTGAGGGTCACCCCGCCAGACAGCCTTCTGCCAAGCTGGGCCCTTGCTGCCATGCCGTGGGCCAGGAGGCGCGATGCGACAATCTGTGACATGCAGCCCCCTCCGCTGTCATGCTGTACAATTATTTACTCCCCCACACACACACCTGGACTCTTCTCCCTGACCTCCCACCCCTCCCATTACCTCTGACCTCCCACTCAGCCTGGCAGAGTCTAATAAAGGAGTGATTCACACAGGTTGCCTGCTCATTGCTTTAGGAAGGAGGCAGTGGGGTTGTGTGGAGCTCCTTCACCCAGGCTCAGCAGGGGAGGGCTTACCGGGAACCCCCTCTGGGGCAGTCTCGCCCCTCCTGTGGACTCACCCGCCATCTCTTGAGGGCCGCAGGCGAGGCCAAAGTCTGGGCTGGGTGCCAGTGCCTTTCCTGGCAGCACTGGGTGGATAGCGGGGCAGAAGGAGGTCAGCAAGGAGCCCCTGGTGCCATGCTCCTACACCCCAACACAGCCCAGCTGCCAGGAGCTGCCCCTTAATTTGCATGGCAGCCTAGCTGGCGCTCTGGCTGGCCAAACTGCCCACCCCCCCCCCCCCCACAATCCAGAGGCAAGGGAATGATACCTGGGGCTCATGGGTTAGGTCCCAGACATATGCCCGCCCCTGGCGGCCTCTCCTGAGGCCACCCTATGTTGACCGGCTCTCCACTCCTGACCACTTGGCCACTTGAAGCCATGAGCAGGCATTTGGTTGTGGCTTTTGGGGCGCGGCTGCTCCCCCTCTGCCACCCTTCTTGGGCATTGCACCGCCATGGGAGCACCCATCTGATCAGGTGGGGTATGCCCCTGGCACGGGGTCATGGCCCCCAGCCACTAATTTCCAAGTGCTGGGATAGAGCCAACCTTCCATCCCTTCAGTGGAGCGCCCGCCACGCCCGCGTCAATGAAATCTGAATATGTGTTGTCGTCTGACATGCTTTGGCCAAGCTCCATGGCCATGACTTCAATCCCACCATGACTCCCAACAACAACAACAACAACAACCTGGAGAAGGGCTCCCATTGCATTGTCAAGAACAGAGAATCACCTGGCATCTCTCCATGTAGGGAGCCCCCACGCAGGCCAGGACCCCACAGGTGTTGGCTGTCACCATGATGGCCAGCTCTCCAGCACCTCTTGCCAAGAAAGTGGACCACCCTCACCTGTGGATGCTTAGGGGAGGCTGCAGGGATGGGCAGCTCACAGGGGAGAGAGGCCAATGGAGGCAGCCAGTACCCTGCCCTGCCCCAAAAGTGTGTGCTGCTGTATGGATGCCCCACCCCTCTTAAGCATTCCCTCAGGCTGGACACATGGGCTGCTCAGGTTGAGGGTGGCGAGGATTAGTCGGCAGGCAGGAGGTTGGAGGGCAGAGGAGGAGGAGAGGGTGTCTGGAGGGGGTGATCCCCCATGGCAACAAGGGGACCCGCTCCTCCAATCCTGCCTGGAGAGGGGTTCGGGGCAGATGCTCTGGGTGCCCACCACCGGCTCGCCAGTGCTCGCTGAGAGGGAGGCTACTGGGGTAAGTCCCTCTCACGCTCACTCCACCACCACATGGTGGCTGGCCAATCAGGCACCTCACCCTGATGAAGGTGCTCCATGGGCGGAGAGACCGACGAGGGGGGTTATCGCTCTGTCTCTTGCCTTGCAGGGTCAGGAGGCAGCCGTCTATGGGTACCCCAGAAGTCAGCCAGGGTCACACCCACTGGAGGCGCGGTGGATTTTTCTGCCCGGTTGGCTCCTCCTATCCCCAGACTGTCCAGATTACATTGCCTTGACCGACTATGAGTGGACCTCACCCAGGCTCTGCCTGGTTGGACCAGAAGAATGAGCCTCTGCCCCCAGGGCAGAGGCAGGCAATCGGCCAGCAAGGTGGGGGCTGGCCCAGGGTAGGGGGTGGGAGTGGGTGACCCCAGGGCCCCCCTGGAGACCCCCACAACTTCTGTGCCCTCTGGTCTTGCAGGAGTGACAACTGGTCCTCGTGGAGAGAGCCCCGGCATCAGGGCGGATGCCGGCTGGTCTTGACCATCTCCGCGGTGGCCAGCCCTTCAAGGGCCTCAGGTACACTAGCTGGCTGACAAGTCTGGCGCTGTGGCTCCATTCCCCTCCCCTGGAAGGCGCATCTGCTGGAGCTCCACCAACCTTGCTTTGATGGCCCGTGACCAGGTTCCCGTGTCTTTCCTTGGTGCCAGGATACTTTGAGCCAGACCCAAGTTGAAAAAGGGGCTGACCGAACCATCTGTTGGCCCCACCCCTGTCCAGCAGAGGTATGCCCTCTCCCCGCCACCGCACAGCACTGCGGCCTCAGGAATGCGCTGTAAATCTCTAACAACCTGCAAAGCCAGGAAGCTGTAATATCTCTGGGTTTTACAAACTATACTAGGGCGAACTTCCCAGCTTTATCAAAATACATAAAGGTTTCTTTTGTGCTAGTTTAAAACAACTTTTTTTTTCTTTTCTGTTCTGCTCTGTGGAACTTTAGTGTTGCTTGATTAAATAATCAATGGACTAAGACAACGGCCATTACTACTGTTATCTCTCAGTGTTGAGTGGTTTAGTTTTATGACAGGTGCAGAACATGCCTGTAGTTACTTACCAAAATGTCCTTCCTGATTTCCTTCCCTAATACCACAAATTCTGCTGAAAGGCTGAGTAGTAGCTGCCTGTGGGGTGGCTGTTCAGAACATTTTATCTAGTAGAGGCAGGGTGAACAAGAAAGATCCACAGAGCTGAGGCATCAATTTTATTTCATTTAAAATATTTTATCTTGCTTTTCTCCCATACTGAGGAGTGGATACAGCTTACAAAGTGGGATCAAAACATAAAAATAAAATTTGCAGAATTGTCTACATCCAGAAGTCCGCCCCCCCCCCAATCAAGCTGGTAATGAGCAACATGAACATCCCAAGCGAGTGATGGGTGGCACTAGCACACATAGAGCAATAGGCTAAGAGCCACAGCCTCAAGAACCCACGAGCTCTTGTCAAAGGCTTATGCCACTGACCATGCCCAGTCTTTAAATTATTTATTGAAAGGGAGAGACAGATGCTCCCCCCAGGTCTTATTCAGTTAGGGCAGGGGTGGGGAACCTCTTTTCCGCCAAGGGCCATTTGGATATTTATAACATCATTTGCGGGCCATACAAAATTATCAACTTAAAAATTAGCCGACCAAGCCCCAAGCAGGCAGCTGCCCTAGATGACACACACACCCCGCACTGGCAAGCAGGCAGGCATCCAACCAGTGGTGCACTTGCCCACCTGGTGGCACAGGATGATCTGTTGCACCAGCTGGGCATAGCTGTCAAGCCACATGCCGGAGTTGCTCCTGATCCGCATGGTCAGGGCTGGATTCTACAGCTGGCTCCTGCTACCTCTGCCTGCAGGGATGAAATGAGGACACACTGGCTAAGAACTGCCCCCCCCCGCGTGCATTCTGGCCCTGCCCCCTTTAACCCCTCCCTTGTTGCCACTTCTGCCCCTAGCCCTCTTGTAGTACAGAGGGAATATGGTTCTCCATGGCCCAGGTGGGAAAGAGTTAACACAATTTCTTGGGCGGTACTAGGAGCTCCATAGCTAACGACTCTTCTGCAAGGGGGGAGAAAGGTTCCTTTTCTCAGCAAAACAAACACATCTGCCTTGAATAGAGGCTATTCCTGTCTGCGGGAGGGGGAGGATTGCCAGTCTTAGATCCTTCTGAGCTAGAGATCTGCCAGGACCCACAAAGGGCCAGACCAAATTATTTCGCGGGCCTTAAACGGCCCCCGGGCCTGACGTTCCCCACCCCTTAGGGTTTGGTCCATTTGAATTTCTCACATTGTCATCATTTCACCTTGAAATGGGTTCAAACCCTTTTTTGTACACCATGCTGCTGCCATACTACGTCTGTCTTGTGTTTTGCTTAGTTAAATCCCTTATTTTTGCAGATCCCATCTTGCATCTTCTACATTACTACTTTTGGGGGGATTTGGTGCTGTTTTAGAGACTGTCTGCATGATCAAAATTGTAAGATCCTGACGATGGTTGAAAGAAGCAACCATCTTGAAGCTATGTATGTTTTGTCCTGTAAATAGCCTGGGCTATCTATGAGCTCTAAAAGAAGAGTAAGCTGTAAGTACAATAAATAAATAAAGAACCTTTGTTTTGGGTGCTAAAGATCACATGTAAACAGAGTCCAAAATGATCACTGTCAGGCATGGCAAGAGTGACCTCGGTTTTCCTGCTTGAATCTGATTTGTGACTGAGAAGTGC
Source organism: Euleptes europaea (assembly GCF_029931775.1). Classification (NCBI taxonomy): domain Eukaryota; kingdom Metazoa; phylum Chordata; class Lepidosauria; order Squamata; family Sphaerodactylidae; genus Euleptes; species Euleptes europaea. Next base: position 37,949,538 of record NC_079315.1, on the reverse strand, counting down.
CTTCTGGGGAAAAACAAATCTCGTCTGTTACTCTGCTGCCTTCCTACAAGTAAGAAAATTAACAATGAAAACAAGAGAACATGACTTGTACCACCCTTCACATTTATATCAAATCCTTACATGGTTGCAACTGTCAAGAACATGAGACTGGCAACCTGTTAATGTTTCACAGGAAAACATTTTTTCCTCAAGGAAGAGGGGAAAAAAATATCATGTAAAAAGATTTAGTACTATGGTGGTTAAGTACCTGAACTTGTCTCCTGGGTGGTAATTAGAGGTTTTGACTGATTGATAAGATCTTAGTTTGCTTAATTTATATGAGGTTTGATATTTGCATATGAAGAAAACAGCTCTGAAAAAACAGCTCTGAAAAAATCTTTCTTTGGATTTTTGATGATGTGTGCATACTATAGAAGGCACTATCTTAGAAGAAATCTTCCCTCTTGTTAAAAAGAGCATTTATTTATTTTATTTATTTTATTATATTTCTATCCCGTCCTCCCCTCACCAAAGCGGGGATCAGGGCTGCTCACTATTCAATAATAGTGCAATAACAATTTCAACAAACCAACAACAAATGATTTACAGTCATAGTCTAAAATTTGATTAAATTCCAAATTCCATAAAATGTACATAATGATGGTGCAGCTGGTACACAATCTTCTCTTTCCCTTGGTGGAATGAAGTATAATAATAGAATAAAGAACCCCAGATAATTAGAGATTACCAAGAATGAGCCAAGGATAGAGATGGAAATGAAATGGAAATGGAGATGGGAGGGTTGGGCTTCAGTGCTCTGGGCTGGTGGTCAGCTGGTAACTGTTGCTGCCCTCAACCATAAGCCTGGTGGAACATCTCTGTCTTACAGATCCTGTGGAACTGAACAAGAGCCCCCAGAGCTCAGGTCTCTTCAGTCAGAGAATTCCACGAAGTACAGGCCACAGCTGAAAAGGCCCTGGCCCTGGTCAAGGGCAGCTGGATAGACTTTAGGCCAGGATTACCAAGAGATTGCTTGTTAAAGAACATATTGTTCTAGGTGGGGCAAAACAGGAGAGGCGATCCTGAAGGTACGAAGGCCCCAGACCATTTAGGGCTTTAAAGGCAAGCACAAACACCTTGAACCTGATCCGGAAACCAACCTGGTGCCAATGCTACTGGCAGAGTACTGGTTTTATGTGTGCCCTCCATTAAGTCCCTGTAAAGACCCATGCAGCTGCGTTTTGGACCAGTTGCAGTTTCTGGAGCAACCTCAAGGGCAGCCCTGCATAGAGCAAGTTACAGTAGTATAACCTGGAAGTGACCTTCGCATGGATCACTGTGGCTAGGTCAGAGTGGGACAGATGTGAAGGTGGAAAAAAGCTGTTCCGGTCACATTTGTAATTTGTCTCTCTAGCGTGAGGGAGGTATTCAAGATTAGCCCCAGGCTCCTGATGGATGACGATTGCACCAATTGTGTTCCATCAAAGGGCAGGAGGAGGCTCCCCTGCTCCATCCCTTTCCAACCCAACCACAGGACCATCTTAGATGGATTTAATTTGATTCAGCTCTGCTTCAACTACTTCACTACAGCCTCCAGGCACTCAGCCAGGGTATCAGAAATAGCCCCTGGCTGGTCATACATCAACAGATAAAGCAGGGTGTCATCTTCATATTGGTGACACTCCAGCCCAAAACTGCTGACCAGCTGGGTGAGGTGTCACTGGCTTGACAAATGGATCTAAAGGTTCTGAATCTATTAAACAGGTCTCTCCATTGCAGCCCGTAAAAGAATCCTATCTAAATGTTTCTTGTTTCTTACTGAAACAACCCATGCTCTGTTTTTACCTGAACCATGGAATAACTGGCTACAAAATTTAAAATGTAAGGTGTGGTCCTGCAGGGAGCAGAGCCTGGAGGGCAACTCCTTTGGCCAAGCAAGTGGAGCAGAGAGGAGCAGAGTGGGTTCATTTTAAAGCAGTTCCAAGTAAAAATAATCAAAAGGATCTGATCAGTTGGACAGACTCCCCAAATAAATCAAGAACTATATTGGAATCATCAATGGATAATGATGGCTTGGAGGACAATCTTAGAGGAGCATTTCTAGCCTTATCAGATCAGGAACAGCAATGGATCACAGATAGACTGGAGCTTCTGAGGAACAGCCTAATAATGAGTACATCCACTGTAACAGCCAGAACTAGGCTACTAATTCACTTGTCTGACATTGGCTCAAGTATGGATTATAATACAACCAACAACACACCCTGTGATAAAAGCCCATTGATGGAAATAGAAAATGAGTTATGTCCCCAGCCTTTCCCATTATCAGGTGGAACGACTTCATCAGTTAGCAGAAAAGACGAACTGACTGGAGAACTATCCCATAATAAAGGAAAAGAACCAGCTTCTGAGCTTGACTGTGGGAATAGGAGGAATGGTAGTGTCTTCTATGACACAAACAATTCCCTTGAACAGTTAATAGTGATTGATTGATGCTTACAGAGTCCAACCTATCCAGCCATTAAGATACTGTCTTGGAACATTGCAGGTTGGAAGAACAAGGTTAATGATCCTGAATTTAACTGTTACATTAGAGATTTTGATCGTATTTTACTTCAGGAAACATGGGCTGCCTATGAAATTAACTTAAAGGGATTTGAGGCGTTTTCTCTTCCGGCACACAGATCATATTCTAAGGGGTGTTGTAAAGCAGGCTTAGCTTTTCTGTGTTCATGTCAAGCTGGTTTTGAGGTGACAGTTTTGCAGATCTGTGAATCTATTGCCCAGGCCTTTCTGCTGAAATCCCTGAAGTTAGCTTTAATAATTGTTAATGCCTACATCCGTGTCAAAGAATTCAGAAAAAGCAACAGAGACAATAAAATTGTATGATAATTTGATGTGCAACTTCTTGAGGCCCTAAGAATACAACCAGAAGTTCCGAATAATTTGGGGAAAATAGAGAATAGTGGCTGCTTTGATAGCGAATGTTGTAAAATGAAAGCACAAGTGCGGGCTATCTACCACAATTATAGAGAATCTAGGGCAATTAGCTTACTAGTGGAATATTTTAATTTAAAAAAACAATTGCAGTATATAATTAAACATAAGCAAAAAGTTTTCCTGGAAAAACAGTGGGAGCTGCTTATTCAGGCTACGAATTCCAAGGACTCTATGAAATTCTGAGCATTAGTGTCAGGAGATTTTAGGGGGAAATCTACCCTAAATGAGGTTATACCAGCACATACCTGGTATGAATATTTTAAAGGTATTTTATGATGATATGGCAAATTCTGTAGAGTGCCCTGAAATCAGGTTGGATAATACTCCAAAGTGGCTTCCTGTAATGCCTGAGGAAGTTAAATTTCTTATTGACCAATTGAAATCTAAGAAAGCAGCAGGTTCAGATGCAATTTCCCCTGAAATCATTAAAGCCCATCCAGATTGGTGGGCTTTTCTTTTAGCTGACCTATTTACAGTAGTTGATAAGACTGGTCAAATCTCTGACTCATGGACAATGCTTGTCAGCAAGAGGAACTGGGAAGGGGCCTGCCCAGCATTCTTGCACCTTAGCTCACTGGGAACCTGGTTTTTAGCCTCTGCTTCTCATTCTAATGAATGGTGAGGTCCCCTTTTTACATGTTACTCATGTTTGATCAGCACAGTGTATATGCATGGGATACTGCATGGTCACTGGGAATATGGAGGGTTTTTGTTGCTGTCTTTGGCCTGGCAAATTGCTGCATGCCTGTCACAAGAGCAGCCTTTCTCCCTTCCTGCTCATAGTGAGCAATGCTAAGCCTCTCATTTTAATTTTCATGTCGAAACTGCATTGTTTAGCACTAGGTAGGTCTATTCTAGCAGTTCTTTTATTTAAAGACTGCTGTTGTCATAGTTAAAATCTATTTTTAGAGATGTGTGGAAAGGAAATGTGTAGGGAGAGAGAGGTGTGCTTGCATTAAGCCACCTCCATCAAGAGTAACTTCAGAAAAAAATGTTCCACGGGAAAAAAACAATGGGCTTATGGCATTCGGTCTCTTAAGCAAATTACTGATTTAATAAAAGGGTATTAATTTTCTGATCTGACTTATTACAAAACCTTTCTGCTACTTCATAGGATAATAAAAAATTAAGTTTTGAGTTACCATAGACAACCTGACCCTAGGTAATTTGAATGTGTTTAAACATCCCCTTTGTTTCCTATTATGGGAATTTTCCATTAACCAACTTCCGCAGGATTGTGTCTATGTAGCGACAGTTGGCTAATGAAAAATTCCCGTAATAGGAAACAAAGGGAATTTTTTGCGAAGTTCCTGTGGGGGCATTTTTGGGGTTAGAGGTCCCAAATTTTCAGGGTAGCTTTCAGGGACTCTTCGTGCACGAACCCCAAAGTTTGGTGAAGATTGGGTCAGGGGGTCCAGAGTTATGGGCTCTGGAGAGGTTGCCCCTCCTTCCTCCATAGACAAGCATTAGCCAATTAGCGATCAGATAATCTCTTACCTTCCAATGCTTGCCTATGGAGGCAGGAGGGGGCAACCTCTTCCAGACCCCATAACTTCAGACCCCCTGATCCAATCTTCACCAACTTGGGGAGAGTCCCAGCAAGCTACCCTGCAAGTTTGGGGGCTCTACCTCAAAAAATGCCCCCCAGGAGCTTTGCAAAGCCTGGGGGAGGAACCCAAAAAAAGCTGGATAATTACCCATTTTGTGGGGGAATGGCCAGTTTGGCTTTGGCTTTCCCCCCAGGTTTTGGAAATTGGTAAACCCGAACCCAAAATTTACCGAAATTGCTTTTTGGGGGCTTATTTTCGGTTCAGGTTTATCGATATGCACAGTCCTAGTCCGTATTCTAGTCCAAAGCAGGATCAGTGTGGGAGGCATAGCAGACATTGCACTAAAAGAGCAGCAAGTGCTTTGACATGAATTAGTCATGTTGGTAGTGCCATGTCCTTGTAATTGGACCAGTTTCTATTTGTGAATCTGCCTTTTTTTAAAAAGTTGCATTTCCCCTTCATGCTTTTTTAAAAGTGTTAAAAGGTGGGAGCCAAACCAGTTAGGCTTCATCACTCATGGTGTAATAAGGGGCTGGTCATCACTTGATGCATACACAAGCCGGTGCTTAATGCTGCAGTCATCATCACAGATCAAACACCATAAATAGCATCTTTGGGCAAAATCCTTTTCAGTGGAGCCAGGTTTTTTGTTGTTGCTGTTTGCATTTCATGAGTCACCAAGTGTTAAGTAATCAAGTGATGTATATGGATGTAAGGGAACCAGCCCTGGAGAGTAAAATGTTTGTGCTCAATCTATTCCATTTTTTAAAAAGCTGCATCTGTATTATACCATGTCATTGGCCCTCTCATGGCTGACCTTGGAAAGATATCAGATGCTAGGGAAAAACAGGGGGATCAGTTTCCCACTCTTAAGCTCTCTGATGCCTTTGGCTGACTGCTATGGAAGAAGAATACAGGACTGAATGGACCTTTGGGTTGATCGAGTAGGGCATTTCTGATGTTATTAATATCTTAATTGTTGGTTTGTAAAGTATAGTTATTTCTTTAGAATAGTAGTGCTTCTATATTTCTACAACTGCTGTGAGAAAATCTGAGGAAATTCAATAAAACTGCTTTACATACAACGAGCTACTAAACACTTAATTATTTTGGACCACTATAGCTGAAATATTAGGAATTCTCTTCACAGACTTTAAACTACCTCAGCTGTTGCACTTTCCCAGCTAAATGGAAATGTGTGGCCTGCCTTGATTCTGACCTTTCCTCTTTATTTCATCCTGAAGCAAATTTCTTGGCTGTCAAATCAGGGATGGGCAATTATTCCATAATAGTAGTTCTGCTAAAGAGGTTTGAAGTACTTTTGCCAAAATTTGCTAATCTGCAAACTATCTGTAATGCTGGTGTTGTTTTCAGTATGATGGGCACAGAGAGTCAATGGATCTAATTGTTTAACCAAGAGGATCAATCAGTTTTACAAACTTAAATCCCTGACAGCAATCCAAGTACAAACTTGCACAGCATGTTCCATGCATGTGGCCAGATTTATGGATGCCACTAAGTAATTTGTTTTGGTTTAATAATTGGGTCAATGAACCTTGCATGTACCCCAGCAGTATAGCTATGAATACCAGTTGCTGGGGACAAATAGGGACAGACTGTTCATGTGTTATTTGGAAATCTATGGAGGCAAACTGATGGCCCCTTGTGGGAATGGAATCATGAGTTAGATGGATCTTAAGATCTGATCCAGGAAGTTAATTCTTAAATAATTTACTGCAGTGGTTGGATCTTATCTGCACTGGACAATTGTAAATTGAGCAAGTAACTGGACGTTCAGAAAGGGATTCCACGGTTCTCTTTGTTGCTAGGCAACCTTGACTTTGCCGTTCATGACAGTGAATATCAACTACTGTTTTGCTTGATTCTTTCTCTGTTGCTCCCTCTTCCTCGCTTTAACTAAAAGAAATGGTCTGTGGCATAACGTCAGATGTTCTTTTTAACAAAGCAAGGTTTACAAAGAAAACTGTGCTCAAGGCCTTTTCAGCTTTTAACAGTAGAAATCAGTGCTGCGTTAAAATGATTGGATCCTTGAGAATGGGAGGAAGCAAGTTGTAGAAACAAATCTGTGGATGGACATTTTAAGGCAATCTTGACTAACAGATGAAGATACTCACACAAGCAGGTTTTGAATTATAGAGGGGCAAAGAATGCATAGGAAAAACACTCTGATTTTTCACCCATTGTCTTTCTTTCTGTCTCTTTTCTAAAGTTGAAGGTGATTTCATAGAAGGCACCTGCTTGCAAAGAAATTGCTCAACAGTTGATGAATATTCTGTGGTGAGAATATTTCTGCCTCCTTTTGCTAGTACTGTTCTCAAGCCATAAACTCCATGATAATTGACCTGACTTGTGGAACTATGCTTAGACTGAGGTGTTTTGCCGAGTGTCTTATTCCTTTGGATCATTTCTTTTAAGCAGGACTGAGCCAGTACAGGGTGCTGGAATGACAGTGGCCAAAGTATTCCAGAGAAATGCATAAAATTAGTCTTAATAGCAGTAAAAGATGTATAATTGTAATTAAATATTGTTTATATTGTCAGTTGCTAGGGAAAAAAATGATCCACACAGTCAGTTTTCCATTTTTACCAATTTGGGAATTCTTACAAAATGAAGATTAGTTCAGGCTTTAATTACATTATTACAATATTATTCTATTTTTTAAAGACATTTTTCTTTAATTTGGACATTGATAACTCTGGAAACCCCTAGAACCTTTTCTCCAGGTCATCTATAAATACTGTTCAGTATTCTGATTTACAAGTAAAGCTTTACAAGTAAAGTCAAAAAATCCCACATCATAAGTGACACTGGCTGTAATGAGACCCTGCTTGTTAAGTCCACTGTGAGCCTGACACAATCACATCTCACCAGCCTTTTCTTTGACATCTAGCAACATTTATAAAAGGAAGAAGTGAAGGGGGGGGGAGCAAAAGAACTAAAAAGCAGGACATGAAGGAAAAGGGTTTTTTTTTCTTAAAAGCCCAAGGAATACTTTTGCTTTTAAAAAAATGTTCTGCTACACTCATTTATTTTAAAATATTTTTCCCTATTGTTAATGGTAATATGCTTACAGCCGTGTTGGTTCAGAAGCTAAAAGCCAAAAACAACAACAACAACAACAAAACCTCCATGTAATACCTTTTATTAGGACCAACCCAGTGACACATAACAGTATTCAAGCTGTTACATACCATTGGGTTGATCCTAATAAAAGATATTACATGGATTGCGTTTTTGGCTTTTTGGTTTTAGGTATGGTAGTTAGTGTCAATGAGAGAACTGGAGGGGGGATTGACAATACAACAGTAAGAAATGGAAGTTACATACACCTCTACTACTAGGTGATTCCAGTTATGTATCAAGATGTCTGAAAAGTGGGCCTATATAGCTGCAGATCTGATCATTCCAGTGGGTAAAACTTAGGCAGTAAGAAAACGTGGACTTAGTAGCTTATCTGAAACAACTTGTACTGATTTATTAAAGCACAATATGAATGAAATCCTGAAGCAAATAAAAGGAACATATGGACAAATCATTGTATGTGAATAAAGACAAATATGTCATATGATCAGTAAAAAGTAATTACTAAATAAACAATGGTTACATAGCAATAACTTGTATAATATTCCACAGTCCTAATCACCTCTACCATGTCTAGTTAAAAGCTAAGCTAAACCAAGCACTCTAGGAGCCAAACTACTAGGGTTGCCAACCTCCAGGTACTAGCTGGAGATCTCCTGCTATTACAACTGATCTCCAGCCGGTACAGATCAGCTCACCTGGAGAAAATGGGTGCTTTGGCAATTGGACTCTATGGCATTGAAGTCCCTCCCCTCCCCAAACACTGCCCTCCTCAGGCTTCACCCCAAAAACCTCCCACCTGTGGCAAAGAGGCACCTGGCAACCCTACAAACTACACTTTTTTTTTTAATGGTTTGGCGCAAATACCCTCTCCCCAGCAAACATTTGGCTTAGGGAAAATGGCAAAGGGGGAAAGCAGAAGCCCCTCCTACACCCATGCTGCAGTCCTGAGTTAAATGGAGCCCCTGCAGTCATTTAAAAAGCAATTCCTCACAGCTGCTGTGTGGCTGTGAGGAAAGCAATCCCAACTCATTCACAACATAACATGTAGTTCGACCCTCAGTTACTACAAATAGCTACCTGTGGCTATGGATTAAATAGTGGAGAGAGCATGAGGGAAGGCAAGTAAGATTTTTGCTAAAAGAGATGGAGTACAGCTGCTAAAGGTGAAAAAAGAGCCCCCCCAAAGATTTTTTTATTATAAAACCATGTGATGCTCTTGTTGAGAAAGAAAAGGTTTCAATAAACCTGTTTCCTGATCTTCCCTGTGTATATATTTTTCTTTGATCAAGAGCTTTCCCCTGCTGACTTTAAAAATGGCAAACTCACAGCGCATTCCTGAGGCTGCAGGCGCTGCACTGCGGCAGGGAAAGGCACAGCAATGGCGCAGCTGGGAGGCCTCCTAAAGGGTTTTGGGTGGCGTGCACGGCCAAGGAAAATATAAAAGCAAAAAGAGAAGGGAAAGGGCGAGGAGCGGAGCGGCGGCAGAGCAGGGCCACCTCCTCAAAGCCCAAGCCCAGCGAGGACTGTCAAAACACCAGGAGCGGGGGCTGGAAGGGCGGGGGCGGGCCTAGGGCAGGAGAGGATGGCCAGGGGAGCCTCGGGGTGCTGCGCCAAGAAGGACCACTGCGATGGGACTATGGGGCGCTGTTGGCCACTGTGGCATTGGGGGCGCCTCATGGCTGGCAGCAATGTCGCCAGGACCGCAAGGTACAGGGAGAGTTTCAGGACCCGCTGGCTAGTGCACAGGGAGGGCCTGGAGTGCTTCCACCTGCACAGGGCCGTCATCCACACGAGCCGTGAGGAGGTGGCCACTGCTTGCCAGTGCCCTTTTACAGGGCCATCCTTGTCCTGCACAATGTGCTGTGGTCCCAGCAGCTTCTGTCTGCCAGCACCTTCCACAGAGTGCTGTGGGCGTCCTGGAGCATTTTTTCTCCTCGCCACGGCCATGGCCCTGCACCTCCCCAGACTCCATGGGCACCAACCGTGGCAACAGGGTCCCCTTCTACTCTGTGCTGGCAAGATTGCTTCCCACTCGGGCGACCCGCGAAAACCTCCTCGCTTTCCACAATGTCAGCTGTGCCCTCCACCACTCTGGACAGTGCCCTCCTGGACCCACACCTCTGCCCACTCTGCCAGTGCCTATGCAGCTGGGAGCCCTGGTTGCATCCATCACCCACCACCTCCCAGCCACCTAGCGCATTGGGCGCTCCCAGCGCTGGGGGCCACGGACTGCCCTGCAGGGACGAGGTCAGCCACAGGGAGAGGGTGGATGCTAGCTCTGCCTTTCAACCAAGGGAAAGGTGGACCCCCTGAAGAGGGGGCTGAGTCTGCTGGCGTCCGAGCTTGGAAGGAGCTAGCGCACCTCTGGTGGGTAGGGTAGGGGCCGACGGATAGTTCCATCAGCCCCTTTTCCAATTTTGGTCTGGCTAAAAGTATCCTGCCACCAGGGCGAGACACAGGAATGACGCATCTGTACAGATGGCTGTTCCCGTGCAGGCCCTGTGCATCCCAGTTGCTTTGGCGTGGGACGTCCAAGCTTGGAAGACAGCCAGACCCCAGGAGGCTGGATGATCAGCGGTGGAGCCACAGGAGGCCGACATGTCATGGTGGCCCGAGTCCTGGGGGACTTGGGGGTCTAGCACGCAGGGGGGAAGCGAGGTGGCCCCTCCCCACTGGCGGAGTTGGCACCGGGAGTGCACGGCTGGCAGCGGCCAGCCACCAAAGGATGGTGGCAGTTCCATGCAAATCTCCATGAGGAACTGCCAGCGCTGCGACGCCGAGCCATGTCCTCTTGACCTCCCTTCTTGCTCTGCAGCCACTGTGGGAGCTGGCCAGCCGCTGAACCTCAGCCTCCCAAGAGTGCAATCACCAGGTGCTCTCCGCCGTGGACACAGAGGCACAAGAACCCCTTCCACAGCCGCGCCAATCCCTCCCTGGGGTCTGTGAGTGCCGAGTCTGGCATGGTGGCCCCCTACTCTCCGGCCGCTCCCCTGCCACCAAGTCAGGAAACACTGTCTTCAGGGAAACCATCTTTATTGTGAGTCACCTGGCCATTGGGGAATAGGAGCATGCACAGGGAGTGGGTAGGGAAGATGGAGGAGAAATGAGGTGGGCTGGCCATGGTGCAGGGAGGGCTGGCCGCTGACATGACCACAGGCCCTTCATCCCAGCCTCTCAGCCGTGGCTGGTGAGTCGGCCAAGGAGGCACTGTCAGTCCTTGGGCCATGGCGAATCTGTTGGCCACCCTCGTAGTGGCAGGTCGCTTTGCCAAGCGGTGGCGGGGTGTGGAGGGGAGAAGTCCCAGTCACTGGCCGTCACTGGAAGGGTGATGGAGGCTCCAGCAGAAGCAACTTCCGGGGGGGGGGGAGCTGAGCCACCTCCCCCAGCCATGTCTGAGGCACGACAAGGACGCCCACCCTGGAGATTGCCATGCCTGGATGAGGGCCACCCCGACCTGGCGGGAAATGTCTGACTTGGCTGCAAGGGCTTGGTCTCTCTCCATGGCCACTACTTGCTGCTCCTACAAGTCCAGAGGACAGAGAGCTTGCAGGGATCTCCAGGGAGTCTTGTGCCACCCCAACTCTCCACCCTGGCCCTGCCCCCACCTTCCTGGCCCTGCACCAGGCTCTGGCCAAGGGTGTGGGGACTCATTCTCCTCGTCCGAGCAGTCCGTGTGGGGTCCTGTCGAGGGCCCCTAGTCAGCAGTGGCCCCACTGTAGGCTAGGCAGTCCAGGAATAAGATGAGCCAGCCGGACAGGAACAAATGCTGACCCTCCAATGGGTGAAGCCGGGGGCTGCTGCTGGGGGACCCATAGATGGGTGACTCCCAGCCCTGCAAGGCAAAGTAGAGAGCCATCACCTCCCCTCGCCCGCCTCTCTGCCCATGGAGGGCCTCCTTACAGCAAGCCGTCTGATCAGACACCCAGCCTGAGGTGGGAGATTGGCTGGGAGAGGAACTCACCCCAGCACAGTGGATGGATTATTGTTTATTTATTGTGTACCTTTTCCATTACCACAATGTGTGTTAAATAGGATTTTCTACCATGGAGCATGTTATAATGTATGTTGTATGTTAGACTTGTTTGGCTACCTAGCACTCCATGCAATTTGTAGATTCACAGTCAAATTGACAGGAGCCTTTCAGCGAAGGACTGCTCCAGCTGCCTCCATCCTCCATGGCGACTCGTTGGCCCCGGCCAAAACACACACCCAGACACGGGCAGCAACCTCCACATTCAGCCCTGTTGGCCCACCCATGCCCTCTCACCTCCCCCCCCCCATGAATGTTTCTAATAAAGTGGTTCTTTGTAACACGTGGGGCCTGCTTCTTGCTTAGGGAAGGTGACAAGAGGGCCCTGTGGAGCCGCTACAGCCAGCCTGCCCGAGGGAGGGCTCAACGCCAACCCCCTCGGGGGCGCCCTGCTCCCCCTCTAGGGGGGGCCAGGGGGAGCTCTGTGTCTGAGCAGTGTGGGTGCACCTCTGATGGGAACAGAGGGTGGACTGGGGGGACGAAGTGGCCCACCAATGAGCCCCTAGTGCTCGGCTAGTGAACCCCTACAAAGGCCAGCCGCCAGGATCCGCCCCTTAATTTGCATGGCAAGTTACTTTGGTCTCTGGGCACCCAAACTGGGCCCCCTCCCATCTGTGGGGCTATGGAAAAACACCTGGGAGTTGTCTCAGACATCCTGCACACATGACACAGATCACACATAGATATATGCTGATAGTTTGGCAATTTTCCATCAAACCTCAATTCATCAAAAGTATCTTAAGATATGTTACATCCTACTTTTTGCTTTGAAGATCAGTGTAGAATGACTAATAAGGAAAGCAATTATTTATGTACTTAGTTCATGACAATACTTTGCTGAATGTCATGAAGTTCCATTTTTTATTTTGCTGTGGAAATGGTCAGTTCAGGGGTTATGTAAAAATGTTCATGGGGAAGCACCATACCTTCTGCATTCTTGTACTCCCTCCTCCTTTGCCCATAGTTACATTTTTAAGGTGAATATATGCAAGTATAAAGAGCCAGCATGGTGAAATCGTCAAGAGCGGCTGAGTACTGGTTGGACAGGCTGGCAGGGCTCCTACCGCAGCACGGTGCAGAGGGAACTGAGGGCGGGCGTGGCAGGAAGTGGAGGAGGGAACAGAAGGCGAGACTTTGTGATGTAACTCTGGCCATGGTTCTTGAGGAGGCATTCTGCTTTTCCATCCAGAACAAACACAATATTTCCATCCAGAACAAACACAATATTTTCCCTTTGCAGTTATATCTGGCCTGTGGCCCTTCATTAATTGAGGATAGTAGCCTTTCCCGAGGTCTTGGGAGTATTATAAGAACCTACTATGTATGTAGTCATACAAGAGAATTACTCAGCTTTAAGGTTGACAATGAGGAAATTGAAATTGTTCAAGACTTTCTATTCCTTGGCTCCATCATCAACCAAAAGGGATACTGCAGCCAAGAAATTAGAAGGAGATTGAGACTGGGAAGGGCAGCCATGAAGGAGCTAGAAAAGATTCTTAAGTATAAGGATGTGCCACTGGCAACCAAGATCAAGTTAATTCATGCCATCGTATTCTCTATTACTATGTATGGGTGTGAAAGCTGGACAATGAAGAAAGCTGATAGGAAGAAAGTAGATTCCTTTGAAATTTGGTGTTGGAGAAGAGTGTTACGGATACCTTGGTCTGCCGAAAAAAACAAAACAAATCAGTGGGTTATAGATCAAATCAAGCCTGAACTGACATTAGAAGTTAAAATGACTAAACTGAGGCTATCATAGTTTGGTCACATTATCAGAAGACAAGAGTCACTGGAAAAGACAATCATGTTAGGAAAAGTCAAGGGCAGCAGGAAAAGAGGAAGACCCAGCAAGAGATGGATTGACTCTATAAAGCAAGCCACAGCAAGACCTGAGCAAGGCTGTTAAAGATAGGACGTTTTGGAGGACATTGATTTATAGGGTCACCATGAGTCAGAAGCGACTTGACAGCACTTAACACACACACACTATGTATGTGAAGATGTGGTTTGCTGTGAGAGTTTGCTTGGACCATCTATCTATTTATACAAATACAATTTTTAAAAAATTGTGTTCATATAAATAGGTAGATTTTTAAAAAATTGTGTTTCAGCAATTAGAGCCTTGGAACAGCTCGATGTTACAATCAGTCTCATTTTGTGCTTGCTTAAATGTCATGCAGTGAGCCTGTATACTACAAAGAATAATTCAGAACAGATGGAAGTGAGACTTTGGATGAGAAAGAAAGAAAGAAAGAAAGAAAGAAAGAAAGAAAGAAAGAAAGAAAGAAAGAAAGAAAGAAAGAAAGAAAGAAAGGAATGTGACTATAGAAAAATCTGTTAAGAGAATTAGACACATTGCCACTTGAAATGTCCATATTTCCACAGTTCCCCACATTTCCCCGGACACATTTCCACTTGAAGCAAATTTACTGTCCCTCTCATGAAGTGATTCTGATTATGTCATAATTAAATAAAGAGTTCAAAGATATTAAACAGCACTTATTTCTGATATTTGATTTAAAATTATAATGTGCCAGAGGAGAAGAAAGAGGTGGGAGTCCGAAAAAGCTTTGTGGAGAGCAATATAGACCTGACAATAAAAATCATGTTTACACAGATGCCCTCCTTTCACATGCAGGCAGGGAGGCAGTAATTAAGAGCAGTGGTTTGGAGCTGTCGAGTCTGATCTGGAGAACCGGGTTTGATTCCCCACTCCTCCACATGAGCAGCGGAGGCTAATCTGGTGAACTGGATTTGTTTCCCCACTCCTACACATGAAGCCGCTGGGTGACCTTGGGCTAGTCACACTCTCTCAGCCCCACCTACCTCACAGGGTGTCTGTTGTGGGGAGGGGAAGGTAAGGTAATTGTAAGCCAATTTGATTCTTCCTTAAGTGGTAGAGAAAGTCGGCATGTAAAAAACCCAACTCTTCTTCTCTCTTCTCACTCCCCCCAACTTACCTTTGTACATCGTGGTTACCACTATGCAGACTAAACATATGTTCTAAAAGCTGATATTCTTCATATGCATAGAAATCTGGGGGGGAGAAAAACAAAACCTCGTGACATGCATAATATTTCATATTTCCCCACCACATTTGTATTTGCCCACTGTAGTGGATTGGATGCTACTGAAAAGCTTATAGAAGGTATGCCTTTTCATTTCACCCTGAGTGCCACAAAAATGCTCTGCTAAGGGGAAGGGACCCTCTTTAACAAAATGCACCTGGGCATATGGGGCTGCAAGGAGAAGATATTGTCCACCAGCAGAAATTGCAGCAGGAATTAATTTTGTGATGCTGGTCCCACCAACCTTTTGCATGCTTTTCTGCAGAATCCAACACATTGTTTTTCTTTCCCCTCTTAATTTGTTGAAGCCAGGGGGTATTTTGGGACTGATATCTCTATAGAGCTTCAAATCTACACCATCTGTAATGCACTCAAACTACCCCTTTCCACAACACCCCCCCCCATGCTCCTCCAAATAATCACTTGAAATTGAACTTTTGATTTACAGTATCTTGGGTTGGGCCTGGTGGGCATCAAGATAGTCACACCCAGGTTAGGTCAGAACCTCCAGGATTCCAGTCAGTCAACAATGAATACCAGCAAATCAGTGATGAAGACACAGAGTGTTTGTGCAGTCGGGCTAGCTGATCACCAGGAGCAGGGAAAAATAAACTAGGTACATGTATTTAGAAGTCCAACAGCTATTTTGCACACTGATTGGGTGAATAACAGTGTAATCCTGTGCAGAGTTTGAACTCAGAGTCTCTCTCTCTCACACACACACATACAAATATAGACACAAACCAATACCATAAAACCGCAAAATGTCTAATGTTACCCATATTCTTGCAGTTTCATATGAAACAAGGTCTTGAAGGTACTATGGGATGCCATCATTTTTGTACGTTTCCTTATCATGCATGGGTGTAAGTAAAGAGCTAAGCTGCTGGTATAGTGCCGTCTGGCTGCTTCAGGCCTTTGGTATATATATATCTATAGTTCCATTTTGCAAGCGCTCCGCAATGTGCTTGCAGCAATAGCAACACGACACAAAAAAGGCACAAATTTATCAAACTGTACTTCCCAGAATACTCCAGTGTGACAGCTACATTCTTCAGGCTGCTGCCTTCTGGTGCTCACTCTTAGGATTGTTCATATGGTGTTTTCTTTATTTTGTAATCCATCTTCTCAGTGAGAAAGGCAAGCTATAAATGAAGTAATGAAACAAATGAATATGTTTTTCTGTCCATTCAACTTTTTGTTGTTTGCTATCTAAGGAGATAAGGTAGAGTATAAATATTAGAAAATAACAACTAAAAATTCAGTGGTGGGCCTACAGTTGCTGGTAACTCACAGGTGGAGGGGGCTCTTCAACAGACAGCCAATTATATATAGGCAGGAAAAACCCACGGGGGTCACAGCCTCTATAACAGACAAAATGGCAGCTTAGAATGTCTTGCATTGGGAGACTAAAATTGTTTCATGTTGTTTGGGGGGGCATAGGGGTGAATCCTTCGAGGGAAGTAAACCATAGCAAGAGAAGCAGCCAAAAGAAGCAGTTTGGGTAGAAACTCATGGTAGGAGGAAGGTACCTCTAGTAGGTCCTTCCTCTCCTGCAAATGATTACACTTGAAGAAAGTTAAGCTGCCCATGAGCTCTTGGAGAAAGAGTAGGATTTTTCTCTAAGGAGCTCAAGTGCATCTTAACCTGGTTCCCCCCCCACACACACACACACACAATTTTAACCTTACAATTACACTGTGAAGTAAGATGAGAGACAGTGACTGGCACAGTGAGTGAGCTTCATGGCGGGAGCAGGGGGTCTGAACCAATGTCTCCTCAGTACTAGTCCAAAACTCTAACCACACCAGTTCTCACTGTAACTGGACTTTCTGCATTATGACATGTCATGCCTTAGACAATATTCTGTTTGCATCGTTTGCTAATTCTGTAATGCTAGTCCTGTTACATTTTTAATTGGATGTCTTATGCTGCCTAATTAGATTTTTTAAAAAATATTTTGTAATCCACCTTGATTCTTAGCAAGAACAGTGGGCTACAAATGAAGCAAATAAATAAAGCAAGCCTTTAAGCTTTTTAGATTCAGCACATATCTTTAATCACCAACTGCCATTGCTTTGTTAAAAACCAAACAAAACACAGCAAAGGAAATAATGATGGTGGGGCCACTATTATGACTCACTATAGGCCAAGGGTAGTTCCCATATGCGTCCTGACCTACCAGCTGAAGAAAAATATTCTAAAGTACCTGTGAAAAGTTGTCCCCCCCCCCCCCAACAAGCATTCAGGGCCTTCTGCTGCTGGGTTCTCATGACCCATGTTCATCGGCTTTCAGATAGGTCTGGGGCTGTTGCACAGAAGGCTGTGTTCATTTCACATGACCACACACCTTCAGAACTAGCTATCCAGTGGTGTTTTCAGCACTTTGTGGATCTCAGTTTTCAAAAGCCCTAACTGGCTTCATGATTCATGAAGTCTTTTCATTCTACATTATTTGAAATTGAGCCAAATAGCATCAACACAAAAATGAAGCAAGTGTGGGAAAGATGTTGTTTGCAGTTTGAGTGGAGAGTCAGGTTAGAAGCCCAAAGCACCAGTTACAGTTTTCCTGACCTGTTTCCATCCCAAGCCCTCCTTTATGACTTCATTATCATCCTATCTGATCAGAGGGGAGGTCACTTTAAGCATTATTTTTAATTGCCATTTGCCATAAAAGATGTGCCATGTGCAGCCCACATATTCTAGGTTTTACTTGCCACCACCATAGCCCCGTCATACTCTTTGGGTGCAACTCACCGTGGAATGCTGTTTGTTATGAAATGGAGGCAACATCTTTTTCCTTTGCCAGAAAAAGCATTTTCAGGGGGATAGTCACAGTGCTGTGGTGAAAACTGACACAACTACAAGAGAAGCAATTTCATATGAACAGCTTTGTGCATGGCGTCATGCCCAGATGTGCATTCAGTGTATAGTTGCAGCCAAATTGCAAAAGAATGGTTGAATCCATGCAATTACCCTTTCCTCAGGTAAGCATCACAGCTCCCATCCCTCTGTGAAGAGCTATTTGCTGCCTTCGGACTCATTAATCTGACTTCCTGTATTAAACCAATTCTAAATTGGAATTTCACTGGCAGGCAGTTCCTAAATTAGCCCAGATTAAACATGCACAGAATAGAGGCTATTAAGCAAGTATGACATTATACCAACACCTTGCTAGACAGTGCTATAAAAATGCCAAGTGGAAGAGGGTGACTAAATCCTGCTCTTTTCAAAGGAGATTGAAATTCTACTAGGTCTCCCTCTCATTGCAAATTCAAGAGGCCAGTTTTGTCATAGACTGTCAGCTGCAAGCAGTTCGAGGCATATGCTACAGCTTTAAATGCTGTAGTTTGGAGATTAGGTTCTAGTGATCTCCCTCTTGATATTCATAGTGGGATCACTGTGAATTTCTTTGTAATGGGCAATATTACCTAATTATCTTTGGGCTTCGTTAATGTAATCCTCTCTGTCTCAAATAACCACTGCCCCTCCCTTATCTACAGGTTTAAAAACAACTTCTTCCTGAAACTTTTCTTCAAACATAATTCAGCAATTTGGCATAAAAAGTATGTGGGAGGATCAGAAGAATCTACCCTCAGATCCAATGTCTCCTGCAAGACTGTTAAGGCTTCACCTGTGGTATATTCGTATATAATGAAATCACATCACAGGTGACAAAAAATATATCTTCCACATCTAATTGAATCCTATTCATGTGACCTAAAAAAAACCATTCTGTCTTTCAAATGGGTTGGAATTTTTAAAGTGAATGGTTTCAATATTCACCTAGATATATAGCCAATGGTTCAAAAATAGAACCACAACCTGATACAATAGATTCTTATGAATCTTGGGTAGCAGGTAAATTAGAAGAATTATTTTCTGTTTGGTGCAGAAAATCATATATAGGTTTGGAGAAGTATCCTGCAAGTTTGGAGATTAGGCCTTGAGAAATGAATATATACCTTATTAAATTGTTAATGCAAAATGAAAAGTTGCTGACACGTCTTTCCCAATTAACAAGGGCAATACCTTTGTTAGGTATTGTGAATTTTTTAAAAAAGAGATCCTAATCTCTCACAGGTTGTATCTGGTTGTTTTATTCTGGCTTCTGCCATAAATAAATTCATTCTTTCTTTCTTTCTTTCTTAGGCTGCAATCCTATGCAGAGTATAAAGCTGTACATTTTTCAAATAAATCTAAATCTTTTTAGTTCAACAATCAGGATAAGAAAAGACCTTCAATATGAGGTATGAAATCTAGAGATTGCTGACAACACAGTTCTATTACAAATCAGACCTTTACTCAACCTCATCTTTCAGCAAAGTTTTACAAATAAACAGGACATTCTGGGGCACAGTAAAGGCTAACATTGTAGCCTAAGATTTTGGGGAGTAGAGTGTACTTCAGAAAACTTTCAATTAAGATTTGGCCTGATTCCCCGTTTTTCTCTGTAAAATGAAAAAGTCAAACCTGAAAGAGCAATACAGCAAGAAGCAATGGTTATCTGTAATGGTAATTACACATTTCCAACTAACTTATTTTCTGGCCTAACTGCTTTGGCCAAAACCCATCCCATTAGAACTAATTTGGGTAATCTACCTAATGGGCTGGATGAATGTGAACAAACTGAAACTTAATCCTGACAAGACAGAGTTTCTCTGGGTTAACAGAAAAGCCGACCAGGGACTTGAGATTTCTCCTTTATTGGATGGGATTATATTCTCTTTGAAAAGCCAAGTTCACAGTTTGGGAGTGCTACTCAACACAGCAGTTGCCTTGGACACCCAGGTGGCTGTGGTGGTTTGGGATGCTTTTGCCTGGCTTGAGCTGCTGCATCAGCTGCATCCATTCCTGGTTCAGTCAGATCTAGCCACCACAATCCATGCCTTGGACTACTGCATTGCGCTCTACTTGGGGAGATCCTTGAAGGGTAGAAGCTGCAGCTAGACTGCTGGTCAGGGTCAGCTATCGCAAGCATAGCTCTGATACTACAGCAATTACACTGGCTACCAATCCACTTCCAAGCCCAGTTCAAGATGTTGGTTTTGTCCTTTAAAGCCCTACATGGCTTGGGACCAGGGTATCTGAAGTACTGCCTTCTGCTGTGTGTTCTTACTTGGGCGTTAAGATCACAGAGAGAGGCCCTCCTGACTGTCCCATCAATCAAAGAAGCTCATTTGGTGGGTTCAAGAGAGAGAGCCTTTTCAGGGGCAGCCCCATGTTCATGGAGCAACCTTACCAGCAGCAAACTGAGGCCTTGGCCTCTGTCACTAGCAATGTGTCAACGCCACTTCTGGCATCCACCAGAATTGATGTCATCACGTTGCCAGTGATGTGGGGGCACTCTGGTATTTGGGCAAAAACTCTACAGAGAAGCCATTTTTACCATAGAGATTTTGTCCAAATACCAGAGCATCACTGGCAACATGATGTCACTTCTGCATTCCAGAAGTGACACTGACGTGTTGTCAGTGGCAGAGGCCTAGGCCTCAGTTTACTGCTGGTAAGTCCCCTCGCAGGCCAGCTGAACAGTGGCAGGGGAAGGCCCCCCAAAGCACGGGATCCCTCGCCCCTGGTGGGGATCTGGCAACCCTAGGTTTGCCTAAAACTTATGCTGAAGTTGGGGATGTTTATTGTTGGGGGGACAGGACAGTAGACCAAATTATAGCACAAGAAAATAGTCTCACCTCATTTTAAAAAAATGTCCCAAGAAGAAGCCAAGCAAAACAGCCCCTTCAGCATTACAAGCCAAGACTGAAGGGCCACTCGGAAAGATTCAGTGGCTGAGACAACATTGATTGCTTCTGCCACTGAGGCCAAGCGGGCCCTGCAGCCCTGGCAGAGCTGCTGGGGCTTGGCTCTGCTTGCTCCTGTCTGCTAGAGGCCCTGCAGGGCAGCAGGCCCACCAGAACCTGGTCCTGCAAGTTAAATGGCCAGGTCTTTGTCTGCACCTGGAAGAAAGCCCCTTTCAACATAGTGGGACTGACTTCTGAGGAGGCATGCATAGGGTGTGATGGAGATGTAATTACTAAATAGGGAGGGAGCACAGCTCAGTAACAGAGCAAACACAACACATACAAAAGGCACATGACTCGTTCAGCTCTTGCCCTTTTTCCCCTTTGGAAAGTTCCCCAGAACTCTCTATTAGGCTGCAAGTTTTTTTTTTTTTTTTTAATGTGCGAAAGATGTTTCAGGCTACTGTGTTAAGTTGTAACTTGTGCAGAAGGTGCTGCAGAGGGTCCAAGCCTAGGCTGATATCAAGTTGGGAGCAAGAAAACCCCCGAGGAAAACCTCACACATCTCCTCTTACCTTTCCTCAGACACCACTTGTATAGGCTCAGAACCACGTAGCCATGCTGCGGCAAACACATTCACCAGGTCAATATACTTGCGGTGGCATTCTGTTTACCATCTGACTCAGACACCTAATGGGGCAGCGGTGGAGGAAGATTTTACTGCACCATTTTTGCAGCTGCACGTAATGGCAGCTAATCAGGGTCAGGCTTGATCTTGAGGCAACTGATTGCCTAGGGAAAGTAAGGGCTTCCCCAAAGAACTCGCAGGAGGCAGTGATACAGAGGCCATTAACAGATGGTTGGTTTGTCTTGCACTTCTCCCTGGAATGTAGTGAATCTGTCTTGGTCGAACACAATGTCATCTCCCTCCCGCGGGACCAACCCTCTCCCTTGGGCTACTTTACCGTGTTCTCCTATCCTTCTGTTTTCCTGATTTAAAGCGAACGTTTCACTTTGAGTTGGAGTGCTTTTGCTTGTGTGCTTGCGTGGGTGAACTTCCGTCTGATGGGGTATCCAAGGAGCCGTAGAAGAAGAGTTGTTCTTCTAATGGAAAGCGTCTCCCCCTTCCTGCCCCATTGTCCCTTCTTTCCCGGCTCTCTCTTCGTTGCTGCTGCCACACAAGAGAGGCAGCAGCAGCATACTGGCTTATCGATCACCACCGCAATAGCTGCTGCCGTGGTTGGGAGGGGCGAGACAGAGGGCAGAGAGAGGCTGTGGCAGCGTACCAGCAGACTTGCCGCCGCTGCAGCAGCAGCGGTTGGAGGGGGAAGTGAGGCAGAGGACAGAGAGAAATGGCATCAGCATGCCAGCTGACTGGCCGCTACCACTGCAAAGGAAGTGGGTGAAGGGGCCAAGAGAAGTGGCGGCAGGCTGGCCGCCACCGCAGAAGCCACTTCCACGGAAAAAGGGGTCAGAGGCACCAAGAGAGGGGGCTGCAGCAGAGACCCAGGGGCAACAGCCCAGCCAGCAGCTGCCAGATGACCTGTGGTGGCGGGGCTCTGGGCTGCAGGCTGCAGTCTAAGCTGGGCTGAAGCCCCCGGCTGGTGCTGGGGGGAGGTGGAGGAGGGTTCAGGCAAGGGGTGGGAGGGAGAGAGAAGCACAGGGGGGCAAGGTGCCACTGCTGCCAGGGCCAGGCAGTGGCTTCCCCTGGCGGGGAAGGCGCCCCTTCCTCCAGCTGGCCATTTGTTTGTTCCTGTTCCTGCCCCCAGGCATTCAACTTTTTGAACTCGGAATGAAAAAGAGTGATGAAACTCGGGATGAAAAAGAACAAAAAAATGAGAACTTGGCCATGAGTTAATGGCCAGAGATAGGGCTGTTGGAAAAAAAAATCAGGAAAGTTCAGGTTTAATTGGCCTTCCCCCCACCCTTTCCTTGCAAGAACTTCCAAGTTTGGTGAAGATTGGGTCAGGGGGTCCAAAGTTATGGGGTCTGGAAGGGGTCTCCCCCTTCCTCTATTGGAATGAATTGAAACAGATTTCTATTCATTCCTATGGAGAAAGGGGGGTGACCCCTTCCAGACCACATAACCTCGGACCCCCTGATTCAATCTTCACCCTGAAAGTTTGGGACCTCCATCTGCAAAAATGCCCCCCAGGAGCTTTGCAAACAAAAAAGCCCATTCTGCAGATTCATGAGAACAAAGCAATTACATTGTGGTTTCCTGTTTTCTCCCCTAGCATGAGAACTAGGTCACAGATAATTAGAATTTTCTTATGAATCTGCAGAAGTTGAAAGGAACAGTTAGGATTGTTAAATCTCTGGAAAAGGCTTGTATACCGCAGAGGCTCAGCTAGCTTGTATACCGCAGGTCAGGAAAGGTAGTAATAAGTCCAAGAGGTCACCACCATGGCTAACGGGTAAGGTGAAGGACGCAATTAGAGAAAAAAAGTCTTCCTTCAGAGACTGGAAGGTTTGCCCAAACGAGGCGAACAGAAGCAAACACAAACTTGCACAAAGGAAATGCAAGCAGATAATTAGAGATGCAAAAAAATATTTTGAGGGGCATATTGCTAAACACATCAAAACAAACAATAAGAAATTATTTTAAGTATATTAGGAGTAGGAAACCAGCTTGGGAAGCGGTTGGACCATTGGATGACAATGAGAGTAAAGGAACACTAATGGAGAATAAAGCAGTTGCTGAGAAACTGAAAGAATTTTTCTCATCTGTCTTCACTGTTGAAGATACAACTGTTGAAGATCTTTGGCTTTCTGTCTCTGTCCCTTGTCTAGTCAAGCTACCCCCACCAGTCAGCCCTCTAATGCCTCTCCCATGTGCTTGCACTGTAGAGCCCTTTTTCCCTGAGGGAGAGGATCTTCAGCAAATAGTGGCGCTACACACTGTAAACATAGGCGAAGATCATTGGACAGCTGGCGGGGTGGAGGTAGCCTCGCTGGGTGAAGGGTGGGGAGAGAAAGAGAAGGCAGAAGGGAGCTTTCGAATGGAAGGAGATCTCTGAACCAGCTTGTACCGGCTTATTTGTCACAATAGCACATCTTGGTGATCAGTTCGTTTTTTGCCCCCAGCTATTTTGGTCAGCTGCCTGTAGTCCTGGCCTCCACACTGGTAGGAGCATAACTCTGGCTTCTCCTCTTCCTGTCATGTGATTTGCAACATAACCTGTGGTCATATGCTTGTAACTCTGTAAGTCTTATGTTGCCATCTAGGGGTTAAGGGTGGGCCCCAGGTCTGGAAAGGTTGAAGACATCTAGAAAGCCACTTTCCCATGCAATGGATAGTCTCCCTTCTTTGGTACCTTGATCACCAGGGACCAAGCCCAGGCAATCAGCAACAACCCTTCACTGATCCTTCCCTCACTGAACCTCAAGCTGCCCCAGTTGGCTCTGTCTGGCTCATCTTTTCCTTCCTTGTTTCAGCTGCCACAGCTGACCTCTGAGAACAGCAGAGAGCAATCAGCAACCAGCAGCAACCACGATGGCACTGCCCATTGGCTAAGAATGCTTCTGATTGGCTGAAGACCCTCCAGAGTCATCCTCCACTTCCTTATCATTAGCTATGCTCACTAACTGGAAGATCTAGCTGCAGAAGCTGCGTGCACTTCTGAAAACTAGATGCTGGGGATCAGAATGGGTCAAGGAAGTCACTTTCATGCTATGCTTGTGGACACCCATAATAGGTACCCTTGCTGCTGCTGGGGACAGAAATGTGGTCTAGATGGTTCTTGTAATATTTATTTGAGAGCCAGTGTGGTATAGTGGTTAAGAGTGTCAGGCTAGTATTTGGGAGACCCCGGTTCGAATCCTCACTCGTGCCATGGAAGTTCAATGGGTAATCTTGGGACAGTCACATATACTCAGCCTAACCTACCTTACAGGGTTATTGGAGGATAAAATGGAGGAGAGGAGAATGATGCAAGCCATCTTGGATCTCCTTTGGCGAGAAAGGTAGGGTATAAATAAAATAAAAAATAAATAAATATTTGATACGTATACCTTTAAGGGTTTGTAATATTGGGCAGGTTAGAGAATGGAGTAGGAGATGTATCAAACACTTCTGAGTGGAGAAACTTGTTTGTGATACACAATTATATGTGCTGCTGTAATAATCCTGCCCCCATGTAGTTGGGGCTGTGTACGGAACACTGCATACTATTGAACGCAATGGTTCATGCAACCATCGTCATCCACGTGGCTAGTCGTTTCGAAGCATTACTGCTCCTCTTTGTAGCCCCACTTAAAGGCATTCCTTGATGGGACTCACATATGAACTTTAATGTTTGAAACAGCCTCTAGTAGCAGAGGGGTGACTACATCAGTAAATCCCAAAGTTTTCTTTGCAGGAGGATCCCCCCCACCCCCAGGTTCTTCGTAAAGTCAATCTGCAGTTCTCTAAATTTCTATGGAAAATGCTGCTTGGATGATTGGAATACAATGTAAATGCCTGGCGGTGTAGTATGTAATATTTGCTGCGAATCACAGTACATCTGCAGCCTGCAGTCATCTCTGAACTGAGTACTAGGCTTTGTGTGTTGCAGTGACCTTTCATTTCCTGTTTGTTGTGGGACCAATTCTAGATCGAAGAGTGCCCCAGCCAGGGAACATAAGAAGAGCCCTGCTGGCCTAGACTGAGAAGAGCCCATCGAGTTAAGCATTCTGTTCCAACAATGGCCTGCCAGATGGCTCTAGGAAGCCCACATGCTGGACAGCAAGGCAACAGCCCCCTCCTGTTTGTTCTTGCCATCTACTATTCATAGAGAAGCTGCTTCTGAACACAAATATTTCATTCTGTTAGAGCCAGAAGCAAATTTAATTCTCTTTTATTGGATCAGTCTGTCATATATTCCGTGGCAGTTGAAACATTTTGAAGTGGAGGAAACTGTGTTGTTGCTTTTTTTTTAAACTCTCCTGTCTCCCTCATCCTTTCTCCCCCTTCCCTCTATTCACCTACCGTTGAGTGCGGCTCTCCGAACTTGGTTCGGAGCCCCTGCTCTCGCGCCCGCTCGCGCCGGCAGCCGGTCTGCGGAGCCGGCGCGCCTGAGAGAGAAAGAGCGAGTGAGAGAGAGAGCAGGTGAGCGGGTGAGCTGTGTCTCCCCCCCCGCCGTGGAGAATGCCCGGGTCCCCCTTTCCCTTGCCCTCAATGGTTGGGAGGCTAAAGCCTCCCCTCCCCTCTAGTTGCGCAATTGCTGGGCGGGCAGCTCGGCAGTTCCTGGCCCGCCCCGCCCGCCTATCAGCTGTTGGCCGGGGCGGGCTTCCTTTGGTGGCGCGTCCCCGGCAGCAGCTCTGGGCCACGGCGGCCCGTCTTCTGTGGTGCCGACTCCATTCCCCCGTCGTCTTGTGGGCCTGCGGGTCCCTGTAGGGAAGAGGCACACTTTGGAGCCAGCAGGGGCTTGTCTGATAAGTGGAGGGTGGCAGGAAAGCCCCGGGCGCGGGGTGGGGCCCCCGACCCGGGACACACATAATGGTACAATTCCGAGTCGTTTGCTGAAGCTGGAGGGTGGGAGATTCAAAACTGATAAAAGGAAGTATTTCTTCACACAACGCGTGGTTAAATGGTGGGACTCCCTGCCCCAGGAGGTGGTGATGGCTGCCAACTTGGAGGACTTTAAGAGGGGAGTGGACCTGTTCATGGAGGAGAGGGCTATCCATGGCTACTAATCAAAATGGATACTAGTCATGATGCATGCCTATTCTCTCCTGGATCAGAGGAGCAGGCCTATTATATCAGGTGCTATGGTATGCAGGCAGGACAATGATGCTGCTGTGGTCTTATTTGTGAGCTTCCTGGAGGCACCTGGTTGGCCACTGTGGGAACAGACTGCTGGACTTGAAGGGCCTTGGTCTGATCCAGCACGGCCTTTCTTATGTTCTCATGTGTTTACTGCGTCTGTGAATCTAGAGAAAAGTTTGCTCTCATTGTTCACATTAAGTGTTTGTCAGTCATTGTCATGATTTAATTTTATGGATACCTTACTTACTTTTTTCCCTCCTCAGAGGCCATGTCTACCCACTGGCTTTCTTGGCAGTAGACCTGGACTCTGAGGAGGGGGGAAAAGTCCCCCTTCAGAGGCCAGGTCTACCAATTGGCTTCTATGGGCCTCCGGAGGCCAGGTCTACTGCCAAGAAAGCCAATGGGTAAACCTGGCCTCCCAATGGGACTCAGCCGGAGGCCAGGTCTACCAATAGACTTTTATGGCGGTAGACCAGGCCTCCAGACGAGGACTCCGGACGGGGAGGGGGAAATGGAAGGAATTTAATTTTTATCAATAAATAATAACACTATTAAGTATGATATCAAGTTTTATTCAGTGTACCTATAGTTTAATTAAGACAAAACTTTAAAGTTTATTAAGTTAATAAACAGTGTACCTACCTATATAGTTTAAGTTTAAGAAATTTGGCTCTCAAAAGAAATCTCAATCATTGTACTGTTTATATTTGGCTCTTTTGACTAATGAGTTTGCCAACCCCTGACCTACTTGTATACAACACAAATAGAACTTGCCTGGCTTGGGCATACACATGAATGGGTGGTGTATTGTAGTGGTTTAAAATTTGTTGTTTTGCTAGGAGCCAACAGGCCTTAGCCTCTTGGTAGGTTGGGGGGATTACTAGCTTGAGGGGTTTATTTAATTAATTTTTGGGGGCTTATTGTTTGCCTTTGTTCACTGTTGTGGTGTTTTGGTGGGGGTTTAGAACTTTTACTGTTAAAAAGGGTTGCTGAAAGGGTCTTTGAGGGACTGTGTTTGGCTGTTGGTTGTTTTTTTTAAATTACTATTTTAAAAGGGTTGCTGAAAGGGTCTTTGGGGGACTCTGGATGTTTGGTGGAGGTTGCCAGTTTTACCTCTGAGTGGGGGGTTCATATTTTGGTGGGGCTTATTGTTTGAGGTTATTCACTGCTTCACTGTTTGTGTTCTCATAGTTGACTGGAGAAAGGGTTGTTTTTGTTTTTGGGAGATATTTTGAGGAGAGGCCTGGTGGCAGATTTATTGATTCTGACACTCTCTTGGAAGGTTTCTGTTGTTGTTCACCCATTCTGTTAGTCGGGTTGCCAGGTCCCTCTTCACCACCAGCGAGAGGTTTTGGGGTGGAGCCTGAGGAGGGCGGGGTTTGGGGAGAGGAGGGACTTCAATGCCACAGAGTCCAATTGCCAAAGCAGCCATTTTCTCCAGGTGAACTGATTTCTATTGGCTGGAGATCAGTTGTAATAGCAGGAGATCTCCAGCTAGTACCTAGAGGTTTAAACCAAAATAATAACCTATGCTGAAATAGTCAGGAAAAGCTGAAACAACATACAGCCTGTGAATTTCTTATTTAATATTAATGCCTTCAACTATCAACGGAAACTTATAAACAGAAACTTATAAATCCTATTTGACTTAGTACTAACGAACCTATAGCAAAACTAACGAGGCTTTGACAGCATGTCTGAAATTATACAACCAACATAATATCTGCACCTCTTATGATACAATAGTAAGCACACAAGACCCGGAACATACAAACATCCATATCCCATTGTCAACACATATATCCAAACCCGCAGTGTTTCCTCCTCCTGTAGACTCTCCTGACCTGGCAACTTCAAAGTTGTTCAGATAGGATAAAAATCTTTATAGGGAAGGAGTGCGGCGCGACCAGACTGAAATTCTTCAATCCCAGATGAGAAGCGGGAAATGTAGCCGGTGCCTGAAGAACACCGGTAAAGCAGTCCGAAGCACCAAGTAAAGGAAACAGACCAACAAGTACATGTGGTCGATTCTCACACGTTTCAGTTGCTTCATCAGCTTGCTGGTCAGCAGATATGTCTATGTCCCATTCTTCAAAAGTTCGCCGCACCAATTGTGCGAATTTTAAAGGACCAGATGGTGCCAGAACAGATGCAAAAATGAATCAAATAATAATCACAATAAATCCCACAATTACATAATAATAACACCTTGTAATTAATTCACAGTGGGTAGCTGTGTTAGTCTGTTTGCAGTAGTCAAAAAGATACCTGAAGAAGGTATCTGAAGAAGTGAGCTGTGGCTCACGAAAGCTCATACCCTACCAGAAAATATTTTTGTTAGTCTTTAAGGTGCTACTGGACTCTTGCCCTTTTTGACCTTGTAATTAAGCCATTGTATCAAGGATTCAGTCAAACCTACGCTTACTTTACCAACTAGTCAGAGACTTCTGATGATGACCTCGGAGGTTTCTTACCCCTAGTAATAACTAGCTATGTTATAGAGGAACTTTGGAAAGTGTTGGTCTGTGTTGAGGCCCCCTGGTGTTAAAGTTTTAACAGGAAGATGAATTGCATCTCCTGTTGTAACAGAACTCTTCTTACATTTTGTTCCTGAAAAGGGCGAGGTTGGTACTGCCATAACACAAAGAAAAATACAGATTTTGATTTAACTTGTTTCATTTAGAGTTGTGGTAGGTCGGACGTTTTGGCTGATGATGTGCCCTGTTCCTCCATTTCTCTCCCCCCTGTTTTTCTGTTTCTGTTTTTCCGTCTTTCTTGTTTCTTTGTTCTTTACTCCGTTTTCCCTAGTAGTCCTTTAGTAGGCAGTATACCTTTAAGGAATATGGACACTTTTGCTTTAAGAGAGTTTGGCAGGAGCAGATCCATTCAGGTGTAGCCACTTTCCAAAGTTTCTCTATAAGTTTCTTTATAACATAGCTAGTTATCACTAGGGGTTAGTTCGTTAGTACTAAGCCAAATAGGATTTATGTTTCTGTTGATAAGTTTCCGTTGATAGTTGAAGGCATTAATATTAAATAAGAAATTCACAGATATCGAGCCAGCGTGCTGTATATTGTTTCAGCAGTACGTAGAGGTTGGCAACCTTATCTATTGGTCATTGTTCAGCAGACATTAGTTTTAATTAGGGCCTGTTAGGAACCGGTAGTGTTTCATATTCCTCAAATTTTAACAGTGCTATAGGTCTGTTGTTTCTTCCAAATTAGGCTTGTGTTAGGTCTTAAAAAGAGCATAGGATCTTGATTACCAAAAAGTTGAATAGCTTTAAAACTTATTGTTTGCCTCCTGGCCTCAATTGAAGCTAGCTGGCTTTAAATTTACAGTTCCATGGTTAGGGAATTAGTTCCTTCTAGAAAAAACTCCTCCTGGTTCCTTGGGATATCATTGGTGGAGCACTAAGTGTTAGACAGTTTAATAACCTCAGTGCAGGTACTTCCAATTTTTTAAAAGTTTCCTTGTGCTATCTCCAGGATAGTAAGGTAAAACTTAGACAGGTCTAGAACAGGAAATCACCACCATGCTTAACCACCACCACCACCACCACCGCCACCAAATTAACTCAAGGTTAAATTAGGGCCTTTTTGTACCTAAAAAAAATCACTTAGTTTTTTTGGGGAAGGGTTCATAAAAAGTTTTCAGGGTCCAACTGTAGTACAGAAAAAGTATCTAGACCCTTAATCTCCCTGTATTACAGTTAGCCCGAGTTTGGCCCAGGTGAACAATGAGTGGCAGGGGTAGAACTCAGCAGGGCCCTGGGGGCAAACTGAAAAAAAGACTAGAGGGGAGGGGGAGGGCTGTGGCTTTCCCCCAACCTGTGCGGAGACTAGCTCCAAAGCCACCTTCCACAAACCCTGCCTCTGGCAGGAGTGGCATGATGAGGAATCCACACAGGACTCTCTTCAACGAGGGGGCCTCTGGAGCTGCCCTACCCGCACAGGTGACCACAGATGCTGTCACTGGGCGAGGGTCTGCTGCTCAGGCTGTCCCTCCTCCAACTGCTATACACGAGCCTCCCCATCAGCAGCAGCAGGAGTGGCCTGACCTGTCTTCGGGGCTGAGCTTCATGGACACAAGGCCAGAAGGATGGTGGAGGAGCTTGTGGAGGTGCTGGGTCAACCATTGCCTTTGCCTCCTTCACATCCCAGCAGTCCTTCCAAGGAGAAACAGGAGGAGATGGTGAAGGAGCCACAAAAGGAAGAGATGGAGGTGCACCCAGAGGTGCAGCCATCTCAACCCCTTCCCCCCGCCATCTCCCCCTGCGTCGCCTAGATACGGTGTCTGCTCTGAGCTCCTCAAAGGAAGGGGCTCCGGGGATGCCCCCTAACATCCTTGGTCTGGAAGCACTTCCAGGTGATGGAGAATCCATGTTATATGCAGTGCCGGCTGTGTAGGGCCTGGATCAGTTGAGGGAGAGACCTTAATCACCTCTCGAGCTCCAGACTCCAGAACCATATGATGAAACACCACCAGGTGGTGCTTCTTCAGGGGGAGAGAAAGGCTAGTGCGGTGGCCAAGCAGCCATGAGCCAGCCAAGAAGCAAGTTGACCACTGACTTCACCTTGTGCTCTCCCTGCTTCACATAGTGCACAGTCTCGGGTTCCTAAAGGTGGGAAGAAGGTAGCATCAAGAAGGACCATTCATCTCATCGAATGGTAGAGAATGTTGGCTTCCGCAGGCTGCTCTGTGACCTGGCTCCCTGGTACACACCACCTGTACAGGTCTGCCAGGGAGTACAGGAAAGCACAGATTTCCCACGCTAGTGGGAGAACTATGCATTTCACGTTTGATATTGTCCCACCTGCCTGGTTGGTGTCAGGGTACAGCGTCTCTCCCAGCCTTCAAGGTTTACGAGCCAAAGGAATGTCCCCAAAGCAGAGTCAAAACAGTCCGGAGTCAAAAGGGAGCCAGAAAGATTCACAGGAAGATTTGCTGAAGGCCAGTCACATCCTCTCTGCCTCGACCCTGGCAAGTATTTGGATGGGTGACCTCCAAGGAATACCAGGGACATGGAGTCAGACAATGGCAAACCAGCTCTGAATGTCTCATGCCTTGCACCAGGGGTCTCCATAAATCAGCTGTGACTTGACGGCAACAACAACAAAATCCAGCCTTTGGCATGCAAATCTGATGCCTTTAAGATAGCTTGCTAGATAGAAATGAAACATTTAATTTGCAAAGCTGCTGCTCATTAGCAGGGAGAAGTCACATGGAGTTATTAATAAAATATAATTAAATGAACCACGGGATGCAAAGCAGTTTTAATCTATCATGCAATTTACAAGATCATCCAAACGCAGAGTCATAGAAAAGTCTATCAAAATCAAAGAAGCTGTTCAGGGAAGACATTTACCTTCTCTCAGTTTTAAGTGGTGAATGCAATACCATTAGGGGAATAAAATAAAGGTGCAGGGGTTTTTTAGGTATCTACAACCTTTTGTCTTATTCTCATGAGCCTACCTGTGGATAGTTAAATCCAGAGACTGGGACCATGAACAGACAAGCTAGATCTTTCTACAAACCTGAGAAAAGCCCCAGGTTTGCAGAAAAGGTTGGAAAAATACAGTGTGGGGTTTACTCCCCCCCCCCACAATCCAATGACAGAAGCAGTGCTTGTAGCTTTCAGAAATAGATGTCCTCTGAAGTCTGAGCAACTGTTACAGTGGTTGTTAGGCAACCACAATATCACCAGCCTTTAAGCTTTAGTTTCTGTCAGTAAAAGGCAAAGGGTTTTCTAGGGAAGTTTTTGCCTTTCTTCCCTTGTTCCACCCTGTCATGGATGGAAAACACTTCAGAGCCAGGTTTGGCAGCAACTCACCAAGTAACTCACTGCCACATGATCTGAACAACTCACCCAGGCCTAGTGCTCACCCTGGTCGCTAACCACTATTTGACAAGAGCCACCACACAAAAGCCACTGTGGTATATCAAACTAGGATCTGGGAGACCCAGGTTCAAATTCTCACTCTACCATGGATGACAGACCTTGGACCAAGCATTCATTGTCAGCATAAGCAGCCTCACAGGGTTGTGAGGAGGATAAAATGGAGGGGAGAACAACATAAGCTGCTTTAGGTTACCACTGGGGAGTAAATGTATTGGACAAATGATAAAGTTGAAGACTAGGGGGTTAGGGACATTTGGTGGGTGGGAAGGACAGAAGGAAGCAAGGGAAAGGGAAAAAGACACGGGGCTGCCAGTAGAAGGGAAAGAGAAAATAGTGGGATACAGAGGAACATGAGGTTCCCCCTGCAAGTCTTTGCAGGTTCCCATTTGTATTCTCCAATTTAAACCGATATGAGGTGTTTTCTTTAGATATGGTTCTCTCAAACCAAATGTTGAAATTGAACATAGGAGTGCCAGGGAAGAAAGCTTATATGCTGCCCTGAGCTCCTTGGAGAAAGGGTGGAATGGAAATGTTAGAGACATTACAACCCAGAGATTTGTGCCACATTTTCTCAGTTATTATTGAATAGGTCATGCCAATGATTAGTAGTACAAATCTCTATTTAAGTATAAACATAATAACACAGTAAAATAAAATTAGTACTTCCAGAACAGGACACACTGTAACTCAAGTCATCACAGTAAGATCATTAGACCATATGACATTACTATCCCTAGGACATGATCCCTGAAACGCAGCCCTGTCCGCAGATTGGCAGAGGTTCAACTTTGCATGATATGTTTGTTTTGAATACATTTCAACAATCTAAGCAAGCACTTCTCCTTTATGTCTTCTTATACTGTGAAATAAAATAATGATAAAAGCTCATCATATAATGTGCAAAGAGTATGCAAAGCCATAATGTTACAGAAATGTTTGGGTTTCCATTCAAGTTACTGTGATGGCTTGGTATGTAGCCTCAGATCCTACACAGAGAGAGCTAAAAGGTAAGCCATGCTGATAACATTCCTAAACATGAGGCGTTTTCATAAAACAGAGAACTTCAGAAATGATTCTTCATGAACAGACTCCCTGCTATTCATAAGAAATGTTATAAAACTATAATCAAAACTGTTCCTTGGATATAATAGTGTAGACTTTCAAAAATTGGGTTATACAATCACTAAGCGATGAAATAGGGTACCTTAGGGGGAATTAATGGTAAATAATAGGATTTTTTTCCTGTGTTGATAAAAAAAGTTCTGTTTCTGATCCACTGCCTGGATCTCTGACTGGCGAGGGGGTGCTGATCATGCCAAGTGTGCATTCTTGAGTGGGTGACACTTGCACATTTTTATTTTAACTCATTGTTTTTCTTTTGCTGCTCCCCAACTCTGTGTAAAACGAGGTGAGAATTGAGGTTTTAAACAGCATTTATATCCTTTTATGAACCATATGTGAATCACTGTTTGTGTTTCAAACTGTGTTGCTTTTTCTGGTACCACTTGCATTTTTTAAAACTTTGTCATTTTTTTTAAAGGCAATTACTGTGAGGAAGGGAATGGGAGGGAAAGTCAAAAGGTAGCACTTTCAGAAGCGCAGCAGAGATTTCAGAGATTATTCTGCAACAACTGAGAAGCTCACTGGACATAATAAGAGAAAAGACTTTTCATAAAAAGGCTAGATAAACCCTGAATTACAAACAGGACATGTCCTTCAGTGTTACTCCTCTGAAGATGCCTGCCACAGCTGTGGGCGAAATGTCAGGAAAGAAAATACCAAGACCACTGTTACACAGCCCGGATAACCTACAAGAACCAAAGGACATGAATGGTTGTGTCTGAAATGCTAAAACAACTGGTAGCCAAAAATGGTTTATAAAAGCATGAAGGGCCCTTAGATCTGATAGCTAAACAATGTGTGTTTTTGCCTGTCTGGTTTTTGTAAGGGTTGGGCAGTAAGGTGGGTTCCTCCTGCCATTTGCACCTGAGTACTTTGACACCCAAACTTGTTTGTGCCTATGAGATTAGATGCTGGTTGATGCCTGAGTACAACTGTCTGAAGTCTCTTTTCAGGTTAGGAAGGTAAGAACCAGCAGGTAGAATTAGAATTAGAATCTACCAGCAGGTAGAATTAAGCCAGGACATCAGTGTTTGTAACCTCATACAAAACTGTGGTTAATAAAACAACTTCAAGCCATAATTTCAGATCCCAGACAGAGGTACCTCAACTATTGCTAGTGGGGTGGTCAGTGTAAGGATGACCAACTGACCATTATTTAATTAAACCATGTAATTTTCTATGACATCTGAATCAAGACATGGAAATATACCACATTCTATCAGGACCCGTATTGTAGACAAATCATCCTTCCCACACATTCACCTGTCTGTCACAATGATAGGCATGTTGCTAGTACATAAAAATCAAGCTACAGCATGACTGATATTTTTTACTAAAGACAGCTAACGAAATGACTCCTCAGAAATGCTGCTGGAGGCTGTGAGCTGTTATGCAAACGTTGCTACTGAACATTTTCAGCCTGCAAGAGTGGCTGAAGCCAAGACAAGGATGCTGCTTGTGCCTTTCATGATTCCAAGAGCTCAGTGTTCTTAGATGTAAGGGTTTTATTGACTTCTTGTGGGTTTTGGTTAATTTTTCTTTGGGAGTTTCACGAGTAATGCTTCATGGTGAGATAAATGCATTGTAAAAAATAAACAAACAGTCTACCCTTTTACATTCTCTACAAAAGCACTATGTTTTCTTGGCTGAACTAAGGCAGAGACAAAGCATGTCTGGAGGCCATAGTGTATTCTGTTGAAAGTAGTTTTTTTAGCCTTCTCTACTGAATCCACCTTACAGGTGCTTTCTGCAGTAGTACATCAAATGTGAGTTGCAGTGTTAGAGGATAGCCTCCTTCTGAAACCTCAGTGCATTCTCATAGTAAAAAAGGTAAAGGTCTCCTGTGCAAGCACCGGGTCATTCCTGACCCATGGGGTGACATCACATCCCGACGTTTTCTAGGCAGACTTTGTTTACGGGGTGGTTTGCCAGTGCCTTCCCCAGTCATCTTCCCTTTACCCCCAGCAAGCTGGGTACTCATTTTACCGACCTCGGAAGGATGGAAGGCTGAGTCAACCTTGAGCTGGCGACCTGAAACCGACTTCCGTTGGGATCGAACTCAGGTTGCGAGCAGAGCTTGAACTGCAGTACTCTGCATCATGGGGCTCTTTATTCTCATAGTAACCCTGTGATAAAATGATGATAAAAGGTAAACCTCTATATTATTTGGGTGTAATGCTACAATCCTATGCATTCTGAAAAAACAGGTATAGAATCACATTGCAGCAGTAACCCACTGAAAAATGAATGGCATGCATTGAAGCTAATACAGAACAGAACAATCAGTCACTATTAGAATAACTGCACACCAGAACTTCCATATTTAGCAATTATATAATGCTTTCAGTTCAAAGCATGCCACATACAGCATCCTTTTATAATCAGAAGAACATAAGAGCTACCCAGCTAGGTCATACCAATGGTCTGTCTAGTCCAGCATCCTTTTTCATGCAGTGGCCAAACAGTTGCCCTGGAGGGACAAAAACAGGGCAAGGAAGCCAAGGCCATCCCACTGATGTTGCCTCTTATATTGGGGTTCAGGAGATTACTTCCTCTGCAAATGAATGTTCTCTTTAGTCATTATGGCTTATCTTCCATGAATCTGTCTAATCCTCTTTTAATGCCATCCATGTTCATGTCCATCACTATATCCCCTGGCAGTGAATCAAACAAATGTAAAAGGCAATATACAAAACTCTGGAGGGGGCTTTGAAAAACCCCTCTAGGGCTGTCCACCCGCACATGTTCCAAAGGCCATCTCCTGTGTTCCTCTGTGCTGGCTGGCTCAGGGTGACCTATGGCTGTGCAGGGGTCTTCTGGCTGCAGTACACAATGCAACCGCTTGTGGCTTCTCCCCCCCCCCCCGTACAATGCCCTTGCCCGTGCCCCTGCAACCAAGATGTTCAGGTGCCAAGCTGAGGGGACATTGTCGGGGTTTGGTCCCTGCAAACTGCCCACCCTGCAGATGGCGACTTTTCCCAATTGTTGTGGGTGCAGCATGGGAAGGGTGAGGGAGTGGTGTATCAGGGTGATGGGGATGCCCAACGAACGGCAGTAACACAGTGGGGCCATGCTCATCCTGTGTCTGCTGGGCAGCCCTTCCCAAGGGCGCCTGAGAGTAGAGCACCCAAAAGGTAGTCTGGGTGGCAGGATACCTCCTGCGCCAGATGTGCTTCCATACCCACTTGCACTCAATGTGCCCCCTGACATCCTGTCTGGCTGCTTCCTCTTCCAAATGTCCATTGTCCTGCCCCCAACTCAGGGACCCTCTGACAGACCCCCTGCTAGGGGTGGCAGCAGCCATTGGCACATGGCAATCATGTGGATTGCTTAGACAGCAAAGAGCATATGGCCACTGCCAGGGGCAGCAGTGCCCAGCGCTCTCCTGTATGGTGGAGGCAACATAACTGCATCTTCCTCAGGCCAAAAGCCCATTCAGTGACCATGCATGTCTGGCACAGGGCTTGGTTGTAGGCTGTGTGATCTGGCAGGTCATCCTTGGGATATGGTGTCAGCAAATAAGGGAGGAGGGGGTATCTGGTATCTGCGGTCACTTAGTGTGGATGGAATGAGATCCATCAGGGCTCTCCTGCCTGCTGGCCTGGCCCCCACAAACACTACTGACCCAGCAGCCATCCTTTGCCCTCTGGCTATGTGGCCCACAGGCAACCAGGGCCAGATGCCACAAAAATCTGTATATTGTGGATGCTGCCTGGGAACTTAGCCACGAGGTCCAAGAAAATGCCCTGGCAGTCTCATGGCTCCTGAACGTTCACACTGTAGGACGGATAGTGGTTGCACTATACCTGCGGCTCTTCCCGGGGAGCATTGAGGGCAATGTGGGTGCAACCCACAGCTCCTATTACGTTGGGGAAGCCTGCAACTGTTGTGAACCCTGCCCAGATGGGTGCCACTCTCTCTTCTGTGAGGAAGTGCACATGCTCCTGTAAGTTGGCCAGCATGGCATCCAGGAAACTGCAGAGAGTGGCTTGCTGGGGACTGGGACAGTTCCAGGACGTCTGCCATACCCCCTTGGAAGGATCCAATGGCCAGGAACCTGAGATAAAACAGGACCTTCTGTAGGACAGGGATGGCATGGGGAGGTGGGAGCTTGGCCCTGGAGAAGTGGCCTGAGCTCCTCTCACAGGACCAGGATGGCTGCCCTGTCCAGGCGGAAATGATCCAGGGTGGTACCATGGAGCTTGCTGATGTGTGCCTTGTATCAGCGAGCACAGTACCTTCTTGGCCATCATGCCAGCCAGACACAGAGTGCAGGCAGTAAGTGGATGTGTTGAACGCCTAGCAGAGGCGGGAGAGGCAGAAAGGGGCACCAGGGCAAGGCTGTCCAGGGCCCTTGGAGAGAGGGGGATGATTTCAATACGGTCGAAGGTGTTGGGGCCCATGTGGTCCAGACACCCTTGGGGGGCCCCCTTTACCTGAACTCCTGGCCCCACGGCATGTGATGTGTGTGTGATGCCTCCTTCTCATGCTTGGTGCCCATTGTGGAAATAAGCTGGATGAGACCAGGGGTTCTGTGTTTTATCACAGTGCCTTACATTGCCTGTGCATTCCCAAGTTTGTGGGTGGCATGGCCACACCAACGTCTGGCAGCAGCAAGCCTCATTGGACAGAGGCTGAGAAGGCACTTCTGAGAAGCTGCATGGGCCCCTTCTCCTTCAGGGGCCCATGCAGCAGGCAGACTCAATGTCTTCAGATAGCAGAGGAGTTGCGGTGGCAGAGACTGAGGAGAGTGCAGGAGCTAGAGGCAAACTGCATCCTCTGGAGCTGGGTGGTGTGGCCACCAGTGTCTGGACAGGGCAGCCACCGGTGATAGGGCCTGCAGACTGCTCAGCCCATCCCCCCAACTTCTCGTCCATGTGGGCAGTGATCGAGTGGGAGTGGCTGGAGAGCTGCTGAGAGTGGCGAGAAGCCTTCTCCAGGGGTCAGCAGTGGATGGAAGGGATGGTAGCATCTGTGATGGTGGCTGCTGGTCACCTGGAGGGGCTGCTTGCTGTTGTGAGGGATGTAGGAGAGGGACAGGTGTGCATCAAGAGGCTGCTAGGAGACTTGTCAGAGGCACTTCAGCGCCCCGCACAATGCCCTCACCTGTGGTCCCTCCCTCCTGCTCCACCACCAGCAGGGGTGTGCACAGGGGCACCCTAGGCAGCGTGAGTAACCTGCTGGATGGCACAACTGTCAATGAGCAGAGGGCACCCACAACTACATGCTGACTACGACATCTTCCCCTTCTCCTTCAGGAGTCTGGGCGCTGTTTGAGCATGTGGACAGGGGTGTTGGTGGGGGAAATGCTTGGGCCCCTACCACCACTGTCAGCTGCCCAGGGACCTGTGATGGGATTTGGACCATTTAAGTGAGGGGTGCTGGTGCTAACAGCCAGCAAGCTTTCCTGGCCCCACCCCCTCCACCCCTGGGCTGAGAAAGGCACTTGACTCGGCCTCCATGCCTGGAGACCTCTGATTGGTTCTGACTGTCCTCCCATCACAGCCCCGCTGCCTCGCCACAAGACCTCCAAGGAATGCAGTTCGTGGTTGCTGGGGATGCTAACACCGTTGCAACCAATCACAGCCACTTTTTTCCCTGTTGGTCGCCGTGTAACCATACTGTCCAGTGACTGGACTAACAATGCCATAGTTATGCTGTGGCTAGCTGCTGCGGCACAGGCATGCCTCAGGAGGTAGGCTTTTTCATGTTTATTATCATATTTCATACTTATTATCTGTCCAAAGCAGAGTGCGACATGACCTTGGATGTTTTATACGTATATTAAACATTCCCCTTAAATATCAGTTTACATTTGTTTCTTTTCCAGCTGTTTGGGAAGGCAAAGTCACACAATTGTTTTTGAATGGCTTAGTCAGATGTGGGCATTTTGCAGTCCACACCGTCTCAGGCAGAGGACTTTCACATTACCTGCTACCTGGTCCTTTCAACTGGAGAATCTGGGGATTGAACCTGGGGTCTTTTGCATGCCAAGCAGATGCTCTACCACGAGCCACAGCCCCTCAGTGGGAACTGGGAACTTTTCAGCTTTGATGTGGCCAGTCTCCATGGCAACTACAGTCCTCACTGGAGACTGACCTGCAGGCTGGCCTCCTTGGTGAATGAAAGTATCTGCAGCATGTTATGTTCTGATTACTACTCAGGAAGACTGCTACCAGTTGGTGACCAAATTTTGCCTGTTCTGCTTCTATCAAGAGGATCAGGAAGCCAAGGCTAAATGTTTGGTAGTCGTACACATGGCAAAGGAAGCCATGCTTCCTGCTCCCAAAGACTACGAGACAGTTGCTCAGATGGAAATTAAAGCAACATGGGGGGAAATTAAAGCAACATGGGTGGATTAATGGTGATAACCCCTTCTTGGTTATCGTTTGAACTGCTGCTGAGTTGCCATTATGCTATGCAAAACTCCCCCAGTGAAACTGGCAAGATTGATTTTCTGTCAGCATAGGGCCATGTGTCACCGCTGACACCATTCGTCCTGACCTTGTACGAGGGCAAATCTGCTGTACTGTAGGTCCCTTTCCACACCGCTGTTTCTTCTGTACCCCCTCGCATTCCCTGCCTTTTGTTCCCCAATGGGTGGACGGGCTTTAGATGTAACACAATAGAATTGCAGCAGAGAATCTGCAATGACAGGCTGGCAAGATGGGAAAATCCTCAGCGGTTGCTATCGAACGAGGCACCTGCAGATGCTCAGATTTTCTGTTCTGGTTTTTAATGCCTGAATCATAGGAACATACCTTCTAGAAAATGCAGCCTCAAAGTGCTGTGCAGAAAGCATACAAGGAATCTATTTAAAGAGAATTATGATTATCCCCAGATAAAATGAATCAG
Organism: Euleptes europaea; assembly: GCF_029931775.1. NCBI lineage: Eukaryota > Metazoa > Chordata > Lepidosauria > Squamata > Sphaerodactylidae > Euleptes > Euleptes europaea. Next base: position 37,909,440 of record NC_079315.1, on the reverse strand, counting down.
ACACTAATTCCAAACAATATGCGGAAGAGCGTGGCATGTATATCAAACATTGATTTGAGTACCAGAATTTATGCTATCAGCAGTGTCACTATAGCACCAGAATGTCATGTCTTTTATCAATAGCCGTAGATCGGTGTTTACCACGTTCCCAGCGGCTTTTCCCCCTGAACTAAAATTGCAGGTACACTTCATCCCTACACCCAAAAAAGTTGCTCTAAGTGTGAAAGAATAAGGAAGTCATGCCTTCAGCAGAGGCCATACTTATGCTTCTTCCGACAGGAGACAAACCTATAGCAGTAACTCATACAGAAGCAGTACAGACAGACTCCCCTGAATGACTGCAGAAACTCAGCTGAGTGCTTTGCTCTCAGAGGGAGCTACTCATTGTGTCTCTACTTGAATTTGTACTCTAGGTGTAATTGAATCCATCATTTTCAGCATAGAGATGTATTTGAATTCGTTCCTTCTCAAGAAATTCTTCCCAGAATTTCTTAAATGGAAACAGCAGCCCTGTAGGGCTCCAAATTGGATTAATTAATATGGCCACCATTTAATTAGCCTCACAAGATGCAGGCAGCAATGAAGTGCTGTGGGAGGGGCGGCAGCTGCTACTGCCACCACCATTTGTGGGTACTTCTTCACCACTTCTGTTGGCAAAATACTGAGTTGCCACTGGTCAGTTTATCCTTCACTGACCAAGTTCCGTCCGCCCTGTTCCATAACTGCTCTGTTGTCTCTTCCTTCCTTTCACTTTTTTTTACACTATTCTTTAATGTTAGTAGTGGTGAGTGGGAACAAAGGGCAAAAAACTCTGAGGGGCAGGAGAGGAGGGGCCTATTTTCACTCAGAACAGTCTCGCTTTATCATTAAGTGCGAGGCATCTTGTTGCAAGTTGCCTTCGTGAAAGAATGGATGCCTCTGAGCATGTGTTTGAATGCCTTTTACTTGTCAGTGTATAGTCTGCCAAGTTCCCATCCTTGTAGTGCCAAAAATAACATCAGAATTCTATTGATTTTTTTTTCTGTTACAAAAAAATTCCACCCTGATTTATATGTCTTTTGGCAGAATGCATAAAGAAATGTCTCTGTAGCTTTGTTCCTTTAAGATATGGTTACCCGCACATTAAGTGTAAACAATGTCCCCCCAAAACAGCCACTTATTGAATTTTCCTTTCTATAGACCCATAAACAGAAAAGAACCTGGGGTACAAAACAACCCTGTAACTCGATAGTTTTGCTGTTGTTGTTGTTTTGCTGAGTTTCCGAAGGGGTTTAAACTCCTTTGAGAACCAGTGTGGTGTAGTGATTAAGAGTGGAGGTTTGGAGCGGTGGAGTCTGATCTGGAGAACCGGGTTTGATTCCCCACTCCTCCACGTAAGCAGCGGAGGCTAATCTGGTGAACTGGATTTGTTTCCCCACTCCTACACATGAAGCCAGCCGGGTGACCTTGGGCAAGTCACATTCTCTCAGCCCCACCTACCTCACAGCGTGTTTGTTGTGGGGAGGGGAAGGGAAGGTGATTCTAAGCCGGTTTGAGTCTCCCTTAAGTTGTAGAGAAAGTCAGTGTATAAAAACTAACTCCTCTCCTCCTCCTCTTCTTTTTCTTCTTCTAAAAACTGAACTTTTTTTTACTATGAAATATGGTTATAGTTTTTGTTTCTCTGTAAAAATATTTGGTCTGTTATGCCAGTATTTTTTCTTGTTGATTCCTCCTCAATCTAGGGTTGCCAACCTCCAGGTATTAGCTGGAGATCTCCCGCTATTACAACTGATCTCCAGCCAATAGAGGTCAGTTCAAAGTTTTAAAATTCAGTAACAATGTATACTATAAAGCAAGCAAGTTCTACATACTATTCAGTTTTAAAATCCAATACTTATAATATAACAGTTAAAAGTCTGATTGAGTTCAAAAATTCTGATTCACAATATCTAGAATAATATATTTAAATCCATACATACCCAATAGCCAATGTTCTGAGAGAGGTCTGAGATTCTAGCCCTTCTGTGCCTTTATTTATACTGTTTAAGTCACCTTCAATGGGCTTGAATCTTGAGCTCGAGCAGGATACGGTTGTACTGCACATGCTCTGTGGCTTCCCTTTAGACTACCATATAAGGACTTCCCCTTCCACCAGGCTATTTTGCTAAACTTTAAACAGTCAGTTTTGAGTCATGTTATCTCTCTATATTTTTAATTTTACCATCATTCTCATCTCCTGGATAATACGAATAAAATGAACCTATTTATAAGTTTCTACCATCATTTTATCATATTAAAACCCAATATGATGTTACAGTACATTAGTCAGCAAAATACAAGGTTGTAGGACAGACGTTTGTGAAGGTGATGTCCTTTTAGTACAGGAATACAAGTGGAATTCCTGCATGACACTTCAAGGATAGAATGCTAACAGTATTCTAGGTCCTTCAAGGATAAAGGACAAGCATGGAACTCGGTGACATTTAAGTCTTTCAAGGATAAGGTGCAAGCATTGTTCTGGCTTGTCACATTTGTCCTTGGCCAAGAATGCTCAGGCTTGTATCTTTTTAAATGGGCTTTTATGAGCTGTTAGGGTTTTAGATTGAACAATTCTGCACATGTACAACATTAATACAGTAGTTTATATGCCCTAATATGTCAAAGCTTCTAACAGAGCTAACTTAAACTACTAGGATGGTTGTGAATTAGCTGATGCAGTGACAGCAAAGTAAAATTTCTTTGCTGCTGTCGATGCCACTTCCTCAGGCTTCCAGTGGGCTCTGTAGCACGGTCTGTCAGAATTCAGTACAAGTTTTCTGCCTGCATCATTCTAGATGACTCCTGGCTCTTTTCAAGTCACCCGGTTCCATGGTAAACCACGTGGTAAACTTTTGTCACATTGATTTCAATGAGTTAAACTTATTTACTTCATTTATACCCTCTCTTTCTCCCTAATAGAGAAGCCAAAGCTGCTTACACCAGACACATGGTTAAACCAGTTGACTTGGCTCTGGCAGCTTTGCATTCTTCACATGAGAAGATAAATATGCCCTTGGTACTCAGGGGCTACAAAAGATTTACCTATTCATTTTCAATAAGGTAAAAGAATGCCCCTGTACTTAAAAGGAATTCCTCCAATGCATAAAGATTTGATGGTCACAATTTTATTAGGTCACAAAAATAGCATGTAATCTGGAGTTGGGAACCTTTACTAACACAGCAACTAAAATTAACATGGTTTATGAATTTTATATATCCTCTGTGTGTATTTTCATTTTCTGTTTTTAAATGCTTCAGTCTTGATGCTTAATGTTTTTAATATCTTCCACTATGTTTGCCAATGCAAATGATGAATATGTTGAAAACAGGATTCCACTGTGTGTGCTGGTTTGTAGGTTTTCATGACCTTGTAAAATTATTTTGCTAAATTTCATTCCTCAATGGAACCTGGTCTTTCTTTACAAGCTGCTAAAGAAAGTTGAAGATGGAACTATGAAGGAAGTTTTTTTTTTTTTAAACACAGAATGAAGACTAGAAAAACCAAAGAATCTTATATTTTCTAACTGAAAGTTCATCAGTTTTCTGTATACAAGACCCTACAATACTCTGAAGTGTAGTGGTGGTGATCTGTACAGCTCTTAGTGGAACACGATAATTACTGGTAGTAAATATATGCCAAATAATATTCACATTAACACATGAAGCTGCCTTATACTGAATCAGACCCTTGGTCCATCAGACCAGCAGCAGCTCTCCAGGGTCTCAAGGTAGAGGTCTTTCACATCACCTACTTGCCTAGTCCCTTTAACTGGAGATGCCGGGGATTGAACCTGGGACCTTCTGCATGCCAAACAGATGCTCTACCACTGAGCCACAGCCCTTCTGTTTCATTCAAGCATCACTTTTGTTTCATTCAAGTGTCATCTGGGAAGTCATAACAATGGCTTGAATCAAACTGTGATCTAGACTCAAGGCTCCTAAAGTCTGCTCTGACTTTCATAAAGCAAAGAACAGTTAGAAAATCTGCCTCTAGATTTTTTCACTAGACAGCTCTCTATTGCTGGTGGGTTGATGTGGCCTGCTGTGCTGAGAGATAGTCAGGCCAATTGGACATTCTTTACAAACAGTCATCTGTTGTACTCTTTTCTTTCTTTATGTAAGCCTGTTTTATTACTGGAAGGCACTCTGACTCTTTTCCTGTGGTAGAACTATCTATATACCTGTGTGAACCTTAGTTGACTGATAGTCTCAATGATGGCAGCAGTTCCCAGCTGATACAATGAGGTTTGAGATCAGACTGCATCCATTGCATCCTTCAAAGAAAACAATTCAGCACTGAAAACCAAACAGCTTGCAGTAAAGCTACTTCTAGCATATCGGGTTCAGCTGGAACTCTCTTTGTTTTTTGTCCTGCAGAAAATAAATGAGAAGGTCGGTGGAGCAGAAGGAACCAAACTAGATGAGGACTTCAAAGAAATGGAAAGGGTAAGTCTGAAAACAATCTGTGTTATGTCCTTACAATAACAATCCTCTATAACTTTATTTTAATTAAGAAATCTGAATACCAAGTAGTCATGAGATCCTAATTAAGCCAGTACAAGGTTCTTAATGTAACAAAGGGTCACATGATGGCCCTGATTAGCCCTGACTGCAACCCCCCTTCTTTAAAGGACCAGCATAACCCCTCGAGAGCCCTATGATCGGCCAATACTAATCTATTAGAGAACCTTGGCCCCAAGAGTGTCTGCCCGCACCGTCATAGGAGGGGGCATTCCTGGAGGTGAAGCTGCCTTTAGGCAGCTTCCACGGCCCTTTAGCCCTGGGACAGCCTCCTTGAGCAGCAGTGGGGCTGCGCCACCTTTTTCGGTGACGCAGCCTTGCTTTTCTGTATGGGGCATTTCCCCCTCATTTTAATTTTAGAATTATCTAAAAGGCCTTTTTAGCCTCTATAGCAGCTGGGAAGCCTCGGAGGAGGAGGCCCAGCTGCGCCGCTCCCAGCCACTGTGGATCCTCCAACCCCTTTGGGAGTGGGCTGCCCGTATCCCCTCTGCTCTTCACTCCCCAAATGTCATATCACTAGCCAAAAGGGGGTGAGGCCTTGGGAGTCAATAGCTGTTATACGTAACCAATTGCTTGGTCAGCAGAAATTTATGTGTACAAATCATGTGAAATATTTGCTGATCTGTTTTTCTGATACCACTAGAATTATTGAAACTTATAACAATAGAGTGTCAGAATTGAATCATGACTTGAAGGTTGAAGACATTATAAAATGAACACCTGGAAGTGAGCAAGATCCTGCTTCTGCCTTTTCTCGTACCTTTGTTTAGATATCTATATACATGCTGTTTTAACTGGTGGGCTGCCAAGTATTCCTACACAGAAAGAACATGATTACTAGGTATAGGTCGCTCTGATGTACAGATGTACCAGGAGGGCAGTGAAAGGGAGGCTTAAAGACACCCTCTTTCCTACAGGGAAACAAAATGCCAGGTGTACACCAGGCCTAATAATGTGGCCCTCCTACCATTCTAACAGAAGCACATGAACTGATCCTAATGAAAGTGTTGCTTGTTTTCAGTGTTTTCAGCAATGGGCAGCTGGTCACTCTAATTTCAGTGATCTGAACAAGACTCTGAGGCACATTATTGATCTCTGGATACTCTAGTTTGTGTTCTTCTGGAAACACTGGTTACGTGTTGCACTTTCTTTCAAACTGTTAGCCAAAGCATTACACCTGAATTAAATGTTATATTCCACTCCCGTAAAGACAGTTTCAGCTGGAAAGTGGTTTTGAGTATAAAAGCACTTCCAGATTGCTGTTTTCACATACCTGATCTTTGGAATTCCATCAAAGCTTTCTGGTATGCTGTACTTACAATCACACGTGTTGGTCCTGCAACACCAAGAGCCTACCAACTATGTGTATAGGGTCTGCGTGCTACTTGCGATCCTCCCAATATGTGTGCTGGCTTGATGTGTGAACAGGGTCAATGTGTATTTACTATGCATATACAACCTTGGTATGTGTCAGCATGATCTCTGATAAATTTGGTGGTTAGTTTGTGTGTACCAGAGCTGTACATGCATGGTAAATACATGTGTTGCCTTCACAAAGCATGGCCACAACGCATATCAGGCTGATCTACGTGCAGCTGGTAGACTCCTGATAATGTACAATTGTAATGTCTGGAAAAGCCTCCTATAAAAGAGAATTCAGGAGGCAATAGGAGCCTTGCAAATTTGAAGTCCTCCAAGCAAACAAGTTGTACTGACAGACATATAAATAATCCCCTCGTTATGGCCATTCTCTGTGGGCAGCAAAATCCTTAATCCAATTAAAAGTTCAAAACAAAGCTCTTTCTCTGAGAGAAAAGAAGCATTTTAAAAGGTGTTACCTTTCTTTATACTCATCTCTTATTTCCTCATGTTAGTTTTGAGTTGAAAGTCTTCCAGCTATAATAGTTGGCAATAGTTGGCAATAGTGATCACAATGGCATCAAATTTAATTTATATGCAAGTGGGAAAGTGACTGGGAAATCTCACACAAACAAAATCGGACTGTGAAGAGCTCCAGAAGGATCTCTGCATACTGGAAGAATGGGCATTAAAATGGCAAATGAGATTCAATGTGAGTAAGTGTAAAGTGATGCATATTGGGACAAAAAATCCCAACTTCACATATACACTGATGGGATCTGTGCTGGCAGCAACAGACCAAGAAAGGGATCTTGGGGTGGTAGTGGATAGCTCAATGAAGATGTCAGCGGCTGCTGTAAAAAAGGCAAATTCCATGCTGGCCATAATTAGACGAGGAATAGAGAATAAAACTGCTGATATCATACTGCCCTTGTATAAATCTATGGTGAGACCACACTTGGAATACTGTGTACAGTTCTGGTCACCACACCTAAAAAAGGATATCACAGAGCTTGAGAAGGTGCAGAAAACAGCAACCAAAATGATTAGGGGACTAGAGCAACTGTCCTATGGGGAGCGGTTAAGACGCTTAGGGCTGTTTAGCTTGGGAAAGAAGGCGGCTAAGGGGAGACATAATAGAGGTCTTTAAAATTATGCATGGTTTGGAGAGAGTAGACAGTAGGGCTGTTGATTCGGTTCAGGCCGAATCAAAAAACAGCTGAATTTTCCCCAATTCGGCTGTTTTTCGGTTCGGACAAAACGAACTCAAAAAAGGTGGGAAACGGGGGAGCCGAATTTGCCGGCTTCGGGGGTTCGGTGAATATATTCGGCAGATTCGCTGCCCCCCCGCGCCTTCACGGGGCTTCCATGAAGGCGCAGGGAGGGGGCCCTTTAAACAGGTCTGCGTCTCCCACCTGGGAGGCGCAGATCTGTTTAAAGGGCCCCTTGCACAGAGAGAGCAGAGGGGCTTGACAGCCCCCTCGCCAGCCTTCCCGGGAGTCCTGGCAAGGATGGGGGGGTCTTTAGACCCCTCTGCACTCTATGCGCAGAGAGCGCAGAGGGGCTTGACAACCCCCCGCCAGCCTTCCCGGGAGTCCCGGCAAGGCTGGGGGTGGTCTTTAAACCCCTCTGCGCTGCCTGCGCAGAGAGCGCAGAGGGGCTTGAAAGCCCCCCGCCAGCCTTCCCGGGAGACCCGGCAAGGCTGGGGGGGTCTTTAAACCCCTCTGCGCTCTCTGTGCAGAGGGCGCAGAGGGGCTTGACAGCCCGGCAAGGCTGGGGGGGGTCTTTAGACCCCTCTGTGCTCTCTGCGCAGAGGGCGCAGAGGGACTTGACAACCCCCCGCCAGCCTTCCCGGGAGTCCTGGCAAGTCTGGGGGGGTCTTTAAACCCCTCTGTGCTCTCTGCGCAGAGGGCGCAGAGGGACTTGACAACCCCCCGCCAGCCTTCCCGGGAGTCCCGGCAAGGCTTGGTGGGGGTCTTTAAACCCCTCTGTGCTGCCTGCGCAGACAGCGCAGAGGGGCTTGTTGGGGGGCCTTTAAATAGATCTGCGCCTCCCAGCTGGGGAATCCCCCTGAAGGCGAGCAGGGGGCCGGATTTTCCCCAGAACTCCGGATCCCCCCGAATTTCGGGGATCCTAAGCGGGAGAGTTCGGACTTCGGCACGGCTCGAATAAAAACGGGCTGAATTTTGCCGAATCCGAATTCTACCGAATTTTTTTTTCAACAGCCCTAGTAGACAGGGAGACGTTTTTCTCCCTCTCCCATAATACTGGAACATGGGGTCATCTGCTAAAGCTGGAGGGTGAGATATTCAAAACAGATAAAAGGAAGTATTTTTTCACACAACGCATAGTTAAATTGTGGAACTCCCTGCCCCAGGATGTGGTGATGGCTGCCATCTTGGAGGGCTTTAAGAGGGGAGTGGACATATTCATGGAGGAGAGGGGTATTCATGGCTGTTAGTAGTATCAGAGGAGCATGCCTATTATTTTGGGTGCGGTGGGACACAGGCAGGATAGTGCTGCTGCACTCATCTTGTTAGTGGCTTCCTAGAGGCACCTGGTTGGCCACTGTGTGAACAGACTGCTGGACTTGATGGGCCTTGGTCTGATCCAGCAGAGTCTTTCTTATGTTCTTATGTTCTTATATAACACTTTGTCCTTTCCTACTACCAAATATTGTCAGGATACAAAGACAGGGGTCCTCCCTCAGGCAGTGATCTACAAAGACAGGAGAATGTTCAGATTGAGAAACCACAAGAATGCTCATGTTCATTTAAAAGAGACTGCACGTGACAGGATTAGATGAGGAATTAAGACACGGTGGTATTTGAGGAATGATGGCATTTGCCACACAGAAAAATGCATGTTTAAACGGTCCTTGGTGTGAGCATGTAGCTGACAAGGTAGCCCTATATTAGGCTGAGTTAAATAGACATGTTTGGTTATGTGCCAAAAAATGGCAAAAAAGCTACTTTTTGAAAAGTCACCTGGAAAATCTGAACTGGCTCCTTGATAAACAAGGCAAATCCAAATATACACCTAAGCTAGAAAATGGGTTTATAAAACTTTGGGATCCAGCATGGACTGACCAGTTGTCGTGGTTCTTTCTCTGAGAAACAAAGCACCAATAAAGAGTTGCAATTTTCATAAGGTTCCCATCCAGAACAGCAAGTGCAGAAAATGACATGTCACAGCAACAGGAAGACTGATCCATATTTTAAAGGAAGTCGAGACACAAAAAGAAGATTAAGTTCTTTCTACTTATTCAGAGATCAGCAAGAATGTTATGCTTGTTTCTTACAGTGATCTTTGGATATTCCTGCATTGCTGCTGGTACAGAGGTCCCAGTGGACAGAATGCAATATAGAAAAAAGAAAGGACAGGAAAGGACCATTGCTTTGAGTGGGTTGCTGTACTATGGCAATCTGTTGCCCAGCAAGCTGCAGTGTATTCTATTACTATTAAATTGTGTAAAGAGCTTGGGGAGTAGAACGGGAAGATCTGGGTTCAAATCCCTGTTTGCAATGAAATTTACTAGATGACCTTGGGAGAGTAATTTACTGCCAATGTAACCTACCTCACAGAGTGGTTCTGAGGATAAAGTGGAAGGAAGGAGAACCATGTACTCTACTCTGAGCTCCTTGGAGGAAGGGTAGGAATAAAATGCACTAGATTAATAAAATTCTGCAGGGATCCCAAGTGTATGGACCTCTTGATTGCCCTATCTTCCTCTCTTGTTCAGCTTCCGCCTTTTGTGTACCACAATGCACATGAACACATACAAAATTTATACTGAGGCCACTTCAGATCCTTCCTCCAAATGTACTGGCACAAAAGCCAACTTACTAATAGTTTTTACAGAAACCTGACAGCAATGCTAATACACTTGCTTAGATAACACACTATTTTCTACTTGGTTTTTTTGTGTTATGTATACATACACGTTTCCTTCTATTACTGTGTCTTACTAATCTTTCCATGGCCTCTTTTTATTTGCTCACCTACCTGCTTTGCTGTCTGATGGTAGTAAGCTCTTGGGAGACTCAAGAATAATTAGTGTTTATTATGCGTAATTACAATGCTTAGCATGGGCTTAGCAAAGCAGTCTCCTAATTGAAGCCACTAAGTATCAACATAAAATGTCAAGATAAAAAAGACCAACAATAAAAGCAGTGAAAGAAGAACCAGCCATACAAGTTCATAAAATACTAAACAGTAGATTCATCATTCAGCTTTTGCTCATTCTTCAACACAGGCAAATATTCCCTTAAAGAAAATAAGGGAGTTGCTGTGCATTAGTAGTGCACAAGCTTTTCTGGTTGAATCAGGAGAAGGAAGAGTTAGATCAGAGCAAGAACCATTCCTCTTTTAAAAGCTCAAGATTTGGACTACAAAATATCAGTTATACATGACCTGGTCCATTGAAATCAATGAAGATGCTTCCATTTGTTTCCACCAGAACAGCAATACCACAGTTTACATGGTTTATTAAATGAATCACCACAAGTACAGAAGCCTCCTGGAGTGACCTGTAGTCCCAAAATCCACATCAGGCACTCTCAATAGATCTTCGCATTCCAGACTTTACTTTGTGCCTTACCAAAGATGCAGATGCCTACTTACACTCTGTCTGAGCCTAGCTTTCCCCCCTTCCACCTTTGCTGTATCTGATGTTGGCTGCTCTTTCCTATTGTTCAATTTCCCAACAGCAAGAGAGAGGGGAAAGGAGAGGAAACAATCAGAGAATGACTACCTCAATCTTCTCAGCATTAAAAAGCAAGATGTTGTCAGAGAATGAGTGACTTTTGATGACAACTGTCTTCCACACACACACACCCATGGTCCAGGCAAGGTGATGACTGGAGGAAGGCACACCAGTACAACTAGCTGGTATGGCTGTGAAATCTAGTGACTCCTATAGGCTCTTGGAGGCTTCTACATATGTGGTGGTTCCTCATTAACAAATTAACATGTGAAACTATGGCATTATTGATCTTTCATTATGGCACAGGATGCTGTCACATGCCAGATAACTTGTAGGTTAAATGCAGCTGTTAATTATAGATGCGTTCACTTGTAGTTATTGACATTGTCATGTATTTGTGTCATTGATCATATCCAACAAAGATCATGGAAGAACAAACAGAAAAATAGTGGGACAGTAATGAATTTGTTTCTCATTTTGTTTTTCTCCCTTTTATATTTCATGATGTAATTGCAGAAAGTTGATGTCACCAGTAGGGCTGTGATGGAAATAATGGCCAAGACAATAGAGTACCTTCAACCAAATCCAGGTAAGGATGCTTCCCTATGAATCAGAGTACATTTACATCTAAAGCTTACTCTATCTGAAGGCTGTTTTTGTTAGAGAATAGGAATACCGTATCTCTGCCTTAGAAAGAAAACATACATAATTGCTCAAATTTGTATTGTAAAAGACTCCTCTGCATTGTTTCCTTTGTCAATGTTTGCCTGATTGTGATGTTTCCATTTTATAAAGAAATGCTAAAGCTGAGAAAGAGGATATCCTTCTTTGAAGTATGACATACTCTGTAAATGTTTTCAGGAGCTTTACCATTATCGTGATCCAAGATGAGACATGGGAAGCTGGGCCATAAAGCAGAACTAGGTGATCTGTTTGGATCGACCTAATTTTGTTTATGAGAAGGCAAGACTCACTGGAAAAGACAGTAATGCTAGGAAAAGTTGAAGGCAGCAGGAAAAGAGAAAGACCCAACGTGAGATATACTGGCTCAATCAAGGAAGCCACAGCCCTCAGTTTGCAAGACCTGAGCAGGGCTGTTAATGATAGGACATTTTGGAGGGCATTAATTCATAGGGTCGCCGTAAGTTGGAAGTGACTTGACAGTACTAAAAACACAGTCATACACACTCCCCTCTTTAAACACCACAGTAAATGGATTACCCCCATATTGGCGAGAATTCCTGCCCCCATAACAAGAGACAAAATAGTCCCCTTTTTGCTGATGGATCCAAATATAACATTGGTCATGGCCAAATATCACTCCATCATATTTTCCTCTAAGAAATAACTGCTCAGGACCTATGGGTCATAGGAGCAAAGAAGGAAAGGAAGTTAAAGGACACACATACACAATCTTGGTAGCATACTATTCATATGATCTTTGTTCTAAAAGACATCCTAAGGGGTTTTTTTTAAAAAAAAACTTTTCTTAATTACCTTCCCATAAAAACTTCACTTTCTGTTACATTTTCTGCTATCTACTACATTTTTGTCTCTTGCCTCCAATGAGCTCAGGCCTCAAGGGTGGCAGAATAGGTAGGGTGCATTTAGGTAGGAAAAATCAAATGCATAATTATAGGTTGGGGGAGACTTGTCTTAGCAGTAGTGGGTGCAAAAAGGATCTTGGGTCTTAGTAGACCGAACACTGAACATGTGTCACCAGTGTGATGCTGTAGTTAAAAAGGCATATCACTTTACTCTGCTCTGGTTAGACCTCACATAGAGTATTGTGTTCAGTTTTGGGCACCGCAACTTAAGAAGGATGTAGACAAGCTGGAATGTGTCCAGAGGAGGGCAACAAAGATGGTGTAAAAGGTAAAGGTAGTCTCCTGTGCAAGTACCAGGTCATTCCTGACCCATGTGGTGATGTCACATCCTGACATTTACTAGGCAGACTATGTTTACGGAGTGATTTGCAAGTGCCTTCCACAGTCATCTACACTTTACCCATCAGGAAGCTGGGTACTCATTTTACCGACCTTGGAAGGATGGAAGGCTGAGTCAACTTGAGCAGGCTACCTGAAATTGACTCCCGTCGGGGATCAAACTCAGGTCGTGAACAGAGCTTTTGAATGCAGCACTGCAGCTTACCACTCTGCAGTGAGTGAGGGGTCTGGAAACCAAGTCCTATGAGGAAAGATTGAAGGAACTGGGTATGATTAGTGTGAAGAGGAGAAGACTAAGAGGTGATATGATAACCATCTTCAAGTACTTGAAGAGCTGTCAAATAGAGGATGGTGCCGAGTTGTTTTCTGTTGCCCCAGAAGGTTGGAGCAGAACCAGTGGGTTGAAATTAAATCAAAAGAGTTTCCTTCTAGACATTAGGAAGAATTTTCTAACAGAGCGGTTCTTAAGTGGAACAGGCTTCCTCGGGAGGTAGTAAGCTCTCCTTCCCTGGAGGTTTTTAAGCAGAGGCTAGATGGCCATCTGTCAGCAAAGCTGATTCTATGACCTTAGGCAGATCATGAGTGGGAGGGAATCTTAGCCATCTTCTGGGCATGGAATATGGGTCACTGGGGGTGTGGGAAGGAGGTAGTCGTGAATTTCCTACATTGTGCAGGGGGTTGGACTAGATGACCCTGGTGGTCACTTCCAACTCTATGATTCTATTCTGTGATTCTATGAATAGTTGTCCCTTCCTGTTTTTCCTCACAGAAATTCTGTGAGGTAGGTTGGGCTGAGAGAGAGAGAGACTGATCATCCAGTGAGTTTTGTAGGTGAGCGGAGATTTGGACCAAGGTCTCTTCAGTTCTAGTCTTCACCTCCCCACAACAGATACCCTGTGAGGTAGATGGGGCTGAGAGAGTGTGACTAGCCCAAGGTCACCCAGCTGGCTTCATGTGCAGGAGTGGGGAAACAAATCCAGTTCACCAGATTAGAATCTGTTGCTCATGTGGAGGAGTGAGGAATCAAACCCGGTTCTCCAGATCAGAGTCCACTGCTCCAAACCACTGCTCTTAACCACTACATCACACTGACTCTCATAGTAGAAGCTTCCTGGTCCATAGGGTACTGAACACACCAGCCTATGTTTCAGTCAGTGTTCTCGATTTGTACTTTAGCTGTCCTCAAGATGCCTGCTGCAGAATTAAGCTAGGAGCTATGACGTAAGTTGAAATTACTTAGGATTCAGGGGGTAAACCTCAGGTTGAAAATGTAAATAATGTAGTCTGCTCACATCCTAGTATTGATTCAATCTCCGTTGTGAATAGAATTAAAGCATAGTTTATTTGTTAAGGTGCCGACTTCTGCATGTATTGATTCCATTTTTGAATGAAGAGAAATGGAACCTCAGAATGTTTCTCATATGTGGCAGTCCTATTTCTTTTCCTTCAAGGTGTACCTGGGCATTAGCAGACTTCTTTTATAATAATGGACATACTTACAGGCCTATCCACAACTGAGTTCTGCAAGGGAATTATATAATAGCTCTTGCTTGGATCTATTGTTTTCTGAAACAAGAAGGATTGAGGAAGGATTGTATATGGGAGCCAGTGCCCCTGGAGAAAATTGTCAGTGGCATAAACTAACTGCCTGATGCTCAGGGAGTTAGTGCAGCCGCATGCCATTGTAACCCTATGTTTCACCAAATAGGACAGAATTCTTATCGTTGTGCATTGTGTTAGGGTAGATCCAATGGATACTATGCAGTAATTTGTCCCACAGAGGCTGTCATGTTTTCAAAAGCTGAGTGGCGGATATAGTAAGAGCTGCTTCTTATGAAATGTTTTGTAATCAGGTGTCAGTACCCAGTTACAAAATACATGCATATTGCATTAGTAATGAAGGATGCTTGCATGTAAGAAGTGATTTATAAGAGTATGTCATACATGCCGGTTCCCCTTGCACTGTATTTTAAGGTGATTTACACTTACCGTGAGACCCTTCCCTACTTGACACAAAGTGGAGAGGGAAGGGCAGTGGAGGATCCTCTAATGCCGGGCTCTAAAGGAAGGCAAAATAAAACAAAAGTCTCATGGCACCTTAAAGACTAACAATATGTATTTCATTATAAGCTTTCACACTGGAGAGAAACTGAGAATGCTCCTAGCAGGCATTAAACACAAGGCTACTTGGGCTATTGCAAAGTCCCCCCCCCCGCCGAGTTATATTAAGATATAATAAGATAAATAAATAAATGAGTCCGAGTCTAGAGATGGGCTATTAGGATTGTTTTGATTTTTTCAGTGTGGTACTGCTCAAGGCTATTGGGCTGAATGAGTAGTTTCATGAAGCTTCACATATCTATCTGACAAAGTGGGCTGTGACTCATGTAAGTTCATATTAAAATAAATGTTGTTAGTCTTCAAGGTATCACTGGACTTTTGTTTATTTTGCTACAACAGACTAACACAGCTACCCATTTGCAATCTAAAGGAGCATACCCATGCTAAGCAATAGGAGGAGGTTCCTGGGGCCAATGGCAGTTGAGCATTAGCAATAGTGGCTGAGCAGCCTTCCTGAAACATGGGGCGAAGGAACAAGACTGACAGCATTTGATACGTTTGTATGCATGTCTATTTTAGTTGTGAAGCTAGGAGCAAGCCAGGCTTGTATCACAGGTGAAGAACCTTCTGTTGTGCCATCTGTCTTCATCCTTATAACGTTTCTGTCATCCTCTCCCCATTCTACTCTGCCTTGCTGATTAGGCTGTTTATCTGTTCGCAGCTTCCAGAGCTAAACTCAGCATGCTCAACACCATGTCTAAAATTAGAGGCCAAGAGAAAGGACCCGGTTATCCTCAAGCTGAGGCTCTGCTAGCAGATGCAATGCTGAAGTTTAGCAAAGAACTTGGAGATGAATGCAACTTTGGTAACTTGGTTTCTTTTCTTTTAAATCTGTTAAGTGCCATAGACCTCCATGATTACATTGAACTACATCTTGCTAGTGCCCCCAAACAAGACGACTACAGCAGCACCATCCTGCCTGTGTTCCACAGCACCTAAGACAATAGGCATGCTCCTCTTCTCTTCCTAGAGGCACCTGGTTGGCCACTGTGTGAACAGATGGCTGGACTTGATGGGCCTTGGTCTGATCCAGCAGGGCATTTCTTATGTTCTTATGTCTCCTCTGTCACACTTGCTCTGCATAGGGCTGCCCTCAAAACTGATCTGGAAACTCCAGCTGGCACAAAATGCTTTAGTGAGGGTCCTTACTAGGGACCATTGAGGGACCATATTCATCCAGTGCTCCGTCAGCTGCACTGGCTCCAGGTGGAGCACCGGATCAGGTTCAAGGTGCTGGTTTTAACCTTTAAAGGCTTACACAGTCTGGGACCTTCATATCTGCAGGACCATCTCTCCTGGTATGTCCCCCAGAGAACATAACGCTTGGCTACCAACAATTTACTGGTGGTCCCTAGCCTGAAGAGTGTCCAGCTGTCCTTAACTAGGGCCAGGGCTTTCTCTGCCCTGGTCCCGGTCTGATGGAATTCCTTCTCCAGTGATACCAGGGCTCTGCGGGATCTCAAAGTATTCCACAGGACCTATAACACGGAGATATTCCACCAGGCCTAAAGTGAGGGCTGCTACGGTTTTCCATCAGAGCTGGCCTCCTTAACGCCCCCCCCCCATGTTGCTAATAACTGAAATTTAGGGGGCCTGACTGGTTTTTCCAGGCCCACAATGGCTCTGTGCTCCAATATTGAGCACCGCTTGTTTTTAACTATAAATTGACTAGTTTGGGAATTGTTTTAAATTGTTTTATATTTTATTTATTTATGGATATTGGGATTTTATTGTATTAAGTGCTTATGCTGTTAAGTGCTCAGCTGCCCTGAGCCCAGCCCAGGCTGGGGATTGAGGGCAGGATATAAATAATAAATAAATAAATAAAATGTAACCACTATACCACCCTGATCATTTGTTATTGTTGACTTGTGTAAGCATTTATGTTATAGCACCTAGTTCACATAACAATTCATTTCCACATCCCTGCACTGTAGAATGTGGAATATGTATGTTTGGTGGTTTTTGTCAGTGGCTTTAGATGTACAGATTTCCCAGAGCCCCTAACAACTAGTATTATTGCTTCCAGAGAAATTAAGCACAGAATATTAGTTCTAAAGTTTTGTATGGCTCCATCTTTATGTGGAGGCATGTTCTTTCTATATTTACATAAAGTAAAGAAGATCCTGTTCTTATGTTTCAGGCCCAGCTCTGGGGGATGTTGGGGAAGCTATGAGAGAACTTTCTGAAGTGAAAGATTCACTGGACATTGATGTGAAACAAAATTTTATTGATCCCCTTCAAAATCTTCATGATAAAGACCTGCGAGAAATTCAGGTATCGTTATAAATGGAGTTTTGTTAAATGGTTAACAGGACATTTCGAGAGGTGGAGAATGTTTTTCCATTAGAAATATATGCCTAAACATCCCTTGAATTATAGCTCCCAAGGTAAAGATCATGTTGCTGCCCCAAAAGCAACAGTAATACTTGCTAAGTGCACATTATGTTTGGGTTTCTGATATTCTCTGAACTGTAGTGTGTCAGGGCTCATTGACACCATGAACTTGACTTGGTTTCCATCTAGTTTGTAATTGTATCCCTACAAGGAACTGTCAGAGTAGTAATTTAATTAGGATGCTGACAACTAGGATACAGGTATCTGTAGCTCACTCACTACTACTTCTTGAAAGTGATGCCATTAAAAATGTGTTATTTTTTTAATTACTATATCCAATAGCATTGAATGTGTGGATCTGGTGTGGGAAGCTGAGGAGAGCTTGGGTATCTGGTTGGTGTACCAGCCACCCAACGCACCAGCAGATACCCTGTCAAGTCTGCTAGAGACAGCCGCGGGCTGGGCCTTGGAGTTTCCCAGGCTGATAGTACTGGGGGGACTTCAATGTCCATGCAGACGCCTCACCTTAATCGCAGGCTTCAGACCTGGTGTCTTCCATGGCAGCACTGGGGCTCTCCCAATTTGCTTCAGGTCCCACACACCAAGCAGGCCACATGCTGGATTTGATCTTTGGGTCTGGGATAGATTTGGGTCTGATGCCAATTGAGGAAGTTCCATGGTAAAATCACTTTGACCTGAAGGATCGACTCCCCGCTCCCACCCTGTTTGGGTGACAAGCTGATTTTTGCTCGCCTGCAAAGATTTACGGATCCGATTGGATTCCAGAGAGCTTTGCAGGATCCTGTTTCCCCTGGCGATTCTCTATATGTGTTCATGGAGGATTGGCACTGCCGACTCTCCATGGCCATTGATGAGATCACAACCCAACGCCCTCTTCACCCCCGCTGAAACAGGGCTTTGTGGTATACCAAGGAACTCTGGAGTTTGAAGCAGGAGCTTAGATGGCTATAGTGAGTTTGGCAGTGAACTCGCGATGAAGCTACAAGAGCATCTTATAGGACGCTTATGAAAGCCTATGAGGTGGCAGTGAAGGCTGCAAAAAGAGAATATTATGCAGCCTCCATTGCGTCCACTAGCTCTCGCACGGCACAATGGTTTAGGACAATTAGGTCTTTAGCATCCCTATCAGAGGGACAGCCAAATTAATTGTAAGTTCAGTCCATCGCCGTGAGGCTTTTTTGAGCTTTTTTGTAGATAAAGTTTTGTTGCTTTGCCACAACCTCCCTGCAGCCTTGATACAGTAATGGAACTGGAGGCCCCTTGTCCATTTTCAGGTCCAATTTTGGACCATTTCAGTCGGCTATCTCAAGCTGATGTTGATAGGATCCTGTTAGCTATGAGGCCCACCACTTGTACTGTCTTCAACCAGGACCAGGGCTTTCTTGGTCCTGGCTCCGGCCTGGTGGAACTCCCTTTCCACCTAAACTAGGGCCCTGCACAGGGCCTTCAAGATGGAGTTATTCCACCAGGCCTATGGTTGAGGACAGGTATGGTTTTGTCATCTGTGTTGGCTTCCCTACCCCTACCCCCTTATGTTATTGAAATTTATGTGAGTCCTGGTTGCTTGTAGGCCCTGCAGTGATGCCTGTGTTTTCTGTGAGCACCATCTGTTATTTTAATTGTTAAATTATCGATGATGATGTAGTTTTGTTGGGATTTTATTGTATTTTCTACTGTTTTATTGTATTTATTACATGTTGTGAGTAGGGTTGTGCAAAGAAAATTAGTAAATTTTGGATTTGGGTTTATTGGGCCCGACTTTTTTTCAGTAAACCCGGAATAAGCCAAATGCCCATACCAGTAAATTTGTATTTTGGCTTTATTTCCGGGTTTACCCAAAAAATCCGGATCCATTATAGTCTTTAGGAGGCTCATTGCAAGCATTCATGGGAAACTGAGTTTTCCCACGACTCTTTGGAGAGGAAGCAGTCATTACAGACTGTGAAAAGTAAGTCATAAAAAAATTCTCCGGGGGGGGGCATTTTTCGAGGTTGAGTCGCCAAATTTGCAGTGTAGCTTCAAGGAATCTCCTTGCATGAGCCCCAAAGTTTTGTAAAGTTTGAGTCAGGGTGCTTCTCTATGGAGGAGGGGGGTTGACCATTTCCGGACCCCATAAAATCGGACCCCTGACCCAATCTTCACCAAACTTTGGGTTTCATGCAAGGAGAGTCCCTTGAAGCTACCCTGAAAAGTTGGGAACTCCACCTTCAAAAATGCCTCCCTCAGAGCTCATTAAAAAAAATTCCCATAGAGAAAAGCCTGTGGAAAGCCAAAGCCAAAAAAAGCCGAATACCTATTCAGCTGATTCAGCGATTGGCTATCCGGCTTCAGCTTTATTTCCAGGTTTTGTCATTCGGTAAAACCAAAACCTGAATATTGCTGAAACGGCTAATTTCAGGTTTATTTTCAGTTCGGGTTTATCGATATGCACAACCATAGTCGTGAGCTGCCCTGAGCCTGGCTTTGGCCGGAGAGTGAGGGCAGGATACAAAACTAAATAAATAAGGCTGGCCACCATGCAGATAGGCATATTTGTCAGCCATAGCTATCAATTCTGGTGGAGCCACAGATTTATAGAAAACTCTTAGATTTTTTAAAAACCTAATTGGAGATTAAGGCCCTCTTCCAGAGTTAACAGCAGTGTCTGTGCATGCACAGACAGTACAACCCCCCCACCCAACATCTACCAGAGTTATCTCCCTGACCTGGATAGCCCAGGCTAGCCCTATCACATCAGATAGTGAATACTAAGTGGGATCAACCCTGGTGAGTATTTGGATGGGAAACCACCAAGGAATACCAGGGTTACTACACAGAGGCAGGCAATGGCAAACTGAATGGCTCTTGTCTTGAAAACCCTATGGGATTGCCATAAATCGATTGCGACTTGACAGCAAAAAAAAGAAAAAGAAAAAGAGCTGAGGCAGCAGTTGGTAGCAACCTAAAATGGAGGGTGAAGATGCAACATCCAGGGCAATAAAACGGTGGCATCCTGTGGAAGGAAGAGGAAGGAGAATGGCGTTTGGGTGGAGAAGACAAGCCTAAAATAGGGAAAAAGTAAGCCCTTGGAGTCCTCTTGGAGTATCTTCTTGTACAATAGAACTGCAATAAAGTTCAATAATAACCAATTAAAACTAAAAATGATGAAAAAGCCACTGCATTTACAAGATGAAGCCTTCAAATGAGTATATAGACGTTCAGAATTTCTAGTCACTGAGCATACAGGAATATGAGTGGTTATAATTGCTTTTTAAGCAAATGATTCAATGGGGTAGATCCTACATCTATCCTCCTATTCCACTGAACTATGTTTATTTGTTTATCAAAATGTTTAAACCTCATGTTCCTTTTGGCTCAGGTTTGAAGATTTCCTCCAATTTAAGAAGCCTTCCTTGAAATTAAATGGCTCTTCCATTGGAAAGGGCTATTTGGAGGATGGTTGGATCCACCCCATCATGATGGGCAACTTTTAAAAAAAGACAGAGTAAAAAAGGCTGTACATAGGTGACTGCAGTGGCAGATTTCACCCACAACATCTATATCAAAATGTGAAAATTTGAATAAACCACCTAAAATTGGACAGAGAAACAACATGGTGGATGTTGTTCCATAACATTCATGGATGTGTTCCATAATTATGATATGGCTATTAAAAAGGTCCCAGATTGTGTACTTCAAGATCTTATTTTCAAAAAATATAGGATTTGGAATGGAGCCATCCCTGAAGAATTCAAAAGCAGACAGGGTCATACAGAAGCATTCCCATATGTAAATTGGACTTAGGGCATTGGGGACCATTTCTGGATGTTCAGTTCAATAGTTCTCATATGACACCCAATACATAGATGTAGTTAGAGAAATAATGTGTTGTCAACAAATAAATAACAATGTGATGCCATTAAGATGCACTGCTGACAGGAAAGTTGTGAAGTTATCCTGTCTACTGCTTTGGTACAAAAATTTAGGATGTATGCAAAAGCTTGGTCATTAAAATTATACAGCTCTTCCCCCGCCCCTGTGGCTCTGAATTTTCAGTGTACCTGAGAACCTGCTTCACATTTGGGCAGCTTTCTGCCATGCCCTCAGCTCTCTATTTGAAACATAAAAGTATCTTGCTGTAGTGAATCTTTGGGTTTGCAGCATTCCGTAGGCATTTGAGATTACAGTCTGTAGTTGGTCTGCAGTGTACCTGTGGAAATTCTCTCTACCTCATTCTTTCAGCATCACCTTAAAAAACTGGAGGGCAGACGCCTGGACTTCGATTACAAGAAGAAAAGGCAAGGCAAGATCCCTGATGACGAGCTCCGTCAAGCTCTGGATAAGTTTGATGAGTCAAAGGAAATTGCTGAGTCGAGCATGTTTAATCTGCTAGAGATGGATGTGAGCAAATTATTTGATTTCCTTTTCATATTGCGTTTTTTTGTTGGCAGTGTAATGAATTTTTAAAAGCCTAAGAACTGAGTTTTTTGTTCGTGTTTCCTAGACTCTGCTCCATGAGTATGCAGATTTAGCTTTTCAAGGTCAGTTCTTTTGAACATCCTGCTGAAAAAGTGAGTTATATTGCTGTAATTTCAAGACCAAGACTTTGCAGATATCTTGGCCAAGAGGCCCCAGTCCGTGTGATTTTATTTGCTATTCAGATCTGTGCAAATGGAGAGAAGATTTGCTGGTAATCCATTGGACCAAGAGTTGGACTTACATCTTGGAGATCAGAATTAAAATAATAATTGTTATCTAGCTATAGAGTCAATGAATAGTCTTGGCAATTTCACCCATCAGTTGGCTTCATTTCTAAATCTATATGATGGGAATAATAGTGACCTGCCTCAGAAAGCTCTTCAGAATGAACAAAGCAGGGTTTTTAATGTTATTTTATGTTATTTTAACGTTATTTTAAAGTTGTATGGTGGATTGTGATGGCCTTCGGCCCCAGACAATAAACTTTATCACTATCACTATCAACAAAGCAAGGAGTTATTGTAACAGACCTTACACCTTCCGGCCTTATAAATCAAGCTTAAACTAAACCAACACCATATATGGTATTAAGAAACATATCAAATCAGTGATGAAATAGTCCTATTTCATAGTTCATGGAACCTTCTTGCAGTCCACTGAAACTGCATTCAGTTTCTATCTAACCTCTTTAAGAGGTTGATTAAGACTTTATCTACTCATAGGTTGACTAAGGATGGATTTTCACTTTTTTTCTGAGATGAGGAGGAACAAACTGTGGCACTCTGCCATGACACCCCCTAGTTCCGGCACGTCTGTCCCCTCTAGCAGTCTGCCACTTTTGAGGCCTCAGACGTGGAGAGCAGGATCCTGCAGGGTAACCTGACTCTCCTTGGCTTTGGGTGCTATAGCACAAGACACACACACCCTCTGCTGTCCTTCCTTCCCTGCCCCTCCAACACTTCTGCTTAAATAGGGGTTGCTCCACTCCTCACCCAGCCCATCACTGTTCAGCTCTGCCCCTTCCCATTATGGTGGATAGTATCCCCATTAGATGAGCTCGCCCCTTTCCCAGGCGGACAGTCCCCACCCCCAGCTCAGGGCATACCGGATTGTTGCTGGGCATGGCTGTTTCCTTGACTTCTGGCCCCTGTGGAGCCTTGCCGGTATGCACTGCCTCCATCTGTGGCCTCGCAGCATTCTGGGCTCCATCTGAGCCTCCCTCTGCGGTGTCAACTCCCCTCTGTTCCATTCCCCAGGGTGAGCTCTGGCTTTGGGGTCAGGGCATGGCTGCCGTTCTCCCCCGAGATCAAGCGAGGGCCCGCAATGGTGCTTCCCTGGGGTTTGGGATCTGCACAGTCCCAAGGCATCGGGCAGGCTCTGCATCTCCGGACACAAACTATCTCTCCTTTTTCCAGAATGGTGCTCTGTTGTTGTTTGTATTGAGGTCAATAGTATCTCTTGAATAAGCTCCCGGTTTGCGTGTTACAAGACCTGGAGCTGCAGTCAAGGATATCACTAAGAATGAGCATGGCATCAGCAGTTTCTGGGATGCATTCTATATGGAACAGCTGGTGTGGATGTATCAAAGTAGTTCATGTTATATGCAAACAATGCAGAAATCCATGTTGAACTGGTGAGGCCTGTAGTGCAGTGTAAGGAAAACTTCTTCAATTAAGGTAGTGGCATCCATGAGATATATAGGAGAGTGGTTTTAATTGTCTCTCTCCCCATTGGCATTGTGCAGCAACTTCAGTCCTGTCTGTTACACCTAGAAAAATTTCATTCGCCCATTGATTTGTATTTTAAATTTACAGAGCAAGAATGCACTTCTATACATTGCTTCTATATTAAGCAATTCTGCATATGTGCTCTGGCTTAGGGAGATAAGGAATCCCTAGCTGGATCAGATTCAGAACCATTTAGTCCAGCATTCATTACAAAAATTACAAATACCAAAAGTCACTGGTTGGTCTACCAGAACATGACCAGTGATTGAATAGCTGGCTGTAGTCTGCCTTCCGCTTGCTGTACAGTAGAGGGCTATTAGTGCATATTCAGTGTTGATATTCACTGGTGACTTTGTTCACTTCCTCTTCAGCATCAGAGGGCTGGTACCAGAAGGAATCATTGTGCATAAATTGAATGATAATATTGAACTAAGGCTTGATGTTCATGTGCCTCCTCAGATTGAACAAGTGAGCCAGCTTACTGCACTTGTACAAGCCCAGCTGGAGTACCACAAGCAAGCCACCGAGATCTTACAACGAGTTAATTCCAAGCTGGAAGAGAGGTAATACTCATGCCTTTGCTTACCAGGTACCAGGGTTGAACCAGTGTTTTAAATTATATTTTGTCTCTTCCTAGTCTTATTGGTTTCTGACCCAAGTAAATAAACTCTATTGCAACTTAGAGCTGAAGCCCATGTACTTGTTTATTTAGAATATTTCTATGCCACCTCTTCAGAGTTCTCCTTGAGGCAGCTGACAATCAAAAATCACAGTATAAACCTCAAGCCATTGAAAAGAGCAGTTCCAACTGCTACTAGGATTCCACCGAAAATATTTTTATAGTGAGTTCACTATCACCACCCAACCTTACATTTAGATTCCCTTTAGGCAGGAGTGATTCCTTATGCTTCCTTAAGCAGCCAAAGAAGAAGAATAATCAGTAGTACTTTTACAGTGCTTTTTATACTATCAAAAATAATAGATCTGCAATAAAAGGCTAATGGCCTAGATTTTTTTTAAAAAACCCTCTAATAATTAGGGTGGGAAAAGCTGAAAAATCTCCTTGAACGGAATCCATTTCACAATGCTTGGAATGAGGGAACATGATGAATCTGCTGGGATAGGAAATTCCACATTGGGGAACAGCTGCAAAATATCTGTCCCTTATGTTTTTTAATCTTCTCGTAGAGCTCAGGTGGGCATGATGGTGAATCTTTGTGTGGGCTACTGTATTAATGGCCTCCATGTAATGTAACGTGTTCTTCAGTTCTACAAGTCATAGTTTAAACTGTGTGTGGGTTTCAAGAATATCTTCAAGATGTATATATGTCCTCCTTCTGCTAGACTCTGGAGGTACCAACTATTAGTGAGATGCAAGCTAGAAACGTTGTAAGCCTTCCGTAGTCTTTGGTGATTATAGCGCAGCTGGGATGAACACAGGTTAGCTAATGATCTCTGGTCTAGAACAATTTAAAATACAGTACTATTAAACCGAACTGTGTTGTTAAATGTATATGCTGCAGTTTCCCAAAGGAACTCACATCAGTATTGTTGGGATTCCCATATCCTGATCTCTGATCCTGAAAGCTGTCCTCTTCAGATGCTTAATTTCAGAAAACAGTTCAGTTCATTCTCTAATTCAGTGAAGGAAATCAAAGCTCCTCTTAGACTCTTCCATGTTTCCTGACTGGAAATTGGGAGTAGACCTGACCTACCCATTTGTAGTCCGTACAATATGGAAAGCTTTGTGTACTGGGACCAGGCACAGGGGGAGTTGCTCCTTAACTGTGCTGATTATTGCGGCTATTATGCCCTGAACCCATGTGGTCCTGCTGTCTCTTTGCTTTTAGTTTTCCTGATCTTGGAAATTGCTAGTCCTAGATGAGGTCTGGGGTTTTCAAAACAAAACTTAAGAGACGTGTGAAAATCCCCTGAACTATTTTTTTTAACGAATCTTGGCAAAGTTGATCCAGCTGCTCTTAATTTTATAAGAGTTTTGCCTGAACAGGGCTTCCCAAATTGCCTGAACAGGGAGTCTCCCCCTCAGGCCTACCCCACCCCCCACCCCCGGCCTTCCTTTCTTCCCTCTCCCACTTACCCCTCGGCGATCCCTGCTGCACGGAGCCTGGGATGGCAGCGCGGAGGAGTTTAAAGACCCCCCCCCCGCAGGGCTTCCAGGGACTCCCTGGAAGCCGGGTGGGGGGGGTGTCTTTAAACTGCTCTGCGCTGCCTGGGATGGCAGCGCCTAGGAGTTTAACCTCCCCCCAGTGCTTCCAGGTCCCGAGGCTCAGTTTCCATCCCAGGCAGCGCAGAGCATTTTCAAGACCCCTCCCCCCGGCTTCCAGGGAGTCCCTAGAAGCCGGGAGGGTCCCCACCCAACAGCTGAGCCTCGGTCCGGGAAGGGGGGGAGGTAAAACTGTTCTGGGCATTGTAAAAAGCTAAAACCAGCCACGTTTTCCTTTTTTCAGGCTAAAAGCTGATGGGTATTGCCTTAATAATAATTCAAGCCACAGTCAAATTTTCAAATTTCAAATTTCAACACCTTTATTGGCATATATAAAACAGTTCTGGTAAAATTTGCCAGACAAAGGGTCACAATGTCTGGGGTATCTGCATCGTTATCGCATTCCATCTTTAGTTAAAACAGTTAAAAGACACACTGGTATCTGGGATCCATTCAGTGCGGCATTCTAAACGAAGCCATGAGGAATCTAGCTACCGACCAGGTTACATGGGAATTACAGTCATTTAATAGGAAACGAACAAGCCCCACGTCCGTTTGAGCTCAGCTGTCTTTTAGGAGCGTTCCAAGTATTTTTCTCTTGCTGAGGTGTGTCGTTCACAGTGCAGGAGGATGTGAACTACTGATTCTGGTTGTTTTTGGGAGCAGGAACAATGTCTCTTCTCATAAGGGATCTTTGTGTATCTACCACACGTTACTGCTGATGGTAGGAGATTTAAACGCGCCAGCATAAACTGGTGTCTATGCGTCGGTAAGGTGAGTGAGGAAAAGTAATTTGACAGTCTGTTTCTTTCAGGGAGAATCCCAAAGTGCAGTGGTGAGCATATTCTTTGAGCCATGGACTGTAGCATCTGTCCCTCGATGTCTAGAATTCTTTGTTTAAGTGTTCTATAGGCTTGCTGCTCGTTTAGGGAAAGAAGGGACTCAAAAGGTACTCCGATGACTTTAATTTTGGTGAGGATCCCTTCTCTCCAACCACAGTCTATGTTCTGGAAGAAAGGCTGGATAGTGTACTCTGTTTAGCATGGCATGTCCATTGCAGACAGTGCTCTAGGGTTTGGTCCCCCCCCCCCAGAATTCTGCCCATGAAGTGCTTTTCAAGTGACTATGCTCTTAGAATCGACCCCTTCCTGAGAAGTGGTATGTTATCTTATTCAGTTAGTCACCTACTAAGCAGGACTCAACTACTTTACTCACTTAAAAAAGTAAGTCTTTTTCTTGATGTGCTCCAATGTAATTTAATGTATATATTTGTATATGCAAGTATTACAAAGTCTTAATATTCAGTACCAATGTATACAGTAAAGCAAGCAAGTTCTACATGCTATTCAGTTATAAAATCCAACACTTAAAATATAACAGTTAAAGAAGTCTGATTTAGTTCAAAGTATCTAATTCACATTCTAGAATAATATATTTGTAAAGCCATACATACCAATACCATCTTCTGAGCCTCCCTTAGAGGTCTGAAGTTTCAGCCCTCTCCCTGCCTGTATTTATACTGTTTCAGTCACCTTCAATGAGCTTGAAACTAGAGCTCAAGCAGGAGACAGATGTACTGCACATGCTCAGTGGCTTCTCTTTAAACTACCAAATAAGGACTTCCTCTTCCACCAGGCTAAGCATACTATTTCTTAAACAGTCAGTTTTGAGTTTTGTTATACTTTATATAATCAATTTTATCAACATTCTCATCTCCGGAAAAATACGTTGAGATTGAAACTATTCATTAATTTCTAGCATCATGTTTTCATGTTTAAATCATAAAATACACTATATTGTTTACATTACATCAATACATCTTAGTCAGCATAGAATAACCTTGGAATGGAGAGCATTTCAGCACTTGAAGTCATTGGAAAGACTTCTGCTCTGCTCTGTAGCCTCAAAAATTTGGGAGGTGCTGCAAAGCTTTGCTCTCCAGCCATTGAAAAGGCTGGGAAAGGTCATAGAAAAAAGGGGGAAAGTGCCGCTAGCAAATCTGCACTGACACTGAAACCTTTGACAGAGTAATTCAGAAACACAAGCTTCTGGCAAAGAATATCGAGGCTCTCTTTCCTTTTAAAAGGAAATTAAAGCCTCTGCTGTATAGTTTGTAGTTCATATGTGTAGCTTGGTTTTACATTGAATATTTCTGCATATGTACAACACTAATTCCATAGTTCATATGCTCTAATACAGTGATGGCGAACCTTTTAGAGACGAGTGCCCAAACTGCAACCCAAAACCCACTTATTTATCGCAAAGTGCCAACACGGCAATTTAACCTGAATGCTGAGGTTTTAGTTTAGAAAAAACAACACATACATTAACATCTTTTGCCTTAAAAGAAAAAAACACAATAACAGAGCTTGCAATGATACAAACAACTTTTTATTGAAAGGTAAAAGTTTGCATTTGGCATGCTTTTGAACAATTAATGTTTGTTCAAAGCCCCTAAGCTGGGCGGCGGGGAGTCCAGGGAAGGCAGACGCGACGGCTGCTCAACTTACCCGCGCGTGCCCACAGAGAGGGCTCGACGTGCCAAGTCCAGCACACGTGCCATAGGTTCGCCAACACGGCTCTAATATGTCAAAGCCTGTAACAAAGCATGTCTTTATTGTTTCTCCTCTCCCATGGTAGCTCTAAATCCCTCCTGAAATCCTGTTCCTGGGGGTCTGCATACTTACTGGATATCGACTTCCAACTTGATAAGAAGCCATTTGTTACTATAAATTAAATGTGATTCTTGTAATGCAATACTATTTTCATCCAACAGGATTTTGGGGGCATTGCAGGCTGCCGTGGGAGGGGAGAGATGAAAATGTTGTGCTGTTGGGGCAAAAATCTTTGTGTCAGTGGAAAGACTCAAATGGATTCAAGCCAAAATCTTGGTGCTTAGGGCTGGTTGATACATGTTTAATATGCTATAATAGGTGTTTGCTCATGTCCTAGCAGAATAAAAGAGGCATCAATACAGCCCAGAAGAGAATACCAGCCAAAACCCCGCATGAGTTTGGACTTTGGAAGCAATGAAAATTCTCAGCACAATGGAGGGATATCTCATGCCACCACCCCTAAGCCATCAGGTAAGCAGAACAGGAAAGGAGATGCTGAAGAAAATACAATTGCCTACCTAAGAGTTAAGGAGCCCCATGGCGCAGAGTGGTAAGCTGCAGTACTGCAGTCCAAGCTCTGCTCACGACCTGAGTTAGATCCTGACGGAAGTTGGTTTTAAGTAGCCGGCTCAAGATTGACTCAGCCTTCCATCCTTCTGAGGTCGGTAAAATGAATACCCAGCTTGCTGGGGGTAAAGGGACGATGACTGGGGAAGGCACTGGCAAACCACCCCATAAAAAAAATCTACCTAGTAAACGTCGGGATGTGACATCACCCCATGGGTCAGGAATGACCTGGTGCTTGCACAGGGGACCTTTACTTTTTTACCCAAGAGTAGCTTTGGGTAGTGTGTTGAAGTGGGACAAACAGTTCCCTGAGGGGCTTGCGTTTCTCACATTAGCTCGATGGGAATAATGTTTTGCCTGCTTCCTGTTGTTCTGGGGAGGTGGTATAAATAGGCCTGGTCTTGTGACTGATAAGGCTTTAACGAGGGTTGGCAAGAAGAGCGCAGGTTGCTTAACTCAGGTAGGGCTATTGGCAAGTGCACTGAGATTTTGAAGAATGAGTGGCTGTTCCTGAAGCAACCCGTCATTTGCTGGACAGCAAGGTGGGTGGGGATGAACACCCTTGGTCCTGAGCAACACCAACCAAATCCTTACTTTTCTGTTCTGGAGCAGGAATGGTAAGGTTTGACACCTCTGAACACAGTTAATGTGCAGGCTAGGATAAACAAAGGCATCAAGAATACTGACCCAAGTTCGGAGTCAGGGTGAAGTTGCCCAAGCTGGTAGTTAGTAGGTTGCATTAGTTGCAACCCACACTTAAAAGTTAAAGTTGTGATCATGCAGATCATTCATCTAATAAAACCGTCTTGCATCTTCATTTGGGAGGTGCGGGTACAATCTCATGTGTGATTGGGAGCCAGTGGACTGTCTCTCCTGATAGGAACCTGTGCAGCTGTTGCGCTCCTCCCAACAGGAACCCCTAGCACCCTTCCTGCTCATGTGCATACAACCATTACTGTCTGGGATGGGGCCTTTCCAGTTGCTGCCCCACTGCTATAAGTCAGCCTCTTGGAAGGTTTGAGGAGGGCCTTTGGGGTCTTCTGGTAAGGACAGAACCATTTGAAAGTGCTTATGGGGCAGCTTGAATGGGTGCTGGCTGGTTTGTTTTAATTACTTGTTTTCATCATGTGTTCTAATGACTTTAATAAATGATTGTTTTGTTACCTTTTTTGGATCCTGATTATGTCAGGAGAAAGGCAGGATATATAAATACCCTTTTCAGGCTCCAGCTTCCACAAGTTAGTGTCCAGGGCTGCTGTGCCCTCCAGTGTCCTTTCAAGGCAGGCCCCAAAGTATGCCTCAGTCGAAGGAGACCAGGTGGGTTCAGCTGCACCAGAGCACTCTCCTACCATGCACCTCTCACCTGGCAACACAGGAGAGATCTGGCTTGTCCTCCCTGGCCTTCCCTGTGCTGGCCTATTAAAGGAGCCTCTGGGAACAGAGCAGCCCGAGGCTCACCCAATACCCTTTGACCTGGTGTGGGGCTTTGTGGGGTGTGAGAAACCTGTGCCAATGGACTCCTGGCCTAGGCTTCCTCCCCTGGTGTTCTGCCATCCCCCAGTGCTTCAAAGGGCTGGTTTCCCAGTCCATGCAGGCCTAAGAAGGCTGGGGCCCCCACCAGCCTCAGCTGCTGGGTAGCCAACAATTGCAACATGGCACCAGGGCCTTGCCTCTCTGCCACATCGTGCAGTGGACCCATCCAGCTCTGGGGGACTGCCAACCCGTGCCTCCTAGTGTGGCTGCTTGTCCCGCCCTCCCTCCATTGCTCTTGGTTGGGGATAAGCTCCCAAAGGTGTCCGGACAGCCCCAGCCACTGAAGTAGCCCATGCCACAAATCCAAGTGGCCCTCTCGGAGTCAGTAAGTATGGAGGCAAGGCTGTTGACCCTGGAAACCTATAATGAAATAAATTTAAATATCTTGATTTAAAAATTGCTTTATTTTAAACTGGAGTTAATGGTGGTGGAGAAAGTGGGTAGAGGTAACTTTTTCGCCCTCTCCCATAGTACCAAAACTCAGGGGCACCCAATGAAGTTGATAGGCAATTGGTGCAAGTCAAACAAAAGGAAATATTTCTTTACTCAGTGAGAAATTAAATTGTGGAAGTTGCTGCCAGTGGATGTAGTAATCATCATGAGCATAGATGGCTTTAAGAGGGGGTTAGACAGATTCTTGAAGGATAGATTTATGCATTGCTACTAGCCATGGTGAGTAAAGGGAACTGTTTTGCCAGGTTGATACTTGCATACACATTCTGTATAGGAGACCAATACAGCCCAGTGTAGAACAACTTGCAGCCACTGCAACCGGAGGGCTTTATAATTTGAAATTTATTTAACACCCTACATGCAAACCTGGGCTGGTATATAGTTGTCTGCATATGTTGAGATATTTGTAAATACTTGTGTATGCATTATATGGGTTTTATTAGACCACTGATGAAGGCCTGCTGGCTGAAACGCATCTGGCGTGTGGTTTAGGTCTATCAACCTTATAAGATGCCATTGTGCCATGTTTTATCATTTTTAATGTTTTGAATCCTTATATAGCGCCTTAAAATAAAATATATTTTTCTATTATTATTTTATCTTTTCCACCCAACCTTTGGTACCCAGCTTAGAGTAAAGGGTACCTCCACATTCAGGGGCTGTAAACCTCTGAGTACCTGTGCCAGAAGGCAACATCAGGGGAACACCTCAGCCTTTAAAACCTGTTTGTTGGCCCACCAGGGTGACTGGTTGGCTACTGGTTGGCTATTGCTAGTCTGATTCAGCAGTGCTGCTCTTATTTTATACTCATAATTAACCTGATGAGGGGTATGCATAAATTCCTCTTCATTTATTGCCCAGTGTCAAGTGAAGAGTTCTAGGTCCATTTCTGTCCATAGGTGGAACAAACCAGTCAGCAGCAAAGATAGAAAAGGATGGCCAAGAGCAACAGCTTCTGAAACAAAATGGCACTGTGGATCTGTAAAGCCATTAGATATTGGATTAATATTTACAAATTTAGCAACCTATGTCCTCAAAGACAAAGGAAACTTATTTGCCATGTATTGTACCCCAGCTAACTATAATACATGGCAAATTAGCTGTTTTTGCAATCCAAGGTAGGCTGCAGAAACATACTTACTGAATCTCTAATGGATTTCAAGGCTAGGAGGCTGGGTTTGGCTAGGTGGGGCAAATATTATGCAGAGGCGAGCTTCCTTAGAGTCTGACATGCAGTTTAGAGGCTAACTTGGAGAATGCCAGATTGAATCCATAGCATTAAACCTGCCTTGCATGTTTTACTTTTTTAAAATGGAATTTGCAATGACTGTGGGGCTGATCTTTTGCATCTGTATTAACAGAGCATTGCTACCATAAAATAAATATTTAGTTCTAGTTTTCAAGTGCTCTCCTAGCAAAAGCTATGTTTGTTTCAATGTGGAAATCTGAAATTTAGTCTACTTGAAACTTGAATGCAGCAGCTCTAAGAAGCTGAATAGAATATTAACCATGAACAAATGGAATGTTCTGGGGATGTTCAGCATCCAAACAGCACTCTGAGTTGAGAAAGAATGCCACATAGATATATACCACATTTAATAAATACAAAGTATTTAGAATTGACAGATGTGGAATGTGGGTTTCCAAAATCAACCTGAATTAAAAATAGCATATAGTAATAGATTTTCCACACCCTAGTTTTATAAAATACCATTTGCTCAGTGGTGTAACGTGTTGTGCAGAACTTGGAAGGGGGAAATATCATGTAACACCAGAGACATCACTTTGTTAAAGGATTGCGTAAGAAAAGTGGGCTCCAATAAGCTTTTCCTAGCAATTATAGAGGGTTCTTCCAGTTTTTTCCTTGAGAAATATGGCTGCCGGGAAGAGAGATTTAATTAGTTAGTATGTAGATTTCTTCTAGGTGCTCAGGGTGCTATACATCCGTTTCCCCTCCTCCATTTTACCCTCAGAACAACTGGTGAGATAGAGGAGGCTGACAGTGTGTGACAGGCCCAAGGTCACCCAGCAAGCTTCCATGGCACAGTAGCCACCAGGCCCAAGATTTCAGCTGCTAATATTTCAGCTGCTACAATGATTTTGCACTCCTGCATTATTTGATCTTGAGGCCATAATGGTCTTTATCACTTTGAGCTATGGATGCTATCTGAGATACCTGGGTTCGAACCAGAAGTTTATTTTGGGGGGGAAAAGACCTGCCCTGCTCTATCAGTCCCAAGGCCCATTTGATCTAGCATGCTATCTCCAACAGTCGCTTACTTTATCTAGCAATAACAGCCATGCCTCTTTATTCCTTCACAATCTGGGCTTCTTAATCGTGACTGCTCACAGTCCATATCCAGTGACAAGCGTATCTAGAAAAAACATAAGAATATTGTTAACACTGGCTTTCCTAAATCCGTCAGTCTTTTTTCCTTTTTCCTTAGGTGCTGCTATGGACCAACCATGCTGTCGAGCTCTCTATGATTTTGATCCAGAAAATGAAGGGGAGCTGGGCTTTAAAGAGGGTGATATTATTACCCTTACTAACCAGATTGATGACAACTGGTATGAAGGTATGCTTAATGGCCAGTCGGGCTTTTTCCCCATCAATTATGTGGAAATTCTGGTTTCTTTGCCTCATTAGGATGGCTGAGTTACCTTGTCTTGAGTTCCCCAACCCAAAAAAAAGTCATCTGTTGATACCACTGCTTATAAAAATAAATAAAATGAATAAATAAAATGGCTGCTTACTCCACGTCACAAGTCCAAGCTGCAGTGGTTTAAAAAAAGTCACCAGGCCCCACAGACAATCCTTGGTTTTCGTGTTGTTGCTTTTCGTGTGCCACATAGTGGTGATATGTGGTATCTTCTCAAAGCAACACACTCAGGCACATGGGATTCACACATGATACCTGTGGTTGCCTTGGAGATGGCATTTGCACAGTGATGGGGATCAAAGATGGCGGCAAGAGGTGTGACTCAGTCCTACTGTTGTGGAGGGGCAAGTGGTTGGATTATCAGAGAAGATAAAGCCTATCACCACTCTGTTATTTTAGTTCTCTGTAGAAGAGGAAGAAATATCCTTGGTCATTCCATCTTTCCCTTCCCAAAGGATGTGGTTTATGCAGACCTAATATTGCTAACCAGCTTTTTGTGTCTTCTTATCTCAAAAATGACTTTGAGTCCCGCCCTTGGAGAAACAGCATAGTGTATTACTTTGGTTTCTCCAAAAATGAGCTGCCACCATCTTGTACATGGTTGGTGTAGAGCCAGCTTTTATATACTAGGGTGTTAAATAAAGGGCCTGTTCAGTATCCAGGTTATATTTTTAAAAGTATCCAAAGGATAGGCCAGTGAAACAAAGTGGAAGACTACAATCCTACTGGCTGTTCAGAAATTCTGAGTATAATAACCATAATAACAGCAGCAAATACATATTGCTAGAGGGAAAATAAATGTAACAGTTGTTCACTTCATAAAATGTCTGGGC
Organism: Euleptes europaea; assembly: GCF_029931775.1. Classification (NCBI taxonomy): domain Eukaryota; kingdom Metazoa; phylum Chordata; class Lepidosauria; order Squamata; family Sphaerodactylidae; genus Euleptes; species Euleptes europaea. The sequence continues at coordinate 37,875,342 of NC_079315.1, read as the reverse complement.
ACAAATACCGCTTATGGTTGTAAACACCAAGAGCCCTTATTCTACATATTTCCTAAAAAATTGATGAAAAGCAACTCACACCGTGTATTTTTATTTTCATGTACCTTGTGTTCTTTGAACATCATTTATGTATATTCTGCCCTCAATGAGGACTAAATAAAAAAGAATATTTGTGCTAAGCAATTAAAGCAACATGTGGCTGTATATGCAAAAATGTTTGTTTTCTCTCTACATGTTCCTATTTTTTTTCTAATCCTACTCTACATTTTTGTGTGGATAGTGTTGTGTCTAGCCGATTCTCTATTCTTTTTGGTAATTGTTGTAAGACTTTGTTTAATTTGGGATATCCAGAGTTCTATTTATCTATAGATACCTGTACAGACTCTTCCTGCTCTGCTTCAGATGTGCCACTCCAGTATTGGATCATGTGAAATTAAGCAATCCTCCATCTTTTAATGTACAAACTATATCATGGAAAGCATTGATATTTCAAATAAAAATGCTGACTAACTAGCCAGAACAACACTGTGTGCTTTTTCATCTTCATTTTAATGCTGGTTGCCATCATTGCTTATATTGTAGAGCTAGCATGCTCTCAGCCAGTGGATGGTAAGAGTCATTTGGCAGCTAGCAGCTAATCTACTCTGTCATCACAACATCAAGGCTTGGCCTCTGGCTGCCATGGCTTAGCTGCTCTGATGTCACAGAGCAGCTGGATAGCTTTGGGCCTAGCATCGCAGTGCTCAGGGGCATTGGGAAAGCCTTAGACAAGCATTAATTCTTCTTGGCAAATAAAACCACATGCATTACTTGCAGACCTTTAGCTTTCTGACAACGCCTTCATGTCAGGTGAGTTTTTTTCCCCCTTGACCCTTTAATGAAAACACATGGATAGTGCTTTATGCTTACGTAAGTGATGGGCCACTGTGTACTCAAAGTAACTAGGCTGATTTCACCCTGAAACAACTCTGTTCCTGTTTGGACCATGTGTAAGGTTATGTCCTCCTATTTCAAAACAGTAATAAGCTATTTAAGACCAGTGTAATATTGATGTTAATGTAAAGACAATCAAAGTTTGTGGAACCAATGGCCACAGAGCTCAAAACAGTATGATGAGTTACAAACCAGTCCACGGTCCACCCTCCAGGCTACAATATACTACTAAATATTCATTTACTGTACAATCTAGCAGAATCGTACCCTTCCAAGGCCACTGGTTTCAAAAGGACTTTGAAAGGTACAGCTTGGCTTCGGATTACATTATTAGATAATGAGCTCTCATACCCCAAAGTCCTATTAACACACCCATGTACCAATGTACAGTAGCTATTCTTCCACCACCCCACAATCTACATAGACTTAAGAATGCTTAAGAGTGCTTTTTCATTCCTTTCAGCAATCACCACAAAGTTTATTTATTTATTTGAAATATTTTCTGTCGAATGCTCAAAGCAATTCTTCTTAATGTAGCTCTACCCTCTCAAAAGTATTGCCTTCTGACACAAATTGCTAGGGCACAGAAGGCCGATTGTATTATTCTTTCCAGACTGGCTTCTACAAAGATTCACTCATGTGGATGATTCATCTTTCACTCATCCTCCAATGCTATGTACTCAGTGATTCTTCCAAACATTACAATATCTTGTTTGGATTCATTGTGTGTTCAAAAACATTCTTCTCTCTATTTAATGGTTTGCAAACCTTGGAAAACTGACCTTGCATCCTTACTCCAAGTCTCTAAACACCGTTACTGTTGCTGAAGCGGGTCAGTGCCTTTCAGGTGACTATGCTCTTAGAATGGACCCCTTCCTGAGCAGTGGTATGTTATCTTATTCAGGTAGTCACCTACTAAGCAGGACTCAACTACTTTACTCACTTAAAAAGTAAGTCTTTTTATTGATGTACTCCAATGTAATTATGTATATATGTGTGTATATGCAAGTATTACAGAGTCTTAATATTCAGTAACAATGTATACAGTAAAGCAAGCAAGTTCTACATACTATTCAGTTTTAAAATCCAACACTTAAAATAAAACAGTTAAAGAAGTCTGATTTAGTTCAAAGTATCTAATTCACACTCTAGAATAATATATTTGTCTTGGAAGACTGAAGAAGCCCCAAATGTGAAAGAGAAAGAGCTAAAGGAATATGGTCAGAGCTGGGTCCAACTAAAGGATGAGGCCTCTGCAGCAGCCCAGCTAAATAGGGAAGGGGCAGTCCAGAGTGAAAATTCTGCACTCCAGGTCTTCCTGGAGCTCCACCCCTCCCCAGCCTGCCCCAGCAAGCTGATTGGCCAGCCTGGGCAGCTTCAAGGTCCCAGCCCACCGGGTCTTCCATTGCTGGCATAAAGCTGACAAACATGTCCTCCCAGCCTGCTTTCCCACCCTGATGCCATAAGTCTGGGTGATGCCATGTAAGTCTGGGGCCATTACTTGTACTTAGTGCATCAGAAAAGGCTTCCTAATTAAAACAACTGAACCCTCCCAGAAGCTTTTAAGATGAGACTAGATAGACATGTATCAAGCATTGTATAAAAGCCACCCCAATCCTAAAGAGCTTGGTAGTAAGGTTCATTAATTTGGATGGAGCTTGCTTTCAAGTATGGCCCATTCATATGCCCCCATAGAGACATGGGAGCCTCTTCACATGGTGCAATCCCAAATTGCTCTTACATGTGTGAGAATACTAGCATCATGGGCTGAGCCACTTAAATGCATCTTTCCCACCTAATTTACAAAAGGAAAGGGGGGTGATAATCAGTTGGGGAAAAATTATGTGATTGACCCTGCCTGTGTGGTTTTCCATTCTTACAGCACTTTGAGATGGTACTTTAAGAAAATGGCTTCCACTTTACTGTGCAAAACTGAAAAGCACCGATGCATATTTAGAATCAGAGGGTGAAGCTTCCTGTGGTTGCAAGGAAGGGCCAAATAAGTATTTTTCAACTGGTTCTTTGAGTACTGACGACAATGATTTTTTAAAAAACACACGTTTAAATGAAAACATAATTACATTGAAACCTAGGCAGGGGGGAAATGCTTCACTAAGCTTTATGCTATGTGCCTCTGACTGATAAGCAACTTCAAAGGACCTTGGATTTGATATTATCTAATGGGACTGGATCACTGACAGCCAGTCAAGGCATATATTATCCATTACTGAGGAAGGCAACCTTGCATTGTCATTGGCAGGTTATGTTACCTTCAGTTATTTGGGCTGAAGAAGTTTACATGGCCTTCCAGAACATTTCGTAAACACAATATAGGTGCTTTACTGCCGCAATAGTCAGAAGCAGTTTGACATATAAATCTTTTGAAACAAGGTAAGTGCAAAATTCCTTCCAGCACTGAAATATCAGCAGAGAATATATATGCTGGGCTTGGCTCTCCTCATCTTGATAAAAGAGGAATAATGTCTTCCCTGGAAATAGAACCACAGCTCCTATGAAGCTCTGTGATAATGTTCATGTAGGAAAGTATCCCCAGTTAGGGTAATGTTTGGCAACAATTCCCTCCCTGGACTCACCTGGGCTGTCTCAAAACTCTCTGGTCATGAAATAAACAGTTTACCTAATTTATTTTTTTGTTCTAACCTTGAAGCCTCCTTTGTTAAAATATGTGTCTCCTGTAGACAAAAAATATTAGCTTTTGATTTCTGTAGATGATAAAATATTTTTCTCCTCTTATTTGGAGAATTTAAACCATTAACATTCCATGATAATATTTTCATCATTTTTTAATTAGAAATAACTCATTTTCCCCCCATATGTAATACCCCTCCCCCCTCCTCCCCCAGTAGTATCCCCTTCTCCTCATAAATCCTCAGACTCTAATTCAGTCTGTATCCTCTTCTTCCGTCAATGGTTTTCCTCCTGAGGCTTCTGCAGCCTTCTCATTCTCTGTAAGATTCTTTTCAGCCAGTTCTTTGATTGGTTGTTGTGGTGGTTTACTTAAATCTCCTTCGTATCTTCGGAAGAACTGATCCACTTTGGCCATATCTGTAAGTTTGAACCTCTTTGATTTGAATATAAATGAGACTCCTTGAGGGTATTCCCATCTGTGTTGTATTCCATTATATCTCAGCCTTGCCACCAACTCTGCAAAATCCTTTCTTTTTCTGAGTAGTCTCCCTGGGATCTCCTTCATTAGTCTCACTGGTCGGCCATCTATTGTTAAAGGATTATTATAATGTTTGTTTAGTATCAGGTCCCGGTGAGATCTTGAAAAAAATTGTACCAAACAATCCCTTGGAACTTTGTTTCTGGCTGCATTAGCAGAGTTGACTCTGATAATGCCCGTATCCCTTCCATGATTGCTGCCCTCATTGGCTCCACCATGGCTCACCTCAGCTGCTGACCATGGCCGCTAGGCCAGGATGCACTTAAAGGGGGCGTGACCATGCTATGGAGGCCAAACTGGCCCAAAGAGTTTATTGGGCCCAATTTTTTCAGTAAACCTGGAATAAGCCAAATACCCATACTGGTAAAGGGGTATTTCGGCTTTATTTCCGGGTTTACCAAAAAAAGTGGGTCCATTATAGCCTATGGGGATTTTTGTTTTGAAGCTCCTGTGGGGGCATTTTTGGAGGCAGAGTCAACAAATTTGCAGTGTAGCTGCAAGGGACTCTCCTTAGATGGACACCGGAGTTTGGTGAAGTTTGGGACAGTGGGTCCAATTTTATGTGCCTGCAAAGGGGTCACCCCCGTCCTCCAGGCATTTGCGAGCTGAGCTGTCCATTGGTTTTCAGGTTCAGAAGTTCAGTGTTGCTGAGGACTAGCAGAAAGAGCTGATTGGCAGGCTGGTGCCTCAAAGTCTGTGGGCTCCCTTCGTATCTGGGGTGCATAGCATGATGTCCATGCAAATTAGCTTCCAAACTGAGAAAAACAGCTTAAATGCAAAAAAAAAAAAATAGGCAATAGGCTTGTGCAAAAAAAATGGAGGAAGATGGGGCAAAAAAATGGAGGAGGATGGGAGTGACCCATTCCAGACATCTTCACTATTTCTTCTCAAACCCCATAAACCATTCCAACAGCACAACAAACCACATAAATAAGTCTAATGGAGCCAAGATCATATAAAAACATGCACACACATTACAAATATATTTACATGTTCAGGCAATATACAACAGACCAACCTATTACATGCCTAGTCTGTTGTATAGTGCCCGTACATGTAAATATATTTGTGCTATTTTAACAGTTTTTAAATAAGTTTAATTCTTATATAGTGCTTCTAATAAATCATATAGTTTCATTATTTATTTATTTATTTATTTTCATCCCACCCAATCTTGGGTACCCAACACAAACACAACACTCCACTCCACAACAAAATCAAAAGTGGGGGCCCTTTTGCCATCCCATACAAAACTTACACTTTGCGCTGGGAGGAGGCCAGACACCAGCACCCAGGCATGCTCTGCCAGCACACGCCCCACAAAACCCATGTCCAGCCACATGATGCCAGGTAAATAAAGAAACAGTTTGCATCGTTAATTAAAAGTTAAAGTTGTAGGAATGTTAGAAGAATTGGGAGTTGTATTTGATTATGTAACAAAATAATACATGTGTAGAGAGTCTGCAGATGAAGAAGCTGTTACTGAGGCAAAATAATACTTAATAATTCTATTATTAACTTAAAAATAGATATTTATTGTAAGTACCACAAGATATTATGCCAATTATACTAGCTGTTGTATATAGACATAGATATAAGACATCAGATTTGATAATAAGAAATAAATAGTTTTATTTACAGTTTAGAAGTATTGACTGTCAGGCTTAGTAAAGGGTATTAGTATATTAACATAATATAATATCAAATAAGTTTAGTAGTACATAGATTGTATGTAGGTTTGAATATACATGTTTATATTGGTTTGTGTAGAGTTTTTTTTCCCATTCATAACCTTATTTATTGGCATGATAGCTAAAAACATCAAATACAAAAATAAGGCATCCAGTGCCAAATACAGAGCAATTTTAAAATGGCCATTCTTTGGCTTGTAGAGTTAAAGATCAGTATTAGGTGGTATAGAATGAATTAGCTCTGCTCTGTTTGGTATTTGATGAGGATCTTGTTGTAGACATGGACTTTGTATGAGGAGTGTATGTTGTATGTATGTTGTACGTTTCTTAAGAAAAGTTTTCAAAAAAAGTTAAAGTTGTATATCAGCTGTCTGAAGATCATTTGTTGAAGTCCCCTAAATTTCTGGTGAGCCCATCCCTAAATCCCCCATGGTCCTGCCTCCATAGATAGTGGCAAAGGAGGTCCCTCCCTTTGATTTCACTGGCTCCTCCCTATGATGTCATAGCAATGACTCAGGCCCAGTCCCCCCGGAAATTGGAAAATCTATGCCCCTGTCTGTGCTTCTTAGAGTTTATGTGTAGCTATTAAAGTCTTGTTGTAATCATGATCTTTGGGTGGTTACTGAAGACTGCTTGAACACATCTCGCTCACATGTCATCCAATGCCACTGTATTATGGAGCAAATGCTGACTATCATCTCAGGCAGGGAGATACTCAGAAGCGTTGTGAAATAGGAGAGAGGGAAGCTCTAAAGCCTCTTTGTTACTGTCATTCAAAACACATGCATACACGGAGACTTCTGGGTTGCAAGAGAACCAGAATCATAGACAATAATAGCAACAAAAAAGAACTCTCTTGCTGATGACAGCCAATACCAAGAATGGGTCTCAGATAGGGAGAGGAAGGAATTCCTTTCTCGTGGGGGGGGGGAGTGTTAAGAAGATTTAAAAAATCCAGGTCCCTTTGGTTCTCAGCCAACTCAGTATGAAGGGATGAGCCCCAAGCAAAATTATACAGATCAATAGTCTCACCTTGTAGAAGACCATTTCATACATTCATGTGAACCTTCAAAATCCTTAGAAAGCACAATTTGCTGAGAGCATCCTACTTGCTTGAAAGAGCGCTTTGCTGGATTTTTTCTTTTCGTATAGTTTTACATAAAATTATAGTGTAATCCATATGAAGACTTAACATATCTAAAATAATTCCATTTGTTTAGAAGAGACCACTGCTCAGTTATGTGTCTCTAGAAGAGACTACTGCTCAACTGAGTTGCCTTTGAGCTTGTTTCTTTGCTGGTTTGGAGGGGTTGTAGAAGTTCCTAAGTTGACTTCAGAAGGTTTTCTGTCATACAAGGATTCTAGCCTGGGGGGGGAGCCATTACAATGGCACAATGGAAATATTTATAGTCCTCACATGCAAGCAAAGCTTCTTGAGCTAATGAAGCACAGTCTTCCACCCCTCCCTGTCTCCAGAATTCACTTTAGGCAGTATGGCACATTCTTCTAATCAGAATTTCATAACTTTGTCAATGCAAAAGCTTTGTCACGCTGGGAGCCAGTGTGGTGTATGGTTAAGAGTGGTGGTTTGGAGCGGTGGACTCTGATCTGGAGAACTGGGTTTGAGTCCCCACTCCTCCACGTGCGCGGCGGAGGCTAATCTGGGGAACTGGATTTGTTTCCCCACTCCTACACACGAAGCCAGCTTCAACAAGCCTTGGGCAAGTCATGCTCTCTCAGCCTCACCTACCTCACAGGGTGTCTGTTGTGGGGAGGGGAAGGGAAGGTGATTGTAAGTCGGCTTGATTCTGCCTTAAGTGGTAGAGAAAGTCGGCATATAAAAACCAACTCTTCTTCTTCTTCTTAATACTGTGCGTATAGAGAAAGCTGAGCTGTTAATCTGGGTCATCTTTGATGTAATATCTTAGATTCTTTGGCTTAGATTCTTTTTGCATCCTCGCAGACCATTTAGCTCTTCATTTGTCTCCTCCTTTCCAGCTTCAGCCCCTACACCAGTTTGACCACTACCACAATCTTTCTACTACTACAAGAAGACACTAAGCATGTGCACTGCATAATGTATGTTGCTGTATGTTGACGGCATCTTGGACAAGCCAATGTGATTAAATATATGCCACACTGGGCACGAATCTTTTTCTCTTTGATATTTCACATTGCTAGGCTGACCATACGTACCGTTTTGAACGGGACAGTCCTGTTTTGGACACATTTCCTGGCTGTCCCGTCTTTTTCATTAAAATGTCCATTTTGTCCCGTTTTGAATAAGCCAAGCCAGTTTTGTTGTCTCCACCACGCAGCTTTATTTGACACTCCGAAGGAAAAGGCACAACTTTCCAGCTTTGGGTGGAAGCAAAATGTGGTCTGTCAATCAACACATTCCCACCCTCACAGCCCACTGAAGATAATGGGAGCCTTGAGTGCCAATCGCCTTGCATGAGCTCCTTTGCAATACATTACAGCACACAAAGAGTTGCAAAGAAAATGTGGAATGGATTTTCCAGTAAGGTCTCCCAACCCAGATACACTACTCTGGGACTGGAATGACAGCCCCTGGGATGAGCAGCAGTATTCAGGGACTGGATTACCAGCACCCAGGGGTGGAATGACAGCCCCGGGGACTAGCAGAACTGTTCTGGGACTGGAATGACAGCCCCAGGGGTGCAATGATGGCCCTTCTATATGCTTGACAATTCTTTCTTTAATAATGCTTTCCATCAATTTACCTGGAACAGACGTTAAGCTAACTAGCCTGTAATTTCCTAGGTCCTCCCTGGAACCTTTTTTTTTATAAATGGGTGTTACATTGGCCATTCTCCAGTCCACTGGTACAGAAGACGGTTAAGGGGAGACAGAAAAGAGGTCTATAAAATTATGCATGGTATGGAGAGAGTGGACAGGGAGAAGCTTTTATCCCTCTCCCATAATACTAGAATGTGGGGCCATCTGCTGAAGCTGGGGGGTGAGAGATTCAAAACAGATAAAAGGAAGTACTTTTTCACACAACGCATAGTTAAATTGTGGAACTCCCTGCCCCAGGATATGGTGATGGCTGCCAACTTGGAAGGCTTTAAGAGGGGAGTGGACATGTTCATGGAGGAGAGGACTATCCATGGCTACTAGTCAAAATGGCTACTAGTCATGATGCATACCTATTCTCTCCAGGATCAGAGGAGAATGCCTATTATCTTAGGTGCTATGGAACACAGGCACGATGGTGCTGCTGCAGTCTTCTTGTTTGGGGGCTTCCTGGAGGCACCTGGTTGGCCACTGTGTGAACAGACTGCTGGACTTGATGGGCCTTGGTCTGATCCAGCAGGGCTTTTCTTATGTTCTTATGTCTTCTTTCCAAGCTAAACAGCCCTAAGCGCTCTCCCGGTGGAACTAGATTCACGGCAAGTGGGTGCGAGGGATGAAGCTATTAGGAAATGGGTATATGGAGGAAAGCAGGCAAGAGTAATGAAGAAAATTATTTATGCACCTCAGGAGGAATTGGGATGGGGTCTCCCACAATTACAACAGTATTATGAAGCATTTCATTTAAAAGCATTACTGGAGATTGAGGGAGCTGAAAATAAGAAATGGATAAGAGTAGAGAATGAATTAAATCAAGGTATGGGGAAATATGGGATATTTACAGAAAATTTAAATAAAGCTTTACGATTAACCAAGGGCCCAAGACGGGCAGTATTGAGTGTTTGGAAGAAATGGAAAATGAAGTGGATGAACAAACAATCAAGATGGACCCCAATACTCTGCGTGAAAGAAAGTGTCATAGATGGTAATTTAGGGTTAAAAATTAAAATAAGGGTTATTATAGAATGAAGGACATATTAGATCACCAAGGAAATTTGAAACCTTTTCAGAGAGTATTAGATGAAGTGGGCCAAAGACATTGGCTGGGACTGAGTGGACTATATGAATTAGTAAAACAAGGAAGATGGGGAGAATGTATGAAAAGAGAGGACAATGAATTGGAAGAGTTAATAAAGAGTGAAGCATATATTAGAAAAGGATTAGCAGAGAAAATATACAGAATTATGATAAGAGATAAAGAATTTATGATTAGAATAATACAGGCAAAATGGGCAAAAGAAACCACAATATCAACACAAATGGTGAATAAAATGATGAAGGGTATTAAAATGTTGAAGATGGATAGATATAAAGAGTTGGAAAGGAAAATAATGCTGAAGTCGTACAGAACACCGGCCCAAATAGCACATATGATTAAAGGAATGAGACCGAATTGTTGGCATTGTAACGCAAAAGAGGGGTGGTTCTCACATTTGTGGTGGGAGTGCCCAAGGGTAATAGAATTTTGGAACAAAATACTTAGTAAAATTAAAGAATTGTTTAACATTAGACTTCAAGTAACTGTAGACCTGATGTTTATGGGAATAATGGGGTGTGAGAAGGTAGAAAAGAGTGAACAAGAGATGTTTAAAGCGATGATATTAGCGGCTCACGCAGTTATAGCTTTTGGATGGAAAGATAAAACAAAGTGGACTATGGACAGGTGGAATAATTATGTGTTCGAATATGTGCAAACAGATGTATTGGGATACTTAAAACAACAGACGATGGGAGAAACAGAAGAAATGGAACTGAAGACTAAGTGGAACCCATACATTAATTGGGTGAAAAGAGGAGAAGCCAACGAAGAGACTTTAGTAAAACTAAAAAGGCTATGCTCATGGCTGAAAATATGAAAATACAATATTATGGATTGGTCCGTTGGGGGAGGGAAAGGGGGGGAAAGGGAGAAATTTGTATTGGAAGAAGGAAAGTATAAAGTGTAATTATAAAGGTATGGAGATGTAAAATGACCTCCAATGCAATAAAAAATATATATATATATAAAAAAACCGCCCTAAGCGTTTTAACCGCTTCTCATAGGGCAGTTGCTCTGGTCCCCTGATCATTTTGGTTGCTCTTTTCTGCATTTTCTCAAGCTCTGCAATATCCTTTCTTAGGTGTGGTGACCAGAACTGTACACAGTATTCCAAGAGTGGTCTCACCATAGATTTGTACAAGGGCAGTATGATATCAGCAGTGCATTAATATTTATCATATTGTCAAAGGCTTTCACGGTCAGAGTTCATCAGTTCTTGTAGGCTATCAGGGCTGTGTGACCGTGGTCTTGGTATTTTCTTTCCTGGCGTTTTGCCAGCAGCTGTGGCAGGCATCTTCAGAGGAGTAACACTGAGGACAGTGTCCGAGACACTGTCCTTCAGCGTTACTCCTCTGAAGATGCCTGCCACAGCTGCTGGCGAAACTTCAGGAAAGAAAATACCAAGACCACGGTCACACAGCCCGGATAGCCTACAAGAACCGAATATTTATCATGTTGCTGTACAAGTATACAAAATTATTACAATTAAATATTTTTATTTAGTAGCGTGGATATTTCCTATATTTTTCTATCGCACATTATTTTTCTGAATATGGCATCCATGTACTTTTGTTCTTATTGATGTATAGTTGGAACATATTGAGAAAACATGGCCCCAGGAGCATAAAAATATTTTTATTCAAGCTCATGGTTTGAGAAATGTAGTGATTAGCTAAAACAACTAAAATATAGTGGAATGTTGTATGTACTATAAAATAACAGACAATAAGGCAGAAGATGTCATAATGTTCCGCATGATAAATAGACTATTTTATTAAGAGCCATTATAATTAAATTCTTTTTTCAGCTGATCAAATTTTAGACATTATTTTAACTATTTATGATTTTTTTATGTAAGCTGGTCTTTGATTGTAATAAATAAAATGATGATGATAAAATAACAGTATTATTTTTAAATTTCTCAATTTGATTTTAGCCAGTCCCCCTCTACGTCTACCTAAAGTTTTGTATGGGTTTTGTCACTGAAGAAGCTCAATATGTTTGTGTAATAAAACTTTTTTAAATCATCTTTTTCATGATTACAGAATATTACATAACCCCTGTCCCGTTTTTGGCATCCCAATGTCCGGTTTTTGTCTCAAGGTAATATGGTCAGCCTGCACATTGCATAATTTTTTTAAGTTTGCTTTTAAAATTGACACCAACGGAATGTTATTGTTCATGTATGGAATAATCTATCATTACTTTCTTTTCTTAGAATATTTTATTAAATTTAATATAGATAGGACAGCTATTTATCCTGGCTGGATTCAGATATTTCTGTAGTACCATGGAAACGTTTCAAAATAGCTCTCTCCTGTGCTGTTGCTATAAGATTTAGATGATGAAACAACATGCTTCCCTACAATGTGAACATTGCTTGTTCCCTCTCCTGGGAGAATGACATTTATATGGGGAAGAATTATGCCCTTTGCTTCACTGATGGTGTTCATCCATTCAGACATTATTGAAGTGGTGTGGGAAGAAACAATGGGGATGTGAAAGCCTGTGTGGTGTAACGGTTAGTGTACTGAAATAGGATCTGGAAGACCTGGGTTCAAATGTGAATACCTGCTGGATGAATCTTGCTGGGTGAGCTAGGTAGCAGATCAAACTGTACCATGCAAAAACTCTGGCACAGCTATTATATGGCTCTTTTTTAGGACCAGCTTCTTCTTGTTTTGTCCCCCTAGAGCAGGGGTGGGGAACATTTTTCCTGCAAAGGGCCATTTGAACATTTATAACATCATTCAGGGGCCATACCAGGTGTAGAGCTCCCGGCAGCGGGGGGAGAGGCTAGGGTTGCAAGGTCTCCAGCCACCACCTGGAGGTTGGCAACCCTAGGAGAGGCTATGCAGAGGAGGGTGGGAGGGAAGGAAGGAAGGAAGGAAAGAGAGGGAGGGAGCCTTCCCCCCCCCACACACACACGCACACACATGCCTTGCCGGCTTCCCCCCTCCCTCCACACACACACATGAACACATGAAGCTGCCTTATACTGAATCAGACCCTTGGCCCATCAAAGTCAGTATCGTTTACTCAGAGCGGCAGCAGCTCTCCAGGGTCTCAGGCAGAGGTCTTTCACATCACCTGCTTGCCTGGTACTGTTAACTGGAGATTCTGGGGATTGAACCTGGGACCTTCTGCATGCCAAGCAGAGGCTCTACCATCCGTCACCCCTGATGCTTTTTGAGCTCTGAGGCCTCCCCATCCAAATTTCTCCACTGGCTCCACAAAGGAAAGGTGGGTGGGGAAGAATCCCCCAATTCTCCATCATCTTTCAACCTGCACCCCACTTCCACTCCACTTCCCTTCCAGCCTCCAGAGCTCACATTTTCCGCTGCCTCTCGAACTCAGCTTTCTTCTCCTCCTCCTCCCGCTTCTGGTTGAGGCTGCTGTGCTTGCTGACGATGCAGCCGAAGATATCTATGCGGTCGGGGGGGGGGGCTTCCGCTCCCTTTCCCGCTCCTGGTGGGATGGGGCAATGTTGGACCACCACCTGGGGCGAGACTCCCGCCGCCGGCTGTGCTTCCCCTCCCGGGACTTGGAGCGCTTGCCCCCTCCCTCCACACACACACTCACTGGGCTGCGCTAGCAGCCCAGCGATTGGGGGAAGCCTTGTCGGCTTCCCCAACACACGCACGCACCAGCCCTGCGGTGGCAATGGCAGCGGCTTCCACGGGAGAGTCTGCGGGTCACACCAAATGACGTTGCGGGCATTAAACAGCCCATGGGCCGGACGTTCCCCACCCCTGCCCTAGAGTGAACTCAAACAAAATTCTTAAGAGCATTGCTACAGGTGCCTAAGTGTGTTTCTAACTCCATGTTGAGACTGGAGACTGGCCAAGTAAGAGCAGAGGCTAGGGTCATTTTACTGTCGATCTATTTATGGCTTAAATTGAACTTTAGACCCTGTGGACTTCTGCCATTGATAGAGGATAACTATCCATCAAGCTGGCTTAAGGCCGTTAGAAAGAAAGTAGAACATCTTGGTTTTTCCCCAGTGAATCTGAGTGCTTTAGGTTATGATAGAGCAAGACAAACAGTAAAACAAAGAATAAAAGACACTGAAAGGCAATTTGATCTAGCTAGAGCGACTTTTTTTAGGGCATAGACCAAAACCAAGTACATCCCTTACCCAGCAACATACCTTTCGATGTTAGAAGGAAATACTACTAGGAGAGCATTTATTATAGCTCAGTTTTCGGCTATGCCCTCTGCAGTATTAGAAGGAAAATTCAAAAAGGCTCCTTTCTCACAAAGGCTCTGTCTCTGCAACAGCGGTGAACCAGAAACACGGGAACATATCCTTCTTGAGTGCTGCTACTATAGGGAGGACAGGGAGAAGATTCTTGGCCCTCTTTTAAGAAAGAGCACTGGTTATCCTCAATTCGTTAGAGTTAACATCCTTCTTAAGGATGAATTTTCTCAGGTAACAAAGTTAGTGGTCAAGTTTTGTAGAATAGTATTTAATTTTAGGAAATCTAAATAGAAATGGAAAGCTGTAGAGTGGATTGATTGTTAAATTTTATATTGCTGACCAGTTTTTAAAGAGAGTAATATTTTGTATAGTGTTTTAACCAAAAGGTATCGTTTTATACTGTCAGTTTGGGTAAGGCAATGTACCTGCAAACATTTTCTGTTTGGTCTAAGGACCGTAAAATTGACACTCCTTGATTACCAGAATTCTCCAATAGCTTTGCATTGTATCAGTACTGTAAAATAAAGTTACACCCTTGGGAATACAAGCACTGTTAATTTACACATGGAAGAAATATACAAATGAATCTTTAGTCTCCAGATGAGGGCCCATTAATAAAAAAAAGAAGGGGGGAAGCTTGCTGGGTGACCATGAGCCGGTCACACTCACTCTGGCTTTTACCTCACAGGTGCTGTTGTGAGATGAAATGAGGAAGGGGTGCTGCCCTGAGTTCTTTAGAGGAAGGGTGGTATTAAAATGTACTAGATAGACAGACTTCTGCAATGTTATGACTCCGTTCTGACAGTAATGCAAGACAGAACTTCCGTAACTTTTTATAGTAAGGAGTATACAGTGTACTGTATGAAAAACTCACAACAGACTAAACTATATGAGATTTAGTCTTGCATCTATCAACCTTGTTAAAGGCTGCAACTTGTAAAACCATTGCTTGGTATGAAAGGCACATCCAGCTGTTCCTTGTTTCCTGTGGTGGGCAAGCCAGACACACTTCAGTCCAGAGATGGGGATATGAATGACAGAAGCTTGGCAGTGTTTGTGCATAAGCAGGGGCAAATCCAGGAGATTATTTGAGTATTATTGTCTGGCATCTGCAGAAACGTCTCAAAACTTCCACACATTAATAAAAAACTCTGCTTTGGTGGCAAATTGATTTGCTGGCTGGGTTTCCTTGGCTGTGCTGTGTGCTTTCAACTTTATGGCTTTGCCCAGTTTCATTTTTTCGCTTTCTGCATTTTGTGTTGTGGAGGAGAGTATGTTCGTAATTTTTATATTTGATTTTTAAAATTTTTACATTTGCTTTCCTAATTTGTCTATTTGTATGTTTTAAATTAATTAAAAATTATCAATATGTCTTAGATATTTGGACAATGAACAACAAAACATGTTTTTGATGGTCTTAATCTATTCCGATAATGACATGGGACTTATCCAGTTAATGAACTGGCTCTACGTCCTGTGTGTGTGAGTAATTTAGATTATTTTGGAAATTTTACTTTTAAATTTTATAAATGAATCACACAATAATTAATCCAAATGATCCTTTTCTTCTTCCCCCCATTTCTTTTTTTTTCAGGTTTTAAAGCTTAGGTCAGAAATGTTGTACTTTGTATTTTGAATCATTTAAGTTTATGAAGTGTATTTTAATAAGTTGTACCCCTGAGGAGGCCTTGTGGCCAAAACACATTTGGTTTTAATGGAATTTATTAGTATTTATTATTTGCAATGCATTAAAGTTTTGTTAATTTAACGTTTTGTAACACGTTAGTATTTATCTTGTTAGTAGGTTTTTTGAAGTTTCTTCTTCCCCTTTCTTTTTTGCTTTTGCTCCACATCATTGTCTTACATGAAGACCTGTGCTGGTGGGGGGGAGGGGGATTGTCCACTACTCTGTAATTGAGGAAAAGATAATATATGAAGGTGAATCAGACCATTAGTCTACTCAGACTGGCAGCAGCTCTCTAGGGTTTCAGGTTGAGGTCTTTCACATCATCTATTATCAAATTCTTTTTTTAAGTGGAGATGCCAGGGACTGAGTCTTCTGCATGCAAAGCAGATGCTCTAGCAATGAGCCACACACCCTCCCCAACACATGAGGGAAGCAACCATGAAGGAAAGGTAGGTTAAACTTTGGGAAAGGATGGAGTTGATAAGAAAGCCCCGGTACATTGCAGTTTTCCTGTTGAGCGACCGTGAAGACTGAATTACAAAGTTGCCTTGCACTGTCAGATCAGTGGTCTACCTAGCCCAGCATTGTCTGACAACAGCTTTCAAAGGTCTCAGGCTCAGAAGACCAAGAAGTCTTTCGCAGCGCCTGCCGCCATTGACACTTGCCAAGGACTGAACCTGAGCTTTGGCATGCAAAGAACTGAGCTGTGTTTCCTAAAGTGATGGCAGCTGCACTCTGGAAATGTTTACATCTCCTGCTTGTTTAATGAGGGACCTATCTTATGAAGTGGAGAAAGGTTAGAGCAGTACTGTGGGCATCAGTACAAGAAAAGAATAAAATATCTGAAGCAGAACTGGCTACAGGCCTACAATACTCTTTAATCAGCAGCCCCAGTTGAACACAGGGGTCAGGGCCTGTGGAAAACCAGTTCTTTCAAAGCAGTTAGTTTCAGGTGGGTACCCATGTTGGTCAAGGGAGCTTGGACTCTGGAAAGCTTATATCCTGGGAATCTTGTTGATCTTTAATGTGCTACTGGACTTGAATCTTGCTCTTAAAAGCCATTAAAGCACATTGCTTCCAAAGCAACAGAAACAGGTAGGTACTTTACTTTGTTTAAAATTTTGTTGCAATGTTATTTGCTATTTAATAATCACTGTGATTGTTGAAACATTTTCAAATAAAAATGACATTTCTGAATAGCTGCTCAGTTCTTCCTGACATATGTCTAGGACCTGTGTGTTTGTATACACATGTTCAATCATCTGCATTATGTTATGAATAACTTGCAGCTGCAGTCTAATATTAACTGCATAGTTTCATGGGTCTCTGTACACTTTAGGAAACATTCTAGGTAATTGCAGCACAAATAGCCAGTAGAGGGCACTCTGGCATTTGAAGATGGTTAACAAGCTCCAAAAGGGATGCATTTTCTTTTGGCAACTTAGCCCAGTAAACATCTAACAAAGGAGCAAGATTGCACTAAAAATTTCTGCTCTCCTCTGCTGTCCAATATAAAAAGTAAGCTAACTGAAACTGTTCCTTGCATTTTGCCAGCTGGTAATTAAGACCCAAGGAGACTGGGAAGTTCTAAATAGGTAATGTAATATTGCTTGTGGTGTGTAAGGGCCACTCACAATGTTACATTTTTAGCAGATACTTTACAAACCCATAATATGGTGCCTACTGTTGTTACTGGAGTAAAGGGTTCTTGTTGTTAATTGGGGATTCCTATATTGGCTAGTGTGAATTCAACATATTTAATATTTATTTTCTTTTAATGTCTGGTATTATCTGCCAGGTCCTGACTTACCAGGAGAAAGACAGGCTTGTAAATATTGTCATAAATATATACGTTTCTTTTATTGCTGGGTGCACTGCCCTTCACTGTGGTGCATTTGAATTACACGACAAAATAATTTGTTCGTGATATTTAATTTGAAAGAACAGAACTGTGTTCATTATTGAACAGTAAACTATTGCCTTTAACAATTACTGCAAGTAGTTACAAATTTGGTGGGGAAAGACACAAATAGAATGAACATTATATTACCTGACTGCTAAAGCCAAGTTGTATTACCCTGTTAATTATATGATAAACTTTATTATACAATTACAGCTCTGGGGTTGCCAGCCCTCTGCTGGCAACTCCCGGAGTATTGCAGGGTCAGGGAACGTGGAAAACCAGCATCATATGATCCCATGACATCACTTCTGGTTGTGTGCCTGAAAGTGACATCACAGTATCAGCAATGCTCTAGGAATTTCCCAAATATTTATGGGAAGAACCGTAGATATTTGGGCAATAAACTCCTAGAGAATCTTGTGATAGTGTGATGTCACTTCCAGGTACACAACTGGAAGTGATGTCATGCTATTACATAAGGCTGATTTCCTCCCATTTTTGCTCCCACTACTTCACTGAGTGGTCTAATAGTGACATAGTTTGGGAGGCTGAAGAGAATGAAATTGCTCTTTCTGCCTCTTCCATTAGTGCAGCCCTAAATGGAAGAGGCAAAGACATGTGATTTTGTCCCTTTCCCTCTCCTTACTTCAGCCTCCCTTCCTGCATGGTTGTTAGCCCAGGTGGGTCCCACAAACCCAGGAATAAACTTACCTTGGATTGGAAAAGACTGTTATGGGAAGGAGAACATGGAAAAGGTCCACAGTCTTTGCATCTTCAGATCTCTGGACTCACCCACTCTGTGTCTCATAATATTTTGAATAAATCAAGAAAAAATGTGTTCTAGTTTTGTCAGTCATTGTGATCACTGATTGAGATCAGGCAGATCTTTAGAATCACCTATTTAAGTAGGCATTTTCACCAATGTGACACGGTAGCTTCCATCTTAGTTGCTGAGACCATCTGTTGCAAAGAAACATCAAATATTCTATTGGTGTAGCTGCTAGCACTGCCTTGTATTAAAGTGCTGGGGGGTAGTGTGTGGTGCATGAGAAACTGTGGTTTGTGTAGCCCACTCTAAACCATCCTACACTGTCCTGTTTGGTGGAGTCCCTGTTCTAGAATAAGCTTAGCATAATGATTAATCCAGCCTTGTTATAATGTTCAGTGTAGCTTCATTGTTACAGTCAGAAATGCATTTGCTTAGATTCCTTTACTCTTACCATAAAAATGCAGATGCTCATCTTCCGAAGAGATTATAAAAAATGATGTTTTCTGAATTTTCAATGCTCAAGCTATTCATCATTTTTAAAGTATCCGCTTGTCCCTGGCCATAAGGAAACTTGTGTTTTCCATTTCTATAAATACCTGTAGAAAGAGTGCTCTGACACTACTTGGCATAACTACAGTTTGTCTTTCATCACAGGTTAACAAAATTTACATACCTTTCATCTCAAGGCTTTCCAAGATTAGCAAACATTAGATCTAGCTCACTCTGAGAAAGAACTGTCTTGATTCCATGAACTTAGTTGTATGAGTCACAGGAACATTTAAGATGTATGTAAGCATTTTGGGGGAAAAAATTAAAATCCAAAATCTAGGTTAAATTGATTGAAAAGTTGTAGTTGTTGTTAAATAACTAGGATTACAGCATGGGGGGTTCTCCTTCTAATTCTTACCACGTTTGTCATTTGTGACAAAATTTGTGCAGAAAATGTCTGTAGAATGTCAAACAAGAGTTGGTACCAATGGCTACATCCAGTCCAGGACTATGAAGGATTTATATCTCTAGGGTTTGAAGCATAGGGTTACCAGTTTCAAGGTGGAGTCTTGAGTTCTCCCAGAATTACATTTAAGCTCCAATCTACAGCAATCAGTTAGAAAAACAGAGGTGGAAGGGTAATCTAGTCCAACCCCTTCCACAACGCATGAAATTCACAACTACCAACTCCCCCCACTCCTCCAGAGACCCCTGCTGTATGCTCAGAGGAAGGCAAAACATCTCCAGGATCCCTGGCCAATCTAGCCTGGAGGAAAACTCCTTCCTGTTCCCAAAGTGGCATTACCCTGAGAATGTAAGAAATGTCCACGAGAGCCAAGCACTGACTCATCCCTCCCTGCCCTCCCTGGAGGAAATGGCATCACTTCTCCGCTATGTTCCCTCCCCTCCTTGAACTCTGCCCTCCTTAGAAGCCACTCCAAATCTCTAAGAATTTCCCAAAATGGGAAATTGCAACCTACTGATACATGAGCATATGAAGATTTGCCTCCTTCTTCAAAATATCCCTCTGTACGCCATCTCTCACCTTCCCTTGCACAATATGCAACATTAAAGACATCATGGTTTAGGAAGTCTTCTGTTTAATTCTAAGTTGTAGTGATATCTGAATGTAGGCCTTCACAAATTGAGTGTTCCTTCCCAGTAATAAGGATTCTAAACTAGGATTAAATTATGATCTAGACTCTTGAGTTGTGGGGAATACAAACTCCAGTTGTTGAAGTGCTTGCACTCAGATATCACAACAACCTGGAGTTTGGTTGAACCAGGAACTCTTTGATCCTGGAACCATGGATAAGAGGAACAGGAACAAAGCACATAATTCCAAGATGAACCAGGTTAATACTTGTCGTTAACAAACTCTGCTTTTTAAAAATATCTGGATACAGCCAATGTCAGGTCCCTCTCTCTAAGCCCTCATGAGACTATAGATTTCAGAATGCCTAGTTTCTGATCCCAGAATGCCAAACTATTCATTACATTCTCTTTGTGTCCTCCCTGAGCCCACCACAAAGACTTCCCATCAGACATGTGCCATGCGTTCAGTGCTTAGAACAATTCCAGACAAGCAAAGGCCTAATTAGGATAAGAACTGCAACACACATGGAGAATGGGATGAAACCCCCTTGAACTATTTTCCTAATCTGAAATTACCTCACTAAATCTCATCAACAAAAGAACTTCATTCAGAAAATCAGGATGGACACAAATAATCTCATCAAGTTGCTAGCCAAGCCCTCTGACTCACCCTGGCACATAATTTCCCAGACCTCGCCTTCATCTCCAACCCTGTAGCTAATGATCTGGGCTACTTAGCCAACAGTACCTAGGTATTGTTTCTGATCTACCTCATCTCCTGTTCTATTCTCCTTCCTACTCCTAATCCAATCTAGAGCAATCAAACATTTTGTCCAGACATTGCCAGGCGCAGTAAGACCAAGGCTCCAACTCCTCTCCTAGGTATAAATATATCTCATTCAGTACTAAAACTGTTTAAAAGGTTATCCCTCATCTCCTATATGGAGTTGAAGTGTGGGGTTGGAATGAGGACATTCTATCTAGTCTGGAAGTAATCCAAAATCAATTCCTCAGGCGCATTTTAGCTCTGCCTAAGGGGTCTCCAGCTGCCTTGATGAGAGCAGAAACAGGTCTTCCTTCTCTCAGGGCCCGGGCACACTTCATGGTTTTAAAACACTGGAAGAGAAACAAAGTCTTTAGATTTAATTTGCTTAACTACCAATCTTTTATTTTTTTTGTTATCTAAAGACCCGAAGCTCCAGCATTCTTTCATGTTATTCCATCCCTGATGATTTACTAGGAATTTCAGCAGATAACCACCAGTTTAGAGACTGGGTATTTAAAGCTGATGCACTGATCAATTGATCATTAATTTTAAAATCAAAAGCAGCAGCGTGGTACAAATAAATTAAAAATGACCACTTTAGAACTCCCTATTTAGCCAACATCACAAATTACAATCTTAGAGTGTCCTTTACATCATTACGCTTCCAATCTATGCCAACAGCTATGTTGGTGGGGAGTTACTCTCAAACACCAAGGGATCAGTGTGTTTGTATTTGTGGATCCTCAACTCTGGAGGACTTGACTCATTACATCCTATTTTGCCCATTGTATGCAGGCCCCGGGGCTAAATTTTTGACAGGAATATTATCCGGTATTAATACACATTTGGATGCAGAGAAAATTATATTTCTGTTATCAGATATTGATGCATATGCATCATATAGAGCCTCTTTGTTTGCTCTTGCAGCAAATAAAATAAGGTCTAACGTGGTGTCAGAATAAGCAGCTACTTTTCTTTTAAGTTGAAATGTTTTAGTATATCTAATTATTTAATATTTTACTTGCTAATCTATTGTATTTGTATTTTATTCATTTGTTTTAGCAAATTGTGATGGCCAATGGCTATATACAATAAAATTTTCATTCATTTATAAATATATCTCACAAAAGTGGGAACAGATCATTTATAAATATATCTCATTTGTCATAGCAAATTGCTCGCGTTTTCCCTTGGATCCAAAACGTGAGCTCTGCACTTGCGTGTGCAGTTCTTCTTCTCTTTCCCTTCTTGCAGCTGCCATTTTGGACCTCGCTCCTCTGAAAGGTAATTTCCCCCGGGAACCTCTAATCCACCCCCTCATACCTTTATTTTTCTAGTTCTTATATGCATCAGGTTTTGTGTGTGTTTTTCTGTGTGTGAGTATTTAAAAAGTTATTTTTACAATAAAAACCAATTAATTGTCAAAACAAATCTCTTTATTAAGAGTTTTCCATTGGGATTTGACCTCTGTATGCAGCATGGTTACCCCTGCCTCTTGCAAAATATAGTCTCCCCAGCTAATTCCCCAAGCAAAAAGGAGAGTGACTAATTAGGGTAACAAGAGTATCCTGAGATTTCTTTGGGACGAACCATTAAGGATACAAAACTGGCATGTATGCTGGAGAGACAGAAGCTCCAGAAATAGCAGAGAAGCAGTGAGGCATGGTCGCAGCAAATCTGCTGGTTTAAAGCTCTCTTTTGGCAAAGTTCTAACTAGGTGGCTGTTGTCAAGTCTTATGGGAATAATACCAACCAACTATATGAGATTGTTACAAGGATCTACTGAACTGCATTCTAAAGCTTAGTATGGATGCTAAATATTATTATGGTTCCATGTAATCTGAAGCCTAGAAGTACTCTGCTGGGGTTGTCTGGGGGATGAGACTTGACTCTGACAGCCTGGCAGCTCCTCCAAGCCAGCGCCAGGGATAGCGAGCTGCCAAGCAGCAGCTGCAGCATTGAGGGACACTAGAGCCACTTGTGAAGGGCAGGGCTGCATTCCCAAATTCCCAATCTGGGAATACTGCCTGACCTCCAATGAGAAAGAAGGCTGTGCCAGGAGGCCAGGGAGTTCAGTGAGGCATGTGTGAGATGCAATGGTCCTATTGAGACAGCCAGGGAGGATGCCCAAGTAGGACACTCTTCTGCTGGCTCCTTATGGCAAGGAGCAGGAGGTGAGGAAGAAGTAGGAGACTGTGTACCCCTTCCACTCCCATTCCAGAGAGACCTTTGGGGAAGGGCACCTGCAGCATTTATCGGAGGAGGAGTACTAGGTACAGTAAACTCTCACCTGGGCGAGTACATTTATTTAGGGAACCAATATGCCACCTCTTTTGAGTCCTGCTTGAAGGCAGTTACAGGTAAAAACAACAGCATAAAATCATAAAAACATCACAGAATGTATAAAAACAAGGTATTAGAAGCAAGCCAGTGCCATAAAAACAGCACAAAACTACCACTGAGCACCATAAAAATGAATAAAATAGATCTCAGGCTAGAAGCATACTATAAGATGGTTAAAAAGATAAAAGCTGTTAGTTACAAACCTGGGTAAAAATAAATATTTTGGCCTGGTGCCTTACAGTCAATATGGTAGTGCCAGGTTAGTCCAAAGGAGGAGGACATTCTAAAGGCTGGGTGCCACCACTGAAAATGCCCTGTCTCTAGTTGCCACTTGCCTCACCTCAATTTCAGTTCTGGTTTTTCTAAAGTGCATGCTTTTCATTATGCCAGAAATTCAGGGAAAAGGTTGTTTTTAAAATTTATTTTCCTGCACAATTTTGGAACCCCAAAAGCGTGACCTTTGAAAAAACTCTTACTAGCAAGTAAAACAAAATTTGGATGTAATCCCCTCGCTGCCCAGGACAAAAGTGGGAATAGATCAAGCTAGGCCAAGGGAAAGACAAGACCCAACTAACATCTTATAATCTGGCCTCTGGAGGCCAGGTTTACATACTCCCTATAGTCCTTTTTCAAAATAGAAAGGGAGGTATTTTTAACATTTTATGCCACTTTTCTACCCAATTAGGGTCCACAAGGTGGCTAACATAAAAATATAAAAACATTTAAACAATTAAGGTACAGTTAAAAATACAAAATTAAATTAAAAACACAGACAATGCACACAAGAAGGAGGGCCAGTAGCTGTTATTGGGGGTATGCCAGGCGAAACAAAAAAGTCTTCACCTGCTGGTGAAAGACACTGATAGAGGGAGACAAATGAATCTCCCTGGGGAGGGAGTTCCAAAGTTTTGGTACCATAACAGAGAAGGGCCTTTCTCAGGTCACTACCCATCTAGCCTCAGATGGTGAAGGCAAGTGAAGCAGGGCCTCTGAGGATGACTGGAGGGAGTGGTTAGGTTCATATGGGATAAGTCAGTCCTTATGGTATGTTGGTCCCAGGCCATACAGGATTTTAAAGGTCAATACCAGCACCTTGACTTGAACTCTGAAGAAAACTGGAAGCCAGGGGTTACTGGGCTGACTGTTGGCAGATCTTCACGGCTACAATGCAGGCTTTTCTGTGGGCAGCAGAGCCTGCCCCACCCCCTGGCAGCCAGAGAACTCTGAGATGGCTGGTGAGCTCCTGTACCTGTGATGGAGAAGGAGAACTATTAATAGGTAGAGATGTGAACTCAGTCATGGATAGCATCCAGGATAGGACAGGTAGAAATCACAATTGAAAGAAAACCTTGACTGCCTTTCAGCAGCAGCAGCAGCAGCAGGAGGAGGAGGAGAAGAAGAAGAAGGAGAAGAAGAAGAAGAAGAAAAAGATATGGAGGAAGGTCCTCCAGTGAAAGTAACTGCAGCTTAAAGGGGGTGTAAATTTAGTTTGGGAAAATGGGGCAAGAAAAGCAGTAGAAGAAGAAGAAAAAGAAGAGTTGGTTTTTATATGCCGACTTTCTCTACCACTTAAGGAAGAATCAAACCAGCTTAAAATTGCCTTCCCTTCCCCTTCCCACAACAGACACATGGTAAGGTAGGTGAGGCTGAGAGAGCTCTAAGAGAGCTGTGACTAGTCTAAGGTCACCCAGCTGGCTTCGTGTGTAGGAGTGGGGAAACAAATCCAGTTCCCCAGATTAGCCTCCGCTGTTCATGTGGAGGAGTGGGGAATCAAACCCTGCTCTCCAGATCAGAGTCCACTGCTCCAAACCACTGCTCTTAACCACTATAGGGCTGTTGATTCGGTTCAGGCCGAACCGAACTCAAAAAAGGTGGGAAACAGGGGAGCCGAATTTGCCGACTTTGGGGGTTCGGCGAATAAATTCGGCAGATTCGGGGGGGGCTGCGCCTTCACGGGGCTTCCATGAAGGCCCGGGGAGGGGGCCCTTTAAACAGGTCTGCGCCTCCCAGCTGGGAGGCGCAGATCTGTTTAAAGGGCCCCTTGCTTGACAGCCCCCTGCCAGCCTTCCCGGGAGTCCCGGCAAGGCTGGGGGGGTCTTTAAACTCCCGGGAAGGCTGGCAGGGGGTTGTCAAGCGCCTCTGCGCGCTCTGCGCAGAGAGCACAGAGGGGTTTGACAACCCCCCCGCCAGCCTTCCCGGGAGTCCCGGCAAGGCTGGGGGGGTCTTTAAACCCCTCTGCGCTCTCTGCGCAGAGGGCGCAGAGGCGCTTGACAACCCCCTGCCAGCCTTCCCGGGAGTCAAGCGCCTCTGCGCCCTTTGCGCAGAGAGCACAGAGGGGTTTAAAGACCCCCCCAGACTTGCCGGGACTCTCGGGAAGGCTGGCGGGGGGTTGTCAAGCGCCTCTGCGCCCTCTGCGCAGAGAGCGCAGAGGAGTTTAAACCCCCCCAGCCTTGCCGGGAGTCTCGGCAAGGCTGGGGGGGTCTTTAAACCCCTCTGCGCTCTCTGCGCAGAGGGGCTTGACAGCCCCCCGCCAGCCTTCCTGGGAGTCCTGGCAAGGCGGGCGGGGGTCCTTAAACCCCTCTGTGCTGCCTGCACAGACAGCGCAGAGGGGCTTGTTGGGGGCCCCTTTAAACAGATCTGCGCCTCCCAGTTGGGAGGGGCAGATCTGTTTAAAGGGCCCCCCCTCGCGCCTTCAGGGAATCCCCCTGAAGGCGCGCGGGGGGCCGAATTTTCCCCTGAACTCCTGATCCCCCCCGAATTTTGGGGATCCGAAGCGGGGGAGTTCAGACTTCGGCATGGCCCAAATAAAAACGGGCCGAATTTGGCCAAATCTGAATTCTACCGAATTTTTTTTTTCATCAGCCCTAAACCACTACACCATGCTGACTCTCATGGCTTTTCCCATGCAAATACAGGCTTCATACATGAGAACCAGGATCCTGGAAAATCCATACCTGCATGTATGGAAGCTATATTGGTTGCATTGTAGGGAATGCACACTCCCAATATACTGACTGGCTGTTAGTTCATGTGGACATAATATCAGAAGAGGGATATAGTTTTTTGTTAATTAGCTCCATTGCATAATAATATAAAGACGCACCAGATCCTCTGCTAACTATATGAATGGGACAGTATTCTCTGATGTTAATTGTCAAAGCTTTCTTTTACACTTGAAATTCAGTAGTGGCCTCAGAAATGTTTCCTCTGGAAAACTTTCTCTTTCAGAGCTGTCAAGACTTAGAAAGGGGGAAACACTACAATAAAATACTCTGACATGGTTAACAGCATTGGCCAACTGATATTTTCTGGCATGCCAAAGGTGTGGTTCCTTCACAGAGGAGGGACCTGAAAGCTCAGGAAGTGACTCTGGCAGGAAGTTAGGGTGTGTCTTCCTGCCTCTGGGGAAAAAAGACAGCTTTTCTGCCGTGTTTGCCAGCATCAGCCTGGGAGTTGTCTCTGTGCAGGCTGATTTTTTTTTTTGACACATTTGTAATTCTCAATTCTCAAAATGTCATAGTATACCTGAACCTTAATACTAGGATACAGCATTAGAAAATTGTTCTGTTAAGGGAGCAACTTTTCCATTCTATGTTCCTTTTGAAGCCTGAAACTTACTAGCTGTTAATCTTCATCTTTCTCAGTGTTTGAGTATATATGAAGAGTAAAAAGGTGGACTCGCTTTGCTGGAGGAAAATGTATTTTGTCATTCATCCCACTGCTTATAAAATGCACAACAAAAGGGGCTTTCAAATAATCTGAATGAACTGCTATATTCCTATGAGCAATCACTTGCATTTCTTTCTCACCATTGCTGTGCTGTTTGCACTGAAGGGCAGTTTCATGTATACACAACTGGGAGGCATCTCATGTACCACTCCCACCCTGTTCCTTCTTTCCCTTTCCTGAAAGCCCCCATATCCTCTCACTCCTTCCTGCTTCTTTCTCTCCTTCCCACCCAACACCCAACCTACATTTATCTGCCCCTCTGTCTTCAGCTTTCCCTCTTCTCTCCCCAGCAGCCTCTACCTAGGAAAACTGTGGCCCAGTTGTGCGGTACCGGCTACTGGGCAAGAACCACTTGCCCGATAGGGAAACTTCAAGAACGTGTGTGTGTGTGGGGGGGGGGGGTGCCTCACTTTTCTCTGTATCCTGGCAACCCCCATCTGCTTCCCCCTTTCTCTACCTCCTTCTCTCCTTCTCAGCCATTCATCAACCTACCTTTTATCTGCCTCCCATCTTCAGCTATAATAATTACTTTATTTATTTATACCTCACCTTTCTCCACAGTAGGGACCAGAGCAGCTACATTATTCTCTTCTCCTCCTTTCCCCCCTCACAGCAACCCTGTTAGGTAGGCTAGGATGAACGTATATAACTGGCCCCAAATCAGCCAGTGCACTTCCATAGCCAGATGGAGATTTGAACCTGGGGCCCCTAGACAGTACTCTGAACATCTAACCATTACATCACACCAGCTTTCATAGGGTGGCTGCTGTTGAACAGCAGCAAGCAGCTAGGCCTAGTTGATTCATGAAAGTTGGGTGGTATCAAGTCATGCAGGCCTGGAGATCTCCCAGAATTACAACTGAATTCCAGACAACAGAGATTTGTCCCCCTGGAGAAAATGGCTGCTCTATGGCATTATACTTGGCTTAAGGCACCCCCCTCCCCAAACCCTGCCTTCCTCAGACTCCAACACAAACCTCCAGGAATTTTCCAACCTGGAGCTTGGAGCCCTAGCCAGTACTGGCCCCATGAGTTCTCCCTCAAAGGCTAAAATTGGCCTGGAAAGGGCCCTGCCCCCTACCCCCCTCTCTTTTACTGACAGAACCAAGCCTGGAAGCTGTAGTTGCTTAGTAACAGCCACTGAGGGAATCCATTAGTTTATTATTTTCAGGGGTTTTAAACGCCCTCCCTCCAATGTCTTTTTTTTTTTTTTTTAAGATTTCATATTTGTCTGCAAACCCGGGGCCCATTTCAGGGCTGATCGTCTGCACCTATATAGGAACTATCCTGATCCTTGTGCATTTCTTCTGGCCATTTTGAATTTAATTTAATTTGTAAAATAGCATTGGATGAGGTCAAGACCATAAAAAGAGAAAGATATGGGGGAGGGAATGGTAACTCCTCTAGAAAACCCCTAACCTATTTGTACACCAACCTAGACTACTTCTCTCATTTTACTGCCAGACTCACAGCTCTGATTTCCTGGTGTCAGATCTTTGGGCAGGGGCGGCTGAGCACAAAGCAGATACCTGCAGATATATGTTGCCGTTTGAACAAACTCTCCCTGAAGAATCTCAGTTATAAAGAAGAGCTGTTAATTTTTCCCTGCTTTTATTACCAGGGCATACCTCCTGAAATCACTGAGAAGACTTTTTAAAAAAATAACGTTTGAAAATAATGCTGTACAAGATTATTGTAACAGAGTCTCTCACAGCCACCCAAGTCCCACTGTTGTGGCAGTACAAACAAAAGACATAATGCCTTCTGTTCAGAAGCTCTCACATTTGGCTGGTGCTTTCAAAGATCACAGAATTGCATGTTTTAGATTGGGGTGGTGGAAGCTGCTGGAGAGGCTTCAATAAGTTTTTTTTTTAATCTACATTTGGCAATGATAATTGTGTAGCAGATGGACAGGTTGAACTGCTTTTGCGGTCAAGCATGAGCAGAGTGTGATTCTAACATAAAGCTATGTTAACTTTATGGTGATTTTCAGGCCTTGGGTTGCCAAGTTGGGACATTCTTGGAGATTTGGGAGCAGAGCCTGGGGAGGGTAGAATTTGGGAAGGGGAGGAGCTCAGCAGGGATGTGGTGACATGGAGCCCCCTCTCCAAAGCTGCCATTTTTTCCAGGGCAACTGATCTCTGTAGTCTGGAGATCATTTATAAATCTCGTAGAACTCCAGCCCCACCTAGGGCTACTAACCCCAGGCTTTATCCTGGCCTGCAGTCTTTCTTGGTACTAGGGATGCCATAGACCCACTGGGGGTGGGTGACCTCCCGTCCCCAGCTCTCATTGCCAGCCACCACTCTTGCTAGGGCTGTCAATTCTGGCTTGGGAAGTTCCTGGAGATTTGGGGGGGGGGTGCATGGAGAAGGCGGAGTTTGCAAAGAGGACAGATCTCAGTACAGATGTGATGCCATAGAGTCTACTCTCTGAAGCTACAGTTTCTGCCAAAGAACTGCTCTCCGCCATATGGAGGTAAGTTTTAATTCTGGGAGAACTCCAGGCCCCACCTGGAGGCTGGCAACTCTGACTCCTGCAGCTAGCAGGAGAAATGTTTTTTTTAAAAAACTCACTGTCAGTGCAACAGCATTACATCACTTTCAGGGAAAACCCAGAAATGATGTCAACTCTGATGTAGGAATCACTGAAAACTATGGGTTTACCACAAAACTCTGTGGTCTTACCCAAAAGTGACCTAATGCCATGCGCCAACAGTGTCCCCCATGTTCCCACCCTTCTCAGCCTCCTGCCAGTTGCCAGCTGCTGGCTGGCAATCCTACTGGGTACATAATTTTCCTGCCTCTATTTCAAGCAGGAAGTGGGTGTTTGGGAATGCCAGGCTGCTGCCAGGGCTCGTATGAGGGGACAGGGGAGACAGGTGTGGACTTTCAAGTTGGAGGAGCTGGATTCCCACCTCTGCTCACCTGTCATTGCATGATCACCCTTTTACATTGAGTTTCTGGATATTGGGTACCTGCTAAGGATCTGAAATAAGACACATTTGCCACATAGATAGGGCTTTGGTGTCCCCTGCTTTATGTAGTGCTGGGAAGGATTGTGATTGGATACAGGGGGTTTGGCCACCACTGGGGAGAGGGTGATTGGTTGAGGCTGTGGTCAGCATCCTGTGCTCTGCCAGGGCTGTTGTACGGGCACCTATGGGCTACAGCATGGTTTTTGATGGCATAACTTTCTACCAGTTTGGAGGGGTGGTGGTTCCTGGGCTGGGGTAGCTTAGGGAGCTGACTAACACCAGCTACACCCATGGGTCTGCTCCTTTTCCCACTGGTGCAGCAGCTTGTGCCAGCGTTAATCTGTGACATTGTCACACCAGTGCCCAGCCAAGGCACAGCACACCATGGTTCTCCGATGGTGCATCTTGGTGATACACTAGCGTATCTCAGAGATAAGCAGGCGCAGCACCTCATTGGTCCCCTGTGCACATTCAGAAAAATACAGCCCATCTTGCTCTTCTCCACTTACTGTTTTTGCATATCAAATAGTTAGTACTGGGAATTTCTCCACACAGTGCAAATTTCATATCCTATAAAAATACAATACAGGAGATAAGAGATGGATGAAACAAGCTACAGAAACAAAGGTGGCCAACAACACAGGGGGTAATGTGGATTTCAGAACACAATTCCTGTAATTCTTTAGAGTTAATGTTTAATACTCATTGATCTTGATTCATTAACTGTTGGAGACTCCACAAGGATTCTGCAGATTTTAACTCCTATCTTTGTCTCTTGCTGAACAATACTTTCCCCAAGAGTTATATAAAGTTCTTTTTTAACAAGGTAGTTGTAAACCAGGTGTATCCAGAGCTGCTAAATCTTACTTATGGAAAATCTGAATTTTAATTCTATCTATTGTCTTATATAAAAACAAACAGTTGTAAAATTAAAAGATACATGTCATAATATTGCCATATCGCTTAACCTTTTGGATAATATGGGAATTAAAATGGAAAACAAAGGCACCCTTTTCTTTCTTTCTCTCTTTCACTCATTTCACCACCACCATCACCCCCCGGCACAGGAGAGTGATGAGAAAAGACCTGTGGTACAGTTTCATATCACTGATTATCACAACCATATGGTCAGGGCTTATCATGTAGATCTTTCCATTCAAAGTGCCTATTGAGTGGGAAAAACATCATGCAGCTATTCCTGCAGTTATGGTTGTAATATTCACACATAAACCCAAGCAGTGAGTGTAGGATCAGAGCATGGGAAAGCATGTCCCTCACTGCTCCGTGGGACTAAATTAATCATTGGTTGTTTCTGCACATAAGATACAAATTAAATTTGAGTCAGACTATTAAAACCAACCTGTGATATTTATTATTGCTGAACAGAAACAGCAGAGAGTCATTTGTAATATGAATGAAAATTCTGGTATGAAAAATTACCAAGTAACTTATAATGCACTCTTAAGAAGACTTTCCTTGAATTAAGCCCCACTGAATAGACCTGAGTAGGATTGCTAGGC
Organism: Euleptes europaea; assembly: GCF_029931775.1. NCBI lineage: Eukaryota > Metazoa > Chordata > Lepidosauria > Squamata > Sphaerodactylidae > Euleptes > Euleptes europaea. The sequence continues at coordinate 37,844,139 of NC_079315.1, read as the reverse complement.
AACAACGCTTTAAGCCTCCTGTATGCAAACACCGAGTTACCTTCCTGGGATTTTAGCTAAAATGCCAGTTTATCATCTCTTTCTCATTCCCAGCCTTTTGCAAATTGTATTCTCCACATCCAACTTGACCATACAACTGAGTTTCCCGTTCTTTAAAACCATTAGTTTCTGTGCTTATTATGATTATCTAAATACCTTCGTGGTGCACCCCATACTGTGTGCAAGGAGGCTGCCAGCTGCTCAAGTTTACAGTCTGTTTAGTCTGCTTCATAGCTCTTCTTACTGGCAAGATATGACCACAAGGCATGCACCAACATGTTTTCTTTTCTCACAGAATGGTGATTACATATTACATGGTATCTGGAAAATAGATGGATTGAAACATATATTGGATGTAACTTTATGCAGTCACAGGAACCTTGAGAAAAGCTTTTGTTCGTCCAGCCTCTTTGTCAGCTTCACTATTGTGAAGTCCTAAACATAAGTTGTGAAAGAAGGTCCATTTAGATCAGGGGTGGGGAACCTTTTTCCTGCCAAGGGCCATTTGCATATTTATAACATAATTCGGGGGCAATACCAGACATAGATCTCCCCGCGGTGGGGGGGGGGAGAGGCTAGGGTTGCCAATTTCCTCTTCACCATGAATGGGAGGTTTTTTGGGTGGCGCCTGAGGAGGGCGGGGTTTGGGGAGGGACTTCAGTGCCATAGAGTCCAATTGCCAAAGCGGCCATTTTCTCCAGGGGAACTGATCTGTATTGGCTGGAGATCACTTGTAATAGCAGGAGATCTCCAGCTAGTACCTAACTTGAAGTTTTTGACTAACTTCAGCTGTGCAATCCAAGTATTTTTATAATTAGTACCTGGAGATTGGCAACCCTAGTTCCTTACTGTTTTCTCTCTACATATCAAGACAAATGGAAAGGTGTTTGGAGGGTGGCTTGTGGGCAGTTCAAAGGTGGAATAGGACTGCACGCCCCTCCACCCGAGAGTGCCGGAGTAGCCGCCGGAGGGAGAGAGGGAGGGAGGGAGAGAGGGAGGGAGGGAGAGAGAGAGAGAAAGAAATGGAGCGAGGGAGAAAAAGAAAGAAAAGAAGGGAAAGAAAAGGACGGAGGAAGACAGAAAGAGGCTGGGAGGGGGCAGCTGTCAGCGGGGCAGGACGCCGAGCCTCCGCGGGAAGGGAAGGGTCTCCCGGCGCCCCGTGCGCTGCGGGCTGTTCTGCCCATGTGCACCCCCACTTCTCTGCTGAGGGGGGAGGAGGCGGGGGGGCGTGTGTGTGTTTGGAAAAAGTGGGAAGGCTTTTCTGTCTCTGGCTATTCATGCACGGGAGGTTTTGCCTTGGATTTGCTGCTCTCTAGATGCATGTTTTCCCCATCCGGATTCTCAAAACTCTGCATGGGGACTTATTGATGAGTTTTGAGAATTTGGATGGGGAAAACATGCATCTAGAGAGCAGCAAATCCAAGGTAAAACCTCCCGTGCATGAATGGCCAAAGACAGAAAAGCCTTCCCACTTTTTCCAAACACACACACGCCCCCGGCTCCTCCCCCCTCAGCAGAGAAGTGGGGGTACACATGGGCAGAACAGCCCACAGCGCATGGGGCGCCGGGAGACCCTTCCCGCGGAGGCTCTTCGTCCTGCCCCGCTGATAGCTGCCCCATCCCAGCCGGGCCCACCGCCAGCGGGGGAGGGGAGGGGAGGGTGGTGCCCCAGAACCTCTGCCCGCCCGACTTCGTGCCCCATGGCTCGCCAGCCACCAGCCCTACCGCCGCGCCCTTCGCCTGTGGGTTGGGCTGGGCCCCGCCGCCTCCCACGTGCCTGGAGCAAGCAGCAGGAGGAGGATCCCCCGCCCGGCTGGGCCTTGCCGCCACCTCCTCCACCCACCCCTTTCAGAGGAGGCCCGTCTGGTGCGGAGGGAAGGAGGGAGGGAGCCCAGCCCAGCGTCTCTCTCTGCCTGCCTGCCTTGCCCAGGCCCCTAAGCCCCTCGCCCAGGGGGGGATCTCCCACCGGCCAGCCAGCCCTAAGGGGGGGCTCCTTCCTACCCACTTGCGAGGGGGGATGTGGCAATGGGGCACAGCTTCAGGCTTGTGAGAGGCGAGCGGGGTGGGGCAGAGCCTCCTTTCCGCCCACCCGCCAGCCATGCCCCTCTGCTCGCACAGGCCCAGAGGGCGCCAGAGAAGCTGCCGGCCATGCCGAGTGCAGGCGCTTGGCTTCTGTTCCCCACTCGCCCCGCCATCTGCACATGCTCCAGTGGTGGCAATGGCGGCGGCTTCTGCAGGAGAGTCCGCGGGCCGCTGCCAATGATGTTGCGGGCCGTATACGGCCCGCGGGCCAGAGGTTCCCCATCCCTGATTTAGATAAACAAGGCTGGTGGAATAATGTTATGGTCCCTTGGACATAAGGTGTGTCTGTGGCCCTGAATGCTGGCTTTCTTTTCTTCCCAGTCACAGCTCCTTCATTCATACCTCTTCCCAATAGGAAACGGCAGACTGCCCCATAGGCCAGCACCATCACAGGACCTCTAGGACAATCTCCCATTGCCTGGTGGTTGAAATGTCTGGAGAAGGAAGCAGATTGCATAATTCTCTTGCACTCTGCTTCCTCTGTTTTCACCAGAAACTAATTTGGCTAATTGTTTGCAGTTTGCTGTTATCACTTCATTAGAGCTAAACTGTAATACCAGCCCTGCACACAAAGATGACAGAAGACCTTTTCATATGTTCCAAAAAATGCTCAAAAAATGCTCGAGGAAACATAAACTCTCGGGTAAGTACAGAAACGAAAACCTCTGGGCACATAAACCATGGATTCCAATGTTTTTACACTAATGCACAGAGTATGGGAAACAAGCAGGAAGAACTCGAAGCCCTAATAGAGGAAGGGGATTTTGACCTAATAAGCATTACTGAAACTTGGTGGGATGTCACTCATGATTGGAATATTAAGATTGAGGGGTACAACTTGTTTAAAAGGAATAGACAGAGAAGGAAGGGGGGAGGAGTAGCATTATATGTCAAAGATGTGTATACTTGTGAAGAAATACATGAATCTGAGCATGGAAGTCCAGTCGAGAGTCTATGGGTAAAAATAAAAGGAATAAGAAATAATAGTGATATTATGGTGGGGGTCTGCTATCGACCACCAAACCAGGCAGAGGACTTGGATGAGACACTCCTAGACCAGATTACAAAATTCTCAAAGAAATGGGATTAATGGCAACCTGGAAAAGCCAAGATATGACTCTCCTGCTGTGACAGAATCATTTCAGAATGCAGGTGGAGGGTTGCATGTATGAATGTTCTCTACCTTTAAAAGGAGTCACATGTAAAAAACAGCATATCATTTAGAAGGCTAACTTTGAGCTCCTCTCCCATAGATTAACTTGTCATAATTAGGAAATGTTTGAAGTAGGACAGTAGTCATATACACAAAGCCTCCCCTCCCACACATTGGGAAGTATACTTATCTTCAGAGGCTATACCTGTTATGGGGAATACTGGGGGTCTCCAATATTTAATGGGGAAACTAGCTCATTGGAGACGGAATTTGAAGCACTAACTAGAGGCTGATTTAAAGCGGAGTCTTTAACCTTTGTATACCAGGGGATGAGAAATCAAGAGGAATAAAACTAGCAGGAAGCAATTTAAACTATAAAACAGGTGGTCTTTATTAAGGCAATAATAACAAAATAATGCAATAATTCAAACACATACACACAGAGATTCCTAACAGGGATAGGGCAATTTGAAGTCATAGCTACCATCAGAGGTCAGGAGAGAAGTTCCAAGGAGAATAACTGCAGCGAGGAGTCAGCAAAGAAAAAGACCACACTAGCAGCATGGGGCAAACGCTTGGATCCAGTAAAATGCCTACAAAATTGCCATTGTGAGCACAGCTCTATTTATACTAAAATTCTGCCTTGAGGCAGGGTGACACACCAGACAGGTGGTCTTGGGTGCACAAAGCTAAGATTTCTTGTCAAGTATTGGAATGTAGTAGGGAGAAAGAATGAGAGCTAAGCCATTCAGAAGTGATGACTTATTGGTGGCTGGCAAATATTGAGCAATTATTGATATTAGGAGGGGCCCCGTGGCGCAGAGTGGTAAAGCTGCAAACTGCAGTCCAAGCTCTGCTCACGACCTGAGTTCGATCCCAACGGAAGTTGGTTTCAGGTAGCCGGCTCAAGGTTGACTCAGGCTTCCATCCTTCCGAGGTCGGTAAAATGAGTACCCAGCTTGCTGGGGGTAAAGGGAAGATGACTGGGGAAGGCACTGGCAAACCACCCGGTAAACAAAGTCTGCCTAGGAAACTTCGAAATGTGACGTCACCCCATGGGTCAGGAATGACCCAGTGCTTGCACAGGGGACCTTTACCTTTTTATTGATATTAGGTAGCTGTCAAGGGCTGTAGGGTGTGTGAGGAAGAGGATGAATTAGAAGATGGGATTAACCTGATCCCAGGTTATCCCAGGAAAGGAATTCAGAGTGTGAAAGGGAGCATCATTGTCTCTGGCTCTGGTCTTCAGGCTGATCTTGATAGAGAGGGCGAATTGATGGCAATGCAAAATGTAACAAAGCCCTGTTCGTTGTCTGGAAGGGAGCAGCTCTTCCATGACTCAGGGAGGTTGCAGGCAAGGCTGGAGACAGAACAGAGTTCAGGCCACTTCTGTTCCTGGGTCCATAGCACTGCTTGCTAACTACAGGGTCCTGCTAGCACTTCACAGCTTGATCCCGGGTAGTGTCTGGATCTCTTCCATTCCTTGGCTTGCTGCGTTAGTCCCTACGTTCTGCACACTAGTCCACATGTGCTAGGGAAGCTGGGTATGAGAGGCTATAGTCACATACCGTATACTTCTTTGGAACATGCAGACTGATAATTGCTAATATACAGGCTCTTCTAGAGGCTAGGACCCAAATATAATTTAACTGATACAAATTTGTTCAGAAGCGTGACAGGTGGCAACCAAAGACAGGGCTTTTTTAGTAGTGGCACCCTGCTTATGGAATGCCTTTCCCCTGAAGGCTCACCTGGCACCTGCAGTGCTTTTTGATAGGTGCCAGGCCAAAGCATTTCTCTTCACCCATACTTTTAATTAAGAAGTCATTTTTTAACAGTATTTTCATCTGGAAACTTATTTTAAGCTGTCAATAGTCTGTTTTTAAGGTCTGTGATTTTATGCTGGGCTGAGTTTTTATTGCTGGATTTCAGTTAATATCTTCCAATGTTTTGTTTTTATCATTTTATTTTGTAAGCCACCTCAAGCAGGTTTCTGGAGAGGCAACATAAAAAAATTATAAATAAATATTACAATACAGATTGGCAAAGATGAGCATAGATGATGTCACTTCTGGGTTTTAGCCGAAAGTGACACTGACACATCAAAGACGTCTTTCTCCCCCCTCCCATTTTCTTCCACTGCCTCTTTGAGCACCGGTGGAGAATGTGGGTGCTTCATTTGCACTTCAGCAGACACCCCTATCACCCAGTGAGCTTCATGGCGAGCATAGATTGAACCTTGTTCTCCCATGTCCTAGTTCAACATTATGCCACACGAGCTCTCAATGGTCTAAGGCAGACCATTGGTCCCTCTAGCACTCTCTACCAGATTGACAGCAGCTCTTCAAGGTCTCAGTCAGAGAAAGGGCAGGCTGAGATCTTTTAAGTGGACATGCTGTGGAGTGAACCTGGAACCTTCTGCATGCCAAGTATATGCTTTGCCATTAAGTCACAGGCCCACTGGCTACAAGAGGCAACTGAGGAACATACATCTGCCAGAAATAACCATTGCACATGTGCTTTCTTCCCATGCTTCCACAATCATTTTGGAGTCTTTTTGTCGTGAGTCAGCCTGAACTCTCCTCCGAAGAAGAGGAGGAAGGAGTGGTAGAGCAGGGTGATGCACCGGTGGAAGTCTTACCAAAGTGACTGGACCATAGGTCTGAACCAGCAAAGACGACAGATGCAGAAGAAGGTGGTACATATTGGGAAGGAGCAGAGGAACAGAGAAGGTTATCACCTCCAGACCCACCCAGCCCAGTTAGCCGTCAAAGATCAAAGGTTCGGCTCAGTTTGTAGGAGAGGCGTCGCAGCGCGAGATTGCAGGCAATTGGTCGTAGGTGTTTGCAGGAGCCGACACCAGCGAGTGATGCAGAACAGCTGGCACCTCAGCCTGGTCCCTGCCTGTACTCAACACTTTTCAAGCCTTCCATATCTGGACTGAAACAGTAATGCAGCATGCATAACTTGAAGATCAGCAGCTGGAGACCTCAGGCCAAACCCAGTCCATGGGGGGATGTAATAGAAGAATGGTACAGAACAGGATTTCAACCACAAATTCACTAAAAATGCCTGACCTATGATTTCTTTCTACTGTATTCAGTGTTCTAACTGCTAACAATATTTGAGTTTTCTACAGCTTTGCCTCTTCCAAATTTAGTCAAGTTGTAATAATGCTGGATTTGTGACACTATGTTCATTTCTATAGCAACAAAATGGACTGTCACAAATACAGGATTATAGCTGTCAAGCAATAAGTTATTATTCAAGCAAAATAATATGTCAAATATTAAACAGCAGAGGGAATACAGAATATTATGGGCCAACTGTAGCTGGGTTTTGGGGTTTTTTGCATAGAAATACAGAGAGACCAGTCTCAAGTGATCACCCAAGAGACCAGCAAAAAAAAAAAAAAAGCAGTGGACGCCTTCATCCAGAGGTCAAACACAATTGCCTTTGAAATGTGAGGTCCACTTAAGGCATCTGTTCAGAGGAGAGCGAGGCTATCACAGATAACATCATAAATTTGTTTCTTGTTTAATGCAGCTCTTTACAATCATGTGGCTAGTGGATAAAAGCTTACCTTCCAAAGGAAAAAGAAACTGAAAGGCACCTTCATTTGAGCAAAGAAGCTGGTCTCCTGATTTTACAATCTTAATGGGCCATTCAAATATTCAGAGAAGCATGTGGAAATCTGACCTGTAGAGAGTATGGGGCTTGCAAGATCTCTTTATCACATGCCCAATGCTGATCTATATTTTCAAAAGCAGGCAGACTTTTGAACAGGCCAGCACAAAGTAATCAAGGGAATGATGCAGTAAAGTGTTTGGCCACATCCAAAAATGATGTAATGTATTTTTTTATACATATATGCTGGGTTTATAGCAGTTTGGTACATCACAGAGTCTAAATCTAAGTTGTGAGCAGGAAATCCCTGGGTTAGATGCTGACATCAGCTGTTAACTCACTAGGTGGCCTTAAGGCAAGCTGGTAGTCTCTCTCATGTGCAGGCAGCAATCATTATGTTTTCCCTGACCGGACAAATAGCAACTCCATGGGGATCATTTAAGGTCAGGTCAATATTCCCTGTGCTGCAGTCCTGTTCTAAATTGCCCTCACTCAGCAGGTACTATTTACTAATACAAAGTGCTTGGGAGATCCACTCAAAGATGTCCCAATTTATTTGACCCTTCCCACTTGCAATATGAATATCATAAACATAATTTACCTTACAGGATCTATAAGGATTACATAGATAAGGTAATGGATTGTTTGGAACATCTGAAATGTGTTTTATAAATGCAAAGTAATATTGTCAGAGGCTGTGAGAACGCTGTAGTTATTGTTGTAATTATTTCATCTATATTTTTAACAACCTGAGCTCTATATATTTCCCTGCCAGGAGCCTAAAGAGAAAATGCTGCTAATTTAATTTAAAAATCAGTCCAAGTTTTATATGTCCACATGTATTTTAAAGACTCAAATGTTAGTCCAATAGCTAGGATAGCTAATTGGATGGCTGTTGAACAATATGAATAAACAAAACAAGAAATCTCTTTTGTAGCAGTGCATTCAGATATAAGAAATATACAATATAAGCAATGCACTTATATGGCAGATCATAAAGAGACTTTATCCAGCAATATCTATTAATCTTTAATACAATATAAATAAAGTTTAAAAGATAAGCATCTTGAGGACCCTTTCAATGTGCTGAACTTCTGCAACAAATAGTTAATAAGGCCAACTTCAGTCATTTCCTAGGATGAACTATTAACCGGAGGACATACATGCATCACCTCAGCACTGTATTTTGGCAGCTACTACAGGTGCCTTGAAGAATAGCAAGAGATGAAGCTGTCTTCAGTAAATATGTGGTTTCTCTAGAGCAATGAATTTAAACGCATGGACTTGGACCCTCCAGGTGGGTTGTAAAGAGTCCTACCTGCTGGGTTGTGAGTCTGTGTAGAGCTGCCATATCTTCGTACTGCTTGCTGGAAGGTGCAGCAATTGCATATGTGTAGAGAGCAAGGGTGCCATACCTCCAGCCTTACTTTGCATGCATGCAGGACAGTGAAGCAACAGGTCAGTGAAGTGAGGTCACTCATGGGGGAGAGAATTCCACTTTAGTATTACCAAGTTTAGAGATTGCTGCTCCCATCAAAAGCTCTCCCTTACCTTCTCTCTGTTCCCTGGTCAGGCTATGTGCTGTTCCCACCCAGTCAGTCAGTTCTCCAGTGCCCCACAGGCTTGAAGTATGGAACTCCCCCTCCCTACATTGAAATCATAGCCGTGGCTCCTCCTTTTCCTGTCACATGAATCTGATATCCCATGACTGTCCAGTGCAAGGTTGCAGCTCAGTGGGTCTTGTGTTCTTACCTGGCATTAACGATGGGTTCTGGTCTGGGAAACTATACCTCTTGGGGTAGGCCTGCACAATTTGTGACTGTTAAACTAGATGCAAACCACAAGCCGCCTTCTGAAGTGTTATGTTTGCCATCTTGTTAAGTAGCATCTATTCAGTTCTGCAAATTAAAGACCTATTGGTAAGTATAAGGGGATGGTTTCAGGGAAAGACAACATGTACTACATGGTATGTTCCATTAGTATGCCCCTATTTTTCAAGGGGTAGATCACGATGGGTAGCTGTGTTAGTCTGTAGCAGCAGAAAAAAGCAAGAGTCCAGTAGCACCTTAAAGAATAAAATTTCTGGCAAGGTATGAGCTTTTGTGAGTCATAGTCAGAAATGTTGTTAGTCTTTAAGGTGCCCTTTTCTATCTTACGAACCTTGTCCCAGTTAAATCCAGAGTTGCTTGAACACCCACTAGTTCAGCTCATGTTCATGACCCATTGTTTACAAGCAGTTTGAACATGTTTGTTGGGATACTTTTCACATAAACACACATTACTTTTTTTGTGATCTCACTGTGATAATGAAGTAAATCTATGTACTTACATGAATTGAAGAGTGTAACACAACTTTCTTTATTGCACCTACAAATCAGACTAACAAAGAACTGAACACAAGAAAAGATAACAGTCCAGGATGGAGGAAAACTCCACCCCATAATCAGGTTCTAGTTAACTCTTTACTATTCATTTTACTACAATAGTACAGTGTAATTGGCAGTGTTTCTACACAGCCTGATGAGAGTTCTAGTTTCCCCTTTCCCCCATAGTCACTGCATGCTGCTTGGCTGCCAATTATGTAAATAAATACTGAGCAAATCAATAAGTGAGCCAGTGATTATAGATAAACACATAAACAAATGCACATTAAGGTACAATGCAGTATATAACCTGTCATTTCATATACGGCAGATGCATAGACATATTTTGAGCAGTTGATGATGGATTGTGGGACAATTGTGTTTTTCCAGTATATTTTTAGTGTCAAGAACATGCACATCCTTAGCTTTTAAACAACGCAGGACAGGCTATGGCAAAGTAAATGAGGACAACATAAGGCAGGCAGAGTAGACCTTCAATAATGTGCAGTGGTGGTGGAGGGTAGTTGAACAGATTGGTCATTGATCTTTGGGATGAAAATAGAACAGTTGTGAGTGTATTCCTATTTTCATATGTGAAATGTTAGAAAGGTCATTGTACCAAAAGGGAGGACTAAAATAGGCATGACACACAGGGCTGTCGATTCGGTTCAGCTCGAACCGAAAAAACGGCCGAATTTCCCCTGATTCGGCGGTTTTTAGTTCGGGACGAACCGAACTCAAAAATGGCAGGAAACCGGGGGAGCCGAATTCAGCGAGTTCGGGAGTTCACGAATAAATCCGGCAAATTCGGGCCGTCAGTAAGCAGCATTCTCCTCCCCCGGCCAATCGGTGGCCAAGCTGGGTCTTCTTCTGGCCAATCAGTCAGGATTGAGTACTGGAGGAATCAGCTGATGCGCGGCCGAGCCGGGGAGAGAGAGAGTGAGTGAGAGAAATCCTCGTGTGTGTGTGTGGGGGGGTGCTTGTGTACATTCTCTCATTTCTGTGGCTGCAGGGGGCACATTTTTGGGGGTACAGACCCCAAACTTTCAGTAGAGCTTCAGACAAGCCTTCTTAAGAGACCCCCCAAGTTTTGTAGACTTTGGGTCAGGGGGTCCCGAGATATGGGCACCAACCCTTTTCCCTCCCCCCTTTTCCATTTCTGTGGCTGCAGGGGGCACTTTTTTGGGGATGCAGCCCCCAAACCTTCAGGATATCTTCAGATGAGCCTTCTTAAGAGACCACCCAAGTTTTGTAAAGATGGGTTCAGTGGAGGCAGAAATATCGGCTCCCCCCTTTTCTCTTTCCGTGGCTGCAGGGGGCGCATTTTTGGGGGTACAGACCCCAAACTGTCAGTGGCGCTTCAGACAAGCCTTCTTAAGAGACCCCCCAAGTTTTGTAAACATTGGGTCAGGGCCTCCGAGATATGGGCTTTCCCCTTTTCCCTATTGGGATGAATGGATCACCCGATCCTGTATGCATCTCCAGAGCAAAACGTCCCGTGCTTAAATGGAATCGTCTTGGATTACCCAGTCCTCCTCCCAGCCCCTCCTGATGGAACAGAAGACAGCCACAGTAAGACCCCTTTGGGGGCTTTAATCTATACTTTTTCTCGTGTGTGTGTGTGTGTGTGTGTGGGAAAGCAGAGTCTGTGTGTGTGTGGGGAGAGAGCAGTTTCTGTGGGGGGGGAAGGCAAAGGGGGCTTTCGGCTGTTCTGCCTGGGGGGGTGCCCCCTCGAGTCTCTCTCTCTCTGGTTTGAGGGGGGGGCTTCAGTGTGTCCTCAGGTTTCCCCTCATTCATAAGATAGGTTAGGTCTATTTTGATGTTGCTCAAAACTGGTTTTCAAATGGTGACTTAAAGAATGCATTTTCCTGGTCCTGAGTCCGATGCAAAAGGGGAAATTCCACCCTCCTGTTCCTTATGCATAGCTAGCTGCCTATGTCCCTTTCCATGCTTTGCACGGTTGCAAAGGTGTTGCTTTGCAGGGTTGTGTTGCTTTGCAGTTGTGTTGCTTTGCAGTTGTGTTGCTTTGCAAACTTCTCAGCTGTTTGTCGGGGCTGGGAGCTTTGTGCGTGGGCGGCAAGCTCTGCTCAGAGATGCACATTAAGGGTGTGGGAACCCCTTTCGGGGCCCATATCTCAGCCCCCCCCAACCCAATCTTTACAAAACTTGGGGGGTCTGGCAAGAAGGGTCCTTTGAAGCTCCGCTGAAAGTTTGGGACCTCTACCCCCAAAAATGCCCACCCCAGAGCCGCGGAAAGGCACGGTTGTGTTTTTAATGGCTTTATTTGGCCGAATTTTTTCCCCGAATTTTGAATTCCTGCCGAATTGCACGGACCTGAAGTGGGGGAGTTCGGACTTCGGCATATCCCGAATCTAAACGGGCTGAATTCAGCCGAATCCGAACTATACCGAATTTTTTTTAATTCAACAGCCCTAATGACACATAAACACAGGCAGAAAATTAGATTGACAGTGCAATCCAAAGAGCACTTTCCTGGGAGTAAGCTCCATTGAATAAACTAGCAGCTTTATTGAAGCTTAAACTTCCAGCCTCCTGAAATAGCTTTTGCTTTTAAAAGTGGAAAATCCATATGATTGTGTAGTATGTTTGCTTTGAGCCTGAGGCATTCAGGTTTCTCCCTAGTTTCCATGTGATCCATAGAACCTTTTCTTTGATCTAAAACAAACAAACAAATATAACCGATAGAACATGAACTCAATGTGTTGTTTGATTTTTTCAATGGCTCAGGATAGTTTAAAGGCTGTAGTGGCACTGGGAACATATGCATGTTACCTGTAACCTGTTATTCTGTAATCATGATGAAAGTATCTGCATTCACTCTGGTTTCTTGCCATTCTGTAAGAAAGTCTTGCATCAAACAACCCAGTTGTTTGCCCATTTCTTTGCCTCACCTCTGAGGTGTGGTGTAGTGGTTAAGAGTGGTGGGCGCTAACCTGGAGGACAGGGTTTGATTCCCCACTCCTCCAAATGAGCGGCACTCTAAACTGGTGAACCAGGTTGGTTTCCCCACTCCTATACATGAAGCCAGTTGGGTTACCTTGGGCTAGTCACAGTTCTCTTAGAGCTCTCTCAGCCTCACCTACCTCACAAGGTGTCTGTTGTGGGGAGAGGAAGGGGAGGAGATTATAAGACGATTCGATTCTCCTTAAAAGGTAGAAAAAATGAGCATATAAAAAACAACCCTTCTTCTCTTCTTTGTTCCAGCAAATCAGGGAAAATGTAAAAGAGCCATGTAAAAGAGAAACATCTGCTTTTCTGCTGTCTACCAAAGTACAGCCAATTGTGATTTACCTAAATAACTCAATGACTTTTTCAGCATAGCCCTAGCTATCTTCCCTTGTTCCACAAGAAAAACCACAATTGCTGTTATAGCTAGAACCCCTCAAGATATTCTGAAAGGTTTCAGGGAAAACCTTGTAATATTAAAAGCACTAGTGTTACTGATACCGTGGACTGCCAAAAAATACAAATCAGTGGGTTACAGATCAAATCAAGCCTGAACTGACTCTAGAAGCTAAAATGACTAAACTGAGGCTATCATACTATGAGAAGACAAGAGTCACTGGAAAAGACAATCATGCTAGGAAAAGTTGAAGGCAGCAGGAAAAGAGGAAGACCCAACAAGAGATGGATTGACTCTATAAAGGAAGCCATGGCTCTCAGTTTGCAAGATCTGCGCAAGGCTGTTAAGGATAGGATGTTTTGGAGAACATTGATTCATAGGGTCGCCATTGATTCATAGGGTCGGAAGTGACTTGATGGCACTTAACACACACAGTTTACCTTTGGCTGGCTGGCTCCTTCACCACTACTCAGGCACAGTTCAGACTTCTATGTCCATGAGATCATGAACCAACAACTGATTCCTTCCTGAAACGAATACCACTAAAAATTGATGGTAACTTTAGGCTCTGGTCTGAAAAGGTGGCACATGCAATTGACCTATTCTCCTTCTCCAAAACTCCAGAATGGATTGTGGCATCTGGAATGGATTTTACAGCCCACTTCAGAAGAAGTCTAAAGAAGTCTAGCAATGGTCCAGGTGAGCTGGTAAAGATATAATTGCCCCTAGGCATGTTGGAGCCTCCAAGCTAATGTGAAGCATGACCCTAAGATGACAACTTAAGGTTGCAGTGCACACTAAAACTTTTTGATTTGTTTATTAATGAAAAAGAAAAGTTCCTGAATAGGAGGTGCTGGTATCCATGCCTACTGACTTGGCTACTGCCAATGAAAGATGGTTTTAAGGTTCAGAGCAGTTTGGGTACAGAGTGTGGGAATAAACACAGAAATGGAAATACCAGAGAAATGCATGTCGCTTTGTTTCTAGTATGATTTTGGAAATCCCAGAAGCAAAAAAATCCAATGTGTCACAACTCATAATGGTGGACCAGCCATGGCTGGTGGTGCACTGCCATATGCTGTTGATGCTGCAACTATGATGAGATGTGATGGGCCGCAGGGAAATTCCTTGAATTGCATGCTAAGGGGCTAATGACATAGGTGAGCATAGTGTACCAGGAATGGCTTTGATGATATTGCATTTGCATCTACCTTTCAATTATTTCTGGAGTGGGCCAGAAAACTGCAATCTCTGCTCCTGCTCTGGAAAGTTTCTGCCCCAACTGAAAGCCATGGTTCAAGGCTGGATGCATTTTGCCCTTAAATGTTGTGCCATAAAGTCCTACTTCTGAAGCAGGCAGTAAAGCACAACAGATTATTGGTACCAACCAACTCCCAATGCAAAATCAAAAAATCCTAACAAAACAACCTTTTCCATTCTTAAGGTTAACTTGTTTTTTGTAATCTGACGTGTCTTTGTGAGAAAGATGGACAATAAATGAAGCAATAAACAAATAGGAATGTCAAGAACAAGCTTAAACATCTCCAATTTAAATTAATGACTTTTGAAATGGATGATTTTGCCCAATACATTTACCATATATTTAATTTTAAAAATTTCCAATTCATTCTAATCCATGTGACTTCTTATGAATGTAGTCCTTTTATCAATCTGAGTGCACATTTTTATGATTCCGTGAGTGCGCTACTTGAAATCTATCACAGATATGGCTAACTCTGCAATCCTAAGAACACTTCCCAGGAAGTTAGTCCCACTAAATAGACCTGTGTAGGATTCTGAGTAGAGCTGCTTAGGATTCTGGTCTAAATGTAGCTGTGGCTTAGCACAAATATTTAACATCCATTTTCAACTGGGACTAAAAAGTTAACCTTTAATGTATGCATTTTTAATTGAGTGTAGAAAATGCAGTATAAATCAATCAATCATTCCCTTGTTTTAATAAATGGAACTTAAAAGTGTTTATTAGTGACTGTAATATTTTCAGAATACATTACAATAATTAATAGAGATACTGCTTGCCAAATATGAAACCAATAAGATAGATTTTGGCATGTACATGGGGTAGGGGTGGAGGAAAATTCCAGCTGCATCTCAGCCAAACATCTGTGTTCTCCAATAATCTTTAATGTGCAAGTTATGTACAGAGAGTACTTATTCTCAGAAGTTGAACACTGTTGTCACTTTTGTTTTTGTTTTCATTAGTTATTTCATCCTTAGATTCTTTCACGCCCACACTTGCATTTCTACAGCCTTCCTTGTCTCCCTCAAATTATTCTGCATGACTGAAGCTATATGAAAGTAAACAAGGAAATAAATACAGGTATTTTCATAGCAGCTTTTTGTTCAAGACAAAAAGCTTCTTAACTTACAACTGAAAAATATTTTGGCAAATACCAAAGGTCTCTGAGATTTCCAGATGACTTGAAAACATTGTTAAGAATTCTACCTTGGTATGCTGAGAAACCACAATATTAAGAAGGTGACTGGTTTAAATAAGTGCTGTTTAATGCTGCTTTTGTGCTTAGCACAACAGGGCAATCTTGTGTGTTCATAAGAGCAACATATTAGCTTCTGTTATTCCACAGAACTGGAGCGGGAGTACATGAGATATAGTTCTTCATCTTCTAATTTGCAAAAATAGCAAGACCAAAAATAAGTCCCACTTCTTTGTATATGTGGCTAAAAATGTGATAGTCTTATTGGCTTTGATTAAATAATTAACAGTATGTCAATAGTACCAGTGTCTAAACAAGTATCTACCAACAATGAAATAGGCTCTTGACTGCAAAAGGTGATACTACAATAAATGCCTTACAGCACATTCCTGAGCCTGAAGGGCGAAAGCCCTTAGGAGGCCAGGAAGGCGCTGTGCTGGCATTCGGGGGCCCCGCACCGGCGTCCAGGCAACTTATGCTGGCGTTAGTAGCCCCAACGCTACTAACAAGTAAGGCCCAGGTGCTGAGCGCCACAGCAGCGCCACCCGGGACACCAACGAGGCCTTCTGTAAAGGCCCGTGCTGGGGTCCCGGGAGGTGTTCCGGCATCCCAGAAGGCATTCCCGGGGCAGGCCAGGGGCAGAAGCTGCTGTTAGGCAGCCTCCTGTCCCTTTTCACCCCGGGAATGTCGGCGTGGAGAAGAGCGAGGCTGCGCCGGCTTTTTAGCAGGCACAGCCTCACTTTTCTCTATGGGGCGAAAAGGGCCCGTTTCACAAAAAAAGCCTGTAAAAGGCTTGCTTTTTTTTTACGGCGTGCGGGGAACGGCTTTAGGAGGCAGCACGGCAGCGCCTCCTCCCTGCCATCCATGCACGCTGAATCTCAAGAATGCACTGTTAGTCTTTAAGCTTCTAGCAGAACCTTTGTTGTTTTAACACCAAATGATGAATGTGGATTATCATAGTAAATAAATTTAATCTGAAACAAGGTACATGAAAGTAGAATAAGGAGAAATTCCACCTTTCTCAAGTCTAAGGAATCAAGAGAGTAGTATCACCATCCTTGTCTATGTATTTGGGTAAAAATGTTAGAAATCCTTATGTTAGTATTTTTCCTAGTGCAGGGAAATCCTATTTATTCAGATGTATCTATAAAAGCAACAGGAAGATGTGGCACACAGTCTCCTGTTTGATGTAAGATCTAGTGTATGTATAAAACTGCAGGGCTCTGCAGAAGGGCTTCATCCTGCAATAATTATCCAATGGAATATTCCACACATTGACTAGAATCCACTGAAAATTTCCACTGACTGAAGGGATTTCTGTCAGTAGAGTGGAACTTTCTCATTTCACTCCTCACAGTGCAGCCCCAAATGACCCACCAATGTTGCTCCTTCAGTACAGAGGACCCCCCCCAAGGAAAGCAGAGGAGAAAGTTGGAGGTCTGTAACAGGAGTGGAGAATCAGTAAAAAATCCCCTATATTTCCATTCCAACCCCTTGCCCAACCCAGTGAGTCCTATATGGAAAGTTTATAAACTAAGGATACACAGAGGAAGACCTAAGAGTTGTGTCTGATGTCACTTTTCTCTACTTGTGCCTTAATAACATGAATAAAAATGAAGGTATTTTTTAAAGTCTTTGTAAAATTGAAAGCTGCTGTATAAGTCTACATACATCTCTTTTGCCTGTCATGGTTAGTGGGGGGCAAGTGTTGGGTTCCTGTGAATACTGTGCAAGTTTGCATATAATGTAGATTTCCTATCCATTTCTTAATCCTTCCAACATCTTGAAGATTCAAGCAGTAGTGAAAGTGGCTGGGTAGCATATGGCTTATTGAAAAAATATTATGTACGTTCTTACAAAACATTTTCATTACAAGTGCAAAAAAGAGAAAGGACAACAGGATGGACAATGCTAACATCCTATAGTGTAAGCTGCTCACGTCTTCTTTTTTGTAGGAATAACAGGGACAACCCAAAAACCAAAAGTGGTAATAATATCATCATCTCAATAATGTATAAACTGCTGCCTTTTAATATCCTCAAATCCTCTTGTCTAGCAGTAAGCCATATCTGATTCATTAAACAACACTGCAGGCATTTCTTCAGTTGTTGCTGTCATTGCCTATCGTTAAAGAGAAAATAATAGGCTGAACTGGTACAAATTCAAAAATTAAAAATTTCTTCAGTGATATGGTCAGAAACAACTATAGTAGAATACAATCACACCACCTTAATCTACTGAAAGACATAATACCACCACTGCCGCTGCCGCCCCAGTACTTACAGTCACAGAAACTCACACGTCAAGCCCATGCTGGAAGCATGGGTACTAACTCTTTTATTAAACTTGCTGTCAGTGCAATGGGGTGATTAAAACCATGAGAGAGTTAATTGATCCTGAATATGCACCTCAAACCTGTTTTCCAGCCACAGTATTCTTCAGATCTAATGATGAAGAAGTATCAGAGTTTTGAAATACTGCAACGAACAGCACAAATTATCTATCTCTGGACTAATGTTTTGGGTGCAGTTCATTTGGATAAGTGGTATAGTTAAGAAGCTGATCTATAATGTTCAGAACTGACAGCATCAGCTTTATGGCCTGGGTCAACCACTGCAATTTTCTCTACATTACAGGTAGGAGAAAAAATGCAAAACCTCTAGGTTGTCTCTTGAGGTGATTCTCTATCAACCTGTTCCAGTATATGCATCTGTGGAATTTACAGACTGTACGTTGAGCAAATCAGAGCTAGTTCTAGTATGTAAAAATAATGAAACAGATGCATATACATTCCCTGCACATGGTCATCTATGTGCAGTTTTCATGTCCCCCCTCCAGTACAAAAGTGCTTTTAATATTTTAATTAATTGTTTAATTGTTTGATTGATTAATTGTTTAAAGCATTTACAGATCTCAAGGTTTTTTACAATATAAATAAAACACAGTACATAAAAATACAGAAAACCAACATTTAAAACACAGTTTAGGACTCCTTTAATCAGTCCTAAATAAAACTGTCTTCAGCTGCCCCCTAGACATCAAAAGTGACGGGGCCAGGCACACCTCCCTGGGGAGGTTGTTCCATAATCATGGGGCTGCCACTGAAAGGGCCCTCCCTTGTGTACCCACCAAATGAGCTTCTTTGATTGGTGGGACATTCAGGAGGGCCTCTCCCTGTGATTTTAATTCTGAGGCAGGAATATATAGGAAAAGGCAGTCCTTCAGATACCCTGGTCCCAAGCAACAATTGGGTGCCTGTTTTCTATTTGTAGCTGTTGAACTATCACCCAGTTTCCCATCTTGTTATACACGTGCATTGATAACTGCAGTTGCATTGACTGTACTTAATTAACGGGTATCTGCCTTTAACCAACAGTTATGTTTTGGGAAAATAAATTCCTTTAGGGGCAAAGGGAGAGAGGAGTTACAGGAAAGAGACGTCCTGGATTATTAATTCTGTAATAAAACCCTTGATTTTGGAGTCTAAAATAAAACTCAACCCTAAAGTGAGTCAAAAATGATGGGTGTGTGCTCCTATGACAGCATGTTGAATTTAAACAATAAATACAGTTGTGTAATAATAGCTAATAAATATGTAAGTAATTGTTCTAGAGTTAGGAAGCAATGTTGTATGGAATTTCTTCCCTGTAGGATGGGAGACATTGGGAAGGGGGGGACTCGTTTTGTGGGAGAAGCTGCTGCTGTGTAATCTGCAAGCATGTTCCTTTCCAGAAGAAATACAGAACTGGTGGCATTAACTGGGAGCTAGCAGTGGGAAGCAGGTGTTAAGGAAAGACCAAAGCACTTGCAGCAGCTGTGGATTCTCATACTTTGTTCAGAAACCCAATTGTTACTGCTGAGCAGTCAATTTGGTGGTAAGGGGTCAGTGTGGTTTTTCTCTCTGCATGTTAACCAATGTGATTTCATTCACCTGTGGCACTTTTCATATGTGAATAAGTGAGGGGTGGAAAGAAAAGTCCCAATAGCTCAGAGAGAGAAAGAGAGAGAGAGAAATGTTAACAAAGCAGAGTTCTGTCTACATTGGTCTCTCTAAAGGTTAATGTTTGGCATCAGAATCACGTTCGGGCTCCAGCAACAGAACTGCTGAAATCTGGTGTGGCTTTCCAGCCAAAAACATAACATTCTGACTTCTCCCTTTTATAGGTCTTGGTTTTATACTAAGCACCAGATCACTGTTACAGTGATCCACTTATCAGGGGGTTAATAATAACTACCATCATTTGCCCCTGTACTTAGCTAGCGGTGTCCATTTCTATATGGTAAATATTTGTGGAAGAAGGTGGGAGAAGGAAGTTAGAACTCCTAGCTGTTTCTGGGCTAATTTACAAAAAACAAAGTGAATGATAATATGGTAGTTTCCAAATATGGGTTGGTGTATTTTGAACCAATGTGTTGCCACTTTTCTTTCTGTCCACATGCAGGGCAACAGCCACAGTGTGGAATGGGGCTTAACAGACACGTGTTCAGATGCTCGCTCAGTCACTTGATGACTTTGGGCCAACCCCAGTTTGTCCGCGGATGCGTAAATAATGTGAGCCGACACCAGAGCTGGGATAATAAAAGGGCCAACTTTATTTAATCATTCAATAGGGATCTGCAGCGCACAAAACCAAAATATCCCCAATAACTGACTGCAGTGCGGGCCATTGTGGGGATGCTGAAGAGTCAGGCCTCCTCTTGCTTTTGCATCCCCGCTCTAAGGGCGAGACCCACCCTGGCTCTGAGCTCCGAGCCGTCACATGTGGTACGGCTCCCGCTCTTCCTTGCCAAGCCTTTTTAGTGCTCGAGGGAGGTGTGCCGCGTCCAATCCACCCTAGCCGCGAGGTCTATAGGTAAAGGATAGCGGCACCCCTCAAGGAGTTCCTGTCCCAGTTCCCTGCCAGGCACCGAGGCCCCAGTCCTGGTTTGAGGGTTACTCCTTCATCTTCCCAAGTGATGCCTCAGGGTGCTCACCGGAGTTGTAAAATGAACCATGAAGCCACCTTTCTCCCGCACTGCTCCCGCATGCTACCTACCACTTTCAGAGCAGGGTAGGCGAAAAAACCCCTTCGGCTAGTTGCCAATGGTGCCTGGGGGGTAAAAAATTCCTACCCGGCCCCCAGATGGGCGACCAGCTTACGCCTACTCTGAAACACGGAGAGGGAGGGTGGGATGTCTGCTCCGTCTGCTTCCAAAAGAGGGAGGAAATTTCCACCCCGGCGCTCTTAAGCCCTTTCCCCCAGGCCCGCCCTCTTCCCCACGTCAGGCAAAGATGCAAGAGGACTGGCTCTCCTTTCGCGCCCGCAGACAAAATGCGCCCCTCCCTTCAATTCTTTGAATGTGGGGAGGGGGCGGTCTTGTCCGCTGATGCGTAAATAATGTGAGCCGACACCAGAGCTGGGATAATAAAAGGGCCAACTTTATTTAATCATTCAATAGGGATCTGCAGCGCACAAAACCAAAATATCCCCAATAACTGACTGCAGTGCGGGCCATTGTGGGGATGCTGAAGAGTCAGGCCTCCTCTTGCTTTTGCATCCCCGCTCTAAGGGCGAGACCCACCCTGGCTCTGAGCTCCGAGCCGTCACATGTGGTACGGCTCCCGCTCTTCCTTGCCAAGCCTTTTTAGTGCTCGAGGGAGGTGTGCCGCGTCCAATCCACCCTAGCCGCGAGGTCTATAGGTAAAGGATAGCGGCACCCCTCAAGGAGTTCCTGTCCCAGTTCCCTGCCAGGCACCGAGGCCCCAGTCCTGGTTTGAGGGTTACTCCTTCATCTTCCCAAGTGATGCCTCAGGGTGCTCACCGGAGTTGTAAAATGAACCATGAAGCCACCTTTCTCCCGCACTGCTCCCGCCACGGGGGCGGATCAGCCCAATGCTTGGTCCGCCCCCAGCCCCCACTTGCCCTCTAGGCTGCCAGGAGGCCCCGCTGCAGATCCCTCAAGAAGATGTCATAGCCTGCATCTGAAAGATGGACCCCATCAGGTCTGTATAGGTGTGGAAAGCAATGCTTGATTTCCGGATGCGCAATATGCAAGCCATCCCCCGAGACTACTGCACGCCGTATTTCACCATTCACCTTTGCCCGAGCCCTTTCCAGGTGCCCTGGGGCCAATGCGCCCTTCCAGACCCGTCTCTGGAGCATGTCTGACCAAACCAACCGTACGCCGGGCACCAGGGCCCTCAGGTGCTCAAAATCCGCCAGGGCTTGCAAAACAATAGACTTTCCAGGCCGCTTTCCCATGTCATTCTCGCCCAAGTGGATGACGATTACTTGAGGTGGGTGAGACGCCTTCAGGTGATCGTGGAGGGTTGGCAGTAACTGTTCCCACTGCATGCCCCTTCTGCCCAGCCATGCAATCAGCATCGTTTCGCTTAAACCCAGCTGCGTGCCGAAACCCCCTGTGGCTGCCCTGCGGCTAGCCCAAAAGATAATGCTGTGGCCACAGATGAGCACCCGCCTCCTCCTGCGCTGGCAGCCTGTAAAGACAAAATGTCAGTGTGCCGGCAAAGAGGATCCCTGCCCCGGACCCACTCCTTGTAGCTGTGCCACCGCGACCAAAGGCCTGACATAAGACCTGAAGGCTGCTGATCGCCACCTGCCAACTGCCTTAACCATTTCATCCCCATGTCCCAGAGTGGCCGCTGTGGAGGCAGCCCCAATGCGAAATGAGTGAGTACCAAAAAGGTGAGGGGGGGCTCCCAGGCTGGCTAAAACTCTCTTCACCACCGCCCAGAACTGGTACCTAGTAAGTGGCTTGCCATCGGCATGCTGGAAAAAAGGCCCAGATCCCTGTCCCCGTGTTGCAACATAGCTCTGCACGGCTTGCACGGGGCAAATGGCCACTGATGCACAGGGGTACAATTGAAATACCACTCCCTTACCCTTCTGATCAGTCTTAGATGCTCGGAGCGTGACCGCCAAACCCGTGGCCGTTACGGAAACATCCCGCATATGCAGTGCCCTGCCTGATCGATCCCACTTGGACCGCACTAACATTTCACTAATCCGCAGGGCCCCAAAGAAGGCCAGGAGGGCAGTTGCACGATACAGTTTGACCTCGAAAGCTGAGGCGCAGTGCGCTTCTAGGCCCAGCGACAGGCCTGCTAGCAACTCAGGGGACACAGGGGCCCTGGCATCTGGCTTCCTTGGCTTTTCTCTGGCCCACCCCTCTAGCATCCTCCGCACCCTAAAGTCGCCTGTCGTGTCTGCCTTCCCGGCTGCCTTTGCGTAGAATGCCAAAGCTGACAGGCGGCCAGATATAGTGGAAACCGTGTACCCTGTGTCGTGCAGCTGGACGCAGTACTGCATGAGGTGGTCCACCGGTATAGGCCAAGCCAGCTGTAGCTGCTCCTTCCCCCTAAACTCCTCAAAAGCCCGGAAACTCCTGGCATAGCCATTCCGAGTACGCGGAGCCAAAGAGTTGTTTATGGCACGCCAGGCCTCACCCCTCCAAGACTCCACAGTGCCACGGGCATCTCCTCTGGTGATTCCTGGGCTAGAGGGGCCAGGCTCCTGAAGCGCTCTATCTGAAAACGGGATAGTGCATCAGCGCAATTATTTGTTATTCCAGGAACATGGCGAGCTGAAAAGAGGATGTTATATTTGAGGCACTGTAGTACAAAAGCCCGCACCAAAGACATGACTCTAGGGGAGCGGGAGGACAGTGTGTTAACGATGTGGACCACAGCCAGATTGTCACACCAGAAATGCACTGAATGATTGGCTAGAGCCTCCGGCCAGATGTGAACTGCCACAACCATTGGGAAAAATTCTAGGAAAGTGAGGTCCCGTATTATGTCACTGGCCTTCCATTCTGCTGGCCACCGCTCGGCACACCACCTGCCCCGGAAGTAAACGCCAAACCCATGGGCCCCAGCTGCATCAGAGTGCACCTGAAGTTCTGCCTCGAGCAAAAGGTCTTCCCTCCAGAAAGATACCCCATTGTAACTTTCCAGAAAATGGGCCCACATGCAAAGGTCCTGCCGCATGGCAGAAGTGACCCGTATCCTATGGTGGGCGGCCCGCACGCCGGCCATGGCCCGGCAGAGGCGACGCAAAAAGGCACGCCCTGGCGTGACTACCCTGCATGCAAAATTCAAATGTCCCACCAAGGATTGGAGCTCATGCAGCGTGACTTTCCTTGCCCGCTTAGCCTTAAGCACGAGGCCCCGTAGCTCAGCAAGCTTTTGGACTGGCAGCCTCGAAAGCTGGCCCACGGTATCCAGTTCGATACCTAGATAGGTCAGTTTGGTGGATGGGCCCTCAGTCTTTTCGTGGGCCAGGGGCACTCCCAGCTCCTGGCACAATGTATGAAATCGCTGCATGAGCTCCAAACACTTCTGCGATTCGGGGGGGCCGGCAAAAAGGAAGTCATCTAGATAATGTGTTACACCTGATAGACCAGAAGGCACCCTAACTGCCCACTCCAGCATGGAGCTGAATTTCTCAAATGCTGCGCATGATATGGAACAGCCCATAGGCAATGCCTTGTCAAAATAGAATTTGCCTTGAAATGAGAAACCTAGGAGGTCGAAGTCAAGTGGATGGACGGGGAGGAGGCGGAATGCAGACTTAATGTCGCACTTCCCCAACAGTGCACCCTCTCCAAAATTGCGTATCAAACGCACTGCATTATCAAAGGATGAATATTTGACCGAACAAAGCTCCTGGGGAATGGCATCATTCACCGATCCGCCCTTTGGGAATGATAGATGATGTATCAGCCTAAACTCCCCAGGGGCCTTCTTTGGGACTATACCCAGTGGTGAAATACGCAGGTTTTTTAGGGGCAAGTCACTGAACGGGCCTGCTACTCTGCCTTCCTTGACTTCCTTATCAATTTTTGTTTTAACTATACCCTCCATCCCAGTTAATGACTTCAGGTTCCTGGCCATGCTATGAGCCCTAGGGCCCACCGCTGGGATCCGAAAACCATATGTAAAACCATCCAGCAAATACCGTGCGTCTAAGTCCCTCGGGTAGGCAGCTAAAAGGCGCCGGAGTTCGAGAACTTTAATTGGACTGGGCGCCTTTTGGAGCAGCACCTGTGGCAGTTCCCCCACCTCCTTTCTGACCCCAGCCCCGATCCCCTCGACCCCGCCTATTGGGTCGGCCCTTGGGGCAGGAAGTGACGGGGTGGGGTTCCCTACAGATGGGGCATTCATGTCTGTATCTGCAGGGGCGATGATCACAGCGGCCGGTGGAACTGAAATCCCAGCAGAGCAAGCGGGGTTGAACCGCCTGGCCCCCCAGGGGCCTAGAGCTTGGAGCGCGATCGATGAGGTGTCCACTGTGGGACCTCTCACCCTGCACAGCCCTTGCAGGCATCATGCACTGCATCCACAATTCACCCTGCGGGACATCCCAAGCAAGTGCCGGATTACGAGCCGCTCGCAGTCTGAAATTCTCATCGTACTGGAGCCAAGCCTGGCCCGTGAACTCGCTATAAGCACGATTAATGATGTCCAGATACTTGACCAAGGCCAAGGCCCTGGATGGCTGTTCACGCACAATCACCCCCTGATAGATAAGGTAACCTACCAGCCAGTTGGGCCAAGTGCGATCCACTTTCCTCCTCCGCCACTTATCGTCATCTCTATGCCCTTCCTTGTCTCTCCCTTTTGGCTCCTCATCCCCATTCAGGAGTGAAAACATATCCACATATTCCCCTCTAAGTATTTTGTCTGTGAGGGCCTGGGGAAGGTGGGATCCCAAAGGAAGCCCCATCTCCCCATGTGCCATCAACTGAGGTTGAGGGCCCTGGCCAAGCGTAGCTGCAGCAGTAGGCTGCCCAGCCACTGTAGCGGGCCCTGTGGCTCCCCCGTCCAGCGTCCCCCGGGGGCAAGTGGCCTGCTGTCCTTGCCAAACCTGATTGACAACAGACATTGGATCCTGGGCAGTGGCAGAAGGCTGGCGAGAAGGCTGCCGCCCCCGCCCAGAGAACTGTGTGGGCCCCAAGGCAGGCAGTGCTTCATTTGACTGGTAAGGGGGTGGCAAGTCCATTGCCTGCTCATTAACTAAGGACTCCCCAGTAGATGTTGTGGCCCGCGACTGTGTGTGCACTGGGGACTCACCTGATTCCGGGAGCCTGGGTGGAGAGCAGCTCTCCCCTGTTGGTGCAGGGGCAGACTCACTGCCCTCCCTGGGTTCACTGGCATTCCCCTGCTCCAGCGTATCCATACGCCCTGCAATGTCATCCATACGTCCTGCAATCACGGACACAATCTGGTAAATGGATTCCAAATCATGAGCCCCCTGTGGTGAGGCCCCACCCCCAGCAGGCGGCCTCCCTTGCCCCACGATTCCTTGCACCCCACCCACTCCTTGAAAAGCACCGCCCCGCTTCCCTTTCCGGGCGGTCGTGCTTCTGGCTTGGATGTGCCGGGCCACGTGGCCAGCAGCCTGCCCCTCCAGCACTTTCTGCGTAGGCTTACGTGCCCTTTTAGACCTTATGGCCTGTGAGGGCTGTGTGCCTTTCCTTGATCCCATGGCTGGTAAGGCCAGAGGTTGAGGGGTCAGAGAAGGAATGCAGGGGCTTCCGATTCAGAAACGTGCGCGAAGCAGGAGGCAGATGCTGCAGCCGACAAAAGTTTCTGTTCTAAAACGTGCGTGAGTGGGAAACAAAAGCTAAGCCACCAGCCCCTTAACAATGGGGGCAGTAGGACCCTGTTGCCGGGCAGCCCGTCCGCAACCCGGCTTCCTAAACAGGACAAAGGATATGACCCTTAAAAGCAGAGGAAACAAAAGGAGCGAAGCAGCGTGCGGACAGCGGGAGCTGCTGATACCCTCCGTGCACAAGCAGATGCTTGCCACCCCCTTGGGAGGACTGTACTACGCGGATGCCCCCCCCCGCCTTTCTCCCTCGCTCGGATACTTAGCCACGTGTCCGGGTGTGAGTTCCTCTGTTCCTCCGACTGCCTGTCTGCTCCGTCCGCTTCCAAAAGAGGGAGGAAATTTCCACCCCGGCGCTCTTAAGCCCTTTCCCCCAGGCCCGCCCTCTTCCCCACGTCAGGCAAAGATGCAAGAGGACTGGCTCTCCTTTCGCGCCCGCAGACAAAATGCGCCCCTCCCTTCAATTCTTTGAATGTGGGGAGGGGGCGGTCTTTTCAGTTTAACCTACCTTAAAGAATAGTTGAATCTGATCTGGATAGCCCAGGCTAGCCGAACTCGTCATATCTAGGAGACTAAGCAATGTATTTAAGCAGTTGGATCAACCGTTTAAAAGATTGATCAAACTGTGCAGCACTTGCTGGGCTAGTGCCTATTGTGTGGGGCGCTGCCGAGATCTAAGCCCATTAAGAGTAAGGACCTGTGCCTGCCCCAGAAGTGTAACCCAAGAATGACATACTACCAGCTTGGAGGAATGGCACAACTTTATTGTTTGCAGCAGCAAGGCATTGGCATGGCATGGGAGCATTATCCTACCATCGACCTGCCACCCTTGCAGGCCGATGCGCAACCCCCAGCCATGCTGGGACATGTTAGAGATGGCAGTTCCTGGGACGCACGGGTCCGGCAGCCCGCCGCGTGGTTCCCTGCCACTTGGAAGGAGGCCCCTTTGACAGCACATGGCAAGGCCTGCCCCCTGACAGCCCCAGTTGGGGTTGTTCCTGGCAGCCTTCCATCTTGGCATGTCCCCTTCTGGCCTCCCCCAAAATCCCTTATTGGGATCCTCCCTGTTGGGGAAAAGGGCACACAGGCAAGTTTCCCCCCCAAACCGGATCCGACCCCCATGCCAAACCACCACCAGAGCCGGACGGAGCCACATGGCCCCGGCCGCCTCCCGCCAATGCCAAGCGCTGCAAGCAAGTGTGTATGCCATGATGGACGTCATACAGCCAAATGTCCATGCCCCAAGAAGACAGGTGGACCCCATCTGGGTGAAACAAGGCGCCGATGCGATGTGAAATGTCCGGGTGCCGGATCACTAAACTACCCAGAGCAACGACTCTTTTTCCCAGTGCCGCCGTGACCTTCCGCCTGGCCTTGTCCAATTTCACCGGATGAGCAGCCTGCACCAAGATTGCCTCTCCAGCAGGTCAGACCATATAACGCAGGTACTGAAAAAGGATATAGCACCCCTGTGGCAGCTAATAGTCCTGGGGACTACCCCCCGCTCCCAGAGACTGGCCATGAACATGAGCACAGTCTCCTCCAAAACTGGCCATGTTGCGGACCCTGTCAACCTGGTGGCAAAAGACTCAAATGCAGAAACAGCCGAGGTATAAGATTGTAGCGTGGCAGGGGCTATTGACCGCAAAAAAAACCTCCATTACAGCATGCCGCCAATGTTCCAGAGTTCTTCCGGGAAGGGATCCGGGTGCAGGTTCGCCCCCGGGGCCAGCTCGCGGAATCTCTCCTCCTGGAGGTGGGACAAAGCATCTGCTAAATCGTTATCAACCCCCGCCACATGCTTGGCCCTGAAGGTGATGTTGGCCGATAGGCAGATCAAAACAAACTGACTAATAAGGCACATGACCCTGGCCGATTTTGACGACTGCCTGTTAATGACTTGCACCGCCGCCAAGTTATCGCACCAGAACAGCACCTTCTTGTTGTGGAACATGTCGCGCCATAGAACCACTGCGACCAAAATAGGGAATAATTCCAGGAAGGTCAAGTCCCATACGATGTCCGTATTAGGCCACTGTATAGGCCAGGGCTGGGCGCACCAACGCCCATTGTAATACACCCCAAAGCCCACCCCCCCCGGCAGCATCTGACTGTACCTGTAACGCCCCACCCGGCTCAAGTGGCGTCTGCCAGATGGAGACCCCGTTGAATCTGCTGAGGAAGGAGTGCCACACCTCAGGTCATCCTTCATCCCTTGAGTGACCCCCACCTTGTGATGTGGTTTGGAGGCGTGGGCTGTAGCCCTGGCCAAGCATGCACAAAGGGGCGCCCGGGGGACACCACCCTACACGCAAAGTTCAAATGCCCTATTAGGGATTGGAGCTCCTTTAAAGAACATTTCTTGCATGCCAAAAAGAGAGACACCAATGCCTGCAAGGCAAGTACCTTGTCTTCCGGGAGCCTGGAAACCCCTGCTACAGAATCAAGCGCAATGCCCAAGTAGACCAATTTGGAAGTGGGGCCCTCGGTTTTTTCTTGCACTAAGGGGGCCCCCAACTCTGCCGCCAAATCGCAAAAGGCACCCAGAACCCTGGCACAGTCTTCTGAGTCAGCTTTCCCAGGGAACAAGAAATAATCAAGGTAATGAGTGACAAATGGATAGCCACACTTATCCTTCACCACCCATTCCAAGAAGGTACTGAATTGCTCAAAAGCAGCGCAAGCCATGGAGCACCCCATGGGCATGGCTTTATCCATGTACCACTCATTCCCTACCCTGAAGCCCAATAAACAGAAGTCCTCCGGGTGTACTGGGAGGAGCCGAAATGCTGACTGAATGTCACACTTGGCCATGAGGGCGCCCTGGCCACAGGCCATAGCCAAGCAGGCCGCCTGATCAAAGGAGGCATACCGCACTGAGCAATATTCCGGCGGGATTGACTCATTCACAGACGCCCCTCAAAGATAAGAAAGGTGGTGGATGAAGCGGAATTCCCCAGGCAACTTCTTGGGCACCACCCCTAATGGGGATACTCTAAGATTAGGCAAAGGAGGTGCTTGAAAGGGCCGGCCACCCACCTGGCTGCACACTCTTTTCTAACCTTTTCCTCCACCACCTCAGGCAGTACCCGGGCAGACTTCAAATTTGTGGCATCCATAGCCACCCTTTGGTCCATGAATGGTATCCTAAACCCCTATGTGAGGCCATCCCAAATGTATGCTGCAGCCACCTGAAAGGGGTACCTGGTGACCCATGCCCGCAAAGCCCCCAGCTTAATAGGAGTGCTAGCGAGACCCCCAAGTGAAACCACCTCACTTACCATCCCCTTGGGCTCCGCCGGCCCCTCCATCCTTCTTTGCGGGGGGCCGGCCCCCACGAAAGGGCTGGGAGCCATCCTGGTACCTGGAACATGACACCTTGGCATGGTGGCCGGTGCAGAATTCGCAAACATGTTCATACCTGCACTTGGCCCGACTGCAAGAACCCTTGTTGAATTCCCAACAGCTTCTCTTCACCACCTCCCTCTTAGAGTCCCCTCTACCTAGTTTAGATGTGTCAAGCTTGCCCCGCACATGCAGATTCACCACCATACTCCAAATATTATTGTTCACCAAGTCCCAATGTGTCTTCGCATTGTATGAGGCCCGTTTCCTAAACTCCTCATCATACTCCAAGGCAGCCATCTCACCCGCCAATTCAGCCGCCCTTTCAATGTATGAGGCATAATTCCAAAGGTGCCAGCCCCATGGACACGACCCCAGCGTATACCGCAAACCCCTTATGCCAACGTTTCAAGGACTTCTCGCCGGACTCAGGTTTGCGGTCGTTAGAGGGTGTGCCAGCACCTCTCCCCTTCACTGAATCAGGCTTGATGAGGGTGAACACATCTACATAACAACCCTTCAGAATTTTCTCCCTGAGTTTACGTGGGAGATGGAGCCCGGGAGGATTTTCTTTTTCCTTGTAAGTGGATTCCACCCTTCGCCTCTTCCCTTTGGACCCAGGCTCCCAGACTGCCTTGACCCCACCATCAGCAGCAGAGTCCTCCTCCAGCCTCCTATGCTAGGCCCAGGCCGGTAGGCCAGGCAAATTGGCGTAGGTCCCCCAATACTCTGCTGGAGCATCATCAGATTGCTCCCCTGAAGAGGGCTCACCTGAGGATCCAGCGCTGTCTGTTCCATTGCCAGACCTCTTCCCCTTCTTCCTGCGTTGCCGTTTCTTCTTGCTGCCCTTCAAACGCCGCTGCTTGCCCTTCTCCCGTGACCTGGACTCACTGGAGCTGCCCACACCACTGGGACTGCTATCACTGCTGGAACTACTAGAGATGGATGAGGAATCCTTCCTCCGTCTGCGCTGTGCTCCTTGCTAGGGCTGTTGAAAAAAAAAATCAGTATAGTTCGGCTTTCTGCAAAATTCGGCCCGTTTTTATTCGGGACGTGCCGAAGTCCGAACTCCCCCGCTTTGGATCCCGGAAATTCAGGAGGATCCGGAGTTTGGGAGAAAATTCGTCCCCTCGCGCGTCTTCAGGGGGATTCCCTGAAGGCGCGCAGGGGGCCCTTTAAACAGATCTGCGCCTCCCAGCTGGAGGCGCAGATCTATTTAAAGGGCCTGCCGCACACCTCCAGGGAAGCTCCCTGGAGGCGCGCGGGCGGACTTCAAACAGATTTGCGCCTCCCGGCCGGAAATCTATTTAAAGCCCCCCCCCCAGCCCTGCCGGGACTCCCGGCAGGGCTGGTGAGGGGCTGGTAAGATCCTCCCGGCCGGGAGGCTCAGATCTATTTAAAGGGCCCGCCGCGCGCCTCCAGAGACGCGCTGGGGGACTTCAAACAGATTTGCGCCTCCCAGCTGGGAGGCGCAAATCTATTTAAAGCCCCCCCCCCAGGCCTGCCGGGAGTCCCAGGCTTGCACGGTTCCCAGGCTTGCACGGGCTGGATCCGGGCCGCGCACTTGCCTAAAGCCTCCCCCCACTCCCTGGGCATGCAGGGGCCAGAGTGCCCTGCAAGCACAGCCAAGATCCTTCCCCCCTCCCACTTTGTCTTTCTGTCCCTCTCTTTCATTCTCTTTTTCTTTCTTCTCACTTTCTCCCTCTCCCTCTTTCTTTCTCTTTCTCTTTCTTTGTCTTTCTCTCATTTCTCCCTTTTTTTCCCCACTCTCTCTCCTTTTCTTTTTTTCTCATTTCTTTCTCTCCCTCCCTCCCTCCCTCCCTCCCTCCCTCCCTCCCTCTTTCTTCTTTCTTTCTTTCTTTCTTTCTTTCTTTCTTTCTTTCTTTCTTTCTTTCTTTCTTTCTTTCTTTCTTTCTCTCCCCCCTCTTCCTCCCTCCCGCTCCTCTATCTGTTTCACTTTTTCTGGCTCTCTTTCTCACTCTTTATTTCTCTTTCTCTTTTCTCTCTCTTTCTCCTTGTCTTTCTGGACTGGGAGAGAGCTGCAGGCTCACCAGTAGAGGCAGCCAGCCCTCCCCTAGTCCAGATCTGGGCTGGTGAGTCTGCTGTGGGCTTGCCAGTCAAGGCAGTCATGCCACCCCCACGCCACCCCCGTCCAGATCTGGGTTGGTGAGCCCACTGCAGATTCGCCAGCCCCCTGGTTTAATTTTTTTAATGGAATTAATGGCAGGGACTACAGATACAAACTTCATAAAAGACACTTTCAAAGTCAATTAATGGTATATTTTTTACTTTATTTTTTTACTTAAATTACAAACATATTTTACAAAATAACAATAAGACTGTTAAATAAAAGAAAATACTGTAAGAATTTTATTGTTGTAAACTTGTTTGTGTTTTAAGTAAAAAACAATATCATTAATTGACTGCCTGTCTCTTTTGTAAAGTTTGTATCTCCAGTATCTGGCATTACATATGCTATTTATTTATTTATTTATGCGCACATGGCCCAGCCCGACCAAGTGACATGTATGCTATATCTGGCCCTCCTAACAAATGAGTTCGACACCCCTGGTTTAGGGTGAGTACCTCTGAACAGGGGAAAAGAGAGCAAACAGTATGTTATGGCTGATATTTGCACATCCTTGATTTGTACACCAAGTATGTTGTACATATGTGCAGCAATTTTAACTGCTTTGCCACAAAGTTTAGTAATGCAGTCATTGATACGTTTTCCAAAATATATGCAATGGGTGTGAATTTTGGGTTGCACTGCTTCTCTTGAAAAGAAATTTACAGGAAAAGAGCCAAATGGTTCTCGCAGGGAAGATAAATTTTTGCTGCAGACAGGTTGTACAATAACATCTGCTGTTGTAAGATTTGTGTAGGACAATGAGGGACAGCAGAAGCTATAAAGAATTAGACTTAAATAAACGAAGCCTATGAGATATATATGAGCTATGTCTTTCTGTATTTGTCCCACAGTTGAGCACAATAGTGAACCAATCTTGATAAGAGCTTTTCAGTTCAAATGTAAACAGATTAAACTAAGACTTGTTCTGCTATATAACTTACCACTATTTGCACTCCTTGACCATCTACTGTGCTGTTAAATTATAAGCAAATCATTTATAATGCTACCTGGCACAGATTGTGCTAGAAGTCTGTACCCAGGATTTGCTTGTTTAGTTGTGGGACTTTGCACATCCTGTTGGCAGGGCTTTTGCTTGTCTTCCATCCTTAGATCATTTTTCTTATGTTTAATAAATACAGAAATCTCACTGCATGGTGTGTGTTCCAACCGTAAACAGGACAACGGCAAAATCTGATATTGGAGATCTGTACAGTTATACTAGGGACAATCAAACAAACAAACAAAAAGGATATCAGTGTGTCTTAATATGTAATAGTCTTTGTGGGATTCAGAATTGTGACAGAATGGATGATGGAACTGTGACATGGAGAGAAGAAAAAGAAGACACGTATTTTTAAAAAATTAAAAATATTTTCAGGGCAGTAAGCACAAGGATTTAGAGGTTGAACCTGAAATTCTTTTGCATCTAAACATGTTCACCACACAGTTTGCTTTTGGCCCATTCTCATTGGCATGCTTCTTTGTAAGTCTGCATAGGATAAGCAACCTTAAAAGGCAAACACAGCTGGCACCTTAGATTTTGGTTTTGGTGTACAGAAGTTATGGTACTGGTCAGCTGTGTCATCAACTTTACCCATAAACTCTGTACTGACCAGTGTTATTTATTCTGCTTTATTCTGTCCCTTAAATGGTCAATTTTCAGTTATCAGTGTCCTTATTATCCTTGGTGTTACTGTTTTTTACATATTGTCTTTCTTGCCCTTACAGAATGCCTGGATTTCCCTTCTGATTCTGTAAGGCTTGGAATTTAGTCCTACAGCTATTTTACTATGAATACTGTTCTACTACTGATTCTCCTGATATCACTCATGGTGTATGTGTGGTTTTCTTTTTTCTTCTATCAGCATTTGTATCTTGCTTCTTTTTGCTCTTCCATGCAATCTTCATACATTTTGGCTTGCTAATGTTCACCATCTCCACTGGTGTTTCTCTCTTCTCTTTTAGAGTTTGATATCTAGTTTTGGCCTGTATTTTTCACTTCTTGTTGAAGGATTTATTGCCAGTTAACATGGATTCCTTTTCTTTTCACTGCTCTTCACATTTTGTATTCATCCTAGAGTTCTTTCAAGAACTCAAATGGGAAATTGCTGAACTTCTAACAAAGATATGTAATATGTCCTTTCGATCAGCCTCTGTACCAGAGGACTGGAGAATGGCCAATGAAACACCCATTTATAAAAAAGGTTCCGGGGGGACCCAGGAAATTACAGGCCAGTTAGCTTAATGTCTGTTCCAGGTAAATTGGTGGAAAGCATTATTAAAGATAAAATTGTCAAGCATATAGAAGGGCAAGGTCTGCTGGGCAAAACCCAACATGGCTTCTGTAAGGGTAGGTCCTGTCTCACTAACCTATTAGAGTTTTTTGAAAGCGTCAATAAGCATGTGGACAGGAATGAGCCTGTGGATACTGTGTATTTGGATTTCCAAAAAGCTTTTGACAAAGTCCCCCACCAAAGACTGCTAAGCAAACTTCATAGTCATGGGATAAGAGGACAAGTCCTCTTATGGATTGAGAGCTGGCTGAAAAATAGGAAGCAGAGAGTAGGAATCAATGGTCAGTTCTCCCAATGGCGGGATGTGAGCAGTGGGGTCCCTCAGGGATCTGTGTTGGGACCGGTGCTTTTCAACCTGTTCATCAATGATCTGGAGTTGGAGTTAAACAGTGAAGTAGCCAGAAATAAAGTGCCCACATAACAGTTAGAACAGATAGATGCACTTATCTGGCTTCTTGAGGCATCTGACAGCATGTGTTACAGTTTATTTTGACATGCCAATAAACAAGGAATGAGCTGATGAAGCATATCGAAACGTGACACGCTAGCTTCGCGTTCTCTTTTGGGTTGAATTATCTTGCCTTCGGGTTCTCCCTCTGGACTTACTGCACCCATCTTTGTAACAGAACCTCTTGTCTATGATTTGGAACCTTTGTGGTCAAGAATGGGTGCAGACGCTCATACAAGTTGAGATATTTCTGCGTGGACTTATCGCATTGTTGTTGAATTGCAATTCTATTCCTTTTATTTATACTTTTCATTTATATTGCATCTGTTGCTATGCCTGATTAATAGCTAGATAGCTGATTGACGTTCTGATGCTGACTGTTTTTGTTTTTGTTTGATGCAGACTACAGCATGAATTAATACTGTAACTGTGTTAGAATAAATGATTTAATTACAACCTAATACTTACCAATTTGGTTCATTAATACATGAGCCCTCGTGCTGCCATTTTTCTAAAGTTAACTTATTACTGGCACAGGTCACATTTTTTTGTTGCTTATATAGATCCTAGCAACACCAGCACTAGGCCCAGCAATGTCAGCCATACTATCTCAGGTTCATACTCATGTTCATCTTCTAACATGATTTATGCCATCACATGCCTGCAATGCCCTTCCATCCTTGCTTTTGACATTTACATTGCCATTGTGTGTCTAATTCACTTGTCTCAAGGATAGATGGGATCACATTCTAGCTGTATCTGAAGAAGTGCGCTGTGGCTCATGAAAGCTCATACCCTGCTAGAAATTTTGTTAGTCTTTAAGGTGCTACTGGACTGTTACTCTTTTCTACTGCTAGTGACAGACTAACACAGCTACCCATCATGATCTTTCTACCATTTGTTAGAGAGGTTTTTTTTAACCTACAACTATTCTGTGGTGTTGGTGGTGGTAGAAAGTGACATCAAGTTGTAGCCAACTAATGGTGACCCTGTAGGGTTTTCAAAGCAAGAGTTATTCAGAGGTGATTTGGACTTCACACATTAACAGATCACTTCAGGATACAATGGTTCCATATTAACATACCACACCGTCATTAGCACATTATCTTGATACTTACAGGACAATGATTAGCACATTACTTTTGCAGGACAATGACTCAGCTCAAACCCAACCCCTTTCTAACTATATCTTCCTACACACTTGACACTGAGAGACACTGTCCTTCAGTGTTACTACTCTGAAGATGCCTGCCACAGTTGCTGGCGAAACGTCAGGAAAGAAAATTCCAAGACCACGGTTACACAGCCCGGATAACCTACAAGAACCAATATTCAGAGGTGGTTTTCCATTGCCTGCCTCAACGTAGCGACCTTAGTAATCTTGGTGATCTTCCATCCAGGTACTAGCCAGGACCAACCCTGCTTAGCTTCTGAGATCTGGGCCATCCAGGCCAGGGCCCTGATTGTGTAGGCCACCTGAAAGTGCTTTGATTTTGAGGCAGCTTTACTTGAGGCTCTAACATCTGTAAGTTGCTTACCAAAGAATCCTGGCTAGATTGTGTGCAATTTTTCCATGCCACCCCAAAGATTGGCAAACGTGTGAAGCTGTCAAGAAGGCTTTCCACTTGATTGGAGTGAGCTACAACAGTTTACAAATGATGCAGTAGTCCCTGCGAAGACCAACTACCACATGGAAACATTTTCAGCGGCTTCATGTGCATTGGGGAGGGGGTGTGACATCTGATTTGGTCCTTTATGAGTTACATGGTCTGACCTATACACATTGCAAACACTACCTCAACTGGGTGGGGTTGTAACAAAATAGAGTAGAATTGAAAATGTCAATCAACAGCCCAATGGTTTTGACTTTCAGATATGCTGAACAATCCCAGCTTCTATTGATCACCTTCACATAAATGCAGGCATTTGAAAGCAAGTTGTTTATGCCTTTTCATGGAATAAAAATGTATGTGTGTGTGTGGGGGGGGGCTCCCTACAAAATCTTGCAGTTGTGTTTAAATAATGCCGTTCCTTGCTGAATAGCACTGACTATTCCTTCTGGTGCATTCTAGCAAGATGATGTAAAGTAGTTCGGGTGTGGGAGGCCATAGCATGAAGCACAGGAAATAGCTTAAATCTTCTCAAATGTTTATAAAGTTAAGCAAATGGGAAACGGCTATAGCTGACACTGCCAACCACTTCAGAACTGTTTTAGTGAGAAATCATTTTTTTAAGTAATAGTAACAGCATCTCTCTGAATCAGTGTTGAAGTTAATGGTAGAGGGAAGGAGAGTCTATATTGCACTGAGTGTTGCCCGTCTTCAAGAAGATGCAAAACACTGTAACCCAGAACATTTCTTTTGCCTGTACACTGAAGCTTAGTAATGGATCAGTTACTCAAGAGGCTAGAAATTAATTATTCTTTACCCACCCTGATATATGATCCATCAAAATGGCCTTTTTTTAGAGTCAGGTTATCTGGGGGTGGGTAATTCTGTCCTGATTGTGTGTCAGTTAGCCCAAAGCGTTCAGCCACTCTCTCTAATATAGAGATGCAACAGAATTACCTGCAAAGAATGTCCTTATGGGAGGAGGCATGCCTTTGAGGATTAATGCTCTGGGCCTGCCTTCTTCTAAGAGCAAGACTATTTAAGATTGAATTAATAGTAATGGACAGGAATGGAAATAACTAGAAATTGCTTTCAAGTAAGCATTTTAGGATGTAGCTGTAAATCTTCTGGATGAAATTAATTTCTGGGGGGGAAGACATCTATGTGTCAGAGGTTGTCTTTTGATTCTTCACTGAAGGTCCCTGGTGTCTTTACTAGCCAGGCCTGGGCTGGCCAGTACAAGCGGTCAGGCTCTTGACATGAGTTAGGCCAGTGTTTGCATATTTGCATATTCCCACGCCTTTTGCCTTGGCCTTGAGCGGCTAACGAGCCGTACTGTGTTTAGGTTACCTCTCCCTCCTTTCCTGCCAGGCACCGTTATCTATTCCTTTCCCAGGCCTGTTTGAAACTGCACCTGTGATGTAATCATGCTTTAAGTTAGGCATTGTAGTTGGGCTCGTCATTAGCAGCTTTGAACCTGCAAGTTGCCTTAGCTGTACCTGTTGCTTCTACAATAAAGTTTACCTGCTTCGGACCTGACAGTCTGAGCGAGTGACTTTGTGGGAATTGCCCAGGTTGGCTGGAGAACCTGACATTATGGAGAATGAAAGTAAATCGGTTTTCTACAGTGCTGTGAAAGCAAAGTAACAAATCATAAACCATGATCTAGTTCTGCCACAGAAGAACTAAGCATAAAATATTTGTTTACCAAAACATCTTTTTTCATTCCTCACAATTTAATATACTGATGATTCATGATCCTATGTAATATATTGTCATTAAAAATACCTCTAGGTTTGTCTTAGTATCCCCAAATGGCTGTACATTTGTCAGTAATAAGCAGACATTTGTTACCAGACTAGTTGGTTTGATGTGAGCTTTTTGTCCATGCTCAACTAAGCTCTAATCTCAGTGGATCTGCTTGAAATGCATGTATTTTATCTCTCTCCTAAAGCTTCTCACACATAAAATCATCCACACCATATATCACAAAGATCCGTTTTACTTCTTCCAATTTGCACTTTCACCTCAGTTTTGACCTGTTACTGTTGTTCTGTTAATGGCTATCAGTTTGTAGATGTGCTGCAAATGTATGGCTTGCTGTGTAATTCAGCTTTGCCAATATTAACAACCTGCCTCTTCTTAAAATACAGAATATTTTCTCTTCGTCTAATGTTTTCTAGAATAGCTCTTGTGCATCAACATGAACCACTGTTACTCATTAGAAGCTAGAATGGACATATCTTGAAACTTAGATAGCATCTTTTGACAACCTGACATCCTGTCAGGACAAAGCTCCTGCCTTCTCATAATGAGATGGAAGAGTGGGACAACAGACAACTTCATACAATAGCTTGCAGCTGTTTTCTAATTGCATTCCCTTTTTTTGAACAAAAGTACTTCTTGTCTTGTGCATCTTAGGAGTCATTCAGGGTATGGCTAAAAACTATTATCTCCGTGTTAGACCTGCCATGATAAAAGAGTAGGGTTGCCAGGTCCCTCTTTGCCACCAGCAGGAGATTTTTGGGGCGGAGCCTGAGGAGGGCGGGGTTTGGGGAGGGGAGGGACTTCAATGCCATAGAGTCCAATTGTCAAAGGAGCCATTTTCTCCAGGTGAACTGATCTCTATCGGCTGGAGATCAGTTATAATAGCAGGAGATCTCCAGCTACTATCTGTCAGTTGGCAACCCTATCAAAGAGTTATGATAGACCATGCATCTACCACTGAGTGAAGCTGTGTTTAAATGTGATGCCAAGCATGTTAAAAAATCTAACTTTCAGGTGTTCCATAAGCTAGTGTTTAATTTAAGCTGAGTTACATAGCCTACATGTGTGAGGATCTGTGGTGCCACTGAAAGGCTGGTGCCACTATAAAGCAGTTCAGGGTTCAATTTAAATAAGAACCCAACAACATGGAACCCTGCACAGACAAGTTTTTCTTACATGTCTGGTGTCACATTACAATTGAACCTTATAGCAATATAATCATTAGATGAATCTGAGCCACCATTACTGCTGATACTTAAACAGCTATAGAGAATAGAATACCAGATATATGATACTGTGGAGACCTAAGGGGTTACCCTCAGTTAGACTGTAGGGTAATGGTGCCAAAAGGGGAGGGGGATAAAAACTTCAGCTGCCACTAGCAGTAGATATTTTGGGGGAAGGTGCTGTTGCTCAGCTAAGACTTTGACACTGAACTAAAACAGTGATCCCCAGCATGGACCCATAGGCACTATGGTGCCTACCGGTGTGTTTTCTGGTGCCTGCTTGTTTATTAGCTCTCTCCTGAAACAGGGGCCTGCTTCTGGAGGTGCTTCAGGAGCTATAGGAAGCATTATCTTTGGGCCTGCAGGGAGTGTTCATGGGGGGGGGGGGGAACTACCCCATTATAGGAA
This sequence comes from Euleptes europaea, assembly GCF_029931775.1. Taxonomy (NCBI): domain Eukaryota; kingdom Metazoa; phylum Chordata; class Lepidosauria; order Squamata; family Sphaerodactylidae; genus Euleptes; species Euleptes europaea. The sequence goes on along the minus strand of NC_079315.1, from coordinate 37,805,213 downwards.
GGTGCTTGGCTTGAATTCTCCCTGCATTTTAATTACCCCCCCAGCAGCCATAGGAGGTGAGACTAACCACAGAATGGCCCGTTTCAGCCATTTTTGGTGGTGCCCACTTCTGTTTTTCAGAATTCCAAAAGCACCACAGGTTCAACAAATTGGGGACCCCTGAACTAAGGGGTTATGAAACAGAATCTTTGAAAGATCCTTAGCCCTGTCCTTCTATTAGATAATGGGACTGAGTGTGTTGAGGGTCATGCTGGATTAGAGTTGCCAGGTCCCTCTTTGCCGCCAGCGGGAGGTTTTTGGGGTGGGGTTTAAGAGGGGAGGGACTTCAATGCCAAAGAGTCCAATTGCAGAAGTGGCCATTTTCTCCAGGTGAACTGATCTCTATTGGCTGGAGATCAGTCGTAATAGCAGATCTCGGGTTAGTACCTGGAGGTTGTCAACCCTATGCTGGATGCTCAAAGAAGCTTAAAGCAACAACCTATTCCAGATTTTTTAAAAAGACGGGTTTTTTTAAAGAATGAGGCATAGATAGTATTTTGGAATAAATTTTGTTCTGATTGGGGAATCAGTTGACTTAGGCAAACAACAACAAAAGCATAAGCATAGCTGAACATATTTGTTCAGGGGAAAGCCTTTTATGTTGTTTCACCAACCCAGTAACATAATTCTTTCTGGTGTGCAAAAATAATGCTGTAAGGTGTTAAATCTATACAGGACAATTGAGCCTTATTCATGTTGTCTTCATTTAGATTCATGGGGTGCAGTCATTTAATATATTTTGAAATTAATATTGCTTGGCAATATAATTAAACATGTCTTTCATTATTCATTCAGTCTTGAGTACTGATTTGGACTTAGCCCTGAAGGGATTACTTCATAAGGGAGCTATGCACCTTTGCCCATTTGTAGGCCTACTACAGAGAATGTGGAATGCTGCAGAAATAAGCATTTCTCTCTTTTCCTCTTAATTCTACATCCACATACAATACAGAGAAGGAAAAAAAACACTTAAGATGACTGGTAGTACCATTGTAGTGAAACCTGCAATAAGTGTATTTTTGAAACTGGCAACATTTCCAAGGGTGATCTCATTAAAACTCTTAAGAGGAAAATCACTTTAAAGAATTTAAATGAAATAAAACCAAATACATTCAGGAGTAGGCAACTGGAGGCTCGGGAGCCATTTCTGACCCCCACAAAAGATTTCCATCTGGTCCCTTGTGCAGCTGCTTACTCCAATTCCCCCATTATTATGCCCCTCAGCCATTTTCTTTCAAGCAGAAACAAAGCAAAGGATTCCTTAATGTTAAATGTGTGAGAGGCTTTGGTAAAGCCTTATGCATCTTGGCTGCTGACTCCAGTGGAGTCAACAGAGTAATGACAGTGAACAGTGGAGGATTCCTAACAGAAAGGCTATGCAAAAGCATTACTTGCTGTAATGTGCTAATGGTGCATACTGGAACACAGGTGGTGCTCTGTTTTCACATATGCTGAATAATGCACTTTCAATACACTGTAGTGATTGTTTGCAAGTGGATTTCACCATTTCACAGAGTAAAATCCAGTTGCAAAGTGGTTTGAAAGTGCACGTTCTTTTCACTGCTACAGATTCCACCGCACTGAAACCCTCACATTCCATGGACCGCAAAAGAAGATGATAGATAAAAGCAGAAAGAACAAAGGGTCCACATACTAAAAACCAAAATATTCAAACGTGTCCATTAGCCTGGACCAGCATCTTTCAGCATCAGGCTGCAACAATGCACTTGACTAACTCCAGCACTACCCTTTTCATATTAAGTGCCTAGGAGTAGGTCTTTCCAAACTCCTGGCTGGCAGCTGCTGCTGGAGCAGGTAAAGCTGAAAGGGATCAGAGATCACATCCATGAGAACTTGTATACGGGTCTCTGCAGGGAGTATTTTGACTATGCAAGGGGGCGGGGTTCTGCACTGTTGCTCTTTCACATGAAGACTGTCAGCACCTGGGAATTTTTTTCCAGGGCCAACAGACAATTTGTATTTCCTACTACTGTTCATTTACAGGAAAAGAATAAATAAGTCACCCCTGAAGTCTCAGGATAAAGTTGGAAAGCATTTGATACCAAATCCTTACTGAAGCTAAGCAGATCTGGGTCCGGTGAGTGCCTGGGCAGGAGACCAGCAGGGAACCTACGGTTAATGTTTTGAGTTCCACGATGGAGGAAAGTTGGATATAAATGTAATTAAGAACAAACAAAAAAACCATACACACCAAAATAAAAAGTATTCCTTATGTCTCAAAAACCCACTAGCATGTAGCAAGGGCTGCTGATGAGTGCAGAAAGAATTAAATAAGATATTTGGCACAGTGGTTTGTAAAGTGTCAACTGTAATGAACTACCGTTACAAACGAATTTCTTCCACTTTGGCTGGGATCCTAAACACACTTATTTGGAAGCAAATTCCATTTAAATTTAGTGGGACTTGCCTCAAATAAATGTATTTAGGATCAGGTGCCAATTACATTTAACAGTCACAGAGATAATAATAGAATCACAGAGTTGGAAGAGACCACCAGGGTCAACTAGTCCAACCCCCTGCACAATGCAGGAAATTTACAACTACCTCCTCCCCACCATACATACCCAGTGACCCCTGCTCCATGCCCAGAAGATGGCAAAAAACCTCTCCAAAATCCCTGGCCAATCTGTCCTGGAGGAAAATTGCTTCCTGTCCCCAAAGTGGCGATCGGCATTACCTTGGGCAAGTAAGAAGGGGTCACGAGAGCCAAACACTGACACAACCCTACCTGTCCTCCCTCTCATGATCTGCCTAAGTTCACAGAATCAGCATTGCTGACAGATGGCCATCTAATCTCTGCTTAAACACCTCCAAAAGAAGGAGAGCCCACCACCTCCCGAGAAAGCCTGTTCCTCTGAGGAACCGCTCTGTCAGAAAGTTCTTCCTAATGTTTAGCTGGAAACTCTTTAGATTTAATTTCAACCCACTGGTTCTGGTCTGACCTTCTGGGGCTACAGAAAACAACTCTGCACCATCCTCTATATGACAGCCCTTCAAGTAATTGAAGATAGTTACAAATCCAAGCTATGCATTCCCAACAAGAAAATGCCAAGGACCAACTAGCTATGATGGAGATGAAACTAAGACAATCAAACGTACGTCTTCGTAATTTTCCAGAAGAACTGGGAGGTACCAGAACAACCATCATAAAATTATTGGCTGACCTGACTCATATAAATGAACAAGATCTGGACTATGCAATAAACAAAATATATAGAATTCTTTACCCACTATATTGGAGAAGACAAAGGCCAGGGACATTATGATCTCCTTCTATGACATCAGGATGAAAATGATGGTATTACCTAAGATGCTTTTTTTATTTCAAAATTTACCAATTATTAAAGGTTCCAAAATTTTTAAAATTTGGAAAAAAGACATATTGAAATTTTTGTGGGGAAAAGGGAAACATAGAATAGCGTATAATAATTTGATTCAAATAAAAGAAACAGGAGGATTAGGATTGCCAGATTTACAGATGTATCATGAAGCTTCTTGTTTCCTTTGGTTAAAGACATGGATTAAGTTGGATAATTGTCAAATATTGGAATTGGAAGGCTACAATCTTCGTTTTGGTTGGCATGCATATTTATGGTATGAGAAGGAAAAGATAAAGATTTTAAAATTCACATTATCAGAATGGGATTATTTTTAGTTTGGAAAAAATATAAGAAGATTTTAGAAAATAGAACTCCGGGATGGATCAATCCCACGGAGGCTTTCATGAGAAGGGGAATACAATTAAATTTAGACATAGAGATGTATAGAAATATTATTAAATGGAAGGAGAGTAAGTGGGTTCTAAAAAGTAGAGAAGAGTTAAATATAAAAGATTGGTTTGTATATTATAGGTTACAAGATATATTCAAACAAGATAATCAAATCGGATTTAATAAAAATAAATCCGAGTTAGAAAAAATATTAGATAAAGGAGATAAGGGAATGATAGGTAGAATGTATAAATTAGTAGTTACACTTAATTTAGAACAAGAAAGGATCAAACCAGTTATGATCAAATGGATGAAGGACTTAGGAGTTAATATTGATTTGGATATATGGGGAAATCTATGGAAGAAGGAATTTAAATTTACAATAACCAATGAAATCAGAGAAAATTTGTACAAAATGTTTTATAGATGGCATATAACCCCAATTATGATTTCTAAGATGAATAATCAAGATAAAGGAATATGTTGGAAATGTGGTGAAGATAGAGGAACATATATGCATGTATGGTGGATGTGTAAAAAAATTAAAAAATTTTGGAAAAAAATAGTGAAAGAAACAAATAATTTGACTAATAGCAGAATAAAAAGGAAACCATCATTTTGTTTGTTGGGTATTCCACCAAAAAATATTCCCCCCCAGGATAGGATTATTTGTCAATACAGTTTTGCTGCTGCAAGAATTGTGATAGCTAAAGTATGGAAACAAGTGAATAAACCTTCAATTACTGACTGGAGAGAGAAACTGTGGTTGTATATGAGGATGGCAAGATTAACGGAATTTTTACATGGAAAAGATATGGAAGAGTTTAAACAGACATGGTATAAAGCTACCTCATATTGGGATAAGATGGCAAAAATGGATTTTACGATATTATATAGTGAGTTATAGAAAAACAATGTACTAACAATTTTAATTTTAGATAATAGATAAACAAAACTACCCAGACACTTCTTCGGAAGTCAAGGTGGTGGGTCACTTCTTGGTGGGTGTAGGGGAAAGGGTATTAGTGGATATTTAGATTAATTCAGACTGTAACGATTATTAATTGCGTTACCCTTTCATAATTTTTTTGTTCTTTCTTTCTTTTCAAAGATGTTGTATTTTAATTTTTTCTTTTTCTTTTTAATTTTCAATTTTTTTGTTTGTAATATTTTTTATATATATTGTATGTTTTGTTAAAACTTAATAAAAATTTATAAAAAAGGATGAAAGATTATATTATGCAAACTTTTTATGACAACCCTTTGTCAGTGAAAAGAAACCCACTCATAATTCTTAAGGATATCCCGCAACATTTGATGATGAAGAGAAACATCTACAAAGAATTTACTGGGACATTGAAGAAGAATGGAATAAGATTTTGCTGGATCTTTCCACAGGGACTTATTTTTACCTACAAAGAGGTCAGATTTACTATCACTTCATAGGAGGATATGGAAAATTTTCTGAAAAACCATGAAAAATATCTAGCTGGTCTTAACCATGAGCAACAACAAGAAGAAGAGGAGAAAAAGGAATTGGCCTTGACACTTGAACAAAAAAGACCGAACCCTAAAAGTATCAGAAGTGTTGGAAAAACAAAAACTCACAGCAAGAATAAAATTAAAAGGAAGCATGCAGTTCATGGGTGATAGAGAGATACGGAGGGCTAAATAGGGAATTAAATGATGACTAGTGAATTTTGCTACTATTGATCTAATCCTTTTATTTTAAGAATATTTCTGAAATAAAAATTTGTTACTATATATTAAATTAACAATAAACACGTATTAATTGTAATGAACTAGATAATTTAGAATTAATTTAGTAACCAAGTTTGACATATTTTCTTGGATTAGAACTTCTACACAAAAGAGTAGATAAATTTATAGTAAGATGGAGGAAGATGAGGGGGAAGTCTTTTATTTTAACATATTTTTATTATTAGATGAAAATGCTTTTCGACGACGCTGTTAAATTTTTCTTTTGTATTATCTATGAAATGAATGTGTTGCTGAAAAGTTACCCAACAGTAAAAAATTGTGAAAATAATAAAAAATTATATTAAAAAAAGTAATTGAAGATAGTTATCATATCACCTCTCAGTCGTCTTCTCTGCAGGCTAAACATACCAAGTTCCTTCAACCTTTCCTCATAGGACTTGGTCTCCCAGATCCTTCACCCTCTTCGCTGCCCTCCTCTGGACATGTTCCAGCTTGTCTACATCCTTCTTAAACTGTGGTGCCAAAAGCTGAATACAATACTCTAGGTGAGGTCTAACTAGAGCAGAGTAAAGCGATACCATCACTTCGCATGATCTGGACACTATACTCTTGTTAATACAGCCCAATATTGCATTTGCCTTTTTAGCTACTGTATCACTCTGCTGACTCATGTTCTATGGTCTCCTAAGATCCCTAGATCCTTTTCGCACATACTACTGCCAAGACAAGTCTCCCTCAGCGTATAACTATGCATTTGATTTTTCCTACCTAAATGCAGAACTTTACATTTATCTCCACTGAAATTCATTTAATTAGTTGTAGGCCAGTTTTCCAGCCTGTCATGATCACCTTGTATCCTGTCTTCTACTGTATTTGCTACCCCTCCCAATTTAGTATCATCTGCAAATTCAATAAGCACCCCCTCTATTCCTTCATCCAAATAACTTATAAAGATGTTGAACAACCTATGGCCCAGGACAGATCGCTCCACTTGTCACTCCTGTCCAAGAGGATGAGGAACCATTAGCAAGCACTCTTTGGGTGTGATCTGTCAACCAGTTAAAGATCCACCTAACAGTAATAGGATCCAAGCCACATTTTACCATATTATGTGGAACCTTATCAAAAGCCTTACTGAAATCTAGATAAACTATGTCTACAGCATTCCCCTGATCCAGCAAGATGGTAACTTTCTCAAAAAAAGGAGATGAGGTTATCTGACATGACTTGTTCTTGAGAAACCCATGCTGGCTCTTAATAATTACAGCCATCCTTTCTAAATGCACAAGGACTGACTGATGATTTGTTCTAAAACTTCTGGCACCTCACTTGTTCTCCAAGAATTCTCAAAAATAATGGACAGAGGCTCAGAAATTAATTCATAATTTCTTTTAATATCCTTGGATGCATCTGGCCCTGAGGACTTAGTTTCATTTAAAGAAACTAGGTGTTTATGTACTATCTCTATGCCGATCCTAGGCTGCAACTTCCTTCCCTCATCATGTGTTGTTTTTGCCATGTTGAGCACCATTTCCCTCACAAGAGAAGACTTAAGGAAAGTAGGAATTGAGGAGTTCTTCCCACTCTTTATCACCTGTTACAATTTCACTGTCTTGTTCCCACAATGGGTCCACCATGTCCTTGTTCTTTTTCTTACTCTGAACATAACAAAAGAAGCCTTTTTTGTTGTGTTTAGCATCTCTCACTAGCCTAAGCTCATACTGACCTTCAGCTTTTCTAACACTCTCCCTATAAGCACTGGTTATTTGTTTATATTCATCCTTGGTTATCAGACCCTCCTTCCATTTCCTAAATGAGTCTTTTTTATTTCTCAAATCTTTAGAAAGCAGTTTGTGGAACCATCCTGGCTTCTTTAGGCTCCTCCCATTTTTCTTCTTATAGGAATCGTTTGTGATTGTGCCTTAAATATTTCACTTTTAAGAAGCTCCCACCCCTCTTGAACTCCCTTCTGCTTAAGCATTGCTGACCATTCGATTCTACCCAGCATGACTTTGTTTGTTAAACTTTGCTTTCCTAAACTTCAACCGATATTTCTGACTATGTACAGCTTTTCCTTTGCCCAAGACTGTAAATTCCAAAATTACATGGTCACTACTACCCAGGGTGCCCACTACTTTCATCTCATTAACCAGTTTTTCCCTGTTGGTGAGAATCAAGTCCAAGATAGCAGACCCCCTTGTTTCCTTCTCTACTTTCTGGAAAATGACATTGTCAGCAAGGCAAGTCAGGAATTTATTTGACCTTTCACTTTTAGCAGAATTTGACTTCCAGCAGATACCTGGGTAATTTAAATCTCCCATGAACACTGTGTCCCATCTCTTTGCGAACTTTGTAATCTGGTCTAGGAGTGTCTCATCAAGTCGTCTGCTTGGTTTGGTGGTCTATAGCAGACCTCCACCATAATATCACTATTATTTCTTACTCCTTTTATTTTTACCCATAGACTCTCGACTGAACTTCCAAGCTCAGATTAATGTATTTCCTGACAAGTATACACATCCTTGACATATAATGCTTCTCCTCCCCATTTCCTTATTTGCCTATCCCTTTTAAACAAGTTGTACCCCTCAATCCTAATATTCCAATCATGAGTGTCATACCACCAAGTTTCAGTAATGCCTATTAAATCATAGTCCCCTTCCTGTATAAGGACTTCAAGTTCCTCCTGCTTGTTTCCCATACTCTGTACTTTCGTGTAGAGACATCTGAATCCATGGTTTATGTGCCCTGAGGATTTCGTTTCTGGCCTTACCCATGAGTTAATTCATTGCATATATGCCACTCCCTGTAAATCTTTCATGTTCTCATCTCCAGTTATTGGCATTACACTAGGCTTTAAGTTTTTGTCTCGCTCCCCCTATGTAGAAAGTAGTGGCAGTTGAGTGCCTGGAGGGTTTTGTTTAAATAGTTCATGAGGGTTTAAATGTTTGTCTTGCTGGGCAGAGCACGCAGAAGAAAGCACTGAACAAATTCGAAGAATGCGGCTATGGAATTTCCTTAGCAAATAAGCAATTAAATTGCTAAATGTGGTATATAAATTTTTAGACAATGATTTGCATGTCCTGAACTATTTTTAAAACCACTTTAGAGTTTGGATTAATAATTTTAACATACTAGAATACCATATTTGCAAATGTTCACAGGCCAAACAGCAAGAATGAGCTCTCTGTTTCAATGCCTCTTTATTGCAGCCAATTATTATTCATAGATTAATGAATGAATTAATGAAAATAAGGAAAACACATTAATTCCAACAGGAAACATTAAGTCTGGAATCCTCAGCATATTTATCTGGGAATTAATAGAGTTACCAAATGGCTACCAAATGGTTCATAACTTTTTCAGACCACAGAGCTAAACCTTATCATTTTTATTCGTTTTTTTTGGGAAAAGGGAAAATATTTGGGCTTTTTAAAAAAAATCAGTACAGGTAAGTTCAGCTACTCCTTCAGACTAGAGTACCTGAACACACTGCTTCTTTCACTTTTACCTCTAATTACATGAGTATAGTATACAGGAAAAAGTCCAGTGAAAGTATTTATTCTTTTTCTGTACCCTCCCTGAATTAAAAGATTTTATATCTCTTTTGAAATTTTTATTACAGATCATCCAGTCTCCTTCACAAACTATGCATATCTTTCTCTTCCTAATACCTGGAGAAATAAATTGCTTCAGTTGATGCTTTGGTCCATTACCTAACTTTTTCAAATTAGCAGTTATATTCTGATGACATGCTGGGTTGTATTCTGCTTTCAAATTGGTGAGAGCATAGGAATGGGGAGAAGTGATGGGAGGTAATGGCATAGCCGCTAGCCAATATATAATGGAGGCAGTCCACTAGATATAGGCTGTATTCACAGAAAGGCGGAGATGGCATTTTCCTGGTGACTACAATTGCATTCTGAATGCTAGAATGTGATTTTCCCACAGCTAATGCTGAGAAAAAGATATTTAAATCTTCTGGACCCCAACAGATGAATGTTGCTTAAATCCTGCACAAGCAGTGTTAGACAAGAATATTTCTAGCAGCAGAAAATAATCTTAGGGAAACATGGTTAAGACTCATTGCTTCTTCTTGGTTGTGCCCCCACTGATTATTATCCTTAAAATCATGATTACTGCCACTGGGGGGAAGTATTCCTCCATTTCGTTTTTATTGTAGCTTTTTTGGGGTGTTCAAGAGTGCCATTTTGTTGAAGCCCACAGGCCCACTCCTTCTGGTATAATTTTTTTAACAATTTTGTCACACCCTTTTGATTGTTGTACTAGCTTGGATTTTAAAACAGGCCCCATTGTTCATTTTCAAATTTCTGCAATTCCTAGTCCAATTACATTGCTTATGAGATGTATTATCCCATTAACCACATTTATTTACATTGGGAACCGATCTCTATAATTGGAAGTTCAGTTGTAATTCATAAGAACTCCAGGCCCCACCTGGAGATTGGTAACTAGTTCCAACAGAATTCAAGTAATGTTTATGCTATTTTGCTTTGTTTTGTTTTGTTTTTTGTTTGATTCTATAATGAGTTTGTTAATATTCGCTTTAAAATGCTGGTACAAAGTATATTCTGTGGAAATCATTAAAAGACCCATCTCTGTTTTTTCAGTAGCATAAATCTAGAGCCATCTGTCTATAGGAACATGTCAGCTGTACAAGCAGCTAGCTACTAGACAGACATTACTTATGTTGCATTGTGGTCCTCTATAAACAAAACAAAATTAATGAGTATTTAGTCTTGCTACAAGTTAACCAGTATTAACAGTAATTGAAGATGAAATATTGTTTGATAAGTTCTTTACTAATAGGGAGTACATAACACAATGCCAAAGACTGTAAAAGATACAGGCTTAAATTTTAAACGTTCCTCTTTGGGAAATGTAGTTGAAATCCATGAGATTTACTTGTGAATAAATATGGTTGGGACTAGCGCAATCACTGTCCCAAGCAGAGTTTGTGAATTATTAATTGCCTGGCTAAAAGAAAGAATCTTTTGAGATGTAATTTCAGACAAAAAGAAATGGAATTTAACCAGCACAAAGTTGAGTCACAGTTAAATTCCTGCCTTAGTAATGCATGCCATATCTCATATATGTGTTGTGTTTTTCATTTGCGTGTGTGTGTGAGAGAGTGAGCGCCTGCTTGCCATTTATATTTACTGATTTACAACCAGTATAAGACTGCAATCCTAAAGGGGGTGGGGGCAAAGCTCCTTAGGAGCCAGCATGACTTCACAGCAGCATAAGTGCCCATCTAACCCAGGATAAAGGGCATTTACACAGCAACAGGTGGCAAGCATGCTGGTGCCAGGACACAATGCAGTGGTGCAGGCCAAGGGCACCAGCGCTGCCTCCTGGCAACATTCCAGTGGCTGTGCAAGTCCCCACGCCCGCATCCTGGGAGGCATTCCTGGGGTGTTCCTGAGGACAGAGCTGCCTTTAGGCAGCTTCCTAACCTCTGTTTTCCCTGGGAATGCGCCTTCTCGCAGCGGTGTGGCTACACCACATTTTTTGGTAGAGTATCCCTGTTTATTTAATGGGTGATTTTCAGGTAAGTTTTCTTTTTCTTTTAATATTCATTTTGTGACTGGGAATCATCTGTGGCCACCGTTGAACTATCACTCCCCCCCCTTAGGATTGGCTGCCTGTAGATTACATGCATCAGACAAATGGATATTATTTTATATTATTTTAGGAAGAGCTAAAGCAGCAAATTGACATTTTTGTAAATAAAGAGGAAACTACATTGGGTAATCAATTTAAAAGGAAGGAAGTTGATTATGCTTTCAGTGCAAAATTGAAATGATGAAGGAAAATGAAACATCTCATACAAAAACAAAGGATCAAGGACAGTTTGTGTTCAGGTCAAAGAAACTGACTTCAAATATCTGTTTAATATTGTATGTGAAATATAGCCAGGCAAGTTATTTAAAGTACATCTAAATAAGATATTTATCTGAGACAGATGTTGTTAACAGATTTTAATGGAAAATATTATTAATAATTTTAAAATTACATAAAGTAATAATCACTCATGTGTGTTAAGGTTACATTTTCAGTAGTGCAGACTGAAAAGTAGTTTGGATATGGTAAGTTGTAGAGCGTGGTAGGCACTCTGAGTAGAGAAGGGCTGTCACAGGCATAGAAGAAGTTAAGCAGTATAATACAGCAATGAGTTTCAGAAATTATAAAAATAGTAGTAATAAGAGCAATAATTAGAAAAACCTAATGGTAAGAGCCTTCAGCAGGATGCAGACCATCAAAAAAGCAGCAAAAAGGACAGGATGGGTGAACGAGGGCCAGGCACCTATATAGCCTGGCACCTAAATGACAGTTACTAAATCTACTAAATAGAAAGCCGGGTTAGGGAGGAAGATATTAACTGGTAGGCTGGGACCACCACAGTTCTGTCAGGATTGAGCCTCAGTATATTGATCCTAGGGAGGAAAGGCGGCATGGTATAGCCCGATCTTGTCAGATCTAAGCAGGTTTGGTACTTGGAAGGGAGACCTCTAAGGAAGACTCTGCAGAGGACGGCAATGGCAAACCATCTCTGCTTAATCACTTGCCTTGAAAACCACACCAGGGGTTGCTATAAGTCAACCGCGACTTGACGGCACTTTACACACACACACACACATATTGATCCTCATCATTACCTTCTCCAATTCTTCAGGACTTCTGCAGACCCAGCTGACAGGAACAAGAAGACCTGGGTGTCATCTGGACATTGATGCCACCTCTCTCAAAATGCCCAGTTCATCTCATTTAGCAATTTCATGTAAACATGAAATAATTTGTGGGACAAGATAGATTCCTGCAAGACTCCACAGCATAAACATCATACAACTGAGCAGCATCCCCCTGGCACTACTCCTGGAACTGGCCAGCCAAGTAAGAGCAGAATCACCAAAGTATGGTGCTTTCTACTTCCAAGCCAGATAGTCTCCAGAAAGATACCGTGGCTGATGGTGTGGAAAGCTGCCATAAAGCCCAGGAGAATCAACAAGGATATACTGTCTCTGTCACTTTCAGTCAGGGCAACCAATGGTATTTCTGTCCCAAACTCAGACTGAATATAAATTGAAAGACATATAGCTAATCTGTCTCTTTCAAGATCACCCGAAATTGCATTGCTACCACTAGCTCGAGCACCTTGCACAAAAATGAAATGTTGGCCCCATGTGGGAAATATTTAGGTTTTTTGTATCCAAGGATGACTTCTAACAAGCTCTTTGGGCAATCATTTGCTTTATAAAGCACCATGTTTGTTGATTATATTATATATTCATAATTATCAGTCGACCTTTTTCACTTCAACAGGAGTGGACACTTTTGCCTTTAAAAACATTGCGCTGTGGTCACTTGGATTCTTTTTATATACCAACTACATTTTAAAAACTTTATTACATCTTAAATAACAGTACATTTTAATATGATATCTATCTTGCATGAAGCTTTCTTTAAGCACGTTGACTTTAAAATTAAATGCAAAAGGTGAAGAAGGATATAAGGGTGTGGTGAAAGCTCTATGGAGAATAGTTTCATAGGGAAAGGGGGAGGGGATTTTGTTTACTTTTATCACTATTTTTAAATGTCAAATCCAGGCCTAAAACAGCACATTGTATTCAGAATGTTGCAGAGGGAAATTTGTGGGGGGGGGGGGGCAGAGTGGAGAAAAACCACAGCCATAACAAGGGTTTTGGACCATTTCATGCTCCAAGTTGTCTCTAGCGGGTTAAGGCTTATACCATAATACAATTATTCAACTTTAAAGCACAACAACACTTTGTTGATGTAAGAGAGATGTTTAGGTTAGGCAAAGTTTCTACTAGCTTTCAGCTCTTTTGCCATGTAACATCTGTTCTTGTAATGTATACTTGAAACCATTATGTAATTATTTTCTGCTGCTTCTTTCTGATACAACTCATCAGATTTACAACTGCTTCCCTATAAAATGCTTTCATTGCTTTGCATTATTTGTAGTCCACAATACTTACCAGTCATCACAATACTAATACATAATATTCCCATAATACTAGAACTTGGGTCTTCCCAATGAGGTTGATGGGCAATCGATTCAGGATGGACAAAAGGAAATCAATGGCTACTAGTTGTGGTGACTGAAGGGAACTTCCACATAGAGGCACTAAATGTCTGAAAACCAGATCCAGGAGGCAATATCAGGGGAAAGCCTTGGCCTTTATAACCTGTTGTTGGTCCTCCATGACATCTGGTTGGTCATGGTGTTAACCAGGATGCCAGACTAGATGGACCTTTCAGCCTTACTGAAGAGCATCACCTTCATCTTGAGGAGAGCTTGGTTGATTTGCCTCCTAGTACATCAGGGGATTTAAAAGTGCAGTCATATCTCTCTGGGTTTTAGCTTGGTAACTATACTAGAAAATAGTCTATACATTTTAATTAATTAATTAAAACATTTTTGTCCATGTTTCTGCCCAATCAGGGTCTCCAAAACAGCGCACATAAAACATTCTAATAACCAGAAAACAGAGAGCCAGCATGGTGTAGTGGCTAAGAGTGTGTGTGTGTTAAGTGCCGTCAAGTCGCTTCCGACTCATGGCGACCCTATGAATGAAAGTCCTCCAAAATGTCCTATCTTTGACAGCCTTGCTCAGATCTTGCAAATTGAAGGCTGTGGCTTCCTTTATTGAGTCAATCCATCTCTAAGAGTAGGAGACACTAATCTGGAGAGCTAGATTTGATTCCCCACTCCTCCACATGAAGCCTGCTGGGTGACCTTGGGCCAATCACAGTTCCCTCAGAACTCTCTCAGCCCACGCAGAGGCAGGCAATGGCAAACCACTTCTGAATATCTCTTGCCTTGAAAATCTTATGGGGTTGCCATAAGTCAACTGTGATTTGACAGCACACACACACACAATGAAAAACAACCTTAAAAGTATAAAATAATTCAATAAAACACATAAAAAACAACATTAGAACCAAGGAGGAGGACCAATAACAGTTATTGAGGGTATGCCAAACAAAACAAAAAAAATATTCACTGGCTGGCAGAAGATGCCAACAGAAGGAGACAGATGAATCTCCCTGGGTAGGAAGTTCTAAAGTTTTGGTGCCATGACTGAGAAAGCCCTTTCTCAGGTCACCACCCAACTAGCCTCAGATGGTGCGGGCAAATGAAGCAAGGCCTCCAAAGATGACTGGAATGAGTGTTCAGGTTCATATGGGAGAAGGGGGTCCTTAAGGTATGTTGGTCACAGGATGTATGTGGCTGTAAAGGTCAATACCAGCACCTTGAATTGAGCCTGGAAGCAAATCGGAAACCAGTGTAGATGGAACAAGATAAGTTCTCTTTGTCAATCCTGCCTCTCTGCAAAGAACAAAAGAGAAGTGGGCTCCTCAGCAGTTTTGTTCTAATGACAATAATATTATTTGATGAGCCTCTTTTTCTGCAAAATCTTCATACCTTTATACCTTACACACCATATGAACTCATGCTTTAAGACTATGATACACAAACATGCCCAGAGAGTGTATGATAACTTCAGCTACTTGACATTTACTCTGTAAAGTTGTGTGTGGGTATTTGAATCTGCCCTAGAAAGCCTCACTCCAGAAGCAGTTTATAGTTGTTACAGTACATTTGGAATGTTGTTTCAGGTTCAGCCTCTTTGCTTAGATCTCCTATGAAATAGCAAATATGGGTATATTTTAAGTCTCCAAAGCTGTTCTATATTTTTTAAAACTCTTTAAAGAGACTATCAGCACATGCCTGGCCGAAACCTCCACCCGGCACACACAAAAAGTGCAACCCTCATAGGGTTGCACGGGAGATACGCCACCTAAAAGGTGCCATATCTCAGGGGCGAAAAGGGGGGTGTTTGCAAGCCAAAAAGGCTCAGGAGGACGCCTAACGGCAGCCCTGCCCCCCAACCGGCACCATGACACCCCAGGAAAACCTCCCGGGATGACAACGAGGCCTTTGTTGGCATCTGGAAGCTGGTGGCAGGCTCCGTCGGTGTCCGGGCCCTGCGCTGCTGCACCAGCAACCAGAGACCAGGGTCCGGCCCTGCACTCCGGTGCTGGGGCCACAAACACTGATGTGAGCCTCCTGGATGCCAGCACTTTGGCCCCTTGTGCCGGTGTGGGCCTTCTACGGCCTCCAAAGGACTTTGGTGAGGGCTGCCGGCGCATCTCAGGAATGCGCTGAATGTCTCATGGCATGAAAAAGATGGTTTATCACATTTTCAGTTGAGATTTTGGCAAGCTAGTCTTAGAAGTTCAAGATGTATGGTCCAGATATGCTCTGACATTTTGTTATTTCTGAATGCCAGTAATGTATTCTTAACATTTTCTCTAGTTTTTGCTTTAAAAAGGGCAAAACAAAAACCATCTTCCTTAAACTCCTTAGATGTAAGGTATATCCAGTTGACTTATTTTCTTTTTCCTTTTAGAAATACACTTTAAGTTTAATCCAAATACAAATTTCCAGCTGCTATTTTCAGTTACTTTTGTGCCATTTCATCTACAAATCCAACTGTACTGGCCGGGCAGGCTGGCCAGGCTGCTACTGCAGCATAGTGCAGAGGGAGCTGAGGGAGGGAGTGGCAGGACGTGAGGGAAGCACAGAAGCCAAAACATCTACAGCCGGATGGTTGCACTAAACAGTGGAGATAGCAGGGAAAGCAAAGTCCGATAAACAATCCAAAAGTCAGGCTGGGGCTGGTACTTTTGCTAAACAGCAGAGGCGTCAAATAGGCAGTCCGAGGTCAGGGTCACTAGCAGGTCAGCGGGTTGGTGTAGGAAGTCAGTCCAGGGTCGAAAGCTAGAGTGGCGTGTGGCTGTGTGGCTGATGGCAAAGTTCAGCACGTTGCATCCACATTTCAGCTGGGTTTTACCACACCTTTAATCTGGCCAGTTATCGGAGTGAGCTTGATCCTGCCATTACTCACTGTCATCTTCAGCCGTTGTAATTTCTTTACGTCTGAGTAATCTCACCGAGTGCCGTCTTTCACTAAGCAGCTGTTGCTGCTTTCTTCTTCAGAGCTATATGGGGCCAGTTTCTTGCTGTAACTCATCAGCTGTCTCCCTCCCTCTGGCTTCCGAGGAAGGCTGGAATCCATCATGCTGTTTAGTTGTTGAAGCCTCTGCAGGCCCTTGTAAATCAGCCAACAGCTTCTCTGCCATGTTTCCAGGAGGCGTGGTCAGCTGTTCCAGTTCTTCTGCTGATTCCTCTGAGTCCGTCACAGGGGGGGCCATGACACCAATCCTGCACATTTCATTACTCACAAGAGATCTGATCCAACGCCCACTAAAGCAAATGGAAAGACTCCAATTTCATTGCAATTGGTGTTTGGTGGCCATAAGGGGAGGGGGAAAATAGCAAATGGACATTCGAAAATGCATGCATATTCACATATTCTCTAAGGACGAGCGTACAGCCAACAAATAGCTGGTTGGGCGAAGATGTAAACATCCTGCTTTGTTTCTTCAAATGTTGTGGATCACAGTTTTAAAGGTTGTAACTCCTACAGCCTTGGAATAGACGTAATCTGGAACATCCTGTCCGTTGAAATATTCAAGAATGGAAATTGGGCAGCAAAGCACACATCACACAATGCAAGACCCAAATACTAAACACATTGGGTTGGATCCTACCAGCTTTTTTGCTCAATCTCTTTTGATTTCCTCTCCACTGTAGCCACTGTGCCATGGTGACATTTGTCCACACAGGTCTAACAACACCTGCCATAGCCTTTTGGTGATCAAAAGGGACCATGTTATGCCTCTTTCACTAGTGGAAAAGCTTAAGTTGCATTCAAGTAACTTTGATCAGAGTCTAGGCACTATGGCAGTTGTCTTGCTTGTGGAACAGGGTAAAGGCAAGATCACTAGAATGTATGGTTAAATGGAAAATGAGAAAGGAAGTAGCTCTTTCCACACATTCACCAATAGCACAGAGAGGTAGGGTAGGATCATGCCTACTGTCCCAATCAAGGTATGAATAGCACCCATATTTTATTTAGAAAATGTATATGCCATCTCTCCAGAGACCTGCTTGAAGATGCTATATGTATATAAGTTGTTCATGCATACTCTCTCCATGTAATGGGGAACCCTGCAAAAGACACTGTCTTTAGTTGCATATACAGAGCCTATAAGGCTATATACGAACTGTTTAGATTTCCACCTGAGCTTGAATGGCTGAGCCAGTGGATGCAATCCCATCGACCGCTTCACACCAATCAGCGTATGCATACTTATTGCCAACAAGATTAACAGATGTTGATGGTGAAGACAAGTATAAATTATCAATAATCAGGTACAAGATTCTGCAAGATGTAAGTATGGCCTGCCCTTAGTTTCAACAGGATTTAATTTAAACTATTGTGATGATATTTGAGATAGCCATGATTATGAAATGCTTGGTCAGGTTTTTTTAATACCCAATCGAAGAAGCTGCAATGGGTGAATGTGTTTTTCAGTCTTAAGGTCTGGTATTCTTTCAGAAGTAAAAAGTGTCCGCAAATGAAGTTGTCAGGGCTGTTTTTACAAAAGCAACTAATGTAGGCAACCAGCACAGTGAGATGATAGTCAGGTATTCTGATTCACACATGGAAAATCAGGAAGACACAAAGCCCGATGGTCATTTCAAAGGATCATCACATTGCCTCATGTTCACCAGTTTGGACATAAAAAAAAACTTTTAAAGATCTCAGTGTTGGTTGGACCAGTTCATATTATTTTTATGTAGGATATTGTTCAAAGTTAGAGTGAAGACTAACTGGGGTATGATGTTTAAGAATTGGACCCAACATGGTTGGGCAGCACACTTTCTGGATTATTGATAAAGAGAAGAATGATAGGAATGTGCATTAGCAAGAGAAACAATCTTGGTCAGAGCTTATATTATGGCAAAGACAAAAACAGATTTAATAATTAAGGAAGTGTAACATATCCACAGCCTTCAATTTGCAAGATCTGAGCAAGGCTTTCAAAGATAGGACATTTTGGAGGACTTTCATTCATAGGGTTGCCATGAGTCGGAAGCGACTTGACGGCACTTAACACACACACACAACATATCCTTGACGCAAGATTGTATTTTTGCAAAGTTTACCACAATAATACAAGCAATTTTTGAATACAACAATGCTGTACATTTATTCCCAGTGACAACTATATAGTGAGCTATATTGGAAGCTCTAGTTTATGACTTCCTGTTACAACTCTTATAACAAAATGTCTTATACTCTTATAACAAAACATCTTAACATTCTGGTTAGAAGAACCTGTATAATGGCATTATAAGAACAATATTCCAGTAGAAGACATGTGTAACTGGATCCTGAAAAAGCTTCTGTCCACAACTTTGCCCAGGCACAGTATCTTGGTTGAACTATGCTCCAACCACTGCAAAGTATCTCAATGGGCTTAGCATGCTGAAACAATATCTATAACGTCTATGGATTTCTCATGTGCAAACAAAGCTTGCAAAGCTACTTTTTACAGGATGCAGCACAGTTTAAGAGGAATCATGTGCTTGTGCAGAGCCATCCAGGGACACTCATGTTTAAATTGGCCTTCTTCACTTGCGCATACCTTGATGCACAGAATAGCTGGATGGTGTATACTGTGCTATTGGCCAGTTGTGTACTAGCACCAGCTCTACAGCAGTTTGTGAAGCTCCAGAGTGATAGTTGTACATGCAGTTGTGTTACACCAATTAGAGGGATCTCCTTTTATTGGGGGAAATTAGCTAAGAGACTGGTAGAGCTTTGCGAGCAGTTGGTGTGGGGAATCTTTGAACCTATTTTTACAGAGATGAGTGCATCAGTAGAAAAGGTTCCCAATAAAGAAACTTTTATAGATTGTAAGGGTTTTTATTAAAAATAATCAAATTTGTATACACACTCTCAGGAAAACACACAAATCCCAATACATACAGAACTGGGAAAATACAGGTATGAGGGGGTGGATTAGAGGTTCCCATGGGAAAGTATATTTACCTACTTGGGGAGCAAGGTCCAGATAGAGGCAGCTGTGTATAGATGAGTAACGACTAGCGTTTCTCGTAAGGAAAGCGAGGTAAAACTGTACACGCAAGTACGGGGCTCACATTTTTGGGTCCAAGGAAAAATACTAGCAATTGGCCATGGTGAACAGAGAGATATTCATACCCTAAAGAGGAGTTGTGTCATCAATCTGTCATCCTAGAATACACAGGAAGGGATGTTGTGTTCCTTATTCAAATGCACTGAGGCTTTATGTAGAGCCTGAAGCTTGAACTGTTATGGGGGCCCCTTCACAACCAGCAACAATAGGACAATATCCAACAAGGTCCAAAGGGCCTTGCAGCCCATGCAAGGACCTTGAGGCCCAAATGGCAGAGAACAGGGCGGTGAGGTGGAGTCCTTGAAAATAGGCCATACAGTGAGCCCCTTCCCACCAGCAACAAGATCTGAGTAACTGTTGTTACCTTCTTCAGTGGGGTTGTTCTATGGCAGATGTATTGGTTCATTCTCTAATAGAGAGGTAGAAGGTCATCAGAGGGGGCTCGTTAGGATAAAGAGGTGAAAATCTGATTTTTTATGTTAAAATGCACAAGCGAGATGAGTGCAGCTTGAATTGAGAATTCAGATGTCTTTTTATGGGTCCGACTGGCTCTAGCCTAAGGGCTGAGCTATAGAACTATTAAGCTGTGCACCAACGAAGGATTCGAGGATCCAGCTGCCAAAATGTAGGCTATGAATAGATTCTGTTGAGCTCATACAGCTGGGGGGTTCAGGCACTGCCAGCCCCCAAGAAATTTCACCAATTACAGGGACATTTTGAGGCCATATGAAATGGTTATTAGAGCATACTTCAATGTTTCTATCCCTAAAATAGCCTTATTTTAATAACAAACACTTTTAAAAACTCTATCGATTTTGTTGAAAAATTCACTCATTACAAAAAAAGTTGCTTCAGGGGCCTTCCGAGATTAGGGGCCTTGAAGCTTAAGCTTCATAGTAGATCCACCACTGGTGAGGTATGCGTTATCTGCTGCAGGAGAGAGCTAAACAAATGCGGAAGGAGTCCATCTTTTGTCCTTTTGTTTCCACGTTACACCAGATGTCCTCCCAAGGGGAAACATGGTAAACAAGCCTGAACTTGCCCAGTCACCTCTGTAGCTTGGCACACAGGATGGATCCTGGGATGACCTTTTGTCTCTGGCTGTACATCAGTGTTCCATCCCTGCACACTTGCTCCAGTCCTGAACACCTTTCCTGGTATACCAGGGTAGCCTGTCAGGATGCCACATCAGTTGTTCTGGGATCTGCAGGTCAATGCAATGCTGGATCAGCCTATGCAACACCATTCCTGTATAACAAAGTTCAAACTAACCTTGATATTAACAGGCCCCATCCTTGATATTAACAGTATATAATTATCATGAAGGAAAGGTGTTGATATAGCTGAACACTTGACTCCCAGTCCTCCAGTATGCACCCTTACTTAGTAAAAAGTCCCATGGAACTCAGTCGAACTTATTTCATAGAGTTGGTCTAGTTTACAACACTGGGAATAGGAGACAAACATAGTAGAAATTAAAGTTGCAATCCTATGTACCCTTTGTTAGGCATAAAGGCTCAATGAACTACATAGGACTCACTTCTGAGAAGGTAGCATTGCAGGATCAGGCAGCACATATCCAGCTAGAGTGGGCCTTGAACAGTTATACAGTAGATGATCACATTCCACTGAGGCAAACTGCTCGTTCTTGCTAAATGAGCTACTACCAGACAAGGCAACATTTTTCTCTCTTGGGTTCTACTGTTTCTGTGGCATTCTAAGACATGATCATTCCATGGCTTCAGCTGTTTTTAAGTGTAGAATTATATGTGAGGTGGGGGAGTGGAAACTGTTTAAAGCAAAATGTTTATATCAGCAGCTAGGCCCAGTTTATTTGCTCTCTAATGTAGCAATTTATTGGATTATCACATATCTGGTGTGGTAGCTGTATTTTACTAAACACTTGTTTTTTAAAAAAGATTGCATCACATGCATAACAAAAGTTCAGGATTTATCTGATTACATGGTATATAAATTCTAGCTTGAATAGTGTCTAAAGATTAATGTTGCAATGTAAACATTAAAAACCATCTAACTTCTCCACAGGGGGGGAAATTGTCTCAGAAATAGCTGACATAATGCACAAAAGATGAAGAGAGCTGTGGTTGTCTTCAGCCTGCATGCATGCTGCTTAATCACCATATAGTTTTATTTAGGATTCCCATATGATGTATTTGGCTCTTCAGTGAGGTATGTATTTTCCATGGATAATCCAAGTATGTAAATACTACATACCCAGATGCTACGGGAGTGTTCACATACATTTATAATGGGAGCTGAGAAATGTATGTAATACATTTTCTTGTGGTTTAAAAAGAGACTGGGGATCCAAGCTGAACCTTTTACAGGCAGCCAACACAAATGTGTCCAGGTTGGTATTCCTTTTTGATTGTAAGAAGTGTGTCCTGTGACTTTCTCATTAACAGATGTCTGGTTGAATATGTAGGCCAAAACTTTAAAAACTGGAAATTGAAAAGTTTGTTTCTTTTAGATCGATTGGGTTCCTAAATAAGGGTTGCATAGAACTTTGAGCATCTTCCATCCCTACAGCTCTGAGAGCCTTTTTTTGTTCCAGTGTGCACTTTGTAATCATACCAACTTTGATTTTTTTTTAAATGGGCCTGTTCCTATGCTATTAACAACAGCCTGATGAAGCTAAGCAGATGAAACTTTTCCTACCACTTGATCTCCGTGCCAGAGAAGGCTTCTCTTGCTTAATTGCTGTGTCAGGTTGCTTTTTAAGGCACAGGGATATGAATTTTTAAGGCACAGGGATATCTAATTATCTGAAACCTTCAAAAAACAATTCCTTCTCCTCTGAAATCCTGCCAAAAGTGCAGCAGTGGTCCTAAAGAAATATTGACTAAATGAAGTTGCACTTTCCTAAGCTGAAGATATTCGTGCATGGGTGCTAGCAGAACTTAAGACAGTCCTAGTATGCTGCAATGAAATTCTACCCTTTGCATTATTATGCTGTTAGTTTGATGGGTGGTGCATATGGGGGGAAAGTACATCATAATGCTTTGCCGAGGGAGAGGGAAGAGAGTGCGTCTATGTCTTTTTATTGTGCAAAATATTTTGGAGCAGACTGGATCTAACAAAAGTACTGCACTAGTAAGGTTGCCACATCACCCGCCCCCCCAGCCCTGCTGTTGTGTCTTTTTCAGACATACACACAGGTGAAATTTTTCTGGATATATCCAATAGTACCTCTCATTAGTATAGAGTTGGAAGGGACCACCAGGTTCATCAAGTCCAACACGCTGCACAATGCAGGAAATTCACAACTACCTCCCCCCCCCACACCCCTAGTGACCAGAAGATGGCCAAGATGCCCTCCCTCTCATAATCTGCCTAAGGTCCCAGACTCAGCATTGCTGACAGATGGCCATCTAACCTCTTCTTAAAAACCTCCAGGGAAGGAGAGCTTACCACCTCCCGAGGAAGCCTGTTCCACTGAGGAACCGCTCTGACTGTTAGAAAATTCTTCCTAATGTCTAGACATAAACTCTTTTGATTTAATTTCAACCCGTTGGTTCTGGTCTGACCTTCTTGGGCAACAGAAAACAACTCAGCACTATCTTCTATATGACAGCCCCTCAAGTATTTGAACATGGTTATCATATCCCTTTGCAGTCTTCTCCTCTTCAGGCTAAACATACCCAGCTCTTTCAACTTTTCCTCATAGGACTTGGTCTCCCATTGAAAATAATGGGGACGGCACACTTCTTGTGAGCCATATTCAGTCAGTGGGAGTTACTTTTGAGTGTGCACATATAAGGTTAGGATGATCTCATATGGAATGTAGCCACTAATTATGGGTTGGGTGGGGCAAAGTGGAACCAGGGGGCATTCAGAATAAAACCAAGGGCATACTTCAAAATCGGGGCCTGATTATGCACGCCTGAGACGTTGCCAGCAAGTAGCAGCCAGAAATCCTGGCTCCTTCAGAGGCGTAGGAGTATGATACATTTTTTTTTATTCTTTGCCAAGTTACCTGTGTTGTCCACATTCACAATGCATGCCCGATCTCTAAGGATGGCGCAGCACAATCTCTTTGCATGCGTCAACTCTATTTAAAAAAAAAAAAAAAAAGTCAACGTGATGCATGAATTGAGCCGGCGATTGAATTCTGCGCTGCTGAAACGGAGTCGGCTCTCGGCGAGCGGCTTGTCTGTTTGCACGGGCGCGCGTGCGGCGGCGGCGGCGCAACCCGCGTTCCAGAATCGCACCGCAGCGCGTTCGAAGGGGCGGGGGCCCAACTGAAACGCGTGCACGTGCGGTATCTCTTTAAGACAAGCAAAACAGGGCGAGGCCTCCTCCCACTTCGCCGCCCGCTCTGCGAACTTACCATCAATGTTTCGCGAGCGGCCGGCTCTTGACATTCACACCGCAGCAGGGGAGCCCGGGGTAGAAACCCTTTCCCGCTCACCGGGCCCCCCCGGCCCAAATCGGTGTTTGTTGCTCTCCGCCTTCTACCCAGCCTGACCTCGAGAAGGGGGGGGGAGGAGCAGCAGCCCATCCTGCTCTTCAGAGCTCAGCCGCTCGCAAGTTGTCTCTTCTCTCTCTCCCCCCCCCCCCCATGTACCACTCAGCCAAGCCAGCCTCGCCAATCTGGGAGCTCCTTGGGAAGGTCCGGCTGCAAGACAGGAGTTGGCCGGGCGAGGAGCGGTTTAACTGAAGCGGAAGGTGTCCGGGGGGGGGGGGAAGCGGAGTCGCGCGCCTCCCTCTTTTCCCGCCCTCGGGAGCCTGAGGCGAAGGAGCGGCGCGATGGCAGCGGCCGTGGGCCGGGGCGGCCGGGCGGCGGCCCCCCTCCTGCCAGTCACCTTGTGGGTCCTGTCCTGGGCTCTGCAGGTAAGAGACGCCGCGTCCCGTCCCCCCCTCCCCCTCGCCGACGGGTTGCCTGTTGGGCGAACGGCAGGTGGACCCCCTACTCACGAGTCGAATGGGCCTCCCGGCGTGGCTTGAGGCCCGCGAAAGTGCCGGTGGCGTTTGAGCGATGGCCCCTTTGCGAGGTGACGCACGCACACAGACGTGAAGGTAATTCACAGTGGGTAGCCGTGTTAGTCTGTCTGCAGTAGTAGAAAAGGGCAAGAGTCCAGGAGCACCTTGTGTGTGTGTGTGCGTGTGTGTAAGAGTAAAGTGCCGTCAAGTCACAGCCGACTTATGGCGACCCCTTTTTGGGGTTTTCATGGCAAGAGACTGACAGAGGTGGTTTGCCAGTGCCTTCCTCTGCACAGCAACCCTGGACTTCCTTGGTGGTCTCTCATCCAAATACTAACCAGGGCCGACCCTGCTTAGCTTCTGAGATCTGACGAGATCAGGCTAGCCTGGGCCATCCAGGTCAGGGCAGTAGCACCTTAAAGACTAACCAAAATATTTTCTGGTAGGGTATGAGCTTTCGTGAGCCACAGCTCCTATCTCATGTATATGTAGAAAATATACATATGTATATGCAGAAAAGGGCAAGAGTCCAGTAGCACCTTAAAGACTAACCAAAATATTTTCTGGTAGAGTATGAGCTTTCGTAAGCCACAGCTCCTATCTCGTGTATATGTAGAAAATATACATATATATATGTAGAAAAGGGCAAGAGTCCAGTAGCACCTTAAAGACTAACCAAAATATTTTCTGGTAGGGTATGAGCTTTCGTAAGCCACAGCTCCTATCTCGTGTATATGTAGAAAATATACATATATATATGTAGAAAAGGGCAAGAGTCCAGTAGCACCTTAAAAACTAACCAAAATATTTTCTGGTAGGGTATGAGCTTTCGTGAGCCACACGGGGCTGAATAAAGACCTTGCATTCATGGCTCACTACCAGTGCTGATTTCTCCACACCCATCTTTCCCCTGGACATCACAGACTCTTCTGCATACCACACCTAATCCCATCACGCCTGCTATTCATATTTACATACTGTTAACATTTACATACTAATACTTGTCTGAATTCACTCTCCTCTACTTAAAGACAGATAAATTCACATTCTAAGCTGTATCTAAAGAAGTGAGCTGTGGCTCACGAAAGCTCATACCCTACCAGAAAATATTTTTATTAGTCTTTAAGGTGCTACTGGACTCTTGCCCTTTTCTACATATACATGAGATAGGAGATTTTTTAAAAAAAAACTTTACTCAGCTAGGCTGTATTTCTGCTTGGTTTCTCTGGCTTGTCCCAGCTTTTGGAGCGCAGGGGTAGTGGTTAGAGCATTGACTAGTTAATCCACATGTAGCTGGGAAAGGGTGAGTGGCCTCTACCCTAAATCCAGTGCTTTCAGCTGAGCTCCCTATGGCGATTGTGAGGGCCACAATGGGCAGATGAGAACCACCTGTGCCTCCCTGAGCTCTTTGTAGGAAGGCTGTGGTTCAAAATGTAATAGATTCCTGTGCTGCTCAGGTGGTCCTTTCTAAACATAGAGAGCTCCGTTTGCAGCCATGATATACAATGCAGTGTTAACGGACTGTTATGTGAAGCTGAAACCTTTGGGATGGACTATGTTTTCTCCTTGAACTGTCTGATACTTTCAAAATGTGAGGGTTTTGCAGTTCATGCTGATTCTGAAAACAGGTTAACAGGTGTCGTTTGCTTTTGGGGATGACCCCAGATGGTAATTTTAAAAAATGACTGTTTAGTCCCAACATCGTAGTCTCAGGAAACTCTAAACCAGGGGTATTGAACTCAATTGTTATTAGGACCGGATATGACATAAATGTTACTTAGTCGGGCTGGGCCATGCCTCGCTAGCCTAGATTGGGACTGGGGGGCTGGCTGCGTCAGCTGGCTGGCAGGTCGGATAAGAACTCTCGGAGCCGGATCTGGCCCTTGGGCCTTACGTTTGACACCCCTGCTCTAAACTGTTCAAGCACAATGCATAAGCTTCAAAAGTGCTGATTTCTGACTTGTGGAAGTTTTGATCTTGAATTTGTAGGCAAGGAATATGTTAATAAGAGATCAATGTCTTCCTTACTGTGTAGTGTCTTCTGTGTATGCAGTAAAACTGGAGAAAGAATCTGCCCAGTTCCTGGAACTTTGGTGTCTGGGGGCAATACAGAGGGAAATCTGGCTTTAGGGATATCGTCCTACTTTTAGATAGAAGAGTTGGGTAGAGGGCCTTCAGTTGGTATCAGAATTTCCCCACATCTGTAAAAGATGGGGAAGAATCCAGAGTGACTTGCCAATTGCTGCCAGTGCATTGGTACTGAAAATGGAGCTGTACCTGCTGTTATTTAGAGAAAGTTTGTGAAGTAGAAACAAACAGGAGTCTAATAGTATTTTAAAGACTATATTTTATTTCAACATACACTTTCACAGACTAGAGCTTGCTTCTTCGTACAGTGTAATGGTTCTTTACTAGGCAGGGCTTTTATATAGGACAAATGAAAAACAGCTGGAAAAGGGAACTAGTCATCTCGAAACTCAAATTGTTCTTTGGTTCCAGGGGGGCAGCACTATTCAAAACTCTTGCTGAATTCTAATTCAGCACTTTCATGCTGGATTCTCCCTTTGAAGACCTTTTGCTGAGGAAAAGTGTTTTTAGCTCAGTAACGGAATGTTTGAAAGATTGAAATGTTTTTCCACTGGTTTCTGAATATGATCATTAATGTCAGATGTGCATCCACAACCCTTTGACCTTGCTGGTTTTCCTATAACTCCTGTATGAAAGAGCTGTCTAATGAGGGACCACAGAAGAAGTGGGCTCTGGTTCATTAAAGCTTGTGCTAAAATAAAATTTTGTTAGTCATTAAAGTGCTGCTATTTTGCTGCAAAAGACTAACCACAGCTAAGCCTCCAGAACTGTCAAACAGGTAACATATCCTTCTGCTTATGACAACTGGGACAGTGAAGAAAGTGGAAGGAGAAACTAGAATTCCTTAAGTAGTTCTTGTAGAAAGCAGTACTAAAAGAATAACTAACAGCAAAAGTCAAAACCAGCTTGGAAATCACAGGTAATGCCAGAACTGGTTTTCTTCAAAACAATAGAACCTACATTAAAAAAACAACCCTTTATGTGACCACTTAGATTTCAACCTCCACCCTTTCCCCACATTTTTTAAAAATACGTGTATTATTCAAGGTGCCAGCAGAATCTATATTTGTTGCATGGATTATGCCAGCATGGGTTATGCCAGTATCCTTAGAGTTTTAAAATACACTCTGCAAATGCCACTGTGTAAATGGAGACTGTCTGCCTTTTCTGCCTGTGCCACAAGAATAATACATTTGGCATATTCTGGTCCTCATAGTGCCAAAATAAAATCCATAGTGTGAATTCTGCCAAATTCTATTTTTGTTCATTGTTTTAAAGATAGAACACACCCTCCTGCTGTGAGTGCAACTGCTGAATCTTTCCCATACAGGATTGTTATGCACAGGGGCTGATGCCATTACTGGCTTCTCTATGAAGGATCAGGCACAATCTTATGGTGTTTTATAATTTTCTAGTTATTATTCTCTAGTTTAGGACCTTCTGAGTTCTGCAGTTTATTTATGTATGTTATTTATAGTCCACCTTTCTCATTGAGGCTCAAGGCAGATTGCACAGTGTAAGTCCATATGATCAATGGCTCAGACATTCAGTAAACAAAGCAATACAGTTTGGATTGAAAGCAAGCAGAAATCTGAAAACAGAGCTGAAACAAAGCATAAGCATTAACATGTTGCATTAAATGATGCAGAAATTGCATAGTAGGATCATAATTACACCAACAGAGAGTACATGTTCTGTACATAGTAATACATTCTATGGTCCCTATCCTTTTAACAAAGCATCTTTCTGAGGTTTTGTTACGGTACAGCCCTAATTACCCATGTAAAAAATCCTGAACACTTCCTTTCTGCATAATTTGTGGAAAGCCAGGAAGGCAGAAGCCTTCTTGATGTCCTCAGGCAGGCCATTTCATAAAGTGGGTCCATAACAGAGAATGCATGTGTACCAGCAATTGTCATTTTTTCCTATTTGCAGGGTGGCACCTGCAGAAGGACCTGCTTAGATGAGCAAAGCTGCCATGGCAGAGCAGAGGGAGATAGGCAGTCCTAAAGATATGAGGGACTGAGGCCACAAAGGGCTTTGTGTGTGACAGCCAATACCTTGAATTGCACCCAGTAACTGATGGGGCATTGTGAATTGTGCCTGGAAGCCAACAACTAGACCATGCAACACGTAATCCATTGACTCAAGAGTAGGTGTTTGTACTGACAGGGGAGAAAGATGTATTCACCTTTAGTAATATGCTGGATGCTGTGTTCCACACAGCACTGCCATCCTACCAATAATGCATACAAATTGATACAACAGGTGAGATGAAAGTGAACAGTGATTTTGTCTTCTTTTGCTTGTCTTGAGAGAATCAAGATTTGGGGGTATTGTGAACACATGTATACACTTCTCTAGACTAGATGGTTTTCAAATTAAATAGAAAGGGATACTTTCAGAGGATGTTGGCATGCATGATATAGTTTCTCAGTAAAGTACATTGAAGAGATGGAGGAGTGGCACTGTATGTGAGGAGAGGGTTTGCTTGTCAAAAAATACTGGAGGAGGGGGGTGACAGCCCAGTGGAAAGTATCTGGGTAAAGATAAGGGAGGGAAGGACAAACAGTTTTGTGGTTTGAGTCTGCTACAGATCTCCTGACCAGGGTGAGGAGGTGGATGCTGGCCTCCTTGAGCAGCTTGACAGGGTTTCCAAACAACATGACCGGGTAGTTATGGGTGACTTCAACTTCCTTGAAGTGTGCTGGCAGACAAACTCTGCATAGCGTCCACAGTCACACAGGTTTCTTGCCTGCCTGGCCAACAACTTCCTTCATCAAATAGTGGAGGTAGCTATGAAGGTAGCTAATATTGACCAGCAGGCAAGAGGTGGTAGATGGGGTGAAGGTGATGGGGACCTTAGGGGGAAGTGACCATGACTCCTAGAATTCCTTTTGCTTTGGGGGACCAGGGAAATTTATAGTTACTAAACTTAGAGAATTATTCCATGGGCAAGACTGCTTGAGGGGAAAGGAACAAGTGAAGGGTGGGCTCTCCTGAAACAAGAGCTCTTGCAAGTTCAAGCCCTCACTTTTCCAACAAGAAAGAAACATAGTAGGGGATCCAAGAAGCCAATGTGGATGAACAGAGAACTCTATGATGAGCTAAGGGAGAAAAAGGAAATGGTCAAGTATCTGTGGATTTATAGGCATTGTAGGACAGCCATCAGAGAGGCCAAAGCTCATAGTGAGCTATTTCTGGCCAGGGCGGCTTACTACAACCAGAAAGGCTTCTTCAGATATGTGAGGAGCAAACCCAAGGGAAAAGAGGCCATAGGCCCACTGCTGGGTGAAAATGGTGAAACCCTGACAGAGGACAGAGAGAAAGCAGGAAGGCTCAATGCCTATTTTGCCTCCGTGTTTTTCCTGAAGAAGAGAATGAGCTCATCTAGAGATTGTGGTAAGCCAGATGGTAGGCACCCGAGAGTGCTCAAAGAAATTTCTAGAGAGCTTGCAGAGCCTTTGTCCATCTTCTTCCATACCTTTTGATGGATGGGAGATGTGCCACTAGACTGGAGGAGGGTGAATGTTATCCCAGTTTTCAAAAAAGGGAGGAGGGATGACCCAGGAAATTACAGGCCAGTCAGTTTGACTTCTGTCCCAGGTAAGATACTGGAGCAGATATTGAAGAGATCAGTCTGCGTGCATCTGAAGCACAACTTGGTGATCTGGGGAAGTCAGCATGGATTTCACCCCAACAGGTCCTGCCAGATCCAGTTTCCTTACTGGATCAAGGGAATGCAGTTGATGTTATTTACCTGGATTTCAGTAAAGCTTTTGACAGGGTTTCTGATGATATTCTGATTGGTAAACTAGAGGACTGTGGACAGGACTTTAGGATAGTTGGGTGGACAGGGAACTGTTTAGAGAATCTCAGTCAAAGAGTAGTTATCAATGGCATTTCATTTGAATGGAGAGAGTTGTCCAGTGGGGTGCCACAGGGCTCGGTTATGGGCCCAGTACTTTTCAATATTTTTATAAATGTTCTGGATGAGGGTGTGAAGGGACTACTCATTAAATTTGCAGATGATACTAAATTAGGAGGAGCAGTGAACACACCACAAGGTAGAGATAGAATTCAGTGAGATCTGAACACACTGGAAAACTGGGCGGATGTGAACAAGATGCAATTCAAGAAGGATAAGTACTGAGTTCTACAGCTGAGTAACAAAAATGAGGGGCATGCATACTGGATGGATGATACACTTCTGGGTAGCACTGTGCATGAACAAGATCTTGGGGGGACCATAAGTTAAATATGAGCAGCCAGTGTGATGCAGTGACAAAAAAGCTAATGCGATCTTGGGGTGTATCAACAGAGGCATAACATCCAAAGATGTCATAATTCCACTGTATTGGTCAGGCTCCACCTGGATAATTGTGTGCAGTTCTGGAGGCCTCACTTCAAAAAGGATGTAGACAGAATGGTGCACTTGCAGAGGAGAGCAATGAGGATGATCAGGGGCCTGGAGACCAAGCCATATGAGGAAAGATTTAGTCTGGAAAAGAGGAGGTTGAGGGGGGACATGATTGCTCTCTTTAAGTATTTGAAGGAGGGCAGGGAGCTATTCCTGTTGGCAGCAAAGGATAGGACTCACAATAATGGGTTTAAATTGTGGGTGGGAAGATACTAGCTGGATATTAGGAAAAAAGTTTTTACAGTAACAGTTGTTCGACAGTAGAATCAGCTACTTAGGGAGGTAGTGAGCTCCCCTTCACTGGCAGTCTTTAAGCAGAGGGTGGACAAACACTTGTCAGGGATGCTCTAGGGTGATCCTGCATTAAGCAGGGGTTTGGACTAGATGGCCTATATGGCCCCTTCCAACTCTGTGATTCTATGTGTGTGAATGATGGTGCTGTGGAGTGTGCTATGTTTCCACATGTTTTAGTGTTCCTACATTTGTAATTCTGAGTTGTCTACTAGATGCAACAGGTAGTTCCTTGGTAAGGTACAAGAGCCAATGATAGAACATCTCTCATTATAGGAGAAAAGAGAACTGACATGAACAATTTCCATAAGCCCTTAATACTCTATTGTAGGAAAGAAGTCACTGTTGCATTTTCTGCCTTCTAGGTAATGATTTTTTTTCTTCTTTCTTTTGCTTGTTGATTTACGTGAAAGTGACCTTGACTCAGCATGGGAGGGAAGGGGAAACTCAACAGTGGCTTCAGTCTTCCTGTAGTCCAGTATGTGGGCAGGAAATGGTCTTTCTGCTGCTTCTGATTTTCCCCATAGTAAGAGGTCAGAAGGATGGGTGTGATCACCTTGTCTTTGGTCTGCCCCAAATGTTTGGTACAGAAGTGTCACGACCACTGACTGAGGAGAGAACTGATCTTTGTAACCGGATATCTTAGTAGCTAAGATGGTCTTGCAGATTCCATTCTGTCCAGTCTATTCTGGGTTGGTGGATCCTGAATCTCATTCTCTTTTTGTTGGCTCTAGACAACATGGATTTCAGATCGATAAAAGGGGGAGGCTTCTATGTAGAGGCTGTTGGAATGCATGATTTAGCTTCCCAGTAAAACATACTGGACATCCAAATGAAGTTAGTTCTGTAGCCCTAAGGAAAAGAAAGTTGCATGGTATTTATTATAAATTGTACAAACTGCAGGACATATTATAGACTGAGCTGCTTGGTTATACTCTTGTGGGAGGAAATATTTTCCAGGGTATCAAGTAGTCTTGTAGTCCCCCGTGTTGTTTTCAAATGAGTTTTTCATTTCTTGAAAGAAGCATGGTGAGCTTGGTTGCATCCGTATGTTTCCCATGAGTATAATTTACACCTGCTTGAAGTCATTTTAGTACTCTCTCCAAGGTAGTTCCCTTTGCTTAGTCATGGAATCTCCATTGCCCAGATGTTGCTTTAGGGAAATGTATCATAGCTTTGGCGGAAGGGAGCATAGTATATTCCTACAGATGCTGTGGGACAAACAAGAATGTAATTTATTTTAATGTTTGAAACTAAACGTAAAATTAGTATGAGAACCTTCTTCTCCAGGTTACTGTTTGTGCCCCCCCCGGTTTTGGAGCTGGTTTGAAGAGCTTTTTAAAGTGTAAATTTACACTTCTTAAGAATAATATTGGATTGCATGGGAAGTGGGCAAACTGCCACATCTTAAGTAATAGTTGTGTAAAGGTAGTAAAACATGACCTGCTCCGCCTGGTTGCTAACTACATCATCAAAATATGTTTAGTATTAAAACCAGGCATTACAGTACCACTAATTCATTTAATAGGTTGTGAGGCATGTTTACAGATAGGCCCTTCACGTCTCTCTGGTTGATTAATCAGTGTGTGCAGGGAGGGGGGAATTAATCTGTATGGACCTGCTTGAATTGGTGAGGCCTGAAGGGTTTACTTGTCAAAGCTAGTTTGGTTCTGGTATACCTGTGGAATATGGAACAAAAGTGTGACTGCTAAAGGTGGCCATTCTGCTGATCAAGGAGTGGTAGCCTTCTTCTGTGTAGATGAATATTTTGCTCCATGAATTTACATATGGTCTTGAAAGAGTCCTTTTCCAGAGAAAATCTCGCACTTCCCATTCAACTGTAAACTATTTCAACTGCTGGTGCCCAGCTGGGCCCTGCTACCTAATCATGAAGAATATTAATGTTTTGACCCATAGGCACATGCAGCCTGTGGGCAGGCTTTCTGCATGACATAGGCACTCATGGCTATGTCTAAATTCTAGTATTAAGGTATACTTATGTTTGAACCAGTTTGTAATGTGGCATGGCAAAATAGAGAAAAATGTGATTTATGGCATATAGCAATTCAAATTTTGTTGTAAAATGAGATTTTTAAAAGGGACTTCAGAGGTAAGTATCAAGATAATGGCTATTGTTGACTGTAGCCTTTGTTAGTCTTAAGGCTTGGCTTCCTGCCCTGAAAAAACCTCCATACTAACAAAGGCTACAGTCAACAATAGCCATGCAGATTAGCTTTGGATTTCACACATTACCAGATCATTTCAGGATACAATGCTTCCATATTAACATACCACACTCTCATTTGTACATTATCTTGATACTTACAGGACAATGATTAGCACATTACGTCTGCAGGATAGTACTCAGCTCAAACCCAACCTCTCTGACTCTTTCTACACACTTGACACTGAGAGACACTGTCCTTCAGTGTTACTACTCTGAAGATGCCTGCCACAGCTGCTGGCGAAACGTCAGGAAAGAAAATTCCAAGACCACGGTTACACAGCCCAGATAACCTACAAGAACCAAAGATATACTATGTTCACAGCATTCCCCTGATGTGACAAAGTAGTAACTCTCTCAAAAAGGAGATAGGGTTAGTTTGACATGATTTGTTCTTGGCTCTTAGTAATTACAGCAATCATTTCTAAATGCTCAAGGACTGACTGATGATTAGATGTAAAACCTTACCAGGTATGGACATCAAGCTGATGGGTTAGAAGGAGGTAGGGATTCTCAGCTGGAAATGGAGGGTAGCCTGGCTGCTGCCTTTTCTCTCTTTGGTATCACTGGCTAATAGTAGCTGAGAGAAGTGATTTGTTCTTTTGACTACTTGGTTAGAAGAGTTCCCTCCCATTTCTCTCGAGCTTAGGCATCCTAGTAACTCAGTAAGGAGCTTGTGCTTGTAGCTTGGGGTCCCTAGCTTTTACAAAGGATTCTTCTCCCTGTGATTTCTGTAAACAAATCAAAAGTTGAAGTGCTGTGTTTTTCTAGGATAAGTAGTTAAATCCTGGGAAAGGGATCCAAAATAACTTGGCACATAATAACATAAAAACCCACTAGTATGCCAAGATACTTGACAAAATAGTTTTGTGAATTGTTTCATAGACACTTCATTGTTCATTCTCCAGAGTGGGATGGAAGAGTAAACCAAAGATGGTTTTGTAGCCTCTTGTCATTTATGCATGGTCGCTTTACCCTCCTTTATTCCCTGTTTCAGTCAGGATCAAATTTTTCAGTATGCACGATATCTCATTCCTTGGAAGCTCAACGCTGTTTCGACGCAAAACAAACCCGGCTTTTTCCATTCCTCTTCTGGCCCGAATTAAACCGTTCATCCTGGCTCATTCCGGAGTCACAGAGCGTACATATTGCATTAGGGGGAAACACAGAAGATTGGCTTCTCTCACAGCCAATCACGAAGCAGTGTGTAAAGAGGTGGGGATTCAAGTGCTTCCTGCTACCTCGGAGCTCTTTCTGAGCAAAAGAAAGGCTTTTTAAAAACGAGGCTTGGATTTCCCCCCCCCTTCTTTCAGATTGCTCCGTTTTTTGTTCTTAAAATGCTTTTTTATGCGGCAGTTGGGTTTGGGGGGAAGGAAATCTTCTCTCACGATAAGCCAATTACAGAGCAGCATTTAAAGGGGTGGGACTCGATTTGAACTTGGGAGTCTGCTTTTCTGTTTTCATGGCTCGATTAGCACACAGTTTCGTCCCTGATCATTTGAGCCAATGCATACAGTTTTCCCTAAATCGGGTTACATTAATTTGCAATGAACCCAGGTCCAACCAGGGAGATCCAACCCATGCATAAAAGGCCTTTGTCTCTTGCATATGCAATGAAGTAGCTATAATTATCCCCCTTTTTTTGGGTAAAGATACTAGAATTACTAAGTGTTCATATTGGAACATTTTAAAGTTCTTTTGTACTCCTGAGATACCAAGTTTCATATAATTCTGTGAACAAGTATAGGTGATACACCAGGTCTGTCTTTAGTACTGTATTTTTATAGTAGTTTTTACACAGGCTTTCCGCTTCTCTGTGAACTGGATCACATAGTGCCATAACTTGTTCTTCTGTCTACATAAATGTTAGCTGCCCTGAAACTGGCTTTATCCTGGGATTGAAGACAGGGTAGAAATCTAATAAAATAAATAATCTAGGTATGGGAGAGAATCCTAGGGAATGGGGAAGAAGGCCAGCTTGGTATAATGGTTAAAATGTTGGAATAGAACCCAGAACTTGAACCCTGTGTCTCCCTACTATTCCATGAAGCTACCCGGGTTACCTTGGGCCAGTCACATTCTCTCAGCCTGACATATTTCACAGAGTTGTTATAGGGAATAATGGGGGAGGGGAGAACCATGTAATACACCCCAAGTTCCTTGGAGCACAGATAGGTTAAAAGTGTGAAAAGATAAGAGTAGAACCCTTCCACGTGTAGAATGTGTTGTGACCAGGTGAGTACACCCAATCCATGCAATGCATTACCACAGAACCATATGGTTGGATTATGTGGAATAGACTATGGTCATTTATGCATGGTCACTTTAACCTCCTTTATTCCCCGTTTCAGCCAGGATCAAGGTAACCCAGGTTGGGGGAAACTTTATGCATTGGCTGGAATGATCAGGGACGAAACTGTGTGCTTATGGAGGCTTGAATACAGAAAAGCAGACTCCCAAGTTAAAAACGAAGTCCCACCCCCTTTAAATGCTGCTCTGTAATTGGCTTATCGTGAGAGTTTGTTTTGCGTTGAAACAGTGTTGAGCTTCCAAGGAATGAGGTGTTGTGCATACTGAAAAATTTGATCATGGCTGAAACAGGGAATAAAGGAGGGCAAAGCGAGCATGCATAAATGACTTATGCTGCTGTATGAAGGTATGCATATATTGTAGTCTCCTGTTTAGTAGAACAACTTTAAAACTGGTGTAATTTCTGAAATATTCAGTTGCTTGATTGATATAACATCAATAATGCATGATTCAGATTCAGATTTATTAATACGGCAAAGCCATTAAAAATACATATCAATTACAAGATAGAATTAAAAGATACAATATCTAAAACTATGGGATATATAATTCTTAAATAAATTAAACAAATTACTATTAGCTAAAAACCTCAGATTAATATAACATTTTCCATTTTTGGTTAGATTGCCAAGGCCCCGCTTCGTCTTGCGGATCTTGTATTTCAGCACAGAATTTAGCTACTTGTTTCCAATAATGTATGTGTTTCTCATATCTCCCAATGAGGAGAAAGTTACTTGGGTAGAAAAATCCTGTTGGTGGCATGGGAGATATAAAATACTTCATCTGGCTCTGGGAAATATGGTGAACCATGTCTGTATTTGCTATCTAGAAGTGGAAAGCCAATATGCTCGAATATCTCAGACAG
The DNA here is from genome assembly GCF_029931775.1 of Euleptes europaea. Lineage (NCBI taxonomy): Eukaryota > Metazoa > Chordata > Lepidosauria > Squamata > Sphaerodactylidae > Euleptes > Euleptes europaea. The sequence goes on along the minus strand of NC_079315.1, from coordinate 37,768,458 downwards.
AAATCCCATGTGTGTGCTCATTTCCTCCCTCAGTTGACCATTGGACCTTGTTTAGAATTGCTCCACTGGCTGTTGGCCTGCACAGGCTACTCCCTATATAATGCACCCTATATAATTACACTTGCAGCAAGTGTAGGTAGCCCTGCTGGAGGAGAAAATACAGGGACTTGAGGCACTCTTGTCCATGCTCCATTTTATAAAGGAAGGTGAAGAGTTCATGGACAGAACACATGAAGCACTCTTTAGGGGGCAACGGGAGGAGGAGAAAAAGGAATCTCAACAAATGGAGGCACAACCAACACAGGAGGAGGGTGCATGGAAGAATGTGACCCACAGGAACAGGAAAATCAGGACTCATTCTGATCCTCTGTTGCTCAGCAATTGGTTCCAAGATCTCCCCATGGATACTGATTCTGGACCACTGGAACAAGGGCTACCCCCCCTCCCCAAAGCGTGAAAGAAATTTCTCAGGCTCTTTCACATGAGAGAACTCGATCTTCCGCTCCCCAAGTTGGAAGAGGCATGTTCTGGTAATTGGGGATTCCCTACTGAGAGGGGTAGAGTCTAAAGTATGCCGACAGGACTTGTCGTCTCGAGAGGTCTGCTGTCTACCAGGTGCATGCATCCAGGATGTGACAGAAAGGGTGGGAATACTCATCAAGCCCATAGATTATTACCCTTTCTTGCTCATTCATGTGGGAACAAATGAAATTGCCCGCCACAGCCCTGAACATATTAAAAGAGACTATGCGGCTCTGGGTAATAAGGTGAAAGACCTGGGGGCGCAGGTTGTGTTTTCATCAGTTCTGCCTGTTGAAGGTTGTGGCTTAGGAAGGGAAAGAAAAGTACTAAAAATTAATGACTGGCTGCGTAGATGGTGTTGTCAAGAAAGGTTTGGATTTCTGGACCATGGCTTATGCTTTCGAGAAGAAGCTCTTCTATCGGGAGATGGTTTACACCTCCCAAGGGTATGAAAAAATGTGTTTGGTGGGAGCCTTGCAAACCTGATCAGGAGGACTTTAAACTAAATCATATGGGGGAGCGAGACAAAAACGTAAAGCCTAGTATGCTTACAATAACTGGAGACGAGAACAATAAAGATTTGCAGGGAGTGGCATGTACGCTAGGAAACATAAACTCACGGGTAAGTACAGAAACGAAAACCTTGGGGCACATAAACCACGGATTCCGATTTCTGTACACTAATGCACAGAGTATGGGAAACAAGCATGAAGAACTCAAAGCCCTAATACAGGAAGAGGATTTTGACCTAATAAGCATTACTGAAACTTGTTGGGATGTCACTCATGATTGGAATATTAAGATTGAGGGGTACAACTTGTTTAAAAGGGATAGACAGGTAAGGAGGGGGGAGGAGTAGCATTATATGTCAAAGATGTGTACACTTGTGAAGAAATACATGAATCTGAGAATGGAAGTCCAGTCGAGAGTCTATGGGTAAAAATAAAAGAAATAAGCAATAATAGTGATATTATGGTGGGGGTCTGCTATCGACCACCAAACCAGGCAGAGGACTTGGATAAGACACTCCTAAACCAGATCACAAAGTTCTCAAAGAAACGGGACAATGGTGGTCATGGGAGATTTTAATTACCTGAATATCTGTTGGAAGTCCTACTCTGCTAAAAATGCAAGGTCTAATAAATTCCTGACTTGTCTTGCTGAAAACGTCCTATTCCAGAAAGTGGACAGGGAAAAAAGGGGATCTATAGGACATTTTGGAGGACTTTCATTCATAGGGTCGCCATGAGTCGGAAGCGACTTGACGGCACTTAACACACACACACACGCGCGCACACACACACACACAATCTTAGACTTAATTCTCACCAACAGGGAAGAACTGGTTGATGAGGTTAAAGTAGTAGGCACCCTGGGTAATAGTGACCATGTAATCTTGGAATTTACAATCTTGGGGAAAGGAAAAACTGTATGTAGTCAGACATATAGGTTGGACTTTAGGAAAGCTAATTTTAACAAGCTTAAATGTATGCTGGGTAGAATCCCATTGTCAGAAATACTTAAGGAAAAGGGAATTCAAGAAGGGTGGGAGTTTCTTAAAAATGAAATACTGAAGGCGCAATCACAAACCATTCCTTTGAGAAGGAAAAATGGGAGGAGCCTAAAGAAGCCAGGGTGGCTCCATAAACAGCTTTTTAAAGATTTGAGAAATAAAAACAACTCACTTATAAAGTGGAATGAGAGTCTTATAATCAAAGAGGAATATAAACAAATAACTAGTGCTTGTAGGGAGAGTGTTAGGAAAGCTAAAGCTCAGTATGAGCTTAGGCTAGCCAGAGATGCTAAACACACAAAAAAGGTTTTTTTTCCCTATGTACAGAGTAAGAATAAAGACATGATAAGGCCACTGCGGGGACCAAAAAGTGAAATTGTAACAGGAGATGAAGAGAGGGCAGAACTGCTCATGTTCCTACTTTTCCTCAGTCTTTTCTTGCGAGGGAAGTGGGGCTCAACATGGTGTAAACAGAACCCATGATGAGAGAAGGGAATTGCAGCCTAGGATCGGCTTTGGGGTCGTGCACAAACACCTAGTTTCTTTAAATGAAACAAAGCCTCAGGGCCGGATGAATTACTTCAAAGGGTACTTAAAGAACTCGCAGATGTAATTTCTGAGTCTCTGTCCATTATTTTTGAGAATTCATGGAGAACAAGTGAGGTGCCAGAAGACTGGAGGCGGGCAAATGTTGTCCCCATCTTCAAGAAGGGGAAAAAGGAGGATCCGGGTAACTACTGACCCATCCGCTTGACTTCTATATCGGGAAAGGTTTTTGAACAAATCATCAAACAGTCGGTCCTTAAGCATTTAGAAAGGATGGATCTGATTACTAAGAGCCAGCACGGGTTTCTCAAGAACAAGTCATGTCAGACTAATCTTATCTCCTTCTTTGAAAAAGTTACTACCTTGCTGGATCAGGAGAATGCAGTAGACATAGTTTATCTAGATTTCAGTAAGGTTTTTGATAAGGTTCCCCATAATATTCTTGTTGACAAACTGGGAAAATGTGGTTTAGATCCTGTTACTGTTAAGTGGATCTGTAATTGATTGACAGATTGCACCCAAAGAGTGCTTGTTAATGGTTCCTCTTCCACTTGGAGAGGAGTGACTAGTGGAGTACCTCAGGGATCATTCCTGGGCCCTGTGTTGTTCAGCATCTTTATAAATGATTTGGATGACGGAATTGAGGGGATTCTTATTAAATTTGCAGATGATACTAAATTGGGAGGGGTAGCAAATACAGTAGAAGACAGAGCCAGGATACAGGATGATCTTGACAGGCTGGAGAATTGGGCTAAAACCAATAAAATGCATTTCAACAGAGATAAATGTAAACTTCTGCATTTAGGTAGGAAAAATCAAATGCGTAATTATAGGATGGGGGAGACTTGTCTTAGCAGTAGTTTGTGCAAACAGGATCTTGAGGTCTTAGTAGACCAAACACTGAACATGAGTCAGCAGTGTAGCTAAAAAGGCAAATGTGATCTTGGGCTGCATCAACAGAACTATAGTGTCCAGATCATGAGAAGTGATAGTACCGCTTTACTCTGCTCTGGTTAGACCTCACCTAGAATATTGTGTTCAGTTTTGGGCACCACAATTTAAGAAAGATGTAGACAAGCTGGAACGTGTCAACAAAGAAGGGCAACAAAGATGGTGAGGCGTCTGGAGACCAAGTCCTATGAGGAAAGGTTGAAGGAGGAGGATGCCAAGTTGTTTTCTGTTGCCCCAGAAAGTCAGACCAGAAGCAACAGGTTGAAATTAAATCAAAAGAGTTTCCGTCTTGACATTAGGAAGACATTTCTAACAGAGCGGTCCCTCAGTGGAACAGACTTCCTCGAGAGGTGGTACGTGCTTCTTCCCTGGAGGTTTTTAAGCAGAGGCTAGATGGCCATCTGTCAGCAATGCTGATTCTATGACCTTGGGCAGTTCATGGGAGGGAGGGCATCTTGGCCTTCTTCTAGGCATGGAGTAAGGGTCACTGGGTGTGTGTGTGTGGGAGGTAGTTGTGAGTTTCCTGCATTGTGCAGGGGGTTGAACTGGATGACCTTGGTGGTCCGTTCCAACTCTATGATTCTATGAAGTGATGCTGCTTGAGAAAACAGTGTGTAGGGCCTAGCATCTCAGGAACAAGTAAACAAGCCCTGAGTTAGCAAAAAGGGAAGACACTCAGATTGAACAGCTTGGATTTTAAAAATATTTATACAAAATGGTGCAGTGTTTTTGGTTCCAAACACTGAAATCAGCACTGGGAATGCCTATCACACATGTGGCAGTTGAAAGACCTTTGAATTGATCCTTCAAAGACCTGAAGCGGAGCTCCGTATGACAGATATGATGAATCACAGAGAAACTGCTGGCACAGAAAGAACATATGGAGCTTGTACTGAGATACTGGAGGCTGAACTAATGGCGAGCAAGTCACAGATGGAGACTATCTAGATATGTCCCCAAGGAAATACGTATGAAGAAGGGTTGGGGGGAGTGATAGACCATTGTAAATGAATACTGATGTACATTCTGTCTACTATTTGTTGAGAGTGGAATGGAATTGAACCATGGTGCTGCCTGATGAGAAAAGCCATCAGCCAATCATAGAATGATGGGTAATTTGCTATTTTAATATTTTAAACTTGGAGCAGATGTTGGATCCTTGACAGAGACAAATGGAATAACTTCCTTGTATGTGTCTGCTGTTCCCCTCCCATCACTATTCTAATGCATTTAGGCTGCAATGCCATGCTAAGAGTAAAAGTTATAAAGATATAATACCAGTGGCTCACAGTGTCAAGTGCCAGGTGAGAAAAGTTGTCCTATTTAACTTGTCTGTTTGACAAATTTATCCAGGAAAGACAACACAGTTGCCGACACATGATGTGACATCATCGCTGTTGAGGAAACCACAAGCTAAAATGTAAAATTGCTAAAAAGAATGAGGCTGGTGTGGTAAAGTGTTTATATGAGCCAGTTAAATTCTCATCTTTGCTTCTCATCTGGACTTCAGCAAGCCTTAGTTCTTTTAACCTCAGTTGGCCTATCTGCAATATGAAGATTATAAAACTGGGATATCTTACCAGGGTTATGGTAAAGATTATAGAGGTAATGTGTGCAAAGCAACCTGTAGTGCAATTCTGTGCAGTTAGTCAAGCCTAAGCCGACTGACTTTGGTGGAGTAACTCTGCATATGGTTGTACTGTTCAGTACTTGGAATGTACTGTATAAATTCTAAGTATTATTAAAGTATGGAACTAGGAAGGGAGAAGTTAAAATAGCCCAAGGGTATTTAATATACAGAATTGAAAAAAAGATCTTAATCCCATTGCTACTTTGCAAATCTATGTACACAGAATAAACCCCTTACCTATTAAGTGCTAAATTTCAAGAAGTTCAATGAATAGAGGATTATTGGAGTGGAATAGATCTGCACAAGGAGCTACGTGTGAGGAGGGAGGGGCAAGCAGTGAAAATGATAGTGAAAGCTTTTGAGCAGAATTCTCCACAAGTATTGTGATCTTTGTGTGTATAGCCTGAGGTTTATCATAATAACCTCCCTAGAGGAGAAAACCTATAATGGCAGCATTCTGTAAAAGAGACCCAGTTTGGGAATATTTTAATGAAGTTCCTCTACCTATGGGTAAGGTAAAATGCAAACACTGCAACAAATAAATGCAAGGCCTGGTGGCCCGAGTGAAACAACATCATAAGAAGTGTTGTTTATGTAGAAAACCATGATTTAAATATAGTCTTACTGACTAGTGATTTAAATTGTGATTTAGATCAATTTCATTTAAACCAAATCACCCTGGTCATACCTGTACATATATGCTCAATGAAGGGGTGCATGCTAGGATACAGGAAATGCCTCTTTTGATCTCTGACATATAGGGTGTGTGTTTGGGTTCCATTATCCAGTATAGAATATTTCTTCTTGGTAACCCGGAAAGAGATTCATGATTGCGATAGATTTTTGCATTGCTGAATTCTCCTGAAAATCTGTTCTCAATCCAGCTGTGAAGCTCTGTCTGAGTAAAGCTCATAATAGTTGAAAAGCATTAGTTTTCTTTTTCCTCTTGGAATTCCAGTATTGACGGTGTAGTTTCATAAACATGGTACAGCCTTTTGACTGGGCGTGTTAGAAGAGGTTTTCATGCAGAATAGCCTCTTGTGACCATTGGAGGGCTTTGCAGTTTGGAAACTTTGAGGTTTCCAGAAGAGGATTTTGCATTGTTGTTGCGTATTTCTTTAAGTTCTCAAATAGTACAGATCTGTGTCTGGAGCCATGAAATGTTTTCAATTAATTTATATTTTAGTTTCAGCATAACCAATTCAGTTGTGTACATCTCTGTGTTTTTAATTTTCTTAGAAGCCCAGTGTTAATAATTATATTCCTCTATTTTGGCATTTGTCAGTTCCTTGTACTGGAAACCATGTGCTGCTGTTAATAATATGATGTGTTATAAACTGGCAGGTGAAGGCTAAGAATAAGAGACCTTTTCAGTAGTGTTCTAAGACTTCTTAATTTGATGGTTCAGTTAGAAATGACTAAATGGCTAGAAGCAAGGCATTAAGAAGCAAGGCATAAGGTGTCTTAAATAACTTCTGTATTGAAAAATAGCACAACCAGTCTTGTTCTGAATCTATTGCTTTAGCGGCAGCATCACCCAGGCAGCATATTTTTATTTCATTTATTTTAAACACTTCTGTGCCACCTTCAGTCCAACTCAGGGTCCCCAAGGTGCAAACATTAAAACATGTCAAAATTTAAAACCAGAATTGTGTGTGTGTATGTGTGTACTTCAAATTCTGGTTTAAAATATATAAATATTAATATAATAAAGATATAATATTTAAGACAATTAAATTAAACACATCCAAACAAAGAGGGAGCTAATTAGTTAGCGAGGGACCACCATACAAAACCACTGGCGGAAGATAATGTTAGAGGGAGACAGATGAATCTGACTGGATCATGGGTTCAGAAGTTGTGGTGCTATTTATATAAAAAAAAAAAATATGGTGCTACAACCCAGAAGGCCCTTTCCCTATTTATCACCCATCCAGCCTCAGATGGTGGGGGCACCCAAAGCAGGGTCTCCAAAGATTATCAGAGAGGTTGGGTGGATTCATGTGGGAATAGGTATTCCGTAGAGTACACTGGCCACAAAATGTATAGACTTTAAAGGTCAATACCAGCACCTTGAACTGGGCCCAGAAACAAATTAGGAATTGTAGTTGGAACGAAACTGAAGTGACACAGTCCCTACAACCCACTCCAGTCAACTGTTTGGCCGCAGCATTCTCTCCCAACTGAAGCTTCTGGACAGTCTTCAGGGGCAGCCCTATGTATGAGGTAATGTACGCAGTTGAATAGTGCACTGTTGTGCTATCAGAGTCATTCACCTTTTCATTGGCTTACCCATGCAGAAAAATCTAGAAGATGAATTATTACAATCACGATTGCAACAATCCTGCAGTATCAAGTGAGGTGTGGATCCAGCTGTAGTTGCTTTATTGGGCCAGCTGTTCGTGGGAAAGCTTTCAAATTACTTCTCTGTTAGATAATGATTAAAGGATAGTTTCCTGAAGTATAATTTTGCTCTTTAAGAGCAAGCTACCCCATGACAACAACACTGATCTCATAATGATGGAAAAGACTTCATAAGAGAAGTAGAACTTTTTTGGCAGGCAAAAGCAATTGACTTCATAAGCTTTCTTGACATCTCATGACTGTTTCTCATGCTTGATCCTTCATCATGAGATACAGCCTCTGAGAGCAGATGTTTAAAAGGGTTAGGAGTGTCTCCATCCAGTTAGCAGATATCTATCTATCATTTTATCCAATTGTAAAACCAATTAGTATGGGGAGGTTTGTCACCTCAAGAATGAACTGTTCAGTTATAATAGTATCACAGCAATTTAGATGTGACAATCCAAAGAAGCCATTAATGTTTTCACAATCCTAGTGTTACTTGTAGCCAAATGCCTAATTTAAAATTATTCTGAATTATGTCCCTCCCATGTGGCTAGTCTAGACAAGACCAACCCAGAGAGAAAAGGAAGGTGATGGGTTGCCAAAAAGAGACCAGAAGATGTGGTGGAGTAAATGGGGAAGGAGTTTTGGATTTAAAGAAAGGAATTCCTAAACAGATGGGGAGGGGGTGCAGCATTGAAGGAATGGCTTGCAGTAAGGCGGACTAACAGACTGAAGAGGAGACTGAGAGGGGATATGATAACCATGTTCAAGTACTTGAGGGGCTGTCAAATAGAGGATGGTGCCGAGTTGTTTTCTGTTGCCCAAGAAGGTCAGACCAGAACCAGTGGGTTGAAATTTAATCAAAATAGTTTCCTTCTAGACATTAGGAAGAATTTTCTAACAGTTAGAGCGGTTCCTCAGTGGAACAGGCTTCCTCAGGAAGTGGTAAGCTCTCCTTCCATGGAGGTTTTTAAGAAGAGGTTAGATGGCCATCTGTCAGCAATGCTGATTCTGTGACCTAAGGCAGATGATGAGAGGGAGGGCATCTTGGCTATCTTCTAGTCACGTGGCTGTGTGGGGAGGAGGTAGTTGTAAATTTCCTGCATTGTGCAGGGAGTTGGACTTGATGACCCTGATGGTCCCTTCCAACTCTATAATTCTATGATTCTATGAAGAATGGGAGACAAAGATGCTAAAGAATGGGGCATAAGTACAAAGACTTGGAGTTAATTCAGGATGGAAAGAAGAAATGGTGGGAAAAAAAGATTCCCCCTATCTTGAATGGGAGGAGTCCAGTGATTTAATGTTCTTGGTGCTGGAAGAAGATTGTGGAAGGGAACCAGCTATGAAATGGAGAACTTGAGATGTCTGTGTTATGCATCTGGACTTACCTGGGTGTCAATTGGGGAGCTGCACTATTGACCAAAGTTGGTTGCAGAAATACGATGTGCAATGACATTGGGCCAAAAGTGCAGGATCCAGATGTCCATTGGTGGATTAGGGCTGCATTCTGGTGCAACTTTAGGATCTGAGATCTTATTGGTGGGAGAGTCAGGATCTTGTCTGTCATAGAACAGTTCAAATTTTATGTATGAAGGTGGTGTCAGAGGATGAATAAAAATTATGTAGTGGCAATAGTAGATGGGTCTGGTTGCAGATAATTGGATTTAGGATGGGAAGCAGGTATAACTCATATTTGCCTGTAATGGTGAAGAGATGGACTTTCCTGGGCTTATGATTTAATTATCTGCCTTAATATAAACTGAATGGTTTTCCTTTGTGTCTCTGACTTCTGAAAGCCAAAAGAAATCTTAGGTGCAAAAAAACACAGGTCTCAGGGGAGGAAAGGATGTGTGCAAGTAGGTCTGCTGCATGCTTGCATTAACTCAGCACACAGTTAGGAAAGTGCTGGTTGAAACTTTTCTTGCCGGCAGTTATTCCATTTAAGAGGCTGGTTCTTGGTCTCATTTCCTAGGTCATCTCCACTGTCTTTCATTTCCCCAGCTCTTCTGCATTATCAATTGTCCCTATCCCCCCCCCCACGTTTCTCTTAAGAGCCTGTCAGATATTCTGCAGTTTGGTAGTGGAATCCCCCCCCCCCGTCTTGCTTTTTGTAATGTAATCTTCAAAGGTAGTGAATGCTTTACTCTTTACTATCTGTGTACAAGTAATCCCATTAAGCTAGAGATAAGTGTGCTTAATGCACCTCCATTGCCTTCTCCAAATTAAAAAAAAAACAAATACAGAGAGACTTCATTCATACCAGCAGTTCACTTAAACACAACCTTTTGATAATAGAGTTTCTAGGGCATTGCTGCATTCCATGGGTACCATTAGTAGCATCCTTGTTTTGAAGGGTAATATGTAGGGCTGGATCTGTCCCAATCAGTTTAGAGTTGACTGAGCTGAAACTCACACAGGGGACCAAACAGGATTTTTTTTTTAAAAAGCTAGTAGCCTGCCAAAAACCAGATTCTAATTAGTTTCTCTAAGCTGCTTATGTTTTCTGATATAAAGTTGACCTTGTCATGTGTAATCTGGTTATTATATGGCTATACTTTAATTTCCATTATGGCATGTACATAGGTGTAACAGAATCAGAAGTATTATCTGTCTGGCTAAACACAATTATTGCTTACAAAAATGAAGTTTACTTCCTTTGAATCTAGTTACTCATACATAACCATTCAAAACTGATTTTACTTCTAGTGCTTTGTAAGGACAATATATTCAGCACCATGGACCACATTAGGAACATACCACAAGTCCTCTGCCTGCCTCTAAACTTTTTAAAAATTGCTCATTATACAGTTTGTATAAAACTTGTGTGAACTTGGTATTGCCTGGGTGGCTGTCTTTGTACTTTTTCGGGGGTGCTCCTTGGACCAATTTCAGTTTTCAGGAAATCATGTAAAATATTTTTCCTATCTTTTTATCAGAATGAGGAGTTTGAAATTTTAGTTTATTGTTATTGGAATCGTTTATAGAGGAATTGATTTTTAGGAATTGTTGAAATGAGAAAGAATACCCTTGTTAATGCATAGATTTTCAGAAGGGAGGCACAAAACTGTACATATCGCCCTTGAGTTGATTTCAGAGGAGCCAGCAGTCTTTTTATTCAGCGGATAAAGTATCGCCCAGATTACAATTTGGCAATCTGACATGTTTTACAGGCTCTGATTTCAGCAAGAGCAATTCAAAAATAGTCAGTGACTAGACCAAATAAGAGTTTTTAGGTATTGTGTTCTTATTCCAGTGATGCTGATTCCTTTCCCAGAGCAAGCAGAGAGAGTAGTCTAGTAAAGCTTTTATTGTGGCCTGACAGAGAATGGCTACCCAAAAGAGAAAGGGCCTTCAAAAGTCAAACATGGAGATATGCTTTCAAATTCAGAAGTGTAACAGCTTGAACTAAGAAAGGTACAAACATCTCTAGGGTTAAATTAGCAGTAGGAGTAGTTGTGTGTCAGAGCTGAGAGAAAGAACTCTGTGTAAGTAAAGTTAATATAAATTATATTCCCAATAAGAACTGCATTTTTCCAGATATGTACACTGTATTGAGTACCCAGCTTGCTGGGGGTAAAGTGTAGATGACGGGGGAAGGCAATGGCAAACCATCCCATAAACATAGTCTGTCTAGTAAATGTCGTGATGTGATGTCACCCCATGGGTCAGTAATGACCCGATGCTTGCACAGGGGGACTACCTTTACACTATACAAAGCAAGCAAATCTACATTAACTCTTATTGTGTAACTGTTGGAATTTATACTATTCTGGTATACTTTATTCAGCTTCTCCTAGTAAGGAAAGGGTGCAAACAAGGGAAGTCACAGCTCTGGTGATCAGAAATCTTACCTGGAACTCCCCCCCCCCAAGTTTCTGAGAAGTTGCTTGGCACTGCTTACAACCATTTTCAAATAGATCTTTGCAGCCATAATTTAAAAAAAATGTCTAAGAGAAGGAAGAGAATACAAATGGACATGAATTGAGATATTTGGAAAGCTGAAGTTTTGCAACCAAATTCTGTGACTTTTGTGTAGCATTCCAGCATGCACGTAATATAGAAGTTGTTGGGAATATTAGATTAGCAGAGTGCTCTAGGTAGATACATGCAGCAGAGTCTATCTGGTTTGTGTGTACTGCTAAGAAACAAAGTTACACAAGGAGCCTCTTCATCTTTGCAAAGCTAGTATGAGTCTTTTATTGTAAGGAACTCCATTCTAGATAGGATAGAGTCTAACTAGCTAGGATGGACAGAGATGCAAGATGCATGTCCTGCCCTCAGAGTGCCAAGATGGACAAAAAAGTGTAGAGGGAAGGTGTCAGCTGGAAGAAAGGAAGATTCCTCGAGAGTAACAATCTAGACATCAAAGGGATAGCTACAGAGCAGTAGAGAGGAAGGATGTTCAGTGTCCTGACCTATCTATCTTTCTCTCTTTAGTCCCCCCTGAAGTCTGTGGTTAAGAGACAGCACAAAGTCCTTCACTTTCAAGACATGAATTGAGATCTTTGGGAAGCTGAAGTTTTGAAACCAGATTCTGTGACTTTTGTGTAGTATCCCAGCATGCACATAATACAGAAATCATTTCAGTAGGGTCTAAGCCAGGGATGGGGAACCTTTTTTCCGCCAAGGGCCATTTGGATATTTATAACATCATTAGTGGGCCATACAAAATTATCAACTTAAAAATTAGCCGACCAAGCCCCAAGCAGGCAGCTGCCCCAGATAACACCCCCCCCATTAGGGCAAGCAGGCAGGCATCCAACCAGAGGCTATTCCTGTCCATGGGAGGGGACGGATCACCAGTCTTAGATCCTTCTGAGCTAGAGATCTGCCAAGACCCACGAAGGGACAGACCAAATGATTTCGCTGGCCTTAAATGGCCCCCGGGCCTGACGTTCCCTACCCCTGGTCTAAGCTTAGGAGTCCTCATGACCGGCCTGAGAACGGAAGGGATTCATGTCCATCCTTACTTAGACAACCTTCTCATCTGCGCTCCATCATACCAATCTGCGAGTGCTCACACTACCAGAGTCATCCAGATGCTCGAAGGTCATGGGTATCTCATAAATCTAGAACCTACCCAAAGACTACTCCACCTAGACATAGACATAGTAGGGGTAGACATAGACACCCACACAGACACCATCTTTATCCCAGAGGAAAAAGCAACAAAGATCGCCTTATTAGCAAGGACAACCTCCAAGGCCCACCAGTCTCATCTTCTCAACCTTGCACGGCTGCAGGGTCTTGTGATTTCTTGCATATCAGCCATTCCCTGGGCTCACCTCCATGCCCGGCCACTGCAATGGCTCTTGAGACCTCACCAATCCCTTATCACAGAGAAAATCAACAAAGTGATCTCCTTATCCCTTCTGGTGAAGAAGAGCCTGCGTTGGTGGGCCCACGTCCCGAATCTTCTGAAGGGGAAACCATTCATCCTCCTGGATCCCATACAGATATTCATGGATGCCTCCCTAGAAGGCTGGGCTGCAACTGCAGGGAAACAGTTGGTGCAAGGCTGGTGGTCACCGTCAGAATTAGCCTCCACATCAACATCCTGGAGCTCCGTGCGATTTGTCTGAGTCTTCGGCACTTCCAATCCAGCCTCCAGAGCAAAAATATTCTTGTCAGAACCAACAACGTCGCGGCGAAGGCCCACCTAAACAAACAGGGTGGGTCCAGATTATCATCTCTCCATCTATAGGCCAAGAAGATCCTTCTCTGGGCGGAGAGGAACCTGCTGGATCTCAGAGCCGAACATGTACAAGGGTCTCAGAATGTACAAGCCAAATGACTGAGTCGTTGCTCAGTGGATGAGGGGGAGTGGTCGCTGTGTCCTCAGGCTTTCCAAATGGTGTCAGCAAGATCCGGTCCCCTCGAGGTAGACCTCTTTGCTTTGGGAATGAACCACCACCGCCTTCCCAGGTTCTTTACCAGGTTTTACCATCCCCAGGCGGAACAGGTCGACGCTCTCCTATCCTCCTGGCCGCAGGGGATCCTGTATGCCTTTCCACCGCTGCCCATTCTACCAAATTCGGATCGAGAGAGCCAGCATAGTCCTGATCGCTCCAGCGTGGCCACATCGTCCATGGTATGCACATCTGATGGAGTTGTCCATTCGGAGTCCCTGGCACCTCCTGCTACTTCCGGACCTCCTACATCAGGGCTCCATGTTCCACCCAGCTCCTGGATGGTTCAAACTGACTGTCTGGACATTGAAAGGCTCCGACTAGTCCAGTTGGGTTTGAGTGATGACATCATCGTTACCATCATAGAGGCCAGATGCCCTTCCACCAGGAGACTATATGACTACACGTGGAAGTCCTTCATGAAGTGGTGCCGGAGAAAAGCAAAGGGCCTTCCATTCTTCCTTCCCTGCTTGCCTTCTTACAGGATGGAGTATACCAAAATCTTAGACTGGCAACCCTGCGTAAACAGGGTTATTCCAACCCTGGCCGGGCACCAGTTAGCCAATCACCCCCAGGTTAGAGCCTTCCTCAAGGGTGTCTCCCAATCTACACCACCTCCCATCCATCGATTCCTCACATGGCGTCTCAACGTTGTCCTCCAAGCCCTCACCGAGACTCCTTTAGAGCCACTTAGAGAAGTTCCTCTTAGATTCTTCGGTATGAAGGCGATATTTCTCATGGCCATCACTTCAGCCAGGAGGATCTCTGAGCTGGGAGCACTTTCCATCCGTAAAGAGCTCTGTAGCTTTCACAACGAAAAGGTGACCCTCCGTCTTGACTTGACCTTCGTTCCCAAGGTGAACTCTTATCTTCCATAGGCAGCAGGAACTTCATCTCCCATCCTTCTACCCTAATCATTCTAACTCCAAAGAAAGGAATGGCATACCCTCGACGTATGACGAGCATTCAGGATCTACATCAATCGTACTTCTCCCTTCAGGTCTTCCGATGCTCTCTTCGTATCCATCTCTCTGCCTAACAAGGGATGCAAGATGTCTTGGCATTCCTTGAGTCGCTCCATAACACTGCATTGCAGAGGCCTACCGCACCAGCAAACTTCCAGTTCCAGACGGCATTAAGGTGTATTCCATCCGCAGTGCAGCAACCACTGCAGCTTCCAACAGGCAAGCCTCACTGGAAGAAATATGTACGGAGGCCACCTGGTCCTTAATGTCCACCTTTGTTCGCCACTACCACATCAACACCTACATCTCTGTGGAAGCTGCCTTCGGCAGAAGAATACTGCAGCATATTGTGCAGGATGATGAAGAAATCCCACCCGTAAAATTAGCTCTTGGACATCCCAAGCTTCAAGATGCCCTTCCCTCAGAGCGGGAATGTAGCCTTGTTTACTCACCGAGAGGGCTCTTTCCGCTCTGAGGTAGAAGGGCATCTTACCCACCCGAAGAAGCACCACAAACATACTGGGTGGCCTCCTAAGAAGAGCAAGGGATGCTCCTAATGCACATAGTTTTTCCTTTCTTATACTTGTCTTCTGGCATGTTTCCTTCCGTTGTCCAGTGAAATAGTTTTGTTTTTTCACATTGTCTTTACTCTCTGACCATGTGTTGTATTTGTACTTGTTGCTGGTTACTATTGTTGTTCTAGTTCTTAATCCTGTCTCCATTCGCTGGCTTTTGAAAAGTGGAAGCTACTGGCTTTCCCACCAGAGAGACAGGAAGTAGAAAGTTGTTCCTGCCTCCCCAAGCAATGGGCGGGAAAACCCAAGCTTCAAGATGCCCTTCTACCTCAGAGCAGAAAGAGCCCTCTCAGTGAGTAAACAAGGCTACATTTTGGATGCTTAGAACTGGCTCTTCCAATACTGGCAGACAGACTTAATTGAAAGATAGCCCAGCCACACTGCTACCGATTTTTATTTTTCTCTGTACTGTGCAGCCTTTTGGATGTGCTCTGAGGTGCATACTCTTGGTTCACCCGAGGTATTGGTAAGATTCAACAAGGTCAAGAAGGCTCCTATTCACCTATCTTTCAACAGCATATGCAAAATGGAATTGTGAGGAGTGTATTTTTATGAAGTGAATAACTCTGTAGCTAATGTCTGGGAAATTTAAGGAAGCCTTCATTGTATATATGTAGTTGTGAACATGGTGAAATAAAATAGCTTTAAGAAAGAGGCTTTTGACTGTTAACACTGAAGATGTGTGTTTAGTGTAACGGCATGCAAAATGGTTGCATTATAGTCACCACATGTTGAAGTCTAAATTGTTTGATGTACGCAGATATTTTAGAAGCCTCACCAAGGGATGGCCAGCCTTCACTGAAAATTTAAGATTTGGCTGCAAAGCAAACCTTTTCAGTGTCTTGCTATCACCATTTGGTATTTAAGCTGATGGATCTGGAGTAGGGCCTTCGTTGGATTAAACACTGGAGCCTAATTTGATTGACAGAGGGCTTTGTTCTCCTTCAGAATCAGCCTCTCCATTCTGGTGACAGTTACTTGTAACCAACTGATGCTGGCAACAGCCTCTGTCTCTCTCTGCCTCACACTCTCCCAAGACGTCGCACTGTTTCAGATACGTTGAGGTCAATGTGTTTTTTTTTTTGAAATTTTTTTATTGGTTTTTATAATATAAATTTTCCATGTTAACTAACAACAATATACATAGTATTAAAAACTAAATCATAGGTAATGTTGTTATAATTGTTTAACTACTAAATAAAAATAAAAAATAAAGGAAAATTTATTGACTTCCCCATCACCTCCGTCCGCCTCTTAATAAAGTATTCTATCCCATCGTGATATGGTCTGATCTTAATTATTCTTATATCTCAATTAGGTTTCAATCACATTATACTATCAATATAATTGATTACGTTTCTTTATGTTAACAATGTCATCTAGATCAGATTAAAAGGTATTCTTCCATTTTCCCCAGTCCTAGTTCATATTCACAATATTTCATCCACGCCTCCCATTCCCCCATAAATTGAACATTGTCTTTTTGATTTAAAATAGCTGTAAGTTTTGCCATTTCCACCAGTTCAAACATTTTCATAGTCCAGTCTTTTTTCCCAGGAGTGTCTGCCCCTTTCCATTTTGCTGCATAAAGCAGTCTTGCAGCTGTAGTCGCGTAAATCAAAAAAGTCCTGTGTTTTAACAAATCATCAGGTATCATACTTAATAGCATCATTTCTGGTGTTTTGGGTATGTTTTTTTGTACTATTAGTCTTAATTCGTTATAAATCATATCCCAAAAATCCTTAGCTTTGTCACAAGTCCACCACATATGATAAAAAGAACCAACTTCTTTATTACATTTCCAACATTTAGGGGATGTCACTTTGTAGATCTTTGCAATCTTCTTAGGCGTTAAATGCCATCTATACATCATTTTATAGATATTTTCTCGAATTGACTGCGCATTTATTCCTTTCAGGTCTTTCGCCCATAGTCTTTCCCATTTGTTTAGGGCAATATCATGTCCCACAGTTTGAGCCCAATTAATCATTGTTGGTTTGATTATTTCCTGCTCACAATAAATTGTTAAAAGAAGATTATACATTTTAGAAATCAGTTGAGTATTATTATCTAATAGCATCCTGTGAAAAGATGATTTTTCTTTAGAGAATCCATTCTTCATATCTTGTGTAAATACTGATTTAATTTGATGATATTGAAGCCATTGTAAATCGTCTTTAAGTAACTGAAAGTCTTTTAGTGAGCTTTTCTTTCCTTCCCAGTTAATTAACTCTTGGTAGGTAATAAATTTGTCCAATCTAAGTGGGCGTAATGTCAACATTTCTTGAGGTGATATCCACATCGGTGTTACTGGTTCAAGAATATGTTTATATCTCATCCATATATGAAATAAGGAGGACCTGATTATATGGTTACGAAATGATGCTTGTATCTTAATTTTACCATACCATAAATAGCCATGCCATCCACTTATATTGTTAAAACCTTCAAGATCTAACAAACGCGAATTGGATAAGTTCATCCAGTCCTTTAGCCATACTAAAGCGGCCGCTTCAGCATAAAGTTGAAAGTTAGGTAGTGCTAAACCTCCTCCAACTTTAGAGTCCACCAGATGTTTATAAGCAATCCTCGGTTTTTTCCCTTGCCAGATGAAATTTGATACGTCTTTCCTCCAGGTATCAAAGTATTTAACATGTGATATTATAGGCAAATTTTGGAATAAGAAAAGCATCCTTGGTAAAATGTTCATTTGGATTGTTGATATATGTCCCAAAAGTGACAATTTTTTATTTGACCAAATGATCATATCAGTTTTTATTTTGTCCCATAGTTTAAGATAGTTATTGGTTATCAAATCTTTATTCTTTGCAGAGATCCAGATTCCCAAATATTTGATCTTATTAGCCTTCTCCCAACCTGTGTATGATATAAATTCCTGTTCTGTTTCTGATAAATTCTTAAATATTGTCTTTGTTTTTTCTTGGTTAACTTTAAATCCCAATACATTTCCAAAATCGTCCAAAGTTTCCAACAGTATCTTCATTGATTGTGTTGGATTCTCCAAGATTAACAGAAGATCATCCGCGAATGCTCTCAATTTGAATTCATGTTTTTTAATTTTTAATCCGCGAATGTCCTCCATACTCCTTAGCTTACAGCATAGTGATTCCAACACCAACAAAAATAATACTGGAGACAGAGGACATCCTTGTCTGGTTCCTTTCTTGATTGCGCAGTTGTCGGACATCGATTCATTCACCAGAATTTTTGCCTGTTGGGATGTATATATGGCCGATATACCTCTCAAGAAACGGTCTCCAAAATTTAATTTTTCCAATATCTTTTTCATAAAGTCCCATGAGACCATATCAAAGGCTTTCTCTGCATCCAAAAATACAAAGGCCGCCGTTTGTTGAATATTCTGGTCATAATATTCCAATGAATCTAATAAAACTCTTATATTATCTTTAATTTGCCTTCCTGGAACAAAACCTGCTTGGTCTTCATGTACAAGGTCCTTAATAAAATGCTTTATCCTATTCGATAAGACCGAAGCATAAATCTTATAATCCACATTTAACAGCGAGATAGGTCTATAATTTGAAGTTTTTTCTGGATCTCTTCCTTCCTTAGGTATCAACGATATAAATGCATGTGACCAAGTCTCTGGGGATGCTCCCTTATCCAAAATTGTATTACAAAGTAATACAAAAAAGTTCCCTAAATTGTCACTAAATGTTTTATAAAATAGTGCAGTAATTCCATCTGGTCCTGGTGTCTTGTCCGTTTTTTGTTTCATTATTGCTTCTTGTATTTCATCCTTTGTAATTGGTGCATCTATCCATTCTTGTTGGGGCTTTGAAAGGACATTCATCTGTATTGAATTTAAAAACTTGTCTATTTTCTTTTTTGAGATATTTTCTTTCTGATATTACTTAGTATAGAATGAAACAAATTCTTTTTGTATATCCGTAGTTGTATAAACTGGTCCTTTAGCGGATTGAATTTTTGTTATAATCTTCTTTTGAAATGAGTCTTTCAGTTGGGTCGCCAAAAATTTTCCAGGTTTATTAGCATGTTCAAAGTATTTTTGTTTAGCGGATTTTAAATTTTTGTTCATTTCCTCCATTATTATCAAATTTAGTTGGTGTTTAGATACAGAAATCTTCATTTGTATGTCATTTTTCTCTTCTTCATGTAAGGCCATAACCAGTTTTTGCTCCAAATTTTGTAGCTCCCAAAGTATATTATTGGTAAATTGTAGTTGAGTTTTCTTCCAGGCCGTGTGTTTCTGTATCATAAATCCTCTTAGAACAGCTTTAAATGCATCCCAAACTGTATTCAGCGAAGTTTCCCCATTAAGGTTAATTTCAAAGAAATCTTTAATTAAGTCCTGTAGTTCTTTTTGAATCTTGTTATCCTTTAAAAGTTTATCATTTAGTCGCCATCTAAATGCTTGTTTATTGTTCCATTCAAATGTAACTGGATTATGATCAGAAAAAGTTCTTGGTACAATTTGGATTTTACGTAGTTGCGTGAAAATAGATTTACTAGCCCATATCATGTCTATTCTGGAGTGTGAGTCGTGTCTCGCTTGAATAAAAAGTATATTCTTTAGCCGTTGTATTCATTGTTCTCCAGATGTCTTGTATTTCCAATTCTGAAGCCATGGTGAAGAAAGTTTTAGGTAAACATCCTTCGTTTTCGTCTTTTGCTTTTGATTTTTTATCCAAAATTGGGAGAGAAACACCATTGAAATCGCCCATCAAAAGAATCTGATCCTTTGCATACTGAGAAATCAGTTCATGTAGTTGTCCATAAAATTTAGCTTTTCCTTCGTTAGGTGCATATATTCCTACTACAATCGTCTTTTGCCCCAATATTTTGGTCTTGATAATTACAATTCTGCCTTCATTGTCTTTGTACAGTAGTTCAGGACTAAGGCTAGAATGAGCATATATCACAACTCCCTTTGTTTTTGTTTTAGCCGATGCAACAAATGCTTGTCCAAGCATTTGCCTATCCAGGTTTTTTTTGTGTTTTGTTGCTATATGAGTCTCTTGCAGACAAATTAGGGAGTATTTGTATTTCTGTAGATATTTAAAAATTCTAGCCCGTTTGGTTTTTTCATTCAAACCATTCACATTCCAAGAAATTACTTTTGCCATGATGTAGTAATTATTGAAGCAAAATATTCAGTCTATAACACGTTGAGATAAATGTTAAAGAAACCTCTTAAAGAAAATGTTGTTTGTTTTATAAGACTTTATGGAGATTTATTAAAAACAGTTTTCATCCATTTTAATGTGTGCTATTCATATTCCTCCACATTTATAGTATTGGCTATTTTGAACTCTCCTGCTTGAAACAGGTGGAATATCCTGCACCGAGTGAGTGCTGGGATATTGCCCCACAAGAAGGGATTGGATTAATTTCCATTTCCCTTCCCCCTACAGCCTTTTCTTGTACTCTGCTTATGAAGCAACAGCAGTCAGTCCTTGGGGACTTGTAGGAAAAATGGTCAAGATGTTTGCATTCTCTCAGTTCCATAATGTTGGCTGACTAAAGTATTTTTAAATGTGTGTTGTGTTTATATATTGTTTCATGCATGTGTTGCTGTTAGCTATAAAGAATTTTAAAGTTGGCATATCCTGAGTTCTCACTTAAAGAAGAGCATTAGGATTGTTAGATAAGGAATAAATATCTGTGCTCTAATTACATTCACTGAACCCATGCTTTTAGGTTATTTCCAGAGTTTTGCAAGGCCTTGACACTCTCTCTCTCTCTCTCTCTCTCTGTCTCTGTCTCTCTTTTTACAGACATAATGAAAATGTACACTTTTTTTTGTACTTTTTTCAATTTCAGCATTTCAAGTCTGGTGAAAGTTAAAACCAAAATACCACTTAAGGCTCAAAATGTAACATAACAAAGTCATTCAATTACAAAGCGGACAATGGGAAAATACTTATACTATGACTATTATAATTAAATTAAGAGTTCAGTTCTCCGAATTTTACAGTATAGCTGCATTTGTAGAAAACAAAATTGGAGAGTAATACTATAATTTTTGCCTTCTAACAGTGTCACTCCAGTTACTGAAGTGCAGTCCAAATCACAAGATTTTTATAAATTACAGGACACCCACATTGACGGGTGTAGTAGCTATTATATTATAATAGGTTTGAAACCACCAAATCAATTTGCTTTTCAAAAATGTGTGACTGGAAATGACAACTTCTAACATATTTTTTTAAATATTTTTTTATTTTCAAAACAACACAAAAAAATCAGACAAAATACATAACAATCAGTACACACTACACACAATACATACAACCGTGCATTGACTAAATTAAACAATAAACTCCTAATCTACTATTCAACATCTATTTCTCTGGGTGAATCTATATAATTTGTACCTTCCATCTTACTCTAAATTGCAAATTATGGTAATGAAAAGCTCCTTAAAAAACAACAACCCACCAATCCATCTATCCATCCATCCATCTCCCTCTCTCCCTCCCTCCCTCCCTCCCTCCCTCCCTCTCTACATAATTTCTATTGCTATATGTGATTAAGCAATGTTGTCTAGTTTACTCAAACAGAACAAGAAAAAAGACTCTTCATGTTGTTACATATATGCTAACCAATTTATATTATTTTTAACAATCTTTAATCTGCTAGCAATTTACCTGCTCAATTTGAAACTCTTAATTGTTAATATACGATTTATAATATAAGATGCAAATATAATATACTTTAACATGCTTTCACAATGTGAATTATATAATGAAAATAAAATATCTTTTATGCAATGTTGTCTAATTTACTTGAATGAAGCAAGAAAAATGCTTTTCATGTTATTACATTCTGTTCTCCCCATGATCAGAGGAACATGCCAAATATATAAGGTGCTGGGGAACACAGGCAGGTTGGTGCTGCTGCAGTGTCTTGTTTGTGGGCTTCCTAGAGGCAGCTGGTTGCCCACTGTGAGAACAGGCTACTGGACTTGATGGGCCTTGGTCTGATCCAGCATGGCTTGTCTTATGTTCTTATTTTCCTATGTTTATACCAGTTAACTCATATTATTCAACAGCAGCTTCTAATCTACTTGGCAACAGTCACTACTCCGTTTAAAACTCTTAAATGATTGTACAACTCATGACACATAATCATAATACAATTTCCAGTTCTTTTAGATCTCTTCTATAGGTCTTTCGTTCACAAATTTGTCAGTTTGGCCATCACTGCATATTCTGCCAGCTTGTCTAACCAGTCTTCTAAGCCTGGAGTTTTTCCTGTTTCCATTTGATGGCAACCAAGATTCTTGCCACAGTTATCTTATATCTCAATAACTCTTCCCTGCTTTTATCTATTACAGGTGGTAGAATTCCTAATAACATTATTTTAGGGTCCAGGGGAAAGATAACTTTCATAATTTTTGCACTTCCCAGTGAACTTCCCTCCAAAATCTTTAATTTTTTTACAGAACCACCAGGTGTGAAAAAAAGTTCCATCTACCTCTTCAAACTTCCAGCAGTGGCTATTAGCATTCTAACAGTGCATTCCTGAGCCTGAAGGGCGAAAGCCCGTAGGAGGCCAGGAAGGCGCTGCTCCAGCGTTCAGGCCCCCTGCGCTGGCATCCGGGCAACTTACCCTGGAGTTAGTGGCCCCAACACCGGCGGGAAGGCCTGGATGCTAGTTGCCGCTGCAGCAGCGCCACCCCAGGATGGCAACGGGGCCTTCACGCCGGTGTCCCACCAACATAAAGGCTCGCGCTGGCGTCCCGGGAGGAGTTCTGGCATCCCAGAAGGCATTCGTGGGGTGGGCCGGTGGGAGGAGCTGCAGTTAGGCGTGAATAAGAACGAGGCTGCGCCTGCTTCTTAGCAGGTGCAGTCTCACTTTTCTTTAAGGGGCGAAAAAGCCCTGTTTCCCAAAAAAAAGCCTCTAAAAGGCTTTTTTTGTTTTTCAACGTGCAGGGAATGGCTTTAGGAGGCAGCACGGCAGCGCCTTCTCCCTGCCGTTCACACACGTCGAATCTGAGGAACGCCCTGTTATTCATCTTGTTAATATCTTTTGGTGTTACCTACCATCAATAGAACAGTTTGTACCAGTTCTCTCTCAAGCTCTGACTTGCTGTAAATTTTATCGCTTTCAACTAGAGATATTCCCATTTTGCACCTCAATCTCCTCCAAAATTTTGCATCCGTTTAACCATGCATGGTTTAACTTGTTCAGTTTCTGGGTCATATTTCAGTAGAAGTTTATATATTTTGCCCAGAATATGATCTTTTCCCTTTAAAATGAACTTTTCAAGATTTCCTTCTCCAAAATAATCTTTTTTCAATCTAAAAACCAGTTGACAATAAGTAAGCCATCCAATGTTTGATTTTTCCGCTTTTATTATGCCCCAAGTTTTAATTTGACCATCTGTTGTGATCATATCCTAGTCTAACATCTTAACAGGACACCTGCAGGCAAGTTTAAAAAGCAGAGATGTAGTTAAATGTCACAACAGCCAATATATTTAGCCCATTACTTTAACAGTAGTAAGTAGTTAAACCAATAGCTATGGACCACCTTAATCCTGTGAGTAATGTGGACAAAGTATTGTAAGATATAGATCAACTACCTTGGTGGAAATGGGAATCTGTCCTCTTGTAAAACTGTACTGACCCACTAAAACTCCCCAGTACCAGTGAAAAGATTAAATGGCGGGGGGGGGGGGTTGCAATTAGGGGAAGTTTATATTTTGGACTACCTTTTGAATAGTTGCAAAGCAGTAAAGCGGATCAAATCAAATTTATTAATACGGTCAACTGACCAATCACATGCCAACACACCGCAGAATCACAGACTGCCCGTATAAATAAAGATATAAGATCAATAAAAACAACCCCTGATTAGTTATCACCTTAAAATTGATAACATTGTAAAATATTCTAACAATCATTCTCTAATAAAGTTCTGCGTATTTTAATAACTACAGCACAGAACTTGGCAATTTGGAGCGTAAGCTGAGGGTCTATTCCTAATAGGAGCTTCTTTGCCAAAAGCTCAACTGACTGTTCAGGGAATTTACCAAGCAGGGGGGAAATAAGATTTGATCTTACTTCACGGTAGAATGGGCAACATATCAGTGCATGTTCGATGGTTTCAATGTCCCCTGTCCCACACGAACAAAACCTCTCTGATCTAGGGATCTTCTGATATTTCCCTTCTAAAACAGCCGATGGTAGGGCCTGACATCTGGTAAGGGTAAAGGTCTTCCTATAATTAATAGGCTCAAGATGAGAAAAATAAGCCACAGGTGAGACTAAGTATCTAGATTTATCAGGTACTGGGAAAAATGGTAATTTTCCAAGGTCTGTCTGGTGTTCCATGTCTTCCACCCTTTGCTTCAAGAATCTTGATGCTTAGTCTCCGTCCATGGCTAACAGGGTAGGTGAAGAAAGGCCCAGGCAGGCCATTTTATTAAGGACCATCTTTAGCCATGTTGACTGGAACTTATCCTGTAGAAGCAGGGGTAGCAGTCCTTGAGGGTTAAGATTTAATTTAAGCCAAAGAATAATGGAAGCGATACAAACCCTTGCCTTCTCTAGAACCAGAGGCTTGTAAGACTACTCCTAAGTATTTAAACTTAAGTACATGGTCTATTTTGTGGCCATTAATGCTCCATGTTCGTACTTTAAGGTGCTCACCAAAGGGCCATAACTTTTGTCTTTGAGTAATTAATGTCTAGTTGTTCAACAGAACAATATTGTAATAACCTCTGCATGGCTCTTTTAAGGCCCGAGTAAAGTGGATCATGATATTGTATCAGATGTAAAAGGAGTATCAGTGTTCTGATTGGTTCTTCAGTGTGTGAACAAGCTAAACTTCAGTACCTTGTTTGAAAGATGCTCCACATTTGTATGTGTTTGGTTTGTCTACACCCTCCCTCTCAGGCACATTTGTTATTGCCGTATTATAAACGCAACCTTTTGGAGCCACTGGGAATGCAATTGGGATTAATGTGGAGCTCACAAAAAAATTGACAAGTCCATGCACTCTGATAGCAGATCTGATGGCATGCTCAGTTTTGAAATATTATATAACATCATGACCTTTCTTTGATGTAAGCGGCTTGGATGACAGATGTACTTTGGCGATGGCACTCAGAATGTTTCAAGTTAATCTTGCTCTTCATGATAAGATTACAGGGCAAAAAAAAGAGCCTTCTGTATGATCCAGCATTGCAAGGGAATGAAAAAAAAAAAGATAGCAAAGTCCAGTTTGGCTAAGGGGGGAGGGTCATCCATGCGGAACTCTAAACCTTATAAATGGTATCAGTGACTGTTAGTGCCAGACACTGAAACTGTAGTGGGGAGGGGAAATTAAAGGCATGAACTCAGTGGCAGGTTAATAAATTTGAAAAAGTGGGTAGGAGAGAACTGGCAGGTGGGCATGTATTTCAAGCTTCAAAACTTTCACTTTCGTTTAATTTGTTCAATAAAATAAACATCAACAAAAACATACAACAATCTTCATAGTTTAAAATACAATATATATATATATGTAAACTTAAAAATTTAACAGATACAACTTATTCCAATATCCTCATTCATACTACTACACCAAAAACACAGTTTAGTCCTCTGTAAAATAGCTAGACTATCATTGCAGCACATTGATCTTTCTCACCCTTGATTATAAGATTTTCCATTTTATTTACACCTTGTATCCATAGCTCATCTAGGCTCATTGTATCACCATTTTTCTGATGTGTTGTTAACTTTATTAATACATATATTTCTTTAACTTTAACCAACCATTCCTCTATCTTTGGAGTCGTTTTTTGTTTCCAGTGTCTGGCAAAGATCATTCTAGCAGCTGTTATCATGTGTAACCTAATACATCTTTTGTCTTTAGTTAGGTTAGGGATCTTTAGTTAACTAAAACTGTCACTTTTTATTGCAGTCCTGAGTTCAAAGAAGAAAGTGCATTTTGACAGGACAATGTCTTACACATTCTCTAAATATGCTGTCTGCAGGAGACCTGCTGAATGTCACTCAGAAAGTAAAATGATGATGATAATGATAATAATAAAATCATAGAAGCAAAAACACAAAGCCATTCTTAAGACAAAATGTCAGTTTCAATGTGACATCTTGATGTGGTTCAATTGTAGACTTATTTATTTATTTTAAATATTATACTCATTTGTCTTTCTCCTAGCATCTCAGGACAAAAGCCAGGTGGTAATAACCTAAAACAATTAGTTAAAATAAATATTAAAGCAGACATACAATACATTAAGCCATATTAAAAACCAATCTAGAAACACTTGTGCGCCACTAGGAGGGTATTTTCCCCTTTGCTCACTAAGATGGTATTTCCCCCTTTGCCCGGGCTCATCCTGTCCCAGTAGTTCTCCAGGACAACCGCCTTCCGCCTCAGGAGAGAAGGAGCCTTCACGGTAAGTAATCAAGGCTCCGTTTTACAGCCTTGCCAGAAAGCGAGGAGAGTAGAAGCTTCCCTGACTTGTTTCTTTAACATTATCCATTTGCTTGTGCAGATGAAATGTATTTTAATTTTTTTTACTTCATTTTTACCCTGCCTTTCTCCTCAATGGGGACCCAAAGTGACTTATGTTGTTCTCCTGTCCTCTCCTCCATTTTATCCTCATGGAATTCCTGTGAGGTAGGTTAGGCTGAGAATGTGCATCTTGCCCTAAGTCACCCAGCAAGATTCCATGGAAAAGTGGAAATTCAAACCTGGATCCTTCTCCAATGCTAACCACTACACCACACTGTCTCTCTATTATGCTCCTCTGCTTTCAAATACTATAACTGTACTGGCAATGCATCTAGATCCTGCAGAGTCTCCAGTAACTATGAAATAATGAAGGAGAAATGAATATCTGTGTAGGCAACAATGAAATGTTTGCTGTTGAAGAATACCGTTTAACTTAATGTGAGAGGCAAGTGTTTTACCTGGTTGGGGGTGGGGGGCGGCATTATTATGAAAGGAAACAATCACCATTCAATTATTCCCAGGGACACTATAAAGTTTGTGTTAGTTATTAAGTTTATCTTCGCATGTGATGAATATTAATAGATCTGATCGAAAGATGCTTAATTTCACTTGAAAACTTCAAGCAAAGTGTTTAGTTATCCACAGACTGTGTCTAGTATTACTGTCTCATGTTTCTATTGCAGCTTGGTCTTAGCCCCAGCAGGGCTTTGTTTAAACCTTCCCTTAAAATGCCCTTTTTGTTTAGGATTCATTGTCTTTCCTGTCTCTTAGTTCTTCCTGTGGATAGCTTTGGTAGTTCCTTCTATCTCCATATACCCAGCAGCAAAAATATTGCTGCAAAGAAGCTGTGTAATGGTCAGTATATGATTAATGTTATAAGTGGTCATTTATATGCATGAGAATGCAATATATATATTTATGTGTATCTGAATGCAGAACTAAAACAAGAGAGGGTTTTACTTCTTCCAAGTATGCATTCCAAGCGTGCAATCTAAGTTTAAAAGGGCTCTTTCACTCTGTTAAACTTCTTGATTCATTCATGTCATTGTATACACATGATTAAGTGGTGAAATTCAGACATACGAACTTGCCCCAAAGACTACCTTTGTAAATTGATTATTCAGCAGTGTTCAGTTTAAGATGAAAGACCTGTTGTCAGCTAATTCCCTGTTTCAGTACTAGTTGATTCTAAAAATAGCAATTATGAGTAGTACTTGACAGATGAAAAGAATTAAGCTGTCATTGTATAAATATTAGCAGCCTATTTATTCAAGCCCTTCATGCTAGGATGATTCCACAGTAAATAATCGTGGCTGATACACTTATTACCAATGTACATGCGCATTTCAGCCAATGAAATCTGGGTATATTTTCTTTAAATACCCTTTTTGCTTTGACCACATTTAAATTGCCATGGCTTAATAAAAACAAATCTTCCTCATGTTTTAATGTCTCATTTTTGGAAGAAGAGACAGAAGAAAACATTATTATTGACAGCTGTCACTGTAGTTTTATAACATGAGATTAAGAACACCTGTTGGCTGGCAACCTGTTCAAGTAAGTTTATTAGGAACAGATGTTGACTTGTAGTGAATGGTTCCAATTGACTCCCACTGCTATTGAGACATTGTTCCTGTTATCATAGGTGTGTGAAAACTGCTATGTTCAGTTACCTGCAAACAGGCAAATTTAATTCATAAGTGAAAAGGTTTACAAAAATAAGTTTCAAAACATAATATTTTTAAAAAGGCTATAATATCTTGCACCCTTTGAACTGAATGTAGGAAGCAAATTACTTGAGTGAGAAAAAGAAATAAAGACTCTTTCTCTCCCTCTATCCCTTATGGGAGCCATTTGCCTATGGTGACCTCATGCAGCTTTAGCATGTGTGTGAATACCACAAGAAAATGGTGGGAGCTCTGGACACTGTGGTATATGAAACTTTCTTTTGAAAAGTATGTGTGTAAATGCAACTTATTAGAAAGCTTTAATTTTTGTAATGGTTATGTCATACTTGAAATAACAAACCTTCATTTGCTTAAATAAAACGGATACCTGGACTAAAGAATCTATTTTCATAGTTCAGTGTGGTGTAGTGGTTAGAGTGGGCCACTCAAAGACTCTCAGCCTAACCTACCTGACAAGGTTGTGGGACATGCTAGAATAATCCTCATAAGATTAAGTTGATCTCCAATTAAAATGGAAAAATTAGCCAGTGGATTTTGAGGTACTTCCTACAAGTTCTGAAAAAAAGAAACACCTCTCTCACTTGCTTAAATCCTGTTGACACGTAAGCCATTTGCTTCCTACTGCGTAACGGTTCAGACCATCTGTAGAAGGAAATACACACTACAAGGGAAGAAAAGAAATGTAGTGACATTTCAACTTTGTTCCTCCTAAATTACTTTCTTCTGTTTATCTGTCTTTGGCATACTGCACTACCGTATTTCTGGCTGCAAAGGCCTTCTTGGTGAAATGAGGTTGCAGACACAAGGAAAATATGTAACTTCTATACTAGCCAAGATATTCCAACTCTCTTACTTTTATAGAACATCGGCAGGCTAAGTTCTCTTCTTTTTCCTTCTTCTGGTGCTGGGAGGCCCATTCACCCAATGGACAGTGAAGGAGGAGAAGCCCTTTTTTGTCATTTCAGATGATGCTTCTGATTTGTACAAGGCACTATGTGCATCCTAGGGAAGGGGTTGATCAGAGTGCTGGCTTGACATTTCTTGGAACCCTGAGGACCATTTGAATGGGATATGGATACATGGGACTAGGTATGTTAGCACCTTTATTTATGTTTTATTTATGTTTCATTGCATATGACATATTGTTGCATAAGGGCTGTGTGTCATTATATATTGTATACACAAGGAAGGTCTGAAGAAGAGGAACTGATGAAGAATTTAGAAATGGCTGTCTTCCTCTTTCTCATTTGCTTTTTGTGGACTGACCTAAATCTGAAAACCACCTCTCAAAATGCAAAGTCTGTTTGGAGAAGGAAAAGGCGAGCTACAGCAAGAGAGGGGAGAGGAAAGGGGCAGCTAGAAGGATAGGTGGAAAGCAAATGCAAAGTCTGTTTGGAGAAGGGAAAGGAGAGCTACAGCAAGAGAGGGGAGAGAAAAGGGGCGTCCTGCAAAGGCAAGCTGGAGGGGGAGGAAGGTTCGGTGCCGGCATGGCTGAGAGCCCGATGGCCGGCGTGGGGAGGAGGTCAGGAGAGGCCCTCCAGGGACAGGAGGTCGGAAGCCGTGAAGCATGGCACGCCACCCACTCACCTGGAAACATCCGGTGGGGTGTGGGCGAAGGGGAGGGGTGCCAAGCAAACAAAGTTGGGCTGCTGAGAGAGCCAGCCTAGCCAGGCACACATTTTGTTTCTCTCTCCAGGAACAGGGAACAGGAAGCGGGAGACTTGGAATTGGGAGAAACGCCCCCGCAATCACCCAGTCAGTCTTGAGTTTTTTGTGTGTGCACTCCCGCCTGCCAGCAAAGCCCGAAGTGCCGAGAGGAGGGCCTGGCTAGCGAGAGCTAGCTCCGTGGAGCTCCCGGTCTCGGCAGGCTGGCCGTGGAGCTTCCAGCCTTGGCAGGTGGGCCACGGGTCAGATAAAATGATCTTGCGGGCCGTTTCCGGCCTATGGGCCGGAGGTTTTCCACCCCTGCTTTAGTACACTCTAGGGAAGTGGTTGATCAGGGTGCTGGCTTGACATTGCTTGGAATCCTGAGGACTGGGTTCTCCACAGTGCACCCTGTGGAATGTTCATATTTGCTTCCAGGGTGCAGGAGGAAGGGAGGGAGGACAGAAATCCTCTTTTCCAGCTAGCCCCCTTCCTGAATGCTGTAGATACAAACTGCATGGCAGGTGGAGGAGGTGGGGGAAGGCTCATGACCAAATGATATTTGTTCATCTACTGAATCTCCACCCTCATTTTTGTTACCTAAGCAAAATAAATGAACATAGTTTATCCTTTATTTGTGTGGTAATGAATTCACATCTCTGGAGAGTAGACCCTAGATTAATCTGATGGAATGTAATCCTCCTTCATCTGATTGCAAATCATAACTATGTTGAATAGGCAGGTGGCTTGCTCGACACAGAAGGGAACAGACTTGTGCTTTAATGGGCGTGATTGTTCAGCTCTGAAGTGCAGCCATGGGGTAACCGTAGTAAAACAGTGTGCTTGAGTAGCACTTAGAAGTTGTTGCCAATTTAAGCATTTAATTCTGCATGCTAAGCACTTTGGAGTACATCAGGGTTGCTTTTAAATGGGTGAGAAGTATCATTATGTTGCCTTACTGAAGTGGTCCCAGGAAGGAGAAGAGGATTATTTTCCCACTTTCGATGATTTTTACACATACACATTTATTAAAAGGAAATTAATGACCTAAATAGAGAAGATTGGTGAATGTTAATAATCAGCAGCGTTTTTGCTCTGCTTAACATATCATCTGACAATGAACACCAGTCTATGCTGAAAGGAATAATACATTCAAGAGTACATAAGGGTAGCAGGTGGTTAAGCTAGTCTGAAAAAAATATTGGAATGGCTACTGATTTCTTTTATGAGTGTTGTGTGTTACTTTTTTCTTTAACACAGGATTCTTGCTTCACTGAAATCTGTGCAACTGTTTTTACTAGCATTAGTGGCGCTGGATGTTCTAATGTAGTATAATTTGCAAAGATGCAGACCATAGTTAGAAATAGAATTCAAATTGCAGATCCATCCTGCTAAGAAACTAAGGCATTTGATGAAAGGAGCTTTGACTCTCAGAAGCTTATACCTTAAAATCTTTTTGGTCTCCAAGGTACTACTGGACTCAAATCTAGCTCTTCTACTGCAGACCAACATGGCTACCCTCCTGAAACTATGCTAAGAAATTATTAATCTAATTTTTTTCAGCCAATGGCTTAAAATGCCATTCTGTACAAGATATTTGTTAATTCTCTGCGTTGTGAAGCATGTGAAAAATAGTTGAATCTTTTCTGTCTTCTAGTCTTAAGATGCAAGTTATAAGTGCTTTATACAGTTCTAGTTGTGGCATAAATCTAATATTATATAAGATATTGTCACTATCTGTTTTATATGCGTGCGTGCACATTTGGTCTCTTAGATTAATGATATTTTGAGTAAAAAGTAAAGGAGCTAAGATACAGCCCTGCTTGACTCCTTTTCCAAGTTGGATCCTATGTAAGAGATGGCCTTTAGAAGTATATCTTACTTTTAGGTAACTCCTTTCGTGCAGCGTGTGAATAAGCAGGTATAGTCTTGGGTCTACTGAGGAGTTCTCAAGTTTTTTCCATAGCCTGGTCCTAGATATACTGTCAAATGCTGCTTTAATGTCCACAAAAGCTGCATATAGGGCTCCGTTTGGTTTGGAGCTGTGTTTCTCTGCGAGATGGTGAAGTATTAGACACTGGTCTATAGTAGAGCGTCCGGCTCTGAAGCCCGCTTGTTCTTCCATCAGTATGTTTTCTTTATCAAACCAGTTGAGTAGTTTCCGGTATAAGTATCTTGAGTAGAGTTTACTGACAATACTAAGAAGGCTGATTAGATGATAGTTGGCAGGGTCTGATCTTTCTCCTTTTTTGTATATTGGCACAATAATTGGAAGTCCCCAGTTGGAAGGGATGAGAGCAGACTGGTTTATATGAGTAAAGAGGCCTGCAAGCATTTGGGCCCACCAATCTGCATTGGACTTAATCATCTCTGTGGTTATCATATCACATCCAGGGACCTTCCCAGGTCTTAGTTGCTTTATTAGTTTGCTAACTTCTTTAGCCATTACTGGAGGCCAATATGGAAAGTTTTGTATTTGAATCTTTGGGGGACTATGGCAGTCTGTTCTTGAAGAGAAAAGTGCACTGAAATGAGATTCCCAGAGACCAGGAGAGATGTAACATCCTGGGTTTAGAGATTGTATATGCAGATCTGCTTTAATTAGGTGCCAGAAGGTTGTTGAGTCCTTTGACTGGGTGGCTTGATTCAGCTGGGACCAAGAGTCTCTTTGTGCTCTTCATTTTAGATTTTGAGCTCTGGAGGAATCTTGGTTACATTACTTGATTGGTATTTTTGGAATTTTGCCATAATATTGTTTTTTGCAGAGTAGCATTCTGCGTCAAACTAGTTTTTTGATTTACTTCTCGGAAGGGTATTGCAATTCCATGATTGCTTTAGGAGGATTTGTGTCCAACCAGTGATAAAACGTTGGTATGACTTGATTGCTGACCATCCAATAATAACTAACAGCCCATTCCTGAGCCTTAAGGATGAAAGTCCTTAGGAAGCCAGGAAGGGGCTGTGTTGGCCTTCGGGCCCCCTAAGCTGGCGCCCATGCCACTTATGCCGCCTGGGGTGGCACGGGTGCTGGCGGGGGGGGGACCCAGATGCCATTCTTCCGGTGCTGCTGTGGCAGTGCTGCCCAGAGACATCGGCACAGCCTTTCGCTGGCATCCTGACAGCGCATTTCTGTGCGCCATCCTCCTGGGGATGTTCTCGGGGCGTTCTGGCACCGGGACAGGGGAGAAGCTACCTTTAGGTGGCCGCCTGAGCCCTTTCGGCATGGGAATGCCCCTTTTCCCTTTTCTTGAGATACGCCACCTTTTGAGGTACTCTAACCTTTTGAGATAAGCTTACCTTTTGAGGTGACATATCCCTGTGCAACCTTATGGAGCAATTACATGGGTTTTCCAGGGAAGGGGAAGGGCCTCAGTGGGGGGGGGGGCGAAACCTCCTTTGGAGACACCGCGGCTGTGCTGCCGCCAGTCACCGGTGCAGCCCTCCACCTTAGGAATGGGTTGTAAATGTTGTGTATAACATGGGGAGGGGGTGGGAATCTTAAATTCAGGGTCATCTTCTTTGTGAGTAAATACAGTAGTTTTGTATATAGCCTTCTGCTCAAACACACAGCAGTTCAGTGTTGGAAGTTGTTTAGCCAAAAGGCGGAAGCACTTTAGGTAAGGAGATTCTTTCTTTTTGAGAATTGATGTTTAAATTTATATTAAAATACTTTTTTCTACATTGACTTTTGCTCATATTCAAAGCAGTTTAGTTGAGAGTTGGAAGTTGTTTCCTAGATGTTGGAATCTGTAAGACCGTGACAGCCATGTAAATGTCTTTCTCTTTTAGCAAATAAAAATTTAATGCAAGACTGATGCTAACGAATTTATGAAGGGAAAGTAGTTATGTCAGAGAAAATGAAGCCAAAATGTAGGTTTGCTGAAACAAAATGTGTGGAAATGAAACCCAAAAGGGATTTTTCAAGTATACTATCTGAAGCTATGTTAAAACCTCAAAAATCTGTTATAGAATAGCAAGACATCTAATCCCACTGCTGAAATAATTGCATTTTTCAAGAAAGTAGCTAAGAAGAATTCTAGTAGTTCTCCACATATGACCTATAATTTGACTTGTCAGTCACTGGATGGTGCACACAGAAAAGAGGTGCTGTCTGGTATTGTGTTTCTTTCCTTCTTGACTAGCTAATAGTTTGAGAAAACTAGAGACATAATAAGAAATATGGTATGATCTATAGCAAAACTCTCCCCTTGACTTTTTATAGGGACCATGTGTACATGGGAGGATCGCTTTTGTACAAGACAGCCAAAAACATATATTTTGAGACATGTAGGTATACTCGATTTACAAGGATAAGGATATCTTGGGAAAAGGGCAAAAAATAAATTGCTTAAGTATGATTATGTTGTTTTCAAGAGGCAATTACATGAAAGTAAAATTAATCAGCCATATAATTGACAGAAGAGTAGATGAAAGCTGTATACTGACTATAATCATGTTAAGACTGAATGCTTGTGAATGGAATAGTTTGCCGGGAAAGTGTTATGTACTCTTTGCTAGAATCATCAATTAGCAATTGATGTCTGTGGTAATTTGCTACTGCATGGTTGTAGATGTTTTAGTTATTGGCCAATTTTGACACTTCCTCTTATATAGGTGATTCTGGAAGCAGAAAATTTTCTAAATAATAGTATTCATGTGAGTAAAGACTTCAGCACCACACCATGTTCTTTGTTTCCCCGTAAAATGCTTATTTCCCCCCCTATAATATTAACTGGTCCTATTGCAGGGTAGGCAGGTGGCAGCTGTGGCCAGGAGTGCCTTTACCAGCTTCAATTGGTTAGCCAGCTGTGGCCTTTCCTGGGCGGGAGAGATCTGGCCACTGTAGTACATGAACTGGTTGCATCTAGATTAGATTGCTGCAATGGATTCCATGTGGAGCTGCCCTTGTGAAGAGTTTGAATACTGCAATTGTGTGAAGGTTGTTGACTGAAGTGTGATGTAGGGACCATATCACTCCAATCTCTGCACATCTGCCCTAGTTCACAATTTGCTTCCAGGCACAGTTCAAGTTACTGGTCTTGACTTTCAAAACCCTACATGATTTGGGACCAACATACCTGAAGGACCGCCTACTCCCTTATGAATCTGCCTTGCCACTACAGCCATCTTTAGAAGCACTGCTTCAGGTGCCCCTGGTTTGCCCAAATGAGGCGAACAGAAGCAAACACAAACTTGCACAAAGGAAATGCAAGCAGATAATTAGAGATGCAAAAAAAGATTTTGAGGGGCTTATTGCTAAACACATCAAAACAAACAATAAGAAATTATTTAAGTATATTAGGAGTAGGAAACCAGCTAGGGAAGTGGTTGGACCATTGGATTACAATGGGAGTGAAGGAACTCTAAGGAAGGATAAAGCGATTGCTGAGAAACTAAATGAATTCTTCTCATCTGTCTTCACTGTTGAAGATACAGGGCAGAATACTTCTCCTGAACAGAGATTTTGGAGAGGGGAAAATGAGGAACTGAGGCAAATAGTGGTAACAAGGCAGGAAGTCCTAGAACGTCTAAATAAACTGCCAACTAACAAGTCACAGGGACCAGACGGTATTCATCCTAGAGTTCTTCAAGAACTCAGATGGGAAATTGCTGAACTTCTAACAAAGATATGTAATATGTCCCTTTGATCAGCCTCTGTACCAGAGAACTGGAGAATGGCCAATGTAACACCCATTTATAAAAAAGGTTCCAGGGGGGACCCAGGAAATTACAGGCTAGTTAGCTTAACGTCTGTTCCGGGTAAATTAGTGGAAAGCATTATTAAAGATAGAATTGTCAAGCATATAGAAGGGCAAGGTCTGCTGGGCAAAACCCAGCATTGCTTCTGTAAGGGTAGGTCCTGTCTCACTAACCAATTAGAGTTTTTTGAAAGCATAAATAAGCATGTGGACAGGAATGAGCCTGTGGACATTGTGTATTTGGATTTCCAAAAAGCTTTTGACAAGGTCCCCCACCAAAGGCTGCTAAGCAAACTTCATAGTCATGGGATAAGAGGACAAGTCCTCTTATGGATTGAGAGCTGGCTGAAAATAGGAAGCAGAGAGTAGGAATCAATGA
The DNA here is from genome assembly GCF_029931775.1 of Euleptes europaea. NCBI lineage: Eukaryota > Metazoa > Chordata > Lepidosauria > Squamata > Sphaerodactylidae > Euleptes > Euleptes europaea. The sequence goes on along the minus strand of NC_079315.1, from coordinate 37,732,607 downwards.
TCAGTTCTCCCAATGGCGGGATGTGAGCAGTGGGGTGCCTCAGGGATCTGTGTTGGGACCGGTGCTTTTCAACCTGTTCATCAGTGACCTGGAGTTGGGGTTAAACAGTGAAGTAGCCAAGTTTGCAGATGACACCAAATTATTTAGGGTGGTTAAAACAAAATCAGACTGTGAAGAGCTCCAGAAGGATCTCTGTGTACTGGAAGAATGGGCATTAAAATGGCAAATGAGATTCAATGTGAGCAAGTGTAAAGTGATGCATATTGAGGCAAAAAATCCCAACTTCACATATACACTGATGGGATCTGTGCTGGCAGCGACAGACCAAGAAAGGGATCTTGGGGTGGTAGTGGATAGCTCAATGAAGATGTCAACCCAGTGTGCGGATGCTGTAAAAAAGGCAAATTCCATGCTGGCCATAATTAGACGAGGAATAGAGAATAAAACTGCTGATATCATACTGCCCTTGTACAAATCTATGGTGAGACCACACTTGGAATACTGTGTACAGTTCTGGTCACCACACCTAAAAAAAGGATATTACAGAGCTTGAGAAGGTGCAGAAAAGAGCAACCAAAATGATTAAGGGACTAGAGCAACAGTCCTATGAGGAGCGGTTAGGACGCTTAAGGCTGTTTAGCTTGGAAAGAAGGCGGCTAAGGGGAGACATGATAGAGGTCTATAAAATTATGCATGGTTTGGAGAGAGTGGACAGGGAGAAGTTTTTCTCCCTCTCCCATAATGCTAGAACACGGGGTCATCTGCTAAAGCTGGAGAGCGAGAGATTCAAAACAGATAAAAGGAAATATTTTTTCACACAACGCATAGTTAAATTGTGGAACTCCCTGCCCCAGGATGTGGTGATGGCTGCCGGCTTGGAGGGCTTTAAGAGGGGAGTGGACATATTCATGGAGGAGAGGGGTATTCATAGTTATTAGTCAGAATGGATACTGGCCATGCTGCATACCTATTCTCTCTAGTATCAGAGGAGCATGCCTATTATTTTGGGTGCGGTGGAACACAGGCAGGATGGTGCTGCTGCAGTTGTCTTGTTTGTGGCTTCCTAAAGGCACCTGGTTGGCCACTGTGTGAACAGACTGCTGGACTTGATGGGCCTTGGTCTGATCCAGCAGGGCCTTTCTTATGTTCTTATGCTTTCTGAGCTTTGATGGATAGCAGCCTAGGAGAGTCAATCATGAACAAGCCTTGCTGTTCCCAATCTTAATTTTTCTTGCTCCATTTCTCCCTCCTCCTCCTTACTGACAAAGGATGGCATGTGAAGTAGGAAGTAGCTCTTTGTCTTATATGGCTTCCTGATGGTGCAAAGTAGCCAACAAGATCTGGCTATGTTGTGGTGACTGAAGCTAACACAGTATGAAGGTAACCAGTATCAAAAGAAGAAGAAGAATACCATACTGAAGAATGTGATTGCTGCTGTGGCTGTGTGAACAGGTGGAAACAATGGTAAAGGTGAACAGGAATGTGATCATGTGAGATTATTTGCATCACTTCTCTATCCTAGTTGCAATCTGGAAATGTTTTTTAGAGAACTTCAAATTCAGCTATAGGTTTATTCAACAAGATACCAGCTACTGAAATTCAGGAGGGGAAAATACTGAATAGGCAGACATAATATCTAATGACTGGCAGGTGCAATGATTGGTAAAAGTGATATTTTTAAATTAAATTGGGAGGGTTCAGGGCAGGGTAGATTTGATTTAAATCAAATTGATTTAAATCACTAGTCAGTAAGACTTGATTTAAATCACTTTTTTTTACAGAAAGACTCATTCTTGCTGGTATAATCTTAATATTTACAACCAGATTAAGGTTTCATTTTTGGAATAATAAATTTTCAGAGTAGTTTTACAGTTATATAAAACTGATTTGGTTATACAATTAGAAATACATAGACATAATTATGAAATTATTGTGAGGTTTAATAAGTTAACTTTATATTTGGACAACATTTCTGCTGTACTTTATTGGAAGGAGAAAAATAATCATTTCCTTAATAACAATTTAAACAATTTATTTAACTAAAACAATAACATTATAGCATATGTATCCATGTTTGTTAACTGATGTGGTTAAACAATTTTTTTAAAAAAAAAACTTAGATTGAGTTTTAGCACACATGAAAAACTTAAAACGTCTGTAGCTCACTCGTCTTCATCTTCATTTATTGTTTGTTCATAATCTGGGAAAGAAAAACAAGCTTTCCTGCTTTATCGGGTCCCAAACGATTTCTCAGTTTAGAGTGAATGAGTCCAAAGGATGAGAATATTCTTTCTTTGCCAGCAGAAAGAAGCTACTGCTGTTAAAAGTGAAATCATTACTTCAACAGTGTCGAAATCCAAGTGCTTAATAAGTGACTTCCACCAGTTCACTGGTGTGACTTTCTTTAAAACATCTTCGGCAAACATATATTTCTTGAATGGTTCCCCTTTAACTCTAAAGTTTATTATAGTGGGCACTACAGATGGATGATTGCTGGATGCCCATGTCATAGGTAACACCTCTTCTTCAGCACTTAAGGTTTGACCTTGGTAATAAATATCGACAATATTTGCAAGAAAATAAGCGTTTTTTTAATGCTTGTAATTTAATTCTGTCATTGTTCAGTTCTGTTTTGAAGTGCTCACTCAGTTCCTTCCAGATTTTAACAGCATCAGCAATAAAACAGCTATTTTTCTGTATTTTGTTTAAAGCTTTAGAAATGGGTTTCAGGATGCTCAGTATATGTTCAACATTTCTCTTAAGCTCAATGTTGAATATTTTGGCTGTGACAGTGCCATCTATTTTCTCACAATTTTGTTCACAAACTGTCATCAGAATAGGCCAGTTCTTGATATACTGCTCAGAACAGTCCACTACAAAGTTCCATCTAACATCTTGTGGGAGCGTTAGCTTGGTTCCACCCATTCTTTTTAGAGCTGCTGCAGCAAAATGATTGTTACGGAAGCATTTAGCAATTTCAATTACATTAGTCTTTATTTCTGGAACACTGAAGTCTTTGGCTAGGAGGTGCAGTAAATGAGCACTGCAACCATATGTTATTAGCTTTGCATTCTCTTCATGCTTTTCTAAATTTCTTCTCATCTTGGATACATTTGCAGCATTGTTTGTGACCAAACTGAGTACTAGATATTTGAATTTTTGTTCACATTTTATTACAGCTTTTGCTGCTACTGCTTATAAGTATTCTGCTGTGTGTGCATTCTCGCTCTGAGGGAGGAGGGCGTCTTCAGCTCGGGTTCTTTTCCTCCTGTTGCTAGGGAAGGCAGGAATAAAATTCTTTTGGTCTTCCTGTCTCCCGGAGGAAGTGACCCCCTCCTTTCTGAGAGCTCCAGTTAAGTTTCCTGCCTTTTGGGAAGCAGTTCGGCGGCGTCTCGCTGCCTACTAGATTAATAGTTTAATAGAATTTGAAATAGACTTGTTAGAATTAGTTCATTTAGTAGATTTTTTATTCAGCTGTCGTTCCCCCCTTGTCCGTCCTTCGTTTTCTTGTTCTGTCTCCTCGTAAGTAGATTCCCCTTTTTCCCCGCAAAAAAAAAAAAAAAAAAAATGGCGGAGTTTCCCACGGACGAGTTCATCTCGTCAAGGGATTTAAACCCGGGCCTCTTAGTGGCCGCAGATCAATCGGGTCAAACCCCCGAAAAATTTACCCCTCCGCCCGTGGCCGAGGCAAAGCGTAAGAAGATGCCGAGCACTAAGACTGGGGGGGGGGGGAGAGGAGGAAGGTCGTAGGCTCTTCAAACAAGGACAAGGGGGAGGAGAAGAGGAAGAACAAAAGCTTTGCGGGAGCCACTTCAAGTGCCGGCTGCCTGGATCCACCGCCGAAATCTCCGTGGCGGAGCGAGTTAAAATAGGCGCGGCTGCTAGCCGTACGCCAGTTACAAGCGCCCCGTCCCCCAGGGACAGAACAGAAGGCGGGACGAGCGGCGCGCTTACCAGCCAGCCCAGCAGCGTGCTTACCAGCCAGCCCACTACAGCGCCACTGGTGACCTCTCCACCACCGGGGGGAGCGACCGTCCCACAACAGCTGATCGGGACTCAGAGTTCATCTTCCGTCTTCGGTGCAGCCCCACATGTGGAACTGTGCCTGTGCGCAGGCCTGCCGCTGGAAAACTTTTACTAGCCTTAGACCTCAAATTGGGGATGCCCCTCCCCTTAGCAGGTGGGGCCGGCGTTCGCCCCAAAATCCCCCGCGTGCTCCCGGGCGGGGCATCCCCTCCCTCCTCAGTTCCTTTTTTGCTGCCGCCAAGGTCGGAGCGATTACTTGCCTTTCCTCAAAATCTTCAAGATTTTCTTCAACTGTGAGTCATTCCTACCAAAGCTGTCGCTTAGGTCCGCCTAGCCAGCCCGCTTCAGTATCAATGTTTAACGAGGATAAGCCCAGAGAGAAGATATCCTCTGTGCCCCGGTCCCCTCGGCCGCATGCTGAGGGCCGTGATGGCCCCAAAGACCCCCTTCAAGTTATGCCCTAAATGCTCTACTAAGATCTCACTCATGGATCAACACAAGCTCTGCCTAATCTGCCTGGGTGAAGGGCATAAGGTCTCAAAATGTCAAGGCTTCTCCACTCGAGCCCAAATGCGAGAGCCAACTGCCTGAACGCGGAACTATGGAGAAAGGCCCTGACGCCCCTTCCCCGTCAGCCAGCTCCAGAACACCGGGGGATATGCGATCCGTCTGTTCGGAACCAGCCCCCGGATCCAGCTCGGATCCAAGATCCTCGGATCCGACCTCTCAGTCGGATCCTACCCATGCACCAAAAAAGCACAAGCATAAAACCAAGCACAAGGAGAAGCACGCCGGATCCGGCTCCTCTACCAAAACGAGCACCTCAGCTAGGAAATCCCGGGATCCAACACCATCCCACCCGTTTCCTCCACAAGTTCCAAGGACACCCTCTTTCCACTCGGGCTCCCCACTGCAGTGCTTCTCTGGCATCGAGCTGGAACCGTTAGAAGACCCGCTCTTATTGTCGGATCCGACTCTCCCGTCCTCGATTGTTACGGGAGAAATGCAAACCTGAATGAGACAAGGTCAGCATTCCACCCCTGCAGACAACGAAAGTAGGCATCTGGACCAATTGGGCAGAAGAATCTACACCTCTGCCGCATTGAATTTTAGAATTGCCAAAGGCCAACGAAAACCTCCCTTCAAACAGAGACCCTCCTCTTGCCCTCGGCAGAAGGAACAGAGACAACAGAATCAAAAGTTCTGACTATTATCTCCAGCTAGCCAAGGGAACCTACCCTTTTTAGATAGGCTAGCACAGTTCGCAGAGGCTTGGAGCCTCATTTGTTCGGACTCTTGGGTCCTAAACGTTATCACACAAGGTTACCGCCTAGAGTTTAAGTTCGTTCCAGTTTGCTCTCCTGCCAGTTCCGCAAGAGACAACCCGTTCCCTGAATTCGCCCCACAGTTGGAGGAGCTCCTCCTAAAGGGTGCCGTTCAAAGAGTTTCAGCTCATTGCTCTGGTTTTTTCCTCCATAATTTTTATGGTGGACAAGAAGGACGGAGGTTCCAGACCCATCATTGATCTCTGAATCCTTAATAAAAGTTTAAGAGTTTCAAAGTTCCGAATGGTCTCTCTGACTTCTGTTATGGAACTAATCTCCCAGAATACGTGGTTTGCTGTGCTAAATCTTAAAGATGCATACTTCCACGTGTCTATTCACCCTGACCATAGAAAGTTCTTAATGTTCAGATATGGAACAGAGGTCTACCACTATACAGTCCTTCCCTTTGGCCTTGCTACAGTCCCTAGGTTCTTCACAAAGTGCATGGCTGTGGTCATGTCTTACCTCAGGGACCAGGGATGTAGCATATACCCTTACCTTGACGATTGGCTTCTCACTGCAGTCAATCCCGAGACACTTTCAGAACACCTAAAGCTAGTCCTCTCGACTTGCGACAAGTTGGGCTTAATGGTCAATTTGAAAAAATCTAAACTGATCCCCTCCACTAAGGCTCAGTTCATAGGCGCTGTACTGGACTCTTCATATGGGAAAGCTTTCCTACCCCAAGATAGGGTCATAGCTATCCAACGTATGATTCAACATTTTAAACGTTGCAGACATCAACCAATAATCTCCATACAGAGACTTTTGGGACTGATGGCCTCCACCACAGCTGTTACCCCCTTCGCTAGGTTACTAATGAGAGACCTACAGAATTGGTTTATCAGGACTTATGATGTTAAACACCATTCCCGGATGCATAGACTTTCTATCCCAAGAGTGATTCTCAGATCCCTCCAATGGTGGCTCTCAGAGCCTAACTTGATGAGTGGCATGCCTTTTGGTTATTGGAGTCCAGACTTTACTCTCACCACCGATGCCTCCTTGGAAGGCTGGGGAGGCCATTGTGGTACCCATTCAGTCCAGGGGAGATGGAGCACCTTCGAAGCTTCTTTACATATTAACATGCTAGAATTAAAAGCAACTCGTTATGCACTTACCTCCTTTGCATATATCCTTCGGGGCTCCAGGACCCTTCTCCAGTCAGACAATACCTGTACGGTGTTTTACATCAACAAACAGGGAGGGACAGGCTCTGTTCCCCGGAGTCTCAGAGGGTCTGGCAAGTGGCCATCTCGAACGAGATCCAGTTAAGGGCTATCCACATAGCGGGGGTTCACAACATCTGGGCAGATTCCCTCAGCAGGGAATTTATCACAAACCACAAGTGGGAGATTCAGGACCGGTTCCTACTACCTATATTCAGGGAGTGGTGGTTTCCCCAGATAGATTTGTTCGCCACCAGGTTCAACAAAAAAGCAGCCAATTTCTGCTCTCTAGCAGGGAACGATCGGACGTCGCTAGGGGATGGATTTCAGATCAGATGGTCAGACAACCTGTTTTATGCCTTTTCCCCCCTTTCCGCTCTTGGCGAGAGTGTTGGTGAAGATCAGATCAGACAACACTTCGTGCATCCTGATCGCCCCCAGGTGGCCACGTTAGATTTGGTTTTTGGAGCTGGTATCCCTAGCTCAGGGAGTACACATTACCCTCCCAGATCACCCGGGCCTGCTACTTTGGGGAGACCTAGCACATCACGACGTGAGCAGATTGCATCTCACAGCGTGGAGGATCCTTCCATCCCAAAGATAGGGCTTTCCTCCCCTGTGTGAGAAGTTATTCTCCAGGCTAGGAGACCCTCTACACGCTATTCCTATGACAGAAAATGGAATAGATTTGAGGTATGGGCTAGATCCAAGTGCTTATCCCCTTTTGTTTGCCCACTTCCTAGAATCTTAGACTATCTCCTTGAACTCACTAGGACGGGTCTCTCAGTTGCCTCAGTCCGGGTTCATTTAGCTGCCCTTTCCGCTTTCCATGACAAAATTGAGGGCTACTCTATTTTTTCTCACCCACTTTCTAAGCGTTTTCTGAAGGGACTCAGTAATCTGTTCCCTCCTACTCCTCGGCTGACACCACAGTGGTCTCTCTCCATGGTTCTAGCAAAGCTAATGCTACACCCGTTTGAACCTATGGCCCATGTTCAGTTACCTTTACTCTCTGCGAAGGTAGCTTTCCTTGTTGCAGTAACCTCTGCTAGGCGGGTAGGGGAACTAGTGGCCTTGAGAATTGATAGCCCTTTTCTCAAGGTATTTAATGAAAAGGTAGTGTTACACCCCAGTTTTAGTTTCAAGCCCAAGGTGATTTCTAGTTTTCACATGGCCCAAGACTTGGTCTTACCAGTCTTTTTTCCGAACCCGTCTTCTTGAGCGGAGAAGACCCTCCACACTTTTGATCTTAGAAGAGCATTGCTTTATTATATTGATAGGACCAAACTCTTTAGGAAATCCAACTCTTTATTTGTTATCACGGTCCCAAGAAGGGAAAAGCTACATCAGCCCAGTCTATAGCACGCTGGGTAGTTTCAGCAATTAAACTCGCCTACAAGCAGGCAGGGAAGACATGTCCATTAGAGGTTAGAGCCCATTCTACTAGGGCACAGGGTTCTTCTGCTGCGTTTCACAGACGGATCCCGATCAGTGACATCTGTAAAGCAGCGACTTGGGCCTGCGAGGACACGTTTGTCAAGCATTACGCGCTGGATCTGCAAGCAAGAAGAGATGCAGGTGTGGGCAGAGCAGTGCTGCAGACGTTGTTCTCCTAGATCGACACCCACCTCCTAGGGGTAAGCTTGCTAATATCCCACATGTGGGGCTGCACCGAAGACGGAAGATGAAAACAGAGTTGCACTTACCTGTAACTGCTGTTCATTGACATCTTCGGTGCAGACACACATCCCTCCCTCCGACCCTGCTGTTGACCTACAAAAAAAGAGAGAATAAATAAAGTAAAAGGAAATTAGACAAGAAGGTGCAAACAGCACAATTTTATGGTGGTCGTTACCCCTGGGTCCTGACTACCTGCTATTCTCGCTTATGTCTTGGTCGGCGGTGGGTAAGGAACTGAGGAGGGAGGGGATGCCCCGCCCGGGAGCATGCGAGGGATTTCGGCGTGAATGCCGGCCCTGTCTGCTAAGGGGAGGGGCATCCCAAATTTGAGGTCTAAGGCTAGTAAAAGTTTTCCGGCGGCAGGCCTGCGCGCAAGCGCAGTCCCACATGTGTGTCTGCACCGAAGACGTCAATGAACAGCAGTTACAGGTAACTGACACTCTGTTTTCCAGTGGTAATGTACAGCCGATCACGTTACCTTCTCAAGAGGGGGGGGTTGGTCGCGCTGAGGGCTGAACTGACGGATCTTATCCGCATCGTTTTTATTGAGGGACTTCAAGCTGTGCAAGTTTCCCCTGCCCCCTCAGTCAGAAGTTCACATACTGATCCATTAGAAGAAACTAGCCAGGACTACAGGGGAACCCAGGTTAAAGACAAGCACAGTAAATCACAGGAAACCCCTCAATTTCAGCCCACTGAGGATGACCTGTCTCAGGCTTCCACTGATGAGGAGGAAAGGGAAGAAGGCGAGTTTTCCCCAGATGAAGGGGATTTTTCACCTACAGAGGAGAAACAGTTGAGACTTTTCTCACAAGACGTCCCTTCCCTGCTTTCCAAGACCTTGGCAGCCCTGGACCTCTCCTAGGCACAGAAAGTTCAGCCTGCTGATAAGCTGAAGGGGTCTGTTGAATTTTTCCATAGGCACAAGGTGGCAACTAGAGCCATCCCAGTCCCTGATTATTTCTCCTCCATGATCACATCTGAGTGGGGGAAACCCCTGGCCAACAAACAGCTGCCTGCTGGAGTTAAAAAAATTCTACTCATTAGCACCCGCCTCTACCAAACTACCACAGGTCCCATTAGTAGAGGCCCCTGTCACCGCTCTTCACTCATATGATCTAGTGGCTGGAGACGGCATGGGCTCCATACGTGATCCACTAGATAGGAAAGTGGAGTTAACCCTTAAGAGGACTCATGAGGCGTCAGCTCTAGCGGCTAGTGCCTCCATTACTTCTGCTCTGGTATCCCGCGCAGCCATCGTTTGGACCCGAAAGCTACAACAGTTGATTCCTGAGGGAGATAGGAACGCCCTAGAGGGTGTGTCTAGAGTGCTAAAAGTGGTTACTTTCTTAGCTGACGCCACCCTGAACACTATGTCCCTCTCAGCACGAGCAAAGGCTACCCAACTGACAGCCAGGAGGGCTCTCTGGCTACGTCCCTGGCAGGCCGACCACCACTCTAAGACCGATCTTATGGCCTTTCCCTATCAGGGTAATAAACTATTTGGGGATGAATTGGAGTCTATCCTGATAGAAACAAAGGATAAGAAAAAAACACTCCCCAAAAGCTACCGGAAGGACCAGAAGGCCTCAGCCCATTAATCCTTTCGATCCTCACACACTCTCCACAGGTTTCGAGGGGACTACAGGCGGGGGTCGTGGAACTCCTTCAGAGGTTCCTTTCAGAGGGGGGGTCGGTCATCCAGGCCACCCTGCTTCTACCAAAATAATGGGGACAAGTCAGGCGGAGGTCCTCACAACCCCAAACAGTGATGCCGGGGTAATTCCGGTGGGAGGTCGGTTATCACAGTTTGCGGAAGAATGGGCGACCTCCCACACAGACCACTGGGTAACTCAAATTATCAACCAGGGTTACCGGTTCGAATTCCGCCATACTCTGCAAGACAAAATCCTTTCAAGACCAATATGCCTCAGCGGAGACAAGCTTCGTCGTACAAGGGAAGCAGTTCACCATCTTCGAAACATCAGAGCCATCGAAACTGTCGAACTATCTGAACGTTTCTCAGGTGTTTACGGTACCCAAGAAGAACGGGGATTGGAGAGCAATTCTGAACCTGAGGTTCATCAACAAGTTCATCAGGTACAGACGATTCAGGATGGAAACCCTCAAGTCAATTGCAGAGGCTCTTTCACCAAAGACCTTCCTGACCTCGGTAGATCTTACCGAAGCCTACCTCCACGTTCCCATTCATCCTGACCGTCGGAGGTACCTGAGGTTCACATGCTAAGGAGAACACTATCAAATTCGCGCTCTCCCTTTCGGACTTTCATCCGCACCCAGAGTTTTCACCAAGGTCCTGGTGACCTTGATGATAGAGGCGCGGAAGCAGGGGGTCCAGGTACATTCGTACCTGGACGACATACTCATCTGCGCGCCAACACAGAATCTCAGTCTATGTCACACGAGACTAGTTACACAACTTATCCAAACTCATGGGTTCTTAATCAACTGGCACAAGAGCCATCTTACTCCATCCCAGAGACTGCTTCACCTGGGAGTGATTATAGACACCATCACCAACTGGCTCATTCTCCCTCAAGAGAAGGTCCTATCCATCTCCAACCGTGCGAGGCAGGTACTAGCCTCACCGACCTCCCGCCTCATGACTCTGGCCAAACTGCAGGGCCATATGATTGCCTGTATTCCTGCAGTCCCATGGGCACGCTACCACGTGAGACCACTTCAATGGCTACTTCGACCTCATCATTTGGACATCATCCGGAAAAGTAACAAGACCATAACAGTTCCAAATCCAACACATCTGGCCTTGAGGTGGTGGACTGTTCCTTCCAACTCTCAAAGGGATTGACCTTTATCCACGACCCCCCAGTTCAGTTGTTTACTGACCCCAGCTTGACCGGCTGCAGGGTGACCTACCAAAACCAACCCGCACAGGGCATCTGGGATCCAAAGGAAAAAGCAAGAGTATCAACTACCTGGAAATTACGGCTATCCTGAGGGCTCTATTTCACTTTGGTCCTCAACTGAAGGGGCAACACTTGTTTGTTCGAACGGACAACGTGGCGGCCAAAGCCCATGTGAACAAGCAGGGGGGATCACGTTCGTCCAGTCTCCACAGACAGATCTCTTTGGCCCTCGATTGGGCGGAACTTCACTGGCGTCGATTTCAGCCGAACACATCCAAGGCACTCTGAATGTCCAAGTGGACTGGCTGAGCTGCCAGTGCCTCGAGGAGGCCGAGTGGGCCCTGATTCCAGAAACCTTCCACTTAATTTGCACAAAATTCGGGACCCTATACTCGATCTGCTTGCAACCTCGTCCAACACTCAGTTGCCCAGATTCTTCTCAAGATTCTGTCAACCGGGAACGGAGGAGACGGATGCCCTTCTGGCTCCGTGGCCCCAGGGACTTCTATACGCCTTTCCTCCTCTACCGTTAATCCCAAGAGTACTCAGGCACATCCGCATGTTAAAAGCCACCGTTCTTCTCGTGGCACCAGACTGGCCAAGACAACCGTGGTACCCAGCTCTACGTCAAATGTTGTTCCAGCCTCACTGGCACCTTCCAGACAGGCACGACCTGCTCCTTCAGGGACCCATCTGCCACCCGGACTCACAATGGTATCAGCTGACCGTCTGGCCATTGAGAAGCAACGACTGCTAGATTTCGGATACTACGCTGACATCACAGACACCATCCTGGCGTCCAGAAGACCAGCCACCCACCGGATCTCGAGGTCACCTGGAGAACTTTCGTGACTTGGTGCAGCCGTAATTCAGTTGACCCTCTTAAGCCTAAGACGGTAGACATCTTATCGTTCCTCCAGGAAGGGAGATACTTAGGACTCAAATCAGCCATTATGCGGAGTCAACTGGCAGCCACTTTAGTCCCTAGAATCTCAGGTTACGCCTTAGGTTCGCACCCACACATCAAAGTGTTCCTACGGGGGGTCAAATCTTCCTCCCCACCTGTTGTACACCGATTTCCAACCTTCACTTAGTCCTAAAATCTCTCACCAAACATTCCTTCGAACCACTTAGAGTAGTGGACCTCAAATGGCTACGTATGAAAGTGCTGTTCTTGACAGCCTTTACCTCGGCGAGATGAGTCTCAGAACTAGGGGCTTTATCTGTTAGGCCCGACCTGTGCACCTTTCACAAAGACAGGGTCGTCCTCCGCACAGACCCTTCATTTATACCCAAAATCAACACAGCCTTTCACAGAGAACAGGAGGTGGTATTGCCCATCTTCTTTCCCAAACCGGCCAATCACCAAGAAAAAGAGTGGCACTCATTAGACGTGAAGAGGACGCTGAGGATCTACATCAGACGCACTTAGCAAATCAGAACCTCGGCGCTCTTATTCATAACGCTTACAACCCCCAATAAGGGGAAAGCGATGTCTAGAGCCGCCATCAGTAACACCATTAAGAATTGTATCTCACATGCCTACAGGGTATCTGGACTGTCCACTCCATTACACATCACGGCACATTCAGTTAGAAGCGCTGCTACAACCACAGCCCTTAGTCACAGAGTTTCAGTAGAGCAGATCTGTAATGCCGCTACATGGTCATCATTTTCAACATTCTGCTCTGAGGTACGGAGGGCGTCTTTCCCTCCCGATGGTACCTGCAAACATACAAAAAAAGAAGAAAGAAAACATACATACACATCAGTTTTTGAGTACATTACATGAACATATTTCTGTTCTTACCACAGTCCTGTCCGATTTGGACTATACAAGTCTCAGGGGAGCAGTTTGTCTACCCCATGTTGTTCTGTGTTCAGTTTTCTATGTTACATAAGGAAGGGCTTGTTTTTTCCTTCCAATTAGGTGCTTTCTGTCTATCGTAAATAGCTCTTCAACTACTGGAGCTCTCAGAAAGGAGGGGGTCACTTGGTCGAGTGCCCACTCGCCCTCGTCTACTAACTGGCGGCTTAGCCAGTTGGCCTGTACATTTAGTGTTCCCTTGATGTGCTCTGCACGAATTGAAGGGATGTTTGTCTGGGCCCATGTGAATATTGTCGATGCCTCCCTGTGGAGGGCAGAGGACCTGGAGCCGCCCTGTTGTTGATATATGCTTTGGTTGAAATATTGTCTGTCCTTATGAGGACGTGCCAGTTTTTGAGTTTGGGTGCAAGTTTCAACAGGGCTAGCTTTACCTCTGAGCTCCTGGAGGTTGATGTGGAGCTTCGATTCTGGATGCAACCAGCGTCCTTGGGCTAGGTGCTCGCCCAGTGTGGCTCCCCAGCCAGTTAGGCTGGCGTCTGTAAAGACCTGGAGGGGCTCTTCGTGTATGTATTGAGTTGTCTTGTATAGGTTTGATGGAGTGGACCACCAGTGAAGGCTTTGTCTGACCCTGGGGGTGATAGTGATTGTCTTGACCTTTTTTCTGGTGATGTCTAGTTGGTGTGGACGTTGTAACCATTTTAGCGGGCGCGAGTGGAATCAGGCCCATGGAACTATCACGATGCAGGCCACCATAAGTCCCATTAGTCTTGCTAGAGACATGAGTCTGGTAGCCTTTAGTGATGCGATGCTGGACGCTAGTGAGACTTATTTGGTCACCCTGTCTTTGGGAAGGGACAGTGAGTTGTTTTTTGAGTTGATCCGCACTCCTAGGTGTAGCATGGTCTGAGAAGGTGTGAAGAAACTTTTGCGGAAATTTATCAGGTATCCATGTTCTTGGAGTACCTGGAGGACCCTGGTTGTGTGAGAATGGGATAGGTTGAGTGTTGGGGCGCAGATCAGGATATCGTCCAGGTATGGATGTACCTGGATTCCCTCCTGTCTGAGAGCTGCGATGATGGTGACCAGGGTCTTGATGAAGACCCTGGGAGTGGAGGTCAACCCAAAAGGGAGGGCCCTGAATTGATAATGATTGTGTCCGTAGGCGAAACGTAGGTAACGCCTGTGTGAGGGGTGGATGGGGATGTGAAGATATGCCTCGGTAAGGTCCACCGCCATCATAAAGGGAGGAGGGACTCCAGGGAGGAGGGACTCCACAGTTGATTTGACGGTTTCCATCCGGAAATGTTGGTGAGCCATCCTCTTGTTGATGTATTTTAAATTGAGGATGGCTCTCCAGTCCCCATTTTTCTTGGGGACGGTAAAGAAAATAGAGTACACTCCCCCGCACCTTTGGTGGGTGGGGACCAATTCGATGGCCCTGATATGTTGTAGATGTTGTATCGCTGAGAGTGTGATGTGGTGTTTGCCCTTTCTGTATGAGATTGGGGAACATATGAAGCGATCTGATGGTTGGGCTGTGAATTCCAGCAGGTATCCCTGTGCTAGGATTTTGGAGACACATTTGTCCGGGTTGGACAAAGCCCACCTCGCGGTGAACTCCTGAAGTCTCCCGCCTACTTGGAGGTGACTGGTGTCACTGTGGGGTACTTTTGTGAAATTTGTCTCCTTTATCCGGTCTAGACTGTGGACCTTGTGACCTCTGAAACCTTCCTCCCCTTCGAGAGGACCTGGTATTTCCCCAGGATCCTCGAGAGGGTCCCCAAGAGCCTCTCCGAAAGTCGGGTCTAAATCTAGGTGATGCCCTTGAGGGACGAAAGGAAGGGTATGAAGGTGGTCGGTGATCCTTCTTAATTTGCATTGGTAGGGCCTGTTTTTTTATCTTTAGTCTCGATCAGTATGCTGTCGAGTTTCTCTCCGAATAACCAACCTTCCTTTACAGGATAGGACGTCAGGGTGGTCTTGGCTTTGAAATAATCTGGCCACACCCTCAGCCAAAGGGCGCACCTGAGTGAAGTGACCGAGGACATAGACCTTGCAATGAAAGACATAGTGTCAAGCGAAGCGTCAGCCACTAGGGTGATGGCGCTTAGCACCCTTTTGAGCCCACCTATCGCTCTAAGGTTGTCCTCTGGGACCAGTTGTAATATCTTTTTAACCCAGAGGTATGATGTTTATCACTAAACACATCAAGACTGACAAGAAATTCGTTCAGTACATTAGGAGCAAGAATTTAGCTAGGGAAGCAGTTGGATCATTGGATGACAGTGGGAGTAAAGGAAAACGAATGATTGCTGAGAAGCTAAATGATTGCTGAGAAGCTAAACAAATTCTTCTCATCTGTTTTCACTGCTGAAGATATAGGGCAGATACCTTTTCCTGAACAGATGTTCTGGGGAGAATGAGGAGCTGGGGAAAATAGTGGTAACAAGACATAAAGTTCTGGAACGTAAAGACAAACTGCAAACTAACAAATCTCTCAGACCAGAAGGCATTCATCCTAGAGTTTTTCAAGAACTCAAAGGAGAAATTGCTGAACTTCTAATGATGATATGTAACTTATCCCTAAGATCAGCTTCTTAAGATAAGTCTTCTTATGGATTGAGAGCTGGCTGAAAAAATAGGAAGCGGAGAGTAGGAATAAATGGTCAGTTTTCGCAATGGAGGGATGTGAGCAGTGGGGTCCCTCAGGGATCTGTGTTGGGCCTGGTGCTTTTCAACCTGTCCATCAGTGACCTGTAGTTGGGAGTGAACAACAAGTTGGCCAAGTTTTCAGTGAAGTGGCCAAGCTTAAGGTGATCTCTCCAAACTGGAGGAATGGGCATTAAAATGTCAAATGAGATTCAGTGTGAGCAAGAGTAAAGTCATGCATATTGGGGCAAAAAAGTCCCAATTTCACATATACCCTGATGGGATCTGTGATGGCAGTGACAGACCAAGAAAAGAGATCTTGGGTTGGTAGTGGATAGCTTGAGGAATATGTCAACCGAGTGTGTGGTTGCTGTGAAAAAAGCAAATTCTATGCTGGCCATAATTAGATGAGGAATAGAGAAGAAAACTGCTGCTGTCATACTGCTCTTATACAAATCTATGGTGAGACCACATTTGAAATACTGTTCTGGTCACCATACCTAAAAAAGGATATTGCAGAGCTTGAGAAGTTGTGGAAAAGAGCAATCAAAATGATCAGGGGGCTAGAGCAATTACCCTATGAGGATCAGTTAAAACCCTTATGGCTGTTTAGCTTAGAAAAAACATGGGTAAGGGGAGACATGATAGAGGTCTATACAGTTATGCATGGGGTAAGAAGATTGGACAGGGATGAGCTTTTCTCCCTCTCTCATAATACTAGAACGTGGGGTCATCTGCTGAAGCTGGAGGGTGAGAGATTCAAAACATAAAAGGAAGTATTTCTTCACACAATGCATAGTTAAATTGTGGAACTCTCTGCCCCAGGATGTGGTGATGGCTGCCAACATGGAAGGCTTTAAGAGGGGAGTGGACATGTTCATGGAGGAAAGGGGGTATTCATGGCTACTAGTTAAAATGGATACTAGTCATGATGCATACCTATACTCTCTGGTATCAGAGGAGCATGCCTATTAGGTGCTGTGGAACACAGGCAGGATAGTGTAGCTCTATTTGTCTTGTTTGTGGGCTTCCTAGAGGCACCTGGTTGGCCACTCTGTGAACAGACAGCTGGACTTGATGGGCCTTGGTCTGATCCAGCATGGCTTTTCGTATGTTCTTATGTTGATGTTTTACTTATACGATATTGTGAGCAAATGTATATTACCAACTAGGTAACTGCAAGTTTTGTGGGTATTTCCAGTTGTGATGTACCCTGAATCCAAAATACAAGAGAACCCACACCACATTCTGACTTGTTCCCTTCATGATCCAGAAGACCAAGCAGTTTTTTTCAAATAGATGTTAGGCTATCTGTGTCACATTTTTACTTGTATGCATGCAAATGTGCGTATGTATGTAGAAAATTATTTTGGGGTGTCTGCAAAAAATTATATAGATATTTATCAGAAACATCCATTGGCATGCCTGCATCTTACCTTTATATGTTATGCAGTCAACATTTGACTACAAATGGCATACAGTATAAGATTCTTGGTTTTAATCTTTCATGGGGCAGAATATTGCTCTAAATATCTCTTTTAATAATAAGAGAAGATTACTCCTAGGTCCATCCCTATATTTCTGTCAAATGTGATTATTCACAGCGAGAACTGACCTGAAATGTTTTGGCCACCATGCTCTCTGTGGCTTTAACCAGCAGGAGACCCCAAGGTAAATTAACTGTACATTTCATTTTTCATCAGTGTTGGTTTGCAGTTCTGGTAAATACTTATTGGAAAGCAAACCTGAATGTCTTTTTAATTAGAATCTCAAATCCTGTTCTTTTTTTTCTGCCCCAATATAAAATTTGGTCAACATTATTATGTTTTAAGAGCCATTTCATTTGGAAGACCATGACAAAATTAGTTAACTTTAACACTGCAGTCATATCACAATTTATGAGAAACTTGTAATAAATCTGTAAAGCATATGATCTTTTCTGGTAGAAAGCAATACTAAATTTTGATGATGCTGACAGACGTAATGTAATCCATAAATCTGTCATTCAAACTTTCATATTTGCCAACAATACCATAGACATGTTCATGAAAATGAGAAAGGCCAAGTATCCTGGATTATGGTATTGTTTTTAATGCCTGGTCAGTGCCATCAAAAATGAAGAAAATCTCCTTTATTTGCAGAATATCGTCAGTAGGTTGGGTTTATTGTCTGTTACTTTCTGTTACGCCAATATTTTTGTTGGAAAAAATAAGGATGCTGAGGCCTGAGTTATTATCAACAAAGCTTTATCAAATCTCTTAGGGAAAGGTAAATGGGACGTTCCTATTAAAACAATAAAATCCTATCTCCAAGTCAGGATTTCGCTCTCTAGCACAGTGAAAGTAATCAGCTATTATCTAGCATTGTTTCCAGAAAATAAAGCTCGTTAACCAGCTCAAACAGAATGACATAATTCAAAACTTACATTAACCCTATAATGACTGAATTTAGATCTTGACTATCTCAACAATTTTAACAAGGTTTTTCTTGAAACAGTGCATTTCTATAATTATACTGGTACTGGGTAGAGCACAGTTCATATTATGAGAAGGTTATCATTAGATAGAAATAGATAGAAATACAGTTCTAATATCAAGAGTAGTTTCTGTAGTAATAATCATTACCTTGACTGATGCTTGGTAGAAGATGAGTTACTCACTTGCAGTCGCAGTCACACTAAGGACAAGAGGGCAATTTCAAAAGCTGTTTGGTTTAATTTAAACACCCCTATTTCTGTTTCATTTTTTTCCTTTTGAAGCATGAACCTATGAATATTGATCCCACACACACACACTGGTAGATTCAAGCCTCATACTGGCTTGAATCTTGTGGTAAATTTCTGCTAATGGAAGATGGGGCAATTTTCACCAACTCTTCCCTCCTTAGGGTTGCCAGGTGCCCGGCAACCCCCCGGCAATTTACCCCTTTGCCCGCCGACCACCTGAGGGTCGGCGGGCAAATGTACACACACGTGTGATTACCGCGTGCGTCACTTCCGGTTTAGAACCTGAAGTTCTGTCTCACGAGGAGCCTTATACCTCTTAGTTTGAGTGGTAAAGGGAGCTCGTGCACATGCACTCTTTCCAACAACAGCCTCCCACCGAAGGAGAGGAGGGACATGGCAACCCTACCCATCCTCCTGCTGACCTCCAACTCCTCCTTCACACTATTTATGAGGGTCCTCTGTCCCCCAGGATCAGCATATCAGTGATCATTTTGGGCTGCAGTGAGAACTAGGAGGGTAAGAAGTCTTGTTCCATTGACAAAGATACCTTCTGTCAGTGGAGACAATGGTTGTAAGGTAGCATAGCAGACCCCCCCCCCGAATAATTAACAACAATGTAAAAGAAGTGAATTAAAATCAATGACAGCATATGAAATATTAAAAAAATGAAAATAGTCCTGCGTCATTCCTGAGCTGGTGTAAATGTGTTATAAACGCTATCACAGGAAGGTTCCCTCCTCTTCTTGTCTTGTATCTTAATTTGCTGTCCTGTTATAGATGTACTTTAGTCCTGTTTTTAGTTTGTTTTATAATGAATTTCATTATGTTGTTTTATTAGTTACCCTGGTGACCCTGATTGGGCAGGAAGGCAGAATATAAATGTTGTAAATAAATAAAATAAAAATAAACAAAATGTTCACTGTCTTTGTAAAGACTTCAACCTGTTTTTTATGTATATGTCTGTATACAGCAGGGATGGGGAACCTTTTTCCTGCCAAGGGCCATTTGCACATTTATAACATCATTCGGGGGCCATACCAGGTGTAGATCTCCCGGTGGGGGGGAGAGAGGCTAGGGTTGCCAGGTCTCCAGCCACCACCTGGAGGTTGGCAACCCCAGGGGAGGCCACAGGGAGCCGCAGCCCGCAGTCGATCGGCAAGGGAGGAAGGAAAACAGAGAAAGAGGAAAAGGGAGGGAGGGAGAAACAGAGAGAAAGGGAGAAAGAAATGGAGAGAGGGGGAGAAAGAAAGAAAGAAAAGGACGGAGGGAAAGAAAGAAAAGGACGGAGGGAGACAAAGAAAGAGACAGAAAAAGAGGGAGAAAGAGAGGGAGAGAAAGGAGAGTGACAGAAAAAGAGGAAGAAAAGAGAGAAAAGCCTTCCCCCCCACACACACACCTGAGGCCCAATCGGCTCCCGCATGCATGCTCTGCCGCCGGGAGCCACCGGCCTCTTCCCCCCCCCCCGCTGCTCAACAGTCGACAGGCAGCGAAAGGGGCTTACAATGTGCTGCAGCGTTCCTGCACGCTGCAGCTGTAGGGGGCAGCCTTGGGGGAAGCGTCCCTCCCCTCTCGCCGACGAACAGCCGACAGTCGGCGAGAAGAGGTCCAAAGGGCACTGCAGCGCCCCTGTATGCCATGGCCCCTGGAACACCCTTGGGGAGGGCCGCCCTGCGCCCCACCTCTGTGACAGGGCCCTGGAGCTCCCGAGGGCCACAAAAATGTCCTCAGGGGCCGCATACGGCCCCCGGGCCTGAGGTTCCCCATCCTTGGTATACAGTGAGGGAAAAAAGTATTTGATCCCCTGTTGAATTTGCCCGTTTGCCCTCTGACGAAGAAATGACCAGTCCATAATTTTAATGGTAGGTGTATTGTAGCTGTGCTGCAGCGTTCCTGCACGCTGCAGAATAACAACAGGAAAACCTCCAGAAACCCAGATGACAAAAGTCAGAGATTGATGTGCATTATAATGCGTGAAATACCGTATTTTTCGCTCCATAGGACGCACCAGACCATAAGACGCACCTAGGTTTTAGAGGAGGAAAACAAGAAAAAATCTTGTTTTCCTCCTCTAAAAACTTGTCTTATGGAGTTAATGCCGGCTGGGCATGTGTGCGTCAGGACGGTGAGAGTCGGCGTTCCCCGCCCCGACGGCCAACTGGGAGGCAGGCGGGGCCGCACATAGCCGGCTGGGCACATGCACGTCGGGGCGGCTCTGTGCGCCCCACCCACCTCCCAGCTGGCCATCGGGGCGGGGAACACCGACTCGCGCCGTCCGGACGCGCATGCGCCCAGCCGGCTCTGTGGGCCCCCTGCCTCCCAGCTGGCCATCGGGGCGGGGAATGCCGGCTCGCGCCGTCCGGACGTGCACGCGCCCAGCCAGCTCTGTGCGCCCCGCCCGCCTTCCAGCTGGCCGGCAAGGCGGGGAACGCCAGCTCGCGCCGTCCCGACTCGCACATTCCCAGCCGGCATTCACTCCATAAGACACACAGACACATTTCCCCTCACTTTTGAGGAGGAAAAAAGTGCGTCTTATGGAGCGAAAAATACAGTAAGTATTTGACCCCTTTGCAAAAGATGACTTAGTATTTGGTGGCAAAACCCTTGTTGGCAATTACAGAGGTCAGACTTTTTTGTAGGTGGCCACCAGGTTTGCACACATCTCAGGAGGTATTTTGTCCCACTCCTCTTTGCAGATCCTCTCCAAGTCAGTAAGATTTTGAGGCTGATGTGTAGCTACTTGAACCTTCAGCTCCCTCCACAGATTTTTGATGGGATTAAGGTCTGGAGACTGGCTAGGCCACTCCAGGACCTTAATGTGCTTCTTCTTGAGCCACTCCTTTGTTGCCTTGGCCGTGTGTTTTGGGTCATTGACCTGCTGGAATACCCATCGACCCATTTTCAATGCCCTGGCTGAGGGAAGGAGGTGCTCACACCCAAGATTTGACGATACATGGTCCCGTCCATCGTCCCTTCGATGTGGTGAAGGTGTCCTGTCCCCTTAGCAGAAATCCCCCCCCCAAGCATAATATGTCCCCCTCCATGTTGGACGGTGGGGATGGTGTTCTTGGGGTTGTAGGCAGCATTCCTCCTCCTCCAAACACGGCGAGTTGAGTTGATGCCAAAGAGCTCGATTTTGGTCTCATCTGATCACAACACTTTCACCCAGTTCTCCTCTGGGTCATTCAGATGTGCATTGGCAAACTGCAGACCGGCCTGTACATGTGCTGTCTTGAGCAAGGGGACTTTGTGGGCTCTGCAAGATCTCAGTCCTTCACGGCGTAGTGTGTTACCAACTGTTTTCATGGTGACTATGGTTCCAGCTGCCCTGAGATCATTGACAAGTTCCCCCCGTGTAGTTCTGGGCTGCTTCATCACCGTTCTCATGATCATTGCTACTTCACGAGATGAGATCTTGCATGGAGCCCCAGACCAAGGGAGGTTGACAGTTAGAGTTAGGGTTGTCACCTTCTCACCAAGCTGCTTAGCAGTAGTCTTGTAGCCCAGTCCAGCCTTGTGCAGGTCTACAGTCTTGTCCCTGACATCCTTGGACAGCTCTTTGTTCTTGGTCATGGTGGCTAGTTTGGAATATGATGGATTGATTGCTTCTATCGAAAGCAGAACCCTAACCCTAATCTGGCTGGTTGATAGGGGATCAAATACTTATTTCACTCATTATAATGCACATCAATCTCTGACTCTTGTCTTCTGGGTTTCTGAGGGTTTTCCTGTTGGTATTCTGTCTCTCACAGCTACTATAAACCTACCGTTAAAATTATGGACTGGTCATTTCTTCGTCAGAGGGCAAACGGGCAAATTTAGCAGGGATCAAATACTTCATTCCCTCACTGTATATATTCAAGCACTGCTGAAATCCTTGGTAGTTTATGAAATAATTATTCCTGTTCTTCATGAAAGTTGGAGGTAATATCATTCCAAAGTCCTCCGCTTACTTATTTGCATATTATTTTGCAATTGATCTGGTTGGAATGTTCAAGAACACTACTTAATTTCTGATATTTGTTTTGTAAGTACCTTGTGCTACTTTTAGTGTGGATTCTCCTCTTGAAATATTGGCTGTCAAACAGGCAGCAAAGAGAGAATATTTAAGATCTGATGACCAGAGGGAGATTGAAATGGATGTTCGCTTCAAATAGAATAATGTGAGGTCTTCAAATAAACTATGGCCCATGTCATGCCAATGCTTGCTGGAAGTTAAATAATGTAATACTTGGATAGTTCAGACTGATTGTAGTCAAACTGCTTTTGACAGATGAGACTACTTGCACGGTCCTGTTGTGTTACACATGGACCCAAGACATTAATCTCTGAATACCATATAAACAATATATATTAATTCAATTTGTGCTATGACTTTGGCATTGTAGCGTAGCTAGGAGATGTGTCTTTGTGAATAATCCTTTTGCAGGCATTGGCTTGCTAATCTTAACAAGTCACTTCACCTTTTTCTGTCTCTTGTTCTTTTTACTTGCATTACCATTTTAAGAATGCATGCTCTTTGTTCTTTGTTTAGTATGTACTGTAACCACGACAAAGCTTCTGTATAAGTTCAAGCCTCTAAAACACTGCATTCAAGACATACACCCTGTAACTTCAGATTGATATCACTCTCTCCCTCAAACATTTCACAATGCAATTAATTTATTTTTTATTTTTATGGTAATTTAAATATATTTTATGACATTTTACTGGCTGCTTCTTAAGTTGTAAACTGGTATAGGGGAAACTTAGTTCACAGAATGGTCTACAAATATCCTAAACTAAATTTGGGGGGAGGTTAGGTTTTGATTTCTCCCAAGTCCTTCCCTGGCTTTTATTATCATAAAGTACACTTTATTAGAATCTTTTCACAGGATAACAAACTAAATTAGGCCCAAATTATTTTGAATATGCTCCCTTGAGTGTGGCTTATAGCTCACAGATTTTGGAGGATAAAATTCTTACCCCTCCAGCCCCCCTTCTCTCTCCTCCAACCATTATCTCCCATTTTTTTAAAAAAAATCTTTAACATACATCTGACCCCTCTCTCTTCAACACTCGAGGGGGGTATTGTGTCACCTTCTTCCCAAAGCATTTTTTAAACTGTGTCCTAACCATTATCTTTCATTCATGATACATCAGATGGCCATTATGGGCAGTCTAGCAAAGGCATGGTCAGCCCATAGCTTTTACAACATGGATTATATGGGCATTGTTAGAAGCAGTCTTTTGACAGAAGTGTCCTTGGGAGTACCAGAAACCTAATCTATAAAGAAAGGATTGTTTTTAGGGGCTGTTTCTTTAGAATGACCCATTGGTTCAAGCAGCCACTCCGTTCCTGAGGAAGATTTCATTTCCCGCCATGTAAATCTCTGTTATGTACAGAAGAACATCCTGTTCCATCTTGACTTGTCTGGGCTCATGGGCTGTGGTAGAATTTCTTGACTCATAGGGACTTGAAGAATGACTTCTTCCTGCACTGTCCAGCCCAGTAGTGAAATTACACTTCCAAAGGTTTGCTCTCAGTAACACCACCTGCAGAGGTGAGGCTAGTGGCAACCAGAGACGGGCTCTTTTTAAAGTGGTGCCACCTCACCATTTGGAATTACTTCCCCCTTGAGGCTTGCCTAGCACTCTCATAAGCCTCCTTGAGGGGCCAAGCCAAAATACTACACAGGCTTTACCTGAGACACTCCCTCTTTTTAAAAAGCTGTTTTATGGTCTGCTTCTAGCTTGAGGGCTGTTTGTAATGATGCTTGGGAAAGGGAAGATGACTGGGGAAGGCACTGGCAAACCACCCCGTAAACAAAGTCTGCCTAGAAAATGTTGGGATGTGCCATCATTCCATGGGTCAAGAATGACCCGGTGCTTGCACAGGGGACCTTTACCTTTTTAATTTAAGCTACTGAGATTTTATGTTTTTATGACTTTTATACTATGTTTTATTGTACTGATTTTATTGTGCTATTTTACTTGTGAGCTGCCTTGAGCAAGTCTTGTGTGAATTCCACAATGTCAGTTTCCATTTTTCCCTTAGAGTACTGCAGACTTCTCTGGTTTTTATTCTTGTTTTGAATTGAGAGTTTTTTAAAAAAAAATTAGTTGAATGCATTAAGCTGCCTTAAACTAAGTCAGACAGAATTGTTTACTCTGACCATTCAGGTTCTTAAATAGAAGTCTTTGATATAATCCGTGGCCTGATTCTTTCAACTGGAGATGTGAGAAATTGGACCCTCTGCAGGTGAAACAGATACTCCACCAAAGAACCATGGTCTCCCTTGTGGTTATTTTTGTTTTTCTACAAACTAGCACCAAGCCCACTTTGATCTTGCTTCTTGCCTCAGGAGTATCTTCCCCTTAGATAAGGTTGTTGAGCTACTTCTAAGAATTTGCAAATAAAAACATAAACTCTTTGCACCTATAATTATTTGATTCATAATATCCAGTTTAGGCACATAGAAAAAGGGATGTTTTATTTGGAAACATCTTAGCATGCATCCTTGTTTAAAATCCATTCTGCAAAGGAGTTGGCTGTCATAACACAACCTTTTCATTTACAGCATGCCTCCCATTCTTAGATTCATCTTCTGGACACTGTAAACTACTTTTGAGTTAGTTATGCTTGGGTGCTAGACTCCATTCTAGTTTCCATCCACACACACAAAGCTATTCACATTTGCCTCTCCTCAAAGACAGTACTTGGTATGGTATTTTTTAATGACTTTGAGAAATAAAAGGAGTTAAGTGTTATACACAGATGCTGCCTTGTTTGACTCCTTGTGGAAAACTATTCTTAAAGAACCTACAATGAGCAGACTACTTATGCATTAACCCTATTCATACAGTTGCTTCGAAGCATATACAACTGCATATGAGACTTTAAACAACAAAGTGATAAGCAAAAGGAGTCAAGTGAGGAGGCGGCTCTAGGTTAAAACTATGTGTATGTAAAGTGCTGTTGCAGCTGACTTATGGCAACCCAGTAGGGCTTTCTAGGCAAGAGACTAACAGAGGTGGTTAGCCATTGCCTTCCTTTGCATAGTGACCTTGGTATTCCTTGGTGGTCTCCCATCCAAGTACTAACTGGGGCCAACCCTTCTTAGCTTCTGAGATCTGACAAGATCAGGCTAGCCTGGGCCATCCAGGTCAGGGTGTTAAAACTATACATCTTTGGAATTCTTATTGTAAATAATTATTAGCTGATCACATCCTAAGAGCACAATCCTGAAGGGGGGATAGAGGCTACCTGGCCACCACAGAGCCTAAACAAGCATTTTTTATAATAAAAAAGGGGAAAAGGGGGGAAATGCTCCATTGAAAACAGAGGCTGCACCACCAAAAAAGGAGGTGCAGCCCTGCTGCCGCTCAAGGGGAGGTTCCTGGGGCAAAAGGGCTGTGGAAGCTGCCTAAAGGCAGCTCAACTCCCAGGAACGGCTCCATGCCCCCCACGCAGGCATGGCGATTCTGAGAAAGCCCTGCCAGCATGGCTGTGTTGGCGGTGGGGGCCGGCAGCGCCTGGACACCAGTGTGTTTGTCCCACACCAGCATAGATGCCGCCTTATTCCATGATAAGGTGGCACTAGGGCTGTGCAAAAAAAGAAATCAGTAAAATTCAGGTTTGGGTTTATTGGGCCCGATTTTTTCCCAGGAAACCCAAAATAACCCGAATTCCCATACCGGTAAATATGGGAATTCAGCTTTTTTTGGGTTTTCCAAAAAAATTCAGCCCATTAAAGCCTATGGGGACTTTTCATGGCTTTTCGCACCTCCTGGGGGGCATATTTGCAGATAGAGCCCTCAAATTTGCAGTGTGGCTGCAAGGGCCTCTCATTTCAAGAAGCCCCAAGTTTGGTAAAGATTGGGTCAGGGGATCTGAAGTTATGGGGTCTGGAAGGGGTTGCCCCCCTCCATACAGAAGCTCGTCAGATTCTCTGATCCTTGCCTATGCTTCTCTATGGAGGAATGGGTGACCTCATAAAACAGGACCCTCTAACCCAATCTTCACCAAACTTGGGGGATCTTGCAAGGAGAGTCCCTTGAAGCTACCCTGAAAATTAGGGAATTCTACCTCCAAAATTGCCCCCACAGGAGCTTTGCAAAAAATTGCCCATAGCCTCAATGGTGAGATTTTGCAATGCTTCTGTATGGAGGAAGGGGGGGGACCTCTTCCAGACCCCATAAAATTGGACTCTCTGACCCAATCTTCACCAAACTTGGGGGTTCCTGCAGGGAGAGTCCCTTGAAGCTATTTATTTATTTATTTTTGAATTATAGTTGCTTAACGTGAATGCAGCATTATATCTGGAAATTTTCTTATTGTTGATGCTCTTTCTAGTGGCCTGTTTCGTATGCTGCTGCCTTTCAGTCCCATCATTTCCTCCATTCCAATCACGATTTCCCCTTTTGTTTTTCTGGCTATTTTGAAATAGAGTCGAGGAGTGGGAACATTTTTGAGAAACTGATGCATTTCTCTGTCTACATTCTATATACCCATTTCTTCCACACTGAAAACATCTTACTGAAAACATCTTACAGGTTTTGAACAGTTTAACCTTAGCACAGATGTTCCTCTGTTTAATTCATCATTTTATTTTCTTCTTCCTTAAAATCCTTCAATGCATTAATTACTTGAATTAGATTTTCTCTTGCCATCAACCCTCTTTTCTAAGTCCTGTATCTAGGGTTAGGGTGCAAGCTTGCTAGAAAGATTGTCAGAAATTCCTCCTCAGATAGAGGTTCTGCATTCAATTTAATCTCAGTTGCCAGATCTTGCATATATTTTAAATGCTCAGTTAAGCTTGTAGTGGGTCCTGTTCTGGCAGAATAAAGTGTAGCTTTTAATGATCTGATCTGCCCAGTGCTTGACTTTCCATACTTTTGGATCAAATCATCTCATATTCCTTTTGCAGATGAATTATTTAGCTTCATTGTCCCCAATTTAGCTTCATTCTCCCCAATGGAGAGGAAAATTGTGTGGGATTCATTATTTATGAAATCTTTATAATCTTTATCATTTTGTCCTGGCTTTTCCCTTGTAAGGACCTCTTTTATGCCCAGGATTTCAAATGCACTCTACTGCACACTTCCATAGCATAAATGGCATCTGATTTAGTTTAGGAAGAGAAATTGCTGGGGATGCTTGAAATGTGTAACTCACGTGACCCTTGTTTCTCTCTACATCACACGAACCTGTTTCTTCTGAATCGCTTGGCATGATTTGAGGATTTTTTTGTTACAAAGCTGATGCTGATTTCTCTCAGTCCCCTGGATTTTGCCCAGAAGCACAGAAGAGAGTTAGCTGAGCTCTGAACTTATTTGTAATCCAGCCCCCGTTGGAGCAAAAAGAAAAACTTTCCCAGTTTCTTCCGCTTTAAAATAAAAGGTGTGTGTGAATCCACAAGTCTTATTCAGCAAACCATCTACCAATTTTTGTTGAGTTTGATTGCAAAAAATCATGATCTTGTGGATCATAGATTAAACACACACAAAAAGACTCAAGACATGTTGCTTTCCTAAACAAAATATATAAGTTTACTATATTAAAGGGAGGGTAAACTCGGGATACAAAATAACAACTCCTAACTACAACTCACTTTCTTCTCTTGTGCCTATTTTGGCTCATAACTTGAGAAAGAATAATTGAAGCGAAGTAAGTCTTCTCTTAACAAAACGGCAGTTTAACTACAGCTTCTCAGAATGCACCTGAACATCACATGACCAATAGTGTTGATCAGACCAATCAACACTTGCCAAGTGGCTAGCACTATCCACTGAGACCATGTAAACATTACATAAACTTTTAACCATTTTTGTAGTCCTGACAGAGACAAAACTCGCAGTCTAATTTCCAACACTGGTGCATTTTCAGGTAAACAGGATGGGGAAATGCAGACTTTGGCTATTAGGATCGCTATATAAAATCCTGCCTAATCTACTGAGGTAGTGGGTGGGTAAGAAATAGGGGAAAGCAAGCAACTATAAGCAGCTGGTACAGACTGATAACATATTGATGACTAACTAATAAATGGCATAGCCTTTTTTTAATAAAAAGCATCTCTGAGGTTTTGTTTCTGCACAGTTTAACACCCTTCTTGCTTTTCCTCACTCAAATTCAAGGGGGTGTACATGGTTTGATGGGCTTCCATCCAGTGACCATACCTGAACATGCTTAGCTGCAGCAAGGTTGCAGTAGCTGTGTTGGATAAAGGGTTTTTCTGCATTCTCATTTTCCTCACTTCTGAATTCCTGTTGCTTCAGGGGAGGGGGGAGGTTCTGTTCTGCGTATGTTTTGCTCCCTTTAGTGGTAGATTTAATGTTACATCGGTTTATGTCTGACATAAAAACCTGCAGCAGTAGAAAAGAGCATGAGTCCAGTAACACCTTAAAGAATAACAAAATTTCTGGCAGGGTATGAGTTTTCGTGAGTCACAGCTCACTTCTTCAGATATCTGAATAACAATTGCCCAAAATAATCTTACAGAAATCTCTGGAAGAGTGTATCCCAAAGATAATACACTCAGACCAAACAGGGTTTATACCAAAAAGACAGTTGAAGGATAATGTTAGAGTGGTCTTGTGTGTGTGTGTGTGTTAAGTGCCGTCAAGTCCCTTCCGACTCATGGCGACCCTATGAATCAATGTCCTCCAAAATGTCCTATCTAAGAACATAAGAACATAAGAAAGGCCCTGCTGGATCAGACCAAGGCCTATCAAGTCCAGCAGTCTGTTCACACAGTGGCCAACCAGGTTTCTTTAGGAAGCCACAAACAAGACGACTGCAGCAGCACCATCCTGCCTGTGTTCCACTGCATCTTTGACAGCCTTGCTCAGATTTTGCAAACTGAGGGCTGTGTGGCTTCTTTTATTGAGTCAGTCCATCTCTTGTTGGGTCTTCCTCTTTTCTTGCTGCCCTCAACTTTTCCTAGCATGACTGTCTTTTCCAGTGACTCTTGTCGTCTCATGATGTGACCAAAATACGATAGCCTCAGTTTAGTCATTTTAGCTTTTAGGGTCAGTTCAGGCTTGATTTGATCTATAACCCACTGATCTGTTTTTTGGGCAGTCCACGGTATCCGTAACACTCTCCTCCAACACCGCATGTCAGTGGTCTTGGCTGCAATTTATTATATAAAAATGAAGTAGGAAAAAGCAGCAATGGTGTTCTTAGACACTGAGAAGGCCTTTGACAATGTTTCTTGGAACTTCTTAAAACATTAGAACAGATAGATTGTGGTAATCAATTCTTAACAGCTGTAAAGGTCATATACACAACACAAAGTGCGAGATTGCTAATCAATGGGATGCTAATTGACCAGCTGAAAATAAAAAAGGAACAAGGCAAGGCTGCCCATTATCACCCTTGTTTAATTTGGCAATGGAAGTGCTTGCCAATAAAATCAGATCAAATTCAAGAATTAAAGAATTAAAATATGAAGATCAAGAATATAAAATCAGAAGCTATGCTGATGATGTGGTGTTAATTTGTCAGAACCCAAACACGCCAATGAAGGAGATAAAGCAACAGATTGACATTTTCTGTTATTATTCGAGATATAAACTGAACAAATGTAAAGCAAATTTGATTTTATATAACATCCCTAATGAAGAAAGACTGGAAATTCAGAATATACTGCAATACTCTATTCCAAAGAGAAGTATTAAATAGCTAGGAATAAAAATTTCTACTTGATCAGATACACTATTTGATCTAAACTATAAAAAGTTATGGAGAAGAAAAATCTGACTCTAGGTTTTTTCCCATTCCATATAAATTTGTTGATGGCTAGCTGCCATTTTCCAAGAACCCTAAACTTTCTTTTTCTGACATTACCAATTCGAATTCCAAAGAAGCTTTTATGAAGAGAGGTGTACAACTAAATTTGGATATTGATATTTATAGAGAAATTACAGAATGTAAAGATGGGATCTGGATGTTGAAGAGTAGAGAAGGGCTTAAAATTAATGACTGGTTTATGCATTATAAATTAAGGGATATATTTAATAAAGATAATTTGAGGGGATTTAATCAAAATAAATCTAAATTAGAAATTATATTAACTAAGGGAAAATAAAGGATTGATAGGAAGAATTTATAAGTTATTAATTGGAGTGAATTTAGAACAAGAAAGGATAAAACCAGTGATGGTGAAGTGGATGAAGGAGCTAGGGTATAATATTGATTTGGAAATATGGGAAAACTTATGGAAGAGGGAATACAAATTTACAATTACAAATGAAATAAGAGAAAACTTATACCAGATGTTTTATAGATGGTATTTAACCCCGGTACTATTAAGTAAAATGAAGAAAGACGATATGGGCTTATGTTGGAAGTGTGGAACCGAAAAAGGCACGTTTATGCATGTATGGTGGTTTTGTAAAAAAATTAAGAGATTTTGGAGATTAATAGTAAAGGAAACTAATAATTTGATTAATATAAAAGTAAAAAAAGATCCTGCTTTTTGTCTATTGGGAATTCCTAAAGACAATATGGATAGATGTGATAGAGTTATATGTCAATACAGCTTCGCGGCAGCAAGAATTACAATAGCAAAAAACTGGAAACAAGTAAATAAACCTTCAGTTGGGGACTGGAGAGAGAAATTGTGGATGTATATGCGGATGGCCAAACTTACAGATTCTTTACACGGTAAAGATATGGAAGAGTTTTAAAAAACACGGTTAAAGGCCATCGCATTTTGGGATAAACTGGCAAAAATGAATTTTACAAGTATAGTTAATGAATTATAGAGAAAATGTAATGTTTTTTATAATAATAGTAAAAGTAATTTTAAATACTGTCAAAACACTTCTCTGGAAGTCTACTGGTGGTGGGACACACTATCAAGGTGGGTGGTGGGTATTAGAGCACTGTGTATTTTACAATTTATGTAATTTTGATGGTTGTATAAGTGCTCTTTTTGTATCTCTGTATCGTTTATGTTTTTTTCTATTTTCTTTTTTATGGTTTTTATAATTTGTTAAAAAAAAGAAAAAGAAAGTTTATTCTTGGTAGTATATTTATTTTAATTACTGCAATTATTACAAGCCATGATATTTGAAGTCTATTCTTCCCCCCCCCCAAAAAAGTTCATTGTTGTTTAGATCAAATAACGTGTCCAACCCTGTAGGAATTTTTATGCCCAAATATTTCAAACTTTTCTTGGGAATAGTACATTGTAGAATGTTTTGAATTTCTTCTTTTTATTCTGATGTCAAATTAAATGTTAACAAATTTGTTTTTTGCTTGTTTAACTTGTATTCAGCAAAATAACTGAAAGTATCAATTTGATAGTTGATTCTCTCTGCTGACTTCTTGGGTTGTTGACACATTAATACGACATCATCCGCATAACTTCTAATTTTGTATTCTTGGTCTTCAAATTTCAATCCTTGAATTTCTGGGTCCATTCTTATTTTGTTTGCCAATACTTCCATTACTAAGTTGAATAATAAGGGTGATAGAGGACAACCTTGTCTTGTACCTTTTTCAGTATCAAATTGTGCTGTCAACATTCCTTTTATTAACAGTCTGGCTTTCTGTGAAGAATAAATAGTGTCTACTGCATTTAGAAATTGTTCTCCACAATCCATCTGCTTAATCGTATTCTTGAGGAAGTACCATGACACGTTGTCAAATGCCTTCTCTGCATCGAGAAATAGCATTGCAATTTTCTTTTTATTAGTTTTAGTGTGATGAATATCTGCCAAGACTACTCTTAGATTGTCCTTCAATAGTCTCTTAGGCATGAATCCCGTTTGGTCAGGGTGTATTGTTTTCGAAACAAGTATTTTCAGTCTTTCTGTCAGTATCACAGCAATAATTTGTAATCCACATTTAGTAGGGAAATTGGTCTGTAAACTCTTGGTAGGTAGTATTCACGTTCATCTTTTGGAATTAGTGAAATGTGTGCTTCTTTCCAAGAGTCAGGTAATTTGCCTTCTTGTAACACTTTGTTGAAAGTTTTCTGTATATGTGGAGACAAAATGTGTTCCATCAGTTTGTAGTAGTTAGGTGAAAGTCCATCTGGGCCCGGAGCTTTGTCTGGTTTCTTTTTTTATATATATAAATTTTTATTGAATTTTATAACAAAAACAAAATAAAAAGAAAATAAACAAAAAACAATACAAAAAAATTATACAGAATCAGAAGGATATCTATATACCTTAATTAATACAATTTAATTATAAATTTCAAATATTCAAAAAAGATACCCCGTCTCCCTCCACCCACCAAAAATGTGATCCTTCACCCGACTTCCGTAGAAGTGTCTAAACCTTCTGATAGCATCTGAAATTTCTTGAGTTGTAATAGTCTGGTTTAATGAATGACAGTCCTCATCAGAAAACTTATTTAAACAAGCAGATTGTATATATTCATCTAATACAGTTTGTTCCGTGTCATTATTCTGGTACAGCTTTTTGTAATAGTTCATGAAGACTTCTTGGATATCTTCTTTGTTTGTCATTTGACCGTTCTTTTGAACTGCCAGAATCCTCCTTTTCTCTTATTCTTTCTTTAATATGTTTGATAATAATCTTCCAGGTTTGTTTGATTGTTCAAAAGATTTTTGTTTGGCAAATTTTAGTTTCTTTTGCATTTCCTCTGCTTCAATTTCACTGATTTTGTGTTTAATATCTTGGATCTTTACCAACGTTTGTTTTTTTGCCTGACTTCTTATGATCATCTTCTAACTGTTGTAAGTGTGAATTTAGTTGATCTAGTTGCTGTTTTTGATCTTTTTTATTTTTGATGTTATGGCTATCAATTTTCCTCTCACATAGGCTTTACTTGCATTCCAGATTGAGTTCACTTCCACTTCAGATGTTGAATTTAGAACAAAGAATTCTTTGATTTCATCTTGACATTGTTTTGTAATATTTTTTCTCAACAGTATGGTATCATTCATGCACCATCTTCTTAATCCTTTCTTCTCGTTCCTGAACTTTAATTTCAGGGGGCTGTGGTCTGCATATGTTGAAGGTAGAATGGAAATTTCTTCAATTGTATTCAAAAAGGCCTTTGATATGAGGCATAAATCTATTCTGGAATAGGAGTTGTGTCTCTAAGAAAAAAAAGTATAGTCTCTGTCTTTGGGGTGCTTGAAACGCCAAGCATCCAATAGACCTGAGTCTTCCATGAATTGAAATACTATCTTAGGTAGTTTATTCCCTTTAAAGTTCAAAGATTTGTCTATTTTGGGGTCTATTACTCCGTTCATGTCACCTATAATCAGAATTTCTCCTTGATGGATGTCTACTAGGTCCTTAAAAAAATTAATGAATTTTTCTTTTGTGTGGTTTGGAGCATAAATGTTTGCTATTGTTACTGTCTTCCCGTTTGCTCCTTGTGTCACTATAATCTGGTATCTTCCTTTTTTATCTTCTAAGGTATCTATCACCATCAACTTGCTACCTTTAATATAGGTCGGCACTCCCCTTTTTTGGTCGATGATGAAAAGTAGACTTTACCCAATTTCTTGCAATCCAAAAATTTCCCATGGGCATCCTTAATGTGTGTTTCTTGAATACAAATTGTATCAGTCTTCTTTAATTAATTTGTGAAATATTCTCTTTCTTTTGGTAGGTGAATTGAGTCCATTAACATTAACTGACAGAATTTTTAGTTTATCCATCTTAATTTGTTCCCGATGCTTCATCTAGTTTGAGTTCTTCAGGTATTTCTTCTTCTGCAAGTAGTGATCCTCCAGAAGCTAAATTTTTTGCTTGTCTTTGTTTTTCTCTGGCAATCTCCAACAGAGTCTCTGGCGGGAAAAAAAATGGTTTGGCAGCTTCCAAAAAGGTATTCACTTGGTCTTTCTCTGGTTGCGGAGTTTGTGGATCTACTTGTGCTAGTCCTAAAAGAGATTCTCTTAGTTCTAGTCTTCGTGGATCTTTTTCTCTTGCTGGATGTTCTGGTTCAGCTTTTGATGGTGTACCTGGATCTCTGCTCAGTCTGTCTCTTCTGTTTTTAATGGTTATTTCTGTTAACAGTTGGTCAGCTTCTTCTCTGTTCCTGACAATTCTTCTCCCTTCTGGTAAAGAATTGTCCAGTGCATATGGAGCAATCCAATGAAATCTAATGTTCCACCTATGTAGTGCCGATCTTAGATCATCAAATTGTTTTCTTTTTTTGAATCACTGCTGGTGGTAGGTCCGCTAGAACCAAGATGTCTTTCCCTTCATGTTGAAGACGTTCTCTTTGTAAACGTAAAATCTCGTCTCTGGTCCTTTGATGGGTGAACTTGACTAAAATGTCTGGAAGACATATATATGGAAGAGTAAGCCGAATTAATTATAAAAATCTTTTCTATTTGGAGTAATTCTTCTTTTAGATTGTAGGTATCTTGGAGTAGAAGGTGTAGTTCTGATTCCAGGTTCACTAATCCAAATTTTTCTCCAAAACCTCTAAATTTCAGGTTCTGTTCTCGATTGATTATGTCTTGGTGGTCAAATCTCTCTTCTGCAATATTGTGCTTTTCTTCTTGCAGAATCAAGGTAATAGCTTGATCTTCAAGTTCTTCTTCGATCTTGTTTTGTCTGTGTTGAAGTGATTTAATCTCCTTGGTGTTGTCATCAATCTTCTTCTCAATTCTCTGAAGTGATTCCTGTAATGTGTCTTGTAGTTTCTGATGACT
Organism: Euleptes europaea; assembly: GCF_029931775.1. Classification (NCBI taxonomy): domain Eukaryota; kingdom Metazoa; phylum Chordata; class Lepidosauria; order Squamata; family Sphaerodactylidae; genus Euleptes; species Euleptes europaea. The sequence goes on along the minus strand of NC_079315.1, from coordinate 37,697,683 downwards.
TTCCTGTAAGCTTTGCTGAAACGACTCTTGAAGCTTTTTCTGACCCTTTTCTTGTTTTTCACTTAGCTTTATTATTAGATTCTTAAGGTCATCCATTTGAGTGTCTTCTTCATCTCCCTTCGTCGTTGGCCCACTGTGGTTTTCTCGAGTTCTTCTTTCAGTTGAGTTGTACTCTTTTTCATATTACTTTATGAGAAGTGATCATCTCCATTTTACAATTGACCCCCAACTTGTTGTAAAATTTCATACAATTTAGCCAATATTCAAATATTCAATTAATATTATTGATGAACAATTCAATCAACTTTAAAAAAATATTTAAAACATTAATTTCAACTTGATAATGCAGTTTAGAACATCAGTTTCAACTTAATAATACAGTTCAGTTAATTTGATAACTTTTGAATAAATTCAATTTTTAAAATAAATTAGTATTGTTAAATTCATTAGTTTGGCTAATATTTGGGTTAGTATGTTGTTCCCAAAATTAATTTATTAGGTTACTATCAGAATAAGACTACTTGCTTTGTTATAGGGATGGTGCTATTTTCTATAAGCAGGCTCAATAGAAGTTAGTGGCTTGGGAAAATCTTTATTTGCAGGGAGCTATTTTATTGTAATCCACTGGGTGTCGCTGTGGTCTTCAATTCTGGTATGGTCACCTCTATTCTCCGCGTCTATCTTCTTCCATAAAGAAGCTGGAACTCAATTCAGGCACAATGGAGTTTGTCTGGCTGCTGGCCAAAATTTTCCTGAATAGGAACAAGGGCTCCACTTGCATCCAAGGTAAGTAATTTTGGTGTCTATTTAGAGTATTACGGGTCTATGTTTTAACACACCTCCTCCTCAGTCCGTCTCCTAGCCCTGGCTGCAAAAACAAAAGTAACTCCACTTTGCCCCAACTCTGCCCACTATCCCAGTTTTAGCTTCCCTTCACTTTCCCCCTCTGGTGACCTTCTCCCGTTCTCTTTTAAGCCCCTTAGTGTTCTTTTAAATTATTTTTGACTTGCCAATCTGCTGTTTTTTCTTTTCCCGTGTCACACAGCTCAGCTCTGGTTCCACCCGTCTGCTTGGATTTGAGTATTGATGCTGGAGAGATCTTTGTTGTTGTTTGTAGGTTCTCGACCTGTCCAAGTCACTTCCCCTCATTTTGGAAGTCTTTTAGAGGGAATTTTTTGGGGTTGGGAGAAGAGTTGGGGGGGGGAGATGGTGGGCACAAGTCGGCTTGGGCAGAGCCCAACACCAGACTGGTTTCGTTTGGTGCCGCTTCTTCCTAGTGGCGCCCAAAACTCTCGGACCTCGTAGAGGGGGGGTTCAGGGTGGGATCCCTTTGACCCTGGGGTTCTCTGTGTGCAGATCCCCCTCCTTAACTGGTGTGTGCTGGAAGCGGCTCGGATCTTCCGTGCTCGCTCCTTGCTGAGGGAGGGAGTGCCAGGAAGCAGAGGAGGGCACAGAAGCCAAGGCTTCTGCAGCCTGATGGCTAAACTAAACAAGGGAGACAGCGGAAAATGCAGTCCGATAAACAATCCAAAAGTCAGGCCGGTGGCTGGTACTTATCAGAGGCTAGACAGCAGGGGAGTCAAATAGGCAGTCCGAGGTCAGGGTCACTAGCAAGTCCGTGGGTCATTGTCCTAAGTCAGTCTGGGGTCGAAAGCAGGCAAGAGAGTACTGGAGTGGCACGTGACTGAGGCCAGAGTTCAGCACATTGCATCCACATTTCAGCTGGGTTTTGCCACACCTTAAATCTGGCCGGTTATTGGAATGAGCTTGGTCCTGCCATCACTCACTATCATCTTCAGCCATTTCAATCTCTTTACATCTCAGCAATCTATCCGAGCGCCTTCTTTCTTCGGAGATCTATGGAGTCGGCTTGTTGCTGTAAGTCTTCAGCTGTCTCCCTCCCTCTGGCTTCCAAGGGGGGCTGAAATCCATCAAGCTGTCTAGATATTGACGCCTCTAATGGCCCCGTTAAACTATCCAATGACTTCTTTGCCATGTTTCCAGGAGGAGCAGTCAGCTGTTCCAGCTCTTCTGCTGACCCCTCTGAGTCAGTCACAGGTGAGGCCATGACACATTCTGTCGTATAGGTATCACAAAAAAGACCCTGTTCTTGGTGGTAAGCTGCAGTACTGCAGTCCAAGCTCTGCTCACGAGCTGAGTTTGATCCCGATGGAAGTTGGTTTCAGGTAGCCGGGACATTATTGTTCTCTTTAAGCATTTGAAGTGATATCACTTAGAGATGGGCAGGGAGCTATTCCTGTTGGCAGCACAGGATAAGACTCACAATTATGGGTTTAAATTGAGGGCGGAAAGGTACCAGCTGGATATTAGGAAACATTTTTGTACAATACGAATTATTTGACAGTGGAATCAGCTACCTAGGAACGTGGTGAGGTCCCGCTCACTGGCAGTTTTTAAGCGGAGGCTTGTCAGGGATGTTCTAGGCTGATCCTGTATTAAGCAGGGGGTTGGAATAGATGGCCTGTATGGCCCCTTCCAGTTCTATGATTCTATAAGTTCCCTATACTTCAAATAATACCTCTATAATAAGAATAGAAATTTCACTTAAAAGTTGTATATTAGAGCAATGTTTAATAAACAGGTCATTTTATATCTAGATTTCTGAAGCAGTCTGTTGATCTAAAGCAGGGGTGTAAAACGTGCGGCCCATGGGCCGATTTGGCCCCCGGAGGGCTTTTATCCGTCCTGTGGAGCCGAGGAACCTAGTCCCCCTTTTTCCCCTCCCCTGGCCTTTTCTGGGCTTCCTGGGGCCCGTGCCTGGCCGGGGAGGGAATGGGGAAGGCTTCTGCCCGGTCATGCGGAGGCCCTCCCGTGGTTGCGGTGTGCCGCGGACCTGCTGGCGCGCCTGGGGGTGGGGCAGAGGCCCTCCCCAGGATGGGGCAGAGGCCCTCCCCAATCACGCTGGGCTGCGGGGCCGCTGGCGCATCCGGGGTGGAGCGGAGGCCCTCCCGCGGTCGCACTGGGCCATGGGGCTGCTGGCGCGCTTGGTGATGGGGCAGATGCCGTCCCGCGGTCACACTGGGCCACGGGGCCGCTGGCGCACTAGGGGATGGGGCGGAGGCCCTCCCACAGTTCCACTTGGCCGTGGGGCCGCTGGTGTGACCGGGGATGGGGCGGAGCCCCTCCCGCGGTTGTGCGGGACCGTGGGGCTGCTGGCGTTACCAGAGATGGGGCGGAGGACTTCACACAGTTGCGCTGGGCCACTAGTGCATCCGGGTGTATGTGGGGAAGGCTTTTCTCTTTTCTCTTTTCTTCCTCTTTTTCTGTCCCTCTCTCCCCTTTTCTTTCTTTCTTTCTCCCCCTCTTTCTTTCTTTCTTTCTTTCTTTCTTTCTTTCTTTCTTTCTTTCTTTCTTTCTTTCTTTCTTTCTTTCTTTCTTTCTTCCTTCCTTCCTTCCTTCCTTCCTTCCTTCCTTCCTTCCTTCCTTCCTTCCTTCCTTCCTTCCTTCCTTCCTTCCTTCCTTCCTTCCTTCTCTCCCTCTCCCTCTCCCTCTCCCTCTCCCTCTCCCTCTCCCTCTCCCTCTCCCTCCCTCCCTCCTTTATTTATTTATGTGCGCATGGTCTGGCCCGACCAAGTGACATTTATGTCATATCTGGCTCCCCTAACAAATGAGTTCGACATCCCTGATCTAAAGTGTTGGAAGTAAGAAATTAAGACTAATAATTAATCTGGTTTCGCTATTCAATGCCAGCTGCTGAATTCTGTATATCTAGGTGTTTTCCAAGATCTGTGATTTCATTAATCAAACTCATTTAATTGGGGCATCAAGTAGGGAGACTCCTTCTACATAACGTTTTAAAGAATTAGTCAGAGTGGATTCAAATTGAATTCTAACCCAATTGGAAAACAAAGAGTGCAGTGTAGTTCCAGAATACACAGCTGTTCCTTATTCTTCCTGCCAAATTTTGTAGACTTATGATCTAATTAGACATTTGAAAGGATTTTCTCTCTTGTGTGTCATAGTGAAAAATCCAGAAAATGTGGTGGATGGAGAAATAAACTGTACCCAGTTGTACCAGCTCTGTGTTGCTTATCTTCCAGATTAATGAAACATCCCATGGTTCATTCATTAGAATGCACTTGGATTTTCCCATATTTATTTAGTATATTTCCCCTCTGCTTTTCTCCCCAATGGGGACCCAAAGCAGCTTATAAAAATAAACCTTAAACCAATTTACAAACACAGTATAAAAACAAGCAACCAAAAAAGGCAGACAAGACATCCTGGGCTGATGTCCGCCAGGTCAATCCAGCTGGCTGAGGTCACAGGCTGTAATCCACTTCAGTTTGTGCCCAAGGGCTCACACCAAGGGTTCTAAATACCTTCAGCAGGGCAGGAGAGAAAGAAAACATTCAGCCTAATTGTTTCAAGCTAGCAGCCACCTTCTCTCATTTCCCCTATCTGCTGAAAGTTGTTGTGCCACCAGCCTCTACAAAGGTAATCTTTTCTGGGTTCTAGTGTGTATGTTAACTACCATCAAGTCGCTTCCAACTCATGGTGACCCTATGAATTAATGACCTCCAAAATGCCCTTTTATTAACAGACTTGCTCAGGTCTTGCAAACTGAGGCCCGTGGCTTCCTTTATAGAGTCAATCCATCTTATGTTGGGTCTTTCTCTTTTCCTGCTGCCTTCTACTTTTCCTAGCGTTATTGTCTTTTCCAGTGACTTTTATCTTCTCATAATGTGACCAAAGTACGATAGCCTCAGTTTAGTCTTTTAATCTGGTTTTTAAAGCGTTTGCACCCCAATTCTTTAGAGATATTTCAATGTGGAACTATAGAAAAAATATTAGATTTACAGGGCAAATCATCATCCAACTATAAGTGAATGAACTACCACTCTTCAGCTAGGGGTAGCATACTCTGCAGAAGCAAAAAACGTCTCTGCCAGTGGAATGCTTCTTGCTACACTGAAATACTCTGACCTTAACTGAGCAGAGTTGTATGATACAACCCAGTGTTTGCTAGATGCATCTCATTGTGTGAACTCTCCCTTTAAACAGTGTAAACCCCAATCCTAAATACTGCATCACATGGGCTCTTCTTGTAGCCCAACGGGGAAAATGGCTTTGTCTTCCTATGAGTTCAACTTTTCATCAAACATCAACTTATCTTGAAAGTAACCATGAGGTTTACAATTAGGCATATGCTTATTGTGAAAGTTGCTTCATCATCTCTCTCCCTCTCACACTCACACACACCACAGAATGCTTATTTAGGGAGGCTGGAAAAGAGACACTTGCCATAATCCTACAGCAAGCTTAGTTCCATTGTAAGCATCTCGCTGCTTTAAGTTGCATGTTTGGAAATAACTTTCCACCTGTGTTCCAGGCCTACTATTTAAATGACTAATTAAGTGACCTCTACTGGAATGCTCCTAGGAGAGGACTGTCCAAATGTTATTAAATTCACAAGACAGGTGCACACCTGTTGAAAAACCATTTAGGTAAGGTCTTGATGCATCAGTTTCCCATTCAGATGCACTTAGGTAAGTTAACTAATCCCTGCCTATATCGAACAATGCAAGGTAGTCAAAATAAGCAAAACCAATTATGGGTTACAAAAAAGCAGCTACAGTTTGAATAATGGTAGCACTCCAAGTATCAAAGGTGTTAGAAATCTTCAACTGCCAATTTATTGTGCATATATTCTGAAAGGATAGGAGCTATGGCAAACTGTGGGATATTTAAGAAACTTCCTCTCATTGGTCCTTCTGCTTTCTGTTACTCTCACTTTATAAAACATTCTCAATTTTTAACAGCAGCTAATAAGCAGACATCGAACATTGTGTACATTGCAATGCTCTGTAGTCCTGTTAAACATTTTAACAAGTCTTGCGAAAATTTAATGCAGGTGAAATGTGGTCAAATTCTTTATAATGCAGTATATTTAACAACATAACAACATCTGTACTGTAAGGAATTTGAATTCCCACAAAAGGAATGAATGAAGAAAGGACAAACTGTCATTGAGATAAGAAATCAAGCTTTCTCTTCACTTCATTCTTGCTTATGTGCTAAAAATGAAATATTGATCGTTGAGTAGGGTCTGTGAATGGTAGAAAAAGAGGCCGCTCCTCAGGCCTTAGTAATGCTACTTCAAAAAATGTACCATCTGGTGACAGAATACCTATGCCAGAGATGAAGATGCTGCTGTCATTAAATTGCTCAAACTGCAGATCTGCATAGGCCACTGCTGTGGAAAACACTGTTATAGCAATCATAATGTATATGATTGCCTTCACCTGTAAAGTATGTTGCTTGCTTGTTTGTATGTTGTGAATTCTAATACACAGCAAATGCATTCATCTTTGTTTAGCTTTGGAAAAAATATGATTTACTGCAAACCAAACTCTGCAATTGCCATGCTGCCTAGAACTATGCTGGTTAGTGTTTTCTCCCCATTGATATAATTGCATGCATGGAGTGATGCTCCTGGGGGGTAAGGGGACATCAGACCACAGGGGATCAATATCCTGACAACTGGAGATCAACGTGGCACAACTTTGTTGGATTAATTGTTTTGCTTTTGCACAATTCTCCATCTCTTGTTAATGGCACTGACTCTTCAGGGGATTAAGCTGTATGGTTGCAGGAGATTCAGTAAGAGTATGAGCCAGACCCTTGATAATAGACCTCCTGTCTTGTTTCTTGTCTCCTTGGGACTTTGAAGCCTTGCACCTGGGCTTATGCCACTCCCCTTCTCAAGTCTGCAGGGGTAGGACCCACTTAAGCCCATAGCCTCCACTAGACCTTAAGGGGCTGTAATGCCATAGAGTCCACCTTATGAAGCTGCCACTTTCTCCAGGTGAACTGATATCTATAGTCAGTTGTAACTATGGTTGTCCACCTCCAGGTGGTGGCTGGAGACCTCTCACTATTACAACTGATCTCTACCCAATAGGCATCAGTTCACATGGAGAAAATTGCCGCTTTTTTCAATTGGACTATGGCATTAAAGTCCCTCCCCTCTCCAGCTTTCGAGAGCTTGCCATTTTATAGTTACAGCATTTTTCTTGTTATGAGGAGGCAAGTAGGCATTAATGACTAACAGCCTTTCCTTGCCCAAATGTATCATCACCGCCATTACTAAATACTTCAGTGGGGACAAGACAGCACAATCGGCTTCTATCTTAGTTGACACCAAAATCCCCAACCCTCCCTTCAGTCTCCCCGGCCCCTTCCCAGGGGTCGCTGCCACCTTAAATGAGTAATATCCATCAAGTTCCAAGTCCTTGGAAGTCCACGTTACTTGAATTAGGATTAGATCGAGGCCTTGACAGAGAAGAGGATTCTATGTACTGCAATGGAAGCATTGAACCCAGCCAGCAACGTTGCAGGAAAGGATAGCTAAAGATTTTGAGGAGCTCCTGATGGGTTGGTTTGAAAACCGTCATGCCGTGGTCGCTTTTGCTCGAAGTTGCAGGAGGGTGTACACCGAATAAATAGTAAGTTTATGTTCTTAGATTTCCCTGTGAAATTCCTGACCTGCCTTAACATACAGAAATTCAGTGATGAAATGAGGTGAAGATTATTTAGTTTAGACTTCAGATCGAGTTTGTTCTACTGCTGCAATGGGAATTCCCCCACCAGAAGTTCTCTCCATATATTTTAATCTTTTAACTTCCCCAAATCAAAGGTATGCTTTTACCTTGGCAAGGTTGAATGCTTTGTTATAGTTTTCAATATATTTATGATTAAAAGTATAGATATTGACAAACTGCACCATTGATTTAAACTCCAACTGAAGATTTAAGGCTTCAGATTTGGGCCTGCGTGGGAGAGTGACACCTGAGAGAGTGAATTGTTTTTGGGAAAGGAAGCCACAAAGCAAGGTCAGCTACAATGTTTGCAGACATTGTATAATTAGTTGAAGTACGGAGTAGTGAAAAACAAATTTATTTGCCTTTGTTGTTTTTTAAACATTTTATCTTGCTTTTAAGTCAAATATGAATGCACTATAAGCAAGTCTAATAATGACTTATTTGTCTTTGTGATTAATCGGCCTTGAAGAGGGAAGTGAGAAGATTGAGAACTTGTGTTGAGAATGCATATTGCTATCTATGATTGTGTGTTATTTCCTATGTCATCCATTTGTACATATGTAAGGATATATGTAAGGATATGTCATCTATTTGTACATACGTAAGGATATGGCTAAACAAATAAATGAATTCTCATTCTCTCTCTCCATGTCATATATTTGTCCGACATGAGATCAAGGTAAGGGAAAGATGTTTGTTAGGAAAATTTTTGTCTTATTAGTACATGTTATGTCTTTTGATGTCTGAAAATATTGCAAGATTCCCATAACAATTTTTCTTGGGTTCTCATAACAATTAACCTCTGGAAGAGTATATAAAGGGACTTAAAATTTTAAGAGGTTGGAGATGCTTTGCCAGCCATGCCTGCATGCTGTCTGTCTGAGAATTTTCCCGGCATGACACATAATACATGTTATGTATCACTGTATTTTTATTGCTCTATTCCTGTATCCAGATCTGTTATAACTTGTTTTAATCTGTTGATTTTTGTCATGTAATCTAACAGTCATATATTCCATATATACTAGTGTGTTTTTTACTTTTCATTTATAATATTGAAGCACTAACAATAAAAAGAAATTCTAACAATTCAAAATTGTATCATTACTTGAAGTGGCTGGTTAAGCAAGATAACATATTTTTTAGTGAAATACAAGATCTAGAAACATAGCCACTTATCACAGTAATTGATCTGCTTCAGCTTTCCCCACACAGGTATTAAACTCCTTTTAATGTCTGCTTATGTGACTGTGGAGCCAGTGTAATTGAAACCTTAGATCATCTGCTTCTCTTTTGCAAACATTGGAAGGCAGAGAGAGCTCACTGGATTACACCTATTCTAGTCAAATACAATCTCCCTTTAGAACCTTGGATTATGCCATTTCTTCTATCTGACCTCGATGCTGATACTGAGAAAATTTACCAGATTGTGAAATATCTAACGCATGTAATGGCCTTAAGATTGTCTCAATAAAATGGTTCTATTTTATACCAAGCTTTAAGGGATCATGCTGTTTTTGTAAAACTGTTTTCCTATACAATGTAAATGCTTAGGACTCTGTAAATGAGCAATAAAGGTGGTGGTTGTATTTGCTTGGCAACTATGCAGCAAAATGCTTCAGGAATGAGCCCACTTGCCACACTAGAGTGTGACTAAAGGCTGAAGTCTAGCAGCCAAGAATGGATTTAATCCTTGGCCCAAATCACTTTCACACACAATCTACTCTACTATATTTTATTCAGCACTGGCCCCTAATCACACTCATAGCCTTCTGTCTCTCTGCATCACAGGAGTTTTCAACAGAAGATTATAATAAGATATAATTGGCTGTTCAAAGGGGGTAATGCCAAAACTCCAATCTGCAGCAACTACTGTCCTGCTGGAGTACTTTTGTACTCTAGACTAGTTCTCTGTCTCCAATAGCACATAACTACAGCATCAACTACATTTTTATTTTGATTGCTCAAGGTGTAGGCCCTGAAGAATATGTCTATGTTTACTGGAGAATTTTTTTAAAAAACTTGTTATACCTCAAATCTGTCTTGCATCTGTAGTACTGGCGCAAACCCTGACTATAATCAGGAGCTAAATTGAGCAGGGTTATACTACATGGTATCTTTGTTATGCTGGACTGTTAGGGAAGAAACGTTTGGTAGGTGAACGATCATGTAGACATGGAAGATAATGGGGGGGGGGGGAACCATGAGCACCATACTTACCAGAGGAACAAGAGCCCATGTAACATAGAAATGTCACTGGAAAATCTAATAGACCCAGATGTTTCCACTTTTGATAGGCGTATAGAGTTACTGAGGTGAAGAGGACAATTTTTTCCTAACATTGGAGAACCACCTTGCATTTTGAGTTCATGGGACAGAAGGTCTTATAATGCCTTCTACACCTACTCTTCTATGCTTTCATTCTCTTACAGTGCAATCCTGAACAATTATACCCTTCTAAATCCATTGAAGTGTCTGAGATTAGAAGGGTTTATGATGGCATTAATAGTGTGTCTTGCAGAAGGTCCCAAATTCAGCTCCTGGAATCTTCAGTTGAAAGGGCCAGGTAGTAGGTGATGTGAAAGACAGCCCTGGAGATCTGCAGCAAGTCTGAGTAAGCACTGACCTTGATGGACAAATCAGTAGTCAGATTCAGAAAGGCAGCTTCTTGTGTAATTTGTAGGGGCACAGCTGGGCAAAAATAGAAGTGAGATTTCTATTTCAATCTGGACTTCAGTAATTTTGTAGTATAACATTCAAGTTTTTATTGATTTACTTACTAAAAAATTTTATATCCCACCTTTCCCTATGGCTCAAGCCAATTTACAATACATAATTAAAAACATCAAATAATATAATAAAACAGCAGTCCTCTCTCTAACTTAATAAAATGTCTGCAATGTACACTCTGTTAAAAAGCTTTGGTAAATAAAGTAGCCTTATAGTGCTTCCCTAAACGTTTCCAACGAGAGCGACCCCGACACATACATACACACACACACACACACACACACACACACACACACACTTGGGTGCCCATTCCATAGTTTTGCTACCTGATGCTTTTAAGCTAGATGTAAATCCCACCAGTGGTATTATAATTAAAGTTTCTTGTTTGTCATTTTTAACAGCTGCCCAACAAAACTCCTTTTGTGGAATGCCTTAATAATGTACTAGAGTATAAACATCTTTCTTACAAGAGGCAGATATCCCGATTCCACAGCTGTTAGCTGGCATTGCTAGGCATTGGACTTGAGGAACATACTATTGAGCGATCCCTTCGGTTGGTGTATATGTTCTAAATAATCATGGTAGCTTGACAGGAACAGCAAACAGAAGGAGACTTTGATGCATTTCAGTGGAGTCTTCAAATTAAGAATGCATATTGTACAGTTCATTTTGAGAGCTAAGTATAGGGTAACTGTTGAAAATGTTTTGTTTAATTGCATGTGAACTGAATCTAATCACAAATAAATGGAAGAAAGTAAGATTTCTGAGGCCATTTATGCTGGTTTATTAGCTGCGCAGTCCCAGCAGAACTGCCCTGGGTCTTCTTTTGAGTTATTCATGATTTTCCCATCCTTCAGTTATTCAGGATTTTCCCACCCCACACTTTCCCCACAGTTTCAGGAACCTCTTTTACCACTAATTTAAATTTTGCCTGGATTCCAAGGCAATTTCCATGAATAGTCTCAGCTTCGGGGTTTCTCTTCCCTGCCCATTTTCACTTGTCCTGTCCTCATCTAAGCCCTCCTAGAGAAGCCATTTTAGTGAGTGGTGTAAGGATTTTGGAAAAGGAGCTAGCTTCCCCACCCCCCTTAGGTGTCCTCTGTGGTTAGTTTCAGCAGTGTGTAAACATCTCAGGGAACGGAGATGATCAAATGAAAGCATCCCACTGCTGGGCTGGTGGGAGGCTGGCAACATATGGGTAGGCTGCTGGGCTGGTGAGGTGGCAGCCATGGGGTGGGAAGTCTCCAGCAGGGAGCCACAGTGGGTTTTTTGTTTTTATTTTATGGTGCTGTTTTATCAACATACCTCTTATTGTATTAATATTTCAGTGTGTTATCACTAAAATAATAATAGTTTTATTATTATTGTTATCATTATCATTTTTATTATTAAACTAGCACCGTAAACCAAAAAAAAATTGCTGTGACTCCCCACCAGAGACTTCCTTCCCTGTAGCAACTGCCTGTCCCTCCACCCCCACCCCGCCATCAGGAATGTGCAATAGAATGTGCAGGAGAGAAAGCGACTGAAAAGGGCAAGGGCAACATGGGGGAGATGAACAGTGTGGAAGGAAGTGTTTACAAAAAGCAAACACACACATGGCCCTTGCAGTGATCAAGGGTGGGGGGATGGGGTTGGAAGGCTCCACTATACTATCTGGAACATGGGTGTGATTCTCAGCATAGGATGTAAAATGGCCATTGTATCCAATGAAAGAATCCTATGGCTGGCTGGTGACACAATTAAAAAAAAAAACCTCACATCCAATCACAAGGTAGCGTTTTTTTTGGGGGGGGGACTCAGATATTCTGCTTTTTCACTGTTATTTCTTCTTGGTGGACATCTACTTCTGGTACTCCTTGAATTTCTTCAGGGGGAGAAGCCCCCATTCATAGGGTTTTTAAAATTTGGTTTACAAAACTGCCTCTCAGAGCAGCAAACCCAGTGCAAAGTTCCCCTGCATTTATGGCGTGAGTGTGCTGGAAATGTGACAAAGTCTTTGGAGAAATCATGGTACTGACTCAATTTTTAAAATTTCACTGTTTGAGAAGGCAATGGGAGTTTCCCAAACCAGGAGGTTGCTGATTCATTTTTTTAAAAAGTTTAAGATCTCTGTTGCCAGATGAGAGGGCAGGGCTGATCTGTCACACTGATCAGAATGTAGCAAGCAGAAACTTAAAGAAAAGTGTTGAATGGAAATTTCATAATACATTTGGGGACTGATAGTTAACACAGTACAGTATATTGCACAGATGTGAACTCTTTTTGTTTTTGTTTTGCCAAACTTGGTATGCTAATGAAAGAGCTCTCCTCAGCCAAAATAAGCCATGGGAGCCTACCAAGTTAAGTTGCCAATAGGGAAGATGCAGATGATAAAACAATTTTTAAAAGTACCCCCAACATTGTGATTTATTGCCTAACCAGATGTACTGTGTTCTGCTACATCACTGAACAGTGTCCTCTGATGTAATGAAGATGTGAAGTGTGTGGGTGGGTACATGCAGAAACTAGGAGAATTGGGAAGTTGAAGAAAAGTTGAACTTTTAAAAAAAAATCTTTTTAAATTTGAAGAATTCAAGTATGCCACCACCCTGTTAGAAGAACAATGCTCTGGTCGCAGTTCATATCTCTAGCAAGTTCTTTCTGCACAGAAAGCCTCTTTTAGATTTTGTCATTCTTTTTCATTGCTGTCAGTGCTGTTGGGAAGGTTGGTGACCTAGGGATTGGGTGTGTAGAGGGGAGAGGTTCAAGTTCCTTTGGCAGCCTCTGGATTATTAGCAGGAAATGGCAAGGAGAAATCTTGCATTTCCTCCTGTTCTTGCTATTCTTACACAAATTACAAGCATCTGTGATGTTCTAGTATAGCTTAAAAACAACACCATGTTGCAGGCACTGTAAACAGTGCCCTTACATCCCTCTACCACAGGAGGGTAGGTGGAATTTCTTGCCTTACAGTACAGATAGAGCCCTGCAAGATTTTTGTTTGTAAGTGTTGTTGGCTAGACAAATTGGAGTTGGAGAGAGATTGTATTTAAGATTGCTGATAGGGAAGACATAAGGGTCAGCATTGGCAGATGGCTGCTGGACTACGTATGCACTTAGGATCCTGCCAAATACGATGTTGAAAGCTGCTCAGCTTTTGTAATTCTTCAGCGTGTTATAATTGAATCAGTAAAACAATTTAACTGATCAAAATGTGAATAAACCAATGAGATTTAAAGTTTGAAGTGTTTTTTCCTCTTTTCTATTTTAGCAGAACTTATTTTAGAATTACAGATAACTCCTCAGCATCTGTTCAGACAGGCAAAAAAAATTGCACTGTTTTGTAAAGGCAACTTGTGTTGGTATCTCCCAATAAGGCCATCTGTAGTCTGTTTATTCCAGTGTCCTTGTGATACAATATGTGTCATAGGGAGCAATCCTAAGCAAGTATACTTGGAAGTAATTCCAAGGAAAACATTCTTAAGATTGCAGCTATAATCCGTTGGAATCATAGGCTTTGATGGGACTATATTGTGATAAGTAGGAGTGAACTGTTCTGACATCTGAAAGTATTTTCAAACTAAGGCATCCATTTATGATTTCAGCGCCACATAATACTGTTTAAAGTTTCAGATTCTTGGTGGCACTATGATGAGCCAGGATACAGGATGATCTTGACAGGCTGGAGAAGTGGGCTAAAGCTAATAAAATTAATTTCAACAGAGATCCTTGGAAAGTTCTGCATTTAGGTAAGAAAAATCAAATGCATAATTATAGGATGGGGGAGACTTGTCTTGGCAGTAGTATATGTGAAAAGAATCTAGGGGTCTTAGTAGACCATGCACTGAACATGAGTCAGCAGTGGGATGCTGTAGCTAAAAAGGCAAATCAATTTTGGGCTCTATCAACAGAAGCAGTGTCCAGATCACACAAGTGATGGCATCACTTTGCTCTGGTAAGACCTCACCTAGAGTACTGTATTCAGTTTGGGGCACCACAATTCAAGAAGGATGTAGACAAGCTGGAACATGTCCAGAGGAGGGCAACGAAGAGGGTGAGGGGTCTGGAGACCAAGTCCTATGAGGAAATTTTGAAGGAGCTTGGTATGTGTCAGGTCCCAGGGCCAGAGGAGCATAGTCAATAGCAGTCTGAGTTCACTACCAAGGTATCAAGAGAGTCCAGGTACAAATAGCCAACACGTAATCCAAGAGCAGGGTTCCAGTCCAGTCCAAGTTCCTAAATAAGCCAAGGGTCAGAAGCAGGTAAACAGAGTGCCAAAGAATAGTCATAGTACAGTCCAAGATACACACAGGGGTCCAAGCAGGTAACTCACAGGTAATATGGAGTAAAAACACAAGTTGTTCCCACATCAGCCTGGCTGCTAATGCTTGCTTAAATAAGGCTAAGAGGACCCAGCTGTTGCTGATTCCTCTGATTCAGCAGCCCTTTCTGGAGGCTGCTCATCATCTTCACTGTCATCAGCTGGTAGGGCTCTTCGAAGTGCTTGAAATCTAGCACTTCTCCTACGCTGGAGGAGGAGAGTTCTGCCCCTTTGGCATCGCTGCTGCAGCGGTGGTAGGGGACTGCTGCTTGGGCCAGGTGAGTCTTCTGCCCTGGGTGGTTGTAGGCATGGAGCACCCTCAACTGCCTGCGCCTCCTCTGCCTGCTGTGGTTCCTCCTCATCACTGGCAGCAGTTTCCAGATCTTCTACTCCCGAGGAAGCCTCAGCTGACTGATCTCTGGCAGATGCTTCAGCAGGCTGACCCATGACAGTATGTTTAGCCAGCAGAGGAGATGACTGAGAAGTGATATGATAACAATCTTCAAGAATTTGAAGGGCTGTCATCTAGAGGATGGTGCCGAGTTGTTTTCTGTTGCCCCAGAAGATCGGACCGGAACCAGTGGGTTGAAATTAAATCAAAAGAGTCTTCTACTAAACATTAGGAAGAACTTTCTGACTAGGATTGTGCAAAAAAAAAAAAAATCAGTAAATTTCGGGTTTATTGTGCCCATACAGGTAAATATCAGTATTCGGCTTATGTTCAAGTTTACTGAAAAATCTGGGTCCATTATAGTCTATGGGGATTTTTTTCGAAGCTCCTGCAGGGGTATTTTTGGAGGTAGAGTCATCAAATTTGCAGCATGGCTGCAAAGGACTCTCCTCAGATGGTCAGCAAAGTCTGGTGAACGTTGGGACAGGGGGTCCAATTTTATAAGCCAGCAAAGGAGGCCCATCCTCCAGGCATTTGTGAGCTGAGATGTACATCAGTTTTCAGGTTCAGAAGTTCAACCTTAAATATTGGCTCTCAATATTTTTATTTTTTATGCTGCCATACTGGAGCTGGCTGCCATGCATCAAAACGCCTAGGTGGCTCAGCAGCGTTGTTGCTACTCTGTCCCAGGCCGCTGAACAACTACCGGTACACCCCCTTAGGATTGGTCTGTTACAATCAAGCTAAACAAGAGTTCACAATTGTAAAACAGCAACCAACCTTTTTCTTGTGTGGAGATAACGGGACGCTTCAGTGGACTTGTGTTGTCTTTTCCAAGATTTTATGAATCTAGATTCCAAGCGATTACAGCCCCCAGTTCTGCGTTAGGAGCACACAATCTGCTTTCAGACCCTCATTTTTTATTGTCAAAGATTTCTTCTTTTGCTTCAAGAATATTAATGATGATTTGTTAGATTTTTCACTCTGCAGATGTAAAAAATTGTGAAGGTACCTTTAGAAGACACTAATGCATGATATGGCTAGAACTTTTGCAGAAGATATTGTTACATGAATTAATAATAGTTGCAACTTTGGAAAAACAATTTGAAGTATGTTCTGTAATGTAAAACAATTGTAAAAGTTGGGAGTTTAGGAAGCCAATTGTCATGTTTTTTTTCCCTTTTCTTTCACTACCGACTTTGAAATTAAAATCCAGTCAACTCTTCTATACTTAAGAATGTTCTCAGAAAAGAGAGAAATTATAAAAAATAATATTTAGCTGAACTGTACCAGTGGGAATTGCATCTTGTTCATGCACACCTGGTTCTTGCTTTATTAAAATACGAATGTACTCAAGTGATCCAATATCAATTTTGTAAAATTATAGGAATGGAACATTCTCCTTTATTCCATTAAATCTGGAAGAAAAAGCCTACACAGATGTTTTAGAATATTGTAATAGCTAAGAAAATACATACATAGTAACGTGAAATTTAGGATATGACATAAGTTAGGCGGTAGTAAACATAAGGTTCCTGAGCGGCTTGGCTGTGCTGTCTGCTTTGGACCCTTCTCGCACAGAAATTACCACCTCATAAGAATTACTTTAGCGATCTCTTGCAATATATGCCAGTAGTTGAATGTAACGGGAAGGTCAGAAAGAGACAGTGTGGTATAGCGTTAAAGGAGAAAAACGTGTGTTCAAATCCTGCCTCAGTGTGAAACTTACTGGGTAACCTTGTACCAGGCATAGTCTCTCTCAGATTAACATAGCTCACACGGTTCTGAGGATATCATGAAGAAGAGGATAACTATGGATACTGCTTCAGGCTTCTTTGAGGAACAGTAGGGTTAAAATTTACAACAACAGCAGCAGCAGCAGCACCCTTATTGGCATATATGCAATTTATATAGGGGCTAAAAAAACAAGGAGAACAAAAGCTAGGACCAGAAAGGATCAGAATTTAGATTCTCGAAGCATCATAGCTAGTTGTAGAAATTTTGCTACCCTATCTGTTATATTGGAGTTTTGCCAGAGAGAAAAAAATGAACTTTACAATTTTCCGAAACTCCTTTCCATTCATCTAAGAGTGACTTCAGGAATTTAGCTTGGATATCAGCATAAAAAGGTCAATACAAAAAAACATGTTGTAGTGATTCTGCGCTGCTCATACTGCATGGACAGAGTCTAATAGAATATGGGATTTTCTGAAACCTCTCAGAAAGTACAGTTGAGGGTAAAACATTAAATCTTGCAAGCTCTTCATTGTTGTCAGTGAACCAAGTGATGTAAGTAAGGTGCCAGACAATCCAAAGGTAATGGGATCCTGAGATTTACAGGGGAACTGGCTGCCCAATTTACTTTCTGTAATTCTGTGTCTAGGAATTGACCTTTTATTCTTTTAAACGCAGACACTTCAGAGGCAAGTACAAGCAAATCTAAATGGATTCCTAATGAAATGATTTTTGACTCAGTGTAACTTAACCATTTAGAGGACTGATATTCAGTTAACATTAAGTAAGTAAAACTAGTTAGATTGGACTTAAAAAGCAAATGCAACCAAAATTTAATCATTAGCAGCCGTGCTCTTGTTTCTAGCGGTCTTTGGTTGGTTTCCAAACAGATTGCCACGTATGGTACACAGTTTGGAATTCTTAAGATCCCATATAGGAAGGAAGATTGGAGACATTCCACAGCCTGGTTAAATGCATTGATCTGGCCTGGAATTCCATAGAGTAGTTGGGAACATGATTTAGCATTAAAAACTTTAAGTTGGAAAAAGGGTATTGGTTACCCTTTGTGTAAAAAAAAAATGTTCCACTGCCCACAGGCTATTTTTTGCTAGATTTATTACATGTTTACGATGAAAGACCCAACTTGCATTATAGCGGAAAAATAATCCAAAGTACTTAAACTGTCTAACCTGTTCTATTCCCCCCCCCCATTTATGTTCCAATTGAAAGGTTTCCGTGTTTTTGAAAAGACTATTATCTTGGACTTCCCATAGTTCAACAAAAACATATTGGCCTTGCAGTATGTCAGATATCGATGGAGTAAACGTTCCAGGCCAATATGTGAGCGGGACAAAATAAGGCAGCTTCATGTGTTCAAGAAGGGGTTTATATTAAAAATAATAAAATATATTTTAAATACTTGTAACTGTTTAATTAACACCTGCCAACAAGGTAAATTGTATCTTACAAAATGTCGACTTTTAAAGTGTGCCATAAGGTAAGCTGAGTTGAGTTCAGTAGCAAAACAGAATGTGAAGGAGGATGGATTTTACCATGTATGCCTCCCCGATTGTAATATTACCTGTACATGAATAGTATGTAAGTGACTGACAAAACTGGAAAGGCTTAAAATTATGTAGTTAAATGTTTTGGTTTCTTAGTAACAGTGATGGATTTTAACAAAAGCAATGAATAGTTCTAAGAATGTGGAGAGTTTTAAAAAAACTTATTAGGAAGGTGAATCTATCATACAAGAAGGGATTTAAAACAACCAAGAGTTTTCAGTTCTTTAAGAATGCTTGTCAAAATTAGGTGCGTTCATGTTTTCTTTCGGTATCCAAATTGAACATTTTTTCCCGTTAGAAATATGCCTCAGTCTGAAAGTGGTGATCATCTAAATTAAAACATGTTGCAATGCTTCTTCTTGGAACCATCAACAACTCCTGGTATGTTTCATTTGTCAGATATCTCTGTGCCGACCTGGACTAGTAGGTTAGACAAAAGATTTTTCCTCCCAATACAGTGATTGAAAGCTGCAAGGACTAGTATTCTGAAAGCAAGCTGTGAACAATTACAAAATAAGATCTTAAATGAAGATTGGTCCTTAGTGTTTAAGGATGCAAATTGTAAATGTTCACCCAGATACCCTTTAACAGAACTTTTTCCTTGCCAGACTATTTCCACTGGTTAGAAATCCATACATTTATATGAACTTTCTTATCGGCGAGGTGTAATGCCTTAGACATAGCCAAGACACAAGGGAGATACAATAAAATTATTGCAGAAGAACGCAAATGCCCATTTTGTCTGGATCAGGTAGCCCACATTGTTTCAGCATGTTCACAAAATAATATTGCACAAAAGAAATATATTACTCTTTGGATAAAACAGCTATTGACACTTTTTGAGAAGAAGATACTACGTTATCTGCTGTCAAGTAGATCAGTGAATTAGATGAGAGATGTGGCAACATTTCTCAAATACAAATACAAAAACCTTTAATGGCATAAATACAGTATTTCTACTTAAAATTCCTAAAACAATAGGTAGCAGGCAACATTTCTCTTTATAGTGTCAAGAAAAAACTTTTCTCTTTGTAGTGTCCAATAGAGAAAGGCTTCTTAGATTAGAAGTCTTCAAAGATGAGCCAAAGGCAAGGGTGGGATATAAATATTTTAGTAAGTAAATAAATAAATAAATGTTGCTCAATGGAGTGGTAGGGTAGGGAAGGATCCTAATATTTATCTAGTATGGAGGAAGGGATCGAAAGCTTATATTGTCCAGTCTCATGTTCCAAGGCAGGGCACAACTCATTAACTCCCATCCACACACAAACATCATTGCATAATTGGTCTGATCTTGCAGAAAACGAGGTAGTACGTTACTGAACTGGTAGAATGGCAGACTGCAATGGTACATCTCAATAGGAAAACTATATTTTCCAGTGCTGCCCTACATCTAAAACAAACATACAAAAAACAGCAATTCTCTCTCTGTAAGTAGAAACTTGTTAAAGGAGAGATCAAGACAAGGTAGAACATTTCTCTCTGATATGCTGATTTTTAATGAGGAGTTATTAATATCTGATGGCACCTGTTCTGTTATATCTAGATCTAGATTTTTTGTCTAAAATCCTATGTGCTATATAGACTTCTTTGTATAAATACCGTATATACTCGCGTATAAGCCGAGTTTTTCAGCCCAAAAAAAGGGCTGAAAAAGCCGGCCTCGGCTTATACGCGGGTCAATACGGTAGGGGAGGGGGGAGGGAGGGGGAACGTACCGCCGCCACCATCGCCGCCTCCGCCGCCATTGCTGCCGTGCCCGCGTGGCTTCCCCCGGCCAGGAGCGCCCTGGAAGGGCCTCCAGAGGCCTCTGGAGGCCCCGGCGCCGCCCCTGCCGGGCAGAGCGACACTGCTGCCGGCCGGCGCCGGCCTGGAAGGGCCTCCAGAGGCCTCTGGAGGCCCCGGCGGCGCCCCTGCCGGGCGCAGCGAGGCTGCTGCCGGCTGGCGCCGGCCTGGAAGGGCCTCCAGAGGCCTCTGGAGGCCCCGGCGCCGCCCCTGCCGGGCGCAGCGAGGCTGCTGCCGGCTGGGGCCGGCCTGGAAGGGCCTCCAGAGGCCTCTGGAGGCCCCGGCGCCGCCCCTGCCGGGCGCAGCGAGGATGCTGCCGCCGGCCGGCGCCAGCCTGGATGGGCCTCCAGAGGCCTCTGGAGGCCCCGGCGCCGCCCCTGCCGGGCGCGGCGAGGATGCTGTCGCCGGCCGGCGCCAGCCTGGAAGGGCCTCCAGAGGCCTCTGGAGGCCCCGGCGCCGCCCCTGCCGGGCGCAGCGAGGCTGCTGCCGGCCGGCGCCGGCCTGGAAGGGCCTCCAGAGGCCTCTGGAGGCCCCGGCGCCGTCCCTGCCGGGCACAGCGAGGACCCTGCCGGCCGGCGCCGGCCTGCGCACCTGGATTGAGGTAAGCCTGCGGGGGGGGGAGGGGTTATAAGCCGACCCTCGGCTTATACGCGGGTGCCTAATTTTTCCCCATTTGGGGGGAGAAATTAGGCACCTCGGCTTATACGCGGGTCGGCTTATACACGGGTATATACGGTAAAATGAATTATTCAAGTCCAATAGCACCTTAGAGACCGTCAAGATTTTCAGGGTATATGCTTTTGAGAGTCCAAGGACCCTTTGTTCTGCTGTATGTACTGCAAACATGTTCATAGCAAAACAAGTCCAGTAGTATGGGTTGCTAAAGCTGTCATTTTTTTGTCATTGCACATCAGCACTGAAAATATTGCTAGTCTCCTCCATGTGATATAGAGCAGCAGAAGTTTGTATTCCATCAGCTATGTTCTGTATTGGTTGTGGAAATTTAATTTGTGTGCCTAGACTGAATGCGCAACACTTAAAAGGGTAAAGAAAGCCACCCTTTTGAATTCTAGCTCAAGATGTCTTATTCTGTAATTTGTGTGTGGCTTATACAGATACAATAAAGCACAGGAATTTATCCATATACCATACAGTTCCAAAAAAATCACCTCTGGTTTCAAGAAGAGATGCAGTCCTAAATCCTTAAATCTACATCATGACAAAGAAGAGACCAAACTGTTCACATCCCTGGTTTTAATTGGCCTTTCAGGATTTAAGTCATTTCATGACTCCATACATCTGTGCTTAAAATACTTCAGTTCTTGAGCATTGTTGAGCCCCTTTTTCTTTCCACAATTGATTCTGCTGGAGCACACATTTCTCCCTATTTTATTACTATGCATTTCTATCACTCTGATGTCTTTACTTTGCATGGTATCAGATCTATTACTGGAACTGACAGCGTTTTTTGTTTTTTATTTTAAAGAGACTATAGTGAGCTCCGAACGTGAAGCCATGGAGCTGGAGGAGAAGGTTTAACTCTCTCTCTACCCTTTTCCCAATTCAAATGGTTCCCTACAGCTTCTTTTGGGCCCACTACATTAAAACAATAGTTGTCTGTCTTTTCCCACCGCAAAGCTAATGGCAGTTCTTTACTATTTAAGTTGGGAAATCAGTGCTGAGGGGAAAGGATGAATCCTTTCTGATCATGGATCTCTTGGGTAATTTAACCCTCAGATGTAAGAAACATAAGCTTTGAGTTCAGATTTCTCCTTCTAAAACTTGCAACATTATTATTTTTATGAGGACAGTGGACATTTACTAGAGCAGGTGGTGTTTAATGGTCTCATGGCCAAACTATAAAATCTGAAAACTTTAAAAAGTACTTCTTGATGAACTACTTATAGATATAGAATCTGTACCTAAGGATTATGCCATCTTCCTAAATATATTGCTTACAACTGCACATTCTCGGTTGGGATACTTTGTCCTAAAAAAATTAATTTTACAGGGTGATGTGAAATTAACATTTTTGCTCTATTACAAGTTGGCACTGCAACAAACTGATTGCTGTAGCTAAGTGATTAACAAAGTTCTTGTTTGCATGGGTTGAAAACCTTGGGACAATTTCAGAAGCTGAGGCAAATAAACAACCCCAGCTGGTAAAACAGGATGCTGCTCACCACGTTCACTTCTCCGTTATCTCAGAAATGCTTTCTACTCAAGGCTCGCTTGCTGTGAATTCCACACTACACCCAACTCTGTGTATTTGAGGTATTGACCTTAGTATTGTTTTCATGGCCTTAGAGAATAAGAGTTGAAGTGAGGAGAACCTCCTGATTGTCCTCAAATGCTGGCATTCAGTTTTAGCACACTCAGTTTTCAGATCATCAGGCACGTAAACAAATCCAAATTAGGACCTGTTCCTGGTTTGTGATCTCAAATCGAACTGTAACTCATTTAAATACACAGTTTTGCTCAGCAGCAGGCCCCAGCCATAAAATTAGTGGCTATGGTATTTATTTGAACACGTTCATGAACATGCCTGCCGACAGATCATCTAATAGGACACCAGCTCATCTATCAGCAGAGAAGAAATAAATTCAGGTTTCATAAAAAGAATGGAAAAACTGAGTGGAAATTGTTGCTGTTTTAATCTTAGAAAACAATTGAATTTATGTTCTAGGAGAAAAAGTCATCCTGAAGATTATAATAGAAGGTAGAGAAAAATTTGGACTTTGTCACAAATCTGCAGTTCATCTGCGTGGCTTCTATGCAGTCCCACATTGGGACTGCACAGGCGCAGGCCAGCCACGGATAAGATTTGTCAGCTTCTAGCAAAATCTAAAAGAGAGTGCTACCCCTCCCCTTGGGGCATGCAATCTCCCCGCCCAAGGTCACATGACCCAAGGAGGAGGGAGCACTCTTCCCTCCAGTTCTCTTTCTGCCGCCATGGAGAGAGAACGTGTCATCACCTCTCTCTAGCCACGGAGCCCAAAAAAGCTCTACTTTTCAAGAAATGCACTGTGTGTGGTACTAAGATGGCGAAGAATGATACCCACACTGAATGCCTCCTTTGTCTGGGGGAAGGCCACATTCCGGCAGCTTGTAAAAGTTGTTCCAAACTCACCAGCAAGGCCTTGAAGGTTCGTTCGACTCGGTTACTTTCTCATCTCTACAAAGAGTCGCTTCGCCCACGAGGTCGTTCTGCTGAACCGAGCACTTCGACTGGTAAGTCCCAATCCTAAGTGGGACCTACTACAAAAAAGTCCAAAAAAGTTGGCCCTTCTAAGAAGCCTTCCTCCGTCATTATTCGGCCAGCAAAGTTTATTGCTCCGGTTTCGCAAGATAGCCACAGCCGCGGCTCATCGCACCATGCGTCCCGCTCAAAATAGTCTCAGTGGCGATCACCTTCGAGGTCGCCGAGGACCCCTCGATACTGATCCCAAGCCAAGTCGCCTCGCTCGCCTTGTCTGTCTGAGTCGCGAGCTCCCGACGAAGCTGCACAGCAGCCCATTACCATTGAGGATTCGCCTCGTTCCCTGGCTACCCCCTCGGTTCCGTGTCCGAGCAGGGCCCAGGAAGACTCGTCTGAGTTTAAACAGCACCTCCTTCGCCTCTATAAAGATGTGCCTCTGGTGCTTGCAAAGTCCCCACGGCTTGATGATAAAGGGCCTCGGGCAGAACCTACAGAACTCCAGGTCGGTGCCGATCAACCACCCCATCCTGTGAGTGTTCAACAGGACTCCCAGCGTTCGGTTGAAAGGAACCAAGCGGAGTCTCCAAAGGGTTCATCCCATCTCGAGTCCAGCCAACAGCCTCTGCGTCGATCGAATTCTCGACACCATTCCCGATCCCCGGCTTCGTCCAGATCCAGTCGGCGTCATTCGAACTCTCGCCATCATCAGTCTACCTGTTGGAGCTGATCTTCTTCTTGATGTCGAGCCGATCGTCGGAGTCGATCCGCTTCCTGCAAACGCTGGCCATCTTCTCATCGGAGCCAATCCCGTAGTCGGAGTCGATCCCGTTGTCGGAGCCGTTCGTCCCGTCGGAGCCGTTCGTCCCGTCGGAGCCAATCCTATCATCGGAGCCGTCTGAGCCGATACAGTCGTCGGCGCCGATCCATTTCTCGCCATTCCCGATCTCATTGCTCTTTATCCAGACAGTCTTCTTCAGGTCACAGCCGTTCATCCCGCTCACGTACTCCGGCCGTTCAACAACACCAGTCATCATCTAAGCAGTCAGTCTCCGGACATTGCCGTTCACTTCACCCACATGGTCCAGTTACTCGACGTTCTTCATCCAAACAGCCAAACACCGGACATAGCCGTTCACTTCGTTCACGCAGTCCGATCATTCAGAGGCGCCGCTACTCCTCTAGGAGCCGTCTTCCTCTCGTCGGCATTGAGAGGTTTCTCTTCTTTTTTTAAAATATTTTTTTTATTATTTTCACAATTTTTTACTGGTAGGTAACTTTTCAGCAACACATTCATTTCAAATATAAAATAAAGAAAAATTTAACAGCGTCGTTGAAAAGCATTTCATCCATTAATAAAATGATATTAGAATAAAAGACTTCCCCCTCAACTTCCTCCACCTTGCTATAAATTTAAGTACTCTTTTGTATTGAGATTCTAATCCAAAAATATACATCAAACTTAATTAGTAAATTAATTCTGAATTGTCTAAAGCATTACTGTTGTTACATATTAATCGTTAATTTCATATATAGTAAAAAAAATTTTTTTTCAAAAATATTCCTTAAGACAAAGGTTTAGATCAGTAGTATCAAAATTCACTAGTTATCATTTAATTTCTTATTTAACCCTCCGTATCTCTCTGTCACCCATGAACTGCATGCTTCCTTTTAACTTTATTCTTGTTATGAGCTTTGGTTTTTCCAACACTTCTGTTATTTTTAGGATCCAGTCTTTTTGTTCGTGTGTCAAGGCCAACTTCTTTCCCTCCTCTTCTTGTTCTTGTTGTTGGTCAGGGTTAAGGCCAACTAGATCTTTTTCATGGTTTTCCAAAAAAATTTTCACATCCTCCTGTGAAATGATAGTAAATTTGATCTTTTTGTAGGTAAAAATGAGTCCCTGTGGAAAGATCCAACAAAATCTTATTCCATTCTTCTTCAGTGTCCCAGTAAAGTCTTTGTAGATATTTCTCTTCATCATCAGATGTTGCGGAATGTCCTTGAGGATTATAAGTGGGGTTCCTTTCACGGACAAAGGGTTGTCATAGAAAGTTTGCATAATATAATCCTTCATCCTGATGTCATAGAAGGAAATCATAATGTCCCTGGCCTTTGTAGTAGGTAAAGGGATTCTAGTAGGTAAAGGAATTCTGTATATTTTATTTATGGCATAGTCCAGATCTTGTTCATTTATCTGAATCAGGTCAGCCAATGATTTTATAATGGTGGTTCTGGAACCTCCCAATTCTTCTGGAAAATTACGAAGGCGAACATTTGATTGTCTTAGCTTCATCTCCATCATAGCCAGGTGGTCAACAATTTCCTGTTGGGAGTGGATAGCTTGGATTTGTTTATCTTGATTTATCTGTTTATTTTTGATATCTTTCTGTTCTTCAACTGCCTTTTTAATTGATATGTCCATTTTCCCCATATCGGTTTTTATTGTAGAAAGTTGTGATTTCATATTTTTAACATCACTAGTCAATATGTCCAATTTCTGACTGGATTGGTTAGTGGTTTGAGTCAAGCTAGTCAATATGCTGGTTAACTGAGCCAGTTGCTGACATACTTTCTCATATTGTTTGGTAAAGATATCAGTGTGTTTTAGTAGCATTTCCTGTATATCCTTGTCGACCTTCTCCATATTTATTTCTGAGATTAATTCCAAACAACCACCAGGGCCTCATTGCTCACAGTCAGCAAATGTTATCAGAGTACAGAGCAAAAGTCAGAAACACCTTGATGCTGCCTGCCTTTTAGTGGAGAACATCCTGGAAGCTTCCTCGCTGGCTTCAAGGTCACTCTGAATATCCTCAGAAACAAGCGCCTTTCTAAGAGGGCATTCAGTCAAGGACGGAGCTGCAGCTCCTTGACTAAAAACATTTAAGCTGAGTCATTTCCTTTGAGAGTCAGGCTTCTGAAAAACCTGTTTTCTCCTTACATATAAAGTCTATATGGATTTCAAATGGGAAAATTCTATATTCTTCCTTCATTTGTGCATTTGCCCATGACAAAGCCATTCAGATTGTCAAAGCCTGAGACCAGATGTCTTTTGCCAAGTGTGCCAGGAGATGATACAAACTAATAAACAAAGGCCAGAACCTTAGATGTGATGATTCATTTAACACGTTTGGACAAAGTAAACAAAGAGATAAAGCAAGAACTCAGATAATCAGACGGTATGGATAACTCAGGCCCTTGTTTTGGGATTCTGTGGTATATGTCTGGATCCTAGGCTTGAAAGAGAGTAACTTGAAAATCAGTTTTATTTTTTTAGAATAATTTCTTAAAATTCATCATAAAAGGCTAACGGAGTATGAAAAGATTGAATCCTTTGGGAAATTTCATGTGTATTTATATATTTAAATATACATAACTCTTTCCCCCACAGGTAGTTTACATAAGTGTGCTTCCAAACAGATGTCATAGTAACTACTAGCTTTTCTCAGAACTTCTGAAATATTTTCCAAAGCTGGAACCTCAGCACTTGCTTCAAAATGGTTCTTTGCAGTGAAATTTGTAGGCAACCTTTAACTAAAAACAAGACTCAGTTCTTAACTACAGGCATGCACAGATGTCTGAGGGTATCCTTGCTCCTTTTGTGTTTGCTGACCATTGATAGGTCACCAGCAAGATTGTTCTAATCAGCAGGGTTTTAAAGTAGATGTAAAGCTTTGATTTGTTTGCTTCTATATGAGTTCATCTTTCTTTTCCCACAGTCTACTGCCCTTAGTTTTTCTGCCAACGTTGCTTGGCAGCAGAAGCATTGGTGTGTTTTGTGCATCTGCATTTTTTTCTTTTTTGCCACTCCATTTGTTGGGGCCATATTGGCTTTCTCCATTGTTGGAAAACTGTGGGTCAAGTGTAGGCGTGTGCATGCTTTACAAATAACATCCCCATCATTGCTAATGTCTGTCTCAGATGTTAAGTTGCTGGTGGCTTTGTCTGAGGGGCACTTCATGCTATAATTCTCAAGCCCAAATCACTTTTTGTTGCTTTTGTTCCTTGAGAAAAGAGAGGCTGAAATGGAGCTTAAATAATTTATTTCAATGAATACATTAATCAGACACCTCTATTGTAGCTGTTTAAAGACTGAAAATAATTAGCACAAAGCCACATTTTCTTCATTGGACACTAAAAAGGAGTCAAGGTCCTGTTCTAAAGAGGAACTGTGAGTTCAGCTTCAGTAGAAAAAGAAAGGTTGGGAGGGGCGAGAGAGATTAAACATATTTCATTGGCAACTAGAAATTTCTGGTGGGAACATTTTGTAGCAGAATAAAACCTTCCCTTGTGAGTTATTGTTGGATTACAAATGTGTGAGACTCATAGCATATGTTGAGACTATTCCATCAATGCAAGTTCCTCTATCCTTAAACAGGAGTGATGCTGATGCAACTTTATAGAGCAAGGCAGTGTATCTTTGGGGAACATGAGTAAGGACATTTTGTTTTTTAGAGCATGAAACCCAGAAAACCATTCCAAACTATCACTATTGCCTATGAGTCTACAACGAGAGGCCTTCGCGGGGGGTGGGGGTGGGGGGTTGAATGGTGTAGAGGCTTGGATCACACCTATGTAACTTCTGCTAAAAACTGGAAGTGACGTGGTGGATGGTCCAGTGTTTCACAACCCCCACCCCCAAACAACAACAACTATAGGGTTTTTGCAAAATTCTACAGCATCTGCCATGCCACTTCTGGTAAAAAGTGAATGCAGGCATGCTGGCCAATACCAGCACTTCAGGCCCTGCCCTGCATTTCCTCCTGGGGTTGCTGGCTGTGGCCTGGCAACTCTACATGAGTCAGTTTAGCGATATCATGGGAAGCAAAAGACATGTTGACTAATACCACAAGTTGTTTCATATACAGTTACCCAGAAAGAGTCTCAAGGAATGAGGGGTTATCATGCTAAGATGTGATATTATAAAGATTTCTGTGCAGGGATGGTAATTGATCATACTGGTATTATGGACAGTTTTATTTTGGTTTAAACTTTTTATTTCAAAACCATATACTGGTCATGTTTCTTAAGATTCTTAAGTTAATGGGCAGCCTGATCCTGTGAAGGCTAACTCAGAAGCAAGACTCATGGAGTACAATATAAATTACTAATTAGAAAGTGTGCTTCAGTGTTGCAGTGTGATCCATTAACACTATGTTCAGTAGTTATGCTCCTTGATTTACAAATGCTTAGACAAACATTCAGGAAAGTAATTAAAGTCATTACGTTTCTCACAATTGTGGAAAATTGATGCAGTAATTTTATGCTAATGATTTTAAATGAATAGTCTATTAAATATATTCCTTGAATGGAAACTCTGAAACACTCTGACCCAAAGGCTTAAAATTTGCTGTCTCTTGGCTGCCTTTGGTGGTGACCTCGTATGCTTTGCACTCCCCTGCTTGGGCAAGGAGGAGAAAATTTCAGAGAGTCAGTTTTTAATTGAAAGGAGAGTACTGGAATCTTGCAGTATTGCATAATCTGCTTCTTGCAAATACACACACCCAGGTGGACATCATTAGTTGGGAAAGCAGGATCCGTTCTCCAAAAGCACTTTCTTATAGATCGCTTCTGATGCTGCATTGTGCCAGCCAGCTGCATTCAGATGGTTAACTCTACTTATTTCATAGATTAAACACATAGATTAAACCCTGCCCAAGTAGGTTTGATTTGTTTTCCTAGTGCTAGAAAAACAGTATCCATGAAGCACTCATCCTACAAAGCCTAGAGAGAGAGAGTGAGAGCAATCTGCCATAGTATTTTGGTTTGCTTCCTATCTTAGAGAACCTGTGAGGCTACTACCAAAAAGTGGGTCTGCGAGACTGGAGAGTCATACAGCTGTTGTAATAGATGATGAATTTTGCCATGTCAGTAAGTACTGTCATGGGGGGAACGCTATGACAGAAACATTTTTGGCATGTGCTATATTTGCTGCTCCAATATATGAAGCAGACCAATTCTGAGAGTGTGCTAGATGCGGACAACTCCATTGGGTGCTTCTGGGTGCTAATATTGTTCTATTCTCCAGGGTCCACTCTTAGTCTTAGACTGTTCAGGGTATCTGGCCATCTGTATATTTATCTCATATGTTTTGTAAAAAAACAAAACCTAATGTATATTAGGGTTGCCAACTCCAAGTTGGCAACCCTGGAGATTTGGGGCAAAGTTTGGGGAAGGACCTCAGTGTGGTTGTGATGCCACAGAGTCCACCCTCTGAAGCTGCCATTTTGCAGGGGAACTGATCTCTGTCATGTGGAGGTCAGTTGTAATTCCAGGAGATCTCCAGACACCACATGAAGAATGGCAACCCTATTACGTTATTGATAGTTTCTGTACAGTGCAATGTATGAAAGCCATGTTTCCTTTTTGACATTCTGGTCTGGTTAATTTTCATGAGCTATCTTTTACCATTAGGAAGAAATTTCTAACAGAGCGGTTCCTCAGCGGAACAGGCTTTCTCGGGAGGTGGTAAGCTCTCCTTCCCTGGAGGTTTTTAAGCAGAGACTAGATGGCCATCTGTCAGCAATGCTGATTTTATGACCTTAGGCAGTTCATGAGAGGGAGGGCAACTTGGCCGTCTTCTGGGCATGGAGTAGGGGTCACTGGGTGTGTGTGTGTGGGGGAGGTAGTTGTGAATTTCCTGCATTGTTCAGGGGGTTGGACTAGATGACCCTGGTGGTCCCTTCCAACTCTATGATTCTATTCTATGATTCTATACTATTGTGTGAAAAGCTCTTTCCATTGCACATTAATTTTATATACTTCAATGACATCCTCCTCTTAATGGTCACTTACTGGGCAAATGTAGCTTAAATGTGACTGTAATAATGTTTATCTCTTTTCAGCACTCCCTTATGCTTTTCCTCCTGCTCTCCACCCCCCCTTTTATGAAAATAAATCCACCCTTGCTTGAAGCAACACAGCAGTGCTAATCAGCAAGTGTTTTTGGCAGCAGCAGGCAATACGGACACATCTGCAGCCCTGACAGGAAGTCATTCCTTGTCCAAGAAACTTTGCTGTGCAAGAAGCCTTTGATACAATAACAAGGTTACTTTTGTGCATGTTTGAATTTGCTCTCATTCAGCCAGGACAAGCCAGGCCCTTATAATAAGAAATTAGTACCTGCTCACTGAGTGGCATTTCATGTTGAAATATTTTTAATTTCTTTCCTGCTGGGACTTCTCAACTCTTGTGCCAGTTAATCACAAACACAGATTCCTTTGTCTTAATGATAAATATCATGCCTCCTGCTTCTCCCTGCGTTCAATCAGCCAGGCATGTGCTCAGTCTCTAAAAGGGATCAGAAATGGGACATAAAGCTGCCAGGACTTCTTGTCACTGTTGCAGAGCTTCTGTGTTTATGAAAAGGGAAAAAAGTATGTGCATAGATGGTGAATTTAGATCCAAGGATGGTGAAGAAGGAGAAGAAGAAGAGTTGGTTTTTATACGCCGGCTTTCTCTACCACTTAAGGCAGAATCAAACTGGCTTACAATCACCTTCCCTTCCCCTCCCCACAACAGACACCCTGTGAGCTAGGTGGGGCCGAGAGAGCTCTTAATAGTACTGTGACTAGCCCAAGGTCACCAGCTGGCTTCATGTGTAGGAGTGGGAAAACCGACCCGGTTCACCTTGGGATGGTTCCATGGACAGCACCAACAGGAATCGAGGAGCCTGCATGCATCATGGGAGGGTTACAGGAATAACAGATTCTGGTGGATTATGGCTACAATCCTAAAAATACTTTCCTGGGAGTAAGCCCCATTAAATGAAATGGGATTTAGTTCTGAGTAGACCTGCTTTACACTTTTCATGCATGGTCATCCTTTGAGTGAGAAAAGCTGTGTTAGACTCAGGAGGTTTTATTGGTTTTATATGGAGCTTATATTAGTACCATCAGAGAGATGAGATGCAGGGTGGTATACATTAATGAGGTTCACTTTGTAATAATAACCAGCAAGGGGTTATTATCACACACATTAACATTTGGGTTGCTTGTTATGAAGCCAGTACTCGCATTGCTAATGATCTTGTCAACATGGATTGATTAGTGGTAAGATGGGCATCATCTTTTGTTTGTTTGCCTACAGGGAGAAAGGAACAGTTTTGAAGAAAAGCTGGCAAATTATTCAGTAGCAGTAGCAGCTTTCAATATGGAGTTTGCCTTCAGCGAAGCACACTTTCCAGAAAAATCATACTTGTGGGAGAATAGGCATAATAAGTGAAGAAATGTGTCCTATATGGCAAAGCTGATCTGGCTTGTCTCCTACCTAGGAAGTTACTCTTGCTGCTTATACTTTTTTTCTCATTCTGAAGTGTGTGTGTGGGTCTTCTGGAAGATGGAAAAAGCCTAAATTCGTGGTCTAAATTATTCCAGTAAAT
This sequence comes from Euleptes europaea, assembly GCF_029931775.1. NCBI lineage: Eukaryota > Metazoa > Chordata > Lepidosauria > Squamata > Sphaerodactylidae > Euleptes > Euleptes europaea. Next base: position 37,666,034 of record NC_079315.1, on the reverse strand, counting down.
CAGTACCTATTCACATGACCTTCCAGTAGGTACTTGGTCCTATTTTTCCTTTTCTTTTTACTGTTCAGATTGGGCATGCTAGTAAGCTGTTCTGCAGAAGTGCACAAATTTGCAATATGTGTGTGTGATGAATGAGCTGCAGAAGCAATTCATTACTTAAATATAAAGCAATCCAGAAAAGAAAAAGAAGTGTACAACTTCACAGAAAGTTGTTCAAATCACTCTTTAAGCCAGGGGTCCTCAAACTTTTTAAACAGGGGGCCAGTTCACTGTCCCTCAAACACTGTTGGGGGCCGGACTATAGTTTGAAAAAAATATGAACAAATTCCCATTCACACTGCACATACTGCTCAGCAGTAACGCACAAGCTCACTCACTAGCAAACACACACACACATACAAGCCCACTCACTAGCAGGCACACACACACTCTTTAATTAACAGGCATTTATACTATTAAAGGTGAAGGTTTCCCCTACACCACGCTCACCTCTGCAGCGTAACAAAGATATAGTTCGTATTTTGCTCTGGCTGGGTTTCATAGCGCCAGGAATGCATTGTTACAGGAACCTCCAGAACTGAAAGGGCACACAAAATCTCTCATGGTCGTCATCTGACTACAAAACCCCACTGATGTCACTCAGCAAAGAGAAACTGGCTATTCTTTTCCTACAGAAGAAAAGTGGGCAACTGGCCACCCTGTGCCACCAAATGTGGCATATATGCCTATATCTCGTAGGGCACACTACCAATGCCCAGGGAAGGGGCCAACTGCCTGCTTAGGCTCAGTCCCCCCACTTAGGCTTTCCGCAAAATTTTCATTTCTGCAAAAGATGCTGTGCAGTTTTCAGCGAGACGCCAAGAAAGGAGAACGGGGTGGGGGGGGGGGGAAGAGAGGTAAAATTAGGACCGATTTAAAAAGGGAGAGGGAAAATAAGGATAAAAAAAGGTAAATTTAGGAGGGGAAGTGGAAAAGGTCAGTTTGAAGGAGAGGGCTGCAGGGCGGGTCACTAGTCTTGCAGGAGGTCGGCTTGATGCTTCCTGGGCATGCTGCTATATGGGCTTATTTATTTTTTAAAAAAATCTATCTCAGTGCGATCCTAGGGCCGCTCTCTAAATGCACATTTTCCCCAGCCAAATCCTCAAAAGTCGAAAATAAGCCCCTATGCAGAGTTTTTGAGAATTCAGATGGGGGAAAATGTTTATGCGTGGAAGGTTTTGCCTTGGATTTGCTGCTCTCGAGATGCACATTTTCCCCAGCCAAATCCTAAAAAGTCAAAAATAAGCCCCTATGCAGAGTTTTTGAGAATTCAGATGGGGGAAAATGTTTATGCATGGAAGGTTTTGCCTTGGATTTGCCGCTCTCTAGATGCACATTTTCCCCAGCCAAATCCTCAAAAGTCAAAAATAAGCCCCTATGCAGAGTTTTTGAGAATTCAGATGGGGGGGAAATGTTTATGCGTGGAAGGTTTTGCCTTGGATTTGCCGCTCTCTAGATGCACATTTCCCCTATCTGAATTTTCAAAACTCTGCATGGGGGCTTATTTTTGCCCATTTATGCACGGGAGGTTTTGCCTTGGATTTGCCCCTCTCTAGAGGCACATTTTTCCCATCTGAATGCTCAAAGCTCAACAATAAGCCCCCCCCCCAATGCAGAGTTTTGAGAATGCAAGATGGGGAAAATGTGCCTCTAGAGAGCGGCAAATCCAAGGCAAAACCTCCCGTGCATAATTGGCCGAGTTTGGCTTAGACAAGAGCAACTCCAGACAGGAGGCAGCGGGCTAAGCTCTACCGGGAGTCAATGCGGTTTACTCCTGAGTAGGTGCACTCGGGACCAGGCAAAGGAGGGAGGAGGCTAGATGTAGGGGAAGGGGTGGGGGGGAAGAGAGGAAGGCGGGTTGCCCCAGAGGCGAGCCAATGCCCCCCTTACAGGCTTGAGGTCCGGGTCAGCTGCCTCCGGCTTCTTCCCAAACCACCGGTGGCTGCAATTGGTGGCAGCCTCCTCAGCTCTTTCTTTTGGAGGGCTGGACGAAGGCAGGCAGGGAGGGAGGGAGGGGGAAAGGAGGAGGAGACGGTGACGGCCGCCTCAGGTCACAAGATAGTGCCCAAGCGGAGCCGGTCGGAGGCCATCCCCGCACGGAGGGCCGCTTCAAACTACTGCTCCCAGCATGCAGCGGGAGAGGAAACAGGCTTTCTCCCCCTCCTGTGTCCATCCAGAGGCGGGCCGCGCTGCATCATGGGGCTCGTAGTTCCTGGTGGGGAGGCGCGGCGCTGGTTTTTGGCCCGGCCTGAGGGGCCGGGTTCAGGACCCTGAGGGGCCGGATCCGGCCCGCGGGCCGTAGTTTGAGGACCCCTGCTTTAAGCTATAAGCAGACATTAATTACTGCAGAGTCCTTTTAATGTGATTAAATCTGAGTTTACAAGCATCTTTTTTGCCTTTTTTCCAATAGGTAGAAATTCCACTGGGGTTAGTTTTGTACTTTTTATCACTGGCCACAACTGCCACTTTTTTCCAGCAGGAAGCTTTCTGTGGCACTCTCTCATTTCTATTGACACACTGTTTTAATTCCCACCTAATGCATGTTGTACTCATTGTTTCTATGGCACAATGATCCTTATATAATGTAACAGGGTGTGTTCCTCTATGTTAACAATATAGTGCAAAGTCTGTGCATCTGTTTTAAAAAAATCCTACATCCTTATAAAGTCCTAGTTGTCTTACAATGAGAATATGGTTTTTAACATCTGATTTTACAGCAGAACAGCCCAAAGCTCTCAAAAGGGCTGAACCACTCCCACTCCCATTTTTCTCATATGTTCTAAAGGAATTCTTCCTAATTTACTACAATATAAAAGTCAGGCTAGTCAATGCTCAGAAACCTTGGGTTTTCTGTCTATACTTTTTGCATGTTTTTTTCCTCCACCCTTATCTTTCCCCCCTTAGCTGAGTTAAATCTAAAGTAATTAAGCAAAATATTTCCAAATAGCTGTTATGGAGCTGTAATAGTGGTTTAATAGCTAGACAAGGGCACATGGAATGTACAGATGATTTTAAGACATAGTTTTTATCATCATGGTACCTGTGCCGTCCCCCATGGGTACTGCACTCACACAAGCTTTCCACAGAGAGGATTTTGAACCTCAAAAAATATCTGTGGGCACTCCATCCCCTCCCCCACACTGTTTGGCACCTTTTCCAGCATGATAAAGAGGAGGCAGGGCACTCTTCCTTTCTCTCTGCCACTGCCAGAGTGACATAGAGTTGTTGGATTTAATTAAGAGCTTACAGCAGGTCAGGAAGGCGGTAGGGATGTGTGATGATGCAGGTGACCACTTGATGTGCAACTCAGTTTTCTAACAAAGTTTCAGTGGTTTAAACCTTTGCAATGATGTTTTGCAGTCTACAAACCAACCACAGAAGTATGAAGGCAGTGCTGGAAAACTGAGGCAAAAAAATAAGTAACTTTTTCTTACGCTGATTTCAGTGGTGGGATCATGTAAGCCAGAGGTCCCCAACCTTAAGAACGTAAGAAAGGCCATGCTGGATCAGACCAAGGCCCATCAAGTCCAGCAGTCTGTTCACACAGTGGCCAACCAGGTGCCTCTCGGAAGCCCCCAAACAAGACGACTGCAGCAGCATCATCCTGCCTGTGTTCCACAGCACCTAAGATAATAGGCATGCTCCTCTGATCCTGGTGAGAATAGGTATGCATCATGACTAGTATCCATTTTTACTAGTAGCCATGAATACCTTCTCCTCCATGAACATGACCACTCCCCTCTTAAAGCCTTCCAAGTTGGCAGCCATCACCACATCCTGGGGCAGGGAGTTCCACAATTTAACTATGTGTTGGGTGAAGAAATACTTCCTTTTATCCGTTTTGAATCTCTCACCCTCCAGCTTCAGCAGATGGCCCTGCATTCTAGTATTATGAGAGAGGGAGGAAAGTTTCTCCCTGTTCACTCTCCATACCATGCATAATTTTATAGACCTCTATCATGTCTCCCCTTAACTGCCTTCTTTCCAAGCTAAACAGCCCTAAGTGTTTTAACCACTCCTCATAGGGCAGTTGCTCTAGTCACCTGATCATTTTGGTTGCTCTTTTCTGCACCTTCTCAAGTTCTGTAATATCCTGTTTTAGGTGTGACCAGAATTATACACAGTATTCCAAGTGTGCTCTCACCATAAATTTGTACAAGGGCAGTATGATAGCAGCAGCTTTGTTCTCTCTCTGTGTGTGTGTGTGTGTGAAGTGCCTTCAAGTTGCAGCCGACTTATGGCGACCCCTTTTTGGGGTTTTCATGGCAAGAGACTAACAGAGGTGATTTGCCAGTGCCTTCCTCTGCACAGCAACCCTGGTATTCCTTGGTGGTCTCCCATCCAAATACTAACCAGAGCTGACCCTGCTTAGCTTCTGAGATCTGACAAGATCAGGCTAGCCTGGGCCATCCAGGTCAGGGCAGCTTTGTTCTCTATTCCTTGTCTAATTATGGCCAGCATGGAATTTTCCATTTTTCACAGCAGCCACACACTGGGTTGACATCTTCATCGAGTGATCCACTACCACTCCAAGATCTCTTTCTTGGTCTGTCACTGCCAGCACAGATCCCCTCAGTGTATATGTGAAGTTGGGATTTTTTGCCCCAGTATGCATCACTTTACACTTGCTCACATTGAATTTCACTTGCCATTTTAATGCCCTTTCCTCCTGTTTGAAGAAATCCTTCTGGAGCTCTTCACAGTCCGATTTTGTTTTAATCATCCTAAATAATTTGGTGTAATCTGCAAACTTGGCTACTTCACTGTTTAACCCCAACTCCAGGTCATTGATGAACAGGTTGAAAAGCACCGGTCCCAACACAAATCCCTCTGCTCACATCCCTCTATTGTGAGATCTGACCATTGTTTCCTACTCTGTGCTTCCTATTTTCCAGCCAGCTCTCAAACCATTTTCCAGCTCTCTTACCCCATGACTATGAAGTTTGCTTAGCAGTCTTTGGTGGGGGACTTTGTCAGTAGCCTTTTGGAAATCCAAATACACAATGTCCACAGGCTCATTCCTGACCACATGCTTATTGACGCTATCAAAAAACTCTAAAAGGTCAGTGAGACAGGACCTACCTTTACAGAAGCCATGTTGGGTTTTGCTCAGCAGACTTTGCCCTTCTATATACTTGACAATCCTATCTTTAATGATGCTTTCCATCAATAACCTTTTGAAGCCTGTGGGCACCTTAGGAATTCTGACACAAAGTGCCGGGTGCAAACTATGGAATGGCTGCCAAGTGAGGAGATGCCAACTGCAGAATTTCAGGGAGTGAGGTTATGCATAACTCTAATAGTAACTCTTGAAACATTTCATGCATAAGCTCTGCTTAACAGGTTGCCTTTTAAAATGAACATATTGTTTTAAAATGTTTTCTTGCATGTACCCAGCTTTCCTTCAGTCACACAGGGAATATCCTTGGGCTGTGGTGGCATATGCCACCAAAGCGTATCTGAAGAAGTGAGCTGTGGCTCACGAAAGCTCATACCCTACCAGAAAATATTTTTGTTAGTCTTTAAGGTGCTACTGGACTCTTGCCCTTTTTTTTACCAAAGCTGGTTGTTTTTAAAAGATCCTCACAGCCAATCAGAAGTCCTGCTGCACAAAAAGTCCCACTTGGCCCCGCCCATGGGCACCACATTGAGGGCTCCTGGTGTAATTGGTTAAGCCACAAGAATTACATCGTTAAGTTCCTGATGTGAACTAGCATTATTTTATGTCATAAAACTACTAGTAATGCACAGGTATTTGTTACGCACATTGAGGCTATGGCTGCCAGCATTCAGTCTCTCATAGACTAAAATGTGCTTACCTGTTGACACTTGCAGTTTTCATTTGTAAATACTTTAAGCACAATGCAACACATGGATCTACATGTCGTCTTCCTTTGTGTCAAACTGAATTTAAACATAGCTACAGCTGGGAAGCCTTCCACTGGCAATGCTTCCAAGTAGGGCTGTCAATTCGGTTCGGTCCGAACTGAAAATCAACCGAATTTCCCCTGATTCGGTGATTTTCAGTTCGGACGGATCCGAATTCAAATCTGGCGGGCAACCGGGGGGGGCCGAATTCAGCGAGTTCGGGAATTCGCGAATAAATTCGGCCAATTTGGCCGCCCCCTTCAGGGGAGCCCGCTGAAAGGCGCGGGCTGCCCTTTAAACTGATCTGCGCCTCCCAGCTGGGAGGCTCAGATCAGTTTAAATGACAGCCCGCCCCCCTTCAGGGGAGCCCGCTGAAGGGAGGCGGGCTGTCATTTAAACTCATCTGCGCCTCCCGGCCGGGAGGCACAGATGAGTTTAAAGGGCAGCCCGCCCCCCTTCAGCGGGCTCCGCTGAAGGGGGGCGGGCTGCCCTTTAAACTCATCTGTGCCTCCCCACTGGGAGGCTCAGATGAGTTTAAAGGGCAGCCCGCCCCCTTCAGCGGAGCCCGCTGAAGGGGGGCGGGCTGCCCTTTAAACTGATCTGCGCCTCCCAACTGGGAGGCTCAGATCAGTTTAAAGGGCCCCCGCGCGCCTTCAGGGAATCCCTGAAGGCGCGCTTCGGCCGAATTTTCCCCCGAACTCCGGATCCCCCCGAATTACCGGGGATCCGAAGCGGGGGAGTTCGGACTTCGGCACGTACCGACCCCACAAGGGTCAAATTCAGCCGAATCCGAACTGTACCGAATTTTTTTTTTTGACAGCCCTACTTCCAAGGAGGCCAATGCTTCCAAGGAGGCCATGATATATGAATACCATTCACCATCCTGGTGGCCCTTAATTTTCCATGGCAATGAGTGGCTATATCAGAAATAATGAGGCATCAACATGAAGATTTGGGAGTGGCAAAAAAAGAAGGTAGATTTCTGATGGGGTAGATGCTGGCTGGGCTACAGCCAGCAATTCCAGTTTTTAAAAGTACTTCCTAACATTTAAAAGCTCAAACCTGGATCAAGCTAGCCTGATCTCTTCAGATTTCGGAAGCTAAGCATGGAAGGTCTTGGTTAGTGCTTGGATAGGAGACCACCAAGGAAGTCCAGGGTTGCTATGCAAAGTAAGGCAACTACCTCTGAATGTCTCTTGCTTTGAAAACGCTACAGGGTCACCATAAGTCTGCTGCGACTTGATGACACTTTCCAACACCAACTTTTAGAAACTCCTCCCTTCAAGTAAAACTCAAAAATGATAATGAAGGGGGGAAAGGACGTACAGCAGTCCGCTTTCTGTTGTCCTGATTTGGAGCTAATTTGCCCAGAGGCAAATTACTTAGAGGTGCATTGGGAAAAATGAATTCATACCTGCAATCTCGAGTGGTAAACTCTATACACCACCTCAAGACTCTTCCCCCTCAGTCCCATCCTACTCTGTTCCAGATCTCATCCTCTAATGTACCTTAATAGAAAAACTGCTCACTAAGGTAGATCCCATAACAGAAAGTTATTACTATTCTAATCCTTATATATTTATATACAAATTCTTTTCAGTGCATTCCTAAGCATGTTTAGTCCTGTGCAATGGGAAGTACTCCCATTAAGGGGAGGGGGTAAGATTGCACTCTGAATATGTTACCTTCTAATTCTGTGTGCTACAGTGTGACTTTTTGCGAAGTGCCAATGGCAATATATAAATAATACATACCAAGTGTAAAAAAAAATCACATTGAAATCAATGGAATCATTGGGACTTGCAAATGGTTAGGATTGGCTGCTTTGATTTGTTAGCAACTTTCTGATATTACATCTGGTTATATGGTTCTGTGCACACTGTCAGCTTTGAAGAATTTCTTCATATCATCTTATATTCTAATAGCAAACTTTGCCAAATCTTTGGATACTTACATCCGGTGAATGGAGCTGTGAACGGGCAAGACAGATCTTTCTACAAACCTGAAAAGGGCCCCAGGTTTGCAGAAAAACATGAAATCTAAAAAACAAAAAGATTGGGGAGTTTAAAAAATTGGAAAATGATAACAGGAGAGTCTGTAACAATGAATTCCCTCAGTGGCTGTTGCTAGACAACCACAGGTTCTAGGCTTCAGTTTCTGTCGGCAAAAGGTAGGGAAAGGGGGAAGAGCCCTTTCCAGGCATATTTTGGCCTTTGAGGGGGAACTCACTGGGCCAGGCCTGACTAGGGTTGCCAGCTCCAGGTTGGGAAATCCTTTGAGATTCTGTAGTTGAGTCTGAGGAGGAGAGGGTTTGGGGAGGGAAGAGGCCTCAGCAGGGTATACGGCTTTTGGAGTCCACCCTCCAAAGCAGTAATTTTCTCCAGGGGTACAGATCTCTTGTATGGAGTTCAGTTGTAATTCCAGAGGATCTCCAGATCCTACCTGGAGGTTGGGAACCCTAGGCCTGGCAGCAACCTCTGGGTGACTTGATACCACCTGACTTGCATGACTCAACTAGGCCTAGCTGCTAGCTACTGTTCAACAGCATCCACCCTATGAAAGCCATTTAGAGCAGGTGTAGCAGTTAGAACTTCAGAGCAGGATCTGCAAGACCCAGGTTCAAATACCTATCTTGCTGTTGAAGCTCACTGGTTGATTTTGGACCAGTCACATACTTTCAGCCTAACCTTCCTCACAGGATTGTTGTGTGGATAAAAAGGAGGAGATGATAATAATGTCACTGTGGAGAAAGGTGGAGTATAAAGGAAGTAAATAAATAATCAATATAGCTGAAGATGAGAGGCAGATAAAAGGTAGGTTGGTGAATGGCTGAGAAGGAACGAATAAGGCAGGGGAAGGGAAGAGGATATGGGGTTGCCAGGAGGGCAGAAGGAGGAAATAGTGTAAGGAGGGGATACAGGGGAAAGAGAGGTGCCACTCCACAAGTCCTTGAGGGTTCTCTATCATGCAAGTGGTCCTGACCCAGTAGGCTGCATCACGCAACTGGGCCACATTTTTCATAGGTAGAGGGTGCTGGGGGGATAGGGTTGCCAGTTCCCTCTTCACCACCAATAGCAGATTTTTGAGGACATTAGATATCATAGGATTTATATTAAAAGGGAAATTACCATCTGTATTTTTCCTTTCTGCTAAGATTCATAGACAATTATTCCTTGTTTTGAATAATTTCTCACACTACACAGCACTGCCCTGTTTTTGGTGTTTAAGCATATACATGAAGGTTTTGTTTTTTTAAGAATGACTAATGTGTCTGGTATTCTCAAAAGCTGTATGAAGAATGTTACTTTGCCACATATGGGTTTGTTTGGAAATTTCTTTTGCATACATACTGTTTTTAAAACATAAAAGTTACAGAACTGACATATGAAGAATATAGGGAAGGTTACATATCCACTTGGAAAGTATTAGGAAAAAGTTGCCTTTATGCTTATTTAAGGCTATTCAGTTAAAGGAAGCATAGTAGATTGATAGAGAATTGCTTATAGACCATTATATTAGCAAACGTGTTTGTTTTTCATACTTTATGCCTTTTATCATGCTACTAATAAAGTTAAAGCATCTTTTAAAAAATTACGCTATTCTGTATTTACAGGTTGGTGGAGATGAAAATCAGGGTGCTGTTTTTCTACGTGAGTTTACATTGATTCGAAGAGAGAGCCTCAATGAAGATTTCCTTTCAGATTTGCTGAATCATAATCACAAAATTGATGATCCGGTAGGACCCTCCTATCTATCCTTCAGCTATTTTGTGAATGTGGAAAACTACCAATAATTGCTTTTCTTGATATATTTAAAATGGCAATGAAGAGATTTCAGATGTTAGGAAGAAAAGAAATGACTACAGTTTTTAAACAATTCTTTCAAATTCATTCTTAAAAGAAAACACACTTTTCAACTTGTGATGTGATTACTGTACATGATGATTATTTCATGAGGAGCTGAGAATGATTTTATTTTCGTTTGTTGGCTTAACAGAAGGTCAGTATTTCCTTGAATTGCTTTACTTTGGATTGAACAGTGATTTACTGATACCTGTTTATGAGATAAGCAAAAAATCCTTTACACCAACTAAGAAAGAGTAGGGCTTTTGGAAGAGTCAGTTTCTTTATTACTCAGTTTATTTATTACTTTAGTGCTATCAAACTGCTTCAGCATAGTAGATTTCTGAGCTGCTTCAGTCTTTTCTTATGATCAGCTTATATTATGTGGTTATACCCATGTCAGCAGTATACTTCACAATGGGATGGGTGTTGCTGACATAGGTATAATTTATACAATGTAATTGAAATAAATTGGCTGCTATTTGTATACTTGACCAAAGTGGCATATGTAAATCAACTGTACTGAAGTGACTCAAGGATATCACAGCACTGCCATAGCTTGTATCAGCCCTAATTATAGCTTATTTCAGCACCTGTGAATATTTCTGTACTCCTGGTGACATCTAGAATGTCCCTTCTTGGATATCTACAGCTGTTGTATTATGTGGTACGTTTAGTTTACAGGGATGAATGGGAGTTTAATGAGTGTAAGAGTGGATTGTGCCTATGTGCTAAATTTACATGTAGCATTATTTTTGTGTTTTCTTGTTTTTATTGTCCTGCTCTTGAAATTAATATGGAGGTAATTACCTTCCGTTGCACTAACACTTGATGGTTATCATTGGTGAGAACATGGTTGGCTGGAATATTGAGATGAGGTGGATTGCATAAATAAATCTCACTTAGGTCAAACAATTAGTTAACAAAAAGTGAATGGAAGCATTAAGCAATCCCTTGTGTTTGTGGTAATCTATCTGCTTTCCGGCAAGCCTTCTCTAGGATTCTCACAATCCCACCCAAAGAGTTCACTCGTCGGACAAAATCAACACTTTGTTTTAACCAAGTGTATAAATTAATTGGTGAATGTTGTAGTAGATCAAGCAATGCTGCCAAGATAATAAAGATCCTTTGTAAAGATGATACCATTAACCGTCACTGTGATTAATTATGTGTGGATTGAATCACTGTGTATTGGATGCCATGTTGCCTAGATTAGCAGGCAACCTTTTTGTTAGTTTTGTTTCTGTTTTATTGTCTTGGCCTCTTGTTGCTTTGAAATACATTGGTCTTGTGATGGATTGTAAGTGTATTTGTAAATGGTTAATGATAGATAATATTGTGTAGAAGATTTCAACTAAGAAAATATTATCAGCAAGTTCTCACTCAGATACTATACAGCATTAGACACATTTTTAAAAGAGATCAATTTATATCAATATGTCTTGAATTTTCAATTAAAAACAAATGTTATTTTTGTAGACCAGAAAATCAAATTATAGTTACGCTATGATTACCTTTTTAATATTATGTTTGTAGGCCATATTAGGAATTTAAATACAGATTAATTACTATGTTAGCTTGCAGTTAGGTCCACAACAGTTGCTACTCTGTTGAAGTTTTACTGGCTTGTCTGCAATAGCCCGGCCCACACGTATATTACAGAAAATTCAGCCTAGCAGGCTGAAGTTAGGGTTGCCAGGTCTCTCTTTGCTATCAGCGGGAGATTTTGGGGATGGAGCATGAGAAGGGGAGGGTTTGGGGAGGGGAGGGACTTCAATGCCATAGAGTTCAGTTGCCAAAGCGGCCATTTTCTCCAGCTGAAATGATATCTATCAGCTGGAGATCAGCTGTAATAGCAGGAGATCTTCTGCGATTACCTGGAGGTTCACAACCCTAGCTGAAATAGAACTAACTCTCTTTTCTCAATTTTACAAAATAATCTTGAATGATCACCCAGAAAACCAGATGAGTAGCTGTTTACAAATCCATAAATATTGTACAAGACCTGTGTGCCACAGACCCTTGAAATCATCCAAAGTTATTTTCTGGTGTTGTTTCAGATGGACTAGAAGAATATACAACCACGTTTGTTCCAGTTCCTTGTACAGGGACTCCACTTAATCAAGCATTCTTAAAACACAACCCATTCACCCAGTGGAGGAAAAGAATAGACAAACAAGGCCAAACTCAATACTACTACAGCACAGGCTCTAAAAAAAAGGAACAGTATACCACTTGTTAGCTATAGTTACCACCTAAAACCATTCCAGCAATGATTTATAGCCCATCCTAGACTATGCTTCTCTCACGTATGACTTTTGGCTTACTGATTGCGCCCTGATCTAAAACAGTTTAGGAAAAATGGATCTTCTAATAGCAACATTAGTCCAGACTGTAACAAACTCAGGGTCTCTGTACATTATACAGGACATGCAAGTCAGGTTAGGGGAAGCTCCAACCCAACTCACATTTTACATGTTGTGTAGTGAGACCCTCAGATGCTACCTCTGTACCTGTATCTACACTGGCAACACTAATAACCAATTGTACTACCAGAGGCTCGTTTACCGTCTCATAATTTATGATGGTACATGCAAACATTAATGACAATTAACAATACCTGTCTTCTGTCTACATAAGAAAAAGAACTCTGTCTCTATAGAAAAAAAAGGACACAAATGGCAATTAAAAACAAAACTAGTCATTTTCCCAGAACATTCTATTGCTGACATAAGTTAGCATTTTTCAACAAAAGATATTCAGAGAAAGATTTCTAATTTCTGAATTAGAATTTATCAATAGGTATAGGTAGCCGCCCTAAGCCTGACCTTGAATGGGGGAGGGCAGCATAGTAATTGAATAAAATACATAAATAAATAAAATTATTATTAATTAAGGTAAAATATATTGTATTAACTGAGGCCTAAACATATAAGTATGAAATTGCTGAACATAAATAGGGAAATGATGTCATCACCAGTTAAAGTTGTTGGGTATGGTCACTGTGGTTATCTTGTATACTATTTTTTACCATCAAGTTTCCGATAATTCCTAGAGTTACCCATTGTCACTTCTAGGCTGTACCCAGAAGTGACATACCAGGGCAGTGATGTTTTCTTTATTTTTCTGCCGCTTGGAGGAGCAAAGGGCAACAGGCAATCGGCTGGTGGGGGTTCCCACTATACCAGGAGGCCTTGCCAACCCTACTTCAACTTGTAGTTTTTTTCCTTCCTCTCAGATAGCTGAGTCACTTCATTGCTAAAGTGTTAGCTAGAGAGAACAGGATATGAATGTTTAGATGCTAGAGATCAAGTGTTCATTTTTTCCTTAACCAAAATAAGGGCGTCTTGTCTAATACTTTTTGTGTTGTTTCAAATTTCCATAATCCTACTCCAATTGCATTGCTTGTTAGATGTCACATCCTACTGATTGTATTGACTACAATCTTTAAAAAAGGTCAGCGCTCTGACCCAAGCTGTTATCGTCCAATCAGCCTTTTGTCTTGCTTAGGCAAATTGTATTCCTCCTACTGTTTTGCCACCCCCCAAAGCTTGCAAGCCATTCCACCCTGATTCTACTCTATGCTGACGATGCAGTTCTGTCCCGCACAAGAATTGGTTTGAAAAGATCTTTGCAAACTTTTTCTGAGTACTGCTCTAGGGAAGGTCTTAAAATAAACCATCATAAATCTAAGATCATGATCTTCACTAAGAGGAGAAAAATGCCTCTTTTTCGCTGGGTATTAGATGGCTTTGAGGTTGACCAAGTCAAGGAGTTTGTTTACCTTGGCATTCTGTTTTCCCATAACCTAAATTGGAATGCCCATCAAAAAGCAGTGTCCAACAAAATTAAACCTGGGGTTGGTGCTATCGTCAATTTTTTTCACACCAAAAGTGGCAAATATATTCCAGGGGCTATTCAGGTTTTTAACCTGAAAATTACCCCAATTATCCTCTTTGCTGTTATCATCTGGATTACAGTCATCAATGAATCTATAAATCGTCCACTGCTTCAGTTCTTACGAAAACTCCTAAATGCCCCTCGATGTGTTGCTGGCGTTACTCTTCGTTCCGAGTTTGGCCAAATGTCACTTGAAGCTAGGGCGTGGTTGGCCGCCTTTAAACTACACCTTAAACTGTGCTTTAGCACTGAGGGGTTCCTAGCTTCTCTGAAGCATGACCCTTTTAAATCCTCATGGCAAAAAATCTTAGATGAGAAACTGGCATTGCTGGGCTTCTCGCAGGATATGTTATCAGATCTTGGGAAAACTGAAGCTTTTGCCAAAATTACAAAGCACATTAAAGAGCTTGATTATAACAGCATTACTTTTCATGCTCGTCGCGTCTGTTCATCCCAGTTCTTCGGAATACCCCCTCCACGTGGTCTGCCTGCCTATACATATTATCTGACAACTCCTCGTCTCTGTAGAGCTTTTTGCTTGGCTAGACTGAATGCTAACCCTTCTATGGTAATGCAGGGCAGAATTCTGAATATACCATACTCAGACAGGATCTGCCCTTGCTCTTCTGGCTCTATTGACACATTAGCCCATGCCCTTTTGGAATGCCGTTTTTACGAGGAACTTCGATCGCACTATATTTCCCCCCTTTTAATATACAAATCCAATGCCTCTGTGACTGACATAATACCTTTTTTACTAAGCGACAGGGACCCCAAGGCTACATTGTCAGTGGCAAGATTTGTTTCAGTCCTTATATCCCTCCAACACTAGATATATGCTGCTCAAGATCAATTGATCAAGGAGCTTCTAAGGGATAAAAGGAAAGGAAAGGAATGATTGTATTGACTTATACTGTGCAATTTGCCTCAAGTCTCTGTGAGAAAGGCAGACTACAAATAAATAAAAGTAACCTAGAGTCCAAGGCTTGGTTCACAGATGCAGGTGATGAAGTGGTAGAATGGACTGCACCATTGTAGGAAGCAGGTAGTGTATTCCAGCTTTGAATGTTCTTTCACATTTTAAAAAAAAACACCCTCCATGCAAACAGAAAGCTAGCACAGCAGGGAGAAAGTTTCTACCCCTCTCTGTGTGGGCTTTATATTTGCAAGGTGTTTTAAACAAAGTGTGAATCTCTCACTGCAGTCTAAAGATGTGCATTACATTTTTTACCAGTTCAGGTCCGTACTACATCATCTCTGGCATATATGAACTAAGACATGAAGTCCTTTAGCTCCTGTAGGCCCCAGATTCTACAAGCTCCAAAAACCAAGAATTTGAAGCATAGCACTCCCAGCTTTAACCTCAGAAATGTGAGACTTCAACTAGTCTCTACTGGCCAGGGGAAGAATGCCCCCCCCCTCAATCTTTATCATATTCTGTCTTGTGCTAAACTAATAACTAAAATTGTACTAAAGAATGCAGCCCAGCAATGTATACCATGTATCCTCCAGGGTATGCTTGCTTGCGCTCCCACACTCTCAGTTCTGAGCATTCAAAAGAAACATAGAATTTAAAAATAATTTTTGAAAGCTAGGATGAAATGTACATTCAAGGATTTAATGCCCACCAAATCAAAACAAGTTCCATGCCTCTAGACCTAAAAACAAAAGCTGTCTTTTGGGAAAACTGAATATGCTTTTATAATCAGTCAATTTCTGTTCTAGGTTTATGCTTGGATATTGGTAAAGATATAGTTAAGGACACATAATAAACCTCTAGCAAGAAAATACAATTGTAAAAGGATATATAATAAACAATTAATGCTATTGATTAGATTCTATTGATAAGCTTGAAATTCTTTACTAAAATGAAGTGAAAGGATTTTTTAAAGAATTTCCAGTTGTGAAATATGGTGTCTGCTCATTTGGTATGTTTGCCTCAGGTTAAGTCATTATTTTTATACATCTCTCTGACTATCTCTGTTTCTTTGTGTGTCATAAATGAATTTATAAATGCTTATTTATTTTGTCATTTATAACCCGCCCTCCTCGGCCGAAGCCGACTCAGAGCGGGTAACATCATATAAAAACATTAATACATCAATAATACAAATCTAAATTTAGAACAATAAAATCCCAATTAAAACTTAAAACCACAGAATTACAAAATTTCAAATGGCGCCTAACCACAACTCGTATTGCTGGATATTTGCAGGTTACCCCTCCGTTGACAATAATAATATAACAGAAGGGGGGGTAATAGGGAAGCCAGCAGATGATATTTGTGGCTGTCCTCATTGTTACCCGAAATGCTCTTTAATTGGGGAATTAGCTGAGCAGATCGGTAACTTTAATATTTATAAAGCGAGATCAACCAACTATACCAGAGCCCATTAACTGTGACCTTAAGAATAAAGACAGACAAGGGATTCCGAATTAAGAGAGTTTGTCGTTTCTTTCATTCAATGATGCAACACAAACATACAGAGATTCTAAGAAATAAAAGGTAGTAGAATAAGGATGGATTCCAACGTGGCAGGAGGTCGTTGATTGGGAAATACTGCACCTTTTTCCAGATGAGTTGTCCAAGTTCCAGTAGACTAAGATAGCAGAAAAAGGGGGACATGGGGAATAAACGGGGCATGGGTAGCCCCCAGCTTATTCTAGCATGGCTGCTCACTCCGGCAGAGTGGCAGGCTGTATTAAATGGGAAGCCCTACGGTAACGTATGGGCTATGGGCACCCCCGATATACTGTTTTTCTGGGGGCGGGGTGAGGGGATTTACCCCTCCTAGGTTCCCAGGTGACAAAAGGATTAATCTTCGGCTGCCATGGTGGGGTAGTGAGAATTTAGAAATCTATTCTGATTCCAATGACTTTTGCAACCCTGGAGGAACCAGGAGATCTCTGCTGATGTCCTTAACGATCTGTACACAAAAGACACGATCACTGCTAACGCCTGGGGATTGCTGCTGCATAGCTGGAGAAACGACTCATCGCTGATATCAGGATCGCTGCTGATTGCCCATTAAGTTGTTGATGTTGCAATGGGAGGGTGGGGTGTTGGCACTGACTACGTGACTGTCTGCTTTCCACGACATGGTTGCTGCTGGAACAGAGTTTGCTCAGGAACATGGAGTCTCTCAGGTTCATTGGAGGTTGCCCTTGCTTCTGCTTCCTAGCTGCTGGCTGCATGGAGCACACAGGAGAGGCCGTGTCAGTTTCAACGGAGTGCACAGCGGCCATCCCAGTAGCTTTTTGGGGTGGGCGCACGGTTGGAACAGTAGCCGTGTGCCTGCATATAGGGTTGCCAGGTCCAGTCCGGAAGTTTAGGCGGCCCGTATGCTTACATGAGCCATAGGCTTGGTGGAATAGCTCTGCCTTGCAGGCCCTGCAGAACTCTTTAAGGTCCCGCAGGGCCCTGATGTCACCAGACAGAGCATTCCACCAGGCCAGCACCAGGGCCAAAAAGGCCCTGGCTCTCGTCGAAGACAGCCGCACACTCCTAGGGCCAGGGACCACCAGTAAGTTATCAGCTGACCGTAAAGATCTTCAGGGGTATACCAGAAGAGGCGGTCCCAAAGATACGAAGGTCCCAGGCCATGTAAGGTTTTAAAGGTCAAAACCAGCACTTTGAACCTGATCCGATAGTCCAGCTGGAGCCAATGCAGTTGGCAGAGCACTGGCTTTATATGTTGATGAATGGTGGAAACTAGAGCATTAAACTGAAGACTTATACCTTTCAGTTTTGTCATCTTATTTACTGAGTAATGTGGGTGCACATATTGTCTCTTCCTCTCTCTCTTTCCTCCCACCCCCTAATCAATTAGGCACATTGGAGGTCTTTAATTCATTGGGTCAGCATGAGGTGGAAGCCACTTGACAGCACATAAATCACACAGCAATCTTAGGTTTGTACCCCAATACTGTCTCTTTTCCTTACCTTATGGAGAGGGGTTGGGACTGGAAATCTGGTGATCATTTCAGTGAAGTGATGAAGAAGTATGTTTTTATCAAACAGAAAGTGTGTGTCACTGGCTATTAGATAATGAGAACTTCCATGTTCAGCGGTGATATACCTCTGAGGACCAGATACTGGCAGCAGGCAAGAGGGATGGCCCGTCACCCTCATTTTCTTCTTGTAACTTCTCCTGAGGCATGTGGCTGGCTGCTGTTTAAAGCAGAATGACTAGAAAGGCTTTGTTTTGATCCAGTAAGGCAGTTTGTATACTCCCCTCCTGGCATTTTTATACTTATTTTCCCATTGTATGATCACTGGCTTTTGAAATATTAAAACCCCAGTAATGTCTCTCTGCCCTGACCTGGATGGCCCAGGCTAGCCTGATCTCGTCAGATCTCAGAAGCTAAGCAGGGTCAGCCCTGGTTAGTATTTGGATGGGAGACCGCCAAGGAATACCAGGGTTGCTGTGCAGAGGAAGGCACTGGCAAACCACCTCTGTTAGTCTCTTGCCATGAAAACCCCAAAAGGGGTCGCCATAAGTCGGCTGCGACTTGAAGGCACTTTACACACACACAATGTCTCTCTGGTTCAAGTAGTATGGAAGATGCCATCCAATTTAGCAGTGATCTGGTTAGGCTTTCTATCAAGAATGTTGAGCAGATTTTCTACTATGATACTGGTTCATGGTCAGATTTATATCTTGGTAATACAGGATTTTCATACATTTGGTCATATTTCAGATGTAAGACATATGTGTCAATGTTCATCCCCCCCCACCTTCAATCTCTTGAAATCAACATTTCAGTTGCCAAAATTTTAATTTGTATTTCACATTCAAATGTTTGTTCTGTTAATCCCTCCCTATTGGACTGCCCCCCCCCCAACCAAGTGAACAATACCAAGTCTCCTGCCATGCCGTAAGGAGCAAGGTAAGGAAAAGCAGGATGAAACTGTTTGTGGTAAGGAGCAGTAGAAAACTAGAGACCTCTGATATTCATGTTGATCTGGATTTTAGAGAGATGTATGAAATCATAGGAAATTAAAATGATTCTAGTTATCACCAGGTTTCCAGTCACTCATGTTTCTCGATGTGCTCATGTAGTAGTAAATAGTATAATATTGTTCTTTTGTCAGTATTTATCTGAACTCTTCCTAGCATGTGACAGTTTTGTCCTTCTAAAAAGAGGGCATGACCCTTTCATGTCTGGTGTATATTACTGTTGCTGTTTTTTTCTCTGTTAGACAGCCAATCAAGATATCACTGCTGAAAAGAAAATTACATTCCAAAGCTTGGAATTCAAGTTCCATGTCTGCCAAAATTGTCTTGTGTCTAGGCCCAGTGCTCCGGTTGACCAAAAGAAAGGGAAGTAGTCTTCGTAAAGTCAGAGCTATTAACCTTGTCCACACTAGGGAAATTACGCTGATTTTGGTCCAGTCTCTATAAAACAATGGGGACTGCAGTTTGTACAAGACTACCGGTTGTGCAATTGCCTTTTTCATGGATAAGGCTGATGTGTTCATGTGGAGTATTTCTTGTCTCTGGAACGATCTCTGTGTATCCCTTCCTTTTAACATTTAACAGTTGGAGGTGTGACATTTTCTTGTTGATTGGCTACCTTTTCTCAGTGTTACACCTGGAATGTAGTTTGGTTCAGGCATTTAAAGGCGCCTCTGTTAGCTTGCAAGCACCAAGAAGAGAGGGAGAAGAGGGCTTAGTGTATTGCAGCCACGCCTGTTCTGCTCTTAAATTTGACATTGGTGTTGGGGCAAAGGAGCAGTTCTTATACGTAAACCTGGGCCTCAAGTGATACAATAGCAATGACACCAGGACAGGCCCACCCAACTAGTCCTGGTAGCTTTCAAAAAGCCAGGTGAGGTGTTATGCAGAAGGGGGAGCAAATTGGGTGGCCTGAGAGAAGGAACCTGAGAAGCAAAGGACCCATATCGTGAGACTTCACATCCCAAGGAGGAACGAATCTGCATGCTGCAGTGCCATTCACCTTTTGTGTGGGCACACTGCTTTAGGGCAGGCAAACCTGGTAGAATGGTTTCCTGGCACCCCAGCCTAGGCTGCTGCCACAGCTGCATCTGTACACCCTGGTGAAAACTTTGGGCAGAAGCTCTGCACTCTTCATTTAGAGGCAGAGATGAGTCTTAGCCCCATATGCTAATATCTGAGGGAGGCAGAGAGACATTACTTCTCTGTAGAACCCTGTCCTCAAAGGCCAACTGTGACGTGGAAACAACAGAATAATTGGTAATTTTTTAAAAGCTAATTCACACATGCAAGTTACTGTCATGACACAGTCAGTGAGAGCTGATCATGAATATGTGAATGTTAGCATAATAGCTAATATCGTCCTGGCTTTGTACAATTCTGGAAGTTTGTCTGTATTTTGTTTTTGCTATGGCATAGTACAAGTATTACTTGTATATCAGTGGGTTGAGTCCTTATTCAAATAGCTTGCACTCCTCCATCAGCCCTTTTAATATCTGTCAGAATAGGCACCAAATCTTTAACAGCTTTTTGGTAAAAGAAAAAAAAGAGCATAGTAGGAAAATGTATTAATATGTTCTCAACTTAGCTCGCAAGCAAACTTTTCAGGGAATCAATCATAACTTTGCTTAGCTATAAATGTCAACTTAATATAGCCACTTGTACTGAAATAATAAACTTGGAGACATTTGGATTTTTGTGTCTTCAGTTTGGATGCACATCAGTCATTTTATATGCTTTCTCTCCACAATGAACTTCACTGACTCTCCCCACCACAACAGACATTTCTGCCCACAAAATAGGAACGTAATATGTGCGTATGAGTATTATCATGTTCAGCTGATCCTGAGCCAGTATTTGTAGCACTTAGCATGTTCGGCCTTGACTAGGGAGTCTTGGCTTCAAATCCCTTCTTATCCATGAAGCATACCTGGTGTCCTTGGGCATGTTACACTTTCTCCCTCATCTGGATCTACCTTACAGGTTATGAAGATAAACTATATGCCATAATCTGTCAGCAGCCTTTGACATGGTTGACCATGATCTCTTAGACCACTGCCTTGCCAACATGGGGATTTGGGGTACAGCCTGTCAATGGCTGCGCTCCTTTCTCCAAGGTTGGGGACAGAGGGTGGTGCCGGGGGAGGTGGTGTCGCAGCGGCACCCTTTGGTGTGTGGGGTGTTGCAAGGAGCGATCCTTTCCCCTATGTTGTTTAACATCTACATGTGCCCCCTTGCCCAGCTAGTTCGGAGTTTTGGGCTGGGGTGTCATCAGTATGCTGATGACATCCAGCTTTATCTGTTAATGGACGGCCATCCGGACTCTGCCCCGGACGCACTGGCTGAGTGGATGCTGTGACTGGTTGGTTGAGAAAATGCTGGCTGAAGCTAAATCCAGCGAAGATGTAGGTCCTGTGCTAGGCCGGGGCGGTTTGGGGTCAGGGTCCCGGCTTCCGGCTCTTGGCGGTGTGCAGTTGACATCTGCATCCACCGTCAAGAGTCTGGGTGTGATTCTGGATGCCTCCCTGTCTATGGAGGCCCAAGTTGCAGCCGTGGTCAAGGTGGCTTTTTTCCATCTATGCCGGGCCCAGCAGCTGGTGCCCTATCTCTCCCGCCCTGATCTAGCCATGGTGATCCATGTGATGGTCACCTCTAGGCTAGACTACTGTAACTCGGTCTAAGTAGGGCTGCCCTCGAGACTGATTTGGCAGCTCCAGCTGGTACAGAATGCGGTGGTGAGACTCCTTCAGGGGTCTCGCCCTGAGAGCATATAAAGCCAGTGTTCTGCCAAGTGCACTGGCTCCATCTGGACTATCGGATCAGGTTCAAGGTGCTGGTTTTGACTTGTAAAGCCTTACACGGCCTGGGACCTTTGTAACTTCTGGACTGCCTTTTCAGCCCTGGCGCCGGTCTGGTGAAATGCTCTGTCCAGTGACATCAGGACCCTGCAGGACCTTAAAGAGTTCTGCAGGGCCTGCAAGACAGAGCTATTCCACCAAGCCTATGGTTGAAGACAGCCGCCAATATCACTTGCTGGCCTCCCTATCCCTCCCCCTCCTGGTATATTATTGATGTCAACTGAGGGATAACCTGCTGCATATATCCAGCAACATGACCAGTGTTTAGGCACCATCTGTATTTTTTGTAGTTTTTAAGTTTTAAATTTGGAATTTTATTGTCTTAAATTTAGATTTTTTGGCTAATTTTATTGCTGATTATATTATTGTATCTTGTATGATGTTACCCGCCCTGAGCTGGCTTCGGCCGGGGCAGGTGGGCTATAAGTTACAAAATAAATAAAATAAATTTATAATGAACACGTTGGAGGAAGAATAACATACAAATGGAGTAAAAAGAATTGTCATATGTAAATATGTAAATAGTAAAATAAAAATAATTGAATGGAGCCCTCTTGGGAAATTTATCTTATGTAGCAGCTTGTGTTGGTGTCTCTTGCCTTTTCATTCTTTTCAATATATATCAGCAGTATGTGTTGATGTTCATGTGAAACATCTGCAGCAGAATGTTGGTTGCATATTGCATGCAGCTTACTTTGTGTTATCCTTGAAAATTCATTCCAGTGCATAAAACAATTCAAACCAGGGGAATAATTAACTGAAATAACTTTGGCAATACTGGTAGCAAGATTTTTTAAAAGAACAGATTAAATGATATCCTGTTTGTATTTAGTGAAGTTGGTAAAATTATCTACCAAATGCATATTTTTAGTTGAAACATCTGCCAAACTAGAAACACAGAGTAGTATCCATCAATGATAATTTCAGTGGGAAAACCTTTTCAGGGCAAGGTTTCTTTAGACTCATAGTTCCTATTTTTTAATTACCCCATTAACTCATTGATTCAGTTGAATAGTTATATCCCACTCTTACTGTTGCTGGTGTTCATGGGGTTTTTTAAATCCTTGCAACAACATGGTGAAGTAGTGCTCTAGCCCTAAAGACTGAGAACACATAACATTTTACATATTTTGCTTGCCCTTGCATTTGTTCTGGAAGACATTTCTGCGCTATATCCATTTTGTAGCCGAAAAACTGAGGCTCACGGTTTGTGCTGTTCCCAAGAAAGGTTGTGATTGAGCTGTCGAATGCATTCCATGTATAGTGCATGATCCATTGGCAGTACTAACTCCGTTAAAATCTGTATGATTGGCCCTGGTCATATTCAAGTGGATTTATGAGTTGGAAACACATTGTAGTAATCATGCAGAACTGGACACTGCATTTTTCAAAGTGGCTCCATTATATATAAATACTTACTGATTTATAAAGGAAAACCTGAAACTTCATCAACACCATTCTGAATACAAGAAGCCCTTATTTACTATGATAGATAGGAAATCCTTCTTATTTTTAAATTCTCCATACACATTGAAACATGGGATGGAATTCTTGAATGTACATTTGCACAGTGGTAAATACCTTTTCAGGAGATCAAGGAATATCATGACATATGTCCCTGGGCAGGGTTGTGTCAGATCAGTTACATCACCATTGTTATAGCTCCTTAGCAGGGCACATACTCTGTCTTTGTGTTCTGGAAAAACATCCCAGTTATGGAGAATAATAAAGTTAAATGAGTCGGAATGAACTATTGTGGTGTGAGACTAGCACAACAAAAATAAGATACTTCTCTGCTTATCTGGGGATTATTTATTTACAAAAACTGAAGCATTTTGTGGGGAAACTCATACTGTGCAAAGAAACTACAAAAATACACCAATTTATCTCTCTGTGTGTAAAGTGCCGTCAAGTCGCAGACGACTTATGGCGACCTATTTTGGGGTTTTCGTGGCAAGAAACTAACAGAGGTGGCTTGCCAGTGCTTTCCTCTGCACAGCAACCCTGGTATTCCTTGGTGGTCTCCTATCCAAATACTAACCATGGCTGACCCTGCTTAGCTTCTGAGATCTGACGAGATCAGGCTAGTCTGGGCCATCCAGGTCAGGGCCACCAATTTCTACCCGGACCTAATTTCTACTGTGTCCTTTGTTTTCCACTGTATCAAGCTTATTGTTTAAATTCAGTCTGTTTTTTGCTGATTCACAATGCTGCAACTGCAGTACATAATATGTACTAATGGAAAATACAATAAGATACAACAGGAAAATGAAAAGACGTTCACAATAAAAAAGCATAAAACAACAAGAAGGGTAACTGAGAATGTGATATGGGGAGTTCATCCATCTGCAGGCAGCATCTGGACCAATGTAAACAGTCTATATAGTCTAGAGATGAAGGAAGTCAGAAAAGACATCTAAATTGCTGGGCAGGAAGCCGGCAAAGGTGAACAGGGACTGGTCAAACCATCAGATTATGCATCAACTGCAGGAAGTTAAACAAAGTCAAAGAAGCAGACACATGCCCCATGACCCTGATGGATGAACTGTGGAAACTCTGGAGGCAGCACAGTACACCACCCTGGACCTTACGAAAGGTCTCTGGCAAGTAGAAACAGTGCCACAGGACCAACCCAAAGTCACCTTTACCAACAAGACCAGTTTGTTCAAATTTACAGACTTCCCATTCAGGCTTAGAAATTCCTCTGGCACCTACCAGAGGCTAATGAACAAGTTGTTGGAGGGTCTGGGTGAATTCACTCTAGATTAAATTGATTATGTGGGCATCTTTAGCCAGAGCTGGGCAAACACCTGATCATTGTCAGACTGGTCTGATTGCAAAGGCAAGAAAATGCCAGGGTGCTCTAAAACAGGTAAAGTACCTTGGACTGACACATCATGGGAAAGGGAGTCATTAAACCAGAGGTATTCAAGCTAGAAACCATTAGGGTATGGCCAGTGCCTCTAACCAAATGCCAGATAAGATCCTTTTGGAGTTTAGTTGGCATTGTAGTGGCATCGCAGCTCCATTGTATGGCCTGACTAAAAAGGCTCTACCAGACACTGTGAACTGGATGGCAGAATGCTAAACAGTATTCCAAAAGTTGTAAGAGCTGATAACATCTGATATCATGGTACTGGCACCTGATTTTGCAAAATCATTAATTATAACCACAGATGCTTTCAGTGTGGGTCTGGGAGGAGTATTGACACAGTGTGGACCTGATGGATAGACACACCCACTGTTATTCTTGAGCAGGAAGCGCCTGACCAGGACACAACACTTTTCATCTGTGGAAAAGGAGTGTTTGACTATTGTGTGGGCACTAGGGGAGCTAACCCCATATGTTTGGGGATGAAAGTTACCCCTGCATACAGTTCACTCTCCACTGTGTTGACTCTACGACACTATGGGCAATAATGGCAAATTGTTCCAGGGGAATATGCTTGTACAAGACTTTGATTTTGACATCATTCATGTCCATGGGCATGAAAATGTAGCATACCCAGGAGGGTATAAGGAGGAAGAAGGAAGAGTTGTTGTTGTTTTTTTTTTACTTTCTCACTCTCAGGCAGAGGGCATCTTGGAGACAGATGGGTGATTCCTTTCCAGTGCTAAGGTCAGACAGGAACTAATTTATTTTCCACTTCCTGCTTCCTGCCTGGAATCATTCCTGACTCCAGTTTCCTTCCTGCCTCGCTAAGGGAAGGCAGCTACAGAGGTTGCTCTGTAGCAACCTTACCTACATGAGGAAAGGAACATTCCATCCTCAAGGAGAAATAGTCTCCTACTCCAGCTCTTCAGCAGAGAAATAATGTTGGCACCGATGGTCTTGGAGCTGACAGCTTCCTCGAACCTCCGGTCCACATGGCCACGCAGGTGGTTGAGCACGGTAACAATAAGGGCTGGCCAGGCTCCTGCACAGGCGGTTGAGCCCCGGAACACCAAAGCGGCTGGCTGGGCTCCCACGCAGCCGGTTGAACCACAAAATGCCTAGCCGGGCGGCCAGGCTCCCACGGAGGCAGTTGAGCCCGGTAACAACGAGGTGGCCGGTCGGGCTCCTGTGAAGGCGGTTGAACCCAGAAACACCTAAGCGGCAGGCTGGGCTCCCTCAGAGGCGATTGAGCCTGGGAACGCCAAGGCGGCCGGCTGAACTCCCGCGGAGGGGGGGGGGAGCCAGCAAAACCAAGCTGACGAGAGGAAGTGTCCAGCTAGGCCCCTGCTGTGGTGGTGGAGCCCGAGCACGCCAGAATGGCAAGAGAGCAGCGGCGCCCAATAGGGCCGTGAGAAAAGCCACACTGCAAGTAAGAAGCCCCAGGAGAGGTCTGATCTGCCTGCAAAGGCAGCAAGGACCCCCCGCGAAGCTCTGCAGGCCCCAAGAACCAGTTGGGACCAGATGGAGATGTGGTCTCTATAGAGCGGTGAGTTACAGGGGCCCCAGGAACAGAAAGCCAGGGGTGGGCAGCAGGAAAAGGACCAAAATAGACTAAAAAAGAAAGAAATAGAGAGACGCTCCAGAGCCAGAAAAGGGAGCGGCTGCTGCTAGGATGCCATCTTCTCACACCTAAGGATCTTTTAATGATTGCTTTTCCCAGTCTCAGTCTCCTTCTGACTACTTGGTTGCAGTCTCCCTTTTGGTTGATGATGGAGCCAAGGAATAGAAAATATTTCATTATTTAGTGAATTTGTTAGCTCTGGATTTTTCTTGGGCTGCATCTAACATCCTGTGATATGGTTATTTATGTTACATAAGGTTCCCAGGCCAGAGACCATGCCTTTAAGTAGTTTGAGACAGGATGAAACTGCTACACCTGCTCTTCTTTCAGTTTCTTGCTAATTTTCTTTCCCCTCCTGTTAAGAATTTAAATATATTGTTAAGAATTTTAATATGGTGGCCAAAGGAATGAAGTACGATGTATTCTGGCTGCATCCAGTGGCATGGAACATTTTAGACACCATCTCTCAACGAGGAATTGTCAACCCTGATGACTGTTATTTCCAAATCATAGTTCAGAGCTCTCATTCAGCACTGAAGTGTTCCTCTTATTTTTGAATGGTGAAAAATAGCCCATAAATCTAAGTCAGCAGGTCCCTGAAAAGAGTATATCCAAAAATGAACCTAAACCAGAATCACAATTCTTTACATGTGTGCTCAAGCTCTTAGCGTTTTATAATTGGTCACATATGGGATTTTAACAGAGAAACCAATTGTGCAGGCTTATGTCTGGATGTTGTGGGAGCTTTTTCTGATTTGCAAAGAGCACTCACCACTGGAGGAGATAACCCACTGCATTTAATTAGGGGAGCTTGTGGAGATATTTAACCATACGTTCCTTGTGTCAAAGCTAATGTAAAGTTATGAGACAAATCCCTCTTAATTCTCAGCTGATTTCATTGCTTGCTGCTGAAAAGAATGAGCTTCTTTTTTAGATATCTGCCTCAGGGTGTTCATTTGTTTGTCTCTTCTAATATTACCTGTAAGCTTTTATACGTCTTTTATAGGTGTTTATTTTGATGCTTGTTTATTGAATTACATGTATGGGTAAACAAATGCAAAGATTACTAAAACCACAATACTCAGTCAGTTCTTCTATGCAAGAACCACTGGAATGAATAGTGCAGTACTTGGTACAACTGAGTGTATGGAGACTTAAGGCATGGTTTCACAGAATGCTATATAAACATCCTACCATCGATCATTCATTTGAATGGGGGCTAATATAGAACCTAGGATACTGTATCCTATATGTCTGTATATGTTGAAACGACAATAATTGCATGAAATGGCCTCTGTTTCTGTTAAAATTTCTCATGTGGTTTGTCAGTCAAGAGTAGGATTATCAAAGACAACTGTTTCCATGCAACAAAATGAATTGTAGTTATCATTCTGGAATTTAAAAAAAGAAATATTTTTATTTAATTTTACCCTTTATACTTCTACCATCTATTTCATCATTGGAACGGAATACACTAATTTCCAGATTTTTTGCAGATAGATAGCACAAGGAGTGTTAAAATGACTAACTTGATAAAAACATGTCTTGGATTAAATTAATGTTTCTTGAAGATGAAAATGTCATTTTTGTTGGAAATTTTAAAATTACCTGTTTTAAAAAAAGAGTGGTCTCATAACAAGATCCCACTTTGTTCTTTTCAATTTATTTCCAAAGATATGCTTGATGTAATGTGTAAAAGTAATTGAGAGTGGCAGAAATGATAGGATTTTTTCTGTATTCAATTTGAATTTTTATTCAAATATTAATCTTCTAGTTATAGGAGTTCTGTTTTTATTGCTCTGCAAAACAGCAAATTAAGGAATAAACCTTGAAGTAAAATAGACATAAGAGAAAAAATTCCTAATACAAGCTACTACATGTTAGTTGAAGTACGTCTGTCTCTAGATTCTACTACCTGAAAAACATACTTTGCTAGTTTGGGAAGCTGAAGATGACATATTTCAGCTGTGAATCCTGTTTATAAGGTTCTTTCTTCTGTATCTGTATATCTGATATTGATGTTACATATGTTCACATATTGGAAGCCCCATCCAAAGAAAACCTAATACCTTCTAGCTCTAAAATTCATCCCAGAAAATGAATGTCATAGATACACATAGACCTTTATTTTGATTACACAAATATGGAAATCTGTGGAAAATTACATAAAGGTCTATTTTAACCTTTTTTTGTTTTTTTTTGCTGTCAAAAATGACAGCTAACTTATGGCAACCACATAGGGTTTTCAAGGCAAGAGGGTTTTCGAGGCAAGAGACATTTGGAGGAGGTTTGCCATTGCCTGCCTCTGCGTCATGACGCTGGTATTCCTTGGAGGACTCCCAACCAAATACTAGCCAGGGTCTACCCTGCTGAGCTTCTGAGATGATTAGATCAGGCCAGCCTGGGCTATTCAGGTCAGGGCCTATTTTAACTAGATTGGTCTAATTCAGCTACTTTGGGTTTTGCATTCCACACCTCCACCTTTTTAGCAAAGCAGATGTGATGACATTAGTTATCCATACACAGTATTTGCCCTCACTCTGAGTTGGCATTTGGCATTGTGATGATCCAGTTCTGCCTATGTGATCCCTGACTGGCTTGAATCTGAAACAGCTGCCAGGAGTGGCAGTGAAGAGCAGCAAATAGGTGCAAATGAGGTTATTACAAGTAGGTAGGAAAGTTGGGGAACACTTCCAAGTTTCCCTTTCCGTGCCAAAAATGTTCACTTGTGAACATTTGGTGCATCTCTGATCCTGTAAGTATGATGAAGCCATCTCCAATCTTATGGATAAGTCTGAGGGTCTGCTTTTAGGTATGTTGACATTTTATGTATTGTAGAAAATGCAACTTACTGTTGTTCTGTTGTGATGGCAAATTGCCAGACCTCAGTGAAGGAGTCTGACTCTGCAGACTTTAGTCCTGGATTATGTGTTAGGAGCCAGCTGTTACGTCGATTTTTTCATCCCAGATTTTATATGTGAATTCTTTGTAACATTTGTGTGCCCCCTCCCCTGTTATGTTATTGATACACACAGGTACTCCACAGAACATGCTTGAATTTTAAACTGCAAATATGAGTAAACGGAAATGTTTGGTGTGTGTGTGTGTCCGGAATTACTTGGCAAGAGATTACTTTCTTAATACAGACAATTTGACAGCATGTTTCTGGTATTGAAAATTATAGGATGGATTTAGAGCTTTTGAACTCCTGGGTTTACCTAATTATAGGTGTACTGCTCTGACAAGACTACACAATTTATAGTGGCTACTCCTTCCTAGTTACCTCTTAAAAGGTAAAGGTCACCTGTGCAAGCACCGAGTCATTCCTGACCCATGGGGTGACATCACATCCCGACATTTACCAGGCAGACTTTGTTTACGGGTGGTTTGTCAGTGCCTTCCCCAGTTATCTTCCCTTTACCCCTAGCAAGTTACCTCTTAGGTTGTCTTATTCTCTAATTAGTTCTAATGTGTCATTTTGTTTTAAATTTCTGTGCTACTGCCTTCGATCATCATGTTTCAGATATCTCAGGAGAGTATACTTGCCTTAGGTGTATGAGATATAATGTCCAAAGAGCCCACCCAAGAGATGAAGAAGAAAGAAAACTTGAAGATTCTGTTTGAACAGAAGCTCAGATAAGTACATAAGGAATTAATGTCTACAGACAGCTATGAGATAGATGCAGAAGTCTCCAGAATTCAGTTGAATGTTTTAACATAGCTATTTTTAGTCAATTGAATATTAAATCATAGACAGCTTCTGAATTCATGTCTCAAAGAGGCATTCAGAGGGGGCTTGATTTGCCACAACAGGTAGAGAGGAGAGCCAAATGGCATGATTCTGCCTTCTTTGTGATGGGATTTGGAGTGGGGTTGGGGTGAAGGTTTTTCACATGGGTATTTTTAGTCAGCTGGATATTAAGTGAAAAGAGGAGTGCATATTTAACAAAATGAATGAGTGTCTTCACAGACTTGATTGGACGCTTCTACACGTTAAGTTACTGTGGATGTTAAGTGTATTGAGGGCTCTGAAACATGTCTCAGGAGACCAAATATTTTATAATTTTTTAAGTAAGATGTCCCTAGTCTGTAGGGAAGATAATCTGAAGCAAGTTCATAATTATTTTACTTTTAAGTGGTGAACCACAGGTTGGGTAAATTGAGAGCAATCCTGTGGCTGTGTTGAGTTAGTGCTAACACTAGTTTAAGATTAGGGGCATTGCAAGCCTGGAACCCACAGATTTCATGCTATTGAGCAGTTATGTAAGCATGCTACTGACCAGGCAAAAAAACTGAATCACGAGAGATTTGTAACCACCATGGGCTAAAATTCTGGAACTAGCCATACATATCAGAACAGAGGAAGCTATGATTGAAGCTGTAGTCCTCTGTAACACCACAGGTTTATTGTGTGTAAGTTCTCACATTCAAGCACCGGATATAGTCCACCTAGCAGAGAATGCTGGAAGAAGCTTCACACACCACTAAGAGAGTGTGCAGCAATGGAGGCATGATCCACAGACCAATTACACTATGTACCTTTTAGCCTTCTTATCACATGCCTCAGACTGCACATCATTGTGCCTAATTCTCTCTCCCTGTCTTGCCACACCTCCCAGTGCTCATTTGCCTTGATGAGCTATACCTGCAGTTTATTATTGCAGCATACTTTCTTATCCATTCCCTACCTCTAATTCATGCAGTGAGACAGTGTAGAGTATCATACTAGCAATGTTTGTTGGCATTTTGAACACTTAGGAGTCTGACCATTTCCTCTTGCTGGTGCCAATGTTGCCAGAGAGTGGAGACTCTTGAGATTGTAAAGTAACCCTGAGGTCAGTCTGGTTTTATAGGTAAAGAATCCCTGTGTTGTCAGGGCCTAACTGCACGTTACTCTATGTACAGGTTCCATTTAATCACTAGCTTCCCTTGGTCTTGCCTCTGATGTCCACACCTCTCATTTATTCCCCATGAAGGCAAAATATTGGCTGTATGGATGAGTCTATGCACTACATTTTTATCCCCCAGCCATAATATAATTGAAGACTTTTCCTAAACTACAGTTATTACAGAATGCTGTGGCCAGAGTGTTGACTTTAGTGGGTTGTAGAGACCACATTACTCCAGTCTTGTTCCATCTGCACTGGTTTCCAGTTTGCTTCAGGACTCAATTCAAGGTGCTAGTATTGACCTTTAAAGCCAGCATGGTGTAGTGGTTAAGAGTGGCAGACTCTAATCTGGAGAACCGGGTTTGTTTTCCTTCTTTTACACATGAAGCCTGCTGGGTGACCTTGGGCTAGTCATAGTTCTCTCCAAACTCTCTCAGCTCCACCTACCTCACAAGGTGTCTGTTGTGGGGAGGGGAAGGGCAGGTGATTGTAAACCACTCTGAGACTCCTTAAAGGTAGAGAAAAAGCAGGATATAAAAACCAACTCTTCTTCCTCTTCTTCTAAAGACCTGTACAGCCTGAGATCAACACACCATAGGGACTGTCTTCTCCCATATGAACCTACTCATACACTCTGATCATCTTTGGAGGCCCTGTTTCAGTTTCCCTTTCATCAGAAGCTAGGTGGGTAGCAAACCAAATAAGGGTTTTCTTGGTCATGGCACCAAAACTTTGGAACTCTCTGCCCAAGGAGATTTGTGTGTCTCCCTGTATGAGTGTCTTTCATCAGCAGATGAAGCCTGTTTTTGTTTTGTCTGGCATACCGCTGATACTGGCCTTGCTTCTGATGTTTCCTAATTTATAATTTTAAATGTATTTAAATTGCTCAAATATTGTTATTCTTTTTCACCACCTTGTGGACACTGTTAGGG
Source organism: Euleptes europaea (assembly GCF_029931775.1). Lineage (NCBI taxonomy): Eukaryota > Metazoa > Chordata > Lepidosauria > Squamata > Sphaerodactylidae > Euleptes > Euleptes europaea. Next base: position 37,634,252 of record NC_079315.1, on the reverse strand, counting down.
TGGAAATATGGCATTAAAATGTTTTAAATAAATAAATTATTTATTTGGTTTGGGCTATGTACCAGTTTACCATGTAATTAGCAAATACTGGAATTCAATTCCCAAAGTGGAGTGTTCCCCTTAAGTTCAGTTCCCCACATATTTTCCTGTGGTTTCATCAAGGATCTGTAAAGGCTTGTTAGAAGGCTTTAGCTCATTTGTTGTCCCTTTGGATAATTAAAACCACTCCCACCCTGTTAGGATTACTGCTTATCCTCCTCCACTCTATACATTCAGAGTTGGCTGTTTTTTAACAGTGCCAGTTAGAATTCCCAAGAATTTAGAACTATTCCTCAAATAGTTCTTCAGATTCTCTAAGCCATGTGACTTATCTAAAGTTGCTTGGGCATGGTTAGCAGGTTTAACAAGATCTTTCCATTTTTCAGAATTTCTTAGCACATTTTAGGCATTTCATGTATATCTAACCACAATGGGTAAGGTGTCATCCTTGACCTATCTCACCCTTATCAGGTCTGGTTTGAAATGCAGCTTCTTTCCTGTCCTGTCTTCTCTGCATGAACACTGCAGCTGCAGTTTTCCAACTTTATGTAACCCCTTAAATAGCACCTGAGCCATGTTGTCACATTTCTAGATTAAAAACAGGTTATGTTGCATGAGGCTGGTAGTTTTACCTTAGGTTTGAGCTTGCATATTTTCATGGATGGATGGAAAAATAGTTAGAATCTTGCCTATTCATGGGTGCTATTATATACCTTGGTTTGTTGTTGACAAGAATGAAATCAGGAAATTATCCTCCCCCCCATGCTGTCTTTGTCCACGACTGATTCTGAGTGCAATTTGTCATGACATCCAAATTAGATGACGTGACAGACTATGTCTTGTTCTCTTGTCTACCAGCTAGTATTATGCTCTGTCTACCTGCAGATTTACTGTTCAAGTAAATATGTATTAAATCCAGCAGCTGTATAAACAAGATTTCAGATGTGAACAAGACAGATTAAAACTGTTATATCTCTATTGATGTTTCATTTTACGATATTTGAAACACTCATTGTGCAATTAACCTTTTGTAGTAAAACAAGTTTAAGATTATAGTTTTCATTGTGTTAATTGCATATTATGATGCCAGAAATATGCATATTCACCTATTCAGACTGAATGGTGGCCACATATATTGGGAATATCACTTGTACCACATGATCCTAGTATATGCAGTTGAGTTTCCCCAAATATGGTCTCTGAAAAAGTTACCTCTGATAACTTAGAGGTTTTGCCCTTGGTTTACAGTGCTGGTTCAGATTTTGTCGTGCTGATACAACTTAGCGACACAAGAGGTCAAAACAGTAATATGTAAAATTGCTTTGATAAAGGAGCAATGACTGCAAGGAAAGCTGCTAAAGGGCTAAGTCTCGTGGACACTGAAATGATTTCAACGGATTCTATTAATGTATAAAGGGACCCACACGTTCTTTTCTATATATGGATGTTATGACTGGTAATGCTACTGGGAAGGAAATCTAAACTAAACTGCTGCAGATTTTGTAGTAATAACATGCCTTAATTGCACAGAGTTAGCATGCCTACATCTTGGTTTGATAAAATACCTACATGTAGTTTTTAATCACATGTTTCTACCCCCCTTTCATACTTGTTAAGCCCAAGAAATTTTATCTGCCTTATCTGCAAACAGAATCTGAACAAAGGGAACAACATGTTGATGGAGTGTGTTTTTGATTGCCAGATAACTGCTTCCATCTGTTCCTTAAGTGAGGCTTGTGGCCAAGTTTCTTCAACACCTGAGGGGAACAGATTTCTTGCAGCAACCACACACCCTGTTGTGTCACTTTCACATTTCACAGCAGGACTTAATTAAAGCCAAAACCAATTACATAGTTGTTAGTTGAGTGAACAGTTAGATAATGCTCTCTACCTATAATTTGTTTAACTTCCATTTTCATCAGCATAGCTTGTGTACTGATGTCGCCAATGCTTGGAGCTACATCTGTACACAAAAACTTTCTTAAGTAGCTACAAAATGTGTCGGAGTATAAGTAGCCCAGACACAGCTGTGGAATGCACACTCTCCTCTCTCTTCAAAACAACACAGCTTTTTCAAATGGCTGAGGGCAGCAGCTAGTCTAGTTTGCAGATGCTTCAAAATAAGCAGATATTCCATTTATATTGAGTCTTTCAAAGCTGAAATGCTATATCGGTGGTATTTGACCCCAGAAAAATGCTTAGTAGTATATATCATGCAAATCTTTTAAAATGTTGGGAATTATAGGATGCTGAAGCAGGTTTCTCTCTTGTACGGTGGAATCGTGCAAAAGCACAATAAATGGAAGGTTATTGGAGGGGGGGCTGGTTGCTTTCTGGACATCCAATAACTTCTAATCCTTTGGCTGTACTATTTTAATAGATAAGCTTCGTCTGGTCAGTGTGGTGTACCAGTTAAAGTGTGAGAAGAGGACTGGGTTCAGAGCCCAACTTGGCCATGAAGGTGACTGGACGGCTTTTGACTGGTCATTCTCTCCAAGCCTAATCTTTACCTCAGAGGATTGTTGTGAGGATGAACAGCAGATGGAGAGATAGCCTTGAGCTCCTTCAAAGAAGGGGTGAATAAAAATATAAGATAGAATCAGTGATTCTCTGAGGGGGTCAGAGAGCCACCAAGGGGAAGTATACAAATCTTGGGGAGCATTCAGAACTATGTAAACTCTGTAAACCCAGCAAATAGGAATCAAACCTAATATTAAGGAGTTGGCTGGTGGCTATTTGGCACAAAGGTCTCAATGAATGTATTCCTGAAATCTGTGGATCAAATGTCTATATCATAAATATGTCTATATAAATAAAGCTGGCTTGCCTAGAGTGCTGTGTTTGTGTCCTTATTTTTTATTCATGGCTTGGAAGCAATCAATGATAATATTGCATATTTGATGGACAGTAGTAGATCGAGCCCCATGGCGCAGAGTGTTAAGCTGCAGTACTGCAGTCAAAATCTCTGCTCGCGACCTGAGTTCGATCCCAACAGAAGTTGGTTTCAGGTAACCGGCTCAAGGTTGACTCAGCCTTCCATCCTTCCTAGGTCGGTGAAATGAGTACCCAGCTTGCTGGGGGTAAAGGGAAGATGACTGGGGAAGGCACTGGCAAACCACCAAGCAAACAAAGTCTGCCTTGGAAACGTCGAGATGTGACGTCACCCCATGGGTCAGGAATGACCCAGTGCTTGCACAGGGGACCTTTACCTTTAGTAGATCGAAGGCTAAAAAACACTGTGTGATAGTCATTAGTACTAACACATGAAGGTGCCTTATACTGAATCAGACTCCTGGTCCATCAAAGTCAGTATTGTGTACTCAGGCCGGCAGTGGCTTTCCAGGATCTCAGGCAGAGGCCTTTCACATCACATACTTGCCTAGTTCCTTTAATTGGAGATGCCGGGGATTGAACCTGGGATCTTCTGCATGCCGAGCAGATGCTCTATCACTGAGCCACATACCCTTCCCTAGGAATGTACATATCAATATGCTGAATTTTAAAAAACCCTTTTCAGTGTTTTTCGGGGGGAGGGGTTACTGGCAAAAAAAGGGCAATAAATGGGGGCTGAAAAAGTGGGTCCTGAATAATATTGTATTTATTCGGCATTATTCGGGGCCGCTATGGCCCCAACCCCCACTGCCATTTTTTGGACTCTCCCTCCCCTCTCCCTTACTTACCTGCACTTAGTTTCGGTGCAGCAGCAGAACTCTGTTGCCATGCTGAGGGACTGGAGGCAGTGGGAGATGCCACAAGGCTATGTGTCACCTCTCATGTTGTTTAATATCTAAATGAGGCCCATTAATGGGATTGTCCACAGTTTTGGAGTAGGTTGGAGTAGGTTGTCACCAATATGAAAGCCGTCATGGTGTAATAGTTAGAATATCGGATGAACTAGGATCTGGGAGACCAAGGTCTGAATCCTCACTATGCCATGGAAGCTTGCTGGGTGACCTTGGACAAGGCACCCTGTCAGCCTAACCTGCCTCACTGGGATGTTGTGGGGATAGAATTAAGAAGGTGAGATGTTGTAAGCCACCTTGGGTCCCTGTAGGGGAGAAAAGTGAGATATAAATTAAGTAAATCAAACAATAATAAATAAATATGTGGACGACACCTGGCTATGTATTACTCTGAACAAGCCACTGGTTGCTGCTGTCTCTGTTCTGGCCTGATATCTAAATTCAGTAGTCAGGTGGCTTAGAGAACCCAACTGAAACTGAATCCAGATAGTATGGAGGTGATGCTTGATGGGCTACTGCTGTGAATGGGATTGTGCTTCTTATCCTTGGTGGTATGCAGCTTATTTATTTATTTATTTAAAACACTGATTAGCCACCTTTCTCCCTTGTGAAACTCAAGGCAGCTTACAATAAAAATCAACCATTGTGAAACCCATAAAAGTCACAGTTTAAAAACTCCAGATAGGACTACCAATAATAAAAACAAAATCAATAAAAAAGCAGTCCTAAATAAAACTGTCTTCAACTGCTTCAACTACCAGGTGCGCTTCCCTGGGGAGGTTGTTACATAATTGTAGCACTGCCACAGAAAAGGCCCTGTCTTGTGTATCCATCAAATGAGCATCTTTAATTGGTGGGACAGTCAGGAGGGCCCCTGCCTTTAGTCCCAGAGTTTAGGAGTCTAGCTGAATCCTAATCTCCTGTTGAAGAAACAGGTGTCCATGACAGCCAAAAAAAAAAAAAACTTCCCCCCCAGCTACAGTTAGTTAGGGGCTGTTCTTGTTCTAGGGTTGCCAGCTCTGGGTTGGAAATTTCCTGGAGATTTCTCAGATGGAGCTTGGGGAGGGCAGGGTTTGAGGAAGGGAGGAACTTCAATGGGTATAATGCTATATCCACCTTCCAAAGTGGCCATTTCCTCCAGGTGATCTGATCATTGTTGCCTAGAGATCAGCTGTAATAGCTGGAGATCTTCAGCTACTATCTGGAGGTTGGCAACCCTACCTTGGACAGGGTAACTTACTTGCTGGTGCCTGATAGGGCCACTCTTATCCATGTTTCAATAACCTCAACACTAGACTACTGTAGTGTGCTGTATGTAGAGCTGCCCTTGGACAATCAAGAAGCTGCAACTGGTACAGAATGCAACAACCTGTTTATTGGTGGCTCACCAGTGGGACCAAGGCATTCCTATTCTGAGGTCACTTCACTGATTGCTGATTAGTTTTTGGGTCAAATTCAAGGTGCTGGTGTTTCACTTTAAAGCCTCGGCCCACATACTTGAAGGACTGCTTTTCCTTGCAGGTTCCCATGTCGCAGCTTCATTTTTCCCAGCAGTATCCCCATGCTCAAGACATGTTTGACAATAGTTCAGTCTCTAGCACTTTCAGTGGCTTGCTCATACCTCTGGAACAGCTTTCCAGAATAGTTAGAAGAGCTCTTAATCTCTTGGCTTTCTGGAGAGGCTGCAAAACAGAGTTGTTCCAGAGAACTTTAGGAGTAGAATGAATCTGAGCAGAGGGTATGGTGTGGGACATGTGGTATTTTAAAGCAGATCTTAATATCTGTTTTCAATGTTTGCTTTTTAAAATTGTTTTTTACATTGTTGCTATTTACCTTGGGACTTGGAAGAAAGACAGACATAAATATGCTTCATTCTTTTTTCTTGTAAATAAAAATAATTATAAGGGGGAGCCAGTCATTTCAAACTAAGAGTGTTTGTGCAAGACACCTTGGAAATTATGAATCTTCTGAAGAATTTTGAATTAATTTTAAAGCAGTGTACATGCATACAAGTATGTTTCATTTTAGGTTTGTTTGGGTAACAGTTATTTGAATTTACTATTTTTAGGATTCCTGATGTGGTTTAGAATTATCACTACTACCTTTCTGGATGTAATTTTTTTAAATCCACGAGGAGCCTATTACATGTTGATGTTAAAGAAAAGTCACAGAATCTCATAATGGGTTCCCCATGTAATAATTACCTGGGACCTAAGTTGTTCTTTAACCTGGTCTGGCTAGCAAAGCAAATACAAAATATGTTTGACTTGTGATTCTGAATGAATGAATAGTGGTGCAATCTTGAACAGAGTTATACCCTTCTAAATCTGTGGATGTAAAAGGGTGTAACTCTGATTAGGATTGCACTGTGAATACATTTGGTTGAAGCACGCCTAAATGTTATATCTGTCCTCCATCTGTTTCTTTGACATTCCACTCCTGCCGTAGAATGTAGCGTCAGTCACTGTGGGTCTGCTCCCTCTTATGTGGAAAATTTTCTCATCTGATCACCTAACTTGTCCTGCAGATTGCAGAGGGTGTGTTGAAAATTGCCATGAGGGCATGAAATAATGAAATGTATTGCTTCACCCTGTGTCAAGCAGGTGCTTGCTTCAAATAAGATTGATGTAAGAAAAGTGTGTTCTGCTGTGCAGAGGAGGTCCGGCCTACTCACCAGCAAGCCGGTTCCTCTTTGGGTCAAAAGTCACCAAATGTTTCCTAAGAAAACCCAAACACCCACTGGGCTCCAGAATTCCTGCCATAGCACAGTGTAGGTAGGTCTGCCACCAGCTCTCAGTTCCAAAAGGTTTAGCCTTAACAGGGAGGAGCTGAGAGCAACTCTTCCCCAGCTAGTTCCCAAAAGACCAAAAAGACCGTGCCAGCACTGCAGAGTAGAGATTCTGCCAGGGGAGGGTAGCTGTCAGCAAACGTTACAAAAGGTAGGTGGTTTCCACACACACACATACTTAGGCACTTAGATTTAGCCCTGAGGCCCAAAAAGGTTTCACAGACTCCAAAGTAAAGTCAAAGATTTATTCTAAAGAAATGTGCTCATTACAGAAAGTAAAATATTCATGGAAGCAAAATAGCATGAAAACAAGAAAGTCTAACAATTGCTAACTACACATTAATTCTTAAGCAATAGGCGAGGCTTGCAAGTAAGTTACAAAGACAAAAGTTTGGATTCAAAGTTGTTACCAGATTTCCAACCGCAAGGCTTGTTTCCATCTTGTAGAGTGTCAGTCCCACAGGGAGTCCCCCTGGGGCAAAAGAGATCGCAAAGTGATGCAGAATGAGGACACGCCAGCATGTCCCCAAAACTCCATAGTTCTATATCAGAAGAGGTTCATTCTTATACCTTCCGAATTAATCAGCTGGTCATCAGTCAGCCAATGTAGTCGTCAGGAAAACAATAAACCACATTAATATTGGCCATGTCGCCGCTAGCTCTTTGAAGACATGAGGTAATCGGCATCTCTGCAGTGAATACAAATCACCAGGAGTTTCTCAGAGTCAGAGACAACTAAGGTGTGACAGATGTGTCACCCTGGAAACAAATGGGTGGTTATGGCCTACAATCAGTGAGGAAGCTTCAGAGGAAAGATAGCTGTGAATGAGCTCTTTCCCCCGCTATCACAGGGGAATTTTTCACGGAGATTTGCTGCTGTTTCGACACTAATTTGCGTCGGAGTCAAATTTTGGTTATTCACTGCAGATCCGGCTTTTCCCTGATAGAGGTATAAAAGCCGTGTGATGTCAGCGGCAAACCAAACCACTTCTGAGCCGTACTTTCTAGTAGAAGCGCGTTTTGTTGCTCGGATGCCCATGAAAAAATGTTTGCTTCGCTCCCCAGGACGTCTCCTTTCTCCTCCCCCAAGAACGGTGATTGGCTGGGGGAGTTTCACGCTCAGACAAGAATACCGCCCCTTTTGCTGCCTGCCTGCCTGCCTGCCTAGAGCCCTGGCACTTCTCTCCCTCTGTCCCAGAGGCTGCCGGGCGGGCAGGCGGCATGCCTTCCCCGCCCCTCGCCCGGGATGGGCCTTGGAGCTGGGCCCACACCTCCAAGCCCAGGGGGACGTCAGACAGACGGCTCCAGGGGGAGACCGGCGGGGCCACGCCATGTGTCCTCGCACGCTGGGGGTGGTGGTGGTGGTGGCAGCTCGGTCTAGGGCAGCTGGACCCGTGGGGGGGATGTTTAAGGGAAGGGGCTGTTGGCCCCTCTACCCCAGAGGGGAGGGGGGATTTTTGAGAAGTCGGATGGGAAAAATGTGCATCCTGAGAGCAGAAAACCCAAGGCAAAACTCCCTCGCATCACTCTTCTGAAGAGGGGCGGCCAGTCTGCTCTTATCTCCCTCCTGTCTCTCGATGCACTGTGGCTGGATCATGGCCACCGCGCAATCCAGGGGCCTTCTTTCCTCTTCCCCCCCGCCATGCCCCTCTACCCCAGCGGGGAGGGGGGATTTTTGAGAATTCGGATGGGAAAAATGTGCATCCTGAGAGCGGAAAACCCAAGGCAAAACTCCCTCCCATCACTCTTCTGAAGAGGGGCGGCCAGCCTGCTCTTATCTCCCTCCTCTCTCTCAATGCACTGTGGCCGGATCATGGCCGGCGTGCAATCCAGGGGCCTTCTTTCCTCCTCCCCCCCCCGCCATTCCCACTTTCAGCTAAACACTTCTCTGGGCACATGGATTCCCTGCCCCCCCCCCCCAATCATGTCTATCATTAAAGGGCAATTGGTTCCACACCTATAGAAAATAGAGGGAAGCTTTGAGGAAAGCGCTGCCTTGCCCCCCCCCCATTTGGAATCTGACTGTTCCAAAAGCAGGACAGAGCAAGGGTGGAAGAAAAATGGAGGAGACCAGAGGGACTGGTGCTTGTTTTTTGCGCTGGGGCTGGTGAACCGCACGAGTTAATCTGCTGGGCGGAGTTGGGGCGGAGCTGGGGGCAGGCATAAACAATGAGCCTGTTGGAATGGGAGGCCTCCTGCAAAAGGGACAGACCAAACCGTTGTCAAATACAGCGTGCTTTGTTCCCATGAAAAACCAAAACTACATCGAGATTGACAGGGATAAATCGCTGCCATGAAAAAAACATTTACATCGTGTGTTTTTTTAGTCCGTGGCAAAAGAGAAGCAAAATCTACCGTGAAAAATGCCCCACAGTCTTCAAACAGAAACCAACTTCGCTTTGAAATGCATTTGCTAGGGGCTGGTCTTTGTCCCTAGCCCTCAAAGGATTGATATTAAATTCTGCTAGCTAGGCCGAAGCCTGAGCCAATGTTTTTGAGAGCCAATGTTGTGTAGTATTGCAGTAAAAGGAAACGCAGAGCGCTTTTCCTTTACATGCTGTATTAAAATTTTATAAAAAAATTTTTTAAATTACTTAGAAATACCGGTTTTAAAGCCTCTGCTGATTAATTAAAGTCGTAACTGTGGGTATAAACACAGTATCGCAAAATAGACTCCAAAGTGATATAAAATATGAAACATTTTCACCCATGAAACTATGGCACTTCATGTATTGTGCAATAGTAGTATATATAATTGTTCTGTGGTGTTTCAAACCACCTTACTACTGTAATTTCTTTTTATTTGATGTATTTATTAAAAGGGTATTTTGGTCAGGGATTCCTGGATAAAAGTGAACCAGGGGAGACTGGAATGAAATATTTCATGTCCAACTTGTATGTTGATATGGCAATTAAGATACAGAACCATTAATTATATAGTGTCTTAATTATATAGAACCATTAATTATATAGTATACCTCTGTATATTTGTGGCTGTTCTGTCTTCTGTCCACCAATCAAATAAAAGAATAAACTGCCTGTGTGATTATCAAAGCTATACTAAATATGACTAGTTTTGGCGGTGAAAGGACACAGTTTGTTTTCTACACCCCTGACCAAAGTGGTGATCCCCCCCTTTCCTTAAGCCAAAAGCCTTTCTCCCTCTGAAGAGAATTTAGTAATAGCACACCAAAGATGTAGTTTCAATTAGTGAAACCTTATGGGGACTAAAGACCTTCTGTTTCCCCACATGGTCCCAAACCTAAATGGGGTCTGTAACACAAATTGGGGTTGTAATTTAGCTTTTGAAGACAAATGGAGATTCATGATCTGTGTCTTGTTTAGTAAGAAAAAAAATGATTAAATTCTTTGAGTTCTTCACTCTCATAGGTGCTCTGGTCCTTTTCCAGTTTGAGACTGGGCTTGGATTTTTATCCATCTCCAATCCCAAACTAGTGTCAGCCTGCCATTTATATGTAAAGAGCCTTTTTCTAGTAAACAATCCTTAACACATTTTCATATTTTATATTATGATGGAGTTACTGTCACTTCATTTTGTTCCAAATTATGAATTAATTTTTGGTTTTATTCAGAATTAAGTGCTTTTTACAAGTGTATATTTTAAATAACATAGTTACTGGATTTGATCCAAAAGACAAAGGCAAATTGTTTGCCCTTCTCTCTGTCTTGTACAGCCCCTTCCCCCATCTTCCCATTGAAGTGGGTCAGGCATCTCAGAAGCAGTATGGGATGCAGTGCAGTGGGCTGCAGAATTTCTGTTGAAATCACACTCCTCATTGGACAAGGAAAACTATCTTCAGCTTGCACAAGAGCAACTCTGAATCTAACTATTTAATGTCCTAAAATTTTATGTGTGCGTGTGCATGGCAGTAATATGCTGTATATTTAGCCAGACAATTTATTTGCAGTCTCTCAGCTATCTAGCATTGATGGAGAGAGATGCAGACATCTGCAAATAATAGTATAGCTTATCTTCTGTTAATGTTTATATCCCTTGTGGCACAGGGCCTCTTTATATATAACAAATTGTGCTTGGAAATTTTATTGTAATGAATTTCTTTTTGATTGTGTCAGCTGAACATGGTTTTTCAATACTAGTTAAATGTGGATTAGATGATAATAAAATCTAATCACTGCAAAGGTTTCAGTGTATAACCAAAACATATTGGCAAAGATGTTGAATAAAGGGAAATCTAAATGGGCAAAATATAATAATTTGTTTCAGTTCCTATGCTGCCATATCCTGGGAGCACTGCATACTGCATATTGCCTGTATGATAAAACAGTCTGTTGGTGTGTGTGTAAATTAAAATTAGCTCCTTAAACCTAGTTATTTTTTCCTGAATTGTACGCTTAAAATGATTAGTAAATTCCTGATTTCAATCCTAAATCCAGATGTGGATTTTTAAAAAGGTCAAATTTCATTTCTGTTTGCTGTCCTTACCTCATATGTTTGCTTTAGTAAAACAAGTTACCTATAACCTTAGTTACCTGTAACTGTTGTTCATCCAGTGGTGAACAACAGCTTCCAAACATTCTTTAATGGTAGCCCCAAGTAGAGTGTATTGGAATAGTCCAGTCTAGATGTAACCAAGGCTTAGATTAGTGTGGCTAGATCAACCTGAGCCAGGAATGAGTGCAGATGGTGTGCTAGTTGAAGCTGGGGAAATGCATTCCTAACCACAGCAGCTGCCTAATTTTCTAAGGTGACTGCTGTGTCAGGCAGCAGTCCCAAGCTGCAAACCTGCCTTTTCAAGGGGAGTGTAACCCCATGAAGACAGGGGAGATCTGAAGCCCCTGTTTTGCCTTTCTACTAACCCAGAGAACCTCTGTTTTGTCAGGATTACGTTTCAGCTTGTTCACCCTCATCCTGCCCATTACTGACTTCAAGCACTAGTTTAGAACATCACTGGCTACCTTGGAATTTGGTGGAAAAGAAGGGCAGATCTGGGTGTCATCCACATATTGGTGACACTTCAGTGCTCACTTGTTTTCTTAAGAGAATGGAACAGCCATAATAAAAATTGGCTGTTAAGAACAATTTCATTGTAGTGTGAATAATTCTCTGTATCATTTGAAATTAATCATTGATATGATAAGCACATTTGATATTGACAGCCACTTGAAATAATTTTCTCAGTTCCTCCTACCCTCTGGTACAGAAACAATGTTTTCCTGACACTAAGAGTGGCCAAGATAACAGACTGCTGAATCACACATATTTCCTCACCCAACCCCTCTCCTCTAACATGTGAGTTCCTTTTGCTCTCCCCCCCTCCCGATACCAGTAATGATGATACAGCTATGCATGTCTTAACACAAACCTGCATGCTCTCAAAAAAATCTGCATTTTAAACCTTGGCTAATGACCAGCTACCCGTCCATACATCTGGGTCCTTAGTATAGTTACATTATGCCAATAAAGGTATGTGTATGTATAGTTACAGTTGTATAAACAGACGTTGCTGTTCCTATTTCAGAGTATGCATACAAATGATTAGCACATGTCCATGTTCAGATTGATATCTTGGATAATCAAGGGAGAATACATTCTGTAATACAACACAGCATGTACAAATATGTCCTCTGTAATCATCATCCTTGTTCTGTGTGTTTTCCTAACAAGGCTGACTTATTTGGGTAGCTGGGGAATTATGGTATGTAAATTATTCAGCAGTTGGGTTTGCCAGTATAAGACTGAAATTTGACTTCTGTGTTGACAGAAGATACATAGATGACATTTGCCAATCTGGACAAAGGTGTTTAGTAGAAATCCAGAAAGGCTCACTGGACTCAGAGCTACTCGTGCTTCCTGCATAATAACAAGCTGGGTAATTCGACTTGCACAGTGTGCGTTTGCTAGTTGGCTGGCTTTTTGTTGTCACCCGAAAGGTTAATCAATTAGGCAGTTTTAAATTTGCATATACTTACGTGAGTTCAGTTATATAGATGATCACTGACCACTTTCTGCTGTGTTCAGAGTAAGGGTGTGCATTAAAAAATCAGTAAAATTTGAATTCAGGTATATTGGAGCTGAAGTTTTTTGGGATTCCCAAATATTCCTGAATTCCCATACTGGTATGGATTTGGGGGGGGGGGGATAAAAAAATTAGGCTCCATTATTGCCTATGGGGAATCTTTCCAGAGGTCGGGGGCTGTTTTTTAAGATAGAGGCACCACATTTGCAGCATAGCTGTAGGTGCTTCTTGTTAGGAGAACCCCCAGATTTGGTGAAGATTGGGCCAGGGGGTCCAATTTTATGGGCCCCCAAAGAGGGCTCCCCCATCCATCCTCCATTGTTTCCAGTGTGGGGGGGGGACTGTCTTTTTCCTCCAGGGAAAAGGTGAGGAGGCATGACTGTGAGCAACCACAGGTCAATACCTCCCACCCCAAGAACCAACACAAACCAAAATAGAACAAAACCAGAACCCAGGAATGCAATGTGCAGATGCCTGCAAGAATCCAGGCCCACTCTGGCAGTGCAAGCCCAACAGAACCATTGTGAACACACAGAATGCCAGCATTTGGGAGGAGGGTTGGTTTTTAAAAAACATTTTTGCAACCAAGTGCAATCCACAGAAGCCCTGCACAGCAATCTTAAGTGCAGGGAGGCCACTTTTGCAAGCTCAGCAGAAGCCTTAGCAATGTGCAGGTGTCCATCAGAACCCAGGCCTACACAGGCAGTGCAAGAATAGCTGAACCTATTTCACACCAGAGAATCTCAGCAGTGGAAAATGAAAGTGGGTGGATGGGTCTCTTGCAAGCCCTGAAGAACCAGGATCATGCCCAAGAGAACCATTATCAAAACATAGAACCTCTACAGAACAAACTGAAGGGGGGAAGCAAGCCCTGCAGAACCAGGATCAAGTCCAATAGAACCATTGTCAAAACAGAGGATCTCTGCAGAACTAACTGAACAGGGGGAGGGAATCCTGTAAACACTGCAAAACCCAGGATCAAGCCCAAGAGAACCGTTGTCAAGCTGGAGGATCTCTGCAGAACTAACTGAAGGGGTGGAATCTTGCAAGCCCTGCAGAACTCATCGCAATGTTCAGAAGCCCCGCAGAACTCAGGCATCCTCCAGAAGTCAAAAAGAGTGGGGTTGCTTCTATCCTTTTTACAGGGTGTAGCTGGCTATCCTGAACACCCCCCCCCCCAAAAAAAGCCAACTTTTTCAGCTTTTTCAGATCAGGATTACTAGCTACCGTTGGTTTCTGCTGTTGTTTTTCCTGGGATAAAAAATAGACAGAAAATACCTGTTACGTATTTTTCAGTTATTTGGGGGGGGGGTCAGCTTTACTGAATTCACCCCTCTAGTTCAGAGGCCTTTAGAATAACCTTCTGCCTGGCAGGCTACTTTTCTGTGTAGGTGGTAGTTGTATTTCTGAATAAGAAAACATTCAACTGGCAATAGTCTGGTCTGATATTTATTATCGCATCTATGGTTTTGAGAACTAAGACTTCATATGTCTACATATTGGGCACTGAACTTTATATATGCAGATCTACCACACTGGAGTTAGCAGCATCTGACTTTAAATGTAAAAGTAACTGTATTTTTCAGAGAACAAGGCATATATAGGCATTACAGCTAACAATAGCTCACGTCTCACAACTCAGGTTTTTTGAGAGTTAATGAAGAAGCAGATGACGCAGATGAGCCACTATTGTTGAAAAATTTGTAACTCCGGGCATGCAAAATGCAAAGATCGTATAATTTATCCAGGCATGAGGCACATGTACCAACATGCTGGTTTCAATTTAACACACTAATTATGGATCTCAGATTAAATTTTTCAAGCATGCAACATCTTTTTCCTATAATTGAGATCTTTTCCATGTCATCATTTGGAATGAGTTTCTAATATCTAATTGTTTAATAACTGGCAGATTTCTTTCTCTTTCTTGAGGGTGTACATATGTGCATGGGAAATATGTTGATTGTATTCTTTATCAACAGTTTGTTTCAATTTGTGGCTACTTTGGTGTCAAACTCAGCTAAAAACTCCTTAAATTTAGACAGTGGTGTTATTATAAGAACATTTTCCTGGGATTAAGCACTATTGAATAAAATGGGAATTACTTCTGAGTAGACCTGTTTAGGATTATTCCTGGGTGTCACAGATGTGATATGCAAATTGTGGTGTTGCGACCTACGATTGTTTTGTTTTGTATTTTCCTCAGCTTGATGTCTAATTTCATCTGAGTATTACATCAATTGCTAATTAGGTTTCCCATATTAGCCTTATTATTAAGTTCTCTATTTAGCTCCAGTGACAGATTTTATTTCAAAAAGGCTGAAGAATAGACTAGTAATACTAGAGAAGATCAAACCTCATAAGCAATTGCATGCTTTTATCAAATCACTGGTTATATTGCATTATTACCACCACCATTACTGTTATTTAACATTTAATTTCCTTTATTATACTTAATACAAAATGCACTCTTGAACTCAATATGCTTATCAGTCATTTAACATTGTTTTACTAATTTATTAGTCGGCTCTGAGAATACAAAACAGGAAAGATGATACCTTATTAGAACTGCAAGGGTTCATGCATGCGGAACTATTCACATGGACACAAGAACATGTTTAAATTCAGTTGCACAGTAGATGTTATGTACCTATTTAGCATCTGTAGGACTCATCACAGTGAATGTAGTTTTTAGAGTGATTACAGTGACAGGTCAAAAGCTGTGTCTAGTGTGGTAGAGCAGCAATGCATATGATCTGCTAGCTTTTGAAGTATTTGTTTCTCCTTGTATGTCATGCACCTTTTTGGTGCCCAAGTCTGATGCAATAGTGCCGCTATCTCATATTATGTGCTATAATGCATATGTAGCCCTGCCTCATACATTAATGTAGTTTTTTTTCTAGCCCAGTGATCTTGGAGGCAAGCAATAGCACACTACAGGAGAAGTCCACAAGAGTGCAGCCAGGACAGACCTTCAGTCTCAGTCTCCTATTCAGGCATGCTGTAAATTCCTGTTCAGCTTGTGATAGACTTGCCATCTACTGATCATGTAATTAGGGCCTAAGTAGGACTCCTACAATTTCACATCAGTTTTGCAGCATTTCCCATGATTTGTTACATAAGATTTCTGAATTTTTGTATGAATCTTATGTAGGTGTCACAAAGTTATATACAGAGAAACTTCAAGATCTTTTTTTAATAAGAGCTTGTGCTTATCCCACCCACAGACTGCTCATCAGATTGAAAATGGATCAGTGGGACTTCCAATGACCAACCTTACTTAGTACACATCATCCTATACATACACTTTCCCAGAGACTGTGGAAACTGTGAACATTAAGTGCCAAGGGAACATAATTTCAGAATCCTATGATTCATGGATAATTGGAAAGTGCACACAGGTGTTTGCTAAGATTGCTGTGTTTTAACACTGAAGAGAGCATTCACTGAGAAAGAAATTGTACTCTGTAAAATCAGGGTAGATACTTGCCTGTTTGGGTAGTGTAGGGTGTCAGTGTGAGTGAAACTGATATTTTATTGTGGGAAGGGTGAAGTGGGAAGAAGGGATTGGATGCTGTGAATGTACCAGTGGGCTGAGGATCTGAGTGGAGTCATATGTCTTGAATATGTAAGGAGCAAGGATGAGTGATTTAACAGTGTCTATTTGAGTATACATATGAGGGTGGAAATATGTGGGAAAACAGGTGGCACTTGGGAAGGTTTCAACTTGTAATTAATGTAATCACAGTGTGTTCGAGGCATTCTAATTCAGGACTTGCTCTAGCCCTATGCCTTTAGCTCTTTCATACTGTAGCATTGCAGCTCTTATTATTCTCCATTAGAGGGTCCCACAACACAGCTAACACGGCATATAATATTTTATTGGGAAAGTATATTCTCGCTGTTGCATTCTGATTTCTAGCCCCCAGTTTGAGCATCTGCAGCCATTCATATTGTTTATTTGCTGGCATTTTAAAATCCTGTAGCAATAATGATAGTAAAAAATATCTTGGATGGGTAGATCAAGTTAGTGTGGTTACTGAGTGCCCCCCATTGTTATCAAATCCACAGTCCGATATGTTTCAGCTGTCCTTATTTGCCAGGGGTAGTCCTTATTTTCTGGTATTTGTCCATATTAAGTCACAGTTCGTATTTTGTCCATGTTTAATATCTTCAAGGAAATTATTGGAAAAGGCATTGTTCTGAAAATGTTCTTCATATGTTCATACTTGTACACTTGGTTCCCTTCCTTCAATATCCATCACTTCCTTGTAACAGCCTGTCAAAGTAGGAAATATTTCAGAAATGTATCTGAGTTACAGCTGTTCTATCATAAACACAACAAATATAGCATGAGCAATATCTTTCAACTTTTTTTAAAAAAAGTTGTGGTCTATTTACTAATGGACCCTTGATTCAGAATAGATTGTGCAAGCCATGATATTGAAGAGAAAATGAATATCACATAGCAGAGAAAAACCTTAAGCTATATGCAAGGTATGACAGTGTGAGCCGCAGTTTCATGCACTGATCTTGGTGTGAGAGA
Source organism: Euleptes europaea (assembly GCF_029931775.1). Taxonomy (NCBI): domain Eukaryota; kingdom Metazoa; phylum Chordata; class Lepidosauria; order Squamata; family Sphaerodactylidae; genus Euleptes; species Euleptes europaea. Next base: position 37,617,137 of record NC_079315.1, on the reverse strand, counting down.
ATCAGAGTATATACAAAAGTGTGTCCCAGCTTTCAGTTCTGAAGTGTACGGGGAAATGCAGTACCCTTCCTCTCAAGATTCCTGGCAGGGCAGGGTTGACAACTCCAGTTTGAGAAATTCCTGGTGATTTGGGGGCGGGGTTTGGGGAGGGAACTCAGCAGATGTGTGATATAAAATCCACCCTCTGAAGCTGCCACTTTCTCTAGGGGAACTGATCTCTGTAGTCTGTGGATCTGTTATAATTCTGGGAGAACTCCAGGCCTCACCTGGAGGTTGGCAACCCTATGTTGCAGATCTGCCCCTTTCCTCTAGCACACTGGTTCCCAACCAGGGGTCCATGGACCCCCAGGGGTCCACGAGAACTAAACCAGGGGTCCATGAAACAAAGTTATAAACCCATAATAAATTAATATTTTCAATTAAAAGTTCTCTATTATAAAAATATATATTCAAATATGATTCTAAGTTTAATGTTTAACTAACAGTTATGATTAAAGTTTATTTTCAAATTCTCGGAATTTTTATTTTGAACCTTGGGGTCCCTGCACCAAACAAAAAGTCCTAGTGATCCCTGGTCAAAAAAAGGTTGGGAACCACTGCTTTAGCAGCACAAGACTTCTCTTGGCCTTTACAACAAGGCTTCACACTCATTTCTCATTCTTTGGCCCTTTCGTTCCCCAGCTATCTGGTTCAGCCCTGTTCCACTCAAGCCCCTGTCCCCTGAGCCTCTACTTCCAGCATACTGCTGCTGCAGTCTCCTTTTTTAACTATCCTGTTCCTGGGAATTTAGTGATATTTACCCATATATATAGAATATGACCACTCATTCATTTGGCTTAGTATTATCTACTTTGAGTAGCTGTCGCTTCAAGCAGCTTATCATGCTGAGAGATGTCTTTGCCGCTATCCTTTGTCTGAACTCTTAAATGAATATACCATAGACTAAACCTGAGACTTTTTGCATGCAGAGCATGTGTTCTACCACCAAGCCATAGTGCCTTGTGTGTGTGTGTGTGTGTGTGTGTGTAAAGTGCAGTCAAGTTGCAGCTGATTTATGGCGACCCCGGCAAGGGTCTTTCAAGGCAATTGAGAAGCAGAGGTGGTTTGCCATTGCATTTCTCTTCAGAGTCTTCCTTGGTGGTCTCTCTTCCAAGTACCAACCCTGCTTAACTTTCGAGATCTGATAAAATCAGACTATACCATGCTGCCTTCCCTCCCTTTATGGTGTCTTTTAGGAGCCCCCATTATCTACCATATGATTCAATCTTTATAATCCTAGGTCTTTATAAGAAGTATTCTATTTGTATTCATTTATTTATTTAAAGTCTACCTTTCTCACTGAGACTCAAGGCAGATTACACAGTGTAAAACAGTGCAGTCAAGTAGCATGAGAGCCCTACTAAGCAATGCAATAGGACTATGATTACAAAATTAGAAACAGTACAAAAAAGTATCTGACATATGTCAAACAAACCAAGTTTAGAATTACAGAAGCTGAAAACAATTTGACTACAGTAGGGTAGCACATACAAAAAATAGATATTACATACCATAAACAGTGGCATCGACTACAGTCCTGATGGTTTATTGTAATCTTTTTTTCTATGGCAAACATTTAAAGCTTTGTGGTCCTCTCTCCCAATTCTGTTGTTTCCAAACTATATAAATAGGGTTCTGTGTATCATACAACGAAATGGGCCCAATGTCCTAGCTATGCATGCCAAAGACTTCAATTTCTGTTTTTTTTTTAAACAGTGGTTGTTTGACTTGTGCTGATTATATTGTCATAATTATTATGATGTATAACAGTAACCACATCAAATTATCTTAAAATACGCTGCATTTTTGCAATTTAATATTCAAAATGTCTAAACTGTACTTTCCCTTATTGAAAAATCCACCTCCCCACAAGGACATATTATATTTCATATTGCACATGTTGTTTGGTTTATCTTTTGCCATGTATTAGAGAAACCTTTGCAAGCCCCTCTTCTGACACTTGAATTTGCTTGCCTTTTTATGCCTCGTGGCATCCTCTGTGGTCCTCTATTGTCTGGTGTTAAATTTTATTTGCATACTTACTTTATGTCTCAGAGCACCATTAGCAGCCTCTAATTTCTCTTGGACAGAAATGTCTCTCTTCTATCTCCCTTGTTTCTTTTATCTTAATAGAAGTCCTGTATATTTCCTTAATGTGGGTTCCTGCTGACAGATATGTCAAAGGAATTTTTTTGTGTTGGTGTTTTGTATCTGTGATTGTTTTCATATGAAATGGTAAAATTAAATCAGTTTTTTTTTAAAATAAAAAAATAAAAGAAGTATTGAGGGATATTATTATTATTTATTAGACTTCTTGCAGACAGGACTGGTAAATTTCTTATATACATTAGTTCTTGATGTTGTATATTATAACATAATCCTCAAATGATTTTTAGTCCCTCAGATGATACTGCTATCATACAAGCAACTGAATAGAATTTTGTTTTGAAAGCTGTACTTTCAATTATTTTTAACATTTTCCTAATACTATTTGTGTATTTTTCTTATGAACTGATTTTCATGTTTAGTTGTTTCAAGTGATTATAATTTAGTTAAGAGCTGCTTATAACTGTTACATAAATCTGGATTTTTAAAAAAAAGATGTAATTGAAGAACTTTCGCCTCCATGCCATTTGAATTTACCTCACAAATGCTTTCCAAATTCTAAAGGGTGGTGGTGGAGAAACCTCAAACTTCTACTCATGGCTGTAACTGAAGCAGGAACCAGAAAGGACACTAGGGGTTGCTCTTTGATATCCTTCTTTCAGTGTTCCATTTTACAACAAAAACATGTTTGATTTAACCAGTAATAACACATAATAGTAATAATAACTCTATATTTTATATATGTGTTTATATTCAATTTGAGGAACGTATAACCCAAGTGTAAAAACCGATGATATGTCTATAGGTCAGAAAGTTAATGTTATTGCTTGTAATCTGGCACTGCATAATCTCTATAGAGATTATTGAAAAGTACAAAAAAGGTGATTGTATAAAGCATCTAAAACCTGTTTGCACAAAAAAGGACTCTACAGATACTTGTTCTGAAACAAACTATTTACAGTACAAGTACAAGAGTGGTGGATGATGTTAATCCTGATTTTTTTAAATGAACATTTAAAAGAAGAAGAGTTCGTTTTTATATGCTGACTTTCTCTAAAGGAAGAATCAAACCAGCCTATAATCACCTTCCCTCCCCCTCCCCACAATGAACATATTCTGAATGATTTCCAAATCGGATAAAATTTGTTCTTTCTACCCCCATATCTCAATGACACACAATAAGTGAGGGATGACCTTACTAATATAAAGTTTAAGAGCCAGGTCTACAAGAAATCCACCCCTGGCATAATAAAATCTCAGAATAGCTCCTATGGTCTTTAAGGCTGAAGACTTAATGATTGAGAGGTGGGCATTCCAGTTCAAAGTTTCGCTGAATGTAATGCCCAAGTATTTAAAGAATTTACATTGCTCAATCTGATGTCCTTGTATATTCCAGGGAAACTTTTTAGGTCTTTTCCTGAAGACCACAACCTTGGTTTTGGAGTAATTGATTGTGAGCTTTTCTTTGCTACAATACTCGCCCAGATTAAAGATAGTGGAGCCATGTTGTCTGCATACAACAGAATTGAGATTTTTTGTTGGCCTACAGATGGAGGAACCGAAGCAGGGTCTGTTAGTATTGGTACTATAGGTTACACAAACAATATTAGCCTGCTGTAATAAGACGTCAAAACTAAACAACAGCAGTAAGGAGTGTGTATGCTAACAAATAATATCATACAGATCCAGAGTTCATCAAAAGTATATTCTAATGCATAATAGAGTGTGTCACAATTCTTATAGTGTTAGTATACACAAAATATCAACTATAGAACTGTCATCAGTGCTTGAAAAAGCATCCAACACAAAACTAGAGTCCAGAGCACATCAGCATACTCTCCTGGGAATGAGTACAGATAATAAATCCCAGCTTTGGTACTATGGCATTGATATGCAGGTAAAAGAGGAGGAGCGCAAGAATGCACCCCTGTTTAACACCCTTCCCTGTAAGAATTTCGTTAGTTAATGAACCTGAAGTGCCCACCCTAATTTTTGCTCCTTGAGAAGAAACAGCAATCTTTTATTGATGTTGGTTTTTGCCAGTTTCCCCCATAGATTTTCTCTGTCTATGGAATCAAAGACTTTGGCTAAGTCAACAAAGGCCATGTATAAAGCCCCCCGTTGGTCTGTTCATGCCTGAGTTTGCTAACTGGTGGAATATTTGGCAGTTATCTAAAGTGCTTTGACCTCTCCTAAAGCCCATTTAGTGAGGATGTAAGATCTGGTTCTCTATAATCCCATCCTCCAGTTTCCGCAATGGGTATTTCCCAGACAATTCTATTGAGGAGGACATCATCAACTCCTTTTTGACCCTCTCAGAGGATGACCAACTAGCTATCACCAAAAGACTGGATATTTTGGAGGACACTGATTTATAGAGCCTCCATGAGTCAGAAGTGACTTGATGGCACTTAACACAGAGATAGAACAGAGCTGCAGTGCTAGGAGGACAGCACACTATCCTTGATCAAGCATAAATAGTAAATGGATAGCAAATAGGGTTGCCAACCTCCAGGTGGTGGCTGGAGATCTCCCGCTATTACAACTAGGGTTGCCAACCCCCAGGTGGTGGCTGGAAATCTCCTGCTATTACAACTGATCTCCAGGTGACAGAGATCAGTTCACCTGAAGAAACTGGCTGCTTTGGAAGGTGGACTCTATGGCATAACATCCCATTGAATACCTCCCCTCCCCAAACCCTGCCCTCCTCAGGCTCCACCCCTAAAATCTCCAGGTATTTCCCAACCCAGAGCTGGCAACCCTAATAAGCACAACGATAATGAATTTTAGTCAGATTGTTCAGCATAAGTAACTAGGAAATAGTGATCCAGAATATTGCCAGAAATGTCTCTCCTTTTTGATCATCCCTTCTTTCATCATTTGGGTTTGTTCTGTTTGCATTTGAAATTGTAGTAATTATGTGTGTAAATCAGACATGCAGTTTCATGTCAAAACTGTTTGATAATCTTATTTTGGAAACGTGCACATTATGTTTCAAAGATTTTGTGCAATTAAGACTGAAATTGTGTATGTGTGTGTGTGAGAGAGAGACAGAGAGCACATTACCATCTCTCTTCAAAGTAATTGATTTAAACTCTCTAGAAATGCCTCATTAGATGAAATCTAAAGGATTGTTTTTGAAACCACAAGGCCTAGAAATAGTTTATTTGAAATGGAAAACCTGAGCTCTGTGAATATATCAAATGTGCCAGATGCAAAGCTTGACACATCTGACACAGGCCATCTTCTTTTGTGTAAATATGTAGTTACTTCTCACAAGTCTGGGTTGCCACCAAAGTTACAATAAAAAGAAGGAAGGCCATAATACATGTGTGTCTGTGTGAGTTTTAACAGCTGAAAATTTTTAAAAGTAAAGAATTCTGACATGGCAGCACAAAAATTATAAATAAAAAACATATTTGGTTTCCATTGAACAAGAGAAGCAATATTCTTTTTAAAGGGTGAGAAGATTATTTCCTTATTTGGATTTGTATGCTTGGGAATAAAAGAATCTCTTTTATGGTACAGTTTGGCCCAGCTAAGGTCAGTTTCATACTTTTAGATATATGCAGAATTATTATCAATTTTGATGTGCACGGTGATGTTTAATCCAGTTTAATCCTAATTTGGTCAGATGTGAATAAAAAGTGGACAAGAAACATGGTTACCTGTTAAGGAGCTGTGGCAACTAAATTACTGCTGGCAAAAAAAAATGGGATGCAGAAGACAGGACCCTCTGGAAATTTGGCCTAGGAAATGCTGGTTCATCATTTTGATGAACAAAATGGGAAAAGAGAAAGAAAACACTTATGCAAAACATTGTTTATTCAGAAATGCAGCCCCTTTATTGTTTGTTGGAATAAAGTAAAGCCAGATGAAAATGTTAAACTAGAGATATTGTCATGTGACATTGATACATGGGTTAACATAGGAGGATGTAGGGGTTATTTTATGTACAGTTATGCCGTTAATCCTGCTGTTTCTTTTTGTTGTATTTATTTTTATATACACATTTTTGGAGAATGTTTGGTATTTATAAGCACACACACACATATGTACACTTTGCAAGTATGTGCATACATTTGAAGATCCAATGTTCATTTGCTTTTCAAATGAGATTTGGGACTAGAACCTGGATAAATGTGGGGTTTAAATCACATGTTCAGTAGTACAAGGATTGCAAATAGTAAAAGAGAGACACTGTTCTTCAGTGTTACTCCTCTGAAGATGCCTGCCACAGCTGCTGGCGAAACGTCAGGAAAGAAAATACCAAGACCACGGTCACACAGCCCGGATAACCTACAAGAACCAATTCCCTATATTCCTTTCCTACATTACTGATCTTCCTCTGCAGTGGGCAGACATAAGGGAGTGTTGGTGTGTCCTAGTGCGTACACTACACTCTCAGTTTATTCAGAGGTACGATGAGGCCTGGGTGAATGTCTGTGTGAAGGGACTATGTATGCCAAAAACATATCCCAGAATCCTATGTAATGCAGTGGAGTTGCAAGGCATACTATCACATTTTAATTCTGCCTTCCTGCTAGGAGCTCAGCAGTGTTCATCAGCCCCCCCCCCTCTTCATAACAATGCTGTGAGTTAAGTAGAGTTGAGAAATACTGACTGGCCCAAAATCATCCAGTGAGCTTCATGGCTGAGTGGGGATTTGAACCTGGGTTCTCTGATCAAAGTTCAGTTTTCTAGCCACTGTACCACACTAGTGTTCTGGGTTCCTTATCAGCCGGGTCATTATGGAAAGGGTTTGGTGAAAGCTGGGTATCCAAGGTTGGGTGAAAAGAAAAAAAAATATAAGTCTATGCATAAATACTGAAAGTATAATTTATTAGAAGCGCTATTTAAAAGTTAAAATTATTTAAAATCATTAAAATAGCACAATGGCATTTCCTGAGGTTGATAACTATAACCACATACCAAACGCGTTTCGGCCTATGGGGTCTTCCTCAGTGGTTAATTAAAACCCTTTGTAAACCTGCACACATTTACAGAAATACATTAATGAATACAAATACAAACAGTTCAAACCCAACCAGGCATGTGTATATGTTGTAAATTCTATTCTCAATAGAGTGTTACTCCTCTGAAGATGCCTGCCACAGCTGCTGGCGAAACATCAGGAAAGAAAATACCAAGACCATGGTCACACAGCCCAGATAACCTACAAGAACCGAAGTATAAGAGTTATTTAATACATGTATAAAGAAAAATACTGTAAATTGTGAATGGGGCATGTGTTTGCACACCATGTGATAACTGATTATTTACACATGTGAAGTAATATTGTCAGTGATTCTTGTAACTAGATGCATGAATATATTGTCTGAGTTTGTCATGCGTGCACTCTTCTCTGTGACTGTCAGGCTAATTAAAAACAGAATTCCTGAAGTTTCAGTTTATAGGATCATCATTCACACAGCATTTGTGAACATGATGTATTCTGTTTTGAGACTTACTCAAGGCGCAGTCTTGTGTTATACCATAAGAGCCTAAATCAGTTCAGTGTCACTTCTTACACTGATTTTCAGTCTTGCGTCCTTTGGAAAAGTATTTGAAAGGCACTTTCAATGCAATCTCTTGGCAGTTTAGAAAGGCCTGACCATATATAGCTGCTTCCCTAAATGCATTTTAAAAATGTGGGGAAGCAGCTCCAAGCACTTACTTGAATATCTGTAGTGGCTTCTATAGCTTTAATCTCTATCCTCCCCCAAGTATAGATTTATATCATAAATAATGTTAAGCACTTTTCCTAAGGCTTTTGACAAAGTCCCCCACCAAAGACTGCTAAGCAAACTTCATAATCATGGGATAAGAGGACAAGTCCTCTTATGGATTGAGAGCTGGCTGAAAAAATAGGAAGCAGAGAGTAGGAATCAATGGTCAGTTCTTACAGTGGAGGGATGTGAGCAGTGGGATGCCTCAGGGATCTGTGTTGGGACTGGTGCTTTTCAACCTGTTCATCAATGACCTGGAGTTGGGATTGAACAGTACATTGGCCAAGTTTGCAGATGACACCAAATTATTTAGGGTGGTTAAAACAAAATTGGACTGTGAAGAGCTCCGAAAGGATCTCTACAAACTGGAAGAATGGGCATTAAAATGGCAAATGAGGTTAAATGTGAGCAAGTGTAAAGTGATGCATATTGGGGCAAAAAATCCCAACTTCACATATACACTGATGGGATCTGTGCTGGCAGCGACAGACCAAGAAAGGGATCTTGGGGTGGTAGTGGATCACACGATGAAGATGTCAACCCAGTGTGCGGCTGCTGTAAAAAAGGCAAATTCCATGCTGGCCATAATTAGACGAGGAATTGAGAATAAAATTGCTGATATTATACTTCCCTTGTACAAATCTATGGTGAGACCACACTTGGAATACTGTGTGCAGTTCTGGTCACTACACCTAAAAAAGGATATTACAGAGCTTGAGAAGGTGCAGAAAAGAGCAACCAAAATGATTAGGGGACTAGAGCAACTGCCCTATGAGGGGCGGTTAAAACGCTTAGGGCTGTTTAGCTTGGAAAGAAGGCAGCTGAGGGGAGACATGATAGAGGTCTATAAAATTATGCATGGTTTGGAGAGAGTGGACAGGGTGACCTTTTTCTCCCTCTCCCATAATACTAAAACGCGGAGTCATCTGCTGAAGCTGGAGGGTGAGAGATTCAAAACAGATAAAAGGAAGTATTTTTTCACACAACGCATAGTTAAATTGTGGAACTCCCTGCCCCAAAATGTGGTGTTGGCTGCCAACTTGGAAGGCTTTAACAGGTGAGTGGACATGTTCATGGAGGAAAGGGGTATTCATGACAACTAGTTAAAATGGATATTAGTCATGATGCATGCCTATTCTCTCCAGGATCAGAAGAGCATGCCTATTATCTTAGGTGCCGTGGAACACAGGCAGGATGGTGCTGCTGCAGTCGTCTTGTTTGGGGGCTTCCTAGAGGCACCTGGTTGGCCACTGTGTGAACAGACTGCTGGACCTGATGGGCCTTGGTCTGATCCAGCAGGGCTTTTCTTATGTTCCTATAAATAAATTAAGAAAGTCGTGGCTACATGGAGGATTGTTTTAATTTTTGTAGTATATGTTTTTCCCCTTTTCACAAAAAAATCTTATATCTGTACAATTTTGTTTTAGTCTCCAGCAAATTCGCTTTATGCCAGCCAAATTTGTCCCATTCTGCTTTCTCGGTGTGGTTGTCCTTCTTATGGAAGGATAGGTTGCTTCATTAGGCCCAGCTGCCCTCTGCCAAGGCAATACCTCTGGCATTGTTGAGCTGCCTGTCTGGTTGCCTTCATATTGCCTTTGGAAGTCTGGGCTATCTCTGTGGCTTTTGTGGTTGTTTCCATCAGGCAGTGTGGTCCCTTTTAGAGGCACTAGCATGCCAGAGTAGCCCATTTGAATTTGTGCCAGCCCACTTACTTGGGAGGTGAAGCCAAATATTTTATATTTAAAACCATAATGCTGTGCTTGTCCACCTCACTCCTGTCTCCTGAAGTCATTAGCTGTGGTTTTACTTCACTGTTAAAACGCTCTTCAGGTCCGTTCGCTCTCTCTTTTTCTCTCTCTGCTTGCCCCCCCCCCCCCATCTCCTGGCTATTTTCGGCTCTTGTATATTTAGTAAGCTGTGGGTAGGTAAAATAAAGAGATTCTGCTGCCCTTTTTAATTTTTTCCTCTGCGGATCCCAAGAAAAAAAGAATATGTTTCTTATTAAATGTGAAACACTATGTTTAAATAACATTGCAAGTCAGAATTTAACCAACCAAAACTAAGGCATTCGCTGCAGATGTTGACATTCTGCCTTTTAGCACAGGCAAACACATTATTGGTACCGTCTGAAATGAGAACAATGTCCAAACGTTGAATGTTTAAGTTATATCAATATAATACCTAATCATGATGATAATTGAGACATAAATCATACAGGATTATATAAGGTATAAATATTTTAAATTAATTAATTTTGCTTGGTATTGCAAGCTCTGCCTCATTAAGTCAAAAGTTCTTAAAAGCTTCCAAAGCTTTCAATGCTATTTATCATATGTGACTTTCAGATCAACCTGACTGGTTATTATTCCCTTATAAGTCGTGCTTCTTTGTGTGGGGGTATTCACATATCCCATTTCTTTTCAGAATCCCCGCTCCCCCAAAATAATTCATCAGTAAAACAAAGCAAGTTTCAACCAGATGGCAAATAAGGCTCCCGTTTTAAACCATTTTCAAAGTATAAAGATGTGAGCATTTTTTTACAAAGATAAATCACTAGGGTGAATCAATAGCTAATCCAAGTAAAAGAACCAGTACCATGTTAAAGATTTAGTAAGAGTAGTTTTTATTTATACTTTGCAGGATACTCTGTCCTAACCTCACCAATTAGTTTAACACCTCTCATCACTGGACAACTTCACTTATGCCAATTAGTGAAGTCCATTGATCAAACTGCAGATCAAAAGCAATTCAATCCCTCTATCATAACATTTTATAGGCAGAACTCAAGAGGATATAAGAGTCTCTTGGAAAATCAGCAAATCCTTCTACTTCAGCTGATTGGCTTACTCTTTTTAGGGTCTGGCTGACTTTTTAATCAAAATGCAAAGCTCAAGGAACATTGAAAGATTTCCTGATGTCATAGTATGCCAGAGAGAAAGCCACAAGATGAATTTAAATCTTTTTGTCAGAATTATCTGATAAGAGGTTTCAGTTGGGCAAATGAACAAATTGTAAAGGTTGCTTTTAGTTAATAATCCTATGCTTTAGAGATAAACACACGGCATGCACACACCAGTGAAGTAGACACTGTTTCTTGAGTGTGAAAAAATTCATGTATGTATGTCCAAAGTCTCAGTCCACTCCTCTGTAAGTCCACTCTTCACTTCCAGATGTCAGATTTTAAACCTTTTCTTTACATGTAGTTATATGGAGTTAACCCATTCCTGACTTCCAGGATGTTAGTTGAAGGCAAAGTCGATTTTTTTTCTTACCAGAAACACATCCAGATTCTCCCGTTCTGTCTCACTAGTCCTACTGTAGATGTCTAGACGTCAATCCATCAGGTAAATAATTAGACAGGTGTTTTTTATTCTTGCTCCTAAAGGTGTCAAACTGGCAATCTTGAAAACTGAGGTCATCTATTTTTTCACAAGAAAGGTAAGGAACAGACATAAGTATAGAGAAAGTAGTTCATTCTTCCTGCCTGTTTAATCCTTGATTTTGGACAGCTTGCCAGTAAGTTGTCAATTAAAGTCAATTATGGTGTGGTGTTACACTGTTGGCAGCTGCCCAGAGGTGGAGGGGGACTGAGATCGATTTAATAGCAAGCCATCATAGCTGTGTTCTCCTAGGCTATTATGGACTTGCACTGTGTGTTAAACCTCCATCAGCATTGATTTAAAAGATGAAGCCATCATGCCAGAAAGTGTTCAAATCCAGTTCCTTATATTCATGACTTGTTTTCCAGGGACAGTAAGAAATAAATGTTAATTTACACCGTCAGTATTCTGATTGAGAGGTGAAGAATTATTCTACTAAACTGTAATTCACCCAGTTACTTCAGTGAGGCCATATGAAAATGTGTGCGTGTAATACATCTACCAGCAGGAATACTTATTGTTTTCTGTCTAGTGTACACAGAAATTTTTTCCCCATAGAATCCTATTTGTTAAATAAAAGTAAAGCAGCTCCTTCTGATCTTATATACTGAGTGTTATTTTGTTTTAAACACAGGATGTGAGTAAAGGATAATTTTGGTGTAGAGTCATGCTTTTAAAAAAAAAAAACCTTGATGACAAAAATTATTCCATTTTGGCAGCAGGGTGTTTTATAACATATTTTGATTTAGTTTTGTCTATTCTTGGTTTATTGCTCAATGAGATTTCCAGAGTCTGCTTTTTAGATTTTAGAACAATAGCTTTAGATAGTTACATTCTTGGTTGCAGTGCAGCTCCCATTTATAAGAACAGCATCCCAAAAGGTACTGTTGTTGACAGTCCCAGTTTTTAGGAGTGTGTAGGTAACTAACAATACAATCCTAAGCAAATGTACACTCTTCTAAGTCTAAGGCTTAGGAGGGTATAACACTACTGAGTGCAGTCCTATGTAGAACTACTCCATTCTAGGCCCACTGACTTTAAAAGGGACTAGAGAAAATGTGCACTGTAACATTCCTCACTCAGATGATGCTGACTATAATTTTGTACTCACTGGTATGATATGAAAAAGCATCTCGGGTACATTTCGTACTAATCTCTTGGTCACTGATATTCATAGAATCATAGAATCATACAGTTAGAAGGGACCACCAGGGTCATCTAGTCCAACCCCCTGCACAATGCAGGAAGTTCACAACTACCTCTCCCCCACACCCTCAGGTGCAAACCATCTCCCGATAGAAGAGCTTCATCTCGAAAGTGTAAGCTATGGTCCAAAAATCCAAACCTTTCTTGACGACACCATCTACGCAGCCAATCATTAATTAATAGTATTCTTCTTTCCCTTACTAAGCCACGACCTTCGACAGGAAGAACTGACAAAAAAACAACCTGGGCCCCAAGGTCCTTCACCTTCTTACCCAGAGCTGCATAGTCTCTTTTAATACATTCTGGGCTGTGTCCGGCAATGTCATTTGTTCCCACATGAATAAGCAAGAAAGGGTAATAATCTGTGGGCTTGATGAGTCTTCCTACCTTTTCAGTCACATCCTGAATGCATGCACCTGGTAGAAAGCAGACCTCTTGAGATGACAAGTCCGGTCAGCACACTTTAGACTCTACCCCTCTCAGCAGGGAATCCCCAATCACCAGAACATGCCTCTTCCTAAAGTGGGGAGCAGAAGATCAAGTCCTCATGCGCAGGAGCCTGAGAAATTTCTTTCAAGCCTTGTGGGGGCAGCCCTTGTTCCAGTGGTCCAGAATCAGTATCTGTGGGGAGTTCCTGGAACTGATTGCTGAGCAACAGAGGATCAGAATGAGTTCTGATTTTCTGGCTCCTGTGGGTCACATTCTTTCATGCACCCTCGTCGTGTGTTGTTTGCGCCTCCATTTGTTGAGATTCCTTACTCTCCTCCTCCTGTTGCCCCCTAAAGAGTGTTTCATGCATTCTGTCCATTAACTCTTCACCCTCCTTTATTCTTCATTTCTGTCCATTAACTCTTTACCCTCCTTTATTCTTCATTTTATGACAAGCACTGTAGATAAAATATGCAAACTACTTCAACTACACTAAGTTAAATGCATGTGAAGACTGTATCCTAATGTTAATACTTTTAAGAATGTGGTAAAATTAAATTTCTTTTCATAACCAAATGATAGATCAGCAGTCTTCTGAGATGGCTTTTGTGTAGTGCTACTCAGCAAAGAGCATATTTAAATTTAGAGCTTTAACATCTTCCAAATCATTATGTATAATAAAAACAGTAATATACCTGTTGGATAGCATGATAGAGAGAAGCTGTATGGTTTTGGCTCACATATGTGGGAATGTTTTCAAAGGTTTGAAACTCAGTTTTGGAATTGAAAAAAAAAGCCTTATATCTTTCAACAAGCCACTTTTCAAAAGCCAAAATTATGAAACACCGGTAATGAGAACTGGTTCTCAGAGTGAGATACCAGGCTCTCGTGTTACTAGCTATAATGCAATATCAAGAAGTCTTTGTTTTAAAAGTTCTTGTGGAAACTAGGGAGAAAAACCTTATTGAATTAAAAGTGGAATTATGATAAAAATTTCTTTCTTGAGAAAACAATCAATGGAAGCTTTTCACTGAGATTTTATTAATGAAGAAGAAATACTTTTATCTCTCTTTATTCAGCAAGTCACTGTTTCCCTGTACACAGAAAGTTTAAAGCATTTGCTGGGAAATAAGCCCTGTGAACATTGGTTCTTGTAGGTTATCCGGGCTGTGTAACCGTGGTCTTGGAATTTTCTTTCCTGACGTTTCGCCAGCAACTGTGGCAGGCATCTTCAGAGGAGCAACACTGAAGGACTTCCATCTTAGCTAAGGGAGGAAACTTTGCAGTCACTCCCACCCAAATTCCAGTGGAAGACATCATTGCAAATGTAGAATCTGCCATTCGTAATCTACCTGAAGAAGATGCTGAGGAAATAAGAGGAGAGACAGCAAGAATTCTACGAAAAGCAAAGCCCCTGCTAGCAATATAACACGCAAGGAGAGAAACGCCATCAAGACCCTCAATGCAGATCCAGAAATCATTATTCTACCAGCTGACAAAGGCAATGCCACAGTGATCATGAAAACAGAAGAATACAAAAAGAAGATTGAGGAACTTCTGGACCCTGCCACATACAAAAAACTAAAACGAGATCCAACTTGCAAAATTACCAGGAAAACTAGCATTCTGATCAAGAATTCCACTCTTCATCCCGACACACACAGAAAACTATGCAAGACAGAAGCACAACCACCACGATTATATGGACTACCTAAAATTCATAAGGATTCCGTTCCACTCCGACCCATCGTAAGTGCCATTGGTTCCCCAACATATGAATTAGCTAGATATTTGACCACCCTCCTACAGGACCACATTGGAAAAACCACTTCTTCTTCTTTTTTAATTTTATTAATATTTTGAGGGGTACAAAAAGGAAAAAAGGGAGGAGGTAAATCATTCAATATATAAAAACAACATTACAATTTCCATTAGAAAATAAGCTCAGTCGTATACAACCAAAATATCAGTCAAGTACCATACTGTTTATCTAAGGAAAAACCACTTCTTACATCAAAGATTCAACTCACTTCATCAACAAAATCAGTCCGTTGAGACTCAATCCACAGGATATATTAATCAGTTTTGATGTTGTATCCCTCTTTACCAAGGTTCCAGTAAAAGACACAATTTCATTGATTAACCAGATTTTTCCAGAAGATATAACAGCCTTATTTCACCATTGTTTGACAACAAGTTATTTCCTATGGGATCAAGAATTTTATGAACAGATTGATGGAGTAGCTATGGGAAGTCCACTCAGTCCAGTAATAGCAAACTTTTACATGGAATATTTTGAAAAGACAGCATTAGAATCAGCACCTTACAAACCTACAGTCTGGTTCAGGTTCGTAGATGATACATTTACTATTTGGAGCCATGGTGAAGAAAAATTAATGGACTTTCTAAACCATCTTAATAATATCCATCCAAACATTCAGTTTACCATGGAAAAGGAAATTGAGGGTAAACTCCCATTTCTTGATACCCTTGTCATCCGTAAAACAAACTTTCAGTTAGGTCACAAGGTCTACCGGAAACCAACTCACACAGATCGCTACTTACACAAAAACTCCAACCACCACCCCCGACAGAAAAGAGGAATAATCAAAACATTAATGGACCGTGCAAGACGGATCTGTGAACCACAGTTTCTCAAGGAAGAAACTAATAATCTAAATCACGCACTTCTAGCAAACGGCTACTCCAAGAATGAAATCAGAAGGGCCATTAAACCAAACAAAAATCAGAAAACTCAGGATAGGAAAGGTATTCTTGCCATTTATTAAAGGAGTCACTGATAGGATGGAGAAACTTTTGAAAAAACATAACCTACAAACAGTGTTTAAACCCACCAAGAAAATACAACAAATACTACGATCAGCAAAAGACAAAAGAGACCCCCTCACCTCTGCAGGAGTATATCGTATACCTTGCAGCTGTGGAGAAGTTTACATCGGGACCACAAAACGCAGCATACAAACAAGGATAAAAGAACATGAAAGATACTGCACACTTGGCCAACCTGAGAAATCAGCAGTGGCTGAACATGGACTGACACAAACAGGACACAGGGTCTTATTCAAAGACACTGAAAGACTGGACAATTCTACCAACTATTTTGTCAGATTGCACAGAGAAGCCATTGAAATTCATAAACATCAGCACAACTTTAACAGAAAAGAGGATAGATGGATAGATGGATGGATATCCAAGAGATGGATAGATGGTTTGAAGTTGAACCATGCATTTGACTAGGTTTCTAAAAAGATTAATTGTGCAAGATGTACTAAATATACAAGAGAACTTATTTTACCTGAATAATTGTTAGGGTGTCTTACACTTTTTTTTAAAGGTGGCTACCTACCCTGAACTTCAGGATTTTTAAAAGGAACAACACAGAAGAAATCTTGAGCCTGTTAAAATGTTACATGGACTTGTCAACCATAAATTCATGTCAGTCAGCTTATTTTTTTAAAAAAAAACCCTCTACTCAGTACTTCACTTAAAGAGAAATGCTAGTGGTTAAGCTTCCATCTCTGGAGTAAAAGTCATGCCTCATAATCCAAGATATGTGTGGTGGTGGTTGTTATGGCAAAGTACATGGAAACAGTCTTGGGAATAAGCCCGCCCATAGATAAAACTGAATCTGCCTTTTGGAATTGAGATGAAAAGTACAGAATTTTACTTATTGTGGTATTAAGAAAGAAGAAGGTAAAGAGATAAATCACCTTCCTTTTTCTTCTTCCCTTCCCACTGTTTCATTGTTGTCAATACTCTCTAGCAGTGTTTGTTAACTGGTCATTTTAGGCTACCAACATACCAGGGGAAGCCCGGAAGGATTACGTTTGGATGAGATTTAAGAAGCCTCCTCTTGTGTATCCTAGTAAAAATATTAGTCATATCAAAACATTAAAAGGAAGAAGAAGGGAGGGAAAATGACAGGCAGCCTCTCTGATATTACTAGAAAGTGTTCCTGTCTTCTGTGGGCTAACAATGCCTCTATTCATTTCCCTGTGTCCTAGTAGGAATTTGTTATTCCAAGAGTGTGGCTTGGCAAAAAAGCAAGAACACAGTAATCCCCCACTCCAACAACTAGTCTATTTGTAAATGAATAATTCTCAGCAAGCAGGACTAGCGACATACTCTGGGCATTTTAGATTAGAAAAAAAGACAGTGCCTTTAAAAAAAAAAAGTAACAATGGAAGTAGACTGATTTCTTTTTTGCAGCTCCCCCCCCTCACAAATATTAAAGAATTTGGATTTGTGCAAATTGAATTCTTTTTGTGCTGAAGCATACCAATGATCCTTTGGGGTTGGAATTTGAGATGACTGGAAACAGTTTGGGGATGATCCAGCTTACTAATTTAAAGAGACCTTCATTTTTCCCCTCTGGAAAGACACTGTAGAAAAGGTATTCTGGAGGAAACAAACTCCCTTTCAGCTTGTAACCTTATAATTCAAGCTCCAAAGGGGTGTGTGTTTAATTTCAGAGGAAATAGCAGTCAATAAAAAATAAATAATTATCCCGTGTTTGAGTTTTAATTTCAGAGGCAAAAGTCTCCATTGTTGGGGTAGTTTATTCAGCTAAGGACAAGATTTCCTTTTGAATTAAATAATTGAACTCCCTTGAAAATGTCTGGAATGGAATGATTTCATATAGGGTTTTTTTAAATACAATATTTTTCAAGATGTTTATTCTTTTTACTACGTTCAAAGATTAAACAGCATTTGTAGTCATTAATTGGATGTTAAGAAATATATGTCACTTCGATTTATGAGAAATCTGTTATTGAAGGGTGGTAAGCCATAAAAATACCATTTCTATGAATAAGAGCATGGTGAAACCTCTGGAAGTTTAGTTTGGGTCAGATTCAAACCCAAAACCTTCTGTAGAACTTGAAATAAACTGAATTGCTACCACAAACCCAAAGTGGGAAGCTTCACTGAGAACCCATTTCCTCTTTTTTGCAACTATATCGTATATTTTAGCTTTATTGTATACACATACGTAGAGATGCAGAAAAACAGAAAAATTCCTGTATTCAGAGGAATAATTATCCTTTATTCCTCTGTCTCCAAAGTACAGCTTTCACATCTTCACTAGGAGATGTGCAATGGCCCAGATAGGAGATTTGATTATCTCCATGTGGTAAGATGTATAATGTTGCTTTTTATATTATTTTAATGCTTATTTTTATTTCTATCCCACTTTTCTCCCTAATCAGTACCCAAAGCAGCTTATCGTGTAGTTTTCCCATCCTCCACTCTAGCCTCACAACAACTTTGTGACATAGGTTAGGCTGAGAGACTGAGAGGGGCCCAATTTCATCCCCCTGCAAACTTCCATGGCAGAGCTGGAATTCAAGTACAGTTGTCCCAGGTCCAACACTCTAACCACTACACCTGCTGACTCTCTATTTTGGATGCTACTGAAGGAAAATTTGTGGATTTAGTCTTGTTTGGCTTGAGCTGGCAGCCACACCAAACAAGATACAGAGAAAGATCCTCTTAGAGCAGGGGTGGGGAACCTTTTTCCTGCCAAGGGCCATTTGCACATTTATGACATCATTCAGGGGCCATACCAGGTGTAGATCTCCCGGGGGGGGGAAGAGGCGAGGGTTGCCAGGTCTCCAGCCACCACCTGGAGGTTGGCAACCCCAGGGGAGGCCACACAGAGAAGGCCTGCGGGGTGCCCCCACTCCCCCCTCCCAGGCGGAAGGGCAGCCAGCAGTGGGCCCGAGCAAACGAGGTGCCAGGGAGGCGCAGCCCACAGTTGATCGGTAAGGGAGGAAGGAAAACAGAAAGAGGAAAAGGGAGGGAGAGAGAAAGGGAGAAAGAAATGGAGAGAGAGGGAGAAAGAAAGAAAAGGACGGAGGGAGACAAAGACAGAGACAGAAAAAGAGGGAGAAAGAGGGAGAGAAAGGAGAAAGAGTGACAGAAAAAGAGGAAGAAAAGAGAGAAAAGCCTTCCCCCCCCACACACACACCCCCGCGCATGCTGGCCCCACGTGACCGGGCCCTAGCCTCCCCTGCCCACACACACCCAGCGGCGCACATAGCCCTGCGCGACCGGGCCCCAGTCTCCATGCCCTCTCCTCCCCAGAGTCCACAAAAGGCCCCCCCGAAGCCCAATCGGCTCCTGCATGCATGCTCTGCCGCCGGGAGCCGCCAGCCTCTTTCCCCCTCCCTCTCGCTGCTCAACAGCTGACAGTCGGCGAGAGGAGGTCCAAAGGGTGCCGCAGCGCCGCTGTAAGCCGTGGTGCCAGGAACACCCTCTGGGAGGGCCGGCCTGCGCCCCGCCTCTGCAGCAGGGTCCCAGAGCTCCCGAGGGCCACAAAAAATGTCCTTGGGGGCCGCATATGGCCCCCAGGCCTAAGGTTCCCCACCCCTGTCTTAGAGAGAAAGAAAATATCATAGCGTTGTGCTGAGTTGCACCTGGGCAACAATTTAGTGTATCCTCTGTGCATACCATTCTTTAAAAGTTCATCAACTACCCCTCTGTTGCTTGAGTGGTCGTAAGCATGACCATTTGAGCAAGATAAAAGACATGAAAACATGGAGGTATACAATGTAAACTGGGAAGAGGTAAGCAGGGGCAAAGAGAGGTATCAACAAATAAACATCTAGGCATCTTGCGCAGCCTTAAGTGTAACCAATGGGAGGTCAGAAAGAGAAGAAAAGGAAGGGGGGAATCCAATGGGGAGAGAAGGAAAAGTAATAAAAACCTGACATCAAAAGAAGGCAGTGGTTCATGAAAGATGGCAGCCCTAGCAACTACGTCAGCCTTTGCGTTTCCTTGAGAAACTTCATCTGTAGCTGTGGTATAACAGACAATGAGTAATGAAGGCAATTGCTTAGGTAAAGGATGGGGGGGAAGATAAGAGAAAGAAAAAAAGGATACAAAATAAGTGAGCCACAGAAGCTAGGAATGAAAAGGACAAAAATCCAACAGTAATGACTACTGGATAATTGCTTAACTTTAAATTGGACAAATGAGGAAATTTAAATTATTTGAGACTTTTCATTTCCTTGGCTCCTACCCCAACCAACAGGGAGACTGCAGCCAAGAAATCAGAACGAGATTTAGGCTGAGAAGGACAGCCATGAAGGAGCTAGAGAAGATTCCTAAGAGTATGGATGTGTCACTGGCAACTATTCTATGTCTCTGTGAAAGCTGGACCATGAAAAGACCAGGCAGAGAGAAAAGGGATCTCCTTTGAAATGTGGCGTTGGAAGAGACTATAGCAGATACCATGGATCACAAAAAAAGCAAATAAGAGGATTTGCGTGGGGGTGTGTGTTAAGATCAGTTCAAGCCTGACATGTTCCTAGAAGCTAAAAGGACTAAACTGAGGCTATCATACTTTGGTCACATCATGAAAAGGCAAGTGTTATGTGTGTGTGTGTGTGGGGGGGGAATAACAGTAATGCTAGGAAAAGCTGAAGGCAGCAGGAAATGAGGAAGATCAAACCTGAGATGAATTAACTCTATGAAAGAAGCCATGGCTCTCATCTTTCCAGGCCTGAGCAAGGATGCCTTGAAGGTAGGGTTGCCAAGTCCCCGGTGGTGGCAGGTAAAATGCCAATCCACCGGGTTGCCTGCCAGCCAGCTGATGGCCGGCAGGCACTGCGGGAACAGGTGCGCACATGGGGCACTGCGGGAACAGGCATGCAAATGCGCGCATGCGTCACTTTCAAGTAAACCCGAAAGTAACGCGGACGCTCTGGGAATCTTGGAGAAAATTCTATGGAAACCATACAGTTTTGCCCGAGATTGCTAGAGCGTCCACGTCGTGTTGCGCAGGGTGCGTGTGCTACAGCCACGCCCCCAGAAAGCTCCCGCCGGTGGAGCTACGGGACCTGGCAAGCCTACTTGAAGGACACTGATTCATAGGCCCATCAGAAGCAACTTGACTGCACATAGCATACACACAAGTTAGGACTTAGAAAAAAAGTATCTGTTATCAGTTTACATGAAGTTTCATCAAGAAGAGACATACAATAATGAGGAGGGTCTTCCTCAAACGGCAGGGTAAAACAGAGTAAGAGGATTTGTGATAGAATATGTCAAATAGTAAATACAAAACTAGCCAAAGGGGAACTTTTATATTGTGTTTTCATTAATAACAGAAGAATGGAATGGAATGACTAGACTAGACTAGACAGGGGTTGTGTTTGGTGCTTTGGCAATGGGGAGACTTCAACATAAAGAACATGTAAACTAATGACCCAGCATAAGATTTTGCACTTAAAAACAGGACAGCTGCAGCTACTTGGAAACAGAGAGGGAAGCTTGCAGCTTTAAACTTCCATGTACTTCTGAAATATGATTATACCAGCATAGAAATCAAACAGATTACATACTTGGAAGTAGAAGATGAAGAAACTCTATTCCTCTTGCTAAAATCCAATCTAGGAGCCCAGTGTGATACAGACCATGACTTACAGTGCTAAAATACAATCTAAGCAACATTCCTAAAGAGTTTTTAAATCCACGTGAAAAGAGATTTACATCAAAAGACCGTGTAAAAACAGAAGGGCAGAAGAATAAGCAATGATCCTATACTGTGGTCCCTAGGGCAGCACTTTATTAGTGACATCATCAATCTCCTGACAGAAAGATAGGAAGAAGTCAGGCTAAAATCTGTGGAGAAGTCATAGTCTTGGTGAGAGCACAGAGCACAAAGGGTGTCAAGAGAAAATAGGAAACAAGTCAGAGACCTTATGAAGTAAGCAGAAAGTCATAGCAACAGTAGTAACTGATAAAAAAGGATCCCCAATACTGTACAGAAGAAAGAACTCCTGACATTTACCCTTTGAAATCTTATGTTCTTGTCTAAACAGACTGACACAGGAGAGCAATGAAATAAGCACGAGAGTGAAAGAATCAATACTACAGCTCTTCCCTAATAGGAACAAAAGAATATAATCTAATATAAATTAATAACAACTAGAGGAAGGAGCGAAAATCAACATCAGCATTAAGAACCTAGTAAAATATGGAGGGTTTTTCTGCGAACCCTTCTGTCAGTCTGCACTAGGATTGCACTTTTAGGAGCCCCATATAATTAGAATGCTTAGCCCAAATTCCAGCAGCACTCTGTGCTAGTTTAGTGAGCGTCCCCTCCAAGCCTTGGCAGAAGCCATATCAAGATATAAAGAAATTTTGTAGCCAAGTCAGTGGGGATAAAACCTATTCAGTGTGCAATTTAGTTTATACAAAAGATCCCATCCCAGGCCATTAGGAGATAATATAATACATGTTCAGCTAGCAGGGACAACGAGGTACAGCAGAGCACTAAGCTGCCTATACATCCAAGAACATGTGTAATGGCGACAATGGGATCCAGTGTGGAAGAAAATTTTTCAGTAGAATATGAGAAGAAGGGACCCCTTTACACCATCAATCTTCAGAGTAATACATATATGTTTGACCCTCATGGCTGTATGGGTCCAGGAAACATTTATTTGGTTGAGCTGGGCACTGAAACACATTTTAGTGGTGTAAAGCAATCTTGTGGTGAGGAGTAAGGCTCTCATATGTCCAGTATAGGTAGTCTGTTGAGCAGCCACTCACTGCTTCACTGAGTTCCTGGCAAAATATAGTCCCTTCCTGCTAGATTGGGGGGCCCATGTTGGCGCACTTGCCCATTATTCACATCAATCCTATAGCTTTACATTGGGGTTGGCCCTTATTTTAAAACTCTTCATTCTGTAGGGCAAAGTTTAGTTGACAACTCATGCTTTTATCCTTTGTAACTTGGCAATCTTCCAAAATTTATTCACTGCTTCTAAGATGTTGTGGGGAGTTGATCCAGACCATTCCACGATAATATTCCTCATTTGAGTGGCAATCTAGTATTTTCAGTCCATTGAGCAAATTTGATCAGTAGAAATTTTGCAGAAACACTGCAAAAACCATTTTTTTAAAAAAATTCACCATTTGTTTGTTTGCAGTCCCAAAAATTTAGTCCAGTTCACCTTAGGTAGAAATGCATTGACTACTGCTTGTAAAAATCCTTTTAAATTATTCGCTAAACGGCCCAATCTTCTTTAGTTTTGTGGGGGTCCATGTGGAGGGGGGGGGAATACAGTCCACTGAATATCCCAAGTTTAAACTGCTTCTTAAAAAATTAATTAAGCAAAGCAAGTGAAGTGAAGCAAAGCCAGGCAGAGGGTTCTAGCAAGTCTCTGTGTGTCTTCCAGTTTGTTGCTGGATGGTAAACAAACCTTCATAGCAACAGGAAAACTTTTTTTTTAATAAGGGAGATACTGAATCCCCATCAGTAATATTTCTTCCCGAAATTTCATTTGTAACATCTTTTCCTACAGTTTTAACTCGTAACCGTTTAACCCGTGTACTTATGGCAGCTCATAACTGCTAGTGCTTTACCTTGTTCCAAGGGAATCAAGGGGGGGGGTCTGGGTGTTTCCTGTTCTCCTTGAGGCATTTTGAACTGGGGTAACAACAGACACTGGATAAACAACAGGTACCAAGGCAGACTGAAGACCCAGGTGACACTCTATTAGGAAATGGGGATTTGGGTAAATGGGGTGGGACTGGCTGATTCAGAGTATAAGGGTTCTATAAACCTTCCTGCCGCTCAAGAAAAAACAGGAGAAATTAAGTCCCAAGACATTTTCTGTTTGCTCTGTATCAAGAACCAAGGGATATTTAACTATACATGTCAAACATCCAGATAAATTAGAAGTGGGGCGCTGTCCCTCTTGTTTAGCTCCAACTTGTTCCTCTAGTTCATCATTTAAGTATTTTTGGCTAGCTACCTCATCCCAGAGAACCCAATAATCCATTTGTTTAGCGTGCAAAGTCTCAAGACATTCTCATAAATATCCCAGTTTCTTTTCAGGAAATGAACCAGTGGATGGCCATTCATGGACAGCATTCTCTTTTGTATATTCAGTCCACACAGTTTAGCACAATTCTGTCAGTTTTTCTAAAACCATGCCTTCAGGCATTTTCTTTTTTCCTCCTGGACCAAAATACCTCACCATTTGTGCTAATGGTCCTGTCCTGCAAGATATAACACCAAAGTTTAACAAAAGCTTCCTATCCCAATCTATCTGAACCACAGTTTAACCCCTGCATAAATTAATTACTTTACCAGAATCCTCTTTCAGAATTAATTGAACCATAAACCAGAGCTGAATCTTATACCAGAATTCGGGTCAAGGATTATTTAATTTAAGCAAGAATCGTGGCCACTTATCATTGCAACTGTAAACCAGAATTCTGATTGAGGATTATTTTAAACCAAAAGCTTTTGCCTCCCTTGCCCTTTCCAAGAATGACAGTTACCAGATTTAACACAGTTTAACCCTTTGAACTTAACCTTTACTCCTCTCCTCAGGAGTAATTTAACTTAAATCCTTACAATAGTTCAACCAAGATATAAAGAGATTAAGACCTTCCCTGCCCCTCAGGATTCTCTCTGCGTATTCCCCTTTTTATTAATATTTTTGTGATATGAGGAAAAGCAGGCTCTTACCACTCCTGAGCAAGACTGGCACCAAACAGTGGAAAGCAGACCTATTGACTTGGGAGCAAAACCCCACCACAGCACTGTAGGCCAGCTTCCACTACCTAGGGCAATCCACTCAAGAGAGGGGGGGAGATCTGTGCCTCCCGGCCGGGAAGCCTCCTGAAGGCATGCGGGGGGGGGGCGAATTTTCCCCCGAATTCCGGATCTCACCCGAATTTTGGGGATCCGAAGCGGGGGAGTTCCGACTTCAGCACGGCCCGAATCAAAACGGGCCGAATTCTGCCGAATCCGAATTTTGCCGAATTTTTTTTCCAACAGCCCTAATGCTGAAGTTTTTCCTGCATCTAATTGGCTAAGCCACAAAATACTGTACATGAGGTCTTGATAAATCCCAGGCGCCAGGTGGCCTGGCACTTAGGAATTTCATTGCAGAGCCTAATATTTTCAGCAATGATTTTATTATTACGGCAGCCAGGGTTACCTCTTTTATAATTGGGGTTCCTGAACCCATTGCAAACTATTGTCGAAGGCTTTCACGGTCAGAATTCATTGGTTCTTGTAGTTTATCCGGGCTGTGTAACCGTGGTCTTGGAATTTTCTTTCCTGACGTTTCGCCAGCAACTGTGGCAGGCATCTTCAGAGTAGTAACACTGAAGGACAGTGTCTCTCAGTGTCAAGGGTGTAGGAAGAGTAATATATAGTCAGAAAGGGGTTGGGTTTGAGCTGAGTACTGTCCTGCAAAAGTAATGTGCTAATCATTGTCCTGTAAATATCAAGATAATGTGCTAATGAGGGTATGGTATGTTAATATGGAACCATTGTTTCCTGAAGTGATCTGTTAATGTGTGTAATCCAAAGCTAATCTGCATGGCTATTGTTGAATGTTGTCTTTGTTAGTCTGGAGGTTTTCAGAACAGGAAGCCAAGCCTTATTCTTCACCATGGCTCCAAATAGTAAATGTATCATCTACGAACCTGAACCAGACTGTAGGTTTGTACCTACAGATTGTACCAGCACCTTACAAACCTACAGTCTGGTTCAGGTTCGTAGATGATACATTTACTATTTGGAGCCATGGTGAAGAAAAATTAATGGACTTTCTAAACCATCTTAATAATATCCATCCAAACATTCAGTTTACCATGGAAAAGGAAATTGAGGGTAAACTCCCATTTCTTGATACCCTTGTCATCCGTAAAACAAACTTTCAGTTAGGTCACAAGGTCTACCGGAAACCAACTCACACAGATCGCTACTTACACAAAAACTCCAACCACTTCCCCCCCGACAGAAAAGAGGAATAATCGGACTTCCGGTGGTGTCGCTGGGGTGAGTGCCACGTTTGCCCAGGAGCTCCTGGGTGAAATCCAAGTTAGCGATAACTTTGGGGAGTTTTATACACCCCAACCCGACCCTTGCAAGTGGGTTGGATAGCAGGAATTCCCTGCAGCCCTTTTCTGCAGTTTGACCTCCTAAATACTCCGAGGGAGCTTCCATAAGTCCCCCAGAGTTTTGGATGCCGGTCCTTCCTGGGCACTGAGGGAAAGAAATCGCCAAAATGCAACTTTGGCATAAGACTCTACCCTCCACCACCTTATAACCAACATAAGGACTACTTTAAGATAAGAACCTCACCTCTAGATGCCCAAGTGAGTACACAAGAATTCCTTGTTTCTTACTGGCGTTACCGAATAACCGGGGGGGGGGGGTAAATGAAGATATTCCCAGTACCCTTACTCCTCCCTTAATTGAATTGGATAAGTTTGACTTACAAAATCCACCAAGACTGGAGACAGGAGCCTTATCAAGTTGATCAGCTTAAATCAAAACAAAGAGTTAGAAGGACGCTTATGAGACGGACTAAAATCTTTACCAATGAGAAGCAACCTAGAGGGAAGGGGAGGGAGAATTACTCTCTGAGTTCCCAGTGAAAAAGGACTTCCTGCCACGTTTGCATAGCAAGGGATTCCTTGGACCGGAAGACCCTCTATACCACCCTCTCTATCATCTGATCCACAACAACAGGAAGTAAGTCGTAGGACCGGATACACGTCGCACTCGAGGAACATAGAAATAATTCCTGAAGGAAACAACCATCGAGAAGAGGCGGTAGAAGGTCCGCGGCGAAATCAACTTCCGGAATACTTCCTGGTTTGATCCGACCTAGAGCGTCCGGCAAAACTCGCTGGTATTCCAAATCTTTAACAAGCTGTTCTAAAGTGAAACTTGGACCTTTTCAATTCGGAAAAATTGTTAAGCTGATCATTGAACCATTCTTTATCAACTACAAGTCAGAGGGCCCTGTCTGACGGCATGTATTTTACCAGCCTTATTTCAATGTAAATGTCTGGATCTCGCCCCCGCTCTGGTTCATTACATAGCCCTGCCTACACAAAATTGAAAGACACCGCTCAAACCTTAACTATGGATAAGAAATTACAAGACATGTTAGCCAAACAAACAGAAGCAACAACTAAGCAGTTTGAACAGATGTCAACACAGATGGCACAGCTGACTTGGACAAATCTTGACAAATCTTGGACAAGCATCTCAAGCCATCAACCAGAAACTGGATGTGGTTACAGAAGACCTCAAAGAGGTAAAGACTCAAATGAATACTATGAAGACGGATATGCAAACAATGGACTTATCAATTAAGAAAGTGATGGAAGAACACAAGGATACAAAGAAAAAATTAGTAAGCCAAGAAAAACAGATTGAAACAATACAAACTAATCAGACAGCAGCCAAAGACCAGATAGCCATGATGGAGATGAGAGTAAGAGAGACCAACCTTCGTCTGCGCAATTTACCAGACATCTGGAGAACAATGAATACAACAGCTAAAGAATATACTTATTATTCAGCAAGACTTGATGCACACTTAAGGATAGATATGATATGGGCTAGTAAATCTATTTTTACGCAACTACGTAAAATTCAAATTGTACCAAGAACTTTTCCTGATCACAATCCAATTACATTTGAATGGAACAATAAACAAGCATTTAGATGGTGATTAAATGATAAACTTTTAAAGGATAACAAGATTCAAAAAGAACTACAGGACCTAATTAAAGATTTTTTTTGAAATCAATCTTAATGGGGAAACTTCGCTAAATACAGTTTGGGATGCATTCAAAGCTGTTCTAAGAGGATTCATGATACAGAAACACACGGCGTGGAAGAAAACCCAACTACAACTTACCAATAATATACTCTGGGATTTACAAAATTTGGAGCAAAACTGGTTATGGCTCTATATGAAGAAGAGAAAAATGACATACAAATGAAGATCTCTGTATCTAAACACCAACTCAATTTGATAATAATGGAGGATATGAACAAAAATTTAAAATCTGCTAAACAAAAATACTTTGAACATGCTAATAAACCTGGAAAATTTTTAGCAACCCAACTGAAAGATTCATTTCAAAAGAAGATTATAACAAAAATTCAATCCGCTAAAGGACCAGTTTATACAACTACGGATATACAAAAAGAATTTGTTTCATTCTATACTAAGTTATATCAGAAAGAAAATATCTCAAAAAAGAAAATAGACAAGTTTTTAAATTCAATACCGATGAATGTCCTTTCAAAGCCCCAACAAGAATGGATAGATGCTCCAATTACAAAGGAGGAACGACAAGAAGCAATAATGAAACAAAAAACGGATAAGACACCAGGACCAGATGGAATTACTGCACTATTTTATAAAACATTCAGTGACAATTTAGTGAATTTTTTTGTATTACTTTGTAATACAATTTTGGATAAGGGAGCATCCCCAGAGACTTGGTCACATGCATTTATATCGTTGATACCTAAGGAAGGAAGAGATCCAGAAAAAACTTCAAACTATAGACCTATCTCGCTGTTAAATGTGGATTATAAGATCTATGCTTCGGTCTTATCGAATAGGATAAAGCATTTTATTAAGGACCTTATACATGAAGACCAAGCAGGTTTTGTTCCAGGAAGGCAAATTAAAGATAATATAAGAGTTTTATTAGACTCATTGGAATATTATGACCAGAATATTCAACAAACGGCGGCCTTTGTATCTTTGGATGCAGAGAAAGCTTTTGATATGGTCTCCTGGGATTTTATGAAAAAGATATTGGAAAAATTAAATTTTGGAGACCGCTTCTTGAGAGGTATATCGGCCATATACACATCCCAACAGGCAAAATTTTGGTGAATGAATCGATGTCTGATAATTGTTCAATCAAGAAAGGAACTAGACAGGGATGTCCCCTGTCTCCATTACTATTTTTGTTGGTGTTGGAATCACTATGTTGTAAGCTAAGGAGTATGGAGGACATTCACGGATTAAAAATTAAAAAACATGAATTTAAACTGAGAGCTTTCGCGGATGACCTTCTGTTAATTTTGGAGAACCCAACACAATCAATGAAGATATTGCTGGAAACTTTGGACGACTTTGGAAGTGTATCGGGGTTTAAAGTTAACCAAGAAAAAACAAAGACAATATTTAAGAATTTACCAGAAATGGAACAGCAGGAATTTATATCATATACAGGTTGGGACAAGGCTAATAAGGTCAAATATTTGGAAATCTGGATCTCTGCAAAGAACAAAGAATTGATAACTAATAACTATCTTAAATTATGGGATAAAATAAAAACTGACATGATCATTTGGTCAAATAAAAAGCTGTCACTTTTGGGACGTATATCAACAGTCCAAATGAATATTTTACCAAGGATGCTTTTCTTATTCCAAAATCTGCCTATAATATCACATGTTAAATATTTCGATACTTGGAGGAAAGACGTATTAAATTTCATCTGGCAAGGGAAAAAGCCGAGGATTGCTTACAAACATTTGGTGGATTCTAAAGTTAGAGGAGGTTTAGCATTACCTAATTTTCAACTTTATGCTGAAGCGGCCGCTTTAGTATGGCTAAAGGACTGGATGAATTTATCTAACTTGCGTTTGTTAGACCTTGAAGGTTTTAACAATATAAGTGGATGGCATGGCTATTTGTGGTATGGTAAAATTAAGATACAAGCATCATTTCGTAACCATATAATCAGGTCCTCCTTATTTCATACTTGGATGAGATATAAACATATTCTTGAACCAGTAACACCGATGTGGATATCACCTCAAGAAATGTTGACATTACGCCCACTTAGATTGGACAAATTTATCACCTACCAAGAGTTAATTAACTGGGAAGGGGAAAAAAGCTCACTAAAAGACTTTCAGTTACTTAAAGACGATTTACAACTACTGACCAGACCACAGCCATGTTATGAAAAGCAGGCTGTCATGTAATCATTGCCAAACAACCTCCCCCTCCTGCAACATCCACCGCTTAATGGGCCATCAGCAGCAGTCCAGATGAGTCATGGCTCCAACCCATCAGCTGCGACCCCAGGACATTTGCACAGATCGCTCCCATTGTTCCTGTATGTTAATCTCATCAGCAGAGAAGTTCCAGCTCATCACGGGTTGCAAAAGTCATTGGAATTATAATAGATTTCCAAATTCTCCCTACTCCACCCCGGCAGCCACAGCTTAATCCTTTTGTCACCTTTTGTCACCTGGGAACCTAGGAGGGGTGAAACCCCTCTCCCTGCCCCCAGAAAAACAGTATAACTGGTGTGCCCCAAGCCCATTCTAGTCACCTTAGGTCTTTCCTGGCACTTTTGCCGTTACTCTGTTGGTTTGGTTTTGCGCAGCCTAACCACGCTCCCTCCCGCCTTGCTGGTCAAGTCCACGGGAACCCCTGCCCCCATCTCGGCTTTAACTTTCAATCTGTCTTAGTATACGTGAATTTGGACAACACCTCATCTGGATACTGTAAATATATTCAACGATCTCCTACCACATTGGCAAACGTCTCTGTACTCCTCTCTTTTATATCCTAGCCTCTCTGTATGTTTGTGTTGCACCATTTGAATGCTTGAATACATAAACACTATTTAATTTGGAATCCTTTGTCTGTCTTTATTCAAGGTCTCATTAAACGGATTCTTGTATAGTTGAGTGCGATCTCGCTCTAAAAATACATAGTTACCGATTGCTAAGCTAATTTCCCCAATTAAAGAGCAATTCGGCTAACACTACCAATACAAATAAAATGTGCTGTTATACTGGTAAATATTATTTTAGGAAAGGCCATGAAGGAGAACGCTCACCAGTTGCTTTGTAAAAATCTTTGACACTCATTGCAGCATCACCACTTTAGTTGCACCTCAATTGTATAATTCAGCAATATTGACCTTTACGGATCCAGTTGTCTGTATCAATGACGATGATGACTTTAGCGCTTGAGAGGGCTGTTTTTAAAAAAATAAAAACATGTATTATGTTCCAGCTACATTCTTAATGAACTTTGTCAAGCTGCTGTTTCTACATTTTTATTTCTTCCTGTTGCTCAGGGAATGCTTATCTGCTCATCTTCTTTATTACTCCCTTTCCAGTAATATATCTGATTTTTTTGCAATGCTTCTCTTGTTTCTACTGTTATGTGTTGCTCTTGAACATTTCTTTCCTGCCCTTTTAATGTGTAAGTGACCCTTAATTTCTTTTACTAACCTCAGTCTGTTATACAGAGTGTCTGTATTGTGACCTATCCTTTCTGTTCATACAGCAAAACAATTTTATACCTGGGTGTTTTAACCCGGTCCCTAGAGATTTTAATGTTTTGACCCCTATAAACACCACCTAGAGGTATATATAAATTGTGTTTAGTAGAGGGATGTTTGGGGTGGGGTGTGGGATTGGTTGTAGTGATTGCTTAGTTTTCTTTGGATTGGTATGTACTGCTA
This sequence comes from Euleptes europaea, assembly GCF_029931775.1. Taxonomy (NCBI): domain Eukaryota; kingdom Metazoa; phylum Chordata; class Lepidosauria; order Squamata; family Sphaerodactylidae; genus Euleptes; species Euleptes europaea. The sequence goes on along the minus strand of NC_079315.1, from coordinate 37,585,939 downwards.
AAAGTGTGCTAGGATTTATTGGAAGTAGAGTGGCACAGTGCATTGTTCTGAATGGATTCAGGTGATGTTCGACCATGGGAGGTCAGCAGGGGGTCAGGGATTCCAGTGATTGGAGGGCATGGGAGATACGGCAGTGGGAGTAGGTGGTATAAGGGAAGGAGTCGGAGATATGATCATGCTCTGTCTCTTTCTAACCTATGGTCCATCCTGAGAGAAGGTGGTGGTGGGATAAGGAAATACCTATCTCCGACACTGGTGTTGAATAATGCCAGGTCATTGTCAATAAGACCGCAACCTGCAAGTCTACTTTGTAGTGCAGTGAGTAGATCTGGTATGTGTTACCAAGACCTGGATGAGGGAGGGCAAGATTGTTGCCCGGAAAGAACTGCCCCCTCCAGGTTTCTTGGTCCTTCACCAGTCCCAGACAATGGGCCGGGGGGGAGTGATGCTCACCTGCGAGGATGTCTCTTTCAGGGCTCTCCCCACCCCAAAGATCTCTGGTATTGAATGTGTTGGGCTCAAGTGGGATGCCAACAAGAACTTGGCTATCTGGTTGTGTATTGGCTGCCTAGCACACCAGTGGATACCCTGTTGGGCTTGCTAGATGTGGGGTCAGGGTGGGCCTTGGAGTTCCTCAGACTGATAATTCTGGGGGACTTCAACGTCCATGCCGATGTCACCTCTTCCCTGCAGGCCATGGACCTCATGTCTTCCATGGCAGCACTGGGGCTCTCCCAGTTTATTTCAGGTCCCACACATCAAGCGGGCCATACACTGGATCTGATCTTTGGGATGGGTATAGATATTGATCTGGTGTCTATAGATAGGGTGCCATAGTCAGACCTCTTTGCCCTGAAAGCCTGGGTTGACTTCCCACCTCCTCCCTGCTTAGGCAGCAAGCTGATTTGTGCTCGCTTGTGGAGACTTTTGGATCCTCATGGTTTCCAGAATCCTCTGCGGGACTCATTTCCCTCTGGCGGTTCCTTAGATGAGCTGGTGGAGGATTGGCATGGCCATCTTTCTGAAGTCATTGACAGCATCATTCCCTGATACCCTCTTCACCCCCAGGCAAACCAAGCTCTGTGGTATACCATGGAGCTTCAGGATAAAAAGCGGGAGTTTGGATGGCTAGAGTGAATTTGGCAGTGGGCTCGCAATGAAGCTACATAATCATCTTATAGGATGCTTATGAAAGCCTATGAGGTGGCAATGAATGCTGTAAAGAAAAGTTATTATTCAGGCTCCAGTGTGCCTGCTAGCTGTTGCCCAGCTCAATTGTTTAAAGTAATTAGGTTGTTGACATCTTTCTCAGAGAGATCATTAAATTTTAATTCGGCTATGAGCTATGAGGCTTTTGCGAGGTATTTTGCAGATAAAATCCTGTCATTCCACTATGACTTCCCTGCCAACATTGATACAGAAAGCGAACTGGAGCCTCCTTGGCCATCTTTTGGTCCGATATTGGACCAATTCAATCAACTCTCCAAGGCCAATGTAAACAGGATCCTGACTGCTGTGAGGCCCACCACATGCCTCCTCAACCTGTGCCTCTCCTGGCTGGTCAAGGCTAGTAGGGATGTCCCTGGGGACATTGTCAATCTGTCCTTAAGTACAGGGGTCTTCCCTGGGAATTTGAAATAGGCAGTGGTGCATCCACTCTTAAAAAGACCATCTTTAGATCCTAGTGATCTAGCCAACTGCAACTTAGTGGCCAATCTATCTTTCCTGGGTAAGGTAGTTGAGAGAGCGGCGGCGGAACAGCTTCAGGCCTTTCTGGAGGACACATCAGCACTGGACCCATTTCAGTCCAGCTTCTGCCCTGACTATGGGACAAAGACAGCACCAGTTGCCCTCACAGATGATCTCCATAGAGAGTTGGATCAGGGCAGGTTGGCGCTGCTGATTTTATTAGATCTTACAGCAGTGTTCAACATGGTCGACTACAATCTTTTAGACCACTGCCTTGCTGACATCAGAATTCAGGGAACAGCCCTTTAATGGCTGCATTCCTTTCTCTGTGACCAGGAACAGAAAGTAGCTCTTAGTGAGGAAATATCACCATGATACCCCTTGGTGTGTGGGGTCCCTCAGGGAGTGATCCTCTCCCCCATGTTATTTAACATCTATATGCGCCCCCTCGCCCAGCTGGTCCAGAGTTTTAGGCTGGGTTGCCATCAGTATGCTGATGACACCCAGCTATATCTGTTAATAGCCAACCAGACACTGCCCCGGACACACTGGCCAGGTGCTTGGATGCGGTGAAGACGAAGATGGAGGTCCTGTGGCTGGACCAGTGTGGGAAGGAGACAGTACAAAAGCTTCATGCTCTTGATGGGATGCAACTAACATCTGCACCTTCTGTCAAGAGCCTGGGTGTGATCTTGGATGCCTCCTTAACAATGAAGGCACAGGTCACAGCTGTAGCCAAGGCGGCTTTTTCCCATCTCCGTCAGGCTAGGCAGCTAGCATCATACCTGTCTCGTCCTGACTTGGCTAGAGTAATCCATGCAACGGTCACCTCCAGATTAGACTACTGTAACTCACTCTATGCAGGGCTACCCTTGCGACTGATCCAGAAGCTCCAGCTGGTCCAGAATATAGTGGCGAGGGTCCTTAAGGGAACCCTGCTCAGAGGTACATCAGCTGCACTGGCTCCAGGTGGCGTACTGGATCAGGTTCAAGGTGTTGGTTTTGACCTTTAAAGCTCTAAACAGTCTGGGACCATTGTATCTGTGGGACTGCCTCTCCCGGTACGCCCCCCAAAGAGCATTACGCTCAGCAAATAACAACTTGCTGGTAGTCCCCGGCCCGAGAAGTATCCGTCTGTCCTCAACCAGGGTCAGGGCTGTTTCAGCTCTAGCCCCAGCCTGATGGAACTCTTTCTCCAGTGAGACCCGGGCACTGCGGAATTTGGTGCAGTTCCGCAGGGCATGTAAGACTGAAATGTTTGGCAGGCCTATGGTTGAGGGCAGCAACGGTTTCCTTAATAGCTGGCCTCCCTCCCCCCCCCCACCTGGTTAATTTAAACCTTTTGAAATTGGAGAACCTGGTTGTTGTTTTTTCCTGAAATGGCTGCAGACCACCATGGCCATGAGAATGGGCACCCTCTGATTTTAGAAGTGATTTTAGAATAAAGGGTTTTAAGTCTTAAACAATGTACGATATAATGTTCCAATGTGTTTTGATGATGTAACCCATTCTGAGCCCAGCTAATGCCATTGTAGAGTGGGATATAAATTCAAAAAATAATAATAATTAAATTCCATCTTAATCATCTTTAGAAGTATTACCCCTACCCCATGTTATTTGTTCCATAGACTTTTATGTCTTCTGTTTTGCTTATTTATGTTTCTTTTTGCCTTTTTATTATGAGGGCAGCTTTGTGATCTGCTGGACTTTTACATATAGTACATTTATTGTAGTATATTTATAAAATGTTTTCTTCTGATTTCATTTAGTGTAATGTGAAATACCTGCATTGCTGGTATTTTCATAGAATCATAGAGTTAAAAGGGACTACCAGGGTCATCTAGTCCAACCCCCTGCACAATGCAGGAATTTCACAACTACCTCCCACACACACACCCTACCCCTTGCCCAGAAGATGGCCAAGATGCCTTCCCTCTCATGAACTGCCTAAGGTCATAGAATCAGCATTGCTGACAGATGGCTATCTAGCCTCTGCTTAAAAACCTCCAGAGAAGGAGCACTTACAACCTCCCGAGGAAGCCTGTTCCACTGAGGAACTGCTCTAACTGTTAGAAAATTCTTCCTAATGTCTAGATGGAAACTCTTTTGATTTAATTTTAACCCGTTGGTTCTGGTCCAACCTTCTGGAGCAACAGAAAACAACTCGGTACCATCCTCTATTTGACAACCCCTCAAGTACTTGAAGATGGTTATCATATCCCCTCTCAGTCTTCTCCTCTTCAGGCTAAACATACCCAGCTCCTTCAACCTTTCCTCATAGGACTTGGTCTCCAGACCCCTCACCATCTTTGTTGCCTTCCTCTGGACACGTTCCAGCTTATCTACATCTTTCTTAAATTGTGGTGCCCAAAACTGAACATAATACTCTAGGTGAGGTCTAACCAGAGCAGAGTAAAGCAATACCATCACTTTGCGTGATCTGGACACTATACTTCTGTTGATACAGCGCAAGATAGCATTTGCCTTTTTAGCTACCGCATCACGCTGCTGACTCATGTTCAGTGTTTGGTCTACTAAGACCCCAAGATCTTTTTCGCACACACTACTGCTGAGACAAGTCTCTCCCATCCTATAATTATGCATTTGATTTTTCCTTCCTAAATGCAGGACTTTACATTTATCTCTGTTGAAATGCATTTTATTGGTTTTAGCCCAATTCTCCAGCCTGTCAAGATCATCCTGTATCCCGGCTCTGTCTTCTACCATATTTGCTACCCCTCCCAATTTAGTATCATCTGCAAATTTAATAAACATCCCCTCTATTCCTTCATCCAAATCATTTATAAAGATATTGAACAACACAGGGCCCAGGACAGATCCCTGAGGCACTCCACTAGTCACTCCTCTCCAAGTGGAAGAGTTACCATTAACAAGCACTCTTTGGGTGTGATCTGTCAACCAGTTACAGATCCACCTAACAGTAACAGGATCTAAATCACATTTTCCCAATTTGTCAACAAGAATATTATGGGAAACCTTATCAAAAGCCTTACTGAAATCTAGATAAACTATGTCTACAGCATTCCCCTGATCCAGCAAGGTAGTAACTTTTTTCAAAAAAGGAGATAAGATTAGTCTGACATGACTTGTTCTTGAGAAACCCGTGCTGGCTCTTAGTAATCAGATCCATCCTTTCTAAATGCTCAAGGACTGACTGTTTGATGATTTGTTCAAAAACTTTTCCCAGTATAGAAGTCAAGCTGATGGGTCAAATCAGACAAAGGAGAGCTCTGGGGTAAAGAGGTACAACTGAATGGGATTAGCATATAGGTAGTATGGAATTTTGGAAAGTCACCCAGGCAAAATGTAGGGAGATAATGCAAGAACAGAACTGTGGAGCACCGCAACAATAGTGATAAAAGTGGGGGAGGACCTTCACTAGTGAGATTGTTGAATAAGTGCTTTCAGAGATAGGAGAACCAGCTAAGAATTGTGGAAACTTTATACACACACACACACACACACACACACACACACACACACATATATATATATATAATTTTATAATATAAAACAAAACAAACAAATACAACAATAACAAAAATAGAAAGAAAATACAAAAGAGTATCAATTATAATTATACAAAGTTATAAAGGTCAACAAAGCCAAAATACCCTTTTGGTCCTCCACCCACCTTAAAAAGTGACCCTTCACCTGACTTCTGCAGAAGTGTCTAAACAGTTTTAAAAGTTGTTAATAATAATAATAATAGCAAAGTAAATAAACTTGTTTCTATAACTCACTAACTAAAATAGTAAAATCCATTTTTGCCAGTTTGTCCCAATATGTGATGGCCTTTGCCCAAGTTTTTTTTAATTCTTCCATATCTTTTCCATGTAGGAGTTCTGTTAATTTGGCCATCCTCATATACATCCGTAGTTTCCCTCTCCAGTCACGAATTGAAGGTTTATTCACTTGCTTCCAAACTTTAGCTATTACAATTCTTGCAGCCGCAAAACTACATTGACAAATGACCCTATCATTACTACCCATTTTTTCTTGTGGGATTCCCAATAAACAAAATGCAGGTTTTCTTTTTACTTTCATATTAATCAAATTATTAGTTTCTATAATAACTTTTTCCCAAAAACTTTTAATTTTTTTACATATCCACCATGCATGCATAAATGTTCCTCTTTCCTTTCCACATTTCCAGCATAAGCCCATTTCTCCTTTTTTCATTTTGTATATCATCACGGGAGTTATATACCATCTGTAAAATATTTTATATAAGTTTTCTCTAATTTCATTGGTTATTGTAAATTTAAATTCTTTCTTCCATTAATTTCCCCATGTTTCCAAATCAATATTGTATCTTAATTCCTTCATCCATTTCACCATTACTGGTTTAATTCTTTCTTGTTCTAAATTTATTTCAATTAATAATCTATATATCCTTCCTATCAATTCTATTAAAAGGAAATAAAGGATAGAATTGTGGAAACTTAAAGGAATGGAAAGACAAAAGGAGGAACAAGATATTAACTTTATCAAAGGTAACAAAGAAATCAAGGAGGACAAGGACAGAGCAGAATCTTTAAATCTATCATTGAGAAAATAATAATCATTTGGGAATTATCCGTGGACCAGACAACAACAACTGAATTGTAAAGGGTTGAGAGAAAAAGCCAAGGTCAGACTACTTGTGTGTAAGCTTGCTTGCAGTTGCTGTCCCTCCAACTCAGCCCGTCTCCGATTCCAGCAATTCCAGGAACACTTTAAAACCACGAGTTCATATTGTCGAAGCCACATTGAGGAAAAAGAGTCCTTGAGCCACTCGCATCTCCGGCGCTTTTGCTCCTCGCTTCCACTGTCACTGGTAAACAGGCCAAGTGGCCAGGTGAGGGGCCTTTAAATAGGCACGGAGGGTGGGGTGACGCAGGAGTGCTTGCTTCATTCCCCTCTGCGCCTGCCTGAAGAGCAGCCCACCCCCCTTCTACGCAGCAATAGGCTGCCTGATGAGAGGGGCGGGGAGGAAATGCCCAGCCATGTGGTGAGGGTGAGACTAGCAAAAGCAGCCCACTCACTGCAAGCTCCGCTTTGGGGTGGAGTCGTAGCCCAAGCGCCACAATGGGCAGACTCAGTAAGTCCGCAGCCGCGAATATTTACCTTACAGTGGAAACTGACAAAGTTTGGTTCCAGGTGGATGGATGACAGAGGTCATTCTAAAGCTGGTCTGCCACAACTAAAACAGTCCTGCTTCTCTTATGGGAGATTTCAGAGTCAAATTTTGGTTCTTCCCCAATAATCTGCTCTTCACATGGAAACCCAAACTATGGATAATCCAAGGAGTAGTCCAAGATGAGTTCACTTTTGTGGTGTACCCCCCACTCAGCATCTCTGTGGAAAATATTTTCATTAAAGTCCCATAGATGCATATGTTTGTGATCAAGATATTCAGGGAAGCACACATCTGTGTGTTGTAAAAGAGAAATTAAAAATAGAAACGCCATCAAAACTTCCACTTGATTCTCAGAGTTGTGGGTATGCATTTTCATGGGATCTAAATCTTTTTCACTTTCTCTCTTTAATCCTTAGAATCTGCTCCACCAAAGTGCACATAATTCAATGGAAGGTTATCAGAGCAAAACTGTTGGATTAAAGGTGGATAAATCCTATATGGATAGAATTGGAGGAATCTACTCATCCCTAGACATTTCTGTGGCACTTTCCTTTCCAAGGGAGCTGTGGAAATGGTTGGATAATATTCTTTGATAGTCTGTATTTTTTCCCCTTTGTGTCCAGCTGTCAAAAGGGTAGGTGTCTGTTGAAGAGGACTCAAACTTCCATCTGTAGGGATCCCTGGAGAACAATAGCGATAGGGCTCCTGTTGGATGTTACTATAGTCCATACAGTCAAGGGTGCTGTGTTTCATTGATAAGTTTCATGTTTTGCTTGGTGGGTAGGTGGTGGTGAAGCATTATGACATCACAGACGTGTGTCACCATCACTAAGAGTACATTGGCTCTGTCCGTATGTGACTAATATGGTGTCTTTATCATGCTGTGATTGGTGGATGTCAGCAGTGTCAACACGGACTCCAGTGCTGTTGATATCTACTCGGTTCCTTATGGTACTAAGTCCCCCTCACCTTGTTTCTCTGCTGGGAGAGCACAATTGGTATTCTAAGGCTATGCTGGGACAACAGTGTTGCAGGACCTTAGGACTGGGCTGTTAGGCACCCCCTTATTTGTCCAGATTTCCTTTCAAAGTTCTTTCTTAAGATCTACCTCCCAATTTTTCATCTGAGTCATCCTTGATGTGGAAAAGTTGATTAAATAAGAGACAAATCCTTGTAGTTATCTACACAAAACATATAGTAGAACTTCAAAGCTTGTTAGCTCCCTACATACTGAAGGATAGCCCATTACTCAAGAAAATGTGCACTTGCATCAACTGGAGCAGAGGGACTTCAGCCTTCTTTTGTAGGTCTTCATTATGTCTTTAAAATAGTATAAATATAAGGATTGTTTTTAGCCTTATTGTCCCTCCATGCCAGAATAACAAGGAGTGCTTGGTGAAGGGGTAGATAAGGAAATGGTGCATTTGCCATATCGGTTTGTACATTGTGAATTGATTTTCAAACTGTATTTCTTCTAGTGAATTAAAAAGGCTATTTTTTGGATTGGCAGAAAGTGCCACCAGTGCCATTATAATGGTGAGCTATTATAATAAGAAGGTGATGGTTGACATCATACACTTAAGGTTGCTATAGAGCTTTAGGAGATGTCTCTCATCATAATGTGTGTACTAATGAAGGATGAAATTCTTATTAATATGTACAGTACAGTATACATAAGTGAGTTAAGACAAAGGCATACTTGTTTAACTTCAACCATTTAAAAAAAAATAACTGAAGAAGGCAAACTTCCATTACTTTCAGAATATACTTGAACTTCTGTAAGTATTTGACATTCTGTTGTAGGGGATCACATATGTTTACTTTCAACAACTGAAGAAGGGTAAGAAGCAAATAAGTCTGGGGACATAGTGGACCAGGCATTCGTATGTACATGGTAGAGCTGGAAAGACACCAACGATCTGTGATCCAGTAAAATTCATCCTAGAATTCTGGGGTGAGAGCATGGAGTGATGAGCTTTTCACTTTTGTGGGTTAGAATTATAGCTTCATAACTCATGGCTGCATGTACATAGTCTATTCTCTCTTGATAGATAAATATAGATATATATGTATATATGCTTAAAACACATACTCCCCCCCCTTTTAAACAAAGCTACTATATGTGAAGTAAACAAAAGTGCTCATCTGGCAATGTAATTATTCTACCTATATCAGGACATCACACTTTTCCAAATAAAACTTTGAAGACAACCTCCTATAATTCCTTTTTAAGCAGGCATGACTCCATCATCAGCTCTACATGTGAAACCACAAAACAGCAAGATCTACTTCATTTTTAAAATAAACAGATGATGCAATAGATAAAATGGCTTTTACAGATTATATAGTACAGCAAATGCCAAGCAGAATCAAATTGCTAGCTTCTATACCTCAGGCTAGAGAAAAGTAGGAAGAAAGAATTGATGTTGCAACTGATACCACAGGGGGCTCATCATTCCTACTGCATGAATGCATGTAACTCACATTACCATTAATGAGAGTTGCGTATGTGCATTGATGGGAGAAACGATGTAATCAAGAGGAGAAACGTTGCTTTCTGGAATCTATGCTACTAAAAGCTACCTTTATTTAAAGTTCTCTTGCAAGTAAAAGTATGTGTTACATCTATGCTGTTTGCCTATGCAACTAATAACACCTTCATGTATTTTCATTAAGCCATCCTAAGGGTCTGTATTCTGTATCTACCTATGAGAAAAGGCAATGTCTGCATTGAGGCCCTACAGCCTGTCTCTGGCACAATGGTATCATGAAAATAAGTTTTGTCAGCATAAATACCTGGCTGCCACAGATGCTGTCTCATATTTGTGATATACTTTTCTTCCAGAGAGCTCAGGGCAGGTTATATGAGAGTGATCCCATTTCATTATCCTGTAATCCCTCTGAGGTAGTTTAGTCTGAGAAAGGGGTACAAATTTGCTCAACAAGTTTAACTGGAACCCAGGCTCCCTAGTCAAAAGTCTGATATTTTATCCGCTAGGTCACACTTGTTCTGGAAGTAGGTACACCAGAAAAAAGAAGCAAAAGATGCCAAATAACTTTGATACAACTCTTTTTATCGATAGTACTTCAAGATTGTTTTTAGTTCAATGAAAACATGTTTTAAATTGGCTGTGGATGTGGATGTGACTGTTGCAAAGTGATAGGCTCTCATTGAAATACTGCACTATTCTAGTTGGTTTCAGAACTGTTCACAAAATCACTGCCCTGTCCTGAATGTTAAAGGTACATTCATTAAAAAAATCTACATTGGCTGAACTGTTCAGGAATGTGCATGACACTTACTTAACCCTTTTGTCTTGCTAAAAAATAGTTATCAATCGTTTTCCCAATGAGGAAAAAGGGGCTTGGGGTACTAATTTTAATGGGTAAATGGTATGAAAGGAAAGATTTAGGAAGAGTTTCTCCCCCTCAGCCAGGCTTTCCCTTCAAGGCCTAGCCCAGGCAGCTGCATTGTAAGCAATCTGAAAACGTTCCTCAAAAAGAATCCATGGAACAACATGGTTAGTTTCCCACTCAAGGACTGTGAAGGCAGCACTCATTTCTTCAAATGACAGCAAGGCAGGGAATTAATTGAGCTGCCAAGTTTACATTTTCCTGCATAAATAATTTTTTAGCTAGTAGGTGCCTTGAAATAGGTTCTGTTGAGAAGCTGTTTGAAATTCAGGGCCCCTTATGACTTCACTTTTTATGCTTGGGTATGATGATTCAGATACAAAATATAGCTGCCTAGAATGATTCTAGAAGGTGTATGTGTAAATTACCACCCCCTTCCCCAGTAAAGTACATGGAAGCTAACATGGGGACAGGATCCTTCTCTACCACCATGTGTATACACTGGTTGTACTGGCTGGGCAGGCTGGCGGGGCTGCTACTGCAGCACGGTGCAGAGGGAGCTGAGAGCGGGCGTGGCAGGAAGTGATGGAGGGTACAGAAGCCGAGGCTTCTGCAGCCTGGAGGCTGCACAGAAACAGTGGGGTCAGCAGGGGGGTCAGCAGGGGTAAGGCAAATTCTAAGAAGCAGTCCAGAAATCAGTCCGGGGTCTCTTATGTCTCACCGGCCAGGCAGCAAGAGTCTTTGTTAATCAGTCAAAGGTCTGGGTCACAGGGAAGGCGGTATGCGTCATCTTTAAACAGCCCTAGGTCGTTCTCGGGCAAGATAGCAAACAGAGTTGAGCGTGGCTGAAACCAGAATTCAGTAAGTTGCTTCCACGCCGAGGCTGATCTTCGCTGCTCCTTAAATCTGGCCAGCTATCAGAGTGAGGTTGGTCCTGTCATCACTCACTGCCATTTTCTACAGCTGGAATGCCTCTCTGGCCCTGCAGCCATGCCCGACCGTCTTCTTTCACTCAGCAGAGCTTGGAGTTTCTGCCTATGATGAACCATGGGGGAAGATTCTTCTTCCGAGGGGGACTGGAATTCCTCAACCTATACGTAGAAGCCTCTGACAGTCCCTTTAATCCAGCATCTGGTTCGGAAGGTTTGTCAGCTGCATTCCCAGGAGGGACGGCCAACTGCTCCAGCTCTGCATCCGAGGCCTCGGACTCAGCCACAGGGGGGACCATGACACCGGTGTAATCATACTTCGGGGTAATCAGAAGGTTCTGATGGCATTCCAAATCTGCATGTGGTGGGGATCTTAGGCCTTTTATGCTTGGCTCACAGTCACCCCTCCAATGACTTCAAATCTTTGTTTTGGTTACGCATTCCATTTCTGACCATCAGAGGTTGCCTCACTCTTCCCAAGTTTCTCCATGTTTTGCCTGTGTTTTCAGAGACCTGTTTTATCTCGAATTTGAAAATGCAGGGAAATGCAGGGGGAGAGCGAGGCGACCTCTGAAGGCTGGAAACGGCATGCATAATCCAAACAAAGATCTGAAGTCGTCAGAGGGGTGACCGCAGGGTAAACAGCCAAGCATAAAAGGCCTTAGGTTACTTTAATGTACACTCACTCAGTTTGGATCAATAATAAAATCAGTATTGGGTGTGCATTTGCAATGAATTGCAGCTCTCCCCCCTTAAATTGAGCAATCTTTGTTCTTCACACTAGAATGAAATGAACTGTATGAACCTAAGGGCTTAAAAACATCCCTAAGCAGCTCATATTAGCTGCTAGTATCCTAACATTGAAAAGCCAAATACCATTTGTTGCTACTGAGGTAACTGAAGTATGTTAAAATATGCTATATAAATAGTATTATTTTGGAGAGCCATTTAAAGTTTTGTAAAGATAAAAAATTAGCAGCTTGTAAACTCATGTCTGAAATGGACGAAGCATTGTGGCTTTTAGGACAGTAAAGTATAATAATAAGCTGAATGAAATTACAAACCCTAAAGCAAAAGGGTTGGGGTTGACATGGATAGATGCTCTAATGTATAAACATCAATGGAATGAAAGAAACTTATAGAGACCAATCTTAATTACAGGAGAGTTGTAGGCGACTTAGATATCTGACTTGTGGCCAGATATACCAAGGTGATATGAGATTTCTCAATTACCATAAGAACTATTCATCAGCAGGCAACAGCATACTACAGTGTGTCCTGTATAGTTAAACTAGAGACCTCTTAAAGCAGGTGATTGTCAGTAGTCTTAACATTACCTATACTCATCTTCAATTAAAGTAACTCAAATGATATGTGAAAAATATAGAAAGTATAGATACATTTTCTCAGTACACTTTTATTGTATTATCCTAAGACAGAAAGGAGTGTGTGACTGAGTTAGAAAATTTATAATGTGACAGTCTAGCCAGTAATTATGTTTTGTTCTTGATAAGGCCTTGGCTGACAGCCTACCAAAATACTGATATGAAATCTGATTTGCTGGTACAGTGGAAATTCTTTTGGCAAAAGGAATAAGAGATTTGGAAGTTTTCTGGCAATTCTGCTGTAGAAAATTCAGGAGCTGAAAAGCACCAGCTTTTTCAGAGCTGAACCCAAAGTTAATATATTATATTTCTTTACAGGAAATGCTCTCTTGTTGTACATGACAATCTTCTGCCTGGTCTTTCTCTCTGTCTTTCTCTTTCAGTCTTAGATATGTCACCAACATACACCTGCTTTTTTTTTTTACTTTTAAGATAATTAAGCAGGCCTTTAAATGCTTGAATTAGATAATACATTGTATACCTTTCTTCTCCCCTCCCTTCTTATGCCAAGAATTGTGGTTAAACACACACCCAGTTATCTGAGTTGTAAAAATGCAAGTACTCAGAGCAACTGGCATTAAATAACTGGGATCCAAAATGAGGTTTAACTCAGACACAGAATCCATATATGTATTTGGGGGCTGGGGGAGCTAAAACTTTTTAACTTATGCATATGCATTCATACATCACAGGTAACTAGAGTTAGTGCATAACTGTAACTCTCAGTGTAAGGGGGCTGGAAGAAGCCACACATGTGGCTGGGGAGGGCAAGGTAGAAATTTAATAAATAAATAAATGAACGTGTGAACCTTGCTACAGGCAAGTTTTGTGCGCTGGTTTCCTTAATCATGGTTACTTTTGACATTTGAATGCAGCTATTGGTTACAGCCATATAACTATCTAGTGTGACTGGCTCTTTGAAGTTACTATATTTTTTAAAGTCCCAGGATTTTGATAAAATATTCTGTTACTCAGGTCCTTGATTTTCTTGAACAATTCACAAGTGCTACACACTTTTAATAATAAAACAGGATTGCCATTTTGCAACACAGATAACATCACTTTACCTTTAATGATTAATTCCTTAGTTGTGTGCTCTACCTCCGCTCACCAGGGTCATAGATGAGCAGGAAAATTAATTGAAGTGACAACAGAATCTGGTTTCTTCCATTTGAATCCCATTCCTCTGCAAAGTTGTACGGGGCTGGCACAGCTGTGACATTGGATTCAAATAGAATGAAAAATCTATGTTGTTACCTGATTGGTCTCATTTTCCTGGATCAGGGAAGTGGGGGGAAAGGAAGCATTCTTTCATATTGATCTAGGAGCCAAGCTGATAAAAAGGTAGCATAATTACTTGGCTGCCATTTTTAGCTAATTGTTTCAATTGCATCTATCAGTTTCTGGAGTTGACAATTATCTGAATTCAAAAGTCAGTAGATAAAACCTTACTGATAACTAAGGCCCAGTTATAAATATTTATCCAGTGTTGGAGGAATGACTGGTGGGAGAGAAATCCTGTAACTGCTTCATATGTTGGTCTATCTGGGGTCATAATGTAAGCACAATACTCTTACAAAGTGGCAGTGACCATACCTGAATGAGTGCCTACTCCCTTATGAACCTACCCAATCGCTACGGTGATCTTTGGGGGCCCTGCTTTGGGGGCCCTTACCTTCTCAGATTCAGCAGGTGGCAACCTGGGAGAGGGTTTCTGGGTTATGGCACCAAAATTCTGGAACTCTCTCCCCAGGGAGACTGGTCTGTTTCTGTTGCCATCTTCCACCAGCGGGTGTAGACTTTTTTTTTTTTGTTTGGTTTGGTGTTCCCTCAGTAATCTCTCCTTTTTATGCCTTCCTATGTTTTTGAGCTCTGGTTTTAATTGTTTTAAAGATGTGTTGTTGTTTTTTGTTGGTTTAGATGGTTTTAAAATGTGATTTTATTATGTATGTTTTAATTTGCTAGCCGCCTTGGTGGCCCTTGTGAGGACAGAAAGGTGAGATACAAATTATGTAAAATAAATTTTTAAAATTGTTTTTCCGTGTACATTTCAGTCTTGTTGCTTCAGTGCTACACAAATGTTATATTTTATGTTCACTCACTACTCCTTTGTAAAACCTTTCTTTGGACTTACACTTTTTGTGTAAGGATGATGGGCTCATCAATGAAAAAAATAACATTTTGGCAGACATTAAAAATGACAATATCTCTTTCACAGAACTACGCTCCTTAAACATTCCATTTTGAAATTATTGTAGGCTGAGAGCCTTCCTGAACTCATCAGACAGGCTAATCCACCAGGTGGAAGCCATAACAGAGGAAGCTCAAGTATGGGCAGCCACTGATCTTCACCTATTAGCAAGGTGGCCGCTAAGGTGTAGGAATTTGAAACTAAGAAAAAAAGGTATTTTTCAGAGGAGCCAAAATATATTGTTATTACCAGTTTTTCAGGTTACGACTACCGGTTTGATATTTGGTTCCAGGTTGGGGTTTTTTTTTGGGGGGGGGTGTGATATTATTCAGCTCCTTTATTTCCTATTTCTTTTCAGAGAGATGGAGGGGTTGTTCTTTGAACAAATTGCACCAGAATTACAGTGGAACTTCTGGTGCCTGTCCTTTAAATAACTCCAAAATTTCAAGTGAATTGGACCAAGATTCTATGGAGCCCTGAATAAGGTGCCCCCAGCAATCCTCCATTGCTTGCTGGGGTGGGGGGAAGATTCTATGCTTTCTCTAGGGCAAAGACTAGCCGGAGCCACAAGAGCAAGCAAAGCAACCCCAGGCCAAAAGACTCTCAAAGCAGGCAGAACCAACAAGCCCAAAGAACCAATGCAGAACCAAGGAATCCCATCAGAAGTGCAGGACAATGTGGTAAGCCTAATGCAACAAATGTACAACCTGAGAATCCAACCTAGAGAGTCAAATGAAAGCGTCAAACCAGACAGGCATCCAAGCCAAACCCAATAAGAATGCTGATGCATGCCTAACAAATGTAAAATCAGAGAATGTGCCAATGTACAACCCAAGAATCAAAGGCAGCATCAAAACTGAGAATCTGCCACAAACCTGACACAAACCAACTTACACAAAGAATATAATTTTGCAAGACCAACAAAAACAATTTAAAAGGATAAACTCAAAGTGAAACCAACATGGCAAGCTGATACCAAGCCTGTGAAGACACAGACACAAGGGGAAAAGAAAAGAAAAAAACAGTCCTAGGAGCCTTCAATGCTGGCTCCCAATATTCACAGCTAATCTCGAATATTTCCTGGATTTTTTGGGACCCATTTCCCAGTATCTCAGAAAATCCTGGACACCATCTGGACTCCCAAATATATCTGAAAAATACTGATAATATTCAGGTTGGATATCTCCAAATGCACAGCACTACTTAGATGAATGAAGCAATTATTGTGGAATTTGTAGGGAGATGCACTCCTGGCTCTTGATAGCTACAGCAGCATCAGGTGATATAGAAGAAAATAAATATAGAGCAGGGTATTGTCAACATATTAATGCCAGCTGCCAAGGATATTTATTTTCTTCTGTATCACCTGATGCTTCTGTAGCTTTACACGAAATGGCATGGGAGATAAAACTGAATCCTGTGGAACCCCACAGGACAAGTCCCATACTAATGACACTGGAAGCAACTTCAGGCATTGTATGATACCTTTTTCAACAGCAGATCAAAATTAACACTAGTAATATGTTTTTGTTTGAAAATGGTATTTTAGGTCAGACATGTGCTTTCCTATTTCTTAAGAAATACTACTGATGTTGATGCCCTCCATTCTTCCTAAGTGTTGCTAGCCCTGCAGTCTTTGAATGAGATTTCCTGTGCCTTAAAGCTTAAGCCATAATAAATGATGTGAGTGTTAATTGTAAGCCTGTAGTCTAACAGGAGCCAGTTTGGCTCAAAATCAGCTTCCCCCGTAAATCAGGAGAATATATAATCTTGATTGATTACTTCTAGAGAATATTTTTGTCATTTGTAACATACAACATTAAAGTCAGCTGCTCCATCTCCTTCACCCCTAAACTGTTTTTGAAATAATGTTGGGAGAGCAGGGCAATGATAAAAGCCTCACCATAATCCCATACTCAGTCTGCAATGTATAAGGAGCTTACCATCTGTCTTATAGGGAGTAATAAACAGTGATAAATTTCATTTGGCACTTTAGTTCAAAGCACTTATGCTTTTAATTCTCAGTGTCTTCTGTTCTTTCAAGGGGGAGCTGGTGTTTGCCAAATACTCAACCAAAAATAGCTCCAGAATTTGGCACAGCCATGATCCCTCACAACACTTATCATCTCACCAGGACAACTGAAACATTTTTTATTTGATTCCTTATATATTTTAAAAATTGTAATCCTGTTAATAGATGCTAGATTCACAACCCTGGAGAATGGAACTCAAGAGACCATGTACAGTGCAAAAAAACAGCCAGGCAAGGATCTTCTTATGAGTTCATTTATAGGGATGCTGTGAATTTTGCTGCAAATTAGTTTGTCAGACAAACTTACCACATTCAGTGGGAGTGATTATGATCAGCTGATCCCAGGATTAGTTTGCTAGTGCTGCAAATACCTTGAATTCCTTGCAAACTGGTTGGCAGCTGTGCAGTAGCTTGTTTTGGGATTTTTTTTGCTACTATCCAGCTTCCTGGTGAACCAGTTTGGTCTAGATCCAGGAAGGAGAGTGTGTGGAGTGGAGCCCTGGAGTATCATGGGTATGCAAATTCAGATGTACACTGAACCAGAAATGGGGAAAAGGTTTTGGCTGCATCTAGTGGAACTGGAAAGGCTGCAGGATGTCTTTTTGTTTGCAAACGCACACAGTAGAGTGTTCACTAAGTTATTTCTTTGCGGCTACATCAAGGAGATTATTTGCAGCTCACATTTGATTGGGTTCAGCAGACCCTTGCCGACTCAGTTAAGAGTATAGGGGTAATACTGGATCCATGATTATTGCTGGAGAAGATAGTTAATTTAATCACAAGATTATTCCCTTCCTTGACCAGACTGATTTAGTCATATGGATCCATGCCATAGAAACCTTGAGGCTTGGCTGTTGTAATGCACTCTACGTGAAGCTGCCCTCAAGAAAATGTGGCAACTCCAGTTGGCACAGAATTATTGGGAGCTAGGTGAAATATTTGATTTGGATATCAATAGAGCTATTCCAAACCACAGAAATGGAGTCCATCAAAATCTTGACAAAAATATGCCAACAGATATGGAAAATAAAACAATGGCCCACAGACTGGAAATGATCCATTTACATTCCAATTCCCAAGAAAGATGTCAAAGATTGCAGCAACTATCGGACCATCACATTAATTTTTCACGCAATAAAGTGATGCTCAAAATCTTATAGCAAAGGCTGTTACCATATATGGAACAAGAAATGCCTGATGTTCAAGCTGGATACAGAAAAGGAAGAGGCACTAGAGATCATATTGCAAATCTACATTGAATACTGGAGCATACAAGAGAATTTCAGAAGAAAATCAGCTTGTGTTTCATAGATTACAGCAAAGCTTTTGACTGTGTGGATCACGAAAAGCTATGGCTGGTTTTAAAGGAAATGGGTGTGCCATTACATCTGATCATTTTGATGCACAGCCTGTACTCTGGACGAGAGACCACAGTTAGAGCAGAATATGGAGAAACGGAATGATTTCCAGTTGGCAAAGGTGTTAGACAAGGATGTATTTTATCTCACTATCTCTTCAATCTATATGCAGACCATATAATTAGGAAAGCTGGATTAGATTTAGATGAAGGTGGAGTGAAAATTGGAGGGAGGAACATTAACAATTTGAGATATGCAATGATACTACATTACTGGCAGAAAATAGTGAAGACTTGAAGGTCTTTTTTAACGGACTAGTGTATGTTAACATGGTATTGTTTTAAATGTTATGTCTCTCTTGGTCTGTTGGGACAGCACAACAGCAACACTCCAACTTGATCTATTTGGCACTTCTCCACCTCCCGGGCATTCATGTCTCTCATAATAACTGAAACTTGATTGCCCTTCATAAAGGCAGCACTAACTAAGAAAGTATTCACAAATTTCTTAGATATAAAAAGACAAATGTGTGCTTTAAGACATTATTTTTCAATGTTCCACTGTACCTGTTTTTCAGTCACATTACTAGCCTCACTGGTATTTCTTAATTTTGAGATCTGCAGTAAAAGAGCTTATAAGGGGCTTTGATTCTCCCCACCCAACTCCAGCACTTCTCTGTCTGGCACACAGTTATAAATATTTTGGATTTTGGAAATGATACCTTTTGGTCTCTGATGTTAAATAAAAATTAGGTCAACAAATTACTTCTGATTGTAGCTGAAATGTGTTTGAAATGGAGCAGTGTTATCCCATTGTTTGGGGTGATTTTTAATAACCTTCATTTATATTTATCTTGTACTTCTGATGAGCCTTGAATAGTTTTTCCCCTTTCTGGGTGGCCTGCTCGCCACAAACTGCTGGAACAACTATATACCTAAGCTTTGTTTCTCCACAATTACTTTGCAAATCTTTACTCAGTGGGACCATAAGAAGACCTGGATAAAGCAGAATCCTGCAGCAAAATCATACTTAGAGATTGCTTGGATCTGGATTCCTTTATATTAGAACCATGTCCTTAAAGAGGTATATTTGTCATTTCAGATTTTTTTCTCAAAAGGCATAATGCTTAGAAGATGGTGGTGGGGAGTTCAATAAAGTTAAAGTAGCTTCACCCCTCTATTCTTTACATACCATGCTGAGTAAAGTATAAATGGAAGCAAATGCCACTGGCACTACTTGGCAGAAGGGCTTGACCACTGGTTCCACTTTGTTAGAGATAAGATCAGTGGAACTGATTTGGACAAGGATTTTGATATGTACCATAATTAACCTTATGGAAAAGGGAAACAGTTGGACCTCCCTGCTTTGGTGGGT
Source organism: Euleptes europaea (assembly GCF_029931775.1). Lineage (NCBI taxonomy): Eukaryota > Metazoa > Chordata > Lepidosauria > Squamata > Sphaerodactylidae > Euleptes > Euleptes europaea. The sequence goes on along the minus strand of NC_079315.1, from coordinate 37,566,484 downwards.
TTATTCTATGGCATTATATCCAGCTGAGGCCTCTTCCCTCCTCATGCCCGCCTTCGTTAAACTTCACCATAATGTCCCCAGGAATTTTCCAACCTGGAGCTGGCAATCTCAGTCAGGCCTGGCCCCAATGAGTCCTCCCTCAAAGGCCAAAAAAGGCCTGGAAAGGGCCCTGACCCCTTCCTTTGCCTTTTACTCACAGAAACTGAAGCCTGGAATTTTGTGGTTGCCTAGCAACAGCCACTGAAGGAATCCATTGCTTAAAGCTACAGGCACTGCTTTTATAATTTTGGGTTTTTTTAAATCCCCCAGTGTATTTTTTTTATTTAACGTTTTTCTGCAAACCTATGGCCCTTTTCAGGTTTTTAGAAAGACCTATCTTGCCCATTCACAGCTCCAGACACTGGATTTTAGTATCCAAATTCGACCCACTTCGCTGTTAAAATATAAAATGGCTTGATGAATATTGGTTTAACTTTTTACACAGAGCTTGACCTGAACTGTTCACCTAGTTCAGCAGAAAACAGGCTGCTCTGCCTGCCAAGGTGTTTTCTTAGTTGTAGTGATAGACTGCTAATTGTGGGAGGATATAGTAGCACAGCTATGCTACCTCATTAAACAGCAATATTTGTTACATTAGTATTTTTTGCATACAATTTTGGGAACTGTAAAGTTGAAAAGCAACCTATAAATTGCAATAATTGTGATCTTAGGTCTGGCCTTTTTATGTGATTACAAGGAAATATCTACACTACAAATATACTGGTGTCAGAACCCTTGATCCAGGCTTTCTTTTGCTATTGTATTTTATACCTCATTATCAATAACAAGTTGCTCAGGATGAAGAGTTGTGCACCACCTCACCACCCACACCCTACTTTTATATTTCTTAAAATTTTAAATGTGTGAGGTGAAGTGGATTTGTTTTGTTTAGTGTGTCTACTTTGAGACATACTCAAGATTCCTTAATCCTGAAATAAAGAGCACATCAACTACAAATCCATACCCCTTTCCCCTGGGTCCTACAGAGTGTGTAGTGAGTAATCTGGGTTGAGGACAACATGAGAGTCATATATAACAAAACAGGAGCTGTCAGGAGCCTGGGTATGACCCTTGATTCTTCCTTGTCAATGGAGGCACAGGTCACAGCCCTGGTCTGAATGGCTTTCTACCATCTCCGTAGGGCCCGGCAGTTGGTGCCTTACCTCTCCTGCCCTGACTTAGCCATGGTGATCCATACAACTGTCACCTCCAGGTTGGATTACTGTAACTTGCTCTATGTAGGGCTGCTCTCAAAACTGATCCGGAAACTCCAGTTGGTACAGAATGCCGTTGTGAGGCTCCTTACGGGGACCCCCCTGTGGGCACATATTAAGCCAGTACTCTATCATCTGCACTGGCTCTAGCTGGAATACTGGATCAGGTTTAAGGTGACCTTAAGGTGGTTATGACCTTTAAAGCCTTACACTGTTTGGGACCCTCTTATTTGTGGGACCACCTCTCCTTGTATGTTCCCCAGAAAAAGTTAAATCATCTAATACCAACTTACTGGTGGTCCCTGGCCCGAGGAGTGTCTGGCTGGCCTCAATCAGGGCCAGCACATTTTCTGCCGTGGCCCCAGCCTGGTAAGTCCTTCTAATGAGACCAGGGTCCTGCGAGACCTTATAGAGTTCCGCAGGGCCTGTAAAACAGAACTGTTCCACCAGGCATAAGGTTGAGGCTAGCTATGGTTCCTTCCATAAATACTGACCTCCCTACCTTACCCAATGCTGGCAAACAACTGCCTGCAGGCCATACTGTGGCCTTATATCGCAACATTATGCACCATCAGAAATTATGATTTTAAGTGATTAGGGCGGGTTTAACTCACTGTCATATGTGATTTTATGGTTTTTACTGTATGTTTTAAGGTTTGTGTGAGCCGCTCTGAGCCTGGCTTGCCAGGGTAGAGTGGGTTATAAGATTGATTAAATAAATAAATAGATAAGTTTATTTGGTTGGTAAGCATGACATGTAATTCCTTTCCTCTCTGGCCTGCTAGCTGACACAGTACCAGAACTGGGAGGTGCACTATCTGGGAACAGGACTAGGGTTGTGCATATCAGTAAACCTGAACTGAAAATAAACCCAAAATTAGCTGTTTTTGGCAATATTTGGGTTTATTTTCAACCGAATACCAAAACCTAGTATTTTGTATGTTATTATCTTGGCTGATTGATTGTTTATTGACTGTTGTGAGCCACCCTGAGCCCTGTAACCCAGAGGAGGGGAGGGGTATGTCTGAAACAAAGTGAAGTAAAGAAACTGAATGGGACTCTCCAGGCCTTGCTGAACAAAAGCAATTGAATCTACATATCTACATATCTCCAGAAAAATAAAATCTTCTGAAAGACTCACAAAAATGTGGTGGCATGGATTGATGTTTTCATCATCTGCATAGTGGTCAGTCAGTTTACCATTAGACATAGTGGTGATGATGATAAGCACTTATTAAAATAAATGTATGTTAATTCATATTGTTTTATGTTTTTATTTTAATTGGAATCCTTAAAGAATCGCTTATGGGTAATTTTTCCACATTCTTCGTTCATGGATTCATTGATTGCAGGAGGCAGAACCAAATTCAGAATAAAGTCCTGTGACCTGTGTGTGTGTGTGGGGGGGAGTATTGGTGTAGTTATATAAGGGGAAACTCGAGTGTTATCCATATCTTTCAGCTGTGCTGTCTGAGTATAATCTAAAAAGTTTATTTGATTTTAATTGTGTAACGGCTAGTATCAGTGGCAGTTGTCTCCTTTTGTATTTGTACAGTGCAGTGTTTTCTTTTTTTTAAGGATATGTGCCAGACCACCACACATGATGATAACCTTAGAATACAGAATTTTTTTCGTAGCTGCTTCAGGAGTGCTCTCTTGTCATACAATCTCCTGACATAACTTCCCTTTTTACTATAGCACCAGGAAGTTAATAGAAAACAGGTCACTCTTGTGCTGAGAGGCTTCTTTAGTTGTGTGATTCATAGAGTCAGCTGGGGGCTGCTTTAACTCTAATCAAAAGTTCTTGCTGTTTTCACAGACGTGACATGGAAAAGCTGGAAATTATTTTCTTAGGGTTTTTCTGTGCTCTCTTTTCTCTCTGGCAAGGTTTAGGGAAGGGGGTAGGAAGAAAAGAAAAGCAATGACTTGGCTCAGGATTAGATAGATACATTTTACCCACAAAGGAGGTATCAAATGGTAAGGATAGCAACACACAGAAAAAGTGTGCTATAGCAAAAAAATATTTTGTACCACAGAAAGATAGAATTCCTTCTATTAGGTGTTGAACTTGGAACCAGTAGTCTCTCTATAAGCAAAACACCCATTAGCTCTGTGTGTGTGTGTGTGTGTGTGTGTGTGTGTGTGTGTGTGTGTGAGAGAGAGTGAGAGAAGAGAGAGAGAGAGAGAGAGAGAGAGAGAGAGAGAGAGAGAGAGAGAGAGAGAGAGAGAGAGTGTTGCCTGAAATGAGCTCCTCCATGCCACAATACTGGGCCCTTGTGAACATCCATTTTCCATTGGACAACCATTTACAATAATAACTTTACCACAGAATATTTGGTAAGCAATTCCTCTGCACTGTCTTGCCAGGCAAGATAGAAACAACTTTTTTTTTTTACTGCAACAGACATCTAGAGCATCAGGATATGAGAAAATTCTTCCCATCACTTGACCAAGATACTACAGAAGATGTGTTTTCCAAGTGAGTACATGCACATCAATGGAAATTAAGCTAAATTCTAGGCCCACTATCATATAATTGTTTCTTCTGATTTTGTACAGAGAGGACACATAGAAGGAACAACTTATGGAATGTCACAGTATCCATACATCAATCCTGTGACCTCCTAAAATAAGATGTACATAACATTTTGATATTAACACATCAGTTCCAGTGTCACTTGCTGGGGAGTACACCAGTGGAGCTTGCTTCAGGGCAGAGAAGGCAGCATGAATCCTTTCTTCTTAAACTTTGCCAAAATTCATTGCTAACTTAAGATTAAAATCAGACATCTTGCAATACATCGTGATTAGGATCTCTCACACTAAAAAACAACTTAGTAGTCCTATATGACTGCTTTGAGGGTCAGGGATGGCTTGCTGCAACAGGGGCTATTTTAACCATTTCCTCCCATAACACTTCCATGAATTAAATTGCTTCTCTGAAGTTAGTTAGTTTCACAGGAAGAAAAAAGTCAGGTACAAGCATTGTACCTGTTTTTTCTCCCACTGAACTTATTGCAGCTTCAGGGGAACAGTTATTGAAGAGGTTCCTGGTAGTTGTTGTTTTCCCTCTGTGGAGCTAACTGCAGCTTCAGAAGTATGATGTCTGTGCGTATAGAGAAGGGGGGGAGCTAAATGCCTGGCTCTCCAGCGACCTCTTCATTTTTGTAGAAATCTCTTTAAATTGTATGGCAATTAAACACTCGACATGTTACAGTCATTTGCTTATATTGGACATCAGTTGATAATGAAGGCAAATGTTCATTATAAATTACTCCTTCTGTGGCAGTGAGCTCATGTGGCACAAGTCGTGTCCTAGTTGTTCAGATGTCCACCATGATTAATCAAAAATGAAAAAGCTATAGCTCAGTAAATAGAACTCATGCTTTATATTTTGAATGTGGGAGGTTCCCAGTCCCTAGTGTTTTCAGGTAAAAACATCTTCAAGAGCATTCTGTGTGTCGGGGGGGGGGGGTGGCTTCGCCAGTCAGCATACAAAGCATTAGAATAGATGAATCAGTGAAAACATAACACATGAAGCTGCTTTATACTGCATCAGACCCTTGGTCCATCAAAGTCAGTATTGTCTACTCAGACTGGCTGTGGCTCTCCAGGGTCTCAGGCAGAATTCTTTCACATCACCTACTTGCCTAGTCCCTTTAACTGGAGATGCCAGGGATTGAACCTGGGACTTTCTGCATGCCAAGCAGATGCTCTACCACTGAGCCACAGTCCCTCCCCAAGTGGTAGCCCCCTCTATTGTAAGTCAATGATCATCAAACTTTGGTTATGTTTATCTACCCCTTCCAAAATTTTATTCACTAGGTGCTTTCTTTTGTTAAACCACCAGGAACTACAGGACACAAAAAATAAGAGCACCATGAGAACAAATTATATATTTCAAAAATAAGGATATCTTTTTTCCCCAACCCAGTAGAATTCCTTTCTTAAATTCCTTGGTAACTAGATAGATGCTGGTTGGAGGATGCAGAGGGAAAACGTTAGTGAATGTTTGATAGCTGAGCTTCAGTTGGGAATTTTTCCCTTTACAAACTCAATTATGTAGGCATGATAGGCACTGAAGCACTATGTTCTATTTAAAACCTCAGTAAAGTGGTTTCTGAGCCTATTGAAGATTTCATACAAATGCTTCAAGTAGGGGGAGGGACACGCAGCAGAGTAATATTAAATGGATTTCATTTCTATGCTGATCCTGGTTTGTTATTCTGATACCACTATGAAGCTTGGAACAATCTCCAGGGATCTGGTAGCTCAGTGAATTAAGTGGTGGCTTCAAACCAAAGTAACTTTTAAATATGTTTTGTGTCCTCAACTGAGTTTACCAGCAAGATTTAGCTTGCATTATGAATTCATCATAGGCAATTATGTACAATTTGGTGCAATTGCCAGTCCCTGCTTAGGAGAAGGCTGTCTGGGCAGAGCTTTGAGAGTAAAGGAATTCCTTATTATGCCTAGCTGGTTTAGTACTCTGAGGTCAAGGTCTGTTGCTGCAAACTGACATCAGCATACCTGATGGCAAGGTCACTTAAATGATTTCACTGCTATGAAAGATGAGGCAGTCTGTAGCCAGAAAGAACAAGTTTCCCAGTTGTTGAGACCAGTGACCAAACCTAGTCAGGCATTTTTTATAGAATGGTCCATCTGTGAGGCTGATGATTCTGCAGTTCCCTGTTTAGGAGATATCTGATATCTGAGTGGTGATGCTTAGACTGTATCCTTTTTTGCAATTACTCAGATGGCCACTTTGGGTTTTTGGGTCTCTCAGTAGGTTTGTGAAAGCTGGACAGTGAAGAAAGCTGATAGGAAGAAAATAGATTCCTTTGAAATGTGGTGTTGGAGGAGAGTGTTACGGATTCCGTGGACTGCCAAAAAAACAAATCAGTGGGTTATAGATCAAATCAAGCCTGAACTGACCCTAGAAGCTAAAATGACTAAACTGAGGCTGTCGTATTTTGGTCACGTCATGAGACGACAAGAGTCACTGAAAAAGACCGTCATGTTAGGAAAAGTAGAGGGCAGCAGGAAAAGAGGAAGACCCAACAAGAGATGGATTGACTCAATAAAGGAAGCCACAGCCTTCAATTTGCAAGATCTGAGCAAGGCTGTCAAAGATAGGACATTTTGGAGGACTTTCATTCATAGGGTCGCCATGAGTCGGAAGCGACTTGACGGCACTTAACACACACACACAGTAGGTTTGCTACTTTCTATGGTACCTCCTTTGCAATGCTGACACTTGTGCTTGCGGTAGGCCTCTCTTTCCTTTCAGTAGCAATTCAGGCGGAGTCCTTCTGTGATACTGGGGTTCTGGCAGCTGTTTGAAGATGCCAGCCTTACTGGCCTGTATCTGAGATCTTTTTTTTAGGTTCAAATGATGACATTTCACATATTTGATATGCAATCTCTTTAAAGCCCAGATTCCATGTAATCTCTGTTTTGTTTCAGAAATAAATATGAAGCACTTGGCCTTATACCACTGTTCATCTCTGAAAAGGGTACATGGACAACAAACAATTTAAGAGGGAAGGGAGGGGAGACGTGTTCATGTTTACTTGCATTTTCTTGGGCAAGAAATACTAGTATTTCTAGTATTGTTTTAGGAGCCCTGTGGCACAGAGTGGTAAGCTGCAGTACTGCAGTCCAAGCTCTGCTCACGACCTGAGTTCGATCCCGACGGAGGTGGGTTTCAGGTAGCCAGCTCAAGGTTGACTCAGCCTTCCATCCTTCTGAGGTCCGTAAAATGAGTATCCAGCTTGCTGGGGGTAAAGGGAAGATGACTGGGGAAGGCACTGGCAAACCACCCCAGTCTGCCTAGAAAACGTCAAGAAATATTTTTTCACACAACACATAGTTAAATTGTGGAACTCCCTGCCCCAGGATGTGGTGATGGCTGCCAGCTTGGAGGGCTTTAAGAGGGGAGTGGACATATTCATGGAGGAGAGGGGTATTCATGGTTATTAATTAGAATGGATACTGGTCATGCTGCATACCTATTCTCTCTAGTATCAGAGGAGCATGCCTATTATTTTGGGTGCGGTGGAACACAGGCAGGATGGTGCTGCTGCACTCGTCTTGTTTGTGGCTTCCTAAAGGCACCTGGTTGGCCACTGTGTGAACAGACTGCTGGACTTGATGGGCCTTGGTCTGATCCAGCAGGGCCTTTCTTATGTTCTTATGTCCTTATGACATCACCCCATGTGTCAGGAATGACCTGGTGCTTGCACAGGGGACCTTTCCCTTTAGTATTGTTTTAAATGTAATAGTTGAACCAAATTTCTTCCAGTTAAGGAAGTTAAATTGTTAGCAATTAGAGTCCCCCCTCTTCACATTCATTCATATTACAAAGATGTATCTTTGCAGTTCCGGACATTATTTAATTTGAACAGAGAAACAAATAATTTGAACTCTTATTTTTCTATCAGCCACCATTTTGCTAGTCAGCCTGGGTACAGGCACCTGTTTAAATAATCAGAATGGATGAAGTATACATATCCTATGAGTAGTGTTGTTTTCAAAAAGGTTTTTTGGGGGAAATTAAAAAAAAATTGCCTTCAAGTCACAACTGAGCTATAATGACCACGTGGGGTTTTCAAGACAAGAGACATTCAGAGGTGGTTTGCCATTGCCTGCCTCTGTGTCATGACCTTGGTATTCTCTGGAGGTCACCCTTCCAAAAACTAGCAAGGGCCGACCCTGCTTAACTTTGGAGATCTGAGGAGATCAGGCTAGCCTGGGGCTATCAGTGGTGCTAAATCTCCTATCTCCCATGTCCTTATATTCTAGCACAGCCTTACAAATAAACCCACACAATATTGTCGAAGGCTTTCACGGTCAGAGTTCATTGGTTCTTGTAGGTTATCCGGGTTGTGTAACCGTGGTCTTGGAATTTTCTTTCCTGACGTTTCGCCAGGAACTGTGGCAGGCATCTTCAGAGTAGTAACACTGTTACAAGAACCAATAAACCCACACAAGTTAGTAACCTATAGCAGCATTTAAGAGCCTGCTTATCCACAAACACTTGTATTAGTAATTTACAGTGCTACTGACTTCAATGGCCCAGGCTAGCCCAATCTCATCAGATCTTGGAAGCTAAGCAGGGTTGGCCCTGGTTAGTATTTGGATGGGAGACCACCAAGAAAGTCCAGGGTTGCTATGCAGAAGAAGGAAATGGCAAACAACCTCTGATCTTCTCTTGCCTTGAAAACCCTACAATGGATTTAGGAGAGTGTAATTCTGCTTAGGGATGGCACTGTTCCATTAGTTATCAATTTACATCAATAGACTGCAAGTGAGAAAAAAAACCTGGAGGAAATATTAATTTACCATCATTCACCTAATAGGAATTTTAAAAATGCTATGTCTACCTGAACCATGAGATTTGCTGCTTATTGGTTAAATGGTTGACTTTTTGGATCAGGTAACAGGGAAAGGTACTCCCCTGTGCAATCCCCAGGTCATTCCTGACCCATGGGGTGGCATCACATCACAACGTTTACTAGGCAGTTTATGTTTGTGGGGTGGTTTGCCATGCCTTCCCCAGTCATCTACACTTCACCCCCAGCAAGCTGAATACTCATTTTACCCAACTTGAAAGAATGGAAGGCTGAGTCAATCTTGAGCCAGCTACCTAAAACTGACTTCTGTCGGGATTAAACTCAGGTTGTGAGCAGAGCTTTTGACGGCAGTACTGCAGCTTACCGCTCTGCGCCACGGGACTCTTCTCGCAACAGCTATTAAAACTAGAAGTGGTGGGACTTTTTTTCAGGGATATGAAATCAAGTCAAACTTCCCTTCCAGGTACTCCATGTCCTCTTCTTTGGTAACAAAAGTCCCTAAAAAAGATGTTCTGCATTCTCTATTATTACAAGCATCATTTATTTATTAAACATCAACATTTATTTATCAAACATAATTTATTAATTAAATGATTTAGAGCCAGTCATTATGTTCAAATATCTAAAACTGACAATATTGTAAATCTAACACAACACCACAACAAAACAGCCATCAACTAACACAGAAACAGAATTATCAGTAGGTTTGCCAACCTCCTGGTGGGTCCTGGAGATCTCCTGGAATTATCGCTTATCTCTGGGCATCAGCTATAAGTTCCCCTGGAGAAAATGGCTGCTTTGGAGGGTAGAATCTATGTCATTACATTCCTGCTGAGGTCCCTTTCCTCCTCAAACCCTGCCCTCCTCAGGTTCCACACCCAATCTCCAGGAATTTCCCAACCCAGAATTGGCAACCCTAAAATCACCACTTACGGAAAAAAACATCAGATTGGCCAAAATAAGCTAAAAAAAGAATGATAGTTAAAATAGCAGGTAACATAGTTAAAATAATGCATGCCAATTAAGCAAATGAATGCAATTATGCATATTTTGCATAAGTTAGATATATCTTTCTTCAGATGCACTGCTAGTCCTTCACACTTGAACCCACAGACAAGCACACCAGCAAATCAACGACTGGTTCAAACTGTCTGCCTTGACTGTACCTTCCCATTCCTTCCTGAGATTGCTCACTGCTACTTCCTCCTCCTCCGCCAGAAGTGGAAAATTAATAAACTTCCCAGTGGGAAGGTGTTTGAGAATGGGAAGCTTCTCATCTCAGGCACATGGCTACAGGGTTTTGTTCATTATTGTAATCTGTAGGAGGATGAAAGGGAGAGAGTGGGGAGGGGCAAGACTGATAACTGGAATCAGCATTAGGTTTTCTACAGGGCGCTTAGTTAATTTTCCTCCATTACAGCAGGAGGGGAAAGCAGAGGTGATGGTAAGAGAGGGAATAGGCAAGGATGATGTGTTGGTTGCCAATTCCCAGGTGGGGTCTGGAGATTGCTTGGAATTACAACTGATAATTGTTCTGGAGAAAGTAGCTGCTTTGGAGGGTGAACTTCTTGGCATTATATGTCACTGAGTCCCTCCCTTCCACTAACCTTGCCCTCGCAAGGCTCCACCCCCAAATCAGGCATTTTTCAATCTGGAGTTGGCAACCATATGTTGAGAAGGTGCATTTGCTGCACTGTGAGCCCCCTTTTCATAGGGCACCTGCTGTCTTAGAATCTGATGAAGTAAGCTCTGACTCATGAAAGCTTCAATGGATTTCTGTTTTATATTGCTACAACAGACTAACACAGATACCCCTCTGGAATAATCTGTCCTCCCCCTGTGTCTTTATTTGCCACAGAAAATAAATAACAGTAGTAAGGTTTAGTACAGGGGTGTCAAACTCAATTGTTACGAGGGCCGGATATGACATAAATGTCACTTGGTCGGGCCGGGCCATGCATACTAAATAAATAAATACCATAAATGTAATGCCAGGTACCAGAGATATAAACTTCATAGAAGACACAGGCAAAGTCAATTAATTATATTATTTTTGTTATTGTTTTAAGCATGTCTGTATTTTAAGTAAAAATAATATCATCAATAGGCTTTTCCAGTGTCTTCTATATAGTTTGTATCTCTGGTCCCTGGCATTAAATTTGATCTAGACTTGGGGGGGTGGGGTGGCTGTCTTTGTTGGGGAGCATGCAGCGGGCTTGCCAGCACAGGTCTGGACTGAGGGGGGTGGCAGCCTAGAAATAGAATTTCCCCAGGGAACAGAATTTGTATTCTGGGATTGGAATGACATGTCACAGAGTGGAATGACAGTCCCTGGGAGTAGCAGAAGCATTCTGTGGCTGTCATTCCATTCCCAAACACTTCTGCTACTCCCGGGGCTGTCATTCCACTCCTCAGGTGTCATTCCAGTCCCAGAACACTTCTGCTACTCCCAGAGGCTGACATTCCACTCTGCGACCTGTAATTCCAGTCCCAAAACACTTCTACTACTCCCAGAGGCTGTCATTCCACTCTGCATCCTGTCATTCCAGTCCCAGAGCACTGAGCCTATTCCCGGAGCTGTCATTCCACTCTGTGACCCGTCATTGCAGTCCCAGAGCACAGTTTCTATTGCTAAGGAGTGTCATTCCACTCTGGGGGCTTTCATTCCAGACCTAGAGCATTATTTCTATTTCTAGGGATCGTCATTCCACTCTGGGGGGTTCTCATTCCAGTCCCAGTCTATTTGGGCCCAGAGACTTAATGGAAAATCCATTCTGCATTTTCTTTGCAACTTTTTTTGTGCTGTAATGTATTTCAATGGAGCCCATGCAAATCAATTGGCATTCCTGGATCCCATTATGTCATATGGGCCTTCAAGCCTCTCCCATTGTTTCCAATGGCAATCCTGTCATTCCTTTTAGTACATCCCCTTGTTTGTTTTAAGAATTGTGTGGAGAATTAATATTTGGGAAGTCTTTCCTGCCTATAGAGCAGCAGTGCAAGATTGCTGAGGCTTGAGGATAAAAGATCAGCGTCTCGCTCACTTAGTCCTGACCCCCAGCAGTTGACCTCGAGCTCCAGCTGCTGAGGTTTTACAGTTGGTGAGCAGGAAGCTTTCCTTTCACCAGGGTGCTCAGATTGGCCTACATGAATCTCCTTTTTCCCATTTTATCCTCACAACAACCCTGTAAGGTTGGTGAGGCTGAGAGGGCTCAAGATCACCAGTAAGTTTCATAGAGGAATGGAATTGGAGTCTGTTCTAGTAAGATACTTTTAATACTAACTCATACTGGTTCTGACCCCTTTGCAGCTTGGGGTCTTTTGCTAGAGCAGATTTCTTCCCATCTTAATTAGTCCTTCTCCTGGATTATTTTGCCTTCAGAGATCTGGGTTTCTGCTGCCCCCCAATACTTATCTAATTAGTTTAGCTCTGCCTGTAGAGCAGTGGTTCCCAACCTTTTTTTGACCAGGGACCACTAGGACTTTTTTGTTTGGTGCAGGGACCCCAAGGTTCAAAATAAAAATTCCAGGAATTTGAAAACAAACTTTAATCATAACTGTTAGTTAAACATTAAACTTAGAATTATATTTGAATATATATATATATTATAATAGAGAACTTTTAATTGAAAATATTAATTTATTATGGGTTTATAACTTTGTTTCGCAGACCTTAATTTAGTTCTCGCGGACCCCTGGGGGTCCATGGACCCCTGGTTGGGAACCAGTGCTGTAGAGCAAGTGAGGACTTCCTTCCAAAAAATCTTGTTTTGTATTTCCTTGGGAGGTGTTATTTGTTGATGTATGGTAACTGAGCCCCAACAAAATTAAAACAGGAAGGACTCTGAATGGTAAGTACAAGTTCCACTTTCTGCATATCTGGGGGAATACTAAAATGTTTTTGAATTGTTTGTATATTATGTATTTTAAAGGTTTCTATCTTAATAACAGGGAATTCGGGTTCAATCTTAGTCTTTGTACCTTGGGCAAATTAAGCAATGGCTCAAATAGCCAATCCTTCTCTCCAAATCCTAGGAGTGACCGCTCGAGGTTTCTTAGCCTTGAAGGGGACACACTCTGCACAAGTGCAGAGGCATGCCCCTGAAAACAGCTCCTGGGGCTAAGCTCAAAGGAAGCTCCAGCGGAAGAGGGAGTCACAAACACAGCACAGTCCAAACCTCCACTTTCCAGGGGAAGCAAACTCGCTCCTCGTGCAATTGGGCCCCAACCCCAACAGTACAAAGGGGGTGGCTTACATACAGCATCCAAGTCAGCATTGAGGGGGTGGAAAGCCAGGGTGCCAAAAACAAAGCCCGGTAGCAGGGCTGTGGTGCTCCTGCCTTCCATGCCCAGCGTGGCACAAAATCAAACCAGCCCCAGCAAGGCAAGACGGGCGCTTGAGAGCTGTCCAGGAGGCAGCACAACAGCCGCCCCCCGCCCCCAGTGAACCAGTCAGCGACATCTAGTGGCCAGAGGGAGCAAAGCGGCAGCAGCTGCCCATAAAGGGAAAAGGGGCAAAGAAACCTGAGTAGTATTCCTTTTTGGAAAGAAGATATTTGTTTATCCCTGCATTGGCTAGCTCGCGGGCCAGATGAGAGTGCTCAAGGGCCCTTGGGGCTTATGTTTGACACCCCTGCTTTAGTATATATTTAACAAGGAAGTATCTATTCTATCTTTCCAGTAATTACTGCTCCAGGCAGTTAGCAAAAAAATACATTTTAAATCCACACAGCTAGTAACAATTAGTACATTAAAACTTCATGTAAAACCCATCCATGTATCTGCAAAGTCCTTCCAGCATAGATATGTCTTTAAATGGCTGACTGACCATTGTGAAACTATGATACAATCTAGTAGCATCTATACAATCTTATATACAATTGTTCTGATGTATTTTTTCTGTAACAAGAACTAGAACATTTCAGCCTATATGTGTAGCACAGGAAGATTACCTGGCCCCTCACATCCCAGTTTCCAATGTCTTATTAAGACATTTTATTGCAGTAGGCTTTTGGGATGAGGAAAGCTTCATAAATTTTCCTTATGGCAGTGCTTTTCTGGTTATAAGGCTGTACTTTTTTGTTTTTGCTTCTTCTGCTTTATAACTTTTGATATGTGTTTACTGTGGGGACATTTATTCTGTTGAATAAATGTTAGCATGGTGTGTAGTTAGAGAGTGGTCTAGGATCTTGCAGACATCGGTTCAAATCCCCCCTCTGTTAGGAAAGCTTTCTAGGTGACCTTGGGCCAATTAATCAGCCTAAACTATCTCACAGGGTGGTTGTAAGGATAAAATGAAGGAAGGGAGAGCATCATATGCCAACCTGAGTTTCTGGGAGAAAGAGTGGAACATAAAGGTCTCTGACCTGGATGGTTCAGGCTAGCCTGGATCTCGTAGGGTCAGTCCTGGCTAGTACATGGATGGGAGACCACCAAGGAATATTAGGGTCGCTATACAGAGGAAGGCAATGGCAAACCACCTCGGTTAGTCTCTTGCCTTGAAAACCCTACTGGGTTGCCGTAAGTCGGCTGCGACTTGACGGCACTTTACATACACCAATAAATACACTTTATCATTCCTAATGTTTAAGCCTTTACACCCTTTGTGGACTATTTATTTGGCCTCAAGGCAGGATATAAAATATTCTGAATATATAAAATTGTTAAATATTAACCAGATCATTACTTCGTTTTGAAAATTTCAGTATTTCATGTCTCACTGAAATTAAGCCACAGCTAACAAGATCCTTAAACAGTGGGTGAAAAGAATTCAACGCTTTTAAAATGTACTGTCCTAGAATTGCCAGTTGCTTTAACTAAATTTCTTTTTTAAGTTGTCTCCCCTTCATGGACATTAGGCTTTAATAAATGTTTAGAAGTCTTGAAAGACTGGATAAAATTTAATGATGTATCATTATGTTAAAAGGGCAAGTGGGTTGACCTTAGCTATTAAATTCAAGTTTGTCTAACATTTGTCTGAGAAATGGGGAAAATGACACAAGGGCTTCAGACACTGTGCTCATAGAATGCTTCAGAGATTAGACACCATTCATTTGAATTAGCTACTGCTAATTTTTAAAAAGTCTATTCATACTTACATGACATCATGTGGTTGCTGCTGCCTTCATGTTTGTCATGTTTGTCATGTTATTATTTAATGTATTTTTATCTCGCTTTCCTTTCCAGTGGCTTACAAAAATACAATATGATTGAAACATACTTAAATAAAACACAGTATAAAAATACACAAAGCCCCAAAAGTAAACAAAATATCCTGGGCGGGTTAGTCCATCAAAGCCAAGGCCGTGGGCTGTGATCCAAGGGACAAAAGCACAGAAAACACTGCTCTGGTAATAGGAAGCCAGGGAGATCAGTCCAATTCAAGTGGCTTTCCATCTGGGCCTTACCATAGCCCCAAATGGAAAGAGGCCTATTTCCCTAACTGTGCGCCTCAACTTGTTGAAGGTGAGACAGGGTGATTTCCTTGTGTAAATTAGAGATTACCCAAAATTATCTATTAAGTTTTTATTTTGCTTTTTCAGTCCTTGAAAAACAACTCCACTGTGCAGTACTTAAAGAGAGTGTTGTGAAGGTTTATGTATGTCTTTTCTCGCCGCTTTGAACTGCATGAACTGTTTGTATCAGTTTCCAAACTAGTCTGTAGATGAGGAACATCTGATAAAAACTCTAAGCCCCTCAGGGTCATTGTTGACCCTCAAGTATGGTGTTAGAGTATATTCACAGCACAGAACCTTCATCTGATTTTTTTTATGGCTCTGTTAAGCAATATGAGCATGATAATCAGAAATGCCAAACAGAACATTATCCTTGGGCTATATTTTTATCCTCTCTAATCATTGGGAATACATGATCTCATATTTTGCTGCTTTGATTTTATTAAAATATGAGTATTATTTAATAACTAAAGATGATGTCAGGCAATGAGACATTGTAGCACAAAATGTTTTGTGCTATAATGGAACATAGCTCTTCTTAACATGGAGCTTAAGTAAAACACATTTGCTCCAAAAGAAGCAGTATTATTTCTGACCTTCACAACTCAATATCTGTAATAAAGCAGCTCTTCTTAACATGGAGCTTAAGTAAAACACATTTGCTCCAAAAGAAGCAGTATTATTTCTGACCTTCACAACTCAATATCTGTAATAAAGCTCTGCTAATGAAATCTTGATCTTCTAAGGAGGACATTAGCAAAGCCATTTAAAGATAGAAATTAGCCTTTGCAAAAGGGCTACTAGTAGTTTCTCATGGGACCAGCTTGCAGAGAGATGGAATCTCTGTGTGTACATACAAGAAGAACAGTAAAAAGTATATGAGAGTTGACAGATTATGTATGAGGGGGAAATCTGAGCTAGCAAGAACAGAAAGCTTTCCCCTACTTGAAATGCTCTGCAAAACCCTCAACTGAAGCAGTTATTTCTCAGCTTCAGGCATGTTAAAAGCAGTAAGCAGTAATCAGAGAGGAAGAAGAGATTAACAAATGAATGGGCAATTAGGGCTGTTGAATTTTTAAAAATTCGGTATAATTCGTATTCGGGTTTAAATGGCCTTCCCCCCCCCCCCCGGCAAATTCCGAATCCCCCTATATTGGTATAAATAGGAATTTGAGTTTAAATTCGGGATTCCCGAATAATTCGGCCATTTAAAGCCATTTAAACACATTCTCGTCTTTCCTCGGCTCTGGGGGGGCATTTTGCAGGTAGAGGTCCCAAATTTTCAGGGTAGCTTGAAGGGACTCTCCTTGCAAGAACCCCCACGTTTGGTGAAGATTGGGTCAGGGAGTCTGAAGTTATGGGGTCTGGAAGGGGTCGCCCCCATCCTCCCCCTTGGAAATGCATTGGCAAAGTGGCTGTGGGGCATTTTTCACGGTAGATTTTGCTTCTCTTTTGCCACGGACCAATAAAAAACCCGATTGAAATGTTTTTTTCATGGTGGCGATTTATCCCTGTCAATTATCTGTAGTTTTGGTTTTTCATGGGAACAAAGTACGCTGTATTTGACAACGGTTTGGTCTGTCCCTTTTGCAGGAGGCCTCCCCTTCCAACAAGCTCATTGTTTATGCCTGCCCCCAACTCCGCCCCAACTCCGCCCAGCAGATTACCTCGTGCGGTTCACCAGCCCCAGCGCAAAAAACAACTACCAGTCTCTCTGGTCTTCTCCATTTTTCTTCCACCCTCGCTCTGTTCTGCTTTTGGAACAGTCAGATTCCAAATTTGGGGGGAGGGGTAAGGCAGCGCTTTCCTCAAAGCTTCCCTCTATTTTCTATAGGTGTGGAACCCATTGCCCTTTAATGAAAGACAGGATTGGGGGGGGCAGGAATTGCATCCATGTGCCAAGAGGTGTGCCTTGGATTTGCCGCTCTCTAGATGCACATTTCCCCAATCCTAATTCTCAAAACTCTTCTTGGGGCTGTTGAGTTTTGAGAATTTGGATGGGAAAAGGGTGCATCTAGAGAGCAGCAAATCCAAGGAAAAACCTCCTGTGCAAAAATGGCCACTGTAAACCTCTTGCATTAAAGCCAGTGCATCGTGAGAAAGAGGAGGGCTCCTGGCTTGCTCGCCGGCCCCGATCCAGCCAGTGTGCATGGCAGGGGGGAGAGGAAAGAAGGCCCCTGGCTTGCGTGCCGGCCCTGATCCGGCCTACTGCATCGTGAGAGAGAGGAGGGCTCCTGGCTTGCATGCTGGCCCCGATCCAGCCAGTGTGCATGGCGGGGGGGGGGAGAGGAAAGAAGGCCCCTGGCTTGCGCACCGGCCCTGATCCGGCCCCAGTGCATCGAGAGAGAGGAGGGAGACCCAGAGCAGACTGGCTGCCCCTCTTCAGAAGAGTGATAGGAGGGAGTTTTGCCTTGGGTTTTTCGCTCTCAGGATGCACATTTTTCCCATCTGAATTCTCAAAAATCCCCCTCCCCTCTGGGGTAGAGGGGCCAACAGCCCCTTCCCTTGAACATCCCCCCACGGGTCCATCTGCCCTAGACCGAGCTGCCATCACCACCACCCCCAGTACGCGAGGCCCCGCCGGTCTCCCCCTGGAGCCGTCCATCCGACGTCCTCCTGGGCTTGGAGGTGTGGGCCCAGCTCCAAGGCCCATCCCGGGTGAGGGGCAGGGAAGGTGTGCTGCCTACCCGCTGCCAGCCTCCGGGAAGGAGGGAGAGAAGTGCCAGGACTCTAGGCAGGCAGGCAGGCAGGCAGCAAAAGGGGTGGTATTCTTGTCCGAGCATGAAACTCCCCCAGCCAATCACCGTTCTTGGGGGAGGAGAAGGTAGACGTCACGGGCAGGGGCAGCGGAACCAAAGCAAACAATTCTTCATGGGCCTCTGAGCAAAAAACATGCGCCAACAGGAAAGGACGACTCAAAAGTGGTTTCAGTTGCCACAGTTATAACGCGGCTTTTATTGCTCATTCTGGGAAAATGCGGACCTGCAATGAATAACCAAAAATTTGCACCAACACAAATCAGATTCGAAAGTGCAGCAAATCTCCGTGAAAAATTCCCCTGTGTGACTCTTTAATCTGATCTAATGTATCTCAATGGGGAAGCCGGGCTTTAAACGGTGGGTAGGAAAGTTCGCCCGGTGCCTTCATACAGATACTATGTGATACACTTCGTCGCTATGGAGGTGCAGGGTGAACTTTCCCACCGTTTAAAGCCCAGCTTCCCCATTGAGATACATTGCTAAGAGTCTGAACATAGCCACTTTTCCAATGCATTGCAATGGAGGAGGATGGGGGCGACCCCTTCCAGACCCCATAACGTCAGATCCCCTGACCCAATCTTCACCAAACGTGGGGGTTCTTGCAAGGAGAGTCCCTTCTAGCTACCCTGAAAATGTGGGACCTCTACCTGCAAAAATGCCCCTGCAGGAGCCGCAGAAAGCCGGATATTCAGGAACGGCAAATTACGCTTTGCCAACCTCCCGGATTTTGCTGATTCAGTATACCCGAACCAGAAATTTACCGAATTAGCATTTATTCAGTATTTTTTTGGTTCGGTTTTTACTGAATCAACAGCCCTAATGGGCATGAGCAAACAATCCCCTTGATATTTGCTTTCATAAGTGTAACTTTTTTCAAACTAACATATAGATTGTGATCCATTTGAGAATGTTTATTTTATCTGTTGTTTCTGATGACTTTCCTGTATCCTGGTCAGAGTCCGTAGGATAGGGTAGGCTATATAGATACAAGTTGCAATTCAAAAGGATGCTTGAGGAGTTTCTAAATATGCTTGGTTTGGAATCCCCCTCGCATGTCTGTACCCCCAATAACATCACTACATGTTAGGGAACAGCCATTAATACAATATGAGGACCTGCAGTTGGATAAGGAAAAACATGTGGGGCATACATAGACCGGTCCCACAAGCCTCTTTGTGTGTTTCAGCTAGAGATGCAGTTAATATATGGTTTACATCTTGGGGAATTGAATCTGCCTGCTTAACACTATAGATAAATGCCCTGAACACAACAGCAGGATTCTGGTTTGTCATCACAGATCTATGAAAGGTTGTGTGTTTTTTAAGGAAAAAACGTATTGCATTTCAGCCAATTGCTCAGAACTGAGACGGATCTTATATAGCAGTCAGCAATCTTGGAGGGACTTATGGGGAGTACCAGCCCAATCAGCAACCATGATGAGCACTGTTTAGACCACATGGGTGCACAATAGCTAGGTGGAGAGACCCAGCAGATGAATGAGAGTGTGTCCTGAAATATGTCCCAGAATCCTCTGCAGCTCGCAGTTTTCATGGCAGACGTTCAGGGATTCCTTGGCAGACACCTCGGACATGATTCCCTCAAGGTAGAAAAATTGAGAACTACAGCTCTGTCTACTTCTTGTGTACTGCAAACAGCTCCCTCTTTCTTCAGTTAAGTTTTGATTTGATTGTTAGATTTGGCTCTGAGTTTAAAATAAACAATGTAATGTATAAAAATGCAGTTCTCATTTTTGTTGGATAGTTTTGTTGATGTAAGTGTATTTTGAGAAGTGTTTGCATCTGAAAGTAAGTGAACATGCTCTTTTGATCCTTTATTTGGCACAGCTCAGGGGCTGCAGTGTTTCCCCCATTCACTTTGAAACTGATGCAGCTTTCAGAGATGAAGAAAACAGTGTTTTAACACTTCTCTCCCCCCCCCCAATTCTGAGCCAAACCTAAACTTGGCTCCAGAATTTTAAATAACATATATTTTAAACACTGTTTTTGAAAGCAGAATGTGGCATGATCCCCCAGAAGCATGATTCAAAGCAAATGAGGAGCATCTACAACTGAAACTAAGAATGACAAAAGATCAGAGAACAGGGAGGTTTGAATTATGCTCTTTGCAACCAAAGGCTAATCTTGAAAGCAGACAGGGCAACAGAGCTTAGAAGAAACTATCTGTTGTAGATGTCTTTTAATTGTATTAGAGATGCAATTGAAGTGTATTCTTATAAGCTTCAGCATCCCAGGATCATCAACTTAAAAGTGACATGAACATTACTGTCTCCTCAATTCTTCTCTGGCTTGGACAGTATATCCAAGTATTTTCCTTCCTTTTTCTTATATCCCTACTGTCTGAAGATATACAGGGGTGTCAGTAGAATGTGGCAGCTGGTTGGCTGATTCCTTCTTTTTCCTCCTTTTCCCACCACATCCCCTTGGAGGCCCATTGCCTTAGACCCTGGTGCACTCTGGGAAATATAGTTTCACGGATACCTTGGCTTGGATCCTAAGAACTGTGAGTGAAATTGTGCTAAAGAAAGGCAATTTCCCCACCTGCCCTCCCTCACTGTAGTTTTCTGTGCCTTCTGAAATCTTGTTTGTGTAGTTTAGAGTTTATCTTAGAGTCTACTTTATGATAGTAGTGATGGAGAAAAATCCCTTATTTTCTGCCACCATCTTCACTATGTTGTCCAGTGGTGCTGTTCTGTTTTATAAAAAGGCTTCTTTTAGTTAGCCCCTCCCTACTCCATCCCCCATGAACAAGTAAAAGATGCCTCAGCAGTATGCTGTGACCAATTTGCAACACTGTTCACAGATAGAATCAAACATATTTGTTCCCACTTGGACTACATGCTAATTACAAACATCCTGAATGTTCCCAGTAATTTAATTAGTTAGCCTTCTGAGGGTACTTTTCAGTTAGAGTGCAGATCACTTGGAATTATGAGGTCTTTTAATTGCTTGCTTGCTGGATCCCTGTCCTTTTTGGCTAGTAAAATTAAAGGGATGGCCCAGTGGTTGCCTCTGATCTTAAAAGATGCAGGCATAAGACCACCTTTGAAAAAGCCGGTTCTGAATATAATTCTTAACAATTATCAGTATTGAATTTGATATTTCCAGATAAGATCCTTTAAAAAAGTGGTGGCTTCTCAACCTCAGTTATTTCTGGATGACTGACTGTGCATTCCTGAAGGGGGGGTCGAATGGTAGTAGGAGGCGGTATAACCCCTATGCCGGCATCCGTGCCACTTGTGCTGTGAACACATGAACACATGAAGCGGCCTTATACTGAATCAGACCTTCAGTCCATCAAAGTCAGTATTGTCAACTCAGACCTGCAGCGGCTCACCAGGGTCTCAGGCAGGGGTCTTTCACATCACCTACTTGCCTAGTACCTTTAACTGGAGATACCGGAAATCGAACCTTAGACCTTTTGCATGCCAAGCAGATGCTCTGCCCCTTGAGCCATAGCCCTACAATCACCTTCCCTTCCCCTCCCCACAACAGACACCCTGTGAGGCAGGTGAGGCCAAGAGAGCTCTAAGAGCTGTGACTAGCCCAAGCTCAACCCAGCCGGCCCCATGTGTAGGAGTGGGGAAACCAACCCAGCTCTCCAGATTAGCATCCGCTGCTCATGTGGAGGAGTGAGGAATCAAACCCGGTTCTACAGATTAGAGTCCAAGGCTCCCCTAGACCGCAGCAGCAGCTCAGCCCTTGGATGCTGGTGGGGCATGGCCCTTTGATGACGATGGGGTGCAGCCCTCAGACACTGGTGGGGCACAAGTGCCCACGCCGGCACCCAGGGAGGCATTCCCAGGGCATTCCAGGCTGCAGAGCTGCCATTAGGCAGCTTCCTAACCCCTTTCAGCCCTAGAACGCCCCCTAAAGAATTGGCATTGCTGCGCCACCTTTTTGTTGGTGCAGCATCACTGTTTGCTATGGGGCCTTCCCTTTTCTAAATTTTGTGGGGGGGAACCCTTTTTTACCCCTGCAGCAGCCGCAAAACCTCTTTGGAGGTGCTGCAGCGACGCCACAGCCACGTCGTCCCCAGCTACTGTGGCTTTGAGGAATGGGCTGTGAATTATCTAGAATTATCTAGATCTTTTCCAATGTGGTTTCCATCCTTATAATGGAAGATAAATTGCTTTTGTCATCCCGATAGATGATAGATGATCTGTGCTGTTCTGCCAACAGTTGGAGTGTATCCTGGTTGATTTTTCCTGTATCATTCAGCCACTTACAGTAGTATAAACTAAGGTGTCCTTCTGGACTGTCTAGCAGAGATGGGTCTTGGAGAAATAGTTCAAAACTGGCTATGACCATTCCTGTTTTCAGAAGCTGGTATTGGTGGACTTCAGCTCAGCTCACTGACCCTTAGTATATGGGGATCTGCAACATTCCCCCTTGTCTCCTGTGTTATTTCGTGATGACACAAAACTGCTGGAAGGTATCTGTTGGAGTAAATTGTCATCTCTTCCGCCCCCTCTCTCTCCTTCCCTTCCTTCACCTTTCCATTTAATTCCAGAGAGGCAGTAGAAATGCCAAAGCAGTACCTCAAGTTGGTAAAAGAATGTGTATGTGTGTGTGTGTGTTAAGTGCCATCAAGTCAATTCTGACTCATGGCAACCCTATGAATCTTTCTTTTATTATTATTACGGTCCTTAGACCAAGCATAAAATGTTTGCAGTTACATGGCATACTCAAACCAACAGTAAACCCTATGAATCAATGTTCTTCAGAATGTTCTATTGTTAACAGCCTTGCTCAGTGTCAAGGAACTGAGATTCCCCACAATTCCTTGTCCTGGTAATCTTTGGTTCAGGCTTTGGGCCTGGGCTGCCTGATCTCCATTTCAAGGCAGTTTGGCATGCAAGGGATGTTTGAAGTCCCTGGGAATGGTTTCACACCTCGGAGATAACATCCAGCTGTGGGTAATCTCCAGTCATCCTCCTTCCTGTTGTGAAGTTCATCAGGTTGCTGGGGAAAATAACTTTGCCAATTAAAGAGTTTAACCTGTCACTTGGAAGATTGGGAGTGATTGATAGACTGCAGCTATACTTCACACCCATATTTCAGAGGACAGCTTTTGGTCAGTGAATCAGCATAATTTCCAACAACTAGGTTATGACTTTTTGCAGAACCTGACTGGGTCTTGAGCTCCCCCCATTCTGATTCTGCAAGGATAAGAATACCTATCTTTGCCCTAGCAAGAGTATGGTTCTCGGCATGCTGGAAGGGCATGGAGGCCATCACCGCAACTGATCCCTTTTAATATTCTTCTAGGGTAGAATGATGGCATTTGCAACGTTGGACAATATCTTGAATTCTGGAACGGATGAGCCGGTGTGAAACCTTTGTAAGAAAACGGTAACATCTAGGCTTGTGCATATCAAAAAACCCAAACCAAAAATAAACCCAGGGAGAAAGCTAAAGCCAAATAGGCAATTCCAGAAAAAGCTGGATAATTATTTGGCTTTTTCGGGTCATGGGGGGCATTTTTCAAGTTAGAGCCCCCCCCCCCAAATTCACAGCGTAGCTTGTAGGGACTTTCCTTGCATGACCCCCAAAGTTTGGTGAAGATTGGGTCAGGGGGTCTGATCTTATGGGGTCCGGAATTGGTTGCCACCCCTCCATAGAGAATCATTGCTAACTTCGCAATATTTCTCCATGGACTAAAGAGGTGACCCCTTCCAAACCCAATAAAATCGGACCCCCTGACCCAATCTTCACTAAACTTTGGGGTTCATGCAAGGAGAGTCCCTTCAAGCTACGCTGCAAATTTGGGGGCTCTACATGCCCCCCTCCCAGGGTGATTTTTTTCAGGAAACCCAAAAATAAGCTGAATGCCCATATTTACTGGTATGGGTATTCGACTTATTTCAGGTTTCCTGGAAAAAATCGGGCCCAATAAACCCAAACGCGAAATTTACCCTAGTAACACCCTGTTGTTACTATCTTTGTTTGCCAAAACCTTTTGTAATTAAGTCTTTACTGGGCAAAAACGCATGGTCGCTTTATCATCCTTTAATTCCTGTTTCAGCCAGGATTCAGCCTGGATCGAACGTATGCATTTGGTCTAATGTGCGTTCGATCCTGGCTAAAACAGGGATTAAAGGAGGATAAAGCGACCATGCGTTTTTGCCCAGTACTGTGTAGTCAGATATTTGCCTTACCTTTGTTATTTTACCTTGCTTTGCTCACATATTTCGTATTACCTGGAACTAAGCACAAACTTAAATAAACTTCTTAAAAACTTCTTTTGTGGCTTTTCTTGACTTTGTTGGCCTCAAGCTAAATTTAGTGGCCTTGGTTAAGGCAGCACGTTTACCAATTTAGAAGCTTTTGAATGTAACTCCCACCTCACAGGAGTGCAACTCTGCCGGGTTGGTGTTTTGGCTTGGTAACTGTTAAGGGCCAACCTGTGTTGCTCTTGGCCTCTGTCTGGGTTCAGCCCTGAACAAAAGCTGGTAGCAGGCTACCTTGGAACAGGGTGGATGCTCTGCTCTGTGTTTTGTTAAATTTGACACTTGCCCTCCAAACGTCCAAGCAAGCTCCAGGGGCTGTGGTGGCTGGCTCTCCTTGACACTCAGGTCTTGCAAACTGAGGGCCATGGCTTCCTTTATAGAATCAGTGTACAAAAGTGGACACATTAAAAGTACCGTAAGTACAGCAAAATTGAAGTGCTGTGAATTAACATTTAAAACTGTCTCAGGAAGAGGTGTACGGCCTGTTCTGTGTGGTCATTGGGAGCACTTTTTACCAGCTAAAGCTGGTGCGTCAGCTACAGCCATTCCTGGAAATGGCAGACCTGGCCACTGTCATACATGCATCCATATGACACTACTGTAACATGAAAACCAGAAACACTGACTGGTCACAATACTGTAGCTAGAATTCTGACTGGGGCTCACTATAATAAGTATGTCAGTACTGTAATACCTGTACTTGTTTCCAGTTTATTTCCAGGCTTAATTCAAAGCACCATTTTTGACCTTAAAACCTTAATGGCTGGAGTTCTAAGCCATGCCTAAACTCTAAAACTCCCTTTCACAGGAATTTTATCTATCTCCCATATTATACAATGGTAAGGTTACAGTGGAGGAGAGGAGAAAGGTGTAAGCCACTTAGGATCCCCACTGAAATAAACAAAGTAAATAAATAAATTATAGACCATCTAGTGTCTACTAATCCCCTATTTATTATAAAAGGCCTTCTAACAGGAAAGTTTGTTTCTAGGTTTTAGTTCTGTTTAACTATTTGCTTTTACTAACAGCTTTGTTATGATATTGTATTTGTTCTTTTTTTCTTCTAAAAGCCTCCCTATGTATCTCTTTAACAGAAAGGTGCCAAAGAGGTCAATAAATAATGTATTGATGAAGATTGAATCAGTATAAAGGCTTTCAATGACTTTGACCTTCCAGCCAGCCTTTCTGGTATCTTCTGAGGTGGGCCCAAGCCCTTAGAACCAAACTACCCCTTAAATGCATAATGCATAATGGTAACTCATTCTGTTGGGAAAGCTGCTTTGGAAGGGTGCATTTGAGAATAGAGAGGCTCCAAAGATGCTCATTTTGTTTGCCTATTTCCCAAAGCTAAGCATGTTCATATTATTCAAGTGTTCTAAATTGGTGTGAATACTTTACACATTCTCACACAGCTGCCTGGGAACTGTAATTCAATCCAATAAGTTCTGAACATATGCCAGCATTATACCTGTCAACAATTGTGTAGGTGCAAAAGCAAAATATATATTCATACTGTAACTGATTTTAAATGATTGACAGCTTGCCCATGATAACCATAGGCCACATAGCTCAGCAATCCAGTAGATTGTGAGCATGTGCCAACAGCAGCTACCCAGCCAGCCAGCTGCCATGCTGAATGCCACTGACTGTGCAAATACAAAACTGCTCAAAACACTCCGAGCAAATCATCATTGCATTGCAAGAAAGAGGGCATTGTGAGCAAGGTAAGTTTGGTCTTCTTCAAATATCTTATTTGCAAAAAGCCACTTAGTCCCTATCGTAGTACAAGGACATGGTAGGCCCATTGCGGGGGACATGAAAGTGAAATTGTAATAAGTGATGAAGAGAGGGCAGAACTCCTCAATTCCTACTTTTCCTCTGTCTTCTCTTGCAAGGAAAACCATGCTCAACATGGGGTAGTACATAAACAACTTGTGGATGTAATTTCTGAGCTTCTGTCCATTATTTTTGAGAATTCTTAGAGAACAGGTGAGGTGCCAGGAGACTGGAGGCGGGGAAATGTTGCCCTATCTCCAAGAAGGGAAAAAAGGAGGATCCGAGTAACTACCAGCCTATCAGCTTGATGTCTGTCTATACATGGAAAGGTTTTAGAGCATATCATCAAACAGTCAGTCCTTGAGCATTTAGAAAGGATGGCTGTGATTACTTAGACCCAGCACAGGTTTCTCAAGAACAAGTCATGTCAGACTAACCTTATCTCCTTTTTTGAGAAAGTTACTACCTTGCTGGATCAGGGGAATGTTGTGGACATAGTTTATCTTGATTTCAGTAAGGCTTTTGATAAGGTTCCACATAATATTCTTTTTGACAACTTGGTAAAATGTGGTTTAGATCCTATTACTGTTAGGTGGATCTGTAACTGGTTGACAGATTGTGCCCAAAGAGTGCTTTGTTAATGGTCCCTCATCCTCTTGTAGAGGTGTGACAAGTGGAGTTCCTCAGGGATCTTTCCTGGGCCCTGTGTTGTTCATCATCTTTATAAATGATTTGGATGAAGGAATAGAGGAGATGCTTATTAAATTTGCAGATGGTACTAAATTGGGAGCGGTAGCAAATATAGTAGAAGACAGAGCCAGGATACAGGATGATCTTGACAGGGTGGAAAACTGGGCTAAAACTAATAAAATGAATTTCAACTGAAATAAATGTAAAGTTCTGCATTTAGGTAGGAAAAATCACATGCATAATTAGAGGATGGCATGGGAAAGGCTTGTCTTGGCAGTAGTATGTGCAAAAAGGATCTAGGGGTCTTAGTAGACCATACACTGAACATGAGTCAGCAATGTGATGAGGTAGCTGAAAATCGCATTTTGGGCTGTATCAACAGAAGTATAGTGTCCAGATCACACAAAGTGATGGTATTTACTCTGTGAAGGTTAGACTTCACCTAGAGTATTCCTTTCAGTTTTGGGCACCACAGTTTAAGAAGGATGTAGACAAGCTGGAACGCATCCAGAGGAGGGCAATGAAGATGGTGAGGGGTCTGGAGACCAAGTTCTATGAGGAACGGTTGAAGAAGCTGGGTATGTTTAGCCTGCAGAAAAGATGACCACGAAGTGCTATGATAACCATCTTCAAGAACTTGAAGGGTTGTTATACAGAGGATGGTGCACAGTTGTTTTCTGTTCCCCCAGAAGGTCAGACTAAAACCAATGGGTTGAAATTAAATCAAAAGAAGAAGAAGAGTTGGTTTGTATATGCTGACTTTCTACACCACTTAAAGAAGAATCAAACCTTTCCTTCCCCTCTCCACAACAGACACCCTGTGAGTTAGGTGGGGTTGAAAGAACTCTAGGAAAGCCGTGACTAGCCCATGGTCACCCAGCTGGCTTCATGTGTAGGAATGGGGAAACCAACCCAGTTCACTAAATTTGCATCCACTGCTCATGTGGAGGAGTGAGGAATCAAACCTGGTTCTCCAGATTAGAGTCAACCACTCCAAACCACCACTCTTAACCACTACACCACCATCCTTACCATCTCTACCAACAGCATAGAAAGAGGTAACGCAGATTGGTTGTTGCACATTAGACTTGTTCGTCAATTTTTAAATGGGTGGGAAATCTTTCCCACAGTCTGGAAATTATTTAGTTTTTTAAACAATACATTCCCATCATACTCTGCCTGATTCTGTTCCATTTTCAAATAAAGGCCATTTATAAGTTGATGGTTTGTATAATCTATTATAGGCATACACTTTACCCTCATTATAGGGCTGTCTCTGTTTTAGCATGCTGTTTGGTATAGGTCTCCAGTTGAGCTATCATACATACCATCATTAGAATAATACTTTATGATAACACACTAAATGCCTGTCTCCTAAAGTTGGTATTTTAACAAGGGTGGAGTGCATCTGAAATGTATATCACATTGCAAAGGGCTTTATTTTGCCAAACCTTAAATACAAGCCATAGCCACTGGAGGGTTTTTACTCCTTTCCTTTTTTTTGTAATAGAATTTGATATACTTTTACATATTAGGTTTGCTTGGAATTCTTATTTGCTTATAAATATGATTGCAGCATATTCATGTACAACTTTATAAAGAGTCCCAATGACAATGAAGTAAAAAGTGTAGTGGCTACATAATAATTAAGAATAATTAAGTCCATACACTAGGCATAATGAAATTTGCCATTCAGAAATTTATTGTGCCTCAGGGCACAAGAAGTGTTGTTTATTAAAATCTAGCATCCAGTTATTTGTGATGAATGTTCCTGTCATAGGAACATGATCAGCTTTTGGTTTCTTGGATGTATGTCTCCTGTATTCTGTTGATTTTAGTTCAACACATTTCTAATGATAATGAAAAAGAAAGGTGGAGATGCGTACTTGATTTTCAGAATAAATATGTATGGCTTTTCTGACTTGTATAGGTGGATATGAACCAGTCTTTGGAATACATCCTTTCACTGGCTGTTTCTTTTCAGCTTGGCTCCTCAGTACTGTGGCGAAAGATATTACCAGAATAGCTGACGAAACAATAAAAGCGAAAAAAATGAAATGTGAAAAAAAGAGTGTCTTGTCAGTGTTTAACATTGGCTTGGCTTTTTCTCCAGTTTGAAATAATTGTATCTTACAAGAAAAGAGGTTGAACTGTACTGTTTCACTGAACAAACTGTCCAGATAATCCTACTGAGCCTCTATAACCCTCTCCATGGAATAGCTTTTCACAGCAAATGTTTCTGTTTAATCAGAAAGCAGTAGGCATGATGCTCTTCAATGCCTATTTGAAAAAAATAATTACTGATCCAGACACAGATAGTGCTATCAAATAATAATGTGTTACTAATTAGTTAAATATATTACAGCAGAGGTGCAAGCTCAATGTAAGTTGCATGCAAGTTTATTGTTATGCATTAAAAGCATGACCAGAAATGAAGACTGGTTCCAAGTTCTCTCTGTGAGCTTCAGATTTGAACATGGAGGCTTACATGACTTGAAAGCTTCCTAGTGCAGAACTAGAACAACAGTGCTTGGCTAGCATAGCCTTCTTTCTGACAAACCAGTGGAATTTTTTGTTTATTTATATGGAGTATTCAGTCCCATGAATCCTTACTTGCAGTCTGAGGTGATAGAACCAAGGCACAGGATTAACAGCTCCATAAGCCAGTGACAGCAAGGACAAAATTAAATGAGTGGCTGTAAATTTAAGATTAGATCTTACAATTTTTTGATCAGGATTACAGTATAGACTCCCCATGGCTGCTGGAAGGATTTTGGGTCAGATATTCACTTGGAGTTCTGCACTGGGAATTAGGGGTGTGTATATTGATATGCCAGATTTTAAAACCTGAAAAATACCTTTTTGGCATTGGGGGTGGGGGGTGTTACTGGCAAAAACATGGCAACAATAAACAGGAGCTGGAAAAACGGACCCGAATAATGCTGAATTTATTCAGCATTTTTCAGGCCGCTTTGACCCCGCCACCATTTTCCCCCTCCCTCCCCCCTTACTTACCTGCTGGCTGAACTCACATCCATGCTGCCCACCTTCTCCGGAGTCCAGAGAAGGTGGACTGTGTGGATAGGAACACCCCTGCCTTCCTATCCATGCTGCTTGCCAACTTAGTTTCCTCAGTTTGCAAGAAACAGTCCCTCTGGGCCATTTCAGGTTGGGAAAACAGGCTGGGGCAAGGGGATTGAAGTCTCTCCACATGCCGTAGTGAAGTCCAAATTGGTTCCCAGAATGCATCTGTACACATTGATTCCCAATACACACCTGGAGAATATCCACGTGGACTTTGTAAAGTCTAAATTGATTTCAAGAGGAGGGAAAATACATGGAGCATCTCCTTCTATGGGGCATTTTTCTCTTCCCTCCCCGCCCCAAGTGCATTCCAAGAAGTGCAGTTCCCAGAACACATGACGTTTTCCATTAGGTGTTCTGTGCCCTAGTTTCCACATTGTACTGGTAATGAAAAAAGAGAGAACAGGAAGTGATCTTACAACCACATCATACCTCATGACACATCTTTTTGAGCTCGTGTGATCATTCACAGTATTCGTGCAAGCAACTGTCATCTATTGAACCTTTGTGGTTTTATTTTCATGAGGTATGATGCATATCAAATATAGGCTGAAGAAGTAAATTTGACAAAACGTGTATTAAATCCAGAAAACAAGCCCTGGAAATTGACACATACCTCGGGAAATCTATGTATTCCATGATTCCCAGGAAGGTTTGGGTTTGGGTTTCAATCACTCAAAAGCTTAGCTGCTCAATACAGTTACTGTGGTTACTATTTTGAAGTGACTCGTCAGGATTATTTGGGAGCCGTGATACAATGTCACCAGCAGACTACATAATTGTGCCTTAGAGGCTTTTTGAGCCACTTGTAGCTTGTCACTAGCGGACTGGCAGACCATGAGAATGTTTTATATGCTACATGTTTTATGTCATTGTTAGTCTTTGTAATGGTTAGTCTCTGTAATTATATAAGTAGTTTTGAATTGGTGTAACATATATAATAGTATAGGGTTTACAATATATTATCTCTTATTAAGGCATTTATTATAGTATAATTATTTGGTTAAAATCAGATTGTTGTTAATTTTATTCAAAACCTTCATGCTGTTTTGGGTCATTAATATTATATATCAGCACAGGTCTATTTCTTTTCTCTGTTGTTACTCAACTGTCTTAAAAGCTGTGGTTGTAAGATCACTTCCATAGAAATCTTCTGTGAACCTTTTTGATTTATTGGGCGGTCACAAATATCCCATTCTTCAACATGATGCTCAAGTAGGTAGGGGCAGTCACATTCTAAACTCTTGAATTATGTTGATTATCTGGACCCATTTCAACACTGCTTCAGGCTTGGGTTTAGCACAGAAATTGCATTGGTCACTCACACTGATAATCTATTCTGGGAGAGAGACTGGAGCCTACTACTCCATGAAATATGGGTTTTTGAAAGTTTCCAGTTATTTTCTATGTCTCAAAAGTTCACATTATCCTCCTCTATAACATAGAAACAAAGTAGAACCTTTATTGCTCAAATATTTTATATTTTATTACAAATATTAGAAAGAATTTTAATATGCCATTCACCTCACACAACACTAGTTTTGAAGGATTTCTTTCTTTTATTAGTATCTATATAATCATTTGTTTATATGATGTTCCTTTGAAAGCAATTTCATTTTCAGCAACAGAGAAACAATGACAACACTTCTACAAAATGTTGTTAGGGCATGCGCAATCAATTGTGATGGGTGTTATTGTTGTTTTTTACTTTTTACTACTTTTTGTAGGTGCATTTCAGTAATGCAACTCCAGAAAAATTTCAGATTCTGACATTATGAGCTTTGTTCTGATAAATGTGTTTGGAATTACAAAACTCTGATAAGGAGAAATTTGGTATAGAAGCATATTTTAATCATCTCTACTTGAAGCCATAAACATACCTAGGACCTTAGTGTCCCTGTTCACTTAGATCTTCTTGGAGTCCCTTCTTTGACTCCCTCCCTACCGACTGAATTGACGTAGGAGGAGATTAAGGATTGATTGGGATTTCTTAGTTGTGGTGCCATATTTCTGGGACACTCCTGTAAGCTATTTTTCTGTGAATTATCTGTGACTGGCTTTATCATTCTTGGTGCATATGTTTAATTGGTTTTATGTTTAATTTTATTTGTGTCATTATTAGCCACTTTTTGCAATTACTTCTCAAAAAGTACTTATCTCATTTTTACACTCCCCTCATATGCAGATGTTGCTGGTTTCTGCATTGTTTTGGATACTCTTTGACCAGAGGCAGTAGTGGTCAAAAGAAATAGGTAGATATGTTTATTGTATAGCGTGGGCGATACACGACGAGAGAGACTGAGTTCAGGATACAACATCTTTATTGCATGAAACCATAATGGTGAACTGAGAACAAAGCTCAATCACCCTACTTTTGTCCTCAGATAGCCCACACTTTCCCCCCCTCCCAAGCTCTAATTGGTGGGTTCAAACTGCGATCCAATAGGGCTATCTGCTCAGGGTTTCAAATGTTTCCGCTTAACTATCAAGGTTTATTGCATACATAACATGTTAGACCAAGGGAGAACATTGCAAAGGTAGAGGACCAGTTAGAATGTTTCACCCCATAAACATCTGGATTTGCATGGGTTTACTAATAGCTCTGGGGAGTTTTCTGACCAACACAGCTGACACTTATACCTATTATTTGGTGGTTATGTGGAGTTGGAAGGCCTTATTTGCAATTGACATAATCTCTTCTAAGCATCTTCTGTCTCATAAGAACATAAGAAAGGCCCTGCTGGATCAGACCAAGGCCCGTCAAGTCCAGCAGTCTGTTCACACAGTGGCCAACCAGGTGCCTCTAGGAAGCCACAAACAAGACGAGTGCAGCAGCACTAGTCTCACACTAGAGTTCATTCGTTCTTCTGGTTTTCCATACAATTGAGGGAAAAGAAGCATTTGGAATTATGGTTAGAGCAAGAGGGGGCGGGGAAAGTGTGCCAACTCTAATCAAACACAGGCTAGAGGTCACTTTCATGCCTACTCTGTGTGGTGATGGTGGCAAAGAAAATATACTTTTCTGCCATTGATGCATTGGCATAGTGCAGTCCAATGATACTGCTCCATGTGATAACAGGCTTTTTACATCTCGGGCTGTGGGAGAAAACAGCCACACTTTGGCAGTGCACAGCACTTTGCTGATAAAATCAATCCTGTTCAATCTAATTTGGACCTGATTAATTACCAAGATGTGAAATGTTCCTAAGGCCTGGCTACGACAGCCATTCTAATCCTATCAAAGGCAAAATGGTAAATTTTTTGCTGGAAGATAGAAACCCTACTGTTTCTCTCACAGTTGCAAAATTTTGCCATGCAGTAATGAGAAAGAAGGGAGTCCGATTGCCTCAAGAGCAATTAAATTAATTGTATTCTACTCCTTCTGTGACAGACATTTTAATTACAGACTGCCGGCTTTCTGAATAATACTCAGTGAATAGGTCAATGTTTAGATTAAGTAATTTGTAAATGATATTGAAGCATGTATTAATATCCTATCTAACCTTTCTTAGAGCTATGATTGTACTGCATTGTGTGTTTTTTACTGGCCTGTGGCTATAAGAATAAAGACTTTGACCTAAGGCTACCGCTTATATTCATATGGATATTTTCATTTGACATAGCTTAGGAAAAAAAGACTGAATACTTTGAGATGTGAAGGGTACTTCATGTTGGATCAATGCCCATTCTTGGCTTGGAAAATTTGCAAGGATAAGATTATCTCAATAGGTACTACAAATTATCAATATCTCACTGACAGAGAGATCATGGAGCTTTGACTCTCGAAAGCATATACCCTGAAAATCTGGTTGGTCTCTAAGGTGCTACTGGACTTGAATCTAGCTGGTTTAAAAGAGGATACTTCTGAAAAATGCATAATTCAGTGCCTCATATTTGTTTCATTTTTGGCCAGTATCTAATCTACTTTTTAAAATGCAAAATACTTGGAAAAGCAGCATCTTCTCAGCACCAGGTATTTCTGTATATGACACATCTCTGTGATTTCAGTCTTGTTTCTATACAGGGCATGGTGCAGAAACCACTTTTGGCTACTCTAATAAAACTATGCTAGTCAAGCAATGTACCTTATTGGTTCTTCTGGACCTCTTGAAGGGGTTTGATACCATCCTCCATGAGGTCTTTTTGGACTGCCTGATTAGAATGGGTTTAAGAGGCATTATTTTGTGCTGGCTCTGATCCTCCCTGGGCTCTGATCCCTCCCACAAGGAAGGGGGAAAGCAGTGAGTGTGAAATGGAGGTGCACGGGGGCAATGCCTGCACACTTCAGCCCCAAGCGCCATCACATTGACACAGAAACATGACCTGACATTTTATTTATTATTATATGTAGTTTATTTAAAGCCCACATTTCTCATTGAGACCCAAAGCAGATTACACAGTATAACTCAATGCAATCAACAGGATAATACAACTGATAAGAAATGTAATAGGACTAGGATTACAAAAATCTGAAACAAAGCATAAAGTTTTAGAGATATATGCAAGCTGGGCCTGTGCACAGTTCAGCATATCCTCCTTTTCCCCAACAGACTGGCCTTCACACTGAGGCTCTGCCAACAGTCTCTGTGCTATTTAAGTCAGAGCAGTTTAAAGAAGAAAGCTTCAGGAGCCCTATGAATTGTGTTCAGAAAGAGTAGAGCAATGTGTGGATGTCGCCCAGAAAACTGGAGGCATGCTGTGGTACACCTGGTGAAAAATCCCCTGTGGAAGCAGCCTTGGAGGGTACTTCCATAAAATGGTACTGGGACTTTGGGCATTTAGCTGTTGACTTATAGGGCGCTACAAATTCTGTTCTGGTCTCCCTCATGTTATTTAACATCTACATGAGAGCTCATCAGGGAATTTGGAATGAAGTGTCACAGTACGCTGATGATACCCATGTATCTTTCCTTTCCATCTAATTCCAGGGAGACAGTGGAAATGCTGAACCAGTGTTTGAAGGCTGTAGAGATTGAACAAAGTGAAACTTAATCCAGACCAGACAGAAGTGCTGTGGATCAGGAATAAAGCTGACATGGGAATGTATGTTCAACCTGTTCTGGACACTTCCTGAAAGATCAGGTTTGCAGTTTGGGGTACTCGTGGACTCTACTTTGTCCCTAGACAAACAGGTGCTAGCAGGTGACTTTCTACCAGTTTAGGTTGATTCACAAGCTGGAGCCATTTTTGGAAAAAGATGACCGGGTCACTCTTGCACATGCCTTGGTAACAGCCTGATCAGATTACTGTCTTTGAAGATGGTCCAGAAATATTAACTGTTACACAAGGCAGTGGCCAGAGTGCTGACAGGAATTTGACACAGAAAACATAGAATGCCAATGTTGGATCAGCTGCATTGGTTCCTATTTTGTTTATGAGCACAATTCGAAGTCCTGATTTTAACATTTTGAAGCACTAAACTTGCCTGGCTTTTGAAATCATCCTGACCCAGGTTCTGAGATTGTCCACGGGGGTCTTGCTGCAGGAACTCAGGCATTCAGTGGTTTGGTTAGCATAAATGCATGGCTCCCCTCTCCCAGAAAATGTATTTGATATCATTGTTACAGTCTTAGAAAATCCAGGAGCATTATCTCTTCTGAAGGGCATTTGAAAGAGTTTGATTATTATCCTATTCTCTGTTTTCACTATGAGCAAGCTTGGGTATTCATAGAACAAAAAGGCAGCATATATGTTTTGGAATTTGTTTTAAAAAAACGGACATGATGCATCTTACAAATCAGTTTCAGTTCTCTGCCTCTAGTCTTATTTTCCATGTTGAGCTCAGCATAGATACTGGAATATATGAAGCAGCAATTTACAAGTATGCATTTGAGCATGCGCAAAGCATAATGCACAGGCAATCTTTCAGCCCTGGCAGCTCTCATGTTCCAAATCATGCACTGGCCTTTGGGCAGCAGCCAAACAGTTTGTTGTACTCCATGGGTGGGAAGGAGATTGGAATATGCAACCTTCAGAGGTTTGTTTGCTGGCACAATCTGAATGTTAAGCAGGGCTGCTTTTAAATCAGCAAGGCTTGCATTGGTCATGAGAGCATTTTCTAAGTTAGCGTACATGTAAGCCAGAGTCAGTGATTCAAGACATCTGAATGGCTTGAATGGAGAAAATAGTTACCTGTCCAACTGCAGCAATATTAATGTTTCTAACTAGCCAAGTTCACTGCTATATACTACATTGTTTTCATTCTCTCCTTCCCTCTCAACTTTATTTTTTCTAGAATTTCTTACTGTACATTCTTTGTAGGCTTAGTATCATACTGGAATTTTAAATTCAGTTAAATAGTTTTTGGGAGCTGAATCCAAAACGCAAACCAAATCTGAACAGCATCCATTTCTCCCCACTGGGCTGCAATGTAAAGACAATGACTCTCCCCCCCCCCACACACACACACACACAATTCTTTTACTAAAACACGGAAAGCGAGGCCTCTTGTTGGCTGTGTGTGGTGAGCTGAGCAGTATGTTTGTGTGCTTTACTGGAAAAGGCCTGTTTACTAACTCTGTCAGTAACAGTTAGGACCCAGGCATCACTGAAGCCAAAGACCGACTTAATATTGGTGAATATCAGATTCAGCCCTTTTACTGGTGATTCCCCAAGGATAGCACTGAGCCTATGAAATGACTAATTAGTTGATGTTCTATGAGCAACAGCAGAGGCACCATGTTTTGGACTGGATCCTGTAAGCAGGGCAAGCACTTGGTTCTCCAGATTGGGCTAACTGGATCACTGGGCTTCTGGGAAGAATTTAAGAAGGATGTAGACAAGCTGGAACATGTCCAGAGGAGGGCAACAAAGATGGTGTGGGGTCTGGAGACCAAGTCCTATGAGGAAAGGTTGAAGGAGCTGGGTATGTTTAGCCTGAAGAGGAGAAGGCTGAGAGGGGATATGATAACCATCTCCAAGTACTTGAAGGGCTGTCATATGGAGGATGGTGCCGCTTTGTTTTCTGTTGGTCCAGAAAGTCTTGACATTAGGAAGAAATTTCTAACCGAGCGGTTCCTCAGTAGAACAGACTTCCTCGAGAGGTGGTAAGTGCTCCTTTCCTGGAGGTTTTTAAGCAGAGGCTAGATGGCCATCTGTCTGGAATGCTGATTCTATGACCTTGGGCAGTTCATGGGAGGGAGGGCATCTTGGCCATCTTCTAAGCATGGAGTAGGGGTCACTGGGGTGTGTGGGGGAGCTAGTCGTGAGTTTCCTGCATTGTGCAGGGAGTTGGACTAGATGACCCTGGTGGTCCCTTCCATCTCTATGATTCTATGATTCCTTGAGGCATAATTCAATGTAGATCAAGAGACTGACAGGTGTTTTTAACCCAGTCATATTCTGAGCTCATTACTTCAGGATGTGGATGAATGTTGTGTATTCTAATGCTCCCTCATGGGGGGGGGGACATATCCCCACTAGCACATCAGAGACCAAGCAGGTTACCATCTCATCTTTTTGCAGGCAGGCAGATATTTATGTGGATGAGCATTCTGTTATTTGGCACCTAACTATGAGCTCTTTGATATATAGTGCAGCACTAAAAATTATTCAGTTTGGAAATTCAGCTACTGCCTGCTAATGGCAGTGAGTTGCCAGCAACTTAACCACAGCTTATATATAATAACTGATCTCCTTGTTTATTTTCCAGACTCAACTGGGAAAAAAATCTGTTTCTTCCTTTAAAGCCTAAATAGCTTCTGCCCTATATACTATGGAGATCCAGCCCCAATACATGTATGTCCATGCTACAAATGCATGTGTGCATACACTATCTTCATATCAGCAAAAGAATGTAGAATTATTTTTCTATGATTGCTGCTCGGGTTAGGTGGAATATGACCACTCTTAATAGTGTAAATAAAGTATTCAGTTCAGAGGAATTTGCTAAGAAAACAAACGAATTTATTAACAATGATGATAATGATTTTTTAAATAGGTACGATAATATGGTCCAGGATCTCCAAAATGCCCTAACAGTTCATGTTTCTGCAGCAGGTAACCATTTTAGTAAGTCTCCCAATGAGTGGTATGATCAGGAGTGCAAAGCTCTTAAAAAAACCTCGAGAGACAGGTATAAGTGTTATAGACGTTGTCCCTCCAATGATGTTAGATACGAGATTAGGCAGTTGAGGCAGAAATATAAATGTCTAAGAAACTACAAAAAGAGAAAGGCTGCCCTGGGAGAGTGGGAGAAAATTGGGCAAGCTCTAAAAACTAACAATCACTCACAATTCTGGAAATTAATTTCAGATTCTATGAGGAGACCTACTCTACATACATCAATTCCACACAAAATTTGGGGATCCCATTATAGAGCACTATACTCCTCTCTAGATCTTGACACATCAGTAAGGACAGATCCCAATGTACTGGCATATTTACCTGAATGGCCACCGGTTACTCATTTGGAGATTAAGAAACTTATAGGAACTTTGAAAACAGGGAAAGCCCCTGGATATGACCTGATACCCCCTGATTTAATTAAAAGTAATGAGGAATGGTGGATTCCAACACTAGCCAAACTCTTTACATTTATTGATAAAACAGGAAGATTACCTAGAGGATGGGAGGTTGCTGTTGTTGTTCCTATACACAAAAAGGGGTCTATTACTGATCCCCAAAACTACAGGCCAATTAGTCTCCTTAGTACCGTAGGCAAACTTTATGCAAGACACCTATATTGGAAGTTAAGTCATTGGTTGGAGGACGAGAACCTCTTGATTGAAGAACAAGGCGGTTTCAGAGAAGGACGGTCCACTATGGATCACTGTCTGCTACTTGATCATTTGATAGCTAAATACACATCAGGGGAAAAGTCTTATTTTTTTTGTTTCCTTTGTTGGTTTTAAATCTGCTTTTGATTCCATCTCCAGAGGAATTCTATGGGCTAAATTGGAAGGGACAACCTTAGATAAGCGTCTCCTTATTTTGGTTAAAGCTTTATACCAAAACACTGGTATTAGGGTCCGATGCAGCCCACAAGGTCATCTCACAAACCTGATTAAGACCGAAAAGGGTGTTAAGCAGGGATGCATACTTGCTCCTTTATTATTTAATTACTACATAAATGATATCGATAGGCATCTCAAAGATACTCATTTTCACCCTCCAAAAGTTGGTAAAAGGCATATCACATTCCTGCTTTATACTGACAATCTAGTTCTATTATCCTGAACTCCTGTTGGCTTGAGAAGAGCTTTGCAGGCATTAAACCTGTATTGCCATTAATATCATGTAGTGATTAATGCGGGTAAGACCAAAATTATGGTCTGTGCTAGGAACCCAAAGCAATACAGATGGAGAATCAATCAAAAGGAGATTGAGCAGGTTCAGCAGTATAAATATCTAGGGGTTGTGTTTCAAGCCACTCAAGCTAGGACCTCGCATATCAACTATGCTGCCCTAAATGCCCAGAAATCCTCTGGCCTAATACAAAAATTTTACTGGCACAAAGGAGGGCAGCATATTCCTGCCGCAATAAAGATCGTTAAGTCTAAATCCCTTGCTCAAATTACATACGGAGCCCCATTGAGCATTACTGGCAACACAACCATCTTAGAAAAGGTGCAGGCTAAATTTCTAAGGAAATTTTTTCCAGGCACCGAATATTATTTCAAACGTGGCACTAAGAATTGAATCTGGGATGATCACAGTGCAGGCCAGACTTTGGGTCATCACATTTTTGTTCTGGTTGAAACTGCAATATCAAAAAAAGGGGCTAATAACCCTGATGCTAACAGATTCATTCACAGCATCCTGGCAAATGGCACTCAATAAAGTTGGGTTATTATGGGCTTTCTTGTCAATTTCTTATAACAATGACCTACAAGAAGGCAAAGGAGCTTCTTAAGAACAGAGTAGCTGAGGTAGGGAGGCAACACGACCTAAATAAGATTCTGAATCCTCTCTTTAGAAAGGATCTGTTTATCAGGAACAGGACCATGTTATATCTGTCCAATATTACAAATCCTGAATATCGCAGAGCCTTTATGCTTCTTCGGCATAATGCCCTGCCTTCCAAGTTCATAGATGGGATATATAATAAATGCCCATTAGAAGCACGAAGATGCATATGCAAACAGGATGCCCTTGAAACCACCGAACACATGCTATTTGAGTGTAAATTATATTATCATATCCGCACAGGTTCATTGATTCCATTATTAGTGGACTGCCCCAGATCTCTGAGAAAACAACATTTAGCGCTCCTCCTATCAGACACAATAGCTAACTTATCTGCTAGCATGGCCAGATTTGCTTGGTTAGCAATGAAAATAAGGCAAAGATCACTTAAGTCTATACAGTAGTTGAGGAAATTGAGAATGAGTAGACTTATTTCTGATAGACTTATTTTACCAAGCTTTTACTATTATTAAGCATTCCAATTTTAATAATATACAGCTTTTGTTCTCTTTGATATTAATTAGCTATGTACCTCTGCACTTTTTTTTACATTTTAAGCATTTAAATTGCAATTGTATTTTGTACTTGT
This sequence comes from Euleptes europaea, assembly GCF_029931775.1. Classification (NCBI taxonomy): domain Eukaryota; kingdom Metazoa; phylum Chordata; class Lepidosauria; order Squamata; family Sphaerodactylidae; genus Euleptes; species Euleptes europaea. The sequence continues at coordinate 37,526,367 of NC_079315.1, read as the reverse complement.
TTTACTCTATATTATTCAGTAATGTAAACTCAATTTATTTGATGGTCTATGACTGCAAATAAAATGATTGATTGATTGACTATGATTGCTGTTGTTTAATGTGTCCTTAAATATTTTATACAATCAGCAGTACCAAATGGTGATGGTTTTACTGTACTGTACTGCTTAAGACATCAAGTTAGGGATTCCATGTTTGACTTCCCTTCTCCTGGAAAAAAAATTCCTCCGCAGAATACCAGCATACTAAGATGATCCCTCCTTTGTAATAGGCTAGCTTCTCATATGCAGGTAATTTCATCCTGGGGGTGGATGTCCAAATATATAATTCCCCCACAATTCGGAGTTTGAAATGGTACAGTCCAGGAAAATTGTTACCATATGTTTCTGCTGATTGCATAAACTGGACCTTGTCAAAGCATCATTCCCTGGTTTGGCTTTCAGTGACTGGCATAGAATCATTTTAACTTGTTTTTGTATAAAGTATTTTATCTCAAGCAGCATCTTATTTCTATAGTTGTATTGTTCAGAAGTGCCCCAATCCCCCAGGATGTAGGACAGGTTCTGAATAGAAATAGAACAGATTTTCATAACTTTAACAGCAGGTGTACTAAAGAAACACCTATATCTTATGAGGCAGAAATGAAGCTCACAGGGTTGGCAACCTTGATATGGCAGCCATTTTCTTTGGCAAATATATTCCATTGAACAAAATGCAATTTGACAACAAGCCTGAAGCAAGTCATCAGTGGGAACCAGTTTTCTTGAAAACTTAGAGGAAAATGTTTTTAATTTAAACACTATATGGCTGTTCATATAGGATAAAGGGTTTAGGGTGGGGAATAGGGGAAATGTAATTTAAGTGATGACTGCTGTATAGATGTTTAGTGATAGGTGAATTTCATAAATCACTTCAACACAGGTCTTTAACACAGAACAAACATGGGATCTATCTTTACATTTTTCAAATACCATTGCTCTTTTAGAATAAAAAATCCCGAAAGCTAAAGTCTATTCTATCCACCAAAGTGTAATAACATAGGCCTCTATTAACACTTGTCATTCTTGACTGCCAGCTGAAATGCTGTCTGCCTAGGGGTCCAGGTACCTGTTAAGACAGCATGACAGCAGGGGCTCCATACATTTGCTGGTTCACATGTTTATGTTATTTGAATTCTCACCCCTTGATTAGTCCACACTTGATGACTCACAGCTGAATGTGGGAACTATCATAGTTGAACAGGTTTGTTTGTGAATTTTTATTGAGTGAAATCAAGACCCAACCTTAGATATCTCCATCACACATGCAAATCCTTCCTATATGCTACATTCAGTGGTAGATGAATAAGCATGTGCAAACTGGTCCTTCAAGTGCTATGCCATATCAAGTATAATTTCTGATTGTGAGTCCAGAAGGATCACTGGAAATTCTTGGGTCTGCCACCAGACCCACAACCAGACTGAAGGCTTTAGTATTACTGTGGCAGACTTACATTTTTGGGTCCCTGAAGCTTGAACTGTTTTGGGGGCTCCTTCACAACCAGCAACAATAGGGCAACATCCAACAAGGTCCAAAGGGCCTTGCTGCCCTTGCAAGGACCTGGAGGCCCAAATGGTGGCGAACAGGGTGGTGGGATGGAGTCCTTGAAAATGGGCCATACAGTGAGCCCCTTCCCACCAGCAACGATGTCTGGGTAACTGCTCTTATCTTCTTCAATAGGGTTGTTCTATGGCAGATGTATTGGTTCATTCTCTAATAGAGAGGTAGAAGGTCATCAGAGGGGGCTCGTTGGGATAAAGATGTAAAAATCTGATTTTTGGTGTTAAAATGCACAAGCAAGACGAGAACAGCCTGAATTGAGAATTCAGATGTCTTTTTATGGTTCCGATTGGCTCTAGCCTAAGGGCTGAGCGATAGAACTATTAATCCGTGCACCAACGAAGGATTCCAGGATCCAGCTGCCAAAAGGTAGGCTATGAATAGATTCTGGTGAGCTCAGCAAGCCCATACAGATGCGGGTTCAGGTGCTGCAAGCCCCCAAGAAAATTTGACCAATTACAGGGACATTTTGAGGCCATATGAAATGGGTATTAGAGCATATTCTAAGGTCAATATTAAGTACTTCAACCCATTGGCTTATGATTCTATCACTAAAATAGCCTTATTTTAATAACACTTTAAAAAACTACATCGGTTTTGTTGAAAAATTCACTCATTAAAAAAATAAAGTTTCTTCAGGGCCCCTCCGGGATAAGGGGACCTGAAGCTTAAGCTTCATTAGTTTCATAGTAGATCTGCTACCAAGTACTACTATTCCAGTCTTTTGGTTTCTATTAACCTTCTTCCTTTCGCTGCAAATGATCAAAAGGTAGATAATATCATTTATTTACTTCATTTATAGTCCTTTCTTCCTAATGGGGATCCAGAGCAGCTTTCATAATTCTCTCGCCTCCATTTTATCTTCACAACAGCCAGGATCAAGAAGTCTCACAAGCTCTTAACGGATTCTTTCAACAAAAGCTGCACACCAATGATAGCAGGAAGCACAATCCCATATAAAGTGGTAGTCCTTCCAGCAAATATCACCGCTGTCTTAATCATCTCTGGATTCATTTTGTGTTTGTTCTCTCTCAGCCACTTTACCACCACACTCACCTACCAGACCGCACCATCGTACTCACATACCAGGCCAGAATTCAGGTAGTGCCAACCCAATGAATGCCAATGACTGGAGAATACCATCAGTTGTGCAGGCGCAAACACAGCACATGCACTCTAGTATAGTTATTTTTAAATGGAATGTGATAGCCTTACAATGACTCTGAGGAATACATAAACCAAACAAGCCAGTAAATTGTGAACATATATCAACAACAGCTTTACAGCCAGCTGCCATGTCGAATGCTGCCAACTGTTCAAGATGCAGAATCACTCAAAACACCTATTAATTACCTACACAAACCAATGGGGAGGATTTGAGAGAAAACCGGCATTAAAGTCACTTTGATTTTTTTAAACATCAGGTTATCTGTACTTTTATTATAATTCGTGGCTGCAATCCTGTGTAGTTATCCCTACCTAAAGCCCATTGATGTCAATAAGAACAACTACGTCCAGAATTTCATCCAGTGAGAGCGTTTTTCTTTTTTCTTTCAGAAGGGAACATGTTGATTTAAACTTCTTTCCAAGGGAAAAAAGTTGCATTGCATCAAAGAAATTCCATTTTGGCACTTGTTTGTACTTCACCTTTGTGCAGAACTTGGCTGGCATTTCACATTCAATGATTCCTATAGAGTTTCTAACCAACAACACATGGAAGAAAGTTTGAAGAAAAACAGTGGCAATGAAGGACTCAAGGATTTGGGAACATCTGCCACTTTTAATTACCCTTTGACCTTCAGGTTTCCCACTATCCCCAATCACTACTTGTGTTATTTCCTGGATTCTAATTCAAAGTTTTTAGAAGTTGTTTGGAGTTATGTTTGATGAACAATGAACAATTCATATTAAATATCAACAGATTAGTTCTGCAGTTCTAGCAAATGAGAACCACTAAGGCTTCTTTTTCCTACAAGATGGGGTGGGGTGGGGAATATTGCTGCTGTTCTTTTGGACATAATGGATCTGGAGCAGCAGTGGTCAGCTAGGCAGATGCTGCTTGTCATATGAGAATTGTTATTCCCTAAACCCAGAACATGTCTTTAGGAGCCCGATAAAGGCATTTTCCCCTTGAACTTTGGAGGTCATCAGCTGTTTCCCTTTTATGGGGTATCCTGGCTGTAGAACATTACATGCATTTACCTGTTTTCATTTTGAAATGGAGTTTTATGGCCCCTACCTGCCTATTGTAGAAGATTGTTCATAAATTTGGCACAAGGCTCTGGAATGTACACATGAATACAGCAAGACATTACATTATTATTTTTCAACATCATTCCTGCTTTCAAAGGACAGTTCACAAGCCTCCAAATGCTACTTTGCAGTCAAATGACATCTGCCTAAAGTATTTCACTTCAACTGATGAAGAAATTCCAAGTGTTACGCTCTTTTGCACCAAGCTCATAAGACAGGGCATTAAAATCTCCCTCCAAACTTTCTTCCAACTACTATTTTTAGATTGTGTGATTTAAGTAATAGATTCTTTCCCTACACTTCATTTAAAAACTCACCATTGTTGAAGTACATACCATAGGGTATGCTGTTGGAACATCTACAGTGGAAGAGCACACACATCAGAACAGCATGTAATAACCATCTTGTTGTTTTTTTGTGTTAGAGAGAGGTAGTTTTGGACTTACCTCTAAAATGTCTTCATCTTTAAGAACTCAGTACTGAGGGTGGAAGTAACCTGAAAGTATATTCTACAAGTCCTTCTCCCCCAGCTTCATTCTAGGACTCTGATACCAGTACTCTTCTTCTGTTTGTAAACCTTTTCATAAATCAGAAAGCGCAATTGGAAAGAAATTTTTAAAAAGCACACAGGACACTTACATGGCCAGTCCTGAAAATACTCAGTAGCAGGAGGAGGAGGTTGTGACATTTACAGCAGGCAAAACTTTCAGCCAGCAACATATCTCAGTTCTGAACAATCCGGGTTTCTTAAAGGAGAAGTGAATTGTGTGCGCTCAATATTATTTTCCTTCTGAGATCTGAAACAAACAAAACTTAAATAATCCTAGTGTATCTACAGTAAGAATGCATTCAAACTTTTGGTGGCAGCCCAAGTTGACACAACCCAGACTGAAGCCTGGCACGCATCAGCACTAAAGGAGGGATTGAGATAGATCCTTCCCAGAATGTTAGCTGACTAAAAAAAAAAGTTCTGACTGAAGCTGCCATGGATCTGTTCTGTCCCAGCCAGGAAGCAAAACAGTCTGCTCAGCTGTCAGAGCATGAAAATAAAATGGGGTGGTGCAGTGGGGGGAGGAGAGATTATTCCATACTTCTTCCCAGATGCAGGGAGCAGCTGCTGCCAAAGGTGTGAAAACAAACTGAAAGGATTGTGTGGTAGACTTAAGGCATGCCTGGTGCCATCAGACCTGTGCAATGGAACAACAATGTGCTCCCCTCTTTGCTGGTGACCGAAGGAGGTGATGCCACCTATGTGAGTGGGGGTGGGGAGCGAACTGGACCCTTCAAAGCACCATTCAGACAAATCTATAGTCAAAGAACATTGAGCTTTTTTAGAGGGTGCGATGGTTGGGTCTGCAGCATTAAATGGAACACTTAATCAGCATTATGATTTTGTTTCCAAAAGAGAGCTTTCCACTGCACTTGAGTTCTAAATAATGCCATAGGACAAAAGCATACAAGCAGATGGTATAACTCTGAAAGGCCTTGTCCTCCTTTTTTCTATTCAGATACAAAGAGCTGATTGACGGCGAATTCTGGAAAAAATGTGGCTTAACTAGAGCCATGTGTACAGAGCAACTTGACTTTCAGATTTTGTAAATAGTTCACACAGTTCCCAGAACAGTGTTGTCAGGCAGTTCACCCTCACCAAGTTTTCTCCAGGTGCTTAGCTATTATTTTATTGCACATACATTATGTCATGGAAAATAAGAAATAGTGTCTGGGAATCTACTTTCAAATGGAATTGCTTTCATTAAGTCTGCATTAATTTGCCTGACTTTAATATCAAATGAGTTCCTTATCTTGGTATAGTTAGTTTTTGTGTGAGTCTGCCTAAATCTGTTTTGGTCTACTGATATTGAATAATGAGGAGGAGGGAGGGAGGGAGGCTGGAGGAGGGCTTGTGTTTGAGCTGTTTCTGAGCCAGATATTTCCATCGAAGGTACCCCCTTTCTCCATGGGAAGTATACTGGCCAATTCAAGGGTTTCTGACTTAATTAAATGGTTTCGATATTATAGAATTATGTTCAGGGATTTAGGGATTGTCTCACGGTAATATAGTCTGCGCACCAGCTGATATAAAGTGTAGGCTACTCCAATGGAATATTTGTCACCATTGAGTTGGATCCTACCAGTTATTCCACAAGTGGGGACGAGGAGTGATCTTGCCTGACTCCCCTTCTTACTGTAGTACCGTCCCACAACTTTTTGTCTATGCAAGCCCCACAATCCCTGCTATAGCTTTTGGGAGAGCAAAGGGGCCACTTTCCCTCTTATACCACTGAAAAAGCTAGCAGGATCCAAGCCATTGTTCTTGCATAAGGCAATTAACTGCCTAAAGATGCAGCAGAAGACAGGCACATTGATGAAGGCATAACATCAAATGCCGATAGAATGTTTTTTTCATGTACCTTGTCATATTTCCTTGTCTACTCATACAGCATTGCACTTTGAAATGCTCATTTAAAAAATTACTATGACCTTTATTATAGAAGATTTAGATATTAATAACTACTGGCCAATACTAAACATCATGTGTTTGAAAAGTAAGTAATTTTACAATTCTCCCCGGGGAGGGGGGCATTTTTCAAGGCAAAGTCACCAAATTCACAGCATAGCTTCAAGGAACATTCCTTGCATAAATCCCAAAGTTTGAGGCAGGGGATCTGATTTTATGGGGTCCCGAAGAGGTAGCCCCCATTCCCCACAGAAAAAACATTGTAAACTTTACCATGCATGGAGGACAGGGGCAACCCCTTCCGGACCCCATCAAAGTCTGTAATGACCACCTGCTTGACAACTCAGTCTCCCATGAATCCTGTCAATCATTATGCACAATTGTGCATGCCCATTGGAAGGATTCATGGGGATCTGAGTTTTCAAACAGGCGGCCGTAACAGACTGTGAAAATTAAGTAACTTAAAAATTCTCCCAGGGGGGCATTTGTTGAGGTAGTCACTAAATTTGCAGCGTAGCTTCAAGGGACTCTCCTTGCATGAACCCCAAAGTTTGGTAAAGTTTGGGTCTGGGGGTCCAATTTTATGGGGTCCGGAAGGGGTAGACCCTCTCCTCCATAGAGAAGTATGGTAAAGTTTACAATTCTTCTCTAAGAAGCAGGGGGCGACCCCTTCTGGACCCCATAAAATCAGACCTCCTAACCCAATCTTCACAAACATTTGGGGTTCAGGCAAAGAGAGTCCCTTGAAGCTACCCTGAAAATTTGGGAACTGTACCTCCAAAAATGCCTCCCCCAGAGCTCATTAAAAAAATTCCCATAGGGAAAGCCGAAAAAGCCGAATACCTATTTGGCTGGTTTGGCAATCAGCTATTTAGCTTCGGCTTTATTCCCAGGTTTTGGTATCCAGTAAAACTAAAACCCGAATATTGACGAAATGGCTAATTTCGGGTTTATTTTCAGTTCAGGTTTATCGATATGCACAACCCTAGTGGAAAGGAGGAAGGACAGCTTCGCTCCCTTAAACCAACACTATATCCTAGCACCATGGTGTGCACTCTGCTGCATAAATCTGCAGTAGTGCCAACTAAAAGACAGGAGAGAGAAAAGAACAAGCTTTCCAAAATTTTTGATAAATATTATTCTTTTCTTTGCGATTGAAAATTCTGACCATTCTGAAATAATAAATATGTTTACATAAATAATTTTGCCCATAATATTGTCGAAGGCTTTCACGGTCAGAGTTCATTGGTTCTTGTAGGTTATCCGGGCTGTGTAACCGTGGTCTTGGAATTTTCTTTCCTGACGTTTCGCCTGCCACAGTTGCTGGCGAAACGTCAGGAAAGAAAATTCCAAGACCACGGTTACACAGCCCGGATAACCTACAAGAACCAATTTTGCCCATACCTGGGTTTTTCAGAGTGGCCATTTCAGCATAGGTTATCCTCCCTGGGTCCAGTGTTTCTGGGAAGTGATTTTGTTCCTGCTTCCTCACAGCATTGTGGTATATTTCTTTGATCTTTCTCAAAACTGCTTTCCTCCAGAATTTTGGGAAAGATCACCATAAAGCTTGGATGGCTGCTGTGTTGGAGGAAATTTTGATCCCCACACACACATGGCAGCCATTTACTCTGACCCAGTCCACGCAGTAGCCATTTCCTCCCTCTGCCACTGGGGAGGCTTTTATATTTTAAAAAAATTGGCACTAGAATATCATTATACCAATATATCATTCTAACATATAGGTATAACAGGTTTGCTGAATTCTAATCTTTCATTTTTGAAAAAAAGTAGGTCTGTAGCCCAGTCCTGTGCAAAGATATAGGGCAAATCCTAGCAAAAGAAGGCGCCAGAGGCTTAGTTTTTTTAAAAAAAGCTGGGAATTTACAGAACCTGGTATATCTGTTGTTACAAAGATATTCCAATACAACAATATTCCAGTGCGGACATTTAAAAAAAAAACTGCAAACCCCAAGTGGCCCAGGGGAGGTAGGGTTAGTCTGTGCTGGGGGACTGGGGCAGGGATGCTGCAGGCAGACATGCCATGTGCAACCTTGTTGCCAATGTGCTTTATTTGCAGTTGCACCAGCAACAGTGAAACCACACAAGCCCCTTCCCATGTGGAAATTACCAGTGTTTCCAAGCATGTTGTGCTCAGTTTGTATTGTGTTTGTGTTGGTGAAGCCTCTGACACCAATAGTCTAAGCCAGGAGTCGGCAAACTCATTAGTCAAAAGAGCCAAATATCAACAGTACAACGATTGAGATTTCTTTTGAGAGCCAAATTTCTTAAACTTAAACTATATAGGTAGGTACACTGTTTATTAACTTAATAAACTTTAATTAAAGTTTTAAGTCTTAATTAAACTACAGGTACACTGAATAAAACTTGATATCATACTTAATAATGATCTTATTTATTGATAAAAATTAAATTGTAAGTCCCTGCCATTTCCCCCTCCCCGTCCGGAGTCCTCGTCTGGAGGCCTGGTCTACCGCCATAAAAGCCTATTGGTAGACCTGGCCTCCGGCTGAGTCCCATTGGGAGGCCAGGTCTACCCATTGGCTTTCTTGTCAGTAGACCTGGCCTCCGGAGGCCCATAGAAGCCAATTGGTGGACCTGGCCTCTGAAGGGGGACTTTTCCCCCTCCTCGGAGTCCAGGTCTACTGCCAAGACAGCCAGTGGCTAGACATGGCCTCCCAATGGGACTCAGCTGGAGGCCAGGTCTACCAAAGGAAGTCCGCCCCACCCAACAGCTGATAGGCGGGGTGGCAGGAACCGCCGAGCCGCCCGCCCAGCAATCGCACGGCTAGAGGGGAGGGAAGGCTTTAGCCTCCCAACCATTGAGGGAAAGGGAAAGGGGGACCCGGCCATTCTCCACGGTGTGTGGGGGGGAAGACAGTGCGCCTGCTTGCCCGCTCTCTCTCTCTCTCTCAGGCGCGTTGGCTCCGCAGCCCGGCTGCCGGCGTGAGCGGGCACAAGAGCAGGGGCTCCGAACCAAGTTCGGAGAGCCGCACTCAACGGGCCAAAGAGCCGCATGCAGCTCTGGAGCCACAGTTTTGAGACCCCTGGTCTAAGCTGGTGTGAAAGGAAGGGCGTTAAGCCTGGTGAGCATAAATGCCCTCCATTGAAAGGGTTCTTCGCGTGTAACAAAGTACTGCTGTAATTTCCCATATTTAACTTGTAAACCTAATTTAAGAGGGGAGCATGTTGATGGAGTAAATGGACATATTTTGTTGTTGTTGGTTTAAAATTCTAACAAAGCCTCTACTTGTTGCAACCTTCAGTTTGAGAACAGGTTTTCGGGGGGGGGGGATTGGTGATATCAGAGCCAGCCAAAGTCATGACCTAGGCAGTTCTTGTGAAGGAGATTTCTCACCCGAGTAGGTGAGGAGTCTTCTTCAGAAACCTGGTAAGCAGCTGAAGAAGCTGCCGTTTTTTTGTTGGAGGATATATCCCTCCGAACGGGATTGGGTGATCCCCTTCTTTTAAATGACACTTCTGCCTCCAGAATAGATGGATAATTTAGTCAGACCAAGTTGGCTCTGATTACTCAACCCCTACCTCAAAAGGGCCCCAACTATGGGGCCCTAACAAAACCTGTCAACGATAAAAACATGGGAGAAAGCACAGAGCCATACATCTGAGCAAAGGCAAATAGCCGAACCCGAAAAAGCCAAACAATTATTCAGCTTTTTCAGTAATCGCCTATTTGGCTTCAGGCATATTCCCAGGTTTTGGTATTCAGTCTACCAGTTGCTAATGAACATTCCAGAGCAGAACAAAGCTGTCAAAATATCTACACCCCAGTGTATATGGAGGAAAGGATAATTGCATTAAAATGGGCATTAATTGGGCATTAAAATGGCAAATGAGATTAAATGTGAGCAAGTGTAAAGTGATGCATACTGGGGCAAAAAATCCCAACTTCACATATACACTAATGGAATCTGTGGTGGCATTGGCAGACCAAGAAAGGGATCTTGGGGTGGTAGTGGATAGCTCAATGAAGATGTCAGCCCAGTGTGCGGCTGCTGTGAAAAAGGCAAATTCCATGCTGGACATAATTAGACAAGGAATAGAGAATAAAACTGCTGCTACCATACTACCCTTGTACAAAACTATGATGAGGCCACACTTGGAATACTGTGTACAGTTCTGGTCACCACACATAAAAATGGATATTGCAGAGCTTGAGAAGGTGCAGAAAAGAGCAACCAAAATGATCAGGGGGCTAGAGCAACTGTCCTTTGATGAGTGGTTAAAACATTTAGGGATGTTTAGCTTAGAAAAAAAGGTGATTAAGGTGAGACATGATAGAGGTCTATAAAATTATGCATGGTATGGAGAGAGTGGACAGGGAGAAGCTTTTCTCCCTCTCATAATACTAGAATGTATCTGCTGCAGCTGGAGGGTGAAAAATTCAAAACAGATAAAAAGAAGTATATCTTCACACAGAGCATAGTTAAATTGTGATACTCCCTGCTCCAGGATGTGATGATGGCTGCCAATTTGGAAGGCTTTAAGAGGGGAGTGGGCATATTCATGGAGGATGGGGCTATCCATGGCTACTAATAAAAATGAATACTACTACTAGTCATTATTAGGGTTGCACATATCGATATACCAGAACTGAAAATAAACCCAAAAGTAGCCATTTCAGCAATATTCAGGTTTCAGGTAGACTGAATACCAAAACCTGGGAATATGCCTGAAGCCAAATAGGCGATTACTGAAAAAGCGGAATAATTGTTTGGCTTTTTCGGGTTCGGCTATTTGCCTTTGCTCAGATGTATGGCTCTGTGCTTTCTCCCATGTTTTTATCATTGACAGGTTTTGTTAGGGCCCCATAGTTGGGGCCCTTTTGAGGTAGGGGTTGAGTAATCAGAGCCAACTTGGTCTGACTAAATTATCCATCTATTCTGGAGGCAGAAGTGTCATTTAAAAGAAGGGGATCACCCAATCCCATCCGGAGGGATATATCCTCCAACAAAAAAATGCCAGCTTCTTCAGCTGCATACCAGGTTTCTGAAGAAGACTCCTCACCTACTCGGGTGAGTAATCTCCTTCACAAGAACTGCCTAGGTCATGACTTTGGCTGGCTCTGATATCACCAATCCCCCCCCCCCGAAAACCTGTTCTCAAACTGAAGGTTGCAACAAGTAGAGGCTTTGTTAGAATTTTAAACCAACAACAACAAAATATGTCCATTTACTCCATCAACATGCTCCCCTCTTAAATTAGGTTTACAAGTTAAATATGGGAAATTACAGCAGTACTTTGTTACACGTGAAGAACCCTTTCAATGGAGGGCATTTATGCTCGCCAGGCTTAACGCCCTTCCTTTGGAGGTACTAAATGGTAGATTTAAAAATATTCCCTTCGAAAAAAGAATATGTGTATGTGGCTTGAGTCAATACGACATGCTACAGCATATAATCATAAATTGTCATCTGTACGACAGTCCCCATAAGAAAATAATTCTACCCTTGATGGATAAAATGAAATCTAGCCAAGAATCCTGTGTATGCCGGTTTTTATTGAATGATTCTATTCCTGAAGTCACTTTAAAGGTGGCGGAATTTCTGATGGAAGTTGTCAAACCTGGGACCAAAGTTTAAACTGTATTTAAACTGAAAATGGACGGAGAATTCTGTGCACTGCTAATGTTATGTTTCTGGGTATATGCCAATAAAGGTAGGTAGGTAGGTAGGTAGACAGACAGACGGACGGACGGACAGACAGACAGACAGACTGATTGAGGCTTTGTTTCCCCACACCGTGACCATCTCTTGAAATCTTATTTTTGATTACCATAATAAAGGGCTGTTCACAAGATGACATTTGCCACCAAAAGAAATGTTTTCTGTGCCTTATTTTTCTTGCATTTAAGCCTTTTCCCTCAAGTTGGAAGTTAATTTGCATGGACATCATGCTATGCACCTCAGATATGAAGGGAGCTCCAGACTTTGAGGAGCTAGCTTGCCAATTGGCTCTTTCTATCAGTCCTTGGCAACGCTGATCTTCTGAACCTGAAAACCGATGGACAGCTCGGCTCGCAAATGCCTGGAAGATGGGGGTGACCCCTTTGCTGGTCCATAAAATTGGACTCCCTGTCCCAATGTTCACCAAACTTCGGTGACCATCAAAGGAGAGTCCCTTGCAGCCACACTGCAAATTTGGTGACTCTACCTCCCAAAATGCCCAAAGGAGCTTCGAAAATAATTTTCCATAGACTATATTGGGCCTGATTTTTTTTTATTTTTGTAAACCTGGAAATAAGCTGAATACCCATATTAACCGGTATGGGTATTTGCATTATTTGGGTTACTGAAAAAAATCTGCCCCAATAAACCCAAACCCTAAATTTACCGATTTTTTTTATTTTTGCACGACCCTAGTCATGATGCATACCTATTCTCTCCAGTATCAGAGGAGCATGCCTATTATATCAGGTGCCATGGAAAACAGGCAGGATGCTGCTGCAGTCGTCTTGTTTGTGGGCTTCCTAGAGGCATGTGGTTGGCCACTGTGTGAACAGACTGCTGGACTTGATGGGCCTTGGTCTGATCCAGCATGGCTTTTCTTATGTTTTTATGTTGCCAGTTTGGTTATGTTTCAAACCTGATAAACCAAACTGGAGAGAGACACTGTCCTTCAGTGTTACTCCTCTGAAGATGCCTGCCATAGCTGCTGGCGAAACGTCAGGAAAGAAAATACCAAGACCACGGTCACACAGCCCAGATAACCTACAAGAACCAACAAACTGGAGTAACTTTGTGGACAAGGCTAAGGAATGAGAAGAAGAAACACAAAGGCAAGGTGGCTGAAGAAAAGGTTACAGAGAAAGGTTATGAACTTTGGCTTAGAAAATTACTGGAGATTTGGGGGGCTGGGAAGGGAAAAGTTGGGGAGGGGAAGGAGCTCAGCAGAGATATGATGCCATAGAGTTTACCTTCCAAATTCTGCCAAGGGAACTGTGGAGTTCAGGTGTAATTTCGGAAGAACTCCAGACCCCATCTTGAGGTTGGTAACCCTAATAAAGAGTGAATCCAGTGAATTCAGCACCTGGATAGTGTGCTAGCCAAGAGGCTGTGGCTAAAAGAAGTGGGATGACAAAGACAGTGAGCTGAAAAGCAGAGATATAAGGAAACCAAGGGTGGTGGGGCCATGAAGAAAGGAGAAGTCAAGGAAGAAACAGGGCTGGGCCAAGAGCACACACTGGAAAAGAATAAATTGAATGATGAGGGGATGATGATGTATTGGTGGGAGTTGCAGCTGTAGTTAACTACAATATTAACATCTGGCAACCCTACAGAGATAATACCGTTTGGCAATCCTACAGAGATAATACTGTTTGGAGGGGGGAATTGAATTTCATGTATTGATTGAAAATAGCTACCAGTCTGTATTCTGATAACATTTAACCCTTTTATTAAAAAAAAATATCATTCCCATAACTACAGTAATCACCTACAACAGTTCATATAGTTTAATCACAGCAGAAACTGATGTAGTATAACAGGGAGTAAAACGTATTTGTCTAAAACCATCTAGGGTCTGAAATTTACATGAACAATAATTGAAGGCATGTCAGTGCAAACAGACAACTGGGCTTACCGGGTCTCCTGCTGTGCAGGGAGACCCTCCCACTGTAAACCTCTGTCCCTGCTGACACTTGGCAGGTTGGGGGGGGGAATGGAGTGTGGTGTTATGGTGCAAACCAGGAAGTGGCATCATTGCATTGGCATGACACCCTCAAAACTATAGGGCAAAGCTTATCCTTTTTCCCTCCCTCTCCTGCTCATTGGCAACCCTAAAAACAACTCAAAATTGAAATAAGCAAATGGTCTTTCTGAAGGAATCCATTGTTCATGGTGGGGAAAGTGAATGGGAAAATTAAATTCCACCAGTAGATTTTCACACATTGTTAGTGGTTTGTAATATGATATTAATATTTATTTCATGCTGATAGTATGAGTAAGTATAACACACAATAAAGAGCTGACATGGTCCCTGTCCAATAAAATTTACCACCTTAATCGGAAGTGTGTCTCATTTTAATCAGTTGAACTTATTTCCAACTAAAGTGTTTAGGGTATAGGGTGTCAGAGGCCCAAGAATGGTCCACCACAAATATATTAAATTTCCTTAATCTTAAAGTGAAAGCATCCAGTGTTACAACACTAATGAAAGCTAATCTTTACAAAAGCCTGTGGCATAAATTCACTAGGATAGAGGCAGTCAAGTAATGCTTCATTTTCTTGAGCTATTCCAGTACCTATAAAGAGCCACAGGACATTGCCAAGTCTTTGTGGCCCAACAGCATAGCTTGCTTTGCAGTCTCTTCCATTAAAGCCCTTGAGGATAGGACCTTATACTTTGAACAATAAATAAAGGGAATGAAAATCTGTTCCTATTAAATAAAGAGTACTTAAATGAGTGCTGGAAGCAAGAAGATAGTTTTAAAATAGCTAAATGGTTTAACAAATCTTCTATAATGGTAAACAAGTTTGCAGGACTCACGGAAGACAATTATAATTCTGTTCAAAGAATATACAAACAGCCTGCCATTTAAACCATTTTTAAATACTTTGCATAGCTAGTAATGTATAACATAAACAGCACTGGAAAATGTTCACACTTGTATATAAAAACAGTCACACTTCAAACAAAATATTTCTGGGTAGAGCTGTTGCCTTCCAATACTTCCCAGCTGCTAAAAATAAAGGAAATACTAATCATTGGCCTTCTTTCACATATTAAGAACCCTAACATGTATTTCTGCTTATTGTTTCTAAAAGCTTCAAGAATAATTCTAGCCTCTGGGATCAAGGAAGGAGAAGAGGTCCCTATAATTCTGCCCCGTATTTATATTCCATAGAAGAACGTGGTCTGAACTGATGTCAAGTCACAGCTAACCTACGGTGACCCCATAGGGCAGTGGTGTTACACACAAAGCCCAGGGGATGGATCTGGCCCCTTAACCGGCCCACGAACCAACCGAGGCAGCCACACCCCCACCCACTCTCAATCTGGGCTGGTGCGGCATGGCCCGGCCCAACCAAGTGACATTTATGTCATATCTGGCCCTCGTAACAATTGAGTTCTATGTCCCTGGGGCTTCAAGGCAAGAGACAGAGTTGGTTTGCTACTGCTTGCCTCTGTGTAGCAACCTTGGACTTCCATATTGGTCTCCCATCCAAGTACTAGCCAGAGCTGACCCTGCTTAGATTCCAAGATCTGATGGGATTGGGCTAGCCAGGGCCATTCCCTTCAGGGCTGATAGAAGAATACAATTGTCTTTTTCCTGCACGAGTTGCTTTTATAATTTCCTTAAATTATTGTAGGTATTGATAACAAATGAACCTGTTAATCTTTGCTTTCCTTCTTGGGCCATTCAACTAAAGGCAGGCATTGTAATCTTCAAGGGAAGTTGTGACTATTCAAGGCAAGTCCCTTGTAGGAGAAGACAGATCAGGCAATGGGAGATGAACTTTGATCCTGGCACATTCCCAGCAGTACTGGAGCTTAGTTCTCCAGTCTCAACTGTCTGCCCCCATGACCCATGTGCACTTAGATCTCCACCACTTAAATCTCTGAAGACAGCTATTACCATTATCTGTCTATATACAGATGTACTTGTCTGTGCACATAATTCCATAAATGTGGTGCAGTATCTTCTGTTAACCAAAGAAGAAATAATTCTCCCCCCCAGTTCTTCAAGTTGCAAGGTTTGTTTTATATGATAATTATATGCATATCTGCAGGCTCTGCCCTTCTTTTTCTTTTCTAGACCCCCCCAGCCAACTTTCTGAAATTCCAATTCCTAATACTTTCTGCATTTAGGATTTGGGTTAGGGGTGTTGTTATGTTAGTATGCAATATTACTATTCTGCAGCTGCATTCCTAAGAACTCTTTCTGAGGGAAGCCCGATTGAATAAAGTGGGACTTACTTCTGTGTAGACCAGCTTAGGGTTGATTCCTTCATTAGATTTGAGGCAAATATACTGTTTTTTGTTGATTCTTTAATGGTCAGCCTTTGAACATTTTTTTTTTATAAGGGTTACCACCACCACTAAACTAAGGCATTAAAAAGCAATAAAGGAAAGTGTAACTGGAGGAAAGCTTGCAGTATCATATCTGACTGGTTTCCCCAGCTGAGTGTCTCAGCTCAGAATGATGAGCCAGCAATCCACCCTTTGTTCCAATTCCCAGAACTTGAGATTTCTTGTTCAGAGTAGTAACTAAGTGTTGGAGACTTCTGACTGAAGTGAGAAGCCTGAGCCCTGGTTATACACCTTTTCATTACCAGTAGAGATCCATATGGTTTGAATGATCCTCCCCAAATTCTGTCTTCAGCAGCCACGTTACCCTAGCACTGTAAGAGCTGTCCACAGTTGGCAATGGTAAGGTGATGCCTGCAGTCAGATCCATCTGATTGATCCCAGTTGGGCGGGGGGAGAGAAAATATTGAACTCCACTGCACCTGTTGTAAATGTTGCAGTCTGGCAGAGAAAAAACTGGTCAAGGAGCAACAACCCCCATACTAGTATGAAGGGAAATCCAAAGTCCTCTCCATTTCTTGTTCATACACACACATGTACACACACGCATACACGGAAAGTCCTATGGAGTTCTTGTGTCTCAATCTCAAATGAAGAAAATAACTGGCATCCAGAGAAAACTGATAGAGCAATAAACTCCTCAAATCATAAAGGGAAGGGGAATATTTGTATTATTCAGCCTAGACTAAGGTATAATGGGTATAAATATACATTTGAATGGACAGCATCATCATTAAACAGTTGTTGAGCAAATATAGTATGCTATTCAAAAGATCTGATTTTATGTATTTTGTGAGCTGTAGGTTAAATACTACCTTTGTACTTTGTACTATAAAACCAGTTCGCCATATTGAGGTCACAATCTGATGGAAGTTTACCTAGGAATAATTTTTTAAATTTCATTTATAGCTTGCCTTTCTCACTGAGACTCAAGGCAGATTATAAAATTATAAAATACAGCTTTTCAGAAAACAGTTCAATCAGGCAGCACAAGACATCCAGCAACAATGCAATAGAACTAGGATTACAATGCAATGCAAAGAGAAATCTGGCTAGGGCCTCGGCCAGGGATAGAGGGCAGGGTATAAATATAAAAACAAATAAATAATTGATATACCATAAACGATTCAGAGAGTGGATTACAAAGGTACAAGACAGTGCAGTAAAGCCAAGATGATGGATACAATAAACAGTGCAATAGACTTGGATTCTGTTTATGAGCAAGCACCATTCAACATAATAGGATTTAGTAAATATGCCTGGGAAAATAGGACTCTTAGTTTTTACTGCTAGATGGAAGTTCATATTCCCTGCATATGATTTGGTATCTGATACTTATTGTGTGCAATCCAGCCACATTTAATTAAGCCCCCTTGCTTTCAGTGAAATAAAATGTTTTAACTCTCCAACTCAAATCAGTGGGACAAATGTCTGGATGGGACTTTGGCTGCATTGTGCCCAATGGGTTTGAAGATCTTGTTATTCCTGTTGGTGGTCCTTGGACATCTAGCAAGACACCTCTTAATATTTGAGCCAGAGGAATAAATGGCAGCCATTCACTTATATGGGAGAATGAAAAGGAGTGTAGCATGGAAATGTAAAGATAAAGATGGAACTTATTTTCATATGTTGTGGTCATGCAAAAAGGTCAAGAAGTTTTGGATACAAATTCATCAAAAAATGCAGAAAATACTCAAAATCAAATTTCCTTTGAGTCCAGAAACTATGTTGTTAGGGATGGAACCAGAGAATCTGCAAAGTAACCATAAAGAACTATTTGGATACTTGACAACAGCGGCCAGATTAGTATTGGCAGCTCTTTGGAAACAAGAGGACATTCCAGATTTGGAAAAGTGGCAACAGAAAATGGAAGTATTGTCGAAGGCTTTCATGGTCAGAGTTCATTGGTTCTTGTAGGTTATCCGGGCTGTGTGACCGTGGTCTTGGTATTTTCTTTCCTGACGTTTCGCCAGCAGCTATGGCAGGCATCTTCAGAGGAGTAACACTGAAGAGACACTGTCCTTCAGTGTTACTCCTCTGAAGATGCCTGCCACAGCTGATGGCGAAACGTCAGGAAAGAAAATACCAAGACCACGGTCACACAGCCTGGATAACCTACAAGAACCAATAAAATGGAAGAATTCACGGTGATGGCCAGATTAGCCAACATGATGAAAGAAAATCCGATGGAAAAAACACGGAAGAAATGGCAATGTTATTTTGAATATGCTAAATGG
The DNA here is from genome assembly GCF_029931775.1 of Euleptes europaea. NCBI lineage: Eukaryota > Metazoa > Chordata > Lepidosauria > Squamata > Sphaerodactylidae > Euleptes > Euleptes europaea. The sequence goes on along the minus strand of NC_079315.1, from coordinate 37,507,757 downwards.
AAAGAATAGACTAAAATTTGATAAATAGCGATAATATAGATATTGTTTAGATTATATACAGGATTTATTAAATATATTGTATAACACTGATATAATCTTATAAGAGGTATTAGATGTAAGAAGAAATCTGTTCCCCGAAGGACTAGAATCTGTGATTGTAAATGCATGTATGGTTTTTTTTAAAAAAATTTTAATAAAATACCTTGAAAAAATAACAAGAAAAGAAAAGGAGTGTAGCAGTAGCAAACGTTACTGGGACAAGGACTAAACCTCCCTCCTGGTTACCCCAATCATTAAGGATCAAGTCTGCTTCTATTAGAGATGACAAAATGTCCCAGACTCCATACTTTTATTGTTCTTCTGTGTGCTCTGTCTCACCTTCTGCTCTTCTGGAGTTCCAAGTAAATAACAAGCATTTCTTGTTTCTTGGATAACTACCCTCGATTGACTCCACAAAATACTCAACCATCTTGCACACCTTCTTCCTGTCAAAGTCAACCCTTGCAGGGGCATCGGTGTTACACCAAACCTGCCACTCCAACAGCTGAGACCAGAACAGCCGGGTGCCTGGCAGCCTAGAGTGCAACTCCAGAAGGTCAGCCACCCGGGACAGCGAGAGGTCAATCCCCTTCTGGCCTGACAGATTGTTCTCCTTGAAATGAATCACTAGGGCATAAGGGGGACAAATTGAATGTCCAGGAAAATGACAGCCATGCTTGCAGAAATGGCATTGTAATCCTGGCTCTTGGTGGCCCATCAAGGCAGCATTAACCAGAGCTATTCCCTCTGCCATGACTCAGCCAATTACACTAAGTGCCTTGCCCACTAATTAAATAACCAACCAGACCTATACACACGCAACCAATTCCAGGCAACTGCAGATATAATCTGCTAGTAGCACACAAATCAATGCAGACATCAGCACTTAACTAGCTTAGAGAGGCACTGGGTTGACTCTGAGCTGTTGCCAGATTGTGAGTTTTCTAAGAGACATCCTCCTCCTCTGTATCATTAAGATTTTCTTTGCTTTTCAAATTTATCATGAAGCTAAAGTCTGAGGTACAGTGTGGTGTTGTGGTTAGTTAGAGTGCCAGACTAGGATCTGGCAGACCTAGATTTGAATCCCTACTCTGCCATTGAAACTTGCTGGGTGGCCTTGGGCCAGTCACATACTCTCAGCCTAACCTACCTCACAGAGTTGTTGTGAAAATAAAATAGAGAAGGAGAGAATGCTGTAAGCCATGTCAAGTACAAAATGGGGTATAAATGAAGTAAATACATGGGAAGTCTACTGTTCTGTGCATAGAATGCCTTGTTTTCCTGTGTTGTTCCTCTCTGTTTTTGCAGCCCCTTCCTACCACTCAGAAAAACAGATGACAGTGGGGGTGTAAGGAAGACAAAGAGCTAAAAGTGCTCCTCCTGCCATTTCAACAAACACAGCTCTGCTGAGGAAAGAGACCCATTTCTTCCCCTTGTCACTCCTTAAGGCTGTCCCCCTGCATGGATCCTGCTGCTCCTGGGATGATCATTTTAGAGCCAGCGTGGTGTAGTGGTTAAGAGCGGTGGACTCTAATCTGGTGAACCAAGTTTGTTTCTCTGCTCCTACACATGAAGCCAGCTGGGTGACCTTGGACTAGTCACAACTCTCTTAGAGCTCTCTCAGCTCCACCTACCTCACAAGCTGTCTGTTGTGGAAAGGGGAAGGGAAGGTGATAGTAAGCTGCTTTGAGACACCTTAAGGTAGAAAAATGTGGGGTATAAAAACCAACTCTTCTTCAGGGGTCAGAAAGAGCTGAAGGAAAGGAGAAAGATGTGGGAAAACTCTTCATGCCTTCTATTTGTGAATGGTAGAATACTGCCCAATATCTTTGTATTTACATGTGCATGATGGTGTCGTCCAATGCACATATGCCACAGATGTATGTGTGCCATGCTACTGGATGTGGTGGTGGCCTTCGATCAGGGATCCCCACCCTTGTTAAACATGTGAGCCCTTTTGGAATGTTGCGAACAGATTAGTGGGAGCCACAGCACATTGGCTGTCAGGGAGGTTCTGTCAAATCACAAAACATTGGCAGGTTCCACAAAAAGGTAGGAGGTTCTAAATCAAGCATCCTCCTATCATGGAGGTAACTGTTCCTCAAGGGATGCTCCCTGCAGACACAAAGGTGATGCTTTGTAGGCTCTTCTGGAGCACCTCCTGCTCTAGTGAATCCAGGGTTGGCTTTTTGATTTGAAGAAGAGATGCTTTCAGGAAAAAGCAAGTGGGCACTAAGAAGCACATTGGTGTCCACAGGCACCATTTTGCAAATCACCGTCCTCAATATTAATCTTCGTAGATATTTACTGAGTTGGCAATCCATGAGCAGTGATTTATAAACTTGGATCAGTGTTGAACTTTATGTTGTTCTGCTTTGGAATATTGTTTCCAAACTTTGCCTACCTTTCTTTCTACAAAGGCAGCTGAGAGAGAGAGAGAGAGTGTGAAAGAGGCAAAACAGTGACAATTTTGAGGTGTCTGCATGGTGCATCTACATTTGTATTTCTGATGATCGTTCAAATGCTACTCTGGGCAAATTTGGCATTCATGAATGACATAGCATTCTCAGTTGTAATAAGATTCCAGTGGAGCAGAGCCACAAGTATTATTGCCAGTGGGCCAGTGGCATGTTTTTTCTGTGTGATAGCTTGTATAGTTAAAAAGTAAATCCTCCTTGGAGCTCTGGAACATTTTAGAAGATAAACTGTGTGGTGCAATTTATAGTTTGTAACTCAGCCAAGGCTCATCTCTCACATGCTACCAGTAATGCTTCATTATTTTCTGTTCGCTTCGATGCCGACCTCCCAAAGCTCCTATAACATCATGCTCTGCTTATTTGTTCAAAGCAAATGCTGCTTCCAACTTCTGATTTATACACTGTATTAAACATGTTGTTGTTAAAACTAATTTACCCGCAGTTATTACAGAGCTATCCAGAAAACAGCAAAGATCATTTCTCCATACTTAAAATAGTAAACATAATAATTGTAGCATCTTATGAGGTCTCCCAAGGGAAACTGTAGGGGAATGTTAAGTATGGTGATTGGGTACCTTGAAACTGTCATGACTCATTTATGGATTTGCTGGTAATACTTTCTGTGCTTGGTACTCATTACTAAAGAAACAATGTAAAAATGAGCATGTAGTCTCAGGGAGAATTCAGAGGACCTGATAAGAGATTCAGTCAACAAAAATATGTTCTACCTAGTGGTCCAAACAATTAATATCTATTTTTAAAAAAAAATATATTCATTTTTTTAATAAAAAGTACAGAAAATAAAAAAGGGAGAAGACAAATAGGGGAAGTTTAGCAATTCATAATTTGTCCATGCCCAGGCTAACTGAAGCCTTTGTCGTAACCCCCTGGTAAGCTCTTCTATAATAGTGATAAAATTTAACTGATATTCCAAAAGCTATTAGTAATTGTTAATTAATCTAGCTAAATAAGATTTGACTGGTAAAATAACATGAACCTTGGTTAATTGCTGAACCTATATTTCCTTTACAGAGTTGTAACAATTATACACAAACTACAATTAACACTGACCCGCACAAATTTCTGGTCTTAGTTATATCTACTTTCCTGCATTATAACTGAAATATCAGTAACCCTATTCGTGAACATTGTTAAATCGCCTGTATCTATCAAGAAATGGTTGCCACTTCTGCTTGTGTTTTTCAGTCAACTTTCTTCTAACCAGGTTTGTCAGTTTTGACATAGTTTACGGGTAAGGTGAAGGAAGCAATTAGAGAAAAAAAGGCTGCCTTCAGAGACTGGAGGGCTTGCCCAAACGAGGCAAACAAAAGCAAACACAAACTTGCACAAAGGAAATGTAAGCAGATAATTAGAGATACAAAAAAGATTTAGAGGGGCATATCGCTAAACACATCAAAACAAACAATAAGAAATTCTTTAAGTATATTAGGATAAAGCGATTGCAGAGAAACTAAATGAATTCTTCTCTGTCTTCACTGTTGAAGATACAGGGCAGATACCTTCTCCTGAACAGAGATTTTGGAGAGGGGAGAATGAGGAACTGAGGCAAATAGTGGTAACAAGGCAGGAAGTCTTAGATCGTCTAAATAAACTGCAAACTAATAAGTCACAGGGACCAGACGGTATTCATCCTAGAGTTCTTCAAGAACTCAAATGGGAAATTGCTGAACTCCTAACAAAGATATGTAACATGTCCCTTCGATCAGCCTCTGTACCAGAGGACTGGAGAATGGCCAATGTAACACCCATTTATACAAAAGGTTCCGGGGGGACCCAGGAAATTACAGGACAGTTAGCTTAACGTCTGTACCCAGTAAATTGATGGAAAGTATTATTAAAGGTAGAATCGTCAAGCATATAGAAGGGCAAGACCTGCTGAGCAAAACCCAACATGGCTTCTGTAAAGGTAGGTCCTGTCTCACTAACCTCTTAGAGTTTTTTTTTGAAAGTGTCAATAAGCACGTGGACAGGAATGAGCCTGTGGACATTGTTGTATTTGGATTTCCAGATGGATTTTGAAATTACAGGCTAGTTAGCTTAACGTCTGTTCCGGGTAAATTAGTGGAAAGCATTATTAAAGATAGAATTGTCAAGCATATCAAAGGGCAAGGTCTGCTGGGCAAAATCCAACATGGCTTCTGTAAGGGTAGGTCCTGTCTCACTAACCTATTAGAGTTTTTTGATAGCGTCAATAAGCATGTGGACAGGAATGAGCCTGTGGATATTGTGTATTTGGATTTCCAAAAAGCTTTTGACAAAGTCCCCCACCAAAGACTGCTAAGCAAACTTCATAGTCATGGGATAAGAGGACAAGTCATCTTATGGATTGAGAGCTGGCTGAAAAAATAGGAAGCAGAGAGTAGGAATCAATGGTCAGTTCTCCCAATGGAGGGATGTGAGCAGAGGGGTCCCTCAGGGATCTGTGTTGGGACCGGTGCTTTTCAACCTGTTCATCAATGACCTGGAGTTGGGATTGAACAGCAAATTGGCCAAGTTTGCAGATGACACCAAATTATTTAGGGTGGTTAAAACAAAATTGGACTGTGAAGAGCTCCAAAAGGATCTCTACAAAGTGGAAGAATGGGCATTAAAATGGCAAATGAGATTCAATGTGAGCAAGTGTAAAGTGATGCATATTGGGGCAAAAAATCCCAACTTCACATATACACTGATGGGATCTGTGCTGGCAGTGACAGACCAAGAAAGGGATCTTGGGGTGATAGTAGATAGCTCGATGAAGATGTCAACCCAGTGTGCGGCTGCTGTAAAAAAGGTAAATTCCATGCTGGCCATGATTAGACAAGGAATAGAGGATAAAACTGCTGATATCATACTGCCATTGTACAAATCTATGGTGAGACCACACTTGGAGTACTGTGTACTGTTCTGGTCACCACACCTAAAAAAGGATATTGCAGAGCTTGAGAAGGTGCAGAAAAGAGCAACCAAAATGATTAGGGGACTAGAGAAAATGCCCTATGAGGAGCGGTTAAAACGCTTAGGGCTGTTTAGCTTGAAAAGAAGGCAGCTGAGGGGAGACATGATAGAGGTCTATAAAATTATGCATGGTTTGGAGAGAGTGGACAGGGAGATTATTTTCTCCCTCTCACATAATACTAGAACGCGGGTTCATCTGCTGAAGCTGGAGGGTGAGAGATTCAAAACAGATAAAAGGAAGTATTTTTTCACATAACGCATAGTTAAATTGTGGAACTCCCTGCCCCAAAATGTGTTGATGGCTGCCAACTTGGAAGGCTTTAAGAGGGGAGTGGACAGGTTCATGGAGGAAAGGGGTATTCATGGCTACTAGTTAAAATGGATACTAGTCATGCTGCATACCTATTCTCTCCAGGATCAGAGGTGCATACCTATTATCTTAGGTGCTGTGGAACACAGCCAGGATGGTGCTGCTGCAGTCGTCTTGTTTGGGGGCTTCCTAGAGGCACCTGGTTGGCCACTGTGTGAACAGACTGCTGGACTTGATGGGCCTTAGACTGATCCAGCAGGACTTTTCTTATGTTCTTATCTTTCCAAATCTTTTTCAATCTTAACCCATAAGGTTTTGTAATTTAGATTATAAAGTGAATCTCCTCCTGCAGGAATTTTTATTCCCAAGTATTTAACACTCTTTTTGCGATAGAACACTGTAAAACATTTTGTATTTCTTTTATTTCTTCCTTAGATATGTTATAAAGAATTATGTTAGTTTTTTGTTTATTCAATTTGTATCCAGAATAATAACTGAATAAATCAATCTGTTGTTTAATCTCTTGCATTGATGTCTTCGGGTTGCTGCAAATTAATACCACATCATCGACATAGCTTTTAATTTTATATTCTTGATCTTCATATTTCAGCCTGTTGATATTTGATTTTCATCTTATTCTGTTGGCTAACACTTCCATGGCTAAATTAAACAGCAGAGGAGAGAGAGGGCAGCCTTGTCTTGTTCCTTTTTCAATATAGAAGCTGTCTGTCAATGTTCCATTAATCAACAACCTCTCTCTTTGCGTTGAATATATAGCTTTGACAGCGACACTGAGAGACAGCATGACCTTGCAAGGTCCCCTGGTTTCATAGCCTCACAGAAGTTCAGACACCTGATGACGGCAGCCCCATATCTGATGACACTGGAGGTGAACAAATTTAGAAGGGCTTTCACATTAGCCAGATGTGGAGCTTTGCCATTGGCGTTCCTAGAAGGCAGATATAAAAAAATTCCTCTTTCCGAGAGAGTCTGCCCGTGCAATGGTGGAGAAATTGAGACCCGTGAACACGTCTTTTTATACTGCCCTCTCCATCATGAGTTAAGATCTAAGACTATTCAAAAAATTCTAAGAAATATTACAGGGCTACCTGATAAAATTTGTATCCAACAACTACTGGAAGATAGTAACACACAAACTTCGAGATGTGTGGCCAAATTTTGTGCTGCTATATATAAGGCCCGAAAGGATGTAATGTACAAATAGGTACAATTTGATAGATAAACGTTTTAGAAGCTAGCTTACGTACCTTTTTGATATGGGATTTTATTGATATATGTTATTTTGTGGACTTTTTGATTGACTGATACTGTTTTATTACAAATTTATGTTACTCTTGATTAGATGTGTTCTATTTTTGGTCAAATGACCGTAAAATAAAGATTGATTGCTTTGACAGCAGTTAGAAATTGACTGTCGCAGTCTATCTGTTGCAAGATTTTATTAAGAAAGTTCCAAGAAACATTATCAAAGGCTTTTTCAGCATCCAAGAACAGCATTGCAGCTTTTTCTTTTGTAGTCTTAATACGATTAGTTGTGGCCAGGACAACTCTAACATTGTCTTTCATTTGTCTTTTTGGCATAAATCCTGATTGATTCGAGTGAATTATTTCTGTAATGCATCTCTTCAACCTTTCTGTCAATATGGAAGCAAAAATTTTGTAGTCAACGTTTAATAGCGAAATTGGTCTGTATGATTGAGGAAGATGACTTTCTTGACCTTCTTTTGGTATTAACGATATGTGAGCTTCCTCCGATTCTGGTATTTTGCCTTCCTGAAGTATATCATTGAACACCTTTTGAAGGTGAGGCGCTAGCATGAATTCAAATGCTTTATAATAACTGGCTGTCAGCCCATCTGGTCCTGGTGCTTTGTCCGGTTTTAGCTTCTGGAAAGCATCCGTAATTTCTTGCATCGACACTTTCTGATTGAGTATTTGATGCTCATCCATCAAGAAGCCCTTCAGGTTTGCCAATTGAAAATAAGAGTCCAAATTTGTTTGAGATGTGTCGTTTTTATAAAGTTCCGAGTAAAAAGTCCTGAACGTTTCTTAAATGTCCTTTTCTTTATTTGATAGTTGATTATTTTTAAGAACCGCCAAAATCCTTCTTTTCTCCGATTCCTTCAGTGTATTTGCTAACATCCTTCCAGGTTTATTGGCCTGTTAAAAAAAATTGTGCCTTACAAATATCAGTCGTTTTTGCATTTCTTGTTTCCATCCCGTCTATTTTGTGTTTCAAATTGTAAATTTTCAACAAGTCTTTTTTGTCTCCCATTTTTGATGTATCTCTTCTAACTGACGCAGTTGCTCATGCAAGTTTCTGAGTAAAAGGTCTTTATCTTTCTTTATTTTAGATGCCAAGACAATTAACCTTCCTCTCATGTATGCCTTGCTAGAATCCCAGACTGTTCTAGCCACCATTTCTAGTGTTGTATTCTTCCTCTTGACATTGGTTTAAGATGGCCTGGCGAAGGAGCAAGTTATCATCCATTCGCCATCTTTTTAGTCCTCTTTTTTCTCCTTGAAATTTTAATTGAAGTGGATTATGATCAGCAAAGGTGGCAGGAAAAATAGCGACATCTTCTAGATGGTTGGCCAGAGTGTCAGATACCAATCCTATGTCAATTCTCAAGTATGAATTGTGCCTGTTAGAGTAAAAGGTATAGTCTCTTTCTTTTGGATGTTTAAATCTCCAGGCATCTATTAAGCTCCAGTCTTTGAAGAACTGGAAAACAATCATCAGTAATTTACCCCCTTTTGATTTGACGGATTTGTCCTGTTTTGTGTCTATAATACCATTCATATCTCCTACTATAAGTATTTTTCCTTGATGAAAATCAAGTAGTCTCTTGAAAAAGTCAATGAAAAACTTTTCTTTTGCATGATTTGGTGTGTAAATGTTTGCGAGTTTCAGTTTCAGTCACCTTTATTGGCATGATAATAATAATAACAAGAGTGCATACATGTACTCCATCTCACTCATACAATGATATAACTAAACCATGACTATCAAATTAAAACTCTTCAGTTTAAATGCTGTAATAATACATTCTTCCGGACAACAGATAAGAACCACAGCTAACACCAACTAACACCAGCACCCTTTTATTTATTGGTACCCAGTATCTATAAATTGACTCGGTTTTATTTATTTATTTCCTAACCCTCTGTTTTTTGGGGTTTTTTTTAATAACAATTGTTAGAAATTCTGCCACATGTTCGGAAACAACAGGTGTCGTGTATGCTAATAAAAATGTGATGCCACTCCACCTTTTTTTATTTTTGGAGTCTCAGATCAGGGATAGAACGCTGAACCATGCTTCTGGTTCCGGCAGTGAGTAACACCAATTGTTTCTGCTCTGGGGATTTTTTAAAATATATAAATGTTTTAATGTTTAAAATAGCAGTTCAATCAGCTACTAAGCTGTGTGCAGCTGCATGCAACTTGCACGGTGCTTTTACTTTAGTTTTCTACGCCAACTTGTATTTTAATCAGACAATTTTTGTTGTATATACCTCCCCCATTTTATTGGGGCACAGGACTAATTAGTTCCTAGCGATATACACAGAATAATTTTATGATTAGAATTACTCAACTACAGGACCTTTTCTTTGAGAAGGACTTTGAGTTATCTCCTCACTCTCACTGCCTGCGTAAATTACAATGCCTGTGGGAAAACTCAGGAGAGACCCAGATGAGACTGCTACTATTACCCTGGCTGCTAAACAACCAAAGATTAGAGACTTTTTAAATCCTCTGGCATGTACAAACAAGAATATTATTTATACCGTGGCAACAAAAAACCATTTCTCCCCACTTGCTGCTTTTTTTAAAAAATAAATTTTATTGGTTTTTTAAAACTATAAATTCTTCATAATTTTAACAACAATGTAAAAATAATGTCAAAATCACAATTACATCAATTGTTGTCTTAATTTCCAATAAACATAAAAAATAAATCGACTTCCCCATCACCTCCATCTACCTCTTAATAAAGTGTTACTATCCTTCGTTAACATATTCTGATCCTAATATTAATCTCATTCTAAAGTTTCATGTTATATAAAATTTTACATTCTGGATCAGAGTTAAAAGTAACCTTCCATTTTTCCCAGATCTTATACATTGTCACAATGATTCATCCAAGCCTCCCATTTTCCCTAATTTCTCCAACTCCACCAGTTCTAACATTTAAATGATTTAATCCCTTTATTCTGAAACATTTGTCCCTTTCCATTTGGCTGCATAAGATGATCTTGCAGCCATTATAACATAAATTTATTCATGCTAAGTAACATCATCTCCAATATTTTAGGGATATTTTTCTGTTTAATCAATCTTATTTCATTGTAAATCATATCCCAAATCCATATCACAAGTCCACCCCTTGTAAAAAAGGAAAAGAAAAAACCAATATCCTTACTACATTCCAACATTTTCCTTGAAATGATAATCACATTAATATTGATAATTCCAATATACATTTATATCACATCGGTAGTCTATATAAGGAGGACTTGTTTACATAATCCCAAAATGATGTCTAAATCTTAATTCCACTACACCGTAAATAGCCATGCCACCCATCCACACTGTCAAAGCCTTCCAATCCAGCAATCATATTTAAATCAGTCCTTTAACCATGGTCTAATACTTCCTTCTGCAACTGAAATAAGTCAGTCAGGTATGGGAACAGGATCTCTTTATTCTCTCTCATTTCCTCAGGCAGGTTGCGTAACCAAAAATAATTCTTTCTGGCCTTCATCTCCGTCATGGCTTCAATCTGTTTTCCTTGACCTGCTCTCTTCTTCCTTATATCCACACGTCCTTCCATAACTTTTTTAGATGAAAAGTCCATTTCTTGCATGTCTGGTTACCTTCTTGGACTTCTGTCTTCTTCTTTGTATCCTTGTATTCTTCCATAACTTTTTTGACAGAAGAATCCATTACTTGCATGTCTGTATTGGTAGCCATCATTTGAACCTTCATATATTTTATGTCTTCTGTAACCAGATCCAACTTCTGATTACATATCTGTGATGATTGGTCAAGAGTCGTCATCATTGAAATAAGTTGAGCCATCTGTGTTGATATCTGTTTTAATTGTTTAATTGTCGCCTCAGAATGTTTAGCAAGCATGTCCTGCACTTTTTTTTCCATGGTTAAATTCTGTAAAGTTTCCTTTAATTTCGTAAAGGCAGGGCTATGAATTAAGCCAGATCAGGGAGAGGTTCCAGACATTTACATAAGTAACTTAGTTAAGAAATTGATGGTCATCTAGCAGGAGTCCATTGCATGTAGTTAATAAAGAATATTTCATTGACCAGTTTAATATCTTTTTCGGGTTGAAGAAATAAGTATTTAGGCTTAAAATAACTTTTTAAAGTTGAAAATACCAACGAGTTTTACCAGACGCTCTAGATCGGCAGAACCAGGAAGTATTCCAGGAATTACCTCATCGCGGACCTTCTATCGTCTCTTCTCTATGGTTGTTACCTTCAGGAATGGTTTTAGTGTAACACGAGTAAGACGAATTTCCGGTCCTACGACCTGCTTCCTGTTGATTTGCTTGCAGAACAATAAAGAGGGATATTGAATGAAGCACAGAGTCTTCCGGTCCAAGATATCCTCTTTGTTGTAAAACGTGGCTGGAGGACCCTTTTTTACACCGGACAAATTCTCAAAGGCTTCTCCCTCCCCTTCCTTTAAGGACGCGTCGGATTGGCAGATCTTAAGTCAATCATTCAAGCTCGTTGTTTTAGTTTAAGCTGATCAGTTTGATAAGGATCCTGCTGCTTTGTCTGATGGATCTCATGCAGCAAAATCATCCAGTTCAATTAAGGGAGGAACACGGTTACCAGGAATGTTTTCTTCTACCCCCTGTTATTCGATAACGCCAGTGACAAACGAAAGATTCTTATCTACTCACTTGGGCATCTGGAGGTGAGGTTCTAATCTTAATGTAGTCCTTATGATGTTTATAAGGTGCTGGAGGGTAGAGTCTAATGCCGAAGTTGCGCTCTGGCGATTTCAATCCCTTTGTGCCCACGGGATCAACGTCTGAATCTCTGGGGGACTTAATAAAGCTCCCTCGGAGTATTCAGGAGATCAAACCGGTGCTGTCGCTGGGCTGAGTGCTACGTCCTCCCAGGGGCTCCTGGGGGGAATCCAAGTTTGCGTGTAATTTGGGGTGATTTACCGCACCCCAATCCAGCCCTTGCAAGTGGGCTGGGAAGCAGGAACTCCCCACTTGCTGCTGATTGGGAGGATGTGGAGAAAGAGGAAAGAGATACCGAGTCCAAGGTGGAGGAGAGACCTGCCGAGTTTGAATGGCTTGCTGAGAATACAGGAACGCAATTGGAATGTAGCCAAGCGAAGCTGATTGCTAGAACTGTGGACTGCATTTTCTCCTGTATTCAAGGAATTGACGCTCAAATAAAACACCTTATATTAAAAGTGGACAGGTTGGCGAAGAACTATAAATTGCCTCAGCCGATACAACAACTGGCTGAAGCGGAGAACTGTGTGCTGAGACCGGCCCCTAGAGGGAAGCGTGAGCCTGATCCAGGCTATGGAACAGAAGACTCTAGCAGGAGTTCCTGCCAACTGGTTCTGCAGCCAAAGATGCAGCCACAGTCTCAGTGCTTTGTCCAAGAAAATATTTCAGTTATGAATCATCCTCTGTAAAATGGGCATAAATCAGTGAAGTCATAGTCTCTACCAGATATGTGTAATCAAATTCCTAATTGCAGTAACCTCTCATGCTGAGGAAATAATTAATTTTTTTCTAGTAATGACATAACAGGGAAAATTCCATATTCCTGAAAAAAGAGGTGGTCCTTACATAATCCTATCCTATGCAACAGATAAGTAATAATAGCAAATTTCTTCCACTATGGACTGATCCTCTGCAAACATTAGGCCCATTTGTGTGTTTGTACAGCAATGCTAATGTTCCCATTGAGAAAAGACAGGAAATGTTTTACCCAGTGAAATGTACTATCAAGTATTGCTAGAAAAGGTGCTGGTTGTCATCTTGGCTGCTTTATTATGTGTATCATAGCAAGGTCATTTGCAATACCTGGCATTCATTCCAGACTCTGGCATGTCATGCTTGTAAGGCGTTTACATATGAATTCTCTCTGATATTTAGTGGTGGTTACCTCTATCAGCCCCGTCATTCTTCCTGGAACCCACTTTAATTAAATTTTCCAGGGCGTTTCGCTAGTGACCTAAAGGCCCCTTGGGATTTTATGTTCAGGAACAAAACTGGCTTCCTTCCCAAATCCTCCTGGTAGTTTATTGCTTCATGGAGGGAAATTACTTTCTGCTCAATTTAAAGAGGAATTTACTTTTTCACTTAGATACTGGTTGTGTGTGTATATCTGTCTTCCTTTCAAACGTTGGTTTTGATTAAAGTACTCTGTAAAAGGAGGGCTTTTTGCATTATATGTCCAGTGTTCCTAGTCATTAGCATCTAAAGATCCATTCATGACTTGCTAACTCCACCAAGTAGTGTAAATGCATGTGTGAACCCCTCTTCTGGGTTCATTTTGGCCCTACACATGGCAGATTTAGGAACACAGGCACAGATTGAATTTATAATAAAATTTACTAGAGGGTTTTTTGTTCTGTTTTTGTGGCATGAAAGCATAACAAAAGGATTTCCCATGAGGGATTTAGTTAACCATGGGTTTCATTTTGTTGTTGTTGCTTTCATATAATCTTCTAACATCTTTATCTGTATTCCTGAGATACAGGCTGCAAAAATATTGTCCCTGTGTTTCACTAACACACTGTGTTCTATTTGAAGTATCATGCAGATGGGATACAGATTGATTCACTTTTTACAGACTCTTCTAGCTATAATTCTTCACTAAGATTTATATAGAAAAATATAAAAGAGATATGCATTGATTGAGTTGTGCTGGAGACAGAGCAGAGTTTAAATCTGTTTAGGGTTTTAGTAAAGAGCAGTATTTTAAAAAATAACAACAGTTCACCCTGAAATGAAGTTTAGTTTTTGTCTAGTGGTGTGATTCTAGAAGAAGGGTAAATTTTGTAAAATTAGGCAATTGTATAAAATTGTGTATTTATTTCAAAAATTGTATAAGAGAGTACTATTTCAAAGGGCCTTTCTCAGTTAAGCCTATCAAAGACTTTGGTTTTTGGTCCTGGATGACTGTGGTTGTTTGACTGGCAGTGATGTTGTGATATTTTAAAGCAGTATGATTTACAGTTCAGTGCTAAGCAGTTACACCTTTCTAAGTCCATTCAAGTCAATGGGCTTGGAAGTGCAGAACCCTATTGAGGATTACACTGCCAGTATGTTGATTACGTATTATGATTTGATGTTAGCTACTTCAGACTTTGTAAGGAGTCAGCATATAGGCTTTTAAATACATAAAAAATTAATTAGAAGAGGGGCAAGGAGGAAAAGCCCTATACTGTGATACACAAACACAGTTCTGGCTGTGTTTATTTATCAGCTAAGAGCATTATTGATCAGCTAAGAGGACTCTGGCATTATATCCTGCTGAGGTCCTCCTCTACCGAATCCCTGCCCTCTCCAGGTTCTATCCCATACCAAATTCAAATTGAATTTCCAAATTCAAATCTGGCAACCTAAAGTTATATAAATAACTCCCTACAGGGGACTGTTTCAACTTCTCAAAGTGGTGTGGGGGGAGGCAGGAGCACCTCCTTTCCCCAAACCACTAGGGCTCTTGAAAAAAAATTCAGTAAAATTAGGGTTCGGGTTTAAATGGCCTTTTTTATTTGGGAAAACCCGAATGCCGAATTTTCCTATACCGGTATGGATGGGAAATTGGCTTTAAATTCGGGATTCCTGAATAATTCGGCCATTTAAACCCATCTAAACCCATTTGCGGCTTTCTGCAGCTCTGGGGGGCATTTTTGCAGGTAAAGGTCCCATATTTTCAGGGTAGCTTGAAAGGACTGTCCTTGCAAGAACCCCCAAGTTTGGTTAAGATTGAGTCAGGGGGTCCAGAGTTATGCGGTCTGGAAGGGGTCACCCCCATTCCCCCATAGGAATGCATTGGAGTTTGATCCTGCATCACTCAGATCCTGGTTCAGTACTCTGATCACTACATCATACTGCCTCAATACCAGAGGGCATCTTATAGTTACAAGTAGATCACATAGATGGAGTGTGTAGGTGTCCACATGTAAGCCTACTCAATAACAAATGCAGCTGGTGACTGGCACTCTGTTCATTTGGACCTTCATTTAAGGACTTGTGTGAAACTCCTTCCCATTCCAAAACTTCACACCAGTTTTGATTGTGTTAACAGAATAATTATGAGGCTATCATTTATATGTTTCTCATCATTTGCTTGTCATTTACATATGAAGTGGTCTAGTCTTTACAGATCTACGTAGCTAAGTATAGAATAACACATAAGACAGTACTAAGGAGCATTAACTGGATTTGCAATGCTACTTTCAGGACTTTAAAATCATAAAGTAATTGCTAGATTATGCAGAGACATAAATCGAGGATTCTTCTTGCAGCAGATCTATCATGTTCCCATTCTGTCAAAGAAAGCCTTACTTTTTTCTCTAGGAGAGAGTGGTGCTTTGAAATTCCTTGTGATGATAAAGCAAACCAAATTTGACATAATTTTAAGGCACATTTATAACTCTCAGTTTGCAAAATGTTTTAGAAACATTTAGGACAGGGGTCGGCAAACTCATTAGTCAAAAGAGCCAAATATCAACAGTACAACGATTGAGATTTCTTTTGAGAGCCAAATTTCTTAAACTTAAACTATATAGGTAGGTACACTGTTTATTAACTTAATAAACTTTAATTAAAGTTTTAAGTCTTAATTAAACTACAGGTACACTGAATAAAACTTGATATCATACTTAATAATGATCTTATTTATTGATAAAAATTAAATTGTAAGTCCCTGCCATTTCCCCCTCCCCGTCCGGAGTCCTCATCTGGAGGCCTGGTCTACCGCCATAAAAGCCTATTGGTAGACCTGGCCTCCGGCTGAGTCCCATTGGGAGGCCAGGTCTACCCATTGGCTTTCTTGTCAGTAGACCTGGCCTCCGGAGGCCCATAGAAGCCAATTGGTGGACCTGGCCTCTGAAGGGGGATTTTTTCCCCTCCTCGGAGTCCAGGTCTACTGCCAAGAAAGCCAGTGGGTAGACATGGCCTCCCAATGGGACTCAGCCGGAGGCCAGGTCTACCAAAGGAAGTCCGCCCCGCCCAACAGCTGATAGGCGGGGGGGCAGGAACTGCCGAGCCGCCCGCCCAGCAATCGCACGGCTAGAGGGGAGGGGAGGCTTTAGCCTCCCAACCATTGAGGGAAAGGGAAAGGGGGACCCGGCCATTCTCCACGGTGTGTGGGGGGGAAAGACAGTGCGCCTGCTTGCCCGCTCTCTCTCTCTCTCAGGCGCATTGGCTCCGCAGCCCGGCTGCCGGCGTGAGCGGGCACAAGAGCAGGGGCTCCAAACCAAGTTCGGAGAGCCGCACTTAACGGGCCAAAGAGCCGCATGCGGCTCTGGAGCCGCAGTTTTGAGACCCCTGATTTAGGAGAAACACAGTTACACGTGGTATTGTTGCTTATTTCACAGCATTATGTGCAAATAAATATCCTGCAGGTACAGTTAAAAATTCTTTTGGTATGATGTTGTGTGTATATATATAATCCATCTGCCAGAGGCAATGTGCTCTATGGATTACTTGTTTATTATTCATTTATTTGCTTCATTTACATCCCACCTTCCTCCCCAGCAGGGACCCAAAGTGGTTTACATCATTCTCTTCTCCTCCATATTATCTTTGCAACAACTCTGCTGGGTAGGTTAGGCCGAGAGTATATGACTGACCCAAGGTTGCCCAGCTTTGTCTACTGTTCTCCTAGAGCATTTAGGCAGTCAGGCAGAAGGAAGCAGCAGAAGGAAATGAAACTCTATCATCACAGTTACTACACAGCTGCAAAGCTGTTTGAGATGCATGGTGGAGAAGAGATCTGAGGCTCATGAGTGATTGTGGCAAATATTGCACCGACTTGGAACAGCTTGCTAGTGGAAGAGGCAGGGGCTGATATGGTGGGATGATATTAACAGAATTTTGGAGATCCCATTGTGAGCATTACGAGAGACAGGAGGTGCTCAGGAGCAGCATTGCTATACTAATTGGAGAAGTCTATTTGTACATTCTCAGAAAGGCTCTTTGGATCTGTGGTATCCTTCAGAAGGCCAAATAGGTGGGATATCTGACAAACTCATAGTCAGAGCTGACTATCACTGAGGCCTCCACCGCTAAAACAGTGTCTTTAGTATAGTATTTATTTATTGATTGACAGCAAGTCACAACATACATAGATTAACATGGGGCCCCCTATGCTCATGGGGCCCCCAGGCAACTGCCCATGCATTAAGACAGCCCTGTGCTTGTTGCCTTTGTGTAATATCTTACATTTTACAGATTTGTTGTATTCCTGTAAATTTTTGAATCAGACTAATTGCATGTGAATAGGATTTTGGTCTGAATCTAATGTTCAAAACTTTATTACAAAAACACTCATGAAGTACCACCCTGACCCTAATAACATCATGGTAACCTTTTGGTGAGTTGTCGTTAGCTGTGATGCTTTTGTTGGGATTCCCAGTTCATTATTCAGCTGGAAGCACTTCTGCTATCCTACACCTGTGTCCGTGTGTGCCTGTGTGTCCTAAGACATGTGCATGCATGTCTAATAGCTGCATAGTTCAGTTTAATTGTTAAATGTACTAACTATTTCTACCTCTATTTTCTCATCCAAGAAGTTTGGATTTTTTCCTTTAAAAAACCGTGTCTCATATTTGCGCAAAAGGCAAAACAATTTAATTGTTTTTCCTTACATGATCTCATTCTGAAAGATTTTCGTTTTGGGAAGATTAAAAAAAAAAGCCTGATCCTTATCTTTAAACCTGGTCTGAAAACTGAGAAGACTGAAAATAAGAATGTTGTCTGCTAGCCAGAGGGTGCTAGTAGAGGCTTCATCCCAAGCCAGTTGTCATCACTGAAAATACTTTTGACTTCAGGCAATGTTGGATGTTACGGGATGCCAAAGCTTTGTCATGTTGGCTTGTCAGAGTTGTATTTTAAACTGAACTTGTACAAATCTATTTGGAGAGTGCATATCCTCACAGATATTTAGCTTTTCAGATCTCTGGTACCATGTTCTTGCTCTTCCATTGTTTGTTGTTCATCAGTCTGGCTTTTTAAGCCAAACTTCCCTAAGGGAGTTTGTTAAACTTTTTTGTTCGACTCAAAGAGAAATTTTTCCTTCAAAGGAATAAGTTTTCCTTGCAGGTGAAGGCTAAATTATGAACATGCCATAAGAGCCACACAACAGCAGCTGAGCCAGTGGTTTGTCGGCTAAAATGAATGTGATGCTCTGGGATCAAGAGCATTCATGGTACGAAGAGTCGTAATTTATGTAAGGAAGACTGCATCCTGCATCAAGAAATTCCCTGTGGGTCTTCAGAACAAGAACCCCCCTGCCTTGGCTTCAGGCAGTGAGGCTGATTTGTTTAGCTGAAGCAGAAGTTGCAATATATCACCAGCAGATGTCTTTGAGACAACCAAAAACTAGGTGGATTGCAAAGGATTGGAAAAATGCTGAGGAAAATCACTCCTTACCTCTTCCTCCAGTCCTAATAATAATCTAATGCCTCATCTTCCCTCTTTCAGTTGCTGTTCTCCTCATTCTCCCTTTTTCGGCCCATTGAAGAATAGAGATAAAGGCATGAAGGGTTTTAGGGAGGTTTTTTTTGGACAAACAGTTGAGGATTCTTATTGCTATGGCAGACATCTGTTATGCTACTTCGTAGCGTTCTTTCAGTTAAGGTGGTATCAGAGGACAGACACATTGCAATTTCTATAATATTTTGTTCACTTCAGGCTAATGAGGACTCAAGGGAGTCGCATCGTCTCCATTCAAAGCCCATGCTACTAGATGGCCTCATTGAAGAGACCATTCTAAAACAGAAAAAATGGGGCATCAATTAAAATCTAACACGCTCCTTGCAGCTGCACAAACAGGGTCAGAAAAAAAATCACAGATTGTTTTACCTGGCCTGCCAAACTTACAAATCCCATTAATAATAACTGTAAAATACATGCAGGTCCAAGGAACTGGGCAGCTTTTAGATTGGCCATTTCCATTACTCTGGTGTCTGCTTTCACTACATTACATCTATTGTATCATATAGAATGGAAAAATGAGTTCAATTACTAGAGTAAGGAAGGCTGAAGCACTATCTACCTGTACCTTAAGCAGAAGACAGAGTACCTAGACAAGGCAATCAATGCTAGTTCATGCCATTTGTTTCCTTTCACATTATTTGCAGGGTGCACATAACATCACGTATTTTGAGAGGATTTCCATGGCTTGATGGGTCCATAGCCATCTGGAACCCCCCTTGTGCTGGTCTGGGATTGCCTGTAGCTTTCTCCTACTGTATTCTAAACAAAGGAAATAGAGCACCTTGGTGGAACATAATATTAAATCATCTCCTGTATTTCTTTTTAGTATTACTAATGGCTGCTATTTCTCTCTGTACCACTCTTCCCTTTTCCTTCTCATCTGGCCTATTTCAGCTGCCTTGTGTGCCTTTCTTCTTGCTGGAACTTCCAGTCAGTTCAGAATGCCCCTCTCATTCCTTCATTCCTGTTGCAACAACCATATAACCTTGTTCCCTTGAACACAGCTTATGATCAACTTTTAGCCCTTTTCCTTACAGATGAAAAGTTTTACTATCTTTGCTCCTTCTTGTTTTTTTGGCACAACACACAGTCTCCTTCTCTCAGTCCTGCTGTTGTGCTTTCTGCTATGCTGTTCTCTAGAAGAGCCTTTCTATTTGCCACCCTCCTCCTGCCAAAATCTACTTCTGCAATAGACCTTGTGCTGAACCACCCTAGCCCCTCCTTCCCTTCCCTAGTGGCTGACACATCCCTGAAAGACAGCGTAGTGTGGTAGTTAAGAGTGTTGTACCATGCTACAGAGACAGTTGGATTCAGTAAGTTACTCAGCTTGTGGTGTATAATTTGGGCCACTCACCATCTTTCACCCTAAGGAATATCATAGAGTTACTGTGAGAGTAAAATGACCTGTTCTTCTGAACCATTTGAAGAAGGATGGGATATAAATAAAACAAATACCTTCCCTCAGAACACCAGCAGTTCTAGTCTGTTACGTCAACTAGACTTCCTTGTCACTTCCTAAACAGCCTTCATTATCTAGCATTCTTTTGTTCCTGTATAATATATGCTCTGAATCTAGTATATTTGTTCTCTTTGGTCTAGTGAAGTTGTCAGCCCAGCATGCCTGTAATGGCTTTGTGCAATTTCACACAGAGAAGATGACAGGCAACCCAGCAATCTGGGAGCAGAGTGAATTCAGTCGATAACAACATGTGTCAACAAAAACCAGTAACATAGCAAACACTGCACTTTTTGAATGGTAATTTGTGGATCCACAAATTCTTGAAAATTGTTATTTTTTTCCAAACATTTTGAAATGTTTTGCACATGCGTGTTTTCACTATGGTTGCTCCCACATCAAATGTTCACTCTTTTTTGGCATCCAAACTGGAGTGAGTTTTTGGAGTATCTAAATGATGTCATCCCTAAGTATTCCAGGTTTTCCATGTTTTACTCCAATCTTTTCCAAATCTGGAAAAATCACAGTCAGGTGCTTTTGTATTTCGTGTGGACAGGAAGGTGAATATTTTGAAGGTCCCTCCCACATCGGCAATATTTTCTTTGCCTCTGCTCCCCATGGCTGCCATTTTTATCTCACACCACCAGAGGTCTTTTTCAAGTAATTTCATTTTTTAAAAACTGTCTAGCTCTTTTAATGCCTTTATAACAAATGAAGAGGGCTAGAGACTCTGGAACAAAAAAGAAAACTGGTAATTCAGATAAACTAGTAGATTGTGGCAGAGATCATTAGACATTATTGTACTATAGTGAAATAGCAATTACCGATTTTTAAAATCCCCCCAAAACCCTCTGTCTAATATGTTATGATCATATGTCAACATGATAAAACCTGGTTATTGCTGTGCAGATGGAAAATGCAGCTGTTTGTAAAATGGCACATGACTTGTCTATGATAGCCCTGCACACACTGCCAGAAGCAGGACATGCATACTATTTGCAATCTAATTTAGAAATCTCAGTTTGCATGAATGCAAGTCCCTTCATTCAGGACTGAGCACCTGAAAACTACTTGATATCCTGCTCATCTGAATTGCAAACAAATCATAACTACAACTGTATGAGGTGCCTGATTTGAGAGAAAACAGGTATTGTGAGCAGGGTAAATTCAATTTTGAACTCCTTATTTGAAAAAATTGAATCAGTCATTACTCAAACCAGTTTTGACAGACAATTGCAAAGCCCGAAATAACTGTGAATTGTATTTTCTAAGCCTTTCAAAATGAATCAGAAGGCCAAGAAATCTATAACTCCCACCAACCCCACCAGGAAGACACGCTGCAGAAAAGTAATTTGCAGGAAAGAAAGGCCTGGTCAGAAATACAGGATCCTGAACTCAGCTGGGGAAGCAGAACATGTTTAACTCTTTCCCCTTGCACCATTTTTCTAGTATCAGTCCTGTGCTGCAGTTGCTACATGACCTGCTGTTTCATCTAGGTACAAACCAACTGACACAGGGCAAAGCAGAATTAAGATCCAAGGAGTACAAAGTGATGTGGACAGATGTCCTTCACTTACTTAAACCAATCAAACTGAGCATAATACAGAAGGTTTTTTTTTGCCATAATATAAAATCATAGAATCATAGAGTTGAAAGGGACCACCAGGGTAATCTAGTCAAACCCCTGCACAATGCAGGAAATTCACAACTGCCTCCCCCCCACACACACACCAGTTACCCCTATTCCATGCCCAGAAGATGGCCCAAAAAAACCCCAAACCCTCCAGGATTCCTGGCCATTCTGGCCTGGAGGAAAATTGCTTTCTGACCCCAAAGTAGCAATTGACATTTCCCTGGGCATGTAAGAGAGGGCCACCAGAGCCAAACACTTCCTGACCTCCCTTTCATGATCTGCCTAAGTTCACAGAATCAGTATTGCTGTCAGATGGCCAGATGGCCTCTGCTTTAAAACATCCAAAGAAGGAGAGCCCACCACCTCTTGGGGAAGCCTGTTCCACTGAAGAACCTCTCTGTCAGATGATGATGGGTTAAAATCAACTGATGAGAGAGAGTGAAAAAGTGCTGACTTTCTTTCTTTCTTAGTTATTTCCCCTCAGACAGCCATGAGTGGCAATATTGTAGTTCATCCTGAAGATGGGAAACCTATAGATTTGCCTGGTCACACTTGGGTCTGATGCAATACTAAGTCCTTGGGGTCCATCAGACTCACAAATAAAATATATATTTAGATATGTATGGAGGTTTCTACTCTTACTACCTGTGCATCTAACAGCACAATCCTGTGCAGAGTTATAACCTTCTAAATCCATGGGCTTAGAAGGGGTAACTCCCTATAGTCTTGCAAGTTAGGTCCCTTAGGGAATTTCACCTTTTGCAAATGGTGATTCAAGATACTGCTGGCTGCCGCTGCACCTGATGCCTGGAAACCACTGTGACTCTCTGATTAATAAACTGAGGTGTCCTGATGGAATCAGAATTGTTTCTTACAGCTTAGATACACCATCTGCAGAGAGTTTGTTTTTAAATTAATTTACTTTTAATAGCTTTGTGGGAACTTTGCCAAACATCTTCTTGCTAATTGGCCACTGCTGATGAGTATCATCGTCTCCTAACGAAAGTACATTTTGTTTCAATCATGCTATCTTTATGGCCTGTTTGGAAGAGGGAAATCTTGAAACAATTGCAAAGTGGTTTAATAGAAGAAAGACCGGGGGGCAGGGGAGAGTTCCCTACTGGAATCTTGGTTTTAGCCCAAATTATATTCTAAAATTAAGCAATGTACAAGAGAGATGTGTTTCTTTTCATAGAAGGAGGTAGGAGACAAACACAGAGAACAGTTTTTCTTGCTCATTCCTGAGATTAAATTTGTTATTCCTAATGTTCCCTTAGAGGGAACTTTACTGGTCATTCTCAAGAAAACAGTAATTAGGTATAAGCACAATGTCAAGAATAATTAAGGAAAGAGGTGTAGGCCCCAACAGAACAACTTTGCTTTCCTCATAAATCACACTGAAGAAATGGGTTTCCCATGATAACTTTAAGCCGGAAAAAGGATTGTTATTCAACATATGCTTGATCAACTAAAATCATCAGGGAGACCACAATTTGATGACTAGGAGCCTGTCTGGGTATGGTTGAGCTTAGAAATCTGCCAGGAAACAATGGTATATGTCTTTGCACTGGCAATAGAGGAAGATTTCCATTATTCTGTTATGCCTGAGTGGATAATCTTGATAAATCCAAATATTTAAGACAGTGATATTAGGCAGCCCAATGAAAATAATACTCAAAATATTGCTTAGCATTTATGTCACTAATTACCAAACTGTGTTCTGGGGCACATTCGTGTTTCACAAGAGAAATGCTAGAGTGCCATGAAAAAAAATATTTGAATGCTCCTGTGCTCCTGAAGTAGCACCCTTAGAGGAGGCTGCCACTCAGGTCTCTAAAGAAGTGAGCTGTGGCTCACAAAAGCTCATGCCCTGCCA
Source organism: Euleptes europaea (assembly GCF_029931775.1). Classification (NCBI taxonomy): domain Eukaryota; kingdom Metazoa; phylum Chordata; class Lepidosauria; order Squamata; family Sphaerodactylidae; genus Euleptes; species Euleptes europaea. The sequence goes on along the minus strand of NC_079315.1, from coordinate 37,484,256 downwards.
GAAATGTTGTTAGTCTTTAAGGTGCTACTGGACTCTTGCTCTTTTCTACTACTCAGGTCTCTGTCTGAGTTGCTGCTTGCTTAGGAGGCATGCTCTGTACTGTGACTCATTAATAAATATAGAGAGTAGGATTCCCTCTGGGTAGACAGTTCTTCACACATTAAAAGGAAACTTTTTTAGTATGTAAGAGTCGTGGACCCCCAATTTTTATTCAGACACATTGAGATGGATCCAGACTAAACTAGCAATGTCCACCAATTCCCCTTCCCACTGCAGACACCACTCATGCATTCCCCAAGGTCTGCTATCTCCCAGGTACATGTTATGAAGATCAGTGGGAGGGGGAAGCAAGAAAGTTCAATTTGGCTAATGGAAAATTAGCCTGGATCCAACCCAGTGGCTTTGATCCACGGGAATTTTTCTGTAGGTTCAAGGATTTCTGCCCAGGGAGGGCAGCTTTGTCACTTTCCCTCTCCTGCAACAGTTTGAAATCCCTCCAATCCAATTTTTGGAGGCCCCATGCCTTCCGGCACAGCACTGGGGAAGCATTTTGGGCTGCCATGGGAAAGGGGAGGTGAGAAAGTCATGATCCATGGATTTAAGCTGGTAACTTGCTGAGCCCATATTATACTTCTAACTCTTACACTATATTGTCTGTATATTGTCTGTCTATGCTCTTTCAGTGACATTCATTCTCCAAAAGGATATACTTTAAACTCACAATTTTCAATGTGTGAGGATAATCTCCATAGAAAACTATCTTTCTGTTGCATGCAATAATGTACTTTTGTTCTCACAGTTGTGAGTTTTTATTTTGTTTTTAGAACTTGCAAAAACTCAGCAGTTCTCTTGGTCTTTTGACAAGCAAAAGATAAGATGAATAAGGTTGTGGGATGATCAGAATAAGAAGATGAAACTTAAAATTAGGATTGTTCTTGGAAAATAAGGAGGTTTAGTAGCTGTCCTTCATCAATGTACCCTGATATCCTCCTCCCCTTTATCACTCCCTTTCAAATGTAACATCTGTTCTCCAAGCCAGTTATATAAATCAGTCATAGTGAAATGAACTGACTCCCACTCTATGGCATCAGCATCTCTGGTGTGAAACAGAAATATCTCCATTTGCATCCCTTGTTTGATATAGGAGAACCAGTGCTGTAATGGATCATTGTCACAAGATCTCCATCATCTGCTGTGCAAATAAACATTTTTTTAAAAAATTCTGCTGCAACATGCACCCAGCAGCAGGAAACCATTATCTTGTGCTTATTTGAGGCCTATTTAATTAGTTATGACTATAAGTATCCTGTTGGGCTGCAAGGGTTCTGGTGGGCATTTATTTATGATTTGCAGAAGACTCTCTTTGGTATTTTCTTTATACAGAACAATGCAGAAAATATTGAAATAAAAATGGTACCATGGTTCAGGTTCTTGAATGGTAATATGTTCTGTTTAAGGCGAAGATAAAGGTATTTACTGCTTTTCAGTTTTGAGCTATTATTATAAAACACATTTGCTTCTACGTAACACCAATTTAGATCAGTACTGATAATGTCAGAATAAATATGATATGTATTGATCTTCAGTTTGGCATGATATATTTATTTACATTATTTATAGTCTGCTTTTCTCACTGAGAATCAAGGTGGATTACACAGTGTAAGCCAAAACAGTCAACAGGATGGGACAACCAATGAGCAAAGACATAAGGTTTGGATTGCAGAGAATGCATGTGTATGGGTAGTTGTTGATTTTGCCCATTTGTTGGGTGGTACCCTTCTCAATAACCAAAGTGGACATGTTAGAGCATACAATTTTTTCTATGGAGGAAGGGGACGACCCATTCAGGGGGCCATACAATTGGACCCCCTGTTCTAAACTTTACCAAGCTTCAGGATTCATGCAAGGAGAGCCCCTTGCAGCTATGCTGCAAATTTGGTGACTCTACCTCGAAAAATGCCCCCCCCCAAAAAAAACTTTAAAAATACTTACTTTCCATAGTCTGTAATGGCTGACTTCTCACCCAAGAATCATGGGAAAACTCAGTTTCTCATGAATGCTTGCAATGGGCTCGCACAAAGCTATTGGAGGCTACCCCATGTCCCAAACTTTACTTAACTTTACTTAATGAGGTCCAATAAACCCAAACCCGAAATTTACCAGAAAATCTTTTTTTGTACAGCCCTAAATGGGAGTAATGTGCATATTCCACCTAGCTTCTAATAATAACCAAGCAGTGGCATTCTGCACCGACTGGTGTCTCTGAGTGGATTTCAAGGGGAGCCCTATGTAGAGTATATCACAGTAATCTAAGCTTGAGGTTACCGTGGTGTTGATTCAGGTGGCTATATCGACCATGTCAAGGTAGGGAGGCATCTTCCGGGCTAGACTAAGTTGGGAGAAAGCATTTTTGCAGTTGCATTAACTTATTTCTCCAACAGCAATGCTGGATTTAGTATAACCCCTAGGCTGTTAACCAATTCAGCAAGGGACAGCTGAACCCCATCAAAAGTGGTAAGCACAGTGTACTTCAACTTTCCAACCATATTGGTCTCCAACTTTCCAACCATATTGGTCTCCAACCATATTGTCTGGGTGCAATTTCAGTTGGTTCACTTTCAGCCATTTAAACACAGCAATCAGGCATTGATTCAAGACATCTACTGCATCTCCGGGGGGATTTGGATAGAGAGGTATAAAGCTGGATGTCATCAGTGTACTAATGACATCCAGTTCCAAAGTCATGAATGATTTCTCCAAAAGGCTTTACATGGAGGTTGAATAACATGGGGGGATGAGATTGTGCCCTGTGGAACTCCACAAGACAGCTCCCATACTGAAGATAGCTTGTTTCCAGTGATAACCCTTGAAGAATGATTTAAACCAGTTCAAGGCACATCCCGTGATACCTGCTTCTGCTTCCAAATGCCTCAATGGCATGGTGTGATCTACTATATGAAAGGCTTCCAGGACCATCTCTGTCCCTTAGCCCAGCCTGAAACCAGCCTGAAAAGGTTGCAGAGCACTTGAGTTGTCCAAGAAGACCTGGAGCTGGTCTACTAATGCTCACTTGATCACTTTTCCCAGGAAGGGCATATTAGAGACTGGGCAATAATTGGCCATATCATTTTTGTGAATTGATACTTTTTAGGAGTGGATGGATAACCACCTCTTTGAGTGGCCAGGGGAAAATGCCTTGAGTTAGGGAGTGATTTATGATGGCTGTCCAAGGGCTCTTTAATGGGATTCTTGCATGATTTTAGCAGCCAGGATGGATGATCCAGTGCACAACTAGGGGCCTTCATAAATCCCAGGATCCTGCCTTCATCCATCACATTAACTGCATCAAAATGGTCCATAAGCAGACCAGACAAAGTATTAAGCAATTCTTCTGCCTTGCCTATGTTACAGGTGGCATCCAGATTAGTCTGAAAATGTGTGGGCCTAGCTGCTCCATATTTATAGGTCAAATGAGATGCAACATTAGAAGACTTGTGAAAGGCTCTCTTGCTATTTTTTTAAATAGCAGCTGCAAGGGCTCCCAATTTGGATCTGGGCCATAGCACAGAGAAGGTGAGGTTTACCCATCCCCCTTGTGCTGTTTTAATAATCTTGGTTGGACCACCTGGAGCTGTTGCTTGCAAAGGGGAATAAAAGCATGATATGAGTATCTGTATGGTTTGCCCTGTAGGGCAAATAGCAGCTGGGGGTAAGATTGAGATCAGGAAGGAAGAAAAAGAGTTAACTCCTCTTCCAACATGTCATCAGCTCCCCTACAGATGCTATTTAAAATTTAAACCAGCAGAAGATCTAGTCTCAGATGAGACATCATCACATCAGGTTTGTGCCTCATGAAACTCCTGTGCTTGAGATGCTGTCCAGTAATTACTTTGCCCCCTTCCTTTGCAAATAGGTGTCGCAGTTGGGTATACTACAAAAAGGAGATAGAAAACTATAGATGGATGTCCCAGCCTAACAGCAGTGTCCAGATATGAAAAGAAAATCCACTGCCTGAGCCTAGTGTGCTGACCTGTAAGGAAGGCCAGGGCATATTCTGTAGTACTTTTGTGGGCTCTTCAACTAAGGAATGGTAAGATGTGCTCACATTCCAGAGTTTTGGCAGCAGTAGGTGAAGAGGGTGGTTTGGTGGATGTTCTTGTGAGTGGCCTCATGGTTCTTTTTTCTTGAGATGCTCTCCTTTTCTCCATATCTACATCAGTCACAAAAGTATTATTTTATTCTCCACATTCCATAAGCCTGGTAGACAAAGGGCAAGTCTGAGGATGGTGTCCCACATCCAGTCCTTCTATTGCATTGATATTACAGTCCATGATAACGTTAAGCCTTGCATCACACCTGATGTCTCTACAATCTTAGGCTTAGGGCTGCTATTGGCTATGATTTTGGGAACAACATTGCCATTGGGACCTGAAGACTAGTACCATCCATCCATCTGTACATCCATCCGTACATCCATCCATCCGTACACCTTTATTGGCATAATAACAGCATTTTAACATGCGATAATACAAACACCAAAGGAAAATCATATTCTATCATGAGCTATCCATCTGCTTCAATAAAATTGCTTAACAGGCAGATAATGCCATCCAAACCCTTTAATGTCAAATACACTGGTACATATCTATAGTCACAGTTCTTATCCTACTCCACCATTCTCTCTCTCTCTCTTTATCTTCATAACAATAGCAAGATACTCAACAACATGCTCAGTAACTTCGGGGATTCTGTCCATCAACAAAAACCTAGTACTCATGTCTATTGAGTTTTTCTGGGCCTGTAGATGAGGACCAATCAGTTGCAAGCGCTGTTGGGCAAAGAGTGGGCAGCGCAAGAGAATATGATGGACTGAGTCCGGTTCTTTAAGATGGCAACTACAGAGCCTCTTCTCACGGGCTATTTTCTTGTATCTGCCACTAACCATTGCTGATGGAAATATATTCAGCCTAGCCAACATAAAGGCTCTGCAATGCTGGGGGAGAACTAAATTTGAGAAATACTGGGCCATGGCCCTCCGTGAATAGGTGAGGCCGAAGAAACATGGTGAGCAGATAGATAGAAAGATAATTTATTTACGGCCCTTAGCCAGATAAAACAAGATAAAACAGAAAACGGTAAGCAGATCTTGTTAGCTCCAGCAATTATTCTTTGTTGTTCTAAATCCCAGATCCTCCTTTGGATCACCCAGAAAATGTAGGCTTCTCCAGAGTTGGCCATAGCCTCCGTATTGATGTCTAAAGAGTGAATTTTCTGTGATATTGAAAGCGACCATTTAGAGGTATAAGGGTCAGCAAGTAGACTAGCTGTAAGGCAATTTGATGGAGTTCAAAAGTGGATGTGCAACCAAAATCTAATGGCCGAAACCCATGCTTTAGATTCCAAGAGATGGAGTCCCAACTCGGCACATAATGTAAGGTATCCAACAGAATTAGGGATACCCAGTATACGGTGTAAGAGCCTGAATCCACACAGGGATTACATACAGTAGATGGGGGATTACAGTGGCCTGAAAGATCCTGAAAGATCCAGCTGGAACAAATTGATTTCCATTTTGATGGAAAAAACGAACAATGGCTGATGCCTTACTCTTAGCTGATACAAGAGAGCATTCTCGGTGGATGGACCAACTTAAATTATGGTGGAAGCGCACCCCCAGGTACCTGAAGGTTTTAACCTGTTCGATTTCTCTCCCATCAACTCTCCAGTCCAGCCGTTTCCATGATCTAGAAAAGACCAGTATTTTGGACTTTTCAAAATTGATAGATAGAAGGTTCTGCTCACAATAAAACACAATGCTGCTAGGGAGTGCTTTAGTCCGACTTTCGAAAAGGCAAGAATTACTGCGTCATCTGCATATAATTAAATGGGAACCGGATACAAATTCAGTCTGGGGGCATGGATGTTTTACTTACTTACTGGGGAGGGGCGGCTCACAACATGTTGTAACAATTTTAAAAATCACAATTACAATTAAAATTCTTAACATTTTAAAAATTCTAGTGGTGCCCTTAATCATTACAGTGGTGGATGCCAACCAAAGGGAGGAATAAAGGAAGCAAACAATCTTAACAGGGAAGGAATCAAGGTTAGGGAAGGTATATCTAAACAATAATAAACTAAAAAAGGCAGGGTAAAAAGGGAAGGAGGCCAGCTAAGATCGAAACCATCGCTGTTCTCAACCATAGGCCTGGCAGAACCTTGGTCTTGTAGGCCCTGCAAAATTGCATCAAGTCTTGCAGGGCCCTGGTCTAATTAGAGAGAGAGAGAGTTCCACCAAGCTGGGGTCAGAGCCAAGAAAGCTCTGGCAGAGGACAGCCAGACACTCTTTGGGCCAGGGACCACCAGCAAGTTGTTCCTAGTTGAACGTAACATTCTCTGAGGGGTATTTCGGGAGAGACGGCCCCGAAGGTATGATGGCCCCAGAGCAATTAGGTCTTTGAAGGTCAACATCAGAACCTTGAACCTGACCTGGTACTCAACTGGGAGCCAGTGCAACTGGCGGAGCTCTGGTTGACTGTGTGCTTTCCATGGGGTCTCTGTAAGTCCGCTGCATTCTGTACTGGTTGAAGTTTCCAGATCAGCCTCAAGGGTAGCCCTGTGTACAGAAAATCCACTGCCTTTAATTTCACTTGGAAGAATGTTTTGGATGAACTAGTAGACCTTTTTGGACTAATTATGGACAAAGTTTGATTTTGACTTGATAGGAGCATATCTGTTGCTGCAAACATTTATTTTGAGATCAGCGGTTAGTGCAAATTACTGCAGCCGTCCTGTATGAAATTGGGTGTACATGTAGCTATTTCAAGGCCAGTATCTAGTGACTTGTTCGGGAAGGGAAAGAACGGCAAGGAAGGTAGAGAACAGCTGCTGAACAGCCAGGAAGTTGGCACATAGTGACATGTCTCATTAGTCACTGTGGAAGTGATATACCAATTAGAGGCTCTGCAGCCAGCCTAACACTGTGATAAGAAAGGCATTTTAATATTACCAGTATTATTCCGAAGGGTCTGTCTGACATTTCCATTGCCTGGCGCTGGGAAGAAAATGACAGCTGTCTGATATCCCAGCTAATCTAAGTGGCTGAGGTTGCCATCAAAGCCATTTTAGAACATGACTTATGCACCCAGTTGTTATCGGGGGACAGGCTCTCAGAACCAAGGCCAGATGCCCTTCTCTGAATGTTTCACCATCTCAACCTGAATGCCTGAGTCACTGTGTGGGGAAATGGGAAGGAGCAACTAAGCTTGTTTACAAGCTGACAACACAAACTGTGCTTCCTGACCTTGTCTCCTGAAGAGCTTTCACCATTCCAGTCTTGATAAAACATACAGAGGCATGCTTCTCTAGAGGCTACAGAGCAGACCTGCTGGCTTGCTTCACCATTTATCCCAGACAAGCTACGAATTCCCTCAAGCGCTCTTCTAACTGACGACATATTAAAAAGTCAATTAAGGAAATCAGGCTTCGAACCAGTGGAGGCTAATTAAATTAAAATACTGCTGTGCCGAAAACATTAGCTTTTTTTCCCTTTCACTGGTACACTCAGTGCTTTATTCCCTTTTTAAACATGGAAAAATGTCTTGCATCTTCATTCAGTATGGCCACTTGCTGCAATATTTGAATTTAGTAGGTAACGAGGGTTGTTTCCATCAGACAGAGTGAAGCTGCCAACCTCAGATTTTTGGGGATACAAGTGAAAGGCAGCAGGGAGTCAATTATTAATTTTGTCAATTTTGTCACAGTTTGGTTCTGCCTCAGGCTCTAAGATGTTTTGAACTGTCTCTGCTCACACAATTGCTCACACAATCATTTACAGCGCATTCCTAAAGAGAGTTACTCCAGTCAAACCCACTGAAATGAATGGGCTCAGCGTGGAGTAACTCTCCTTAGGAATGCACTGTTAGACAGTCATGGTGTCTGCATAAATACTTTCCTGGTGAGAGTCATGTTAGTACTAACTGTTTGGCTGAGATAAACGCCGTCATTTTCCTAACAACTAAAGGTTGAGTTTTGAATGATCAAAAATGGAATATCCCTTCAATGAAAATACAACATTGGTAGATATCCTATGAATTCTACACACACACATGGGGACCCAAAGTGGCTTACATCAATCACCTCTCCTCCATTTTATCCTCCCAACAACCCTTTATGATAGGTTAGGCTGAGAGTGTATGACTGACCCAAGGCCACCCTGCAAGTTTCAGTGGCAGAGTGGGGATTTGAACCAGGTTCTCCCAGATCCTAGTTCAGTGCCCTAACCCCTACATCACACTGGCTTGTTGTTGGCAGGCGGTTCCCTCCTTGACGCAGCTGCTGCAAGAGGAATGGGTAAGCCTGGAGCCTCCTTGAAGTGCAGGCCTCATGCCAGGGACGGAAGTAAACGTGGCTCCTTTGAATGACGGCTGTGAGTGCAACTCTCAGTGAGCAATTGAGTGAGCACCACTGAACTAAGGAGTGGGAAAAGCCTGGTACATTATAGAATGTGTAGCCTACCTGTGCTGTAATGGGAGACAGCTGTGAATCACGCTCAAAGAAAAATGTAGATCAAACAAAAGAAGAAGATTCTGTGGGCAACAAAAGCTCAGATTCTCCAACCAGAGTAGATTGATTAAAACTAAGCAACAAGTCACAGTGTAATTACTTGGAACGAAATCCCACTACACTCAGTGGGATTCACATATTTAAGATTAGGATTTTATACAGTTTGTGCAGCTTTGCAGAGCTCCCCACCCCGGGGCTAAGTGCCTGCATAACATGTACTTAAAACCTTGCGATGAGAAAAGTAAAGATACTTGGGTAAAGAAGACCTCATTGAAAGCATCTTTTACAGTGCAATCCTATATATGTTTACTTAAGTAGGTTCCACTGAGTAAAGTAAACTAAAATAATAAAACAAACATGCCATTAAAAACAGCATAAAATAGATATTAGTCTAACATGATATTCATAAAACAATCCTCAAGCTAGAAGTAGACCACAATACAGCTAAAAGTAAAAAGCCTAGGTAAAAAAGAAAAGTTTTAGCCAGACACCTAAAAGAAAGTAAGGTCAGCATTGGGTCAATCTCAAAGGGGAGGGCTTTCCAAAGACAAAATGCCACTACTGGGAACAAATGTCCTGCCTCTGTTTGCCATCTGCCTCACCTCTGTAGGCAGGGACACATAGAGAAGGGTTTGAGTAGAGGATCTTAACTGACAGGCTATGGTTTCCTACTGAACTCAGCAACCAAACAACTTGAAAATGAGCCTTTTCTCATTCAGCACAGTATATTGCAATCTTGCTCTCCAGATAAAATGAACTAGAGATAGGAAATTTATATGATGCCAATCTGTTCTCGTGGTTTATAGTGTTGGACAAGGACCTGAGAGTCTCGGGTTCAAATCCTAACTCTACCACAGATCTTGCTGGGGGAGTTTAGGGCCCATCAATCTCTCGTTATTTATAATCTCTCTCTATTTTACAAGTTGTTATGAGGATAAACTGTGGAAAGGAGAACCATGTGTACTGCCTGGAGCTGCTTCAAGGAAAGAGCAGCAGATAGATGGGGGGATTCTTATCGTATCCAGATATTTTCAGAGACTCACAAGGACCAGCCTCAGCTCAGCTGTACCTTCATTAAGTCTGTTGAAATCAATGAGCTTATAACTGTGATTAGGAGGATCTTTTCATGTTCTGATCTTCCATTATTCTCATGAGGCCTTCTAGTGGTCTCTAAAACAATTCAAGATGTGCACACATCTAGGTACATACACATCTTGTATGTGCCGCCATTGGCACATGCATATATATGTGTGTGTGTACTGGTAAAGCTGATAAAATATGTATTTTAAATTATATTGTAAATACATTTTTCAGTGTCGGATGAAAAAAATAACACTTGACATGTAAACTTTATTTTGTACTATGTGCAACCACAGCAGGATGAAACTACACAGTCGAGCTCAAATTGCTGTAAGAGAGTAATTCAACTGTATACCGAGAGTGAACTGATATTCCAAAAGCATTGGTATCTCAGCCTGATGAAGCCAAAGGCCCACAGATGCAACTTCTTCCACTGCAGTGCTGCATCAATGCTGCACCTGTACACTATTGTCATACTTTAGAGCTCCTTGAGGATGTATTTCAGAGGGAAGGAAATGATACTGAAGAGAAAATCAAGGAAGAGTGGACATATCTAGAAGAATTCTGGCATGTGTTCCCATTCTTGCTTCAATGTCTTTGTGCCCCTCCCCCTCCTTTATCACTTTTTCTTTTTCTTGCTCATTTCCTCCTCCTCCTGTTTTCTTTTTCATCTTCACAGCAGAGCCCTAGAGGGGGTGCTGAGCTGCCTGCATCTTCCTGACAACAACCATTTGCTGATGTTGGCTCTCCTCTGCAGCTGCTTGGCAAGCTATTTTCCAGTGGGAATCTTTGTTCTCCCTTTACGTACACACTTGCATGCATTCTGTGTACACACATACATAACACAGAACTTCAGCATCCCTGAAGCCACCCCGGAGATTAATTTGACTCCGTGCCTGCCCTGCTCCACTGTTCTCAAAGCAAGGAACCTTCTTTCCTGCTACTCAAGGATTCCTTCATCTGTTTCTCATTCCTTTGCCTTATGCTGCTTTTGTTCCTTATCTAATAGTCTGGAATCCTGTTCTACCTCTGAGACCTTTACAATGCCCTGAGCTGCTCCACATAGGTCAGACAGGGCATGTACTGAAGGTGCCAATTGTGGCATCTCTGCCTGACAGCTGCTGTGGATCAGGGTGGACAACCCTGGACCAGTGGTCAGACTTAATATAAGGCCATGCACCCTGCTTACAAATGCACATTGTTTTTATGTGGCTATGGTGCACCATGTGTAATAGATACAACTGGTTTTGTCCTAAATCAGCCCAAGGAACTTTCAGTAGTTATATTCAAAAAAGCTGAGATTGTTTTCCTAAAACCAAAGACTAATGTGTATGTTATGTTCTAGTAGTGGTTATTGATGTGGGAACAATTTACCATTCTGAATTCCTCCATTAAAAAAATAAAATAAGAAAAAGTAAGCATTAATTCAAGAGATAATTTTATCTCCAGTCATAGAATGATTGGAATTCAGATGGAAATTTAATTAAACTTCCTTGTAATTTATGCTGCTATATGTGTTGTGCTTTATTGCTTTAGTTTACAACCATGATCAAAATGTTTAAAGTTTCTCTTCTACACTGTAGCAACCTGTGAAAACTGGGAGGATGCCATCATTTCTCACCATAAAGGTGCAATGAAATTTTATTGGAAACAGTCAATTTTACTTGCACACATTCAATGGCCACAACAGGCCAAGCCATACAGAAGCAGTGTTCCCCACCAGCTTTAAAATGAACACATTGGCCCCTGGTGGAATACAAACAGTAAAGAGCAAGGCTTAGGTCCCCCCCCCCCCATCTATTGAAGCTTAAATGATTTGGTCAAATTCAATTGGATCACAACTGATGCATTTCTTCCTCTTGAAGTCAATGGAGTACATCAGATTTCCAACATGTTTTTTATAAATTAGTCTAAACTTTCTAAAAAGACTTTAACATCCCTTAAATATTACCTCCACTTTAATGGAACTATTATTGGGAGATGAAAAATCAGCCCTAAAGCTGTTTTTTTAGGCTGTTCTTACGTTATATGAACAGTGAGGTTGCCATTCTGGCAGGTCACATCTCACGCTGCGCCAGTAAGCTTGAGCAAGAAGGTCACATGGGAGAGATGAATAGTGTGGTTATTCCCTAGGGCAGTGCAATATCTTCCCAGAAACGGATGACAATACTATGGAATGTAACCACATCCTTCCTACATGATTTCACTGTTCAAATGCTAACAGAGAAACATGGGCACGACCACAAGAAAGTGACAGTGATGCTACTCAAATACAACAAGAGCTCACTTTCATTGTGTATTCCCAGACACTGCTACTTCTTTTGTTCCACCAAATGCAAAGAAGAATATGACTGTAATTCCATGCAATATGCAGTATAACTGCCATGTTTGGATTTCTTTTTCAGTATATCCACAGCTTCTTTGTACATTGAGTTAAGCAGCCTCTCCCTGCCTCACAGCTTTTGGCTTGCTAAATCCCCACACATTGATTTCCCCCCCCCCCTGAAAAGACCATAGCCTCTCCCACAAAGTGCCCCAGAAGGTTTTGATGCCCTGAGGAGTAGGGAGGTTGTGATTTTTGCTGCGAACGTGTTCAATGGTCAAACTTACCATGTCCAAAGGTAGCAATCAGGTGTGAGTCAATCACTTGGTCTGTTTGATTTGTGCCAAGCAGCTGCAAATGCCTGCAAAACCAGTTTGCTTCAGGTTTTCCCAAAACTGCACATGTGCAAGGATGCTCCTGATTCAAACTGATTGGCTGCTATTAGCATTACTAAGGACTACTTAGCCAAAGGAATTTATTGAAACCCAGCATTTATTGATGACTGATTTAGAGGATTGGTGAGGATTTAGAGGATTGGTGAGTGATCTAATTGTCTATTTAAATGACTGTTGAGCATAGCCGTTTTGCAGCAAGGATGGGGGGTAGTAGAAATTGGCCTGTGAGAAACCGTTCATGCTCAAAAAGGCCAATGAAGTTATACTGCATGGTTAGTAAGGAATACAGTGAAACCACCTGCCAAACACCCACAAATAGATCAATGAACTATTGAACTGATCACTGAAAAATCATGTCTTTATCTGCAACTAGCAAAGGTGGTATGAGCTGAACCAGTGGGTGCTCATGCATCTCTATTGAGGAGCAACTTCTGCAAGGCAGGACAACAGCAAGGGAACCCACAAACAGCTCTTTCACGGAAGGCATTGCTGTCATCTGGCCAATCATTCTCTGGGGCAAAGCACTTGTGGGTGAAACAGTAGTGAGGAGTTCAAGTCCTCAAAAGGTAGGAATAGGAATAAGCTAACCTTTTGGCTGGCAACAAGATGAACAAGAGCAAACCAGGAGGAGAAGAATACATTAGAACTCACACCTCACACACTGCAGACTATTCTTTTAAACACATATCCCACTGAGCACCTAGGGAATGGGGAGAAAAGTGGGATATAAATAACTAAAATAAATAATTGAAAACAACCCACATGGAAACAATCCAACCTTTTCAAAATTCCAAAGAAGTTACAGTAGGCCAAAAACCACTATGTGGCTGTACACACATTCTATTAGCGTGCACGGTGAACATATGTACAGAGGAGTAAGATCACACCTTCTAACCTTATGTTCTCCCTTAATACATTCAAGGTGCTACTCTCTCAAATCCATACCTCCCCAATGGTCCATATTACATTGTTCTCCTTTACAGCATATTACATTTTTCTCCTTTACTGTATTTTATCCTCATAGTAACAGCCCTCCTGTGAGGGAGGTTAGGCTGAAACAGGGCATGACTGCCCCAGGTCCACCCAGTGCACTTCATGACAGAGTGCTGCATGTGAGTCTAGCTCTCCCAGATCCTAGTCCACCATTCCAACCACTACACCATGTTTTCCTTTAGCAGTTTTCTAAAATAACCAAGCATGGCCACCTATGGTTTCTTAATAAGGCTTTGCACATTTTACATTTTAAAAAAATATGGTGTGTTTTATTATATTTTTTCATTGCTTTCCACTATGAGCCTTCAGGGACTTTTAAGGGTGAAAGAAAGAGAGAGACCCAGTGACATCTTAAATGAGCACAATGATAATGCAATGCCTGCTTTAATGCATCCCTCCCTCAGATCCCTAACACAAACAAAATGGCCATAATACAAGACGTTGCAACCAAATTCTCCTTCAGTCATTTCTGAAGCAGAGTGATTTGTACAGCCCTGTAGGGCCTGTCCATTCCTTCATTTCACCTGCTGCATCACACTGCCTACCGCTTTTGTTTTTGTAGGGAAGACTCTTGTGCTGGTCAGTCTTTCAAATGGGCTGTCGTTCCCATGCCTTTGAAATCAAGCCTTTGATATATCTTAATAGGGTGGGGGAAATATATTATTTAAGTCTACTCTGTTAGCTTTATTGAGCTCTATTTCTGGATCAATATTAAATTGGTAATTTCATCTCCAGCTTCTCAGAGCTTAACTGCTCCAGCTTTTACTGTTGATGACATCATAGGAAGCCATTGATCAGCTGGCAGCTTTTTATGACCCAACAGGGTGTCATTTACTTGTTCCATCTCTGTTTTCTAAGGTATGGTGAAGACCAGTGTTCATAAAGGTTAATGAGTTATCAACAAAAGGGAGAAGAGAGGAGAGACCCACTCTGCAGCACCAACCCTGTCTGCATTGCTTTACCTTATGCTTTCATCTCTTCTATGGGTTAGTAGAAAAATCAAAGCAAAATGAAATATTGGTCCTTGCACAAACTCCTTAGGATAAAAGAGAACAGAATATCTTGTCACCAAATATAGTGAGCAGTTGAGGTTTGCATGCAGCAGCCCTACGGGTGAATTTTTGCTCTTTGTTCCTTTGTTATGAGAGAATTTATTGGGTAAAATATTAGATTTTATAGGGCCAGATTTGTTTGGAGGGTCCAAGCTTTCAAGAACTTGCATGTATGCATCTTAGCAAACAGTTACATCCACAAAAGGCATCAACTTACTTATTTCTTCTCTCTCCCATCCAGGGACCAACATAACAACACTTTGAACAAATCTTTTCTTTAGCAGTCCCCCCACCCACCCACCCACCCCCCATCCTTATGATTCCTTACTTTTGATAGCTGTAGATTTTTTTCCCCTTCTTGGCAGAAAAATGACTCTTATTATCCATGATTTTACAGCACCATTGTTTCAAGTAAAATAGCAAACCAGAACTTGGAGCAATTATCAATATCAAGGACATGTACCGCCCAAACATAACTTTAGACGAAAGCAAAACAAAGCAGGGAAAGCCAGGAGCTGCCACAAGACTGTTTTGTCATAAAAGCTTCCAAACTAAATATACAGAAAATGGTTCTCTGTATAAAGGAACCTATAGCAAATGGGAGTCATGAGGCATGTGATTTTGTTTTATTTCCCCCCCTCCACGATTAAAATTATAATGAATGTTAGAAAATGAGGTATGGCATTCACAACTAGCAGGAAACTGATGGTACACAGTAAGTTGAACAATTGTCACTAGTGTGTCACAGGTCCGTATCAATAATCACTGACATAATGATGCTGAATATGGCGGAAGCTGCCTCGATCACAGTGCTAACTGCCTATGCAAAGAGCAGAACCAGCAGAGCCAGAGTGGCAGAGGCAAAGCAGATTAGGAGGAGGTATTCCTTTTTGCTTACATGTAAGAAGACCTGGATCAGGTATTGCCTTTTGCTTGCACACAGGTAGACCCAGGTGGATGCCTTGCCTTTTGCATACTAATGAGTAGACCCCGGTAAATAAATTTTATTTGCAGCTAGTATGCCAGATAAAACGGGTAAAGTAGACCCAGGTAGAGGCATTGTCTTTTGCTTACATGTGAGTAAACCTGGGTGAAGATATTGCCTTTTGTTTACACATGAGTAGACTCACAAGGCTTGTAGCTGCCACCCCTTCCCTCCTTATCTTCTTTGGGCTGGATTTGTGCTACTCCCCCCGCCTTTTCGGTCCATCCAATTCAGGGATATAGAATGAAATTTGGGGGGGGGGGTAGCTAGCAACCTCCCCAGCTGTGAGTGGGATGCAGTGTTTATTGGGAGTCGAGCATGATTTTTTCCTTCCCCCCCTTTTCTTCCTTTAGGGGGATCAGAGGCATTGTTTGCTATGCAATTTCCTAATACCATGAAGACCATTAACAGATACCATGGGGAGCAGTGTGTAAGAAAATAGGCTGGTCCTGGTTTGAATTGATTGCACCGGTTAAAAATGGAATTATGGAACACACTGCTTTAGTATAGGATTGTATGGGGGGAGTCAGGACCCAGGTCTAATTGGACTAAGAGGAATAATTGGTTTGTACTCAGGATTGGAATATGAGGAACGTTCTGAACTGCTGTTTAAAAAAAACCCTCTCAACATCAACACAGCTTTTAATACAGTGATGAGAGGCTCAGTGGATGCTCAGTGGACGAGCATCTGATTGGCATATAGAAGGTTCCACGTTCAAGCCCCGGCATTGGAGAGCCACTGCCAGTCTGACCTTGACGGATCAATGGTCTGATTTGGTATAGGACAGCTTCATGTGGGTGTTAATTTCTAATAATTACCTGACTGTATCTGGAGAATACTTCCTCTTCCTTGTTTGGATACTTTGGCTAAGACTGCTTGTTGCTGGTTATAATACTTCACAATGCCTCCCAGGCAGGGCAGTGGAGCTCCGAAAGCACAGGGCTCCCAACCTGAAGCCGGCCACCCTAACCTATCCTTATGTCGCTTATCCTGGCCCAGGGCACAGTAGGGCTCTTTGAAACTCTACTCATGAGCAGTGAAATTCCAAGGCTCTATTCAGTGGACTCTGGAAAGGCAACAATCTCCTCCTTCTCCCACATAGCACTTCATGGAACTACTTTGAGAATCAGGAAGCTGCTAAGTTGGCTTATTTATTTCAACACAGAATCCATGTATAAGTAAAAGAAGTGGAATTAAAGTTAGATTGAGAGTATTAAAATGGATTAACAATATTAATTACTATACATTTAAATCAAGAAAATAAGCTATAAAATGGGGAGGTGAGGCCATCTGTGGCACAGGATTATTGGTCTCAGTCAGCCTGAGGCTGAGTTCACTTCTTGAAAACTGGGATTGGTTGTCCAATTTTTTGCACAATTGGTGATGCATGGAGGTACAGGGAGGTAATTTAAGGGGGACTGCAATCTTTTTCTTTCCCATATTGTAAGCTGCTTTGAGTCCATACGGGGGAGGCAGTAAGCTGGGCAAGTCCCCAACCTGTGGGTCGGAATGGTTGGTTTGCCAGTTCCCATAGACCAACATTTTCCACTGCCCCCTGGCTGTTGTTACATGGAGGCTGAGAGGAACAGCAGAGCAACACAAAATCACTGGTGAAAAGAAAGCCTTTTAGAATGCTGGCTGGGGCTGGCGCTGCCTAGCTGTTGAGTTCGGGCTGGCCTGGGCTATCCGGGTCAGGGCATATGTGTTCATGGGAAGTAATTACCTGAGAGCAATGTTAAAGTTTCAATTTAAATGAATAGCAGAATAGCCACTGAAAGTGATGTAGGAATGTGACTGAACAGGGAGGTGTACCTACTCAAACTTTTCTCTGTATAAACCTATCAGGAGGATGCAAGCTTGGCCAAGACAACCACATGGGAGTAACCTTGGGCTGCGTCCAGGTCACTTCATGCAAGGGTTATCCAAAATAATAACATTCGCAATACACACACACCTTTATGCAAGGGGCATGCCATCGTTGCCAGCTAGGAGACCCTGGCAGCTGGGGGGCACATTTTTGGTGTGACTTCTAAGTCTGCACCTCACGCTAGCCAAGTGGGAGGGGCTGGTGAGTGGGAGCCACGAGCAGGCTGGACATTCTGAAGTATTAACCTGGTTCTTTCAGGGGGAAACTACGACAACAAATTTGGTGAACATCAGGGCTATTGAACTGGGAGCCTTTCTTGTTCTTTCTATTATGTTTTTCTATTATGACAGCCAGGGCCCAGCTGTACACAGGGGGCCACAGTGGGAGTGGCAGGCATGAGGAGGCCCAGGGGCTTCCTTCCCTTCATGTCTTTCTCAGAGATTAACCAGTCTTTCTTGTAGCAAGTGGTGGAATGGTGCATGGGCTCGAAGGGCCATTTGGAGCTGGGTGGCTGCTGATGTGGATCCACTGTGAAGCTTATGGATCGCGTATGCTGCCTCACTTCACTAGGGGTGGCTTCGAAGGTGCATGGCATGGCGACATAACTTATCCAAGTTTCCTTCCCCTTCCCTGGTTAACTCTCTCTCAGGCTTCACCTTCATTTCAGGTATCGCTGAGCCAGGAGCCGGTAACCCTAGATGCCCTTGCATGATAGGATCCAGGTCGATGGGCACCAGCGATCCTCCTGGCATTGTGTTCTGAAGGATGGGTCCAGCAAGGTGTGGCTTCTTACCCAGGGGGTGGGGCCCCGTTCTTTCAGGGTGAATGTTGCTGCCACGGTTGCCAGCCTTGGTGCTTCTGCCTCTCGCTTTAGACCCGGGGTGGGGAACGTCAGGCCCATGAGCCGCATAAGGCCCGCGAATTCATTTGGTCTGGCCCTTTGTGGGCCCTGGCAGATCTCTAGCTCAGAAGGATGTTAGACTGACGATCCGCCCCCTTCCATGAACAGGAATAGCCTCTATTCAAGGCGGATGTGAGTTTGTTTTGCCGAGAAAAGGAACCTTTTTCCCCCTCGCAGAAGAGTCGTTAGCTATGGAGCTGCTAGGACCACCCAAGAAACTGTGTTAACCCTTTCCCACCTGGGCCTTAGAGAAATGTATTCCCTCTGTACTACAAGAGGGCTAGGGGTGGAAGTGGCAACAATGGAAGGGTTAAAGGGGGCAGGGCCAGAATGCGTGGGGGCGAGTTCTTAGCCAGTGTGTCCTCATTTCATCCCTGTAGGCAGAGGTAGCAGGAACCGGCTGTAGAATCCGGCCCCGACCATGCGGAGCAGGAGCAACTCTGGCATGCGGCTGGATGGCTATGCCCGGCTGGTGCAACAGACCATCCTGTGCCACCAGGTGGGCAAGTGCACCACTGGTTGGATGTCTGCCTGCTTGCCCGCACCGGGGGGGGGTGTCATCTGGACAGCTAACTGCTTGGGGCTTGGTTGATACCCCCTCTCCCTTCTGGTTCTTTCCTCTCTAAGTCCTGCAAAAGACACGTAGGGTGGGAAAGTGCTGGATCGGGGCGTTACTGGACCAGGCTCCTTCACCTACATGCCCCGAGTGGCTTGTCTCTCACTCCATCTTGTGTTTGCTGCCCTGCCTGAATCTCTTGGGCCCAGCTGGGGATGGCAGAGCTCAAAAGCGAGTTGCTCTGTGTGGCAGACACTCGGAGCTGTCTCTCGTCATGCCTCTTGGCTAAACATTTGACCAAATATAGCAGGCTAATTTTTAAGTTGATAATTTTGTATGGCCCGTGAATGATGTTATAAATATCCAAATGGCCCTTGGCAGAAAAAAGGTTCTCCACCCCTGCTTTAGACCATGGCCAGGTGTGCCCGCAGCTTTTAGGGCACATGTCTAACCGTAAGAATGCACCTGTTAACCTGTCCTTTTGTTTCAGCTCATGGACGGAGAGGGGTCTGTACCCACATGTGCAGCCTCAGGCACTGGGCTGTAAGGTGTGCAACTTTTACAGGCCAGGGCGAGTCCAAGTGATGGATGGATCCTGTAGTGATCCATGCTCATATGCCCAGGGTTGAGCCAATCGCCATTTTGGGGTCAGGAAGGAATTTTCCTCCAGGCCACATTGACCATGGGTCTTGGAGGTTTTGCCTTCCTCTGGGCATGGAGGAACTATTCAGTCACTGAATAGTTCAACCCGAGCTGGAGTTTCCAGGCAGCTGGAAATTTCCCACATTGTGCTGGGGGTAGGAGTAGAATACCCCTGTGCAAATTCTTCCTCCAGCAGACACCAGCAGATTTGGGCCTGAATTCCTGGAGAGGCAGTCAGGGCAGGGCGGCCTGCTTGGAAAAGGTGGACAGGGCCAGACAAAAAGCCATGGTGGCCCTTGGCAAGATGGCAGTACCCATTGGTGGTTCGGTGGTTCATCACACTGACATTTCCTGCTGCTGGGAGGCATTGTCCGCCCAGGCATAGTCCTCCTTTCCCCCTGAGGGATGGACGTTCAGCTACATGACATTCAACATGGCCAAAAAGATTGGTTGCAGCTGCAGGCTTTGGCAGGAGTCGGCTGGGTCCCGACTGATCCCCAGCCATCTCTTGTGGCAGTTTTGACATGGGGCCAGGTCCATTTTGGGGGGGAAAGCAGCCTGTGTGCCCCCTTTTCCCCATTCTGGGGACCCCAATAAGGGGTTTTGGGGGAAGCCTGGAGTAGGGACATGCCCAGTTGGGGGCTGTCAGGATGGGACATGCCCAGTCAGGGGCTGTCCGGTTGGTGGCCTCCCACCAAGTGGCAGGGGACCACACAGTAGGCTTCTGCCCAAGTAGGTCCCACATACTGCCATCTCAGGCTACTCCCAGCATGTGGGCTAGAAGTTGGATGCATTGGTTGGCAGGCAGGTTGGGCCGATGCCTTGGATCCAGCCCCTGTGCAACGCCAATGTCTGATGCTGTAACCAATAAAGTTGTGGCCATTTCTATTCCAGCTACTGTCTCAGTGTGTTTAATTGTATGCTAAGATCATCATAGTATAAGGATCATGGGATGGTTATTGCATGCCAAGGGTGGCCAGGTTTGGAGGGCTGTAGTAAGTAGCCGGCTCCAAGACACTCCCCAATTTGGCACTATGCCAGAAAAAGAACATTTTTAAAACGAAAAATGAATGGGAGACGTGAAACATTTTCCCCCATGCAGACCTCTAACTTCAAGTCATATGCCCAGAAGGGTGGAAGATAATGAGTGGGGATCAGGCAGGGTAGGAGAGGATCTCCGCTTTGCTAGAGAGTCATTAACATTCCATTTGGAAGGAGACTAGCACAGCATGGTAGAAAAAGGCTTCTGACCCCTTTTTTTGTTATTCTTTTACCTTTAAACTGTTGGGATTAATCCTGTAATCAAGGACAGCAGGCATGTTAGTCAAAACCAGGTATATTATGGTAGGGGTCACTTTTGCCCCTTTCCAAGTCACCATGTTATCTTCATTCAGCCCTAGTACATCAAGAGTTGTAGTCTCCTTATGTGAATGGTAGCCAGAAGGAGCCAGATTTTCTTGCCATGAAAAGTCCAGTGCAGGCCAGAAACATAGTTGTGAATTTCCTGCATTGTGCACGGGGTTGGACTAGATAACCTTGGTGATCCCTTCCAGCTCTATGATTTTATGATTCTAACTCATCTGACATCTGGATCCAGAGGTGATTTAGCAGTGAACCTCTTAAAAGGAAACCTTTTCACAATGCATTTAATGTGGACACTGAATATCACCACAGCATTTTTTTCATTCATTAACAGTTCCATCCTAAGCAGATGTACTTATTATCCTATTCAGATCTAGGCAGTGGGGCGTACTCCTAGGAAAGTACACTATTTAATTAAAACATTTTTGTGCTGCCTTTTTACCCATCATTGGGTTCCCAAAGCAGTGAACAGTCAAAAACTTTAAAAGATTTTTTAAAATAATTGAACAAAACACATAAATGGGATGGATGGAAAGTCAGCAAGGGAATGCCAAAAACAATAATCTTCACCCGCTGGTGGAAGACAATAAAGGGGAACAAACACAGCTCCTTGGGAAGGTAATTTCATAATTATAGTGCCATGACTGAGAAAGCTGTTCTTGGGTTGCCACTCATCTAGATTCAGATGTGGGGTCATCCAAACCTGGGCCCCTAAGTGGTCAGGTAGGAACATATGGGAGTAGGCAGTCATGCTGGCTGTAAGGCACATAGGGTTTTAAAGGTCAATACCAGCACCTTGAATTGGGCCTGGAAGTAAATTGGGAACCAGTGTGGGTGGAACGGGACTGGAGTGATACGATCCCTATGAGCTGCTCCAGTCAGCATCTGGTATCACATTCTGTACTAAATGTAGCTTCTGCACACTCCTAGAGGGCAACCCCATATAGAGTGTATTGCACTAGTCTAATCTCGATGTTACCAGCATGCGTACCGCAATGACTAGATCTTTTTAGGATTGCACTGTAAATCTTTGAGCTAAACTGTTGTCTAGATTCATAGCAGTAAGAGAAGAAACTTTTCTCTCTAATGGACTCAACACTGGGAATCCATATGTAGTGTTGTCTCTCCCTTTATGATTCTTGCACTCTATAGTACCAGAGGCAAGTTTTACTAGTGCTGTACCTGTGTCGTGGTAAGTCATGGTAAGTCAAATAAGCATCGCTGATTAATATTGCACAATGTTTCCCATTTGGATCTCTTTACTTAAGTTTGTGGAAACGAAGATGATCACCAAGATTATATATTTGGCTTCTGGCTGGGGAAGATTGACAGGCCCTCATAACATAAGTTCCCAGATGGATGCTGGCAAAGGTGTTTTTACCACATTCCCTTTCTGACAAGAGGAAGAACAATTTTGCTTTTGAAAGGAAAGTGAAGAAAACCATGGAAACAGGAAGTATGAACCCCACCACCAATTAAATCTGGGGGAAAGCGATGTATGAGCAGACTGGTGTTTCCTTCCCCCCCCCTTTTTTTTTGCCTCCCACTGTGTCTAGGGCAGAAGATCCTGTCCATCGTGCTGATGGATATGTCTGGAATGACACATTCATCTCAAAGGGCTTTTGGAGGGCTTGGCCTTGTTAGACAAGTTCATTTCATTCTACCAGGTGCACCATTGCGCAGCAGCTCTGTGGTTAATGCGTTTTCTCCAGTGATGAGGCTTAGTATTTTTATGTGAGTTCAGTTCTGTCATATGGTATGTGCTGTTAGCCCCTAATTTGGAGGCAAATATTGATAACTATTCAGATGTGAAATCCAAATTGCAGCTACAGTCCTAAGCATAGATACCCAGATGCAAGTCCTGTTAAAATCAGGAAAGGAGTGCTGAAATCCGTGTAATCCTGAGGAGAATTAGTACAGTAAGTCTATTATTATAAGTCTAATATTCTCCCATTGGAAGGGAGAAAGGCAGACCATAAAGTAAATAAATCAATATTGTCCAGTTAACAGATTACTAGAAGCTCGGGAGGAATTCAGGTGGGCCAAGAAGTCTTTCATAGTGTCTGTCCTTAATGTTTTCACAATGGTGGTGGGGTCTCAAACACAGGAAGGAATCTAGGCCTGTTGTTTTCCCTGGGTGAGATACCAATGATGAAAGCCATGAAATTGCTTTATCTTAATGTTAGCCCTACACAAGTAAGCTGCAGAATAACTTCCCTGGAGATGTCCTTAATATTACAGAGAAGCATTAGACTCCATATTTACAGTAAGGGATGGATTTAGGAAAACAGGTTCATTTGCAATATCTGTAGCTCACTATTCTTTCACAATTTTATTCATTTTAATGGGGAGAAAATGGGGTTGAACGTCTAAACTATGGTCTTGGGTTGGGGGTTTGAATTAACCCAGAAAGCTGTTGGGTTCTTTTGATTAACTACGAAGCCCTGGCAGAGAACAGCAGTTCATGTAAATGATAAATGTTCCCATTTAGTTCATAATAAAAATACAGTCTTGTGCAGTCAATGGTAAATTTAAAAAAACGGACGGGGGGAGGGGGGGCTTTTCCCAGCTCAAGGGTAGAATATTATCTGTTCTATTTAATCATTTCCTGAATTTCTACCATATTGAAACTGTTTAATCCATCAAGTATAAAAAATGTGCTGCTCTTTGCATTACAAGTACCAGCACTGAATTTTTTTTTAATATGGAACCTGATAGCCTCCAACTTATTAACATTAACAATATGACTCCTTCCAGTTTTTTTAGCCAGTTGCTTTGCTTATAAATTCATTTTTGTTACAACACAATAGTGCATTCATGGTCACAGTTGTATACAGGTAGAGTTCACTTTTGCAGGAAACACAAACAAAAAACATATGTTTCAAATATTTGACCATATATCTTTTCCATTTGTGTGTATGTGTTGAAGCTGCTTGGAACTACGGTGTGCTCTGAAAGCTTACCAATTGCACTCCCTGTGTTTTACAGCAGGGTTTCCTTTATTCCTCCTTTTCTGTATATATAAATATGTTTTGTTGTTTTAAAATAGTTTTCGGTTATTTTGGCCAGAAGGAAGATCTCTGTAAGTTTTCATCACTTTCACGGGACACAGGGCATTTAAAACTTTTCCATCAACTGCTGTGAGTTGTCAAGGCATCAAAGTAGAACAAGTTTAATATTCCTAAGCAGAGTTACAATTTTCCAAGCCCACGGATTCAACGGAATTAGAAGGGTGTAACTCTTCTTAGGATTGCACTGACAAAAAGCAAGCAGGTCATAGGGCAAAGCCATTCCTGGATTCTACCACCTCAGCCTGCAGGTAGAATATCTTACAACTGGTCCCCCATAGAAACTCCATACACAATGAACACTAACAGCCCATTCCTGAAAATTGGGCCGAAAGTCTTCAGGAGGCGGTGTGACCTCGCCGCCAGCGTAAGTGCATGTAAATGCGTGTTTAAATGCACTTATGTTGGCTGCGAGGCGAGTTTAAACGCACTTACGCCGGCAGCAGAAAGCCACGGGACCACGCCTCCCCCCTCCGCCGGTGCAGCCTCTCCGTGATGCAGGCCACAGCGTAGAGAGGCCACGCCAGTGCAGAGGGGTGTTCCGGGGGGGAGGAGCCACCGGGTAGGTGGCTTCCTATCCCGTTTCGGCCCTCACTGTTCCCTATGGGACGAAAGGCCCCAGTAAAACAAACAAAAAAGCCGCGAAACGGCTTTTTTTTTTTTTTTTTTTTTGCGGTGTGCGCAATGCGGCTTAGGAAGAGATGCCACTGCACCTCTTCCCCACCGACTCCGCATGCCGCATTTTCAGGAATGGGCTGTAAGTGTCTCAAATATGCATTTTTTACTAGCCTTTATCCTGTGCTCTCTTATTTGGATAAACTGCCCATATATAAATAGTAATTGAGCACTAAAACTGGAAAATAAAGGTAAAAGGTAAAGGTCCCCTGTGCAAGCACCGGGTCATTCCTGACCCATGGGGTGACGTCACATCCGGACGTTTACTAGGCAGACTTTGTTTGCGGGGTGGTTTGCCAGTGCCTTCCCCAGTCATCTTCCCTTTACCCCCAGCAAGCTGGGTACTCATTTCACCGACCTCGGAAGGATGGAAGGCTGAGTCAACCTTGAGCCGTCTACCTGAAACCGACTTCCGTCGGGATCGAACTCAGGTCGTGAGCAGATCTTTTGACTGCAGTACTGCAGCTTAACACTCTGCGCCACGGGGCTCCTAAAACTGGAAAATACAAGGCCTTATATGTCAAGCCATCTACCGGTATATGTAGGATTTCCGGTGCAGGTGAGGGGGAGATCACCAATCTACAATCAGATGACTCTGAAGTAGTAGTGTTAGTGTTTAAGAACTACTAGTATTTAAAATCTAGTTGTCGTACTTTTAAGCCATAAGCAGGAATTAAAAGAAAAGGTACTTGGAAGTAAACAACCCTGAAGTCCACAGGATTTACTTCCAAGCCAATGCATAGAGAGATCTGGTTACCAGTGCAATGGTTAGCTTGTATGTCTTTAGCTACTATTAACAGTCCAGTAAAATAATGGAGATGGGTGAGAGATGTGTTCTTTTGCAGAATTCTCATCTTGGTCTTCTGACTCATATCTTAATCATGTCCATTCAAGATACTTGGCTGTCACTCAGTAGTCACACCCTACTAAGGGAACAGAAATGAAGATACTGATTCAAAAATTGCAGTACATCATTGCATAATGCAAGATAGTGCTCTTTTATTTAAAAAAACTCTGTAAAACATGCATATGACAACAATAGTTGACTATAAACACACACACAGATTAGGCACCTCAGTTCATCTCTGAAATCTGTATGAAGGAGTGTGTGTGGCGGCTGAGTACATATATTGGACACATCAGAAATGCTGATGTTACCTCTAAAGTTATTGAGCTCTTTGTACTTTTGCATTATATACTCAGATAGTTTCCATCAAATGTGAAGAGCTTAAATCCACCTTCATGTTTTAATGCATTGAAAGAGAAATTAAATTTCCTTTGAAATAATTATTAATGACAATCTAATAACTGTATGTAATGTCCTAATAACCCGCTTATTTTGATGTATCTAAGCATTTTTCTTCTCTTTGCTGACTGATACAGAGAAAAATTAGCAACAAACGAGTTAAAAATATCTGCAAGTAAAATATATTCCATGTAAAAGAGTTTTGTGGCATGTTCGGGGGGGAGAGGAAACATTTCTGCTGACCTAAGGCTTTCTAAAAGTTTGTTTCTTTAATACCTATATGCAGGGCTTATACTGACCCAGCCGTGTCTTGTTCAGATTCTGTGAGAGATTTCCTTGCATCAGGAAGCAGCTGAATTCCTAATTCCCTGAAGTTTAATTTTAGTTTATTTCTTTGTTGAAACACCCCATTAACCGAGACACTGGGTCAAACTGTCAGAGTGCATCGAGAGAGCTGGTAGAGGCTTGTGTACGGGGCAGTCCAAGTATACCTATTTACTTTTGCTGCACATACTGGCATGAACTAAATTCCTACCTAATACTGGATCTGTACCTCTTTGCTGGTCTTGTGTCTTGCCAGGCACCTGTGGAATGTTGCATACATCTTGTAGAATCTATCAACTGGTGCAGAATCCTGTGACTCTCACCGATGAAAAACAATCTTCCTAGAGCATACGACTGTGGAGATAGAAGTGGAGGCTCCCGAACCTTTATCACTGCCTTTTTGCTTTTAGCCACTTTCTGCTAACAGTATATCATTCCTCTTTGACTCCCATTTGTTTCCTTTTGGTACCCTGCTCTTCTTTGCAAACAAAGCAGTTTTTTTAAACAGTAATCGAAAATTTATTTTAAAAATTATAAAGCAAATGGCAAATAAATAATACATATGGAGAACATGTATGATAGCCCAATATTGTCAGATCTCAGAAGGTAAGAAAGGTCTGCCCTGGTTAGTATTTGGACGGGAAACCACCAGGAAGTCCAGGGTCATTATGCATGGGCAGGCAATGGCAAACCACCTCTGAACATCTCTCATCTTGAAAATCCTATGGGGTCGCCATAAGTCGGTTGCAAATTGACAGCAAAAAAAAAGTATAGATGTGCAAACATTGTATTGATTTGCCAGATGTATTGGGATTAAAAGCTGTTGTACAGACGGCCTTCATTGTAAGGGGGCTTATATCTAAATAGTGCCAAGTTATGGTTTCATACTACTGGGGTGCATTGATAACTTTGGATCTGGCACAAACCACAACACCCTAACTAGTAAACTATAGTTTGTATTCTTGTCTTCAAAGCACATTTTGTGAGTCTGGTTTGAGCAGAAGGAGGAAACCATCGTTTGCCATTTCAAATGTGGTTTTAACTAAAGTTGGGTAACTAACTGATTTAGGATTTAAGCCTTATAGACTGTAGGTAGATATTGTGAAAAATTGTTAAAATGTTCCAGGTTTTGCATGTATTTATTTTAAAAAAGAAAAAAACTGTAGTGTACAAAGGGAGGTTAGAAGTATACATGCACAATTTTCTTTTATCTGGTTCCAACCACGGTTTGGCATGATGTCTAACCGGAGTTGGGGTGTACTGAATTTTGAAATGCCTCACTATTTCGGTATCTGGGGAATGAGAAGTTGGGGATGAAAATCTTTAACATCTAATTATAGAAAATATATATTCCTGTAAGACAGATTTCAAAGGTGGACATCATTTTGAAAATGACTTGTATTATGTTTGCTTCTGTATTGGCTTACTCATTTAACTTTCTCTTGTTGCTTCCTAATACTGGTATTTCGAGGTTGACTTTAATGGAGGTTTGTTCCCTTTAGTCACCATGTATAGTAGCCATTGATGTACTTCTCCTCCATGGCTTTGTCGGGGAGAGCTGCATAGAAGAATGAATAATAAATAAAATGAATAAATGATTCTGTCTAACTGCTCTTTTAAAGCCATTCATGTCCATGGCCGCCATCACTACATCCAATGACAGTGAATTCCACAATTTAATTACTTGTTGAGTAAAGAACTATTTCCTTTTGTCTGTCCTGAATCTATTGCTCATCCAGATGGAGTATGCTAGGAATCCAACCACTACTTCTTGCAAGTTTGGACTAAAATAATATCTTGGGTGCTTTATCAAACAGTTTGTTCACTGCTACCTATATAGCTTTCTCAAAGCAGAAACCTCCTTTGGAGAGGTTGTTTCAGAGGGTGCAAGTTTTATTACCCCCAGTGTTGTAATGGAGTCTTCCCAGTGTCACTTAAAATATCCCCACACCCCTTTTCAAACTCAATAATGCTGCAGAGTAACGGGGTTCGTGGGGGTGGTATTAAGCCTGAAGAAGGTCAGCTGATTGGTAAATACCCAGTTATGACAGCATCAACTGTCACTTTAGACCAGAAACCAAAGCATCAATGCAGTTCTAACTTCTCTATCCTGGCTCTGCCTTGATGGAAATTTGCTAAGCTGACACTTAAGATTTAAAACATTACTAGGCTAAGAAACAGGATACTCGCATTCAGTATGAAAAATGCTTAAGAGTATTTCCACTAGGATTGGTGATGTCTGCCCACTTCAGGGGGGATGGAATGTTGTTTTGGGGTTCTAGGCCAATGAGGACTGGGGCCAGGATTTAGTGTCACACAGATTTAAAACTAGCCAATGGGGAAATTTGGTTTGAAACTGGCCCTTCCAGGTTTTTCTTAACTGCTTAAAGGAAAATGTGCCTGGAAAGGAATGTTCCATAACAATTATCACTCAGTTGCCTGAGCAGGTTAGTGGGTTTGAAAGGACAATCGGCAACCCTAAAATGGCGGTAAGGCAGGCTCCCTGGAGCACATCTTGGAATGTCTCTAAGAGCTGGACTATACACTATGTGTCATTGATTGGTCCATCAAACTTTTAGGAAAGGGGAGTTACTCAAAGAATCAAACAACGTGCTTGTATAGAACCAAATGTGTTTCAGTTAATTGCTAGCATGGGTTACCAGGAAGAAAGTTCCTTTTAAATCAGTATGTGTAAAGAAATGAGATTAAGGGTATGGCACTAGTCTCTCTTTAAAAAAAAAAGATTTTAAACAAACCAAATGCTTATGCAATGAGTAAGCTTTAAATGGCTCTCTTGCATAAAGGCATGTTCAAATGCTACAAGCAGGAAAAGGGTCATGAGTTTCTTCATCTATAATGTTGGCAGTTTTCTCGGACTGACACATTCAAATATATCAAAACACACATCCCTTTCTGTTTGAATTAATATTTCTTTGTCATGTAAGCATCCGACATAACTGAAACCTGTCTACATACTTGTTAATCGCAATTTAAGAATAACCATGAATGCAAACAGCACAGCAATCATTTCTTTTACCAGCAAACTTCATGATTCGGTGCCTAATATGTGGGCCGTACAATAGGGCCACCCAGAAAATAAGACAAAAGTTGCTTTGCATTCAGGGACTTCCCAGGAGTGCAGAAAAATATTATTTTGTATATTAAAAGAAAAGAGAATAGAAAAAACACCCCCCAAAAATCAACCTAATGAGTACTGAGAATACTCATGTCCTCCAGGAGTCATGGAATGTTGCAAGCAGTCAAGCATCCCTTGAAAGGGGAAAAAGGAAAACAGGGGACAGAGAAATTGGCCTGCTCCATACCTAAGAAGCTACAGTATCCTGGAAGGTAACAGTAGGACTTAAAGATGAGGGCTGTGAGGCATTTACTTCCCAGCCCCTGCCCCCTCCCCCAGCCAAGATGCTAAAATGCTTTTAGTGACTCACATAAAAATGAAGGCATTTCCAGGGAAGGGATTAAATTACGATCTAATTAATTACGACCTAATTAATTGCTCTTCTACTAACAAATCTCTAAATTGGGAAGAAAGCAATGCCTGTAATCATTTATTGTGCCCTACAACGGGTGTGTAGGGAGATTAAGGCTCAGGCAGGCAGACTGAGACCTGAGTTCAAATCCCAGCTCGGCCACAAAGCTCGCTTGTGACTTTGAGCCAATCACCTCTCAGCCTAACCTACCTCACAGTGTTTGTTTGTTTGTTTATTATTACTTAAATTTCTAGCCCACTCTCCTCAGCCAAAAACAGGCTCAGGGTGGGTAACAACAATAAAATCACTATCTATCTATCTATCTATCTATCTATCTATCTATCTATCTATCTATCTATCTATCTATCTATCTATCTGTATGTGTATGCACATGCACACACACATACACACCAATAAAACATTTAAAACAATAAAAATACAGTCTCATAAAACTGTTTAAACCACAAATGGCACACAATTTAATATAGTATCTGCTGTGTCATAACAAGCAGGCAGAGAAAACCCCACAATGCATAAATTACAATAGGACAAAAAGAGATTACAAGAAGAGAAAGGGGGTGGAGAGGCCAGAATAACACCTGCAGCTGCCCTCAGTTGTAGGCCTAAGTTATTATCAGTAAAACATAATGTCCTTTAGAGGGTGTACCAGGAGAGGCTGTCCCAGATAGGATTGCCAGGTCCCTCTTCGCCACCGGCGGGAGGTTTTTGGAGCAGAGCCTGAGGAGAGTGGGGTTTGGAGAGGGGAGGGACTTCAATGCCATAGAGTCCAATTGCCGAAGTGGCCATTTTCTCCAGGTGAACTGATCTTTATCAGCTGGATAGCAGTTGTAATAGCAGGAGATCTCCAGCTAGTACCTGGAGGTTGGCAACCCTAGTCCCAGACTGTGTAAGGCTTTAAAGGTCAAAACCAGCACCTTAAACCTGATCCGATACTCCAGCTGGAGCCAGTGCAGTTGACTGTATATATTTTTGGAGCAAGGTAAGGAGCCTAGCTGCCGCATTCTGTACCAGCTGGAGCCTCTGGATCAGTCTCAAGGGCAGCCCTAAATAGAGCAAGTTACAGTAATCCAGCCTAGAGGTGACCGTCACATGGATAACCATGGCTAGATTTGTGTGGGAGAGGTACGGCACCAGCTGCCTGGCCTGGCAGAGATGGGAAAATGCTGCCTTGACCACGGCCGTGACCTGAGCCTTCATAGATAAGGAGGCATCAAGGATCACACCCAGATTCTTGACAGCAGGTACAGATGTTGTTGTGGGGGCAGACCTATATATGCTGCCCTGAACTCCTTGGATGAAGGGTGGCATAAAAATGTACAATTAGATGTTCCTAGAACTCGCTCATACAACTCAGGGACAAAGAAATGTAAAAATATCCTCCATCTGTTTTGCATTGCTCCCCTTTGGATTCTTCAACGTTAATGCTCACACTTCTACAGTAGTAAGTTTTCCAATAGCTCCCTAACATCTTTATTTAAAGTACTCTTTTTTTTGTCTGACCTGGTGGAAAAACAATAACTTCAGCCTCTAGAAAGAGACAGGTGCCTTCCAAGTAAAAACTCAAACTATTAACTCTGGAGAGATCAGCTCCTAGGTATGTTTCACTATTTTCAGTTCTAAAGCATACCGATTCTAACAGCTTTCTCCTGCCTGGCCTGGTGGTTTTTAAATTAAGCCATAGTTAGAATCATAGAGTTGAAAGGGGCCATGCAGGCCATCTAGTCCAACCCCTGTTTAATGCAGGCTCAGCCTGGAGCACCCCAACAAGTGTTTGTCCAGCCGCTCCTTAAAGGGTGAAAACGCATGGTCACTTTATCCTCCTTTAATCCCTGTTTCAGCCAGGATTCAATGCATGCGTTTCACCTAATGTGCGTTCGATCCTGGCTAAAACAGGGATTAAAGGAGGATAAAGCGACCATGCGTTTTCGCCCAAAGACTGCCAGTTAAATCTGCAAAGCTTGGGAGTGATGCTTCCGACAACTTTGACACCCTTTCTTGCTTTTGCTTTCTTTTTATACAAGCTGGAAGCTTTCAAGCAATTGTGGCAGAGAGACAATTTGCAATCCCCCCACCCAAATATCTCCCTCTGGGATTCTCACAGGGGCCTGAGCAGACTGATTTCTTTCTGTCTAACTCATGCTCATCTGATCTCAAAATTCTGTCCCTTCAGAAGCAATTTGGGGGGGGGGACGTATTCTGCCCAGTTATCCATTCCCCCTCTACCCATCCAGTTTTCAGTGGGAAAAGAACAGAAGAGGACAACCAAGGTGCTTAAGAGGCTGGCACACCTTTGATAATAAGAAAGGCTAAAGAATCTGGGACTTTAAGTTTAGAATTAAGATGATTGTGTGAGGAGGAAATAGAAGTTTATATGAGGATGAAGAAATACTCTTATCTATAATAGGGGGCATACCTGTGAAGCAATAGATTCAGAATGGACAAAGGAAATTCTCCGTTATTCAACGAGTAATTGTGGAATTTACTGCCAGTGGATACAGAGATGGCCATGAGTATAGCCGGCTTTAAAAGGAGATTAGATACATGGAGTAGAGGTCCATCACTGGCTACTAGCTATAGTGACTAGAGGGAACCTCCATGTTCAGAGGCAGTAAGTAAGCATCTGAAAACCAGCACTACAAGGCAACATTAAGAGGAGGACTTGGCCTCTATGCCCTATTTGTTGGCTGTTCAAGGCAACTGGTAAGCCACTGTGTAGAACACTGTAAACCCTAGTTTACAAACCCATGCCACCTGCTTTCATTCCTGCATCCAGACACAACAAACAAAAGGATCAGAGGCTATTCCAGATCCTTTATAGGATCCTTTATAACCCGTGTGACTTAGTCATGACACCCACATCTCCAGAATATCCTTTATCTTTACAGAACCAGGGGGAGGCTTCTCTGGCTTCAACATCATTCAGTAATAAAACTGGTTAGCTATGTTCTTCTACTGATGGACTTGAAGCTGCCTTGAATTTTCAGCTGGTTGATAGGCAGAATGGCATTTAAAGGCTACCACCACTCCTGTGGACAAGGGAGGGAACTGCAGGTAGACCAACCACAATGAACAAAGAAGGGCCTTTATACCAATAGGCAAACAGGTCATGGGATATTCTCTGGCCATTATAAAGGTGTTCAGATCAAGCTTCCCAAGTGACCTGAACAACCTTCTCTCACTGGCTACTGGGGCCATTTATACTTAATCCTTCTCTCAGTGGGGGCAAAAATGCCTTACATCGTACTCCATTCCTCCATTTTATCCTCACAACAATCCTATGAGGTAGGATAGGCTGAGAGTGCATGACTGGCACCAAGTCACCTGGCCAGTTTCCATGGCAGAGTGGGGGTTCAAATCTGGGTCTCCCAGATCCTAGTAAAGGACTGCTACACCACACCACATCTTGTGTCCAGGATTCTTGGATTCTTGTACAACTGAGAAGGAACTTAACCATCATTGGCATTCACAGAGTGAGAGTTTCCACCTGCGCCTCCTGATGCAGCCCATTGAGATCCCTCCCCAGTTTTGTTCCTGGAGGGGGTCAGTGGACACTTAGGAACAGCTAAAAGACTTGTATTACAACTTTGGAGAGATAAATGCCCACCTTCAGTAAACTGATAGATTGAAGACTTCAGAACTTTATCAGTATTTGAGCCTATGGCATATATACAACAATTGTGTATGGACTTACTTTAGATAATTGGAAACCTTTTATAGAAACGTATGTGAAGATCTGCCACCACTGTTACATTTTCGTCTCTACTTTATATATACATTTTTTCTTTTTTTATTCAGTTGCTGGATTTTGAGCCCTCCCCCCTTTTTGTTCTTTTTTCTGGGTTTTTTTTTTTAAGAAATAAAAAATAACAACAGCATAGAAGGGAAAGGCAGAGTATAAATGAAGTAAATAAATGAACTAGGGGACTGCAGTCAGAGGGGGAAATGGGTGGCCTGGCTACACTGTATGCCTACTTCTGCATTTGTTCTCTGTTGTTTCTTATGGATATACCAAATCATTATTGATATGCTACTCTACATTCTATGAAGTGTTAAACCATAATCCCAACACCCAAGGGACTTTGTGTGCCATGGACGTGGAGACAGATATTGGGGGTGGTAGTTGAGGAACAAGTTATATGTATGGTTCACAACATGTTTGTACATATGTCTGGAAACTGTAATCACCCCAATAGTAATCATCCTATGTCTGGAAAATGTTCTGTCTGATCCAGCACAAAGTCTAAAGTCAGGGGAATGTTGCACACAGTGGTGTTCAACTGCAGAACTCTCACATTTGATAGCTGTGCTATTTATTAAATATAAATCATATTTTTTTAAATTATATGTCTGAGGGCTGCAGGCAACACCATTTAGCAGCCACTAATATATTTCTTCTGACATTTTTCTGCGTGCAAAGTTCCCATTGACTTCAACAGGAATTCCACCCACAGGACAATGGTAGGTCTGTAAATTGTGCACACATAGACTTCAGTGTAATTAGCTGCAGGTGATGAGTTGCTTGCCTGTTGGGACTTTTGCGAAAGAGAATCTTGGCCTCAGCATTATGTCTGTTTACAAGCAGAGATCTATTTCACTGAAAGGAACTTGAAAATCTTTTTAGGGGTGGAGATTTTGGACTGGTTTATACTAGTGGTGTCCTTATGCTGGCCATTGGCCGTAACAAATAAACAAACAAACTAGTAGTGTCCATGGCATGTCTAAGATCTAGTGTGCTTGTACCTGCACGATTCCCCACTCCTCCACATGAAGCCTGCTGGGCGACTTTGGGCCAGTCACAGTTTTCTCAAAACTCTCTCAGCCCATGCAATGGCAATGGCAAACCACCTCCGAATGTCTCTTCCCTTGAAAATCCTATGGGGTCACCGTAAATCAGCTGTGACTTGATGGCACTTTCCACCACCATGGTATTTTTGCATTTTTTTTCACTGCAAATAGGAAAAGGCCCATTTTATCTGGTTACCTTCAAACCTTACTTTTTGTTTCAGCACTCACTAGAACCACTTCTGTCTTAAATGCCTCTGCTCAAATCTGGAATATATGGTGTACGAATAGCTGAAAGTGCCCCTGAACTGGTGCGGAGTGTATTTTCGTTTTCTTTAGACCAAAGTAACTGTAGAATCTCCAGACATCAAGGATTCGGGGAAGGCTTTCCAAACATACTGGCATTAATCTTCTCCCTCCTGTCTACAGTAATTCTGGGGTCCCTGTACCATGTATCATGTAAGACACAGCTGGCAAATAGAACAGATCTCCCAGCATTCCTGTGTCGTTCCACTGCTGTTGGGTTTTCCTGAGTTTTTGAAGATCCTTTAAATCATGGGTCCCTAACCTTATTAAACCTGTTGGCATTTCAGAATATTAAACAGATAATAGGTGCTGCAACAAAATGGCTGCCATGGGGTCCAGTCACAAAACACTTGGCTGTTTCACAAGTTTTGGGAAGAGCTAGGATTGGCTCTTTGCTTTGGTAAAGAAGCAAGAGGGCACCAAGTAATTTTTCAGTGAGCAGCACCATGCTGAGGACCACTGCTTTCATTTTTCCGTGCGTGAGTTTCCACACTTCCTGTGACTTCATTTTACATACCAACTCTTAGCAGCTTGTACTTCAGCCTAAAAAAGTGACTTGTAAGCATGTCTGACCAAAGCACATTCTAAATATGCTATTTGTCTCCCGCTACAGACCCAGATCTGCCCAGCCATCTCTACCATTGGTTCCTTTTCATTGAGAAGTGTGGTGCTACTCCCACAGGAGTGTGAAGATAGCATGACATCTGTTTGGAAAGCCTTCCCCTAAT
The DNA here is from genome assembly GCF_029931775.1 of Euleptes europaea. NCBI lineage: Eukaryota > Metazoa > Chordata > Lepidosauria > Squamata > Sphaerodactylidae > Euleptes > Euleptes europaea. Next base: position 37,448,896 of record NC_079315.1, on the reverse strand, counting down.
CTTTGATATCTGGAGACTCTACAGTCACTTGGATCTAAGGAAAAGTAAAATACACTCTGCTCCTGTTCAGGGGCACGTCCATCTATTCTTACTCCAAATATTCCAGGTTTGAGCAGAGGCATTTAAAACAGATGTGGCTCTGATCAGCACTGGAACAAAAGTCTCTGAGACTATGCATATTTTCAGCAGTAGCTCCACAATTGTGAAATTGAAGGCCAGAAGAAACCTGGCAGCTCCTGATCCTTCTGGCTTTTAGAAAAAGCCTACAAGACTTTGCTTTTTAAAAGGGCTTTTGGATCATTTTAAAAGGCTGAGTGGGATATGTTTGGTGGAGCTGTAGCTGGAGTAAGAAGTTTATTGGAGGAGAGAGCTTGAATATTTTTTAATTGTATTGGAGTTAATTGGTTCTAGTATGTCTCATATTGAGCTAGTATGGTATTGTGAGCCACTCTGAGCCTTAGAAGAGTGAGAGAGAAATATTTTGAAATTAATACAAATAAATCAAAGACAAAGTAAATTGCCTGGAGGAGCTCTTTCTCAAAGAAAGCAGCAGAACTGATCTTGCAACCTTTGGATTATAAACAGGGTATGCTGACTTGGATATTTGTATGTTTGGGTAATAAAAGGCTGTGTTTTGAGCTAGAAGCCCTGGGATCAGACGATAGTTCCCTGTGCCAAGGAACTTGGTGGCAGAAAGGAGAGAATTGGAGGCAGCTCGAGATGGGATAGCCGAGAATCCTCTTCACTTGGGAGATCAGGTGACACTAGAGAGCTGATTCTGTGTCATTGTATAACACTTCCAGGTCTGTTGCACCCCCACCATTTTCAACCCTTGTTGAAGGGTTGTTGTGCCAGAAAACAGTTTTCCACCAGCAGGTCAGAATGCCCAGTATCAAATGTAAGTGATACGGACCAATTCTCCAACAGCAATGCCAGCTACAAATGTATATTAGGGAACTACCGATACTGAGAGTTGGACAATAAGGGATATCGAGCTAAATTCCCAAAGGTAAAGTCGCCCAGTTATTCAGAACACACTTCGTAATTTGTTTTTATAAGACAGCTACCTAGTGAGCATTTATGAGACAGCACCACAACTTTTAAATAACCAGTACTAAACATTTCCTTTGTAATAGTTGCAAAACTTTACTCAACCAAAGTGCTTGCTATTATGAGGTATGGGATGCAAACCATCCAGGCTGATAATCTCAAACCCCTAGAATTAGTGCAATCGAAATTTTTAAGGTCATTATTCAACACCCCAAGAGGCACACCAAATGTGTTATTGAGTCAGGAGGCGGGACTGGGTATGATAAAAACGGAAATGTGGCGTCACACACTTTTTTACTGGTTGAAAATACATTTTCATCCCTCTGGCTTAATTTATGGCTTCCTTGCTGCCAATTCTTTCTCCCAATGGGTCCAAAGAGCCACAGAAAGATTAAGAACTATAGGGTTAGATCCAGAACAACTTCTAGAAGAAGGATTTAAAAAAGCAAAAAGTTTGGTCCATCAACGCCTTATCGATATCGAGATACAAACAGAGCATGCCACCTTACCCCCTCTTTACAACCAACTGAAACCTAGCTTGGGTTTGGCTCCAGCTTCATATCTGGTCAATATTTCCAACCCAAACCATAGATGGGCCCTTTCAAGGGCAAGATTTGATGCCTTTCCCTCCTCGTTACTATATGGTAGATTCCATCATACTCCCCGCTCCATGAGACTTTGTCCCTGCTCAAGTGTCTCCACAGAGACAGTTTCTCATGTATTATTTCATTGTGTTTGGTATGCCTCTGAAAGATAGTGGTTAATTGAACCTTTTTTACAGCGATTTCACCTAACCGGAAGCCCCATACATCAATCTGAGGGTTTTTTATTAAGATATTTCTTGGAGGACAAAAATGTGGAGGTCTCACGTGCAGTTGCAAAATTTCTGTTTATCGCATTTACCAAACGCAAGGCAAACGATCTAGGTCCCCCATCGACTGATAGTCACTGAGAACTTTGATGTACAAACTCTATGAATGGACTCTAACTGTCCTATGGAATGATGGTTATAAATGTTCAGGATACTTGTTGTGGATTTTATATATTCCTTTTAATCTTAAATGTCTCTGTATTTGTATATAACCTGTCTGGTCGCTGACCGTTTTAATAAACTGATACTGATACTGATCCAACAGCAATGCCAGCTACAAATGTATATTAGGGAACTAGTCCAAAATCTCTGAGAGTTGGTCAATAAGGGATATTGAGCTAAATTCCCAAAAGTAAAGTCGGCCAGTTATTCAGAACACACTTTGTAATTTGTTTTTATAAGACAGCTACCTAGTGAGCATTTATGTGACAGCACCACAACTTTTAAATAACCAGTACTAAACATGTCCTTTGTAATAGACGCAAGGCTGAGGAAAGGGCTGCAAGTGCACCATTTCAGCCTCCTACCCTTTTGAAACTCTTTGCTTGTCTTCCTGTTCTCACCCCCCCTTCAAACACACACCACAGGTAAAGATATTCCCCTTTTAATTCTTGGAAGTTAATCTCTAGTATTAAATTTCCAAAAGAACCCTCTTAAACTAACCCCTACACATACACGCATGTACATACACACACACGTCTTTGACAAGTGCTTCTCTTTCTTTTCTTTTCCAATCACCGTTCGGGTCTAACCTGGTTCTGAAGCGTGCGGTGCCTATAAAGAACACAGGAGCATATGTATTTATGGATCTTTCCCTATCTCTATGCACGCTACCCCTTTATGGCATGTGTTATGTATTGACCTGGATTAAGTTTCCCCCCTGAATGGAACAATGCGCAGGCGGAAAGGAAGCAGTGACCTTGCTGCTCCTCAATACAGTCTGTTCTCGGTGCCTGTGTGTTGGGGGGGGGGGAGTTAAACCAGCCCTTGGGACTGCAGGCCCAGCGCCCCCAATTTCCTCCCTCCCCACCCCTCCCCTCCTCCTTCCAGCTATCCCGTGCCGGGACCCCCTTTTGCCTGTTGCGATTCGGCGCGTCTGATTAGCCGGAGCCTGATTGGCTGGCCGCCGGGTCGGAGCGAGGTTCCACGCAGCTCAGCCGCTCCGCTCCTCAGCCAGGAGGCGCGAGCGGGGCCGCTGGCAGCCCGCAGACGGCGGCAGAGGCTGCGGCGCTGAGCCCGGCCGGCTCTCGCGCGCTCCTTCGCCCCGCCGGGGGACCGCAGCCGCGGGCAGGCAGGCAGGCAGGCAGGCGGGCAGGAGAGCCGCTCCTGTCCCGTGGAGACCGCGGCCAGGAGCCAAGCATGGACTGCTGCCGCCGGGCCACCGCTGGCGCGCTGCTCCTGGCGTCTCTGCTCCTGGTAAATGCCCTTTCTTCTCTCTTACAAGCAGCGGCTCCGCGGCTCGCGTTAGGACGAGCGCGCAGAGGGGAGAGCCGGGCTGGCCGTCGCCAAACCCCAGCCTCGCGCGGCAGGTCTCCTGGGGCGGGGAGGGAGGGAGGGAGAGGGGATCTGGAGCAGGGCGCAGGTAGGGCGGTGGGGCACTCCCGGCTAGAAACCCCGGCGGCGCGCGACGGGGCTCGGGCTTGCAACCCTCGCCGGGGATCGGGCGAGGGGGCAAAGGACGTGCCGTGGATTTTCCTACGGAAGGGGGCGATGAATTAACCCCCCCGTCCCCCCCCCCCGGCCTGGATGACCCAGGCTAGCCTGATCTCTTTTTTTAAAATAATTTTTATTGCTTTTTCATACATTCGATACAATCAATTAACATGACCTTTCAATCTTTTCTAATTCTCAATTAAGACTAACATATATATAACAATTATCTTCCCCTGCTTTGACTTCCCCTCTTCCTTCTTCCATCTAACTTATCTTCGTAATCCTCTTAGCAATTATTTACTAATTCTTTATAAAAAATTTTTTTTGTAAAACCTTCTACAGTTATTAAAAAAGAAAGAGGGCTACCCTGATCTCATCAGATCTCAGAAGCTAAGCAGGGTCAGCCCTGGTTAGTATTTGGATGGGACACCACCAAGGAATACCAGGGTTGCTGTGCGGAGGAAGGCACTGGCAAACCACCTCTGTTAGTCTCTTGCCGTGAACACCCCCAAAAGGGGTCGCCATAAGTTGGCTGCGACTTGACGGCACTTTGCACACACCCCGTCCCCCGGCGGTGCCAACTGCGACTTCCCTGGCTCTGCACGAGCGGAGAGAAACCGGTCCTGCGGGTGCTGGGAGTTTTCCAGGCGCAGACGGGTCCCATGCCACAGTCACAATTCCAGGGCCATCTGAAGGCATGGGCCGGATGGGCACGAGCATAGGGGCCCTAGGCTCACCTGTGCATGTTAAGTGACTTGCCGTAATTTGAGACTACTACACAGTAGTCTAGACTATACTAAACTATAAAATAATATTTGCTGCAATGTTACTGTGTTACAAATGGACCTGGTGATTTGTCTCTGATTTAGTATCCTTGGGTTAGTATTGCAGTTTTGTTGAAGTGCCAATAAAATAAATACATGTTTAATATTATCGACCATTTACTTTTCCGGTTCTTGTAGGTTATCCGGGCTGTGTGACCGTGGTCTTGGTATTTTCTTTCCTGAAGTTTCGCCGCTGGCGAAACGTCAGGAAAGAAAATACCAAGACCACGGTCACACAGCCTGGATAACCTACAAGAACCAATGAACTCTGACCGTGAAAGCCTTCGACAACATTTACTTTTTATTCCTGTGAGTGGTTGTCGTAGGGGCCCCAGCACGCTGGTTTGCCCAGGGGCCCATAATGCTGTTAAGACGGCCCTGCCCGGGCTAATTCATTTTCCGTGGCCAGGAGTCTCCTCACTGTGGGTGTCATTTGAGCCAGAGAAAATTAGTCTGACCCTTTTTGTCCCCGTTTTGCAGCTTTTCCTTAATCGTGATGATGAGATTGTTTGCATGTTTGACCCCCCCCCCTGCCGTTGGGGGCTTTTTGATCGCAAGGCCTTTAATGGGGGGGCAGGTAACTAACACCCCCTCAAAAGCCCCACAATCTTTAGTCAAAGTATGAATAAGAATATTAGAGCATGCCTTTGCTATCAGTGATCCGAGTTGCTATATGATCCATTTAAAAAAATTGGAATGGGTAGGGGTTTCACAAAAGCGGGAGAAAACTTCTATTTGTTTGAAAACCTTTTTGGTGTGGCTCCAGGGAAATCCCATCTTTCTATAAATGTGAATCCAGCAAACTGCCGTTAGATAGTTATCGGTGACTCATTCTTTCTATGTCATGGGGATATTACAGTGCACCCGCTTATACTGTAAATACGTTCTGCAGATGGGTGGTTGACCTAGGCAGAGATGGATTGCTATTTGCAGTAATAATGATCAGCACTACTTATACAGGGCAAATTTACTTTGTGCCAGTAAGAATTGGACCCCAGTGCCAATTATATTGCTATAAAATCTGTGCAATGAGTCCTTCCTTGTGCTTGCATCCCTTTAACTGCATGCATGAGCTAACAGTGAGCTCTGTAGCCTTGAGGCTTAGCAGTCTCAGCCCAGATCCTGCTTTCAGTGCCAGGACTCTGAACATGTGCAGAGTATCTTTCTCTTGCCACTGAATAATCACCTCCACTTTCCACTAGGGGGTCATTTGTGATTTCTTTGGGACAGAGACCTGTCCTCTCTGCATATATTTCTCTATAAAGTCCCATGCACTTTAATAAATAACAGTGCCTCTGTCTTTAAGCGAGTTATGCCCTTCTAAGTCCACTAAAGTCCATGGGCTTAAAGGGGTGTACCTCTGCTTAGGAAAGCAGTATAAATCTCTGTCATCATATTGCTTTAGAGGTCAAGAAGCTTGGCTTCCGGGTCTTGTTTCTTTTAGATTAGTTCTGCGTTTGTCCCAGCGGCAAGCAAGAGTCTTGAAGCGTGCTTGCATCAGACTTGCTGTTGCGTTACATTCTGTATTGCCCTGCCAAACTATGCAGTTTTAATGCAAAAAAGTCCACTTTTAAGAGCAAAAGGTGTGCACGGGTCCTCTCACCTGAGATGGCCTCCCCATAATCTGTCGTCTCCCCCAGCTTTTCTTCCAGTTTGGAGAGGCAGACTATGATAAGGTCTACTCAACTGCATGCTTCCTTCCCCTTAAAACTGTACCCTTCATCCCCCCACTTTGTAATGTGAGAAGGTGTTTTGGGTTGACTGTGACAGGAGGACTGAGCATGATTTGCTTCCATGCCCTTATCATAAACTGATCATCTTCTCTCCAGTACTTGTAAATTAAATATTTGCTCCTTAATGCATGAAAATAAATAGGGTGTTTTGGTGCCAACCGCTATGCATTGTTCTTTAATGCCCTGCCAATTTGGGTTTAAGGAGCACTAGGTCTTTGTTTTTTTTAAAAATAGATCTCTCTCTGTCTCTGTCTCTCTCTGTCTCTGCCCTAAATAGAGCATATTTTATGCCTGAAATTGACTACTGCACAACAAGTCTGAGGCCAAATGCGCAAGACACGCCTTCCAAATTAGTCTGTGCATTTTCTGCTTCTTTCTCTGGCAGTTTGATTTCAGTGACACATTCTGCAGAGTGTATCGTGCAGGACTTTGCTACTATTTGGCTGCTGATACAGACAAGTCTGAAAGGAGGTGGCAATAGCAGAGGGTGCCTAGTGCCCTGGTGGTGGATGTGTACAGGATATGGTCTCTGTTCCCTTTGGGATCGAGTTGCTGTAAATTGGGTGCATGCATTGCAAGATTGCAAGGAGTGCATTGCATGAATTGCATGCATTGCAAGGAGTGCAGTGTGTGTGCTTTGAGTGGACATTAACAGCAGGTAATAAGTTTTAGGAATTTGTGGCTCCCTGTTTCTCTCATTTAAAATTAAAATACAAAGCCCACAATCGAGCCTAATGCTTAGATAAGAGAATGAGGAGTGAGTCTTTTTCTTCTGTGCCAGTCCACATGGAACTTTGTACCAGTAGTCCACACTGTAAAGACCTGATGTGCAGGAAACAGGAAGCCTTATGCATATGTGTAACCTAAGCTCTCATGTGAGATTCTGTTTCCTAAGGCAGCAGTCCCCAGCATGGAGCCTATGGATACTGCTGTGACACCTGCTGGTGAGTTTCTTGGTGCCTTGAGGATAAATCCAAAGAGCTCTGAATAGAAGGGGGGGAACCTTCAGGTCACTCTCTTCTGGTTGACTAACAGAGCATCCTATGCATTTGTGTCATGACTATGCACCCTTGACTTATATAGCCTTTCTAATGTCTCTGGCCTTGGCAGCCTCTCCTTGTGGCTACACAGGGAGCAAACCTTTCTCATTCTTTGGAAAGGCAACCAAACAGCCTCTTTTCCCCAAAGCAAAGAGCTGGTGCCATGGCAAGCCTTGTGGCCCCTATTGTCCTTACCCAACATCCCATAAGTGCTCTCGGGCTTAATAGGGTTGAGGACACCTGACCTAAGGTGTTAGAGTTGGGATCAGTTTGTGTACGTATGTTCATCATCATATAGTGATGCAGCAACATCAAGTCCAGGCAGATCCTTCTCTTTAAATATGAGTGTACCCCAGTCTCACAGAAAGTTTTTTTTTTCTCTTTTTCATCAAGTCACAGTTGACTTATGGCGAACGCGCGTGGTTTTCAAGGCAAGAGACGTTTGGTGGTGGTTTGCCATTGCCTGTCTCCGTGTCACACCGCTGGTATTCCTTGGAGGTCTCCCATCCAAATACTTGCCAGGGTCAAGGCTGAGAGTGTGTGACTGGCCCAAGGTCACCTAGCAAGTTTCCATGGCAGAGTGGGGATTTGAACCTAGGTTTCCCAGATCCTAGTCCAATATCTTAACCACTACACCACGCTGGCACTCTCAGAGAAAGTAGATGTCCGATTTTAAGAATAAAAGGCGCATGCAAGGGGGAGGCTGAATCCTCTCCCATCCACAACTTTGCTGGTTGCACTTTGCCTCCCTGGGCAGACTCGTGTGTGTGTGTGTGTGAGAGAGAGAGACAGGCTCTGAAAGCTAAGCTGTGGGTAGAGTTAGCACCCTTTAACTGCACAGTCCTCTTTCTCCTAAAAGTGTACTCTCACTTTCTATACAACTGGGGCATATACAGAGGTGGATTTGCCCCCACTGCGTGCACTTTGGCCCTGATGTGTGGTTTAGTCACCCTAGATCTGCCTGAAAAGAGATTATGGCTAACACTTGCTGAACCCTTTGTGTGCAAAGGATGACAGAATGTACTTCAACACATCTGATTCCCCCCACCGAGATGTTCTGGATGAGTCAGCCTGGCATTGACGGTACAGGGTATGTGGCTGACTTCCCAGGATGAACTTAGGGTGGATCTTTGAGAAAAAAAGGCCTCAGGATTTCCCTGTGACACTTTCCATGCTCCTGCTTTTGTGCTAAACGTGGGAGCCTGGGAAGTTGCTCCCTGGATGTGACCACAGAAACAGAAGGTCAGGGAACCTGACTGTGGTAGTATGAACAATGCAGATGCAACCGGGTGGAGCCAAGTTTCCATCTTCCAGGCCAGAAGTGATGCTGGGATGGGTGAGTGGGTGGAGTAGGGGAATGGAGGGAGAATAATGCATGTGTCTCTTAAAGCAAAATACTTTATCAGCTTTCAGCAGAAATGCAAAAAGCTGTTTCAAGTATTTTGAATGAATCTCGTGCTTTTCAGTGAGGTTATTTCAGGAAAAAAAATTGCCATTCCAGGGTATTTCCCCATTTGTGGGTTTTCAGACTGTGCAGATTATTCCATCACAATTTTCCCATTTCTGCAGGTGTTTCCTCAGTGCACACTTGAACCATTGGGACAGATTTTATTTCTCTCCAGTTAAAACTCAAATATCAGTGTAAAGTGGCTGCGATTGTATAGATTAAGAACTAACTCTGCATTTGATGAATTGTGCAATGGTTTGCTAAAATATTTTTATTTATTTACTTCATATATATACCCCAGTTGTCTCCCCAGTGGGGACCCAAACTGTCTTACAACATTCTCCTCTTCTCCATTTTATCCTGATAACAACCCTGTGAGGTAGGTTAGACCGAGCATGTGAGCCTGGTGCGAGGTCACCCAACAAGCTTCCATGGCAGAGTGGGGATTTGAACTTGGGTCTCCAAATCTAAGTCTGTCATTCAAAGCACTATACCTTTCCTTTCCTTACGTCTGATTAAAGCTCTTTTGGTCAACTATCTTGAGCAGTCATATCTGATCACTGTACCGTGTTGGCTGGGGGTGTGAAAATAAAGGCCTACTTTATCACAAAGCTGTAGTGACTCTGTGTTTTCCATCCTTTCAAGCCTTATGCTGCAATAAGCAGTGCAAGCCAGAGTCTGTCATCCCCCCCCCCACATACGCACGTTCTAATCTAGACTTCATGTTTTGTGTAGGCAGAAGGACTATTTTTCCTCTCTCCAGCGTGCATGACCAGAAGACATCTTGTTCTATTACAGGATCACTGCCTCAGTGGAAGAAGCGGTGCCTTCTCAGCCGCAGACTTATGGCATAGCTGTAGTGGAGCCTCTACCTCCATCAGCTCTAGGATAATGGCTGTGGTTCCCAGCCTTTTTGGTATGGTGACCCACAAGTCCAAATTTGTTTTGTACCGTGACCCATACAGGGCTGGCCCAAGATTTTTTGGTGCCCTGGGCAAACTATGACCTTGGCACCCATCTGTTCCAATATTGCTTTTTCTGTAGTGCCCAACCAGCTGTTTTTGAGGAAGCAAACATCCCACAAAGGGAGCAGCTGCCCCCACTATGAACCCATAGCCAGTGGGAGTTCATATCCTCCTCCTCTGCTAGCTGGTCCAGAGCTGGAGTCTGAGGAGGTGCACTTGTGGGGAGGGCACTGGGTTGAGGAAATATGCAAAGATGGCAGTGAAGAGGGTGGTAGCAAGGGGCAGAGGGCAGTGAGGCCCTGCAGGGGGCTGGGCAAAAGGTTGGGCTGCTGAAGGAGCAGCACCAAAACAGAGTCCATGCACGCATATGCCTCTTTCTATCCTTCCCTGGTTTTTCCATAGCATGCTGAACAGCTCCCACTTGCTCCCTAACCTCCTCTCCCTTCTTTCAGCTACTACCCTGAAGTTACTACTTGCTAGATGGCTCCCCCCCATTATTGTCCTAAAGAGGGAGGGGGCGATGAGAATGTGAGAAGTTGGTGAGGGGGCAAGAAAGGGATTGGTTGCAAAGGGCAGGAGCCTCCATTAGGGAGGTCTGGCCTGCAACCCACTTTCAGAAGCTTTGTGGCCCACTTTTGGGTCCCAAGCCACAGGCTGGGAAACACTGGACTATGGGAAGTAGTCCTTGAAAAAGCAGGAATGGTGCAGCGCAGATGAATCTGCACTGGCATCACACAGTGCACAAAGCCTGACACGGTGGTTGCCCCCTCCCCTTCAATATACACCAGTTCATCATCATCATTTGTTTATTACGGTCAAAGACCAGTTTTTACAAAAAGAGATATCATAATAATTAAAACAGAATGTCTGATATTTGCCCAACAAATCGTAAATTCAGTTACAACAGCTCTTGGTAAAATCGTCTGCTTGATGTAAAAGTCATTTTAACAGCTTCTTCTGCCTTATTGCACATGCCCTAGCACAGAATCTCGCAACCTGATAGGTAATATCTTTAACAGAATCATCTAATAATAAAGTGGTATAGCGAACTCTGTATCTGGGAAGCTAGACAAAATTGGATCAATGAGCGTTTTGCGTATGTCTTGATAAAATGGGCAGTGTAATAGCACATGTTCAACCGTTTCCACCATTCCAGATTGGCATGGACAGAGGCTTAATTCGTAAGGGAGGCTGGCATATCTCCCATCAAGAAGAGCAGATGGAAGGGCATTAAAACATGCTAAGGTGAAGGCTCTCCGGTGTTTAGGGTGTTCTAAGGTGTAGAGATAATTTGGAGGGGCCAAAAATGTTTTACGGTTCTCCACTACTGGGACCGAGTAAGCCCTTGGTCTGTCATCTTGAAGGGCAATGTCCCAAAGCCTGTGTTTGACTACTGTTTTTGCTCCTTGATAGCCAAGATTTAGAAGAGTTGATAAACCTAAATGTTGGAGTTTATCCTCGGTCATACACCAGTTGAGAAACAGTACACACCAGAGTATGAGTCCAGTATGGCTGGCTGGTGGGAATTTGGCAGAACTGAGCTAAAAAGACACTTCCCCCCCCAAAAAAAACCCCCCTACTGTTCAAGTTATTGGGGGAGCAGAGACAAAAAACTCAAGACATCCAGAGTGGTGACCATGCTTTCTGCCCTTCCCTAGTTTTGTTGCCCTTCCCTAGTTTTTTTTTTAACATGGCCCCATAGCCCGATGTGATTGGCTGTGTGGTATCATGATGTTGTTCTAATACTAAACACATGATCCCCAACTGGCTGGGTTCCTGTAGGAAGAAAAAGGAAATGGCAGCAAAGTTGCCAAAGCAGACTGGGACTTTAAAAACAGCCCTGGGGCCAGCTGAGAGCGGCACCCTTGTGGCACGGTCAGTACCGCAGGGGCACCTGCTTGTGACCATCTAGGGCAGCAGTTGGCACCAGTCTGCCAGGAACATTCCCAGTAAGTCAGAGCAGTTTGTGGAGACCGGTTGCCAATCAGGAGGTAATTGGCCTGTAAAGAGGTGTGAAAAATGAAAGCGTTTAGGGAGAAGGTTTAAGGAACGTTTGGGGTCTCTTACCTCTATCCCTCCTTTCAAGTCAGCCATGCCTGTGATTACTCAAGAATCAAGAGTACAGAAAGACCATATTTACATCCCAGCTGCCAAATTGCCTGTGCAGATGTGCCTAAGTCTAAGAGCTCAGCCCAGGAGGAGAGTTATACTGACAGCAAAGGAGTTAAACTCTGAAATATGAAGGACCGTTTCATAATTCACCTAGAGGCAAATTTGAGTTAGTCACCAAGTATACGCTCAACAAGAAGCTACAGCTGATTGTGGCTCCCTAATGAATGCAATTATGTGATACAAATGTTTCTTGGATTCACATTTTAAACATATAAAAGTGTGAAATGACTCTATTGAAGTAATTGCAGACTCTTGAAGTTTATTAGAGGCCTGCCTGCCACAATAGATAGCAGCAGTGAACAACAGACTGTACCCAGGCCAAATTCAGCCCCCATGTGAAATTTTACCTAGTTGGACAGTTGCCAGTCAGAGGTTACCCTCTTCTTCCACCCCAGTGTAGAAACCAGGGATCAGATTTTACGGTCTCTTTAATGCCAGGAAATTGTCCTACTTGCAAAGATTCCATATTCCAGTTATATGTAGAAACCAAGATCAATGGTAAGATGAACCTAGCAAACTTTACACAATATGTGGACTAGGCAGCAGGAGCAGCTTCTGAACATTCCTTCTGAACAGAAGTGGAGTTGTGATGCAGCAACATCTGTGGATAATTGAGTCAGGGCCCTCATCATCATGATGGATATGCTGAACATGAAGCCCCCCTTAAATGCAAAGTGAGAGCTAAAATCCTCCTGAGCCAAGGAACATCTTCAAGGCTGGAAAGCACCTAATCCTGCAAGGATGTAGCAGGGTGCTTGAGCACAAAAATGCTTCCTACACCCTTGACTATGCAGGAGTTAATCATCTTGGAAATGAAAAAAACTTTGGGATTGAGGAATCCAGACCAGCATTCCTGTAACTTTTCAGTTTTGTCCCTTGTTATTATGAAGCCAGTTTTTGGGTTTTCTTATCTCCTTCTTATGGAGATGAGGACTTGGGCTTTTAATCTTCATAACACTTAATTTGTGCAACATACACATAAAAATACATTCTAGCTTGCAAAGGGGGGATCATGAGGAGAAACCACTGCACGTTCGGTTTATGATGTCTCTAAAATTTGCCTTCTTACTAGAGGCTTGGACAGTAGTAAATCTATCTCAGTTATTGAAAAGGGATATAGAAGGAGGGTGGAAAAATTACTGCCAGCTAGCCTAGGAAAATTGGTAGAAATCATTAGGAAAGAGAGAATGATTAAGTGTATACAAGCCTCACAGCATGACTTCTGCAGAGTGAAGTCTTGTCTCATCAACCTTGTGGTGCTCTTTTTATAAATGTTACAAGCAGGTGGATAAGGATGATCTGGAGCTTGACAACATCCTTCACCAAAGGATCTCGAGGAAGCTCAGAAGTAACAGGACAAGATAAAAGTCCTCTCATGGTTAAACAACAGGAAGTGAAGGGTAAGAGTGTATGGAAAGAAGTACAGGCATACCTCAGAGATATTGCTGATTCGGTTCCAGAACACCACAATAAAGCGAGTCACACAACTTTTTTGGTTTCCCAGTGCATATAAAAGTTATGTTTAAACTGTACTGTAGTCTATTAAGTGTGCAATAGCATTATATCTAAAAAACAATGTACATAACTTAATTAAAAATACTTTATTGCTAAAAAGTGTGAACCATCATCTGAGCCTCGATGTTGATGGCTGCTTACTCTAAAAAAATGCAGTATCTGCAAAGCACAATAAAGTGAGGTGTGCCTATATACCCTGGGATCCCAAGAATATGTATTGAGACCAGTATTATTTGTTTATAAACCATCTGGCATTTGGTGAGCAGTGAAGTGACCAGGTTTGCAAATGACACCAAATTACTCAGGAGGATGAAAATTTTTTAAAAATATGTGCAAGCTCCAAGATCCCTCTGAGCTTAGTTGGCAATGTAATTCATGCACTTTTGAAGCAAAAACAAAAAACAAAAAATCCAGCAATTTTTAGCCCAATGTAGTTAGGTTGCTGGTGATTATCCAAGAAAGAGATCTGGGGGCTGTGGTGAATGGCTTGATAATAAATAGCTAATTAGCACATAGCAGAAATAGGGGGAAAGTCAAATTCTATGGTAGGGATCATCAGGAAAGGGATTATAACAGAACAGAAAACAGAACCTTTATTGGCATTTACAATAACAACAAACAGGGCAAAAGCAGCTAGATATAAATCTAAAAACATACGAATACACAGTTCATCAGTAATTTCATAATAAACAATTAAATGTGGGCTCCCCTCCTTCCTTCCTCCTCCTTTAGGACCTTGGCCAGGAACTCGGCTACCTGATTGGTAACTTCAGGGCTTTTATCAGCCAATAAATGGGCTATGTTTCCAGTAATCATCGCAGTAGTAAATTGTGGAAGAGAACTAATTAAGCTGCATCGAAGCTGTGTGAAAAGTGGACAGTACAAGAGAATATGTTGTATTGTGTCAGGTTCTTTGCATTGGCACCTACAACATCTTGCTTCACGTGGAATTCCCTTATATCTACCACTAACAACAGCTGAAGGAAATATATTAAATCTGGCCGGCAAAAATGCTCTACGGTGAGAGGGTACAGTTAAGTTAGAAAAATACTGAGCCATAGAATTTATTTGATAAGTAAGGCCTAAAAAACGTGGGGAGCAGATACCTTCTGCACTGGCTTTTATTATTTGGGAATCAATGTCCCATATCCTTTTTTGGATTGTACTAAAAATATAAAATTCACTGGAATTGGACAAGGAATCAAGATCGATCCCAAGTGATCCAATCCTATTTAAAATAAGCCGAGACCATCTAGAAACAGTTGGGTCAGTATGTAAAGCTGCCAATAAACTACTTGGGGGCGCATAGAAAATAAAAACGTAACCAGTATTTAATAGTAGTGAGATATGCACCAGATTCTATCGTGTGCAGTCCCAGCTCAGCACACAGAGAAAAATAGCAAACTGAGTTTGTGACGCCAAGGATGCGTCTCAAAAAAACTGCCCTGAGACGCGCCACATCTTTATTAAAACCTTGGATCCATACAGGGATTCCATACAAAAGTTGCGGGATCAGAAAGGGATTATAAATAAAAATGCTAGTATTGTAATGGCCTTGTATACAGTCAATCTATAGGGTACCCATGTACAATTCTGTTAATATCAAAAAGGATATTCTATTACTGGGGGCAATGTAGAAAATGGCTATCAAAATGTGCTAGATGGTTGAAGCATCTTCCTTACAAGGTTACGCTTCAAGAGTCTGAGACTTTTCAGTGGAGGGAAAAAAACAAGTGGGGGTCATAGTAGAACTTTATAAAATTACAAGTGATGTGGAGAAGATGGATAGAGAGCTTTTCTCCACCTCTCACGATATTGGAACTCAGGGTCACACAGTGAATTGGTGGGGAGTAAGCTTAGGATAGGTATTCCATCACACAGTGAATAATGAACTTAGTCCATGCCTTGAGATGTAAGAGGGGGTCATTATCTCAGGTATTTAAGGGGACTGGATACATGAATGAATTAACAGTCTTTCAACAACTAATTGCCATGATAGCTAAATGTAACCTCCATGTCAGGAGGTAGCACATTAAACCAGTTGCTGGGAGCTATATTGGGGAAGGCCATTTGCCTTTTTGTCCTGTGCTTGGGGTTTGCTGAGGTAGCTGATGCTCCACTGTGAAAAAACAGGATACTGGACTAAATGAACCCTTGATCTGACCTCGCAGGGCTTTTCTTCTTTTAGTAGCCTTGCTTTACATCCGTGAAAGAATCTGCAGACTTCCATGGTGTATTGGAGCAATGGTGACAATCTACTGTCAAAATAAATAAGCTTTGAAACTGAGGGCAGAAGTAGGGAATGGCTATGCAAAGAAGAGTCAGCATAAGATTCACTTGATAGCCATCACACAAAAACATTCATCCACTGAATGCGGTACATGTGTAGTGCATAGTGGGGAAGCTTCTTTTAAGTTTTTACATCTGCAAAACAGAGTAGTGTGAATGAATGAATTCTCAGTGGACATTTTGAGTGCTTTACACAACCTTCATTGACTTCAATTCATGCATTTATTTATGCTAGGGATGGACAGTTTTTCTATTATTGGGAAGTCTCCCAGTTGTCCAGACCAATCATTGTTGAGTCCCAGAATGATATGATTATGCCAAGGATAATGGAACCTGACATCACCTAGCAGTAAGGGCCTTGCAAGAATGGAAAGCATATTGTTGGATCATATGGGTGTGATCAGCCTGGATATTGAGGAATGAGCACACTTTTTAAAAGGTCCTTTCATGGGGCAAATGTGCAACTGCACACTGCCATCTACAAAATCTGCATGAGATCACAATTAAAGGTATATCTAAAATACAGACAACTTCTGTTTTTATAAATAAAACTATGAACATTATGTGTATTGCGCCTTGATTAAAATTGGGAAGCAGAAGGTAAAGATGCTTCTGCAGCTAGATTCAGTCCCTGGGCCCCAGTGGGCACTAATGAATAATTTGGCCTCCACTTGCAAAATGAGCCTTGGTTACTTTCATAAAATAACAGTTTGCTTGCTTTGCCCGTGTGGTTTTGAAAGAGAAGACTTCATGGTTGTATAGACTTTACACGCTGAAGAAATATCAGTACATTGTTTCCTTAACTATTCAGCGAATAATGAAAACGGCTATGTGCTTTAAAAAATCCTTTATGTTCATTGAGAGAGTGCAGAATGGACACAAGGAGCCCTCAGTCTTCTAACTCAAAGGGAATGTGGCTGAAACCGACCGTTCTTTGACATGTGTGTTCATCCAGACTTGAAGTCAAACTACTTCTTGTCAAAGAGTCATTGAATCAGATTTGCATTTGCAGTTTGCTTCTTTTCAGCAGGCTTTAGCTCTTTTGCCTGCTATTGTGGTAGTTGCAGGAGTAACACTAGGAATTATAATAAAGTACATGTTTTTTCCCCCCTCAAGAATTTATTTTCCCCCTCTCACTAATTTATACATGGAATCTAGTCAAGCACAATAGTCCATTCCATTCATGCTCTCTGGTGCTCGCCTCCTTTATTATCTTTCTTGGATGACCATCAGCACAATTAGCCTATGGACTGAATGTTAAATTCCTTGTTTACAATTGAATGTAGAAAGTTTTTTTCCTTTTCTGTGTGTATAGTTGTCTATCACTGTAAGTCTGCCCATCTGTTTCTATGTTTATAGCTGTGCGGAGGGAACAATTTTCCAGCACTGACTCCAAAAAAGCACATGTTCTTTTTCCATGATCACTCATTTGTGTATGCAACTGGCACTTAGTTGTGCCAACTGAATTGGTGCACGTTGTACTAGTCTGTTTACACATACAGTTAAATAGCTTTGTTTATGCCCGTGGTTCCTGTTCAAAATATTGCTCAAGGTCCACAGCTATGTCCAAAAAAATTTCAGCATTCTCCTACTTTGATTGTTTTGCAACACCTGCTGGCTCTTCATTGTCAACTATTGTGGGAGTTGTCAGAAGAGTCGTAAGGCTCTCTCTCTGGGCCAAACTAGACATTATGGCATCCATGGGTCTGACCTGTGGACTCTGACACCATTTGAAAGCTCAGGTCAGCTGTGTGCCTGCACCATGTGCAAGCAAAGCCTGTGGCTATATCCCCTAATGAGTATGTGTGTTGGCTGCTTATCACAGTGGGGATTCCTTAGCCAGCGTGGTGTAGTGGTTAAGAGTGGTGGTTTGGAGCGGTGGAATCTGATTTGGAGAACCGGGTTTGATTCCCCACTCGTCCACATGAATGGTGGACGCTAATCTGGTGAACTGGATTTGTTTCCCCACTCCTTCACATGAAGCTAGCTGGGTGACCTTGGGCTAGTTGCCGCTCACTTAGAGCTCTCTCAGCCCCAAGTACCTCACAGGGTGTCTGTTGTGGGGAGGTGAAGGGAAGGTGATTGTAAGCCGGTTTGAGTCTTCCTTAAGTGGTAGAGAAAGTTGGCATATAAGGCCAACTCTTCTCCTCCTCCTCCTCCTCTAATCGGAGCCACTGCCTCTATTCTTCCCTCATCAGAAAGGGAGGTGACCTGCCAATGGATAAAGCATTCGGAGAAACTGTATTCTCTGTTTCTCTCCTATCCACCATCTGTCCTATCTGTCTGCTAGCAGGCATAAAGTCCTTGTCTCAGAAGCCTCAAAGAAGGATCTTATGATTCAGATTCAGATTGTTTATTTAAGGCCCTTAGCCAGATAAAATTACAGACAACAATTTACAGTTCAAGTCTCAATTAACTTAAAATATCAACCAGATTACCTCTACCATTTGGGCTAAGAGAATACTCTATGATGATGTATTTTCATTGCTGCTGTACAAAATTTTGCGACCTGAAGGTAATAAAGAGGTTATCACCTTGTAGGAGCTTTTCGATCTTTTCTCTTTCCCTGTCGGGTCCCATTCTCAGTATAGGGGCTCAATAAACCTAGAGCGAGGTATTGTATAAAAATTACAGTATAGAAGGACATGCTCAATAGTTTCTAAATCCCTCGATTTACAGGGGCAGAATCTCTCCGCCCTAGGTATCTTCTTAAATTTCCCCTCTAGCATGGCAGAGGGAAGGGCTGCGCACCTAACCAGGGTAAAGGCCCTTCTATATCTGTTTATCTCTAAATAACGGAGGTAGGCTGCTGCTGCGAGGATAAATTTAGATTGGGGGGAAGCCATAAATTGAGGCACTCTTGCTAGATCTACTTGTCGCTCGATGTCTTTAACTCTTTGGCTTATAGGATCTTATGCAAATCCAGGACCCATTCTTATATAGAATTAGTCAGCCCTCCCAAAGCCTAAGATGATGCAAAAATTGGTAGAAAGTGGAAATACTGAAGATTCTGTTCGGCAGACAGATTTGCTAGGCATTCTGGTTGGCTGATGCTCCTATCACGTATCTCTTCCTTTCCCGCCTTTCCTGCTGCCCATGGTCCATAAAACTAAACTTAGACATCAAGATGTCAGAACAGCTGTCAGATCAGAAGGCCTCTAACCACTTCTGAATGTTGGAAATGATTCTGTTAACATTTCGTTTGTTTACTATATTTAAGAGCAAGTGTTTGTTTAGGCTGGGTCATAATTAGAAAAAGTTCCAATTGTAGATCCTCAGTAATGCTAGATGCAAGGTATATAAATATATAGGAGGCGGAAATATCATAGTCCAAGGCCACCTGGTGAGTTTCCTGGTTAAAGAGGAATTTGAACTCTGGTCTCCCTCATTCAAGTTTAGAACCCTATTCACTACATTACACTGGCTGTCTTTATCTGTCTACCTACCTACCTACCTACCTACCTACCTACCTATCTATCCGCCCTCATTCTCAGCAAGCCAGGCTCAGAGCGGGTTACAACCTTAAAAATACATTAAAACCTCAATCAACAATAAAACATTAACACAGTATTAAAATATTATAATATAACTTTAAACAGATGGCCTTAACATTTCCCCAGATGCCACCATGCAGCAGGGTTCTAGCAGGTCACCCCCACCGATGTCAGGAGTGAGGTGGGGGGAGGATGGGAGGCCAGTAATGATGGATCAACTTGCGGCTGTCCTCAGTTATAGGCCTGGTGGAACTATACAGGCCCTGCGGAACTCCCTAAGGTACCGCAGGGCCCTGATGTCACCAGGAAGACTATTCCACCAGGCTAGGGCCAGGGCCGAAAAATCCCTGGCCCTTGTTGAGGACAGCTGCACATTCTTTGGGACAGGGACCGCCAGAAAATTGTTATTAGCAGAGCATAGAGCTCTTTGGGGGGCATACCAGGAGAAGCAATCCTGCAGGTATGATGGTCCCAGACGGTGTAAGGCTTTAAAGGTCAGCACCTTGAACCTGATGCAGTGTTCCAGCTGGAGCCAGTGCAGCTGTTTCAACACAGGTGTTATATGATCCTTTGACGAAGCCCCAGTAAGGAGTCTCGCTGCAGCATTTTGCATCAGCTGGAGCCTCCAGGTTAGTCTCAGGGGCAGCCCTACATAGAGTGAGTTACAGTAATCCAGTCTAGAGGTGACCATTGCATGGATCACTGTGGCTAGGTCAGGGCAGGAGAGGTATGGTGCCAGCTGCCGGGCCCAGCGGAGATGGAAAAAAGCCGCCTTGACCACAGCTGTGACCTGAGCCTCCATAGATAAGGAGGCATCAAGGATCACACCCAGGCTCCTGACAGCCAGTGCAGATGTTAATTGCACGCCGTCAAGAACTGGGAGGCGGCACCCCACTCCAGAGCTGCCCCGGCCGACGCAAAGGACCTCCGTATTCGATGCATTTAGTTTCAGTCAGCTTTTCTTCAACGACCCAGTCACAGCATCCAAACACCTGGCCAGTGTGTCTGGGGCAGAGTCTGGATGGCCGTCCATCAACAGAAAAAGCTGGGTGTCATCAGCATAAAGATGTTAAACAGCATAGGGGAGAGGATTGCACCCTGCGGCACCCCACACACCAAAGGGTGTCGCTGCGACACCTGCTCCCCTAGTGCCACTCTTTGTCCCCAACCTTGGAGAAAAGAGCAAAACCACTGATGGGTTATGCCCCAAATCCCAGTGTCAGTGAGGCGGTGGTCTAAGAGATCGTTATTGACCATGTCAAAGGTTGCTGACAGGTCCAAAATTATCAGCAGCCCTGACCCGCCTTCATCCAGCTGGCAACAGAGATCTTCCATGAGGGCGACCAGAGCTGTCTCCATCCCATGGCCAGGGTGGAAGCCTGACTGGAATGGGACCCCCAATAACTGGGATCCCTGGTCCCACACTGGTCTCCCACATCAGATCTTAACTCAGCTGCTTTCAACTCACTGTTCACAGCAGTGTCCTAAACCTACTTAATCCAATCTTGCCTAACATGCATCAGCAATACAACAAGCTCAACCCCCCAGAACCCTACTAAAACCTGTAAAATATTAGGGACTACAAATTCCTAGCCTCAAATACCTCAAGGCAAATTGATGGAGCAATAAATCAAACTAAAATCAGACTAGAAATTCATCAAGGGCTCAGCCCTAACACCAATTTATATGCCTAGCAGTGATTATAATACATTAATAGATAGGAAAAGGACCCATATCATTCTCCAAATCCAAATAGTCAATTCGCAGGTCCTCAGGTCTAACCAGATTATAAATCTTGCAGGCTGTCGAGCCTGCTGAGATGGTAATTCGACTCCAGTCTAACACACTTCAATTCACCTGGTAGATGTTAACATGCCTACCACCGGAGGGCCAGACTGCAAGGAGGTAAGACAGGCTCAGAGTCCTTGGAGTCTGTATGAGTGCAGATAAGCACAAAAGCGATTTCACAACTGTGCTTTGGTCCAGATGTATCTAATGGTTTGAATTAGGGGTGTGCAAAAAAAAAATCTAATAAAATTTGTGGAAGCCAGCTAATTGAAAATACCCATAATATAAATAATGGGGATTTTTTGCAAATGTGGGGGCATTTTTGGGGGTAGAGGTCCCAAATTTTCAGGGTAGCTTTCAGGGACTCTCCTTGCATGAACCCCAAAGCTTGGTGAAGATTGGGTCAGGGGGTCCAGTGTTATGGGCTCTGGAATGGTCACCCCTCCTCCTCCATAGACAAGCATTAACCGATGAGCGAATGACCAGAGAATCTGATTTATACCTTCCTGCTTGTGTATGGAGAAGGGAGGGAGTGACTTCTTTCAGACCCCATAACTTCAGACCCCCTGACCCAATCTTCACCAAACTTGGGGATTCTTTCAAGGAGAGTCCCTGCAAGCTACCCTGCAGGTTTGGGGGCTCTATCTAAAGAAATGCCCCCCAGGAGCTTGCAAAGCCTGGAGAGAAACCGAAAAAGCCGGAAAATTACCCAGTTTTTTTTTTTTAATGGCCAATTCGGCATTGGCAAACACCCCCCCCCCCCAGGTTTTGGAATTCAGTAAACCTGAACCCGACATTTACTGAAATGGCTTTTTTGGGCTTATTTTCAGTTCAGGTTTATTGATATGCACAGCCCTAGTTTGAATATAAGGTGAACAGAATGACTTGCCTTTCTTAGAAAATGTATGTGTGTCTTTTATTTCATTAAGTACTGTGGTTTGATTTTCTTTTCCCATCCCACCTGCTGCTGCCGCCACAGCAGACCACATTTTAATTTTATTGTAAAAATACCCCAAAATAGTTGTGGTAAATCAGGTCATCATAGAAGGTGGGCTGTGAGAAATTGAGAGAAAGCCATATAAGTATTCATAGTGTAAGATGTATTCCATTTCTGTGGCAAGCACAGGCAGTATTCTCTAATGGTTTTGCCACCTGTTAGTTATTTGGATATACCTTAGAAGCAGGTCCTACCTTCTATTTCTGTCGAGCAGGAAGGGGTATGTTCCCTGATTCTACACTACATTAATTTCCACAGAGTTTCTATTTCAGCCTTTATTGCCTATTTGAAATGTCTTTCAAAGCATCCACCATTTGCTAGGGGAGCACACCGAGATATTTTAATGTCAGGGATTTATTTCAAAGCCAGTTCAACAGAGGGTGTCAAGGTGGAATGAAGGGGTGGGTGATAATGTAAGACATCCTGAAATAAATTCCAGGAGCACTAAAGAAATAAGACCGGAGATTATGTGCAACATGTAATAAATTCAAACTGTCCCATAAAATAAATATAACTCATTTTGTTTCTACATGGAAGTTCTGGAGGGGGTATTGGGTTTCTCCATCCTGCTTTGTTGAATGTAGACTTAACCATGTTTGAAGACTATCGATACTTTTTCAACCCTGTGTGGTGTCAATGGAACCAAACATAAAAAGGTATAGGGGAAGTAATAAGGACTTCTATTGTTCTGATCATAGTGTGGAGAATTTACTTATTTCCTTGCCTTTGCATTTTCCCACAGGACTGAAGGGCAACTATTAATTTGTATTGGTGAGGATATAAGGAGAAGGGAAGTATAGCTTATTTATTTCATTTCAATAGGTTTCTACTGGGCTCAGGGCAGCTAACAACAGCAATGATACCACAATTTGTACATTAAAACTCTCTCTCTGTGTGTGTGTTAGTATAAAACATATTTATGTTAGTATAAAACATGCCACAATTGTAGTTTGTATACTTTGACCCGTGTAACTCAAGTTCAAACTATTCTTGATTGTATAGTTCTTTACTACTTTCCTTTATTTCAGGCTCATCTGACTAAATGTCTTGAGCACAACGTGCATAGGATAAAATAATTTTAACATTATAGATTATTAAAATGTACAACAGAAGTGACTTTAAATTCTTAAAATACTTGAAACACTTTAAAATTAAAATCACAATTTACTTTTTACAACACAATCTCAATCTTTTCACCCCATAGTGGAAAAACATCTTTGTATGGGGGACAATTATGAGTGAATAAAGGGTTAAGCAGCCTGTACTCCCGTTGTGTTGATAGTAATGTCTGAAGTTGCTTGTGCCTTATGAAAAGTAACTGCTGGGGAAAGAATCATGCAAGAGTGTAGTTTAGTGCTCAGGGATTCCCATTTATTTGTATGGGAGGGATCCATCATTGACTTCAGTGTCCTACTAAGGCAGTGGGGAGGGCATCCTTGTTGTAGCCATATCCCAGGTTGCTGTTTACTTAAACTGTGTAACAGAACTAAATGGAACAGAGAGAACATTGAGAACAGAGTCTTTGTACATTCCTTTTTTAAAATGATTTTTATTGAGTTTTTGTGGGATGCAGAAAAGAAAAAGGGAGCAGGGAAAAAGAAAAGAGAAAAAATAAAACAATGTCAACAAATCAAGATCCATGTCCAGGACAACATCCCCTACTATATCCCCAATAGTACTCTGACTCTTATTATGCTAATAATGTTTGTGATACCTGTGTTAACAATTTTTTCAGATTATAGTTCATATCTGTCTTTTTTATCTCTAGCTATCATTACCTCTTATATTTCATGTCTTACTAGAAGCTTATTTATGCTTAGAAGCTATTATACTACAAAACTATTATCTTCTTATAGTTTTTCGGTCTTCTATTTTCCAAAACTCCCAGTCAGAATGGGCATAATATAACTTCACACCTATCACTCAGATCTAACATTTCCAACACATTTTATACCCATCATTCATCGCACATATCTATCATGAAAAGGTTGCCATCTTTGGTTCTTGTGGGTTATCCGGGCTGTGTAACCATGGTCTTGGTATTTTCTTTCCTGACGTTTCGCCAGCAGCTGTGGCAGGAAGATGCCTGCCACAGCTGCTGGCGAAACGTCGGGAAAGAAAATACCAAGACCACGGTTACACAGCCCGGATAACCCACAAGAACCAATGAACTCTGACCGTGAAAGCCTTCGACAATATGTTGCCATCTTTGTTTGTAGTCTTCAATTGTCTTTCTTTGAAGCAAATTGGATAGTCTTGTCATGGACTCAAAATCGTACATTTTGGTAATCCACTCTATTAGTTCAGGTATTTTCTTGGCTTTCCAGTTCGTTGCAAACAGAGTTCTCGCTTCCGTCATTGCATATAGATTGTATATGTATAGATTGTATTTGAATTGGAATCATCCCAAGTAGAAAGTACTGAGCATCTAGTTCAAAATTTGTATGCAGCATTGCCTGAATCTCTTTATGTATTAGCTTCCAATATTTTTGGGCTTTTTTACATACCTACCACTGATGAAAAAAAGTTCCTTCAGTCTCTGAGCATTTCCAACAGTTTGCTTGGTTTGACTTGTACATCTTTTGCAGATCTTTAGGTGCGTAGTGCCATCTATAGAACATTTTATACCAGTTTTCTCTTACAGCTTGGGACCGAGAGAACTTGATTTCAACCTTCCACATCTTTTCCCATGTTTGCATTGGAATCAACTCTCCAAAATTCTGCATCCATTTAAACATGCAAGTCTTAACTTGTTCCGAGGCTGTTTCCATAGACAGTAGTAGCTTGTAGCTTTTAGATAATAGATGGTCTTGAGATTTAGAAATCAATTGTTTGAAGTCCATTGGTTTTCTGTCTCTACCTGTGTATTGATAATCGCTTCTTAAACCATGTATAACCATCATCATCATCATTACCTTTATTGGGCATTTACATCAGCATCCAATAAACAGAGTTGCGAAAATGGTTAAAACAGGTTACATTAAAATGACATTACTTAGAAGTAAAAACAAACTGCTCGCGAATCCTTTGTGCAGACAGGAGAAAACTAGCTACTTGTTGGGTGACAGAGGGGTTTCTATCAGATAAAAGGTACATCACCAACTGCTGATCTGAGAGACTCTGATCACTGGGCAGTAGGGGTTTAATATAGGTATTCCTCAGCCTCATGTAAAGCTGGCAGTACAACAGCACGTGGGTTAAGTGTTCAGGATCCCCAGTCTTACATGGACAATACCTATCAATAAAAGGGATTCCTTTGTATCTTCCTTGTAGAATAGCTGAAGGAAGAATGTTAAGTCTAGCGAGCATGAAAACTCTGCAAATGTCCAGTGACTCCAAATAAGACAAGTAGGAAACTGTAGCTCCATAAGTCGGAGGAATACCATGAAACATGGGGGAACAGTGTCTATTAGCTAGGGAGGTTAGGGTCTGCATTTCTATATCTAGTAGGTGCTGATGTATCAATCTAAATGCTTGCTCTTTCCCAAGCATCAAAAGAGAATCAAATGGAATACCGACAGACTTGATTTTCCTGATAATTAATTTTGACCACTGGCTTGTGTAAGAATCTCCCAGCAGTACAGGAATATAACCAAGATATTCAGTTAGAAAATGCAGACGTAACCAGAACTTAATGGTCTGGATCCAAGCTCTAGTCTCCAAAAACCCCTGTCCCGTCTCAAGGCCCAGAACTGCATGCCCTACGCAATTGGAGACACCAAAAATACGGCGTAAGAAAGTGGACTGAATCCTCTCAGTCCTGATTAAAGGCACTTACCCAAACAGAAACTCCACATAGGAGTTGGGAGATGGATTTAGCCTTAAACACTCGTAAGGCAGCAGGAACTAATTGGCCACCATAGACATAAAAGAAGCGAATTGTGGCCTCGTTATTATGTTTAGCTGAGGACACAGCATAGTTCCTGTGAGTTGTCCAATTGCGGTTGTATTGGAAAATCAGGCCCAAGTATCTGAATTGTTTCACTTGTTCAATTTCGTGCCCCTTAATTGTCCAACTGTGACGTCTCCAAAATTTAGATAAGACTAGGATCTTAGATTTCTTGTAATTGATGGATAATAAGTTGGCATTGCAATAGCTTACAAACATGGACAGCAGCTGTCTTAGCCCCTTCTGTGTTAATGATAATACCACAGCATCATCGGCATACAATAGTAGAGGGATGGAGGAAGGGCCCAGCTTGGGGAAGTGGCCATCTACTGTTCTTAACGTTGAATCAAGGTCATTTATAAAGAAGTTAAAGAGATAGGGGGCCAACACACACCCCTGTTTCACTCCCTGGTTGGTAGAAATCTCTCTAGTTAGCTCACCTCGTGAGCCATGACGAACCTGGCAACTAGTTGTCAAGTGCAATTTTTGGACAAGAAAAAGAAGTCTCTTGTCTATTGAGGTTTTGCTCAGTTAGTCCCACAGGAGTTTCCTGGGTATAGAATCAAAAGCACTCTTTAAGTCAAGGAAAGCTGCAAAAAGTTTTTCCCACGAGGGCTGCACGCTCGGTGGAAGAGGACGACCATTCCAGATAGAAGGAGTGTACCGTTCTTCAGTCAAGGGTATACGATAGCTGTGCCCCGCTGCTAGAACCTCCAAACAAGAACAAGGTCCATGTATAACTTGGTGATGTGCATACCAAGAAATCTTATAAGTTTCCTTCATGTAGCTCCTGCAATGATTTGATTTGCCCATCTTTTTTGATCATTGTATGTTAAATAGTCATTTTTATTTCTGCCTGCATAGTCCATGTATGCCTCTGTTGGTGACATCATACCAGGAGGAAAAGGGCTAAGAATCCCTCTTAGCGAGTACCACACTTTTAGCAGTTGAGTTATTAAATTTTTCTTATTCGTGTTCTTGGAGAGTATCATTGGCTTCTTGGACCACAGCCAATAGTGGAATCCTTGCCCCAGCCCAGCCTTTTCAAGTCTGATCTTCTGATCTTCAGGGCATAAGATCCATTCTGTTAATGCTACCAAAGTTGCTGCCTGATGATAAAGTTTCAAATTTGGTAATGCCAACCCTCCTCTGCTTTTCTCATCTTGTAACATCGTAAATCTGACTCTTGGTTTTTTACCTTTCCACACAAATGTATTGATAGTACGCTGCCATTTACTCATTGTAGATGAACTTATATTGACTGGCAGTGTTTGGAACAGGAAGTTAATTATCAGTACAACATCCATTCTGATCGTTGCTATTCGACCCAACCATGAAATATGCAGTCTGTTCCACTTTCACGATCCTCTAGAATCTTTCTCCATAGATCTGTATAAATGTACGTCAAAAAGTGTGTCCATTCTATTGGGAATTTTTATTTCTTGATATTTAACACTTTTCTTCAGGATAGAACATTGCAGTACGTTCTGGATTTTGGATCTTTCTTCTCCAGAAATATTATATAAAATCAAATTAGTTTTAGATTTGTTCAGTTTATATTCCGAATAGTAGCTGAATGTATCTATTTGTTGCTTTATCTCCCTCATTGATGATTTTGGATTTTGACAGATTAACACCACGTCATCAGCTTAGCTTCTGATTTTATATTCTTGGTCTTCATGTTTTAATCCTTTGATTCTCGGATCTGCTCTGATCTTATTGGCAAGCACTTTCATCGCTAGATTGAACAACAATGGCAATAACGGGCAACCTTGCCTTGTGCTTTTTTCAATTTTTAACTGGTCAGTTAATATCCCATTGATCAACAGTCTCGCACTCTGTAATGTATATATGGCCTTTACAGCTGCTAGAAATTGGTTTCCGCACTCTATGTGTTAGAACATTTTAAGAAGAAAATTCCAAGGGACATTGTCAAAGGCCTTCTCCTCATCCAAGAACAGTATTGCCGCTTTCTCCTTGGTTGTTTTAATGTGGTTGATTGCAGCCAGAACCACTCTAACATTGTCCTTCAACTGTCTTTTTGGTATAAACCCTGTTTGATATGGATGTATGATCTTTGGAATACATCTCTTTAGTCTTTCAGTTACAATTAGTGCAAAGATTTTATAATCCACATTCAATGGGGAAATTGTTCTATATGCTTGTGGAGATCATCTGTCCTGATCGTCTTGGGATTAACGTGATATGAGCTTCTATCCATGATTCTGGAAATTTACTTCTAGAAGTAAATCATTAAAAACGTTTTGCAATTGAGGGGGTCAATATGTGTTCCAGCACTGTATAATAACTAGCTGTTAAGCCATCTGGACCCGGTGATTTGTCTAATTTTAACTTCCTGAAGGCGTCAGTGATCTCTTGAATTGATACATTCTGGTTCAAAATTCAACGATCCTCCTCTGAAAACCACTTAAATTGGCTGACTGGATATAAGACTCAAGATCTAACTGGGCAGTATCATTATTTTGGTAGAGTTCTGAATAATAAGCTCTGAAGGTCTCTTGAATATCTTCCTCTTTATTCGTCAACATATTGTTTTTGAGAATGGCCAATATCCTTCTTTTCTCAGATTCCTTTTTCAGTGTATTTGCTAAGATCTTTCCAGGTTTGTTGACTTGCTCAAAGTATTTATGTCTTACAAACCTCAATTTCTTTTGCATTTCTTCGGCTTCAGCCCCCTCTATCTGTTGCTTCAGGTTTTGAATTTTAAACATATTCTTCTTATTTCCTGATTTTTTGTGGGAAACTTCCAACTGGCGTAATTGTGAATATAAATTCTCGAGTTGTTGGTCTCTATCTTTCTTCAATTTAGATGCTATAGCAATTAGTCTGTCTCTCATGTACGCCTTACTGGCATCCCAAACTGTTCTTATCGCTACTTCAGAAGTGGAATTTAGTTCAAAAATTTTTTTGATTGCTTCTTGGCATTGCTCTTGTCTGAGAAGCAAATTGTCATTCATCCGCCACCTTCTTAATCCTCTTCTATCTCCAGAGAGTTTTATTTGCAATGGACTATGATCAGCATATGTCGCAGGAAAGATAGAAGCCTCTTCTAAGTTATTAAGTAGTGTGTTAGAGATCCATCCTAAGTCAATTCTAGAGTAAGAGTTGTGTCTATTTGAGAAAAAAGGTGTAGTCTCTTTCTTTTGGATGCTTAAACCACCACACATCAGTAAGATTCCAATTTTTCAGGAACTGAAATACAGTTTTTGGTAGCTTGCTCCCTTTAAATTCAACCGATTTATCTAATTTTGGATCCATGACACCATTCATATTGCCCACAATTAATATTTCTCCTTGGTGAAAATTAGTTAAATTGTCAAAAAAAGCCTTGGCCATTTTTGCATGGTAATTAGCAGCGCGTTCCAGGCTGAAGTGCCCTGCATATTTTTTAAAAAAATTTCATGCTGAACTGTCATTTCGGAAGTGACTGTGAAGCCGGTGCATATCTGCTTCGCATTACCTAAGAGCCCCTATAAAGCGACCTTTTGTGCTTGCTCCGCTGAAGCCGAGAAGAATCACCTGGAGGAACCATGCAAAACAGTAGTGGCGTGTTAGCTATGCACATGCTAATGACTATGGAAACAGGAACGAAGGAGCAGGCCAGTGGGGGGTGGAATTTCTCCTTTTGCGCCAGAACCGTGAATAGGCATTTTTAAAGTCGCATTTTAAAAAAGAGCTGTGAGTGAGCATCAAACCTGACCATGCAAAAATGGCCAGCCTTAAAAAACTTTTCTTTTGCTTGGTTTGGTGCATAAATGTTGGCGATCGTATATTTTTTTACCGTTGGCTCCTTGAGTTAATAAAATCAGATATCTGCCCTTCTTATCTTTTAAGGAGTCTATTACAGAAAGTTTGTTACCCTTGACAAATATTGCTACTTTTTTCTTCTTCTTTGGTGATAACAATGAAAATAGGGTGCCTAATTTGTTGCATTGTAAAAACTTCTCATGTGAATCTTTTATATGTGTTTCTTGAAGAGAGTCTTTGTACATTCCTGTTGTTCATTTCCATAATGCCACCTTGGGTTCCATTTCTGAGTCTCATGGTGTGGGTACTGAATTAGATTATCAACCAACCAAAAGGTTAGCCTATTAATAACCTGCATTTTAACTAGTTAATTATCTGAATTCAAATATGTTCAGATTCCAAACCTCTTAAAAATCAATGGCTTGGATCCACCAGAAATTTCCACTGTCAGAATGGATTTCCATCAGTGGAATGTAACCTTCCTGCCTCCTCCTCCTCCCATTGCAGCCAAAATTTCCCCTTGAATGCAACTCAAATAACCCCCAGGGGGACCTGCCAAACACCATGAAAGGGGAGTCAGAGGTATGCAATGGGAGGGAGGAAATGGGTGAAAAAATCTCTCCCCTTCCATCTGCAGAAATCCTCAGCTAGACCCATCCCAATCTAAATGTTTAATTAAAAATTCTAGAGTTTAAGAACATCTTTATTTTGTAATCAGGAATGATCCCATCTTTGATATTTTTTCTTTTATTCCCAGTTATATTAGCATACCAAAACATGGTCAGATTTAAAAATGTAATCCCATAATATGTAGCTTCACCAATTGAAACTAGCCCTCCTCTCGTACAATTATCCCCTGCTGATTAATCAGCTAAAGCTCTGGTTGATTAATTTATCATTAAACCAATTAGGACTTACAATGCCTAGGATTCAAAACCTCAGGTTCAAAGTGCAGCTGCATCTCTGATTTTATTTTTGGAAGCAGGCTTGCAGCTATGTATTTTTCCATATGGTTAATATCAAAAGGAAATTATGAGAACAGCAGCAATTTGTTTCCAGGAAATTTGAGGTGCTAGATGCATCTATTTCTGTACTTTCTGTACTTCTGTACAATCCTGTTGATGATTATTTTCTTGATTGATATATATAATCTAACCAGGGTTAAGGAATATTATTGTACTATATTTATTTTACTTTATATTTATTTTACCCCTTTGGCCTTTTGGGGGAAGGCAGAGAAATGAATGAATGAATGAATGAATGAATGATACCCAGATTTAAGGGGGAAATGTATTTGAGAAAAGCAGATATTTTTCTGTAAATTGTTGCTCTTGGTGGTGTTTTCCATTTTTATTATGACAATGTTCCTCTGAAGAGCTTTGGGCAGCATACATATACTTTCTTTCTGTTATCCTCAAAGTGAATTTGTAAGGTAGGGTAGAGGCTGAGAGAAAGTGGCTGGTCCTGCTTCATGGGAGAGTTGGAGCTCTGAATCTGGTTACAGTGTAGTTCTAGGAATTACACCCAACTACAGTAAGCCTGTTGATTTCAGTGGATTTAAAAGAGTCTAATGCTGTTTAGGATCCTAGCTCTAACCCCTACACCATTCTAACCACTATGCCACACTCAGTGATATATACCATTAATTTTGACCCTAGGCATTCCCCCCCCCTTCAAGTGGTGATTTTTCTGTCTGTTTTCCCAAGGGCTTAAATATATCATCACTTACAGCAATTGTTTGCATTATAAATAGTTATAAACAAGCATTGCCTACCTGCAGTGTCTTTCACAGTTACCTGGTGATATTTGTTTTCAGTCTTCAAGCAGGACTTTGCTTAGGAAAGTCACACAATAGGCTAGATTTGCACCTACAGCCTCTGAAAGTTTTCTAGGCTTACAAATAAGCACAAGCAGGTCAAGTGGGGAAGTCATTGCTTGGACAGTGGTAGTGTTTGTCCAAATAGGGGTGGTAGTTTTTTTTTCTTTATTGAAGATCCAGAAATTAAAAACTTGAGCAAGATTAGAAGTTTGAGTTTACTTCTGAGGAACCTCATGACTTTATGTCCATTTTGATGCAACCTGTAAACGTAAAATTATTTTTCTGCATTCTGTTTTATTGCCGTGCTTTCTACCAGACTTGGCATACCAGGTACCGTGAGCCTGGCCAGCGATCTCCTGTAGTGTCACTTCTGGGATTAGCACTGACATTAATTAATTTGCAAGTTTTATATCCCACCTTTCTGCCCAATTAGGACCACCAAGGCAGCTAACAATTAAAACAGCATAACAGAAATACGTTATGAAATCAATTAAAAGCCAAAGCTAAAAATATACATATATACCAAAACCCAGCAAATTAAAACACAAGGCAGGAAGGAGGGATGCCAAATGGAACAGCAACAACAAAAAAAGTCTTCATCTGCTGGCAGCCTTTAAGACAGGGGTGGGGAACGTCAAGCCCGGGGGCCGTTTAAGACTCCTGAAGTCATTTGGTCTGGCCCTTCGTGGGTCTTGGCAGATCTCTAGCTCAGAAGGATCTAAGACTGGCGATCCTCCCCCTCCTGCGGTCAGGAATAGCCTCTATTCAAGGCAGATGTGAGTTTGTTTTGCTGAGAAAAGGAACCAGCTGGTGCAACAGACCATCCTGTGCCACTAGGTGGGCGAGTGCACCACTGGTTGGATGCCTGCCTGCTTGCCCACGCCAGGGGGGGTGTTTCATCTGGGGCAGCTGCCTGATTGGGGCTTGGTCAGCTAATGTTTAGGTTGATAATTTTGCATGGCCCGCGAATGATGTTATGAATATCCAAATGGCCCTTGGCGGAAAAAAGGTTCCCCACCCCTGCTTTAAGATATGCTGTTCCCAAACTGTGCAGTGCTAAAGGTCAAAACCAGCAGCTTTAATTGGGCCCAGAAACAAACAGGGAGCCAGTGTAGATGAACCAAGGCTGAAGTGGTATGGTCCCTATGACCCTCTCCACTCAACCTCCTGGCTGTGGTGTTGGGTACCAATTAAAGCTTCCTAACACTTTTCAAGGGTAGTTCCACATAGTGTTTATTGTAGTAATCTAAACTAGATATCACCAGTTCATGCTCTACAGGGGCCCCATCTTTCTGCTTTTTGTGCTTTTTGGGGAAAGGCTGAAAACTGATTAATGAGTCAAAGCTAGTAGAATACACCCCTAGATACTGACACCATCTACTTATCCAGCAGTAGGCCTAGGTCAAGTAGCACCTCCAAGCTATAGATCTCTCAAATCTCGGGTCACTGCTCCTACTGACTAGTAGCACTTTCGTCTTGTTGGGATTAAATTTGGGTTTCTTTGTTTTTATCCATCCCAAAACTGCCTCCAGGCACTGCTTCATGATTTCTGCAGCCAGCCTGGGATTAGCTGGCAGAGCAAGCTAGAGCTGAGGGTCAACCGGGTATTGGTGACAACTAAGCCTAAATCTCCAGTTGACCTCACCCATCAGCTTCTTACAGATGTTAAAGAGCATGGGAGATAAGATAGAATCAAAGACCAAGGAGCCAATCAGAATTTACCCAGTACCTTCTGAGACTAACCTTGAGATAGGACCGAAACCACTGCAAAATGGGGCTTCCCTGTCCCAACTACAAAAGGTGATTGAGAAGGATACTGTCATCAGTGGTATCAACAGGGTCACCCACCCCCTGTCCATCTTCCAGCATAGGTCATCCACCAGGAGACCCAGGCTGTTTCAGTCCCATATCCAGGTCTGAAGCCAGACTGGAAAGACTTCACTTCATCTAGGAAGTTGTTGAATCACCATCCGTTCAGTCACTTTGCTCAAGAATGGTACACTTGAAAATGGTTGATAGTTATTCATATCACCTGGGTCCAAATTCGATTTCTGTAGTGGTGGATGCAGCACAGTCTATATTTAAGTCTGACAGGAGGGGATATTTATATTTATCTATATTTATCTATGCCCTGACCTGGATGGTCCAGGCTAGCCTGATCTCGTCAGATCTCAGAAGCTAAGCAGGGTCGGCCCTGGTTAGTATTTGGATGGGAGACCACCAAGGAATACCAGGGTTGCTGTGCAGAGGAAGGCACTGGCAAACCACCTCTGTTAGTCTCTTGCCATGAAAACCCCAAAAGGGGTCGCCATAAGTCGGCTGCGACTTGACGGCACTTCATACATATATATTTATCTATATTTAAATCTGACAGGAGGGGATGCATCACATGATCTATATTTAAGTCAGGCAGGAGGGGAAAAGGCATGATATAGCCCAGTCTCACCAGATCTCAGAAGATAAGCAGGGCCAGTACTTGGATGGGTGACCACCAAGGAAGACTCTACAGAGGAAGGCAATGGCAAACCACCTCTGCTTCTCTCTTGCCTTGAAAGCCCCATGCTGGGGTCTCTGGTTACGACTTGACAGCCCTTATGTATGTATTGATCTCAGATGTATTGATCTCAGATGTATTGATCTTACGTATTGATGGCACTTCTGTATGCATGGAATGTTTGATGGCTGTGGAATACTGAAGTCTGCATGCCTGCATGCCAGATTCTTCTACATTCTTCCGTAACTTTCTTGTTAACCTTGTCTTGTATATGCAGCCTTCCACCGAACTGTGACTATCTGATTCTGGACATGGGGGCTGTTGAAGTTATAGGATTGGGCTGCTTCAGTTTCTTCCAGATTGTGCCTTTCTATGGAGATACAGCTTTTCCCCATTGTGTTGTCCCACTTTTGGAGTGTTTTTGGTCTGTAAATTAATTTTACAAATCGGATGAAGGACTAAAATGAGAGTATACCTGAAATCTTGTTGTTTATATTTGGAACTCTTAATACATATTGCACTGGTTGTTTTTAGATTGGCAATACAATTGTTAAAACATAGGATCACAAAGAATTAAAAACGAAAGCGTTACAGGACAAACCTGTAGTAGGAATGAGTAACTACTTAGATGTATGTAGTTACCTTGAAACAGAGGCTTGCATTTATGCTAGATGTAAAACAATAGTGAATTTTATGTGTTTTTGTAGTTCAAACAGGTCCAAAAGCACTACATAGTCTGGGACCATCATATCTGCAGGACTGTCTCTCCTGGTACCCCACTCAATTAGCTTTATGCTAATCAAATAACAACCTTTTGGTAATCCCTGGCCCAAAAAGTGTCTGGCTGTCCTCAACCAGGGCCAGGGCATTCTCGGCCCTGGCCTTAGCCTGGTGGAACTCTCTACCTAGTGAGATCAGGCCCCTGTGGGACCTTATGCAGTTCTGCAGGATCTGTAAGACTGAGATGTTCCGCCAGCCCTATGGTTGAGGGCAGCAATGGTTTTCATCATAACTGGCCTCCCTTTCCTCTCTCCTTCTCCTTATTCCACCTGGGTTTTAATCGGGGGATCCTGACCTTCCTACCCGGGCTGGCTGCTGCCCTGTGTGCTTCGAATCAGGTGCCAGCTGGACTTTAG
Organism: Euleptes europaea; assembly: GCF_029931775.1. NCBI lineage: Eukaryota > Metazoa > Chordata > Lepidosauria > Squamata > Sphaerodactylidae > Euleptes > Euleptes europaea. The sequence continues at coordinate 37,413,952 of NC_079315.1, read as the reverse complement.
ATTAGGAATTGATGGTTTGAATGTAATTTATGTATTAATGAATTATTGATTTTTACCTGTTGATGTTTTAATGCTGTGAACCACTCTGAGCCTGGCCTTGGCTGGGAAAGGGCAGTATATAAATGCATAAATAAATAAATAAATAAAAATATAACGTTTAGAGCACATATGAACCTGAATTATACTGAATCAGACCATTGGTCTTTGCACTAGGGATACTCAAACACCTGCCTGTTTGGCTCACTTCCCATTTCTCATGCAACCAATTAATTGGTAGGCTATTTGCAACCTGCTAGTATGTGTTCTCAGGAACCTGCTACTTGCAGCCATTAGCAGCTGACTCCAAGCTGATGAAGGATTAGTTTTTACTCTCCTATTGGGGAAATTTTGTTCTGCACCCAGCAAAGTTTTAAGGGGGGGGGATCAGGTACTTCTGATCTGCCATCCTGGAAACTTTGCAGTCTTCTAGACTTTATGAGATGCGGCAAATTTAGGGGGTTGAAAAGAGGCCCATCAGATTTCTACTCTCCTGTCCCCACCCCATGTTAGCTGCAGAGAAAAGGAGAGAATAAGCTCTTTATCTTCTTCCTTTTGCAATGCAAAAATATAAAAAAAACATATTGCTTCTGTTCCCGTCCAAGATGGAGAAGAGAAAGGAGCTCTTTCTCCTCTCCCTTTTGCAACTTCATTGTGTTTTGCTGAGGGACAAGGTAAGGATGCAACTTGCAGCTGATTCTCCGATCAACTGTGAGTCAGCTTCTGACCAACAAGCAACTGCAAATGTATTCAGCAGCTGTTCAAGTTGCTCAAGGCAATCTGAACATCTCTCTGATCAGCTCAGTCTCATCATGAGCGTTGAACAAGATAAGTTCAAGTGCGGAACAGTTTCACTAAGACATTCATGGCATGCCTACTTGAAACATTACTCTGTCAATATGGATAATCACCATGATCTAAGCATGTTGTCAATTGAGAATGTGAATTGGTAATGTTTTGCACATTATCCAGTTGCTGTATCTAGACTCCAAGCCAATTTTCATGCATACGTACGTTGAGAATATGTACATTATGACCACCCATGTACATTTTACTTGAGTGACTGATGCTATCCTCTCATGCTCATGTACTGACTGAGCAATGTTCTTGAAAGGTTCTGACTATGTTTGAAAAAAAAGACTGATTTGTTCCACTCCTCTCTTGTCCATTACCATCAGTTCAAAGGTGTCTATTATGGCTGATGCCATTTATGAATCTAGCACTTAGGCTGCTAGAGCTGCCAAGTGAAGTAATTCTTCTTCCTTTTTGAGTTGTGCAAAAATGGGCACATGCCAATTAGAAGCTGGATTGAGCTCACTAACGTATGCAAGGCTAGGGTTGCCAACCTCCAGGTAGCAGCTGGAGATCTCCTGCTATTTCAACTGATCTCCAGCCAATAGAGATCATTTCACCTGGAGAAAATGGCCGCTTTGGCAATTGGACTCTATGGCATTGAAGTCCCTCCCCTCCCCAAACCGCGCCCTCCTCAAGCTCTGCACCAAAAACCTCCCGCCAGTGGCAAAGAGGGACCTGGCAACCCGGTGCATGGCACTTCTTGCTTACCATGATGGGCACAGGCATGTTGAGGCTATCTCAGAATATATTCTCAGCAGAGGCCTGTGACATGCATTTATGCCACGGCCAATTTAATCTTCAGTTTAGCACTACCTGAGAGTTTTGGGTACTGGAAATGTGAATTGACAAGTCAACCAAGGGCCCCTGCAAGATGTCAATCGCTTTGTTCATTGCTCCTGTCAGAGCAGCCCTAAACGTTAAAAGAGCTATGAGCCCTGAAAGAGTGTTTTTCAAGCAGTTTGTCCGGATATGTGGAGCAGGATATGAGTAGGGAACTGGCAGGTGGCTCTTTGTTAGGGCTGCCAAGTCCTAGTCTGAGAAAATTTCTGTGTTTCTTAAGAGTTGCTTGTCAAGAAGGAATTCTGCTGTCAAGACAAATATGATAGGTGAAATGGCACCAGCTGGACCAGTTCCTGCCACACCTCAGTTTTAGGCCAGGAGTTAGTTCACCTCATTGCCAGGGCTTTTTGGTTGAGTTGGGAATGTATCGGGGGGCATGGGTCTGAAGGCAGTTCAGCAGAGACTAGCAGGGAGTCAGGCTGAACTGCTTGGACTGAACCTAAGGGGCGAGTTACTAAGACTGAGGAGCCAAGGTAGATTCAGCAGCTGAATAGTGACAGATGGGATCCTGTTGACTGTGCCACCTGATCTCTGTTGGGTTGGAAGCTGCAGTGCCACTTTTTAGCCATCTGCAGTGGTAGCCCTGCAGAAGAGATCAGGTCAGTTGTTCACTTGGATCACGAGCTGCCATGGAGGAAGCTGAACCCCGTTGCCAACATCCTTGGTTCAGCCTGTAGTCTCTAGCCTTCTTGGCAGTTTACAACAAAAAAAGGAAAATAATAAGGATTTGGCAGGAAGTGAGGCACGTTTTCTGAGTATTGTACACTTTGAGGAGTTTTTGCTGGTCATGGACCGTAATAAGTACTTTTGACCTTTTGACTTTGAGGAGTTATCTGTCATAAGAACATAAGAAAGGCCATGCTGGATCAGACCATGGTCCATCAAGTCCAGCAGTCTGATCACACAGTGGCCAGCCAGGTGCCTCTAGGAAGCCAACAAACAAGACTGCAGCAACATTATCCTGCCTGTGTTCCACAGCACCTAATATAACAGGCATGCTCCTCTGATACCAGAGAGAGTGGGTATGCATCATGACTAGTATTAATTTTGACTAGTAGCCATGGATAACCCTATCCTTCATGAACATGTCCACTCCCCTCTTAAAGCCTTCCAAGTAGGCAGTCATCACCACATCCTAGGGCAGGGAGTTCCACAATTTAACTGTGTGTTGTGTGAAAAAAATACTTTCTTTTATCTGTTTTGAATCTCTCACCCTCCAGCTTCAGCAGATGACCCCACATTCTAGTATTATTAGAGAGAGGGAAAAGCTTCTCCCTGTCCACTCTTTCCATACCATGCATATTTTTATAGACCTCTATCATGTCTCCCCTTAACTGCCTTCTTTACAAACTAAACAGCCCTAAGCTTTTTAACCGCTCCTCATAGGGCAGTTGCTCTAGTCCCCTGATCATTTTGATTGCTCTTTTCTGCACCTTCTCAAGCTCTGTAATATCCTTTTTTAGGTATGGTAACTAGGGCTGTCGATTTGGTTAGGCCTGAACTGAAAGACAGCCGAATTTCCCCCGATTCGACTGTTTTTCGGTTTGGGACGAACCGAACTCAGAAAAGGGCGGGAAACGGGGGAGCCGAATTCACCAACTTCGGCGGTTCGGCGAATAAATTCAGCAGATTTGGGGTTCCCCCCCCCGCCTTCACGGGGCTTCCATGAAGGCGCGCAGGGGCCCTTTAAATAGATTTGTACCTCCCGGCCGGGAGGCACAGATCTATTCCAGGCTCCCCTGAAGGCGGGCGGGGGGGGCCTTTAAACAGATATGTGCCTCCCGGCCGGGAGGCACAGATCTGTTCCACCACCACCCCGCACTCCTTCAGGGGAAGCCCCTGAAGGTGCGCGGGAGGGCGAATTTTCCCCCGAACTCCGGATCTCGCCTGAATTTCGGGGATCTGAAGCGAGGGAGTTCGGACTTCGGCATGGCCCGAATCAAAACGGGCCGAATTTTGCCAAATCCGAATTTTACCCTTTCTTGGTCTGTCACTGCTAGCACAGATGATATCAGTGTATTGGAATTGGGTGTTTTTCTCACAGCAAGCACTACAGCCAATTACAAAGCCGTGTTTTCAAGGGGCAGAGAGATGCTTCCAGATTGGAGCTTGGAGCTTGCTGTTACATCGGGGTTTTTGGATTGGCAGCAGAAAAGTGTGGGTCGAGCAAGCATCGAACACCAGTCAAAACTCCCATGCATAAATGACCGGTAAAGCCTTTTGCTATTAATGGTGGGTTTACTGACCAAACCCAGAACAGCTCAGTGACATTACCAGGAAAAAACTGGGGCTCTGTTTTTGTGTGTGTGTTAAGTGCCATCACGTCGCTTCCGACTCATGGAGACCCTATGAATCAACGTCCTCCAAAATGTCCTACCTTTGACAGCCTTGCTCAGATCTTTCAAATTGAGGGCTGTGGCTTCCTTTATAGAGTCAATCCATATCTTCTTGTTTTACAATTTCAAGCTTACATTGATTCATGCTTCTCACATTCCATGTTCCTATTATATGTGTCGAACAGCTTCGGACTTTTTTTTTGCATCCATTCACATCAACCACTGAACGTCCTTTCGGCTTTAGTCCAATCGCATCTTTAAGAACAGCGCTACTTGTACTTGTCCTCTGCTCTTCCCCAGTAGCTGATTGAGTGCCATCCGACCTGGGGGTCCCATCTTCCAGCACTATATCTTTTTCTATTTTGGATTGTCTCATCATAGGGTTTTCAAGGTAAAGGTTGGTCAGAAGTGGTTTACCAGTGCCTTCTTCTGCGCAGTGCTAACCCGGGTTAGCTGTAGTGGCACTGCCGTTGTCTACGAAAGATCCTCTGCCAGTGTCACCTTCCACTACTGCTGCTGCCCAGTAGCTAACCTTCAAGGATTCCTATGCCCCATCAGCTTTGGAACTGCCTGTTCTCTTCTGCGGATGTGGCCATTGATCCCTTAAGGAGGTGGATGCATCTTTGTCTGGTGTCTCAGCTGAGACCATTCAATCTTGAGTGACTTTGCTAGGAGTCTCTTGATAGAGTCTAGACCCCTTACGGTATTGCTCTCAGCTTCTCTGACACGCACAAACCCCCTCACCATGTTAAGGTGTGCATCCAAAAGGGGGGTTGACAATTCTGGATTGGGAAATTCCTGGAAATTTGAGCTTTGGAGCTTTGGAAGGGTGGTATTTGGGGAGGGGAGGGACCTCACTGGGCTCCAGTGCCATAGAATCTACTCTCTATGTAGGCAATAGAGCTGCACTGTACTAAATGTTTCACAAAGTCACTTAGAAAAATTATGAGGAACTGTGTTCTATACTACTGTGTATAGCTTGCTGAACCTAGGATCCTACTATGGAATTTTGTATCATTTAATGTGCCATGTTAAAACTTATGCTTTGCTTCAGTTCTGTTGTTAGACTTCTGGTTGGCTCTATAATTCTAATCCTATTGCATTGTTTATTGAATGTCCCATCCATCAATTATGTTGACTCACTCTGTGTAATCTGCTTTGAGTCCAAGTGAGAAAGGCAGACTATAAATAATGCAAATAAATAAAGATGAAGAAATTCCTAGAACATTGCTATGGAGGCCAATTTGTGGTCATTTTTTCTCTTGCTCCTCAATTTCTCAAGGGCAGGGAATTGGTGCCAATGAAGGGGGTTTGGTCACCCATGGAAAGCCTAAGCAGCATGATCTATATTTGTGAATTTGGGTGATAGATACAAATACTGTTTTGCAGTGAGATGCGCTAATTCGACAGATTTTAAAATCAAATTCCAGGATGTAAACAAGACATTTATTCTTCTAATGTAGGTGGTAATTCATAGAGCTTTGAAAAATATTTGATGTTTTCTAGCTCTGCTGGTACCTCGCTTTGAATAAAACCATATATATTTTTGGAAGGAGAATGGTTCTGATCCAGTTTGATCGTGGCTGTGGTTGTTCAGAGGTGTATGTACCACATTGCCTTGCTATGCACTGGAAGATGGTTTTATCTATCACTTTTTTTGTACTGCCCTACATCCAAGACTGGTTTTCCTATCCTTCTTTTTTTTTTCTCACAGCAACCTTGTGATGTAGTTGATGAAGGACTGCTTCCTCCCAAATTTAACAGCCCCTCAGTTGAAATCCCCTTCTCAAGCTTTTCTCTCCGTGCCTCTGCCTGCAGACGTAAGACAGAGGGCGACCAGAGATCAGTGCTGCCACCTCACCTTTGGAATGTCCTTCCCCTTGAGGCGCTCTCTTTTGTTCATGGTTTTGTTGGATTTTTTAATTATTTTCTTGGATTGTTTTATTGATATGTTTTTATTGTTAAGGTTTGTTTTTAGGGTGGTTGTAGAGTTGTCAGCTACCTCAAGAAGACCTGGAGAGGCGGCATACAAATTTTCAGAATAAATAAATAGAATAGGCTGAGAGAGAGTCACTGGCCAGAGGCACACAATAAGCTCCATAGTTCAGTGGGGATTTGAATAGTCGTCTGATACTCTGAACTACTAGACCGCACCAGCCATCTGCTCATTGCAGGGATACTTCATGCTGAGTTTGGGGGTGGAGTGTTTCTTAATAATATTTGGGAATTGACCTTACAATGTAAGTGGTCAGTTCTTACATTTAAGCCCTACACAAATGTTCAGAAGTGGGATGAGCATTCTGGGCGAGAAGATGCACCCTTGATCTCCACTATACACAGAGGTTCAACACTGAGGTGTTAACCAACCCAGCCAATTCCTCTGTACTGGAATTCTGAGAAAGGGCCCTAGGGGACAAAACTCCAGGGCTCCATGGAGCCAGGCAAATTGTATGATCTGTATTCATTCAAGGTTTGGGGTTGGTCCAGATGGTATGAGGGGCCTCTGAGGAAGTCTTTGTCTGTGTTCCTGGGGTGGCAGCTCTGTGGTTCCATCTGTGTTCAGAACCAGATTAAGAACAACATGTTATAAAGGTACAGTAATTGGAATACTACGTCCAAAGCATTCATTTTTATCTAGCAGAGAATAAAGCTTCCTTCTTTGATTAGAAAAATATCAGATTGTTACCATCTTGACAAATGTTTTTCGCACAGCTGTAGAGAGTATTTATGGAGCCTTCACTATTATCTTGCTCTTTGTCCATTGACAGTATAGGGTTTCCATATAAGGACATCTGATTTGTTGTTTGCCATGTGGGGGGATGGTAGGTAGATACTATCGGTACGTCTGTTGGAAATTGTAGTAAATGTCTAATGCATTAACGGGGTCGTTCTAAGGTTAAAAGTGTATTAGGGAACTAAGTACAGCATAAGGAGAGGGCTGATTCCAAAAAGTTTGGAAAAGTCATTCTGACTTAAACTTGCATTGCTTGCAGGGTGGGGAGAGGAGGGTCACTTGAGTTAAGTGCTGCATGCCCTGAATTAAATGAAATGCAATATCCACGATAGCCATGTAAACAAGAAATGGAACAGCAGGGCTAGAGTGGCTCATTCCCATTCATCAGGGCCAGCTTTACAATGAGGCAACCTGAAGCAGTTGCATCAGGCTGAAAGCAGCAACCTCTTGCTCAGCCTGCCAACAGCCTCCCATCATTACTCGGGTTGCCAACCTCCAGGTAGTAGCTGGAGATCTCCTGCTACTACAACTGATCTCCCGCCGATAGAGATCAGCTCACCTGGACAAAATGGCCGCATTGGAATTTGGCCTCTTCCCTCCCCAAACCCCACCCTCCTCAGGCTCTGCCCCCAAAATCTCCCGCCGGTGGCAAAGAGGGACCTGGCCACCCTAATAATTACCTACCTGCTGCATACCAGCTGTTCATCTGGGGCCCACACCTTGAAGCTGAAGGAGAGAATTAGTTTTGTCTTTTTGTGCCTCCAGGCCCCTTTAAGAACAGCTCAGCAAGCCATACGAGTCAGGTCCTGGACTCTCACACAATTCCTTCTTCTTGCAAGACTTCAGCCTCCATTTCTGGTTGACTGTTGCCAGTAGGGAGACAAGGTCTCCTGCTTTAGGGAGAGACCTCCTGCTCCCAATTTACTTGGCCCACCTGCCCACTGAGAGCTGGGTGGAGGGGGGGAGGGAATTGAATGGTGCCACCCCAGAGGTGCAGTGCCACTTCCAGTGAATACCCAGAAGTGCCTTCAAGTCACCAACGTGATGACAAGGTATGCTCTGGGATTTGAGCAAAAGCCTATGGTTTTACCATAGTTTTTTACAAACCTTAGAACACCACCTTGACATTGAACCAGCAATTCAATGTCACTTCTGGTATTTGCTGGAATTGATGTCACGCTGCTAGTGAAGCATCATTTTCAGTCCATTCCCCACCTCAACCCACCCGCTGGTTTGCAGTGTGACTAAATTGGTGGCCTAACTTCAATGAGAGGAAATAATCTTGTGAGAGTTCATGAAGCCTTAAAATGCATGTTCAGCTTGCCATACTACTTTTAAACATGGCTGGGGCTGCGAAGAGGTAAGGGGCATTATTTCTTTGGGTGCCAGGGTGGCAGTGCTGAGGGAGGCAGGCAGCACGGCAATAGGCAATAAAAGATCTTGGGCTACCACAGTGCAACATGCAGGCTTTTATTAATTTTTGTATGATTTTTGTTGAGATTATTACTGATATGGAGCCTAGTTTGATCTTTGACTGAATAGATTTTATAATTATTTTGATATATGATGAATCCAAAGGTCATTTTCTACTAACATGAGTTACTTCTTCTGGGGAAGACTGTTATTTTGGCCCATTCTGCTCTTCCACTGAGTTGTCTAAAATGTTGCTCGTGTGGGATATGGGATCCTCAGGAAAAGCATTGGGAGCAAAGCAAGAGCCAGTAGTTAGGATTGCCAGGTCCCTCTTCGCACCAGTGGGAGGTTTTTGGGGTGGAGCCTGAGGAGGGCAGGGGTTGTAGAGGGGAGGGACTTCAATGCCACAGAGTTCAATTGCCAAAGTGGCCATTTTCTCCAGGTGAAGTGATCTCTATTTGGCTGGAGATCAGTTGTAATAGCAGGAGATTTCTAACTAATGCATGGAGGTTGGCAACCCTACCTGTAGTGTGTGTGTGTGTGTGGGGGGGGGTTAAGGGAATTGCTGAAAATTGCCTTCTTTCATAGGTGAAAACCAGCTGTTTAGTTTCGGCCTGTGTTGTTATATACATTTAACGCTTTCATCAATTTTAGATTTTTCTTTGAACAATGAGAGCACAAAGTGAAGAGTTTTCTGTGGCGGCCCAATGGGTAGTTCCCGCCCCCCCCCCTCATGGAAACATGCCTAAATCAAAATCTGGAGATATTTCAGAAATGTTTTAAATGCTGTTTGCTTGAATTGGCTTTGAAACTCCATGTTAAGATCGTCTGGGGTGTCTTGTTCTTAAAATGGATTGCAAGCTTCTGGTATTGAAATAGGCTATATACCTCTAAAGAAATAATATCATATTAATTGCTGATTAATCATTGGAGTGTCCATATCCAGTCCTTTTGGCAAACTGTGACATGCATAGCTGTTCGATCATATATCAGTTGCTTCATTTGGAGTACCAGACGAGAGTCATTTCGAATATGAATTCACTTTCCTAAGATCTGCTTTCCACAGTAATTGTCCAAGGGGAATTTGTATGTTGTTTTCAGAGCCTTTAAAATTTTTCTTTTCTAAAATGTTTATAGTACTCTAAATCCTTAAGTGTTAATGCAGCAGTAAATAAATATAACTCGGAAAAGTGATAAAACTGGATTAGACAGGTTGGCTGTTTATATGAAGGCAGCCTTCAGACTTGGAGTAAACAAATACATTTTTTCTTCTAAACTTTCAAATGGCCTTTAAGACACTGCTAGGCAGTTCAGGAGAGGAGAGAAAATCACTTTCCTTTTTCTTAACATTAAACATGGCCCGAGTTGAAATGAATTATGCTTATTCCACTTGTTTTTATTTATTTATTTATTTATTTAAAGCTTAGAGCCTGCTCCAGCTGGAAATCACATATAGGGAACATATAGGTCTTATAATGAATTTTGGAATGCAAATAGCCAGCACATGCCTTTAGTTGGGTGCACAGATTTATGCAGGGAAATGTGGACTCTTCATCCCTGCCTAGTTGTGCTAATGCTTGGAATTTGTCATTAGGTAAGAGCAGTCCGTGGTTGTGGCTTCACCTTGTGACCCCTGTTTAAGTGCTCCTCAGTCTTAGTCAGTTGCTGTGTGTGCCATGGGTTTCTTATGTGATTTACAAATATCTTATTTCTCAAACTATTTCTTTTTCACACACACACACACACACCTTCTACATGTGAGTTTTGTGAAGCACTATCTATTAAGGAAGTCCCTGAAATAGCCTCTGAAACTTGTCAAATATGAAAGTGCAAAAAAAGTTTGCTTCTGTAGGATGATGGGTACACATGTGGTACGGTGGTAAGGGTGATCTTTTGCAGCTGTTGGGATTGGCTGTGGTCAAAATGTGATCACTTATCTTGTTTGCCTTAAACACTGCTTTTATCACAGCAATTACAAGGTTGGTTCAAAATTAAGTCATGTGGTGGTTTAATAAAGATAAGGGAGAATTTAATTTAGTGTGTCTAATTAATGTATTAAATGCAGTAGACTGAACTTGTATTCTTGTGCTTGAATATATTAATTCAGTAGAGGGTTCCCCCCTCCCAGTCTTATGGATCAAAGCCAAGCAGTGAAATGTTGTATGTTTCAGTGGTTAAAATGAGATTCAGTTAACCATCTGAATTAGAAACGGATCATAAGAAAGCTGCTTTAGCACCGGGGAAGGGAGGAGGAGGAGGAGACCTCACATCTGTTTCACATGCAGTGTCCATCTCCTTAAAAGTTCAGTTGCTTTCCACTGTGGACCATGATCAGCTTAAGAAGGGGGAAACTCCAGAAGTTGGATGCAGTTAAATGCACACAATATCCTACATAAGAACATACTGGATCAGACCAGTGGTACTTCTAGTCCAGCATCATGCTTCCAACAGTGGTCTGTCAGATGGCAGACAATGGCTCTTACCTACTGACCTCTGGACCTGGAAATCTCATTCAGTTATCATGGCTAATACCCAGTGATTGACCTATCTCTTGTAAATTTGTCTAGATACCTTTTAAATCCATCTAAACCAGTGGCTATCCCCAAATCTTAAGTCAACTTCGCATCATGTGAAGTAGTAGTTGCTTTTGTCTGCCTTCAGTCTACTGCCAGACAGTTTCATTGGGTGGTGACCCCATGTTCTAGCATTACGAGATAGGGATCCCTATCTACTTTCTATGACTTTACTCTTGTTCTAAGCTAAAAAGCCCCAAATGCTTTAGACTTGCCTCATAGAGAAGGTGCTCCAACCCAGTGTTAACTTTGGTTTCTCTTTTCTGCAACTCTTCAGTACTGTGTCCTTTTTGATATGTAGTGACCAGAACTGTTCACAGTATTACAGATGAGGCCACATCTGGGACTTGTTTAAAGGCATTACTGTACTGGCAGCTTTATTTGCAGTCCCTTTCCTGGCATGGAATGATCCCATGCATGGAATTTTCCTCAATGCACACTGAGTTGACATTTTCGGCAAGCCAGCTTAACCAGACCTTACCTTGCTTTAATCAGGTTATTGATTTCAGTATTTTTATCCCATCCCAACTTCAATCCCAGTGGAGCTGGGAGAAAAATACGGAGATGAATCAAATGCAGTGAAATCAGGGCTTAGCTCACCTATATTCTCCAATTTTTAAGAAACAGGTGCACACATACTCACATTGGAATTTCAGTAAGGAGAAAACCTCACTTGCCGAGTTTTGACACCTCGAGTATACATGCTGCAAGCCAGAATTACAATTGCCTATAAAATCTCTCTGCTATCTGTAAGAGATTTGGTGTGGATAATTTGTTTGTATAGTCCCTGTGAATTCCATTCCAGTGGTATGGTAGACAAAAACAAAGTTGAGAAATATGTTTCATGTTGAAACTAAATGGGAATAAAAACAGAAGCAAAAAAGACAAACTGATATTTCCAGTCTAAGTTGTAAAGAATCAGAATGAGGCTGTTAAAAACTAAACTGAACCACAAGCAAAAATAATAATAATAATCCTGTGCATATCTACTTTCTCCTGGGGGAGAATCTTGGGAAGGAATCAGTAATGGTAAGTAAAAGTCTTGCTCCACACCCAACAAAAATCAATACAGTATCACATCATTCACATGATTCATGTGATAATATGAGAAAATGTGTCCTCTACTTTTTTTTTTATGATGTTAAATTTGCAGTCTAGGGACTCATTTTGGGGACTGGTCAGCAAACATCTTCTGTCAGGTGTTGAGATGTTCCAGATGTGTATGAAATCTGTCAACAGGTTGCACCTCCTGAATTACTTCACTGGTGTGCGCCAGGATAGATTCTGTCAGGCCTTGCTCCCTGCCGCAGGAGTAAAGGCTCTTGACATGAGTTAGGCCAGTTTCTGGCTACATGTCAAGTCCTGGTTCTCATGCCTGTAGGCGTCTGTGTACAGTTTCGCTCGTTCTGTTTTCCACAGCTGTGCTGATGTTTAGTCTCCCTTCCTGGGAACCGCTATCGCGGGGCTGTTTGGCCATGTTTACTTTCACAGCCTGTATTGCTTTTAAACATGTAACCTGCCTATGTTTCCTCATTACTAGCCTCACCTGCCTCTAGGCAGTCAGTCCTTTAATCTGTCTTTTTGCTCCTAATAAAGTATTACTGCTTTAGGAATACCTGCCTGGATGAGTTTGCTTATGGGATGCTAGGGACAGACACCTGATCCTGACAGATTCTATCAAAATGGGGATGTAGAACGTTCGTCTGCTAAAATGCTTCACCCTCTTAGGGACTGCAGTAAAGAGAAGACACTCTTGGTGATTGTGATAATTGCAACCTGTAGAGCAATAATTTCCTTCCACCATACTTACATACTTGAAAATTCTAGGCTCCATCTGGATCCTTAGGCATGCAGAGGATGTCGTAGGTTCCTATTATTTGGTGGCTACATTAGGCTGCTGACTCCAAGTGGGTGCTATAGTTCTTCTGGAATTACAACTGATCTCCAAACTACTGAGACCAATTCTCCTGGAGAAAATTGCATCTTTGGAGTATGAACTCTATGGCATTCCTGCTGAGGTCCCTCCCTTCCCCAAACAAATGTATGTTCTAGTTACTGTTAAGTTTTTTTTAAGTGTCCTGTACTTATGAGGGTAACGAGTAGCAGCCATAAGAATGCTGCTGGCGTAGCGCTTTGAAAATGTCAAGGAGCATCAGGTCAGTAGACACTGGTTTTGTGAAGCCTACATCTCAGTCCTGTACCTGACCCTTGCCACTCAATTCTTCCTTTTGAAATCACAAAAATGCCTTTGGTGTGTTTGCAGGAAACAGTACAACTTGGAGCTTGTTATAGGCTACAGTGGTATCTTCGAACTGTTTGATTTTCCAAGATGAATTTTGTTGTTCAGTAGAAGATCTGCAGAGGTTGCCTACTTGTTTCTGGGTGCAATGCAAAGTGTTGGAGCTTACTTATCAAGCCCTAACAGTTTTCTCCCATACTATCTCGCTTGCTAGTTATGATCTTCCTTTCTGCTTGCAGTGTTGAGGTAGGTGACGAGAGGCAGGGCTTTCTTGGTGATGGCACTTCACCATGGTGTCTTTCTCTTTGAAACTCACCTGGCAACTACCTGATGTCATTCAGGTGCCAGGCTACAATGTATTGGTTTCCCCAGGCTTTTCACTGGGTAGTAGTTGTAGTTGAAGTTGAAGCTGCATCCCTTCCTTCTAGTTCATGTTTTTGTTTCTTTTTTATGGCCTCGTTTCTGCTTTTATGACTATTGCTGAGATTGTCTTCAGCTCTTTTAGATATTTTCTCTGATATTTAGTCTGCTTTTATGCTTTTTTCACTGGATGGTGATTTTATGAATGCATTCTTAGACAGTTTTATTTCTGGGGAGTTGTTGTATGCTTTTTATTATTTGACCACATTTTAACTTTTTATTGTTAGCCACCTCAAGTAGGTTTATGCAGATGTGGCATACAAATCTTCTATACAAATATCTGAAAAGAGATTAAACAAATTTGCACTGTAAATTTGAAATGGTGGTGTTAGCTTTTTTTAGTTTTTTCTTCTGATTTCTGGAACTTGTTCCCATTAATTCAGAATGAACTTCTATGGACGTTTACTTGGCAGCACTTTCAGGTGAATTCATTAGGGTTGCAATCTTATACATATACTTAGCCATTTTGGTGTTATTTATTTACTTCATTTATACTCTTATTTACTTCATTTATACTCTTCTATCCAACCCAGTGGGGATCTATTATCCTCCCCTATGAGGTAAGTTAGGCTGAGAGTGTGAGACTGGCCCAGCATCACCCAGTGACCTTCCATAACAGAGTGGGGATTCAAACCTGGGTCTCCCATTTCCTAGCCTGACATTCTTACTGCTATACTACTCTGGCTCTCAAAATCCAAAGACCAGGTTAATTTTTTTGATTGTTATGCCCATCATTGCCATACTTCCAAAAAAATCCTCCAGGATACCTGACCAATCTGGCCTGGAGGAAAATTGCTTCCTGACCCCAAAGTGGCAATTGGCATTACTCTGGGCATGAAAGAAAGAGTCACAAGAGCCAAGCACTGATGCAACCCTTCCTGCCCTCCCTCTTATGATCTGCCTAAGTTCACAAAATCAGAATTGCTGTCAGATGGCCATCTAGCCTCTGCTTTAAAACCTCCAAAGAAGGAGAGCTCCCCACTGAGGATCCTCTCTAAGTGCCAGGAAGTTCTTCCTAATGTTTAGCTGAAAACTCTTTTGATGTAATTCCAACTCATTGGTTCTGGTCTGACCTCATGTGCCTCAGCTTCACAGTTATATTTCCATTGCAGCTCCAGACATTCAGAGTGATTGCAGTGGTTTGAGTGCCAGTGTAGGACTTGTGAGACCTGGGTTCAAATATCCACTCTACCATGAGGTTTGCTGGGATTACCTTGTACCAATTACTCTTTATCAGCTCAGCCTATCTCACAAGGTTTCTGTGAGAGTAAAATGTGGGAGGCAGAACTACATTTGCCTCTCTGAGCTCCTTCGAGGAAGGGGTAAAAAAAGGCACTAGATACTAAATAGTAAACTGAATTTGTTCTAAGTGACTGAATTGTGCTTTGCTAAAAGCAGTTCATATGTCGTTGCCTTCTCATGTACCCATTCACCTCAGTTAGTAGCAACTCTGAGCAATATAGGTAAAAGTCAGCATAATTACCATACATTATGAAAGAAAAAACACAACAGTCTATTGGTTCTTGTAGGTTATCCGGGCTGTGTGACCGTGGTCTTGGTATTTTCTTTCCTGACGTTTCACCAGCAGCTGTGGCAGGCATCCTGGCGAAACGTCAGGAAAGAAAATACCAAGACCACGGTCACACAGCCCGGATAACCTACAAGAACCAATGAACTCTGACCGTGAAAGCCTTCGACAACAGTCTATATTTGCCCATACACTCATCATTACTAATATTTAAAAAACCGCTTCTTTGCTCTTTCATTTGTAGTATAAACAACTGTCAACTCTAGCGTTAAAGACTCTCAGCAGTCCGACTGATAGGTTCTACTTGATTTAAAAAAAAACAACAGCTTTAAAGCAAAGGGGGCCCCAAGCATAGTGGCCAGCTGTTGGTAGATGTTGAGGAGTTGGGTTTGTGATAAGTTCAAACGCTTTCCTGAAAAGATATATGCCAAACGATTTGCAGTTGCAGCCTGTGTTCAACCTTTTCTCCCCACCCACCCCAAAAAAACTGTGAATAACAGCATTCCCCACTGAAATATTTTGCCAGACTCTAAATAGCATGAGAGGGCTTTTCACATAGTTCTATCAAGATAACAAAATGATTTCTACCTCAGATTTTTACCACATCTCACTACCTCCCCACACCATGGTTTATAACTCCAGTGAATGCAGTGACTACTGTGCCAATACCTGGTGACTGTGTCTAAGGCTGCTCGCTTCTTCTAAGCAGCAGTTTTGATGTTTTACTTATCCATCACTATTGTGTATCTTTGTGGTCCACTAGGAACATTTTTTCAAGATATCATATCTTGTAGTCTTAATTCTGTTTTGTCTACAGTAGTTTGGGCATTTCTTCTGCATTCTGAGTTTTTGTTGTAGTTGTTGCTGTGGTTGATCACTGTGAACCACTAACTCCCTAGGAACTCTGAGTTGACACCAAGAAGGTATAATCCTAATGAGACCATCACAGTTATTTCTGATCTAAAGCTGAACTGTTTTTCACTTTTATTTTCCAAAACAAGGGATTTCACAATAGAGAATAAAGAGACACCACTCTGTATCTAGATGATATCAGCCAATGGGAGCTTTCTATTGAATATTGGAAGTTGAAGCTTTGAGTGATTAAGATCGTTCTGTTTCTATAAGCAACTCTGAATGTTTTTCCAGGTTCCTTCCCACCTTTGTTCAGCTGGCCTCTAGGTAGATGTTATTAATGAGTAAGGAAGATTCTTGCTTTCTCTGCGGTCAGACCTTGTATTTCATGTATGGAGAGTAAACACCATTTTTGTGATCTCACTGAGGTAATGAAGTAAATCTCTGTACTCACATGAACTGTAGAATGTAACACAACCTCCTTTATTGCAACTAAAAACAGACTAACACAGAAACTAAAAACAAGAAAAAGGTGGCGTTCTCCTCCATCCCATAATCAGGTTCCAGTTAACTTTTTACTGTCCATTTTATTACATCCCTCCCCCTTTAAGCCCCCCCCTTCTTAAGTTATCGCCCGAATCTAGTCTTTCAAATAACCAGGAGGTCTTCTTGCTCTCGCTGGATAATGGTGTACTTCCACTGCCTCATTATCCCTGGGTCTGGAAAGTTCGGGGATCCGAAGCGGAGGAATTCGGACTTCGGCACGGCCCGAATTTAAAAGGGCCGAATTTTGCCGAAGCCGAACTGTACCGAATTTTTTTTCCAACAGCCCTACCTTCTGTCTTCCTTGTGGAGGAATAACAACCGTGGTACCCCACAATACGCAGCCATTTTGCACACTTAATTCAGCTCTTCTGTCCCAGTAGGGACAAATTGCTTCTTCAGGATTCTGTGTGGGCCAGCAGCGCAAAATTAACTGTGCTGATTGAGGCAGAATTGGATCCTGCCTGGTCCAGACTCTGATATGAGAAGCTTTTACTAGGGTTTGATCAAGATCAACAATACAACATCAAATTTATTAATATGGTCGACTGACCAATCACGTGCCAACACATCAAAATTTCCAGACACAATAGTTCTGCACCGCAAAAATATCTAGATCAACTATCTATATCAAGGTGTAAGGTCAATAAAAGCAATCCCTGGTTAAAATTATCATCTTAAAATCGATAAAATTGTAAAATATTCTAACGATCATTCTCTAATAAAGTTCTGCTTATTTTAATAGCAACAGCGCAGAACTTGGCAGTTTAGATCGTAAGCTGAGGGTCTTCTCCTAATAGGAGCTTCTTTGCCAAAAGCTCAACTGACTCTTCAGGGAATTTACCAAGTAGGGGGGAAATAAGCTTTCATCTAACTTTGTGGTAGAATGGGCAACATATCAGTGCATGTTTGATGGTTTCAGTGTCCCCTGTTCCACACGGACGTAACCTCTCTGATCCAGGGATCTTCTTATATTTCACTTCTAAAACAGCCGATGGTAGGGCCTGTTTTCCATACAGGTACTTATGGAATTTTTTAGCACCAAAGATAATGGCTAGGCCCTCTTTCTCCATTTGTGAATAACCTCATTCTGCTTTATTGAGTGACCTTGAAGCGTTTGCTATTCTTGACTTTCCATTTTGTGTGACTATACAGGCCCCATGCCATAAGATGAAGCATCACATGACAAGATCAATTTCTTTGTAGGGTCAAAATGGACCAGTGGATTTGAAGATTTCAGTAGCATCTTAGATTTTTGAAAGGCTTCTTCTTGCCCCTGCTGCCCGCCCCCCCAGTCTCTTTCCTCAAAAGAAAATGTAAGGGTTACAATAGGGCTGAGAGATTTGGAAGAAATCGATGATAATAATTCAACATCCCTAAATAGGCTCAGAGTTCTGTTGTATTTTGTGGTTCTGGTGCTTTTTCAATAGCTGTAACTTTATCAGACAGAGGCTGCAACCTTTCTTTGTATATCCCAAATACTATACTTCAGGCTTCATGAAAAAGCATTTGTTCTGTCTTAAACACAGGCCAGATTCCTCTAATCTTCGAAGTACTCGCTCAAGAGTAGAAAAGTGTTCTTTATCATCTTTGCCAGTGATAAGGATATCATCAGTCTTAAACCATTACCCCAGGAATCTCCTTCAACAGGTGTTCCATAGCTCTCTGAAATATGCCACGGGCTGAAGAAATGCCAAAGTGTAGTCGGTTGTATTGGTACAAACCTTTATGCATATTTATTGTGGTGAATTTCTTTCCAAAGAGATAACATTTTTTGCATCCTCAGTTACTGTGCCTTCGAACAGTTAGTCATACACCTAACCAGAGGGGAGGTGATCCTGGCCTTAATATTCTGTGGTGCTGCCAGTGACATGGTGCAGGATGTGGATGTAGTTGAGCCAGTTGGCAATAGTGACCACAGTGGCATCAAATTTAATTTATATGTATGTGGGAAAGTGTCTGGGAAATCTCACACAATTACCTTTGACTTTAAAAGAGGGAACGTCTCTAAAATGAGAAACCTGCTAAAGATGAAGTTGAAAAGAACACTTAGGAGGGTTAAATCTGTGGAAAAGGCTTGTGGGTTACTCAAGTCCACCTTACAAGAGGCTCAGCTAGATTGTATACCGCAAGACAAGAAAGGTGGTAATAAGTCCAAGAGGTCACCATCATGGCTAATGGGTAAGGTGAAGGGAACTATTAGAGAAAAAGACTTCCTTTAGAAACTGGAAGGCTTGCCCAAACGAGGCAAACAAAAGCAAACACAAACTTGCACAAAGGAAATGTAAGCAGATAATTAGAGATGCAAAAAAAGATTTTGAGGGGCATATCACTAAACACATCAAAACAAACAATAAGAAATTCTTTAAGTATATTAGGAGTAGGAAACCAGGAGTAGGAAACCAGGGAAGCTTTTGGAACATTGGATGACAATGGGAATAAAGAACCACTAAGGGAGGATAAAGCGATTGCAGAGAAACTAAATGAATTCTTCTCATATGTCTTCACTGTTGAAGATATAGGGCAGATACCTTCTGAACAGAGATTTTGGAGAGGAGAGAATGAGGAACTGGGGAAAATAGTGGTAACAAGGCAGGAAGTCTTAGATAGTCTAGACAAACTGCAAACTAACAAGTCACAGGGACCAGACGGTATTCACCCTAGAGTTCTTCAAGAACTCAAATGGGAAATTGCTGAACTCCTAACAAAGATATGTAACATATCCCTTCGATCAGCCTCTGTACCAGAGGACTGGAGAATGGCCAATGTAACACCCATTTATAAAAAAGGTTCCAGGGGGGACCCAGGAAATTACAGGCAGTTAGCTTAACATCTGTTCCAGGTAAATTGATGGAAAGCATTATTAAAGATAGAATTGTCAAGCATATAGACGGGCAAGCCCTGCTGAGCAAAACCCAACATGGCTTCTGTAAGGGTAGGTCCTGTCTCATTAATCTTTTAGAGTTTTTTGAAAGTGTCAGTAAGCATGTGGACAGGAATGAGCCTGCGGACATTGTGTATTTGGATTTCCAAAAGGCTTTTGTCAAAGACCCCCACAAAAGACTACTAAGCAAACTTCATAGTCATGGAATAAGAGGACAAATCCTCTTATGTATTGAGAACTGGGTGAAAAATAGGAAGCAGAGAGTAGGAATCAATGGTCAGTTCTCAGAACGGAGGGATATGAGCAGTGGAGTCTCTCAGAGATCTGTGTTGGGACCAGTGCTTTTCAACCTGTTCCTTAATGACCTGGAGGTGGCCAAGTTTGCAGATGACACCAAATTATTTAGGGTAGTTAAAACAAAATCTGACTGTGAAGAGCTCCAAAAGGATCTCTACAAACTGGAGGAATGGGCATTAAAATGGCAAATGAGATTCAGTGTGAGCAAGTGTAAAGTGATGCATATTGGGACAAAAAGTCCCAACTTCACATATACACTGATGGGATCTGTGCTAGCAGCAACAGATCCAGAAAGGGATCTTGGGGTTGTAGTGGATCACTCGATGAAGATGTCAACCAGTGTGAGGCTGCTGTGAAAAAGGCAAATTTTATGCTGGCCATAATTAGACAAGGAATAAAGAATAAAACTGCTGCTATCATACTGCCCTTGTACAAATCTATGCTGAGACCACACTTGGAATACTGTGTACAGTTCTGGTCACCACACCTAAAAAAGGATATTGCAGAACTTGAGAAGGTGCAGAAAAGAGCAACAAAAATGGTTAAGGGACCAGAGCAACTGCCCTATGAGAAGCGGTTAAAATGCTTAGGGCTGTTTAGCTTGGAAAGAAGGTGGTTAAGGGGAGACATGATAGAGGTCTATAAAATTATGCATGGTATGGAGAGTGAACAGGGAGAAGCTTTTATCCCTCTCTCATAATACTAGAATGTGGGGTCATATGCTGAAGCTGGAGGGTGAGAGATTCAAAAAAGGAAGTATTTCTTCACATAATGCATAGTTAAATTGTGGAAGTCCCTGCCCCAGGATGTGGTGATGGCTGCCAACTTGGAAGGCTTTAAGAGGAGAATGGACATGTTCATGGAGGAGAAAGGTATTCATGGCTACTAGTAAAAATGGATACTAGTGATGACACATACCTATTATCTTCAGGATCAGAGGAGCATGCCTATTATATTAGGTGCTGTGGAACACAGGTAGGATAGTGCTGCTGCAGTTGTTTTGTTTGTGGGCTTCATAGAGGCACCTGGTTGGCCACTGCGTGAACAGACTGCTGGATTTGATGGACCTTGGTCTGATCCATCATGGCCTTTCTTATGTTCTTACGTTATGTTCTTCCTGCTCCTAGCAGCTCTTCACAAACACAGATTCTGTTTTACATCATCCTTCCCACTATTACAGTCAAGCTCATCATCTCTCCATATTCCTTTCTTAACACAATTTGTGTTGAGATCTTATTGGGGCTTAGCCCAGCAATTAATTTTCAGTTCCAGGAGAGAGACTGGGAAGATGGGGGACAAAGGCACCCCGATGACATTTAGAGTGCTTTTCCCTCACCACTGAATCACTTGTCTCCTGCTTGCTTCTGACCTCAGGCTCAAGCAAGGGGCAGAAATAAGGGACGAACCTGGAATCAGTGTCTTCCACAAAAAAACCCCACTCCTGAATTTCTGCCCCTCTTTCTTCATTCTATCACCACACACTATCATAAAGCCAGTGCGAGTACAAATGATATCCTTGAAAAGCAGTGTTCCCAAAATGTAGGGTTGCCAGGGCTCGGAATACTTGGAGCATCCTTGGGAAAACTGGGAAGGGGACTGTGGACATCGGCATTGTACGGTACTCTAGGAATCCCCCATATTGTGGGACACTGTGATGTCACTTGTGTCACGCTTTGCCAGCCCCCCCCCATTTCCCCTGCAGAACAGGGGTAGGAGGCAACCCTGTGTAGATTACATGAATGGTGTCTCTGCAAGTACAGCTGCCCATTGCCTACTATTATCCTGGACAATATCATCTGCTGAAACCTTTTCAACTGTTTTGCATGTAATCAAATGATGCCTTTTTAAAGTTATATCCAGTCAGTGAACTTGTGAAGTCATGTGGCACTTTCTAAGATCTCACAGATTCTGTTCAGTGCTTAAATGAAACTGTATACTGCAGATTAGTAGAAGCATAAGGGTAAGGACAAAAATTGCTTCTACTGTTCCTCAAATGCATTTGAAAGCTTTGTTTGAAGCATTTCCTTCAAATACTTCAGTGAGCATGTGCAGCTTCTAAGCATGCCTATAACTCTGCATAGACTGTACAGTTAAAGGAACAGGGATGCCAACAGGACAGTGATGGTGTGATTGATAATCAATAGCCAGCAATGAGAATGAGCATTGCCTATCTGACTGGTGTTGAAGAGTACTGTGGCATGAAGAGGAGAAGGTGTTGTAGTTTCCCATACTTTAAAAACTGGAACATCATGTCCTATCTGTCCAACTTCTTCTAGTGCTTTGCTGAAATTGGTTTCTTAGTAATGTAAAGACCCACCTGGTATTGTTTGTCATGCATCATTAGGAATTCACAAGGGAACCATTCTCCCCAGCCAATCAGAACAGGCTGTAATAGTTCTGGAAACTCTATAGGTATATTTCAGCACCTTGAGCACACACACACACACACACACACACACAGAGAGAGAGAGAGAGAGAGAGAGAGAGAGAGTTCTTGGCGTCAGATTTTCGATCTGGAGGAGACTGAGACACACTTGAAATAATGGAGGAAAACAGAAATAAGGCTACTTTTGAAAATATTTCACTAATTTCACCTCTTTTATTTCTTTCTGTTCTAGAGTTCTCGGACTGCTCGGTCGGAGGAGGACCGAGATACCCTCTGGGATGCTTGGGGTTCATGGAGTGACTGTTCTCGTACTTGTGGGGGAGGTGCTTCTTACTCCCTGAGACGCTGCCTGAGCAGCAAGTAAGTAGTTAAATATCTTTGGACTCTACAGAGCAAGAAGGCAGCTTGCCAGTCCCAGATCACAGCATAAAGAGCAGTGGGTGTCTTGAATTGTGCTTACATTTTGAACTTAGAAGAGGAAAGGTCGTGTTCTAGTCAGGCAGCCGTCCAGTAGATTTGATAGCCTGACACACAATTCTAAAATATGCTTGTAGTAAAAATGTGAAAGACTTCTACAGTTTGAACTGTACACTGCTAGCTATTGAAAAATGAAACCACTCGACTCTCTCATTCAGAGTGGTAAGCCTTTTCATTCCTAGGTACTGGTCCAGAGATAAACCTATGGGTTTAGCACCCTAAATCATTTAGTAACATGGGAGCTATAAAATCAGAACAGATATCCACATTTGAGTCTGTTGGCCTCTCTGCACACACAACATAACATATTAAGCTATACAACTGAGATTGGCAACTACTTTTACAGAAGATTTCCTTTATGTTATAAGGATATAAAAGATAACCAAGGCAATGTGATGTGAGACTTTGTTTTTTGCATAGCAGAGCAGCCCAATAAGGATAGATCTGTCCCATAGAAGCTCTACCTATCTATGTAAGCTCTGCCTGTCTACCTATTTATCAGCATGTATACCTGTCCATAGCTGCAATCATTTGCACACTTACCTCATTGAATAAAGTGGGACTTACTTCTGAGAAGACACACATAGGATTGCAGTGTTTGCTTGTTTATTTATTTAGCTTATTTATAGCCTGTCTTTCTCACTGAGACTTGAGGCAGATTACAGAGCAAAGAAAGAGCAAGAAAACAAAATCGTATAATGTTAGACTTCCAATGAACAATGCAATAGGACTAGGAATACAAAAATTCAAAGACAATGCAAGATTCAGTGAAAACAGCAAATTGCCTAAGGCAAGGTATTGTGTGAGCAGTGCAGAATGTGGGATGACAAGGTATAAAACTTGAGAGGTCTCACACTGCATTATAATAAAAACCACTAACACAGTACAGTAACAGCCATTAAAAAAAACTTCAAACCCCATCTAACTTGCAACAAACCCAAATGCACCAAGCAAGCTATTTTGGATTAAAATAGCTTAATAGTGGGCTGTGTGTCTGTCTGCCAAGTCAATTTATTTGCAAACAAGTATTTCAACTGTCAAACAGCTGACTTGAGGAAACAACATACCACACTATGTCCAGACAGACCATGTGAGAGTACTGTGTGAAAGGGCCAGGGGGGACCTGGTAACCCTAGTGAAAGCCCACCATTTTGTGATTTTTTTAAAAGGATACATCTTCCCTTTTCCAGCAGTGGAGCAAACAGTTTCTGAAGGATTCCTTCTATGTAGTAAAACATTGCCAAACAAGCTATCTGTATCCCCTATGTGTGGATTGTCCCAAAGAGTAGGGATTAGTGTGAATTTAACACTAAGGCAAAAGTCTATTTTCCTCTCTAATGCTATGGACTAGGCTTGTGCATATCGGAAAACTCAAGCTGAAAATAAAGCCAAAAATCACAATTTTGGCTTATTTTTGGCTCGGGTTTACCAGGGGAGGAAGACAGGAATCAGCCGAGCCAAATAGGCAATTTGGCTGGGGGGAGGCATTTTTGGAGGTAGAGTCCCCACATTCGCAGCATAGCTTGAAGGGACTCTCCCTGCATGACCCCCGAAGTTTGGTAAAGATTGGGTCAGGGGGTCCAATTTTATGGGGTCTAGAAGGGGTTGCCCCCCTCCATAGAGAAACATTGCAAACTTCATCAGTAATGGCCGCCCGTCTGCTTGCTTCCCCATGGTTGACTGCAAGGTTGCTGTCAATCATGGAGGATTGAGGTTTCTCATGACTCTTAAGGGAGAAAGGAAGCGGCCATTACAAGCGTGGAAAAACTCAATTTCCCAGGATTGACAGCAACCTAGCAATCAACCATGAGAAAGGAAGCAGACAGGCGGCCATTACACAAGTCTAAAATGTAAGTACTTTTAAAATTTTCCTGAGGGCATTTTTTGAGGTAGAGCCCCCACAGTCACAGCATGGCTTGAAGGGACTCTCCTTGCACCACCCCCAAAGTTTGGTGAAGATTGGGTCAAGGGGTCCGATTTTATGGGGTCTGGAAGGGGTCACCCCCTCCTCCATAGAGAAGTATGGCAAAGTCTATGGAGGAGCAGGGTGACCCCTTCCAGACCCCATAAAAATAAACCCCCTGACCCAATCTTCACCAAACTTTGGGGGTTGTGCAAAGAGAGCCCCTTCAAGCTATACTGTGAATTTTGGTGCTCTACCTCGGAAAATGTTCCCCTAGGAGCTTCCAAAAAAATCCCCATAAATGGGTCTGAATTTTTCCAGTAAATTCAAAAATAAGCCGAGTACCCATATTTACTGGTATCGGTATTTGGCTTATTTCGGGTTTACCAAAAAAATCGGGCCAAATAAACCCAAACATGAAATTTCTCTTTTTTTCTTTTTCTTTTGCACAACTCTGCTCTGGACAGATCTTTTTTTCCTTCTATCTTCCTGCATATAGTTGCACAGTGATGTAATAAAAATCCATTCATTCTGCACGTGGTTTATATGCTGTTACAAGGAGAACTGGGGGGGAATACCCTCCCAAAGTCATTGTCTAGGTTTAATATAATCATGTGTTGTGATGTGAGGAAGTACCAAGTTAAAACCATGCACTGCCTAGATTAGAACTGAGTTCTGGCTAGAATTGCCAGACTGCGCCTGGCAACTGGTGGGAGTTTGGGGATGGGCACATGGGGAGGCATGGCACCTTGTGTGCCATGCCATCACTTTGCAGAAAACCCAGAAGTGATGTAGGGTAGCTCTAGGAATCATTGGAAATGCTATGGTGTTTATGGGAAAGGGGAAAAATTGAGTGATCCATGAAATGAGTTGGACAACTATACATTCACTTTAGCTTCCTGGTGAGAGAGCCAGTTGCTTGCTGATTCCTTGGCCTCTAGCCAGTTCCAGTTCAAAAAGAGTGTCTGTATTTTAATAAGCATTTAAGGGTAACATGCTTATAACTTTCGTCGTTTCTTCAAAATGGCCATTAAATAATAAACTACGGATAGAGTAACAGCCTAATCTTTACCAGGCAGTAGATAGATTAAATGATAGTTGTGAGAACAAGCAAGAAAGTATGAAATCAATGAAGTAATACGGAAAGATCTTATGGAAGAATATAAATCACAACTGAATTAAATTCAGTTGTGATTCTTGGCTCTAGCTAAATTCTTGTAAACTTGTCGTGTCACCAGTGGTGACAGTGGCATCTTTCGTCATTGCTAAGATAGTAGGAATCCTTTCTCCCCAGCACAAAATTGAATTAAGGAATGGAATAACCATCATGAATTCCATGAAGCAAGCTGGTCAGGTGATGAGGGTCCAGGAATAAAGCTCTTAGCCTGGAACTTATTACCATTGTACCCATACGTATTGCCCCTGACCATTGAAGGACTGTAAAAGGTCTGGTTTGTAGGAAGGAATGTGAGAAAGGATTGAATGCAACCTCCTTTCATTCAGGGTAAATATATTCTGGTGGCTCTACCTGCTAGTAAGCTTGATGATCACCATGATTATGGAGTTGGGTTTGGATTATACTGAACTATAAGATAAATGAGTAAACTCTGCTGGGCCCTAGGGCCCAGTATACAGGTTTGGGTAAGTCCCAAGTAGTCCTGAAGGTGTCTGGTTGAACTGGATCCACTCCAGTCTCTGTCTTTTGCCTCCTGCTTCCTTTCTGAAGCCCATCGGCACTTTCTCTACCAATGCTACTGCCATGTTAAACATTATTCACATGTGACACAATATGTTTGCAATGGCCTCTTGTGCAAAACAAACATGGTGGGATGCTGAATGTAAAGGATATCTCTGCAGCTTCCTTGGCATACCTTATTACTATGGTTTTCTTTGGCATTTGCATCCATCTTTTTAAAAAAGGAGCAGGTTCTGTTTAAGGGGACGTATTCATTAGTTAGAGTTGCCTTTAACTAAGTAAGATGTTTCACTCTCTTCCATATTGAGCCAATTCATTTTGATTTATGGAACCAAAAGTGAACTTTTGCCTATTCACAAATTGAGGAAGGATTATTATGTGCTCAGATTCTGTTAGCTAGTAACAATATATTCTAAAAAGTCAATTTTGACCTTGAATTAGCACTGTAGTAAATGTCTAACTCCTCTCCCTTTCTTCTGGTTTGCATACAGTTACAAAAATAAAAGAGTGTTAAAATTATGATTTTGTGAGGCCAGGGTTGTATGTGTGCTGGGCAAGCATTTTCAAACTAAAAAGGAAAAGACCCCCCCCCCGCGCCCCAACGCTGGGGATTTTGAATGAAACCTATACGGATGACAGTTTTAAATGTGACAAGAAGATGAACTATCTGAGTTTTGTGCTGGTGTTTTTTGGCTTTGTGCAGTTGATTGTGTTACAGAGATGTGTCATATTGCAGAGTTCTGTGTGTTGAGCATAATTCTATAACAAATAAAGAATGACGCTAGATTTTAGTTTTGTTTGTTTGATAAATTAAGAACTGGTGCTCTAGCTGAACACTATAGAACAGACCAACCCACAAACCAAAGCTAAATATTTCTCCACCAGTGTGGAATTTTCATGGTGTATTATGTCTTTTCATTTTCTGCATGATGGCTTCCAGAACATTAAGTAAAAGGAGAATGTGGCCCCATTGTGTCCTCTTTGAAGCTTTTCAAAGAATACTTGCCCTGCTTCTAAACATTTTTGTTGAGCTAAGCAGTTGAATAAATGCAATTAATTTATTTTCCAAGAGGCAGATGCCAGCTCTCCTGATTAGTCCCAAGCTGTTCAGGTCAGGTATAGGGTTGTCTCACTGTCTGGCTTTTCTACTGTAAATGCAAACACTCTCTTTGGGAGACTTACCTAAATTATTGCAGCACTGCCACACCTGATGACTATAAAGTGTGATGCAAACTTAGAACGAGACACTGAAGTCTTCCAATCTAGCTCTGCTTAGCTTTGAGTTCTGTAGGTCACAGTGAGACTTGCACTAGACTAGCCTTTCCACACATTACGACTGAATTATGACAAAGTTCTAAGGAAGTCAACTAGCAGACAAAGGGTGAAGCTGGACCTGTGCCAGGTAGCCAAGTGTCCAACTATGTTTAGTCATATACTGATTGGCTTGTTTGTAAAATATGAAGGCGGCTCAGGGATGTCTCCCAAGGAAAACAGGCCTGCGTCTGAATGAGAGAGACTATTTTACAATGGCAAGGTTTGTTGCCTTTATTCTGAAGACACTGGCAAAAAATCAATCATAAATATGGCTGTTTATTAGATTAATGGTACCACTGTGGGTGAACTGGTGTTTGACATGCCATATTTGATATTCTACATCTGTAATTGTATTGATGCCAGAATGGTCATTTTTGTTGTTACATCTGCCGCACGTTATCAGTTGGGTTTTCAATTGATATTATTAAATATTATGATTTTACATAGTATTTTAATCCTTGGAAATTTTATTTAGTATATATGTATTTTATTTATTATTTATTGTGTTGAAATTGTGTTATTTGCTATGGCTTCTGAGCTAATGCAATAAAACTTTAGAACAGAATTGAAAGGGACTAAAACGAACCTCCACAGTCAGAGGTAAACCTCTAAACACCAGTGCTAGGAAGCAACTTTGGTGGAAAGTCTGGGCCTCAATGTCGGCTTTCTAGGACAACTGGTTGGCTGCTGTGTGAAATAGGATGTTGGATGAACCACTGGTCTGATCCAGCAGAGCTCTTCTTATGTAAAGAATAGGGCCAAAGTGAGCCAACAAAGGGTTGGATCCAGATTACATGCCATTTTCCACAGATTCCCCCTACTCACTGCACAACCCCTTCATGTTGTTTCTCAGTGTCCCTATCCCCTGTGAAGATCAGTGGGCTGAGCTATGAGCAGGGAGGCAGGAAAGTTCTGCTACACTGATGGAAAATTTAGTCTGTATCCAACCCATAGATAGTTGCATCAGAAACTAACTACTGATCACAGGCCACTTTTCTATTTTTTTGGAACAGCTCTTCTTTTGTGACTCTACCCACTGTTAGGTGGAACTCCTTCTAAAGCCACTCAAATGGCTCTTCTTGGAGACACCTACTTTGCTGCCAGGAAAGTGGTTAGCTGGTAGATTGGCTCTCCATTCAACCTATGATATAACCTCATTTGGGATTGAGGTGTGGCTGGCTGCACAGATGCAGAGGCTGAGAAATTCAATTACAGCATGGTGAGTTTCCAGAAGCTCCTATTGGGAGAGCAGATGGTTCTAAGGTGGGGGGGGGGACCACAAGGAGAACTGAAACCTCAAACTAATGCTCAGAAACAAAAATGTCATTTTTCCATCTCATTTTACAATGCTTTCTAAATGCTGTTTCAGCTGATACTTGCCAGATAAAATAGATCAATACTCTTTTGCCCCAAAGATAATGATGGTTTTCAAAATGCATCGGGCGCATAATTTGTTATAGTAAATTTTTATTTTTGAGCACCACTTTGAGGTGGGATGGCTTTATCTGAAAAGGGTGGTGTCCTTCCTTACTTGGGTTCTAAGTCTTGAGAGAACAGTGCCAAACACTCCACCAGTTGAGAGCCAGCGTGGTTATAGTGGTTAAGAACGGTGGTTTGGAGTGGTGGACTCTAATATGGAGAACTGGGTTTGATTCCCCACTCCTCCACATGTGCGGCGGATGCTGATCTGGTGAACCAGGTTGGTTTTGCCACTCCTACACTTGAAGCCAGCTGGGTGACCTTGGGCTAGTCACATCTCTTAGAGCTCTCTGAGCCCCACCTACCTTACAGGTAGGGTTGCCAGGTCCCTCTTGGCAACCGGCGGGAGGTTTTAGGGGCGGAACCTGAGGAGGGCGGGTTTGGGGAGGGGAGGGACTTCAGTGCCATAGAGTCCAATTGCCAAAGCAGCCATTTTCTCCTGGTTGATTGATCTCTATTGGCTGGAGATCAGTTGTAATAGCAGGAGATCTCCAGCCAGTACATGGAGGTTTGGAACCCGTCTTACAGGGTGTCTGGTGTGGGGAGGGGAAGGGAAGGTGATTGTAAGCCGGTTTGATTCTTTCTTAAGTGGTGGAGAAAGTCGGCATATAAAAACCAACTCTTCTTCTTCTTTATCATCAGTATCTAGTCTTGCAAAAGGCTCCCCCTTCTGAGTATTATCAGCAGGAATATAGATATAGTGACAGAAATGCTCAGCAAGTTGAAGTTAGTGTGGCATCTGTAATCATGAGACGTGACATTATTTTTTGTACAAATGGACTTTAGCAATGTTCGTTTGTGCCCAGCTGAACACAGCACATGTGACAAAGATACACTTTCTGGAATGACTCTTTGTACCACATTATCCCTGCTGGGCTGAGTAGCTTGCCAACCATCTATAGTGACAGTGGCATGATACATATGACAAAGGTATCATTTATTAATGGTAGTCTATGGCCAGGGATTTTCAATCCGAGAATTTGGTGGTGAGATCCATCATCTATGGGCCTTGTTCCATTCATCACTTTAGCAACGTTCTGGTGGTTTTAACTTCTGGCTTTAAGAACATAACAACAGCCCTGCTGGATCAGACCAGTAGTCCATCTAGTTCAGCATCCTGTCTCACACAGCTGCCAAACAGTTTCTCTGGAGAACCAACAACAGGGCCTAGAGGCTGAGGCATTTCCTGATGTTGCCGTTCTGCACTAGTATTCAGAGGTTTACTGCCTCTGAACGTGGAGGTTCCCTTTAGTCACCATGGCTAGTAGCCACTGATAGACCTCTCCTCCATGAATCTGTCTAATTCCCCTTTAAAGCTGTCTATGCATTGTCTCTGGTATGCTGCATAGAGCCATCATAGCAGATAGTTGGAGAATGGTACTACAGCTACCAGGCCAACATGAATCATGTGATCCAAGAGTCACTCCAAAACAATAGCTGTTCAGATTCTGGTTCTGCTTCTTGTCAAACTTTGCCATCAAGTTCCAATTGCTTTACTGCTTTTGATCTGGGTATAAAAAATTACAATAGATGCTTTCAAAAATGTATAAGAAAGAAAGGGAAGGTATGAGAACAAAGAAGAAGACTTGATTTTTACATGCCAACTTTCTCTACCACTTAAGGCAGGATCAAACCGGCTTACAATCACCTTCCCTTCCTCTCCCCACGACAGACACCCTGTAAGGTAGGTGGGTGGGGCTGAGAGAGCTAAGAGAACTGTGACTAGCCCAAGAAACTCCCAGGACACTTCGTTGATAATAAAGTAACTGAAAAGCTAAATATTTGCTTAAAGATTCTGTCCATAATCATTGTCACTCATTTTGGCAAAAAGACAAAGCATTGGGGTACTCATATATTTAAAAAGAAGGAAAGCCTTAGCTGACAAAATT
Source organism: Euleptes europaea (assembly GCF_029931775.1). NCBI lineage: Eukaryota > Metazoa > Chordata > Lepidosauria > Squamata > Sphaerodactylidae > Euleptes > Euleptes europaea. The sequence goes on along the minus strand of NC_079315.1, from coordinate 37,383,258 downwards.
TAATCACCGAAGCTGTATCCATAGGTCAACTTCCATTATCATCACCCTTTCCTCTAGGAAATCCTGCAGAAACTGCTGATCAGGGTGGAGACCTTCTTGCCAGACGTGGGATGATATACATATGGCAAGAGTGGAAATTAACCTCTAACTTGTCTTTGTTTTTAGGCAGATGCAATTATGTCTTTTGTTTGATACTTTTTATCTTTGTTTCTTTTCCTCCCTTCCTTTACATATCTAACTTCTTGGAACCACGATCGAGTCCTGTCCTAATTTACATGGCATTCTTGTCTTATTTGTCTTTGTTTAAGTCAGTGGGCACCATACTCCTACTGTACAGGCACATGTAGCTGTTGTTAAATTAAAATGCCCTTTATTTGAAGAATTTGAGCATTTCTGAGGGCTCTACAAATAAATATTGTAACATATACAATATTTCAGTACAAGCTGATCTTCATGCATAGACAGTTTTGTAGAAGGTTGTCTTAATGGTATGACAAATCATGTGATCTCTAATGAGATGTGAGTATTGGTTTTCATTAATCAGTCTCTGCATTGTTCCCCTATATTTACTTACTTTCTACATAACTTTTCTCAGTTTGGGGATGTGCCTCCTTATATTAAATTAAGTTATATTGTTAAGTACAACATTGATTGCTATAATTTCCCGCAAGATATAGGGAAAGCCTGGGGTGAATGAGATAGGCCTACCTCCCTGTTATCATTTTCGGGTCAACAGCACAAAGAAGCACAAAATCCCTTCCATGTCCACCCCCCAGAAGTAACATCATGCATCACCAATGGGAACCTCTCAATGGGACCACGGTTCCCCACGACTCCCACCTGTTGACATACCATGCCTGGCAACTCTATTGTATGGTGCAACTTCTAGAAAACACAATAAATAAGGGTGTGTTTGTGTTGTATGCGGAGGGGGGGGAGAGAATGTGTCTTGTCTCAAAATAGTTTTCTTTTGATCCATTGTTTAATTCTGGGGTCACTGTATTCTTTTGCATTAATAATAAAATGTGAAATGCTATCTATTTGAATGCCATGAATTTCATGCTGTTTCAGCTAGTAATAAGGTGTTGCCAAGAGGGTTGGGCAGGCGATATTGGATCAGTGACCCTTCCTGGGATGACCGATGGAGTCCCTGAGTGGTTGTCACCACAGCTTTGAGCCAAGGTTTTCTGTTTCACTTGGCTTTCTCTCTGACTGTTTGCACACTCCCTTTTGTCATCATCTTTTCCTGTCAAGTTATATTTTCTTTGCAAAGTTTGGCTGAGGATGCCGGAGTTGGCCATCGTTTTGCCTGCTCCGTATTTTTGGGTGTTCAGCTCAGAATCCCTTTGCCTTGAAGAGCAGATGTTGTTGCACATAGAAAAATCCAAATCATTCTATATAATAGTGGCTGCTTCCACATGAATGGTTTACGTTTCATGCCATCAAAAAGCTATGTTATATTTTTCCTGTCCGCACGTTTTTCCCTCAGTTTGCTGTTGAAAACGTTTTTCTGTAGTTTATTATCCATTTCTTCCAGAACCACTTTTACTGCGGTGTAATTTTTCCTCCATTTCCAAGCCAGCTGTCCTCCAGCTTGCGAACTTCCTGAAATGTTCCTTATGTCTCCGCCCTGCCAAACACTTGTTCACACCCACTGTTTTGCTTGTCTCCCTTCTCTTCCCCTCCCACCACCCATTCCGCCCCCCCCCCATTTTTTCCCCTTTTTATGCCTAGACCAGTGAAGTAATGCTAGAATAACCCCCCCACACACACACACATGGGAAAAGGAAAGGGATTTGTGGTGAGGTGCTGGTGCTTCTTAGAACTCTGAAAGATTTTTAAAAGTGAAGCCTTGCTTGTTTGATGCTGCTGGATTTCATGCAGCATGAGCACGAGAATCCCTCCACCTTTCTGCATTCAATCTAGCAGCTGTGAAGCCAGTTGATAAGGTCATGCTGGTAACCACAATTGCAGCAGGCCTATGTTACCATAGTTGTTTCCCCCTGTCTAATGGGCAAGAGTCCAGCTCACAGGCATTACTCTCATGTGTTCAAGCACACCCTTCTCCATCCGTGTGATGGCACCGCTTGGGATTAACTCAAATAGAACAGTAGTAGTCTCCAAATAAAATTGAATACTGGTAATTTTTTCATCAAAGTAGGTGGAAAACATCATATGCTTGCAAAGAGCAGATCCACCTCAAACACAGTCTGCATTTTCAATAAGGTTCACTATCGTATTTTGCAGAAATAGTTCTTTACTGGTAACATGACTGGGACAACAGCATTTTATATGAATTCTGTGTCGGCAGTGTCTTTCTTTGTTGCAAGTTGAGTGCTACATGCCCTTGAGTAATAGGCCTTTCCACTTCATCCACCATACTTTTCTCTAAACTTCTAGAAAGCTTGTAATGCCTTGATGCTGGGAGAAAGTCCTTGGGAGTAACTATATTAATGTGTATTTATCCTGCTATTCCAAAATTCAACACTGGCACCACAACTATTGGTTTATGGATATGCACCCAGATGAGCTGTGTTGTTGCCCATTTGGTCTGATATCTCTTCAAGGACAGACAATATTAAATGCTCTGTTATCCAGAAGTGGACATATTCATCAAGAACAATGGTGCATCCACAAAAGCAGTATACTCAGTGGAGAAACCACTTCAGCTTCCAGTGTAAATTTAGTAGAAAAATTTATCAGTATTGGAATCCCAACATAGATATTCTGAAGTGTTAAAATAGATGACTTAGTTTTCCTTACAAATCTAATTGCACTTGGAACTTCATTTTTTCCAATTTATGATCCACTTTTCAGCCAACAAGAGTTTGGAAGACAGTTCACAAAACCCCTAGTAAACTATGTAATCATTAACCCCCCATTATAAACCCTATGAAACAAAAACAAAATTATTTCAAAAACAGGGAGTTGAAGTTTATGGGATGCCAATATTTACAATGCCATCCTATACAGAATTACTCCAATCCAAACCCATTATAATTAGTGTGCTTAGACTGGAATAACTCTCCATAGGATTGCAGTGTTAGAGATCAAATTAGAATCCTCCAGAGTTGTGGTCGTTATCCAAGTGCGTCAGGGAAATAGTGAAGCTGAGTGGTTAAAGTGCTGATATTGAGTGGCTATAATGCTGGCCTTGAGCTGGGTGTTGATATTTTCTTTTGTCATGTAGCAACTTCCACCTTTAGCAATCTTTTATCCTCTGTTTTCCATCTGTAAATCTGATAGGGTGACCTTCCTCACTGAATATTTCCAAGGCAATTGTTATACAGTACTGGGCAAGAAAAATTCTGCTCAATTATATGGGGTGATGGTGGTATAAAAACAGATAAAATGAATTACTTATGTATGGAAGATGAATTAGCTAAAGAATTAAGTTCCAATACTTGCTTTGAATCCCAACTGCACGAAGTCACAAAATTCAGAATATTTTAGACCTATTTAGTCTGCAGATTATTTACTAATTATTCCTTAGAGATGGTTGGCATTTTTTTTTTTTTGGGTTGGTTGCTTTCCATACTTTACAACTTATGAATGTGTTATTTATAAATAATTAATTCAGTATTTGTCAAATGGCTTTTTTCCATATTAGGGGAATATTAGGGGATAGAAGGGTGTCCAGAGTTGTTTTGATCCAGATGTGCTCCAAGACTTTGGAGGAGAGTCGAACAATAGGCTTTGCTTGTTGCTTTTTTCCCTCTTGGAAATGATGGCAAAGTGTGGTATAGTGGTTAAGAGCGGTGGACTCTAATCTGGAGGACTGGGTTTAATTCCCCACTCCTCCACATGAAGCCTGCTGGGTGGCTTTGAGCCAGTCACCGTTCTCTCTCTCAGCCCCCACCTACCTCACTAGGTATCTGTTGTGGGGAAGAGGAAGGGATTGTGCTTGTAAGCTGCTTTGAGAATTCTTAAGGTAGAGAAAAGCAAGGTATAAAAAACTTCTCTTGTTCAAAAGACAGCATTGCTAGCTGAACCCAATTTATTTGAGTTCTTTGTTTTATTTGCAATTAAACGTGTGCAGTTATGGATTGGAAATGTTTGTACATGTGTATGTCTCTGTCAGTGTAGTTATCTACCAGCATTTTTAAAATCATCTGAAAAAAAGCCACACTGACAAACTTTAGAGACTAAACATTTAACAATCACCAACAGTCTAAATCCTTCTGGCCAATTTTTTTTTAATTCCGTGTATGTGTTGATCTTTAACTTTGCCCCAAGTTTAAATTTCAGCTGAAAGCATTGTAAACACTTTTTGCTGGATATGATTTTTTGGTGCAATATCCATTGCCCTGAAAACAAAACCAATAAATAAAACTTTGGTATAAAGCTAAGGCAGCATCTCATCATGACTGTTTTAAACATTTTATTTTAAATTAGTTATGTGTTGTGGCCTTTCTCGGCAAGCAAATGCATTTTTAACCTGAAGTCCAGTTGTCTCCCCATAAGGAAATACTTATTTGGGGGCTATTGCATTTTCCTAGCACACAGACATCAATATATTGTCATGAACAAGTGTCCGGCTAACAGGTTAAGATCCTCATCACAGGCTCTCTGCCTGTAGAGGTGAGGCTGGTGGTGGCCAGAGAGGGGCTTTCCCATATTGGCACATCTTCTGTGGCCTGTCCCCCTTGAGGCTTACCTGGTACCTATCCTACTCTTTGTGAGGTGCCAGATGAAAAATTTTCTTAACCCTGGTTGTTTGTTTATTTTATTTGTTTTTGCAGTCTGCTTCTAGCCTGAGAACTGTTTTATGAGACTTGTAGTTTTCTACACTATTTTTATTGGCCAGGTTTTTAATAGTTTGTTAATGTTTAATGATTTTATGCTTTTTATGATTTTATTGTGTTTCACATTGTAAGCAGGATTAAGCAGGTTCTTTGGAAAGGTGGCACATACGTTTTCTAAATAATGGGAAAATGTAATTGTTTCCCATGTTAATGAAATTGTTGCAATTTAGACTACTATGGGAAACGTAGTTGTATAACAGTGCCATCCTAAATAGACGTACATTGTTCTATGTTCACTTAAGAGAGCCAGCGTGGTGTAGTGGTTAAGAACGGAGGTTTGGAGTGGTGGAGTCTAATTGGAGAACTGGATTTGATTCCCCACTCCTCCACATGAGCGGCGGAGGCTAATCTGGTGAACTGGATTTGTTTCCCCACTCCTACGCACAAAGCCAGCTGGGTGACCTTGGGCAAGTCACAGCTCCCTCAGCCCCACCTACCTCACAGGGTGTCTGTTGTGCGGAGGGGAAGGGAAGGTGATTGTAAGCCGGTTTGATTCTCCCTTAAGTGGCAGAGAAAGTCAGCATATAAAAACCAACTCTTCTTCTTCTTCGGATATAAAAAGGTGTAACTCTTTTAAGGATGATGCTGTTAGTGTCATGGGGACTAGTGCCTGGGTTGCCTAGTACCTGGTACTTCCTGGCAACCGGGAGGGGGGGGAGACTTAGCAGGAGCAAAGAGAGGGCTAAGTCAGCGTTGCTAGTGACGCAGCAGCGTCACTTCCGGCGCTCACCAGAAGTGACATAATCGCATTACCATCAATGTGGGATACTCTGGTATTTGGGCAAAAACTCTATGATAGAAATCATTTTTACCACAGAGTTTTTGTCCAAATACCAGAGTGCCCCTGTGTTGCTGGCCATGGGGTGATATCACTGCTGGTGTGCACTGGATGTCACCATGTTGCCAGTGATGCAGGCCTTAGGCTTCCTTTTGCTGCCAGTAAGTCCCCCACTGGGCAGCTGTTCGGTGCTGAGGGAGGGGCTCTAGAGAGGGGGATCCCTCATCCAATGTGGGGCCTGGCAAACCTACATAGTGCCTTTGATATCACTAACAAAGAGTCTGATCTAGGGGCATGGAGGATCTGTAGGCTGCTGGCAGGAACAGGTAGAGAAATTTGGGCAGTTACAAGAAGACTTCTTCCAAGAAGTCTTGGAAGCATGTGGCAATGCACTTAAAGTGAGAATCGGAGTTTCTCATCCTGATGTCAGCTAGAGAGCTGGCATGGCCTAATGGCTAGATGGTAGAACCTGAGGGTTTGAATATCTTCTCTGTCTGACTGATTTCTCTTCGGATATCTTTTCTGTCATGGAGGTTTGCTGGGTGATCTTAGCCTCATCACACTGTCAGCCTAACCTAACTAATAGGGCTGTTGTTGTCAAGCTAAAGTAGAGGAAGGGGAGAATGATGTGCTAAGCTGCGTTGGGTTGCCGCTGGGGAGAAAAGCAGGATATAAATGTGTGTGTGTTTTTTTAAAAAAAACTGTCTGTCCTATCTTTGCTGGTCTCTGTCTCTGAAGATGATGGAATGAGAGGCAACAGACTTCTGCGCCCCCCTCCCCTGGGGGGAAAAAACCCTACCACCTTTCAATGTTCATTTTTAGTAACATTAAGAGTAAATTCAGTGCAGCTTTATTAACTTTTATGATGGCTCTAGAATTACATTGATGTAGTGTGTATTCATTCCAAGGACATTTATGTGAAGGCCAAACCTACCTTGCCTTCCACAAAAAGGCTGGCATTTATTTCATTTCAGCAGTGATAAATTATTTGCATCAGAAATGCTGACTCCCAAAAACCTGAGATTGGGGAAATGTTATTTATGCTAAAAGTATTAGTTCTTAATAGTTTAAGGTCTCCTGCTTTACTATTTCTCATCTTGCTCTCATTTCGGGTCATTATCCCATACTCTATCCCATATGTGTGCCTTTGGCAGCCCAAGAGGTATGATTTGTGTTTTGATTTTCTTAGCCAATTTGCTGACTTGTAGTGACTGCTATTGGCATTTTGCCTGCTGGTTGTTTATTTTGTTACTGCTACAGAAAAAACATTTGTAAGGTGTGTGGGTTTCTTTAGGTTGCCAGGAAAGTTGGCCTATCTACTCCAGGCCTGCTTTTCTCAACTTCAAGATTAAGTAAATTTGAGATGAAACAGTCTTTTTTTAGTTTCATTTTCACTATTGCTAAAAATGACATCCATTTCTTGATTTGTTTTCAGTTTCATCTTTGAAATGTTGGCATTTTATATCACATCCCAGACAGGATGGTGAAGTATGCAAAAGCACCCAACATATGGCTGTCCATTCTGGTTTGGGAAATTCTGGGAGATTTGGGAGCGGTGCTTGAGGAAGAGTGGGAGCTCAGCTGAGATTTTTTTTTTCTATCAGAGAAACAGAAGTCCTAGAGCATTTCTGTAGCCACTGCAGTACTTGTTTCTCCTAGAGGCTGTGGTGTACATAGAGTCCACCCTCTGAAGCTGCCATTTCTTCCTTGGTGCTGATCTCTGTACTCTGAAGATCAATTATCATTCCAGGAGAACTCCAGACCCCACTGTGAGTAGGGTTGCCAACCTCCAGGTACTTACAAGAAAAGAAAACCTATGCTGAAATAAACTACGTTGTATTTAAAGAGACAGCACGAAGGCTCAATTCTTGTTATACATACATTTACTATTTCACAACAATAACAAAAAGTAACAACAACTCTACTATACATTACTATACTAATACACTACCACTATTTCTATAAACTGTGTAAGAGTCCAGTCCACAGACTAAACAAATGAGTCCAAAAGCTCAACGAGAAGATCCTGGAGACCTCCGAGGGGGAGGTACATTCACTGCCCACAGCAGGTAAGACTAACTGACTCACGAAACCAATAGCGTGGAAACGGTGAGAAAATGAGCCGGATAGATAAACAGTCCGTAGAGGCCAGTGTCCTCACGCTGCAGGAACAAATTTCCGTCTGTCGGAAAGCTGAAGAAAAAAGCTGATAGGAGCGCAGAGCGCTAACAACTGCCCGGTGCAAGAAGGAAGCCAGCAAGTACGTGTTTTCTAGATATATACCCGCGTTTCTTTAGCTTCATCAGCTTGCCGGTCTTCAAGGACATGAATTATAATTTATTACAATCACTATGTGACATTTTCCAATGGCACCTTGGTTCTGACATGAAATCTGTAATAGACCTGAGAGAGTTCATGCAGTCATTTTTTAATAACTTTATAGTACTGGTGTTGTTTTTTTTACTTGAGCAAGTATGCAACTTTTAAGAGCAGGACTCTAATGAGGTGGCATATACATTCCATAAGTAAAATAAATAACACAGAAAAACTAATAAGTATCCACCCTGTTTTGTATTGTTGCTATGGCTTTCTTTACTAATGCAATAAAGACTCGATGATGAACTAATAAGTATGTTTAGGCATTGAGAGGGGGGAAAAGAAAATTTTGGTAGCATTTTGGGTTTCTGTAGCACCCAACATTGTGTGACCCCTACCAGGAGATGAGGAGTTTCTGTTTATTGATGTAAGCCACTTTGAGATACTATTGTTGGAAAAGTGGCATATATAAAACAAACAAATAAATTGAAGAATGAAGTATACAGATGAGAGAACTGAAGTGCTAGGGAGGATAGTTAGGAGACAGAGTACCTAAAGGAAATTCTTCTTGGTGTAGAGTCTAAGTCCTGAGAAGGAAATTTTGCTAGTTGTAGCCTCTACTGTCACTGTAGCATTGTGGCTTGGAGATCCTGACGGGGCTGGCAGGGCTAAAAACTCTGTGAGGCAGCTGAATTTCATAATTTAAGTTGGACTAAAACTCCCATTATGTTCCATTGTGTTATGATACATTATATAATATCCTTGCATCCGTTTGATAAATGGGTGGAACACCTGATCTGGACAACTCTGTCAGCACCCAGTAATGCCTGAAACTACAGTAATTGTATATTGTTTACAAACTGTACCAACAGAATTTGTGTTTTTAGGTAAAGGCGTTTAAATTGATGCACACCTTATGCTGGCAGGTGCTCTGTTCTGTAATCTGTTTGCACTTTGAATTCAGCAAAGTCTTAAGGGAGGATCATGATTAAGCTACTATAACTATTGGGTTAAGATAGTTTAATGAAGTTTAATTTGTTTGTCACATTAAGCTTTTGGTTCCTCTAAGAAAGTTGCCCCAGTTTAACTGTTTAGATTGCAAGCATGTGGGCAATCAATAGTGTTTTATTCCATCTTTTACATCATACAGTGTGCTGGCTTTTTTAAAAATGTGCTTAAGAAATGATAAATATTTGTTACATTATTAATCAGAATCCTAAATTAACCTGCATCAGAGCCTAGTGTCATGCTCCTAGGCAGGATGCATATGCACAGAGAATCCTTAACCATGATATGGAAGCATTTTTAATTCCAAAGAGTTTGGATTTGTTGAACTACCGGTATGTTAGTTTTATGTTCATCTTAAATTAAGAGAGGTCAGCTTTTTCATGCATTCAGCAGCTTAGAGAAGAAACTGCTGTAACGCAAGCATCGTGTTGGCCATGCTATAGTTAGAAATAAAATGATGTTTTTTTAAAAGAAAACAAAAAAAAATTGGACTTTGTCAGAAACTGTGATGTTTAGGTTGAAATTTTCTTTCTGTTCCTGATCTGCAAATAGCCATCATTTTTTACTACACAAAATCTGTCCTGCTTTTATTCCAGTCAGCCTTATTCCAGTCGGTATTTCTAAAATCTGTATTCTGATCTGGCAATATTTTTCAGTCTTTTTACATGTGAGCCAATCACAGGTGGTGGTAAGTTTAGTTTATTTATGTTTATTTTCATTGTTCAAGGAATTTTGTTCTTTGCCTGAATAATCCAGATAAAGTCCATTTGGGGCTTTTAAAGTTAACCTGTTATGGAGCAGAGGGAAGCTTTTTTGGATGGTGTGACTACATCAAATTATCATACAGATGCTACTTAATTAAGAAAAGTATTTGGATTTTCAATTGGGGGGAAACTGCTCATGGAAATGTGTGATGCTGTGGGCAAGATGATCTATGCTTGCTTGTTACTCAATGATTGTAGATGATATACCTTAATCAGCCAGAGGATCTTGTATGCACACCATGGTAACATTGAGACTAGATTACTGTAATACACTCTACATCTAACAGGCATAGATGCACCTACTCCTAAATAAATCTAGTTTGGATTTAGGATTGTTGAATAACTACTGCGTAGTCTCAAATGTACCATTCATGAGCATCATGATTGAACAAACGGTGGCTAGTCAACTTGAGGGAATCATGAATGAAGGAGATTGTTTGGAATCCATTCTAGTCTGGTTGTAGGCCTGGTTATAGAACTGAAATGGTTTTGGTTGCACTAGTGGATGACCTGTGCTGAGATATAGGAATGGGGATATCTCCTGTTCTGGATGGGATTGACCTCCCCCTAAAGGAGCAGGTTTGTAGCTTGGGGGTGTTGCTGGGCCTGGGCCTCCTGTTGGATAGATAGGTAGCAGTGGTGGCCAGGGGTGCTTTTCATCAGCTTTGGCTGGTCAGCCAGCTGCAGTTGTTCCTGGGCAGGAACGATCTTGTGCTGTGGTGCATGCCCCAGTAACATTAGATTAATGCATTCTACTGGTGTGCCCTTGAAGACTGTCTGGAAGCTACAGCCAGTATAGAATGCTACAACCAGAATGCCTCTTAGAGTGGGTCGTAGGGGCCACATCACTCCAATCTTGCTCAATCTACAGTGGCTCCCAATTTGCTAGGCCCAATTCAAGATGCTGGTATTGACCTTTAAATTAAAGCAATACAAGTTGGGGTCAGCATACCTGAAGTACTGTGTACTCCCATATGAACTTAACCTGAGCTCTCCAGTTATCTTTGGAGGCCCTTCTTTGGGTGGCCCCAACATACGATGCAAGATGAGTGGCAACTCAGTCATTATCAGGAGGAAGAGCATGCATATTAAACCCATTCTGCAATCACTCCACTGGCTGCCTATCAGTTGCTAAGTTCAATTCAAGGTATTGGCTGTCACCCACAAAACCCTTCATGACTTTGGACCATCCTATTTGCAGGATCACCTTTCCCCCTATGTTCCATTGCAACAACTTTGCTCATCTGAGCAGAGCCTTTTGCAGGTTACTATCGTGCAAATAGGCAAAATCAACAACTGCCCATACACATGCATCCTCTGTTGCAATCCTCACCTTGTGCAATGATGTGCTTGATGAGATCAGGAAGGATCCCAGTGCCCTGGTGTTCCTCAGACTATGCAAAACTGAATTATTCAAGAGGGCATTTTTATACAGGTAATAGGGTTATATAATGTAATGTCTCAGAACGATTTTTTAATAAAGGAAAAGGCATGGTAGACTATATTACTCTGTATAATATGCACTATGTGTTGCTGTATATATTATCCTACTATGTACTTTCTGCATCATTTAACGTGTTTTGTTAATACTTACGCTATGTTTCAGTGTTGTTTTCAGATTTCCGCAAACCTAATCCTATCCCATCCTGTTGATTGTATTGATTTAACAATGTGTAATCTGCCTTGAGTCTCAGTGTTGAAGATTAATTACCGCAGGTAGAACTTCAGAGCAACTTTCATAGCACTCAATATTCATTCAGACGCTACACTTTTTAATACTGAACTACTCTCACTATTTATTTGCTTGATTTTATAGTCTGCCTTTCTCGCTGATAATCAGGGCATATTAAATAAAGCACTGCAGCCAGACAGCATAAAACCACCAATTAATACTGCAATAGGACTACGATTATAGAATCAGAAAACAATGCAAGCAACAAACCATCTAAGGTATACTATAAACAAAGCAGAAGTGAATCACAAGGTATAAGATTGTGCAGTAAAAGCAAGGTAAAATCTACAGTAATCATAGCCATAGACTACAATCCTATTGAATTACGAAGGGGCCTCCTAGACTGCTTTGTTCTACTACAGTTCTAATATCTTCTTTAAAGTGTCCTCTTACATTACTGTTTTACTCATTCTGTGGAATGATAGACAAGAGGGAGCCTTCCTGACTTCCTCAGGCAGGCTGCTCCACAAAATGGGAGCCACCACTGCACGTGAACAGGCAGCTGCCAATCTTAGACATCTGCAGGGGTGGCACGTTTAGAAAGCATTGCTCAGCTATGGCAGTGGGGCATAGCAGGAGAGGCAGTACTGAAGGTATACGGGTTCAAGGCCATTAAGGGCAAAGTAGGTGATAACCAGAACCTTGAATTGAACTCAGTAACTGATTGGTAACTAGTGGAGTTTCTGCAGAATTGGTGTGATATGCATGTTCTGCCTGGTGCTAAATAACAACTGGGCTGCGGTGTTCTGCACCAACTGGAATTGTCTTTAAGAACAAACCCATATAGAATACATTGCCATAGACTAGCATCAGGGTAACCACTGCATGGATCTATGCGGTCGGGTCAGCCACGTCAAGGTAGCATCCATCTTCCAGACTATGTGAAGCTGCCTTTTTTGCAGCTTCATTAATTTCCTTCTCCAGTGGTCATGCTGGATCCTGTATAACCGCTAGACTCAAGTCAGCAAGCATCAGCTGGACCCCTCAAAGGTGAAAGCACAATATCCCTCAAGACCTCAGCCTTCCCAACAAGCATAACTTCAATCTTGTCAGGGTTCAGTTTCAACTTGTTCATTTTTAGCCATTTAATCACAGTGGTAAGGTACTGGTTCTGTATCTGTACAGCATCATCAGGAGATCTGGATAAAGAAATATAGAGCTAGGCATCGTCAGCATATTGATTACAGCCTATTCCAAATCGACAATCGATTCCTCCTGAATGCTTTATATAATAGCATGGAACCGCAGAAAACAAGTCCCACACTGATGAGAGTTGGTCTCCAACAGTAACCCTCTGAAATCTGCCAATAAGGAATGATTTAAACCAATCCACAGCAGAACCCTTAATCCCTACCTCTACACACTCATGTAAATATGGAGAGGGACAATTGTGAACACCATGAAATGCAAGAAATACAGCCTGTGACATTTCTGTGTAAAACTCAGAAGTACAAGATAAGCACAATAATCATTCATTAGGTAAAGGTCCCCTGTGCAAGCACCGGGTCATTCCTGACCCATGGGGTGACATCACATCCTGACGTTTACTAGGCAGACTTTTGGTTTGTGGTGGTTTGCCAATGCCTTCCCCAGTCATCTTCCCTTTACCCCCCAGCAAGCTGGGTACTCATTTCACCGACCTCGGAAGGATGGAAGGCTGAGTAAACCTTGAGCTGGCTACCTGAAACCAAATTCCGTCGGGATTGAACTCAGGTCGTGAGCTTGGACTGCAGTACTGCAGCTTACCACTCTGTGCCACGGGGCTCCCTATTCATTATATAGGCCATTTATGCAGGGTCAGTTTTGATGTTCCCTCAAAGCTCTTTTTAAAATGCAACCTTTAAAACGCCTATTCACAATCCCAACGCAAAAGGAGAAATTCCACCCCCCCACACTCACTTGCTCCTTTGTTCCTTCCATTAGCAACCGCCGTTTGCATAGCTAATGCGCGGCTGTGATTTTGCATGCTTCCTTGAGGGGATTCTTTGAGACAGGGGCGGAGCAAACACAAAAAATTGCTTTAAAGGGCCTCTTAAGAAATGCGAAGCAGGTTTGCGCTGGCTTCGCAGTCACTTCCTGAATGATGGTTCAGCATGAAAAACTAAAAAAGAAATATGCAGGGCCCTTCAACCTGGAATGCGCTGCTTATTACAAAGCATAAATGGCCATAGTCTCTTTTAGTCCTGGTTAAAACAACTAAAACTGCTGTTGAATTCTAATTCAATTAATTATTTATTCAGCATTTATTTATACTACAATAAATCTTTGAGGAGCCACGAAAGTCCTTTTTGCTTCTAAGGAAGGATAGTGATTTTAACACCCATTAAAACATATTCTGCCAGGGGGTTTATATTTAGATATTTATACTTTAATTTTATCCCAGTGGGGACCCAAAGGAGCTTGCAACATTTTCTCCTCCATTTTAACCACCCTGTGAGGTAGGTAAAGCTGAGTTTTTTTGACTGGCCCAAGGTCACCCTGCAAACTTCCATGGTAGAATGGAGATTCAAACCTGGGTTTCCCTTAGATCCTAGTCCAAAACTGTAACCGCTAGGCTGCACTTGCTGTGAAATAGCAAGTATTGAATCTTTTAATAATAACTAGTTATTATTTTTAAATAATAACTTAATAATAACTAGAAAAGAATATCAACCCTTGTTGTGCTGGTCAGAAACTAATTGGGAGAGTAAGCAGCAAAATTATACCTGTTTGGGGGCACACAATCAATTGATGCAAACAAGAAATGCCAGAATGTGCAATGTCTGTGCTGCTCAAATAGTGCAATAGTGAAGGTGTCACCCTTAATTTACAATTTCAACGACTTCTGGAATATGAATGGAATTGTAAATACGTAACCTGTCGGGAGCGCTTTGATTGTGGGATACTGCATGGCAGGGGGTTGGACTGGATGGCCCTTGTGGTCTCTTCCAACTTTGTGTGATTTTGTGATTTTTTTATTTTTATTTTGTGAACCTTCCTCTTATAATGAAGGAATGTTTAAATTTTGGAATCACGTTGTTTTCAAAAAGGAGAACAACTAGAAAAAAGCAGACAGTAGCCATCTATATTTCATACTTACAGTGACAAAACTGTTCTTCTTTTCTTTCCACAGAAGTTCTACAGTGGAATGGCACTTCTGTTCAGCATAAAAATTAGCTTTAAAATACCCTTTAAAACTAACTCTTTGTTTGCAAAAAACATTTTCTAGCAGAAAATGAGTTAATTTTCAATTATGTTTTTAATTATTGGAGTGCACAACATTCTGAGTTTCTAGGTTTGTAGTTGGGGAACAAATGAACATCTTACAACACTCACACACCTAATATATTGCCTTTGAGCAAAGACAATGGTCTGAGAACTGAAATTTTTTAGTACAGTCAGTTTTCAGAATATCCACATGTCATTGTAAACATTATGGATTGTGTTCCAGTACACATTTCAGGACACTGAACAACTTCCAACAGAATTGCCTAGTATCTAACCGACTTACAGAATTGGTAAAATGCAGATAATAATGGACGTTAATTCTTCTTTATAAAAGCTGCTCAGCAATCTCTCTTGAGTAGAGAATTCTGTGGATTATGATGACATGCTGTAATATGTGCTTTTGTTTGTTTGGATGTAGGAGCTGTGAGGGGCGAAATATCAGATACAGGACATGCAGCAATGTGGTGAGTGAAGCCTAATTCTGCTCGGGTGCCAGTACAGTAGAAGACAGTTGAGAGACAATTGGGTTCATGGCAGAGGGGAGCTCTGCATAGAGGAGAGAAAAAAATGTAGGTGTTGAATAGAAAGAGGATCTAATAAGTGATTATTCTTATATAAATCTTTTCATTAGAAATGCCATTATCACAATGAGTGTATTCCTGATGTAGGGACAATATTCACAAATACAAGCCTTCTCAGAGATCCAAAATGGCCTAAGCTACTTCTGGCTTTTGAGGCTCATAGCCATAATAATTTTTTAAAAAATCTTGTACCAATCAGAACTGATATTTGTATTAATATTTATGACCATTTTACACCTACGTAGGGCTTCCCTCAAAACTGCTCAAGGTTCTGGTTTTAACTTTTAAAGCAGGAGTGGGGAACTTTTTTCTGCCAAGGGCCATTTGGATATTTATAACATCATTCATGGGCCATACAAAATTATCAACTTAAAAATTATCCTGCTATATTTGGTCAAACATTTAGCCAAGAGGCACAGCCAGAGACAACTCCGAGTGTCTGCCATGTAGAGCGACTCGCTTTTGAGCTCTGCCGTCCCCAGCTGGGCCCGAGAGATTCGGGCAGGGCAGCAAACACAAGATGGAGTGAGCGACAAGCCGCTCGGGGGTTGTAGGCAAAGGACACAGGTCCAGTAAATCCGTGATCCGGCACTTTCCCGCCCTACATGTCTTTTGCAGGACTTAGAGGGGAAAGAACCAGTAGGGAGAGTGGGTGCCAACCAAGCCCCAAGCAGGAAGCTGCCCAGATAATACCCCCCCATGAGGGCAAGCAGGCAGGCATCCAACTAGTTGTGCACTTGCCTACCTGGTGGCACAGGATGGTCTGTTGCACCAGGCGGGCGTAGCTGTCCAGCTGCATGTCGGAGTTGCTCCTGCTCCACATGGTCGGGGCTGGATTCTACAGCTGGTTCCTGCTACCTCTGCCTGCAGGGATGAAATGAGGACACAGTGGTTAAGAACTCGCCCCCACAAATTCTGGTCCTGCCCCCTTTAACCCCTCCATCATCGCCACTTCCGCCCGCAGTCCTCTTGTAGTCCAGAGAGAATACGTTTCTCCACGGCCCTGGTGGGAAAGGGTTAACACAGTTTCTTGGGCGTTCCTAGCAGCTCCATAGCTAACGACTCTTCTTCATGAGGGAAAAAGGTTCCTTTTCTCGGCAAAACAAACTCACATCTGCCTTGAATAGAGGCTATTCCTGTCTGCGGTAGGGGGCCGATCGCCAGTCTTAGATCCTTCAGAGCTAGAGATCTGCCAGGACCCACAAAGGGCCAGACCAAATGATTTTGCGGGCCTTATATGGCCCCCGGGCCTGACATTCCCCACCCCTGCTTTAAATCCTTACATGGCGTGGGACTTTCATATCTGCGGGACCATGTCTCCTGGTACGCCCACCAGAGCAATACGCTCTGCTAACAACAATTTACTGGCGGTCCCCGGCCCAAGAGAGTGTCCGGCTGACCTCAATTAGGGCCAGGGCTGTTTTGGCCCTGGCCCCAGCCTGGTGGAACTCCCTTTCCAGTGACACCAGGGCCCTGTGGGATCTTAAACAATTCTGCAGGGCCTGTAAAACAGAGCTATTCTGCCAGGCCTATAGTTGAGAGCAGTAACGGTTTTCATCAGAGCTGGCCTCCCTACCCCCACTATGCTGTTAACAGCCAAAATCTGGGGCCTCTGACTGTTCTTCCAGGCCCACAGTGGCCCTATGCTCTCATGTTGAGCGCCACTTGTTTTAATTATAATTGACTAATATTTGGGATTGTTTTTAAATGTAATGATCTATCTATATATATATATTGTGATTTTGTTGTATTAAGTGTTCATTATGTTAGCTGCCCTGAGCCCAGCTTAGGCCAGGGTTAGAGGGTGTGATACAAATAAAAATAAAAATAAAAAAATAAACTTTATAATATGACAAAATCTGTATCAGTTAACAAAAGAAATATCTTTTACAAATCAAGGGTCTTTTTTTCCTCAGATTTGCAGCTATAAGCTGAGAGAGAGTCCATCTCATTCTGGTCTGATAGCGGCGTGCATAAAAACAAATTGCAAAACTTATCAAAATTTATCAAATGCCAAAAAAAAAAATTAATAGGTGTCTAAATTTGAGGCCCCCTTTGAGACTGGTACCCCTTTGCCTCAAAGCAATGAGCACCTTACTCTCTCTATTGAACAAGGGGAATATAGCTGTTTATGTATATAAATATAGCTGTTTATGTAGTATAAATGTTCCTATCTGCATAGCTTTATGCTTCCAATTATTTGAAATATTGGCTGCAATCCAGTACACACTTAAGTCGTGTAGGTCCCATTGACTTTAGTGACATTTAAGTGAGGTAGTAGTTTGCAGAACTGCAGTGGAATCTTACTTGGGACGCTGAAATCTTGCTTTAGTCTAGACTTATACAGTCTCCACTGACAGCTTTCTGCTTTGCTGGTTGTCTTCCAGCTTTGAGGCCCTTATACTGCACTGGACACTGATGAGAGCCATGAAGTTAATTTGTGTCAGTCAAGAGCTGCATTGTAGCCTCTGTGGAATGTGACATGGGAGAAATGAAAGAGACCATATTAAAGCCAACGGGATTCAAATTACTCCTGCGGCTCTGTTTAGATTTACAGGAGCATGCGCAACAGACGGGTCTTGCAATGAGACCACTGCTGCAAAAATTGCTCTGCATTCTTGTGGGTTTTTATAATAAAGCATAGATAATATATAGCTGGACAATCATACTTCTGTACCAATATTTTAAAGTAATAATTTTATAATCCATCAAATAAATAATTTTAAGGAATCTGATTTGGGGCTACTTTAGGCAGGTACTACTAAATCATTTCTTGTTGGCATATAATTTTCTGAGACTTTGCAGTAGCCAGTAAGTTATCAACCAGTGAAAGGTTTTAATTAGTTAACTGTTTTGTTTTAGAGACCAGTGCGGTGACTGTACAACATCCAGCACACCGACATCAACACTGGGTTGTTCTTCCAAATATGAAGAGCGGGGGGGGGGGGGGGGGGCAGAATTTTTGGCCTGTGGAAGAATATTTGATTTGCAGGTGATAAGATCTCGGTTCATTACACTATGTCTTAATGCATTTTCCAATACTGTACAGTTTCACAGCAATTTTGCAGCACTGAATCAGCAACTGATAGACTGTCCCGTTGTAGCCAACCATCTTAAGCACTCAAGCTTGAGCTAGGTCCAGAGACAAAGCTTAGAAACAGATGTGTTTTTATTTCTTTGCACATTCCAAATGTTGTCCCAAATTATCCAGCTGATTATCTAGCTGAGCCTAGAAGTGTTGAGTTTGTGCTGTTTTCTCAACACAAAACACTCTAAAATATGGTTTCTGGACTTGTGAGCTTTAATTACTTTTTGGATGGCAATCTCTGTGGTGACGTTATTGGTCAGAAAATCAACCAACAGTTTCTCTTTGCAGAACAGCTTGCATTTCTTGTTTATGCAGTTGTCCTCTTAAAAAATTAGTTATGACTATTAAAGATAGTTCTGTTTAAATGGGGCGGGGAGAGAGAAAACGATGATGACAGGAGTGAAGTATGCTTGTGAGCCAAGATTAACTGCCAGCAGCTATCAGTTTTGGTAGCTGCTACAGGCGCAGCCCTGCTATGGTCCTTTTGGCAGTCCTGATGCCCTAATGCCATTACTCAACTTTTTACCCTCTTCCACCTGTTACAGGTATCTTCAGGAAGAAGAGGTAATGGACAAGAAAGTTCTTGTTTTTATCTTTTGCTGACTTCAGTGGTGTCTGTGCTGAATCAGTAATAAGAATGTGTAGTAGGGGAGCAAATTATATTATGAAAGGGGACAATCTCCTTTTATTGCTTTTATTACTCTGTATGGGATGTGCCATATTTAATCATGGCTATGCCAATGTCGCTCATAACATACTTCTTAAAATCCTGGTAACAAGCACAGTAACTAAGACTTGTTTACCCTGATAATGCTGAGCCTTAGGGGATTCTTTTTTCAGTCTGAAAGGAATTCATTGCCCCATTTATGTGTCAAAGAATGAGCATTACGCAGCAAGAGGCCATCATGGTTGGCATGTGCTTGGAGAACAATTCTGGAGAGCAAAACCAGCAGCCAAGTCTTTGCTTCAGATGCCATAGCAACAGTTTCAGATGCCATGTGCTTAACTGATACCCTTAGCCATGGCACCTGGATAGGTTAACATTAGTCAGGGCCAAAGCTGGTATACATCCCCAACGATAATGAAGTTTCTCACAAGGATTAGCTCTGTTATCATGATCAGTGGACTAGAAGGTACTTTTGCTGAATAGCTTCAACTGATAAATTGGGCCTTTTAAAATGTGTTCCTGTATTTGATGCCACTACAGAGAGCACTAAAGTTGGCAATCATCCATAACTGGATCATTTCCTTTCATTCTTCTGTTGCTATTCCATTATACCTGTGGGGATAGGCCTGGGAATTCTGAGATAGGTAACGTCAGTTGCCAATTGGGAATGCCAGTTTGCTCATTCACCCTCTACAGGATTCTGGCATTTAAATGGCAGCAGAGGGTTATGAGTGATGATTGTTTTGAGGTCTCCAGGACAGGTTCCATCATTCTATCTATGACTGGAACTGGGAGTGTGCAGAAGTACAAAGTCAATGAGGTTTTCCCACAAGTCAAGCGAACAGCTTGCTTAGAGTGTGTTTATAGAAAAGGCAGTGTAAGTCTTCAAATAGTTTATAGATGGCAGGGAAGTTTCTTCGTCTTCTGCAAAAAAATATTTCCCCAAAACTTGCTTTCTCTGTGAGTATGCTGCAGAGATAGCCCAGCAACTCCACAGACTGGAGGGAGAGATAAATCACCTGTGGGAAATAGCCAAGCCTTCATGATGAAAGGGATGGCCACTGCTGGTAATCTACGCCCTTATATCGATTGTATATATCAAACAGCAGGAGCGAGAACGGAATTAACAGTAGCAGTTGCAGAAACCAAAGGAAAGATATCCAGTACCAGAACACACTGACAAAGAATCATATTTAGGTATCATAAATACACATTTGTTTTTCATTTACATCACTTACTGGATGTCTTTTTTCCCTTTAAGGTTATGTTCATATTGACCACATTGCCTTAGCAATGTACCTGGGAAAATGCAGTTCTTTTCCCTGATAGTGCGTTTATATCTGTAACCATCAAACCAAGTCATCTGGAAGACTCCAGCTAAAATAAAGTGAAATGGACAGAAGGCATCTCCAGATGTTTCTTGCATTTTCTGCAGCTCTCTTTTCTAGCCATGGATGTGTGCGTAGGATGTGTGTAGCTAAACACAGAGTGGGTTAATGGGATCATGCTTCCTGTTGCCACACCCAACCTCTATGCATTGATTGTTTCTGTGCACACAAAGTTGATCCATGTGTAGAGGTCATGAATGGGGTCAGTAGATGTGATATTTGTCTCCCACGCCCACATCCATTCTAAACACATCCCAAATATATGTACATGATTTCTGTATCTGGCTGCTGTAGGGAACTCCAAGGATGTGATACCTACTTTCTAGCTTCTTTTGAGTCTGTATATTCCCCTTCTGCTGCACACTGGAGCCCATCTTTGTTTTAATTAAAAAAAACACATGGTACCACTATCTCTCTGCAGCAAAGCTACCCCTTCCCTTGTCTGTTGCGTATAGATGGAATGTCATACAAATGGTTGTAGGAAAGGAACACACAAGTGCATCCAGCAGTAGATAATATATACCTGGAGAGTAATTTGAGCATGGAGAAAAACATTGAAGTTATGATGTCATTTTCACAATGTAGTGCTAATGAATACTTAACTCTAATGTTAATTCGTCTCAAACCCATAAACCGAAAGGCCACTGCATTCCTCAGAACTGCATGTTCTGCTGCATCACCCTAAGAAAGTCTATCCTGCTAATGAAAACTGCATACATAATTGGATGCATGTAAAGTGTTCAAGCATGGACTGAGGGTTGCCAGGTTTTTTACTGACCCTTCTTTCACAGAATCTTGCTCAATCATTTTATCTGTATGCTGGGAAAAGCTTTGTCCTTGCCTGGATGGCTCAAGCTAAACCTCGTCAGATCTTGGAAGATGAGCATGGTTGGTCCTGGTTAGTATTTGAATGGGAGACCAGCAAGGAAGTCCAGGGTCATTACACAGAGGCAGGCAATGGCTAACCATCTCTGTTCATCTCTTATCTTAAAAACCTATGCAATTGCCATAAATCATCTGCGACTTGAATGCACTTTCTTCACCTGCTAAATTCCTGTATGTCTAACTGGTGCTGTAAGCCCAGAACCATGGCCAGGGGAAAAGTTAGCAATCTTACTGATCCTTGTCTGATGTGGTTGCAGAATCTATCCAGGAAAGTCTTATTCTGGCTACAGGAAGGAGCTATATGCGTTCCCAATTGTGGCAGAAACCTGAGGGGACGTAAGCCCAACCAAATATGTCTGAAGCCATTTTAGAACTTTGGACGAAAAATACCCTTTGTTGTTTCTTGGAAAATGACTCTGAATGCAGTAAAAGAAAAAGATACATTTTTATAACTTACTATATTATTATATATCCTTCGGTACGAAAAGTAAACAAAAATCTTTAAAAATGACTCACACATTTCTTGGCTCAAGAGAACCTCTAAAGCTGGTTTCTCTGCCATATCGTAGACCCATAAAAGATGGACTTTTAAAAAAAATGTTCTTTCAGACCTTTTTTTCCTGGAGATTCACCCTTAGCTGCCAAACATTTTCTATTTTTAGGGATAAAATGTCACTAATCCCCCCTTCCTGAAAATAATCTTTTTTTTTAGTTTTTCATTTACAAGCAGAACCATCCAACCACCACATGACCTGAATTTCTTCTTCCAAATACTCAGTTAATACTTTTTTGTAAGTTCATGGAGTCAGAGACCATATGGTACGACTCCATTCACAGGCATTGGATCATCTATACTACAAGTTTAAAGAATTAAATTGGTAAAAGAAACCAGATGGTTATAAGCAAGTGAACTACAGTACAGGTCAGAACAAACATATCCTGAACTTTCCACCTGCCATCACATTCCAGTTTGTGTTTTAAAATAGGTGCTCCAGAACAGATCTGCAGGTACTACATAAGATACTGCTGTCTCATCCCACAATTCAAGAGGGGTTCTTTATACATTATGCTGTAGCAAACACATGATAAGGAGATGTTTTTTTTTTGTCTGTACTCCAGGTATATATTATCTACTGCTGGATGCACTTGTGTGTTCCTTTCCTACAACCATTTGTATGACATTCCATCTATACGCAACAGACAAGGGAAGGGGTAGCTTTGCTGCAGAGAGATAGTGGTACCATGTGACAAAGAAGTTTTCCTCCTCCAACAACCCTTCTGGCATTGCTAGTTGATTTCTCTCTCAGAACTCTGGGCATCAAGGATGCTCGAAAGAGAGAGAATACTCCTCCATAGAAAGTTCAGAACAGGTAGTTTAATTGAAGAATAAGGAATCTGGCAGATAAGAAAACTACAATGTGTCCTTCCTGGTATTTAAAAAATGGATAACCAAGAGTTAAACCAAGTAAAAACTTTTATGAAATTGCATATATCACCATCTTGAAAAAAAGGGGGAGGGGTGACACTGGATTTAAAGGAATGGTGGAAGCAGAGAGTCGGGGAGAGACACAAGTCTTCTGGCCTCTTCTCAGAGCAAAAGTATACACCTTGAAAATAGTAAATGTTTTTAAACACTTGATATGGTATTTTAGCATTTCACCCGCTAAGTAAGCTTGTAAAATTTTGTGTGTTTCTTTCTGCACACTACCTAATCTTAAGACTCACCCTCAAACAACATCTAGAGTTCATCTTATCTTTCCCCTAAGCTCACTACTTAACAGAAATTGGAATGGGAATAAAATATTGCAGTTCTGTGTTGCCACATAAGGGGGCAGATAAGAAGGTCTAGTTTAAATTAATTGTTTTTGGCTGCCAACTCTAGAATGGGAAATTCCCGGACATTTGAGAGCAGTGTCTGGAAAGGATGGAATTTAGGGAGGGGAGGGAGTTTACTGGGAATATGATGTCATAGAGTCTGCCCTTGGAAGCTGCCATTTCCTCCAGGGAAACTGATCACTACAGTCTGACGATCAGTTGTAATTCTAGAAGAACTTCATGCACCACCTTGAGAGTGGCAACCCTAGGTGGTGTGTGAATATGGTCAAGAGATTCTGATGTGGCCAGGAATATTTCCGGCGCAAGGGCTAAACCTCTTGGTAGCATTAAAATTAAAAAGCTTATGTTGGTAGGGAATTACTGAACATCTTTAAAGGGAAAGCTGGTTTTGTAAAAAGCATTAGTCTGAGAGAATGAATAAGAGTTGGTAGATATCAGCATTAAGTAAGTATTCAAGGGAAAGAAAAGACTGATGGTATGAATTACTCAAATACACTCAACCAATTAATTTTTTTAAACAATTGTGTGCTGAACTATATAGATCAGGGGTGTCAAACTCATTTGTTAGGAGGGCCAGATATGACATAAATGTCACTTGGTCGGGCCAGGCTATGCGTACATACATACATACATACCATAAAATGTAATACTGGAGATACAAACTTTACAAAAGACACAGGCAAAGTCAATTAATGATATTGTTTTTTACTTAAAACACAAACAAGTTTACATCAATAACATCCTTACAGTATTTTCTTTTATTTAACAATCTTATTGTTGTTTTGTAAAGTTTGTTTGTATTTTAAGTAAAAAATAAAGTTAAAAAAATGATATTATTAATTGACTTTGACAGTGTCTTTTATGAAGTTTGTATCTCTAGTCCCTGCCATTGATTTTGTTAAAACCTTTAAACCAGGGCAGCCCCCGCTGTCCAGGGAGGGAGGGGGGAAGGCTTCAGGCTGGCGCATGGGGCTGCCTTGGGACTAGCTGCCTTGGCTCCGTGAGCCGGAAAAAAGCCCTCCACGGGCCGGATCCAGGCCACGGGCCACATGTTTGACATTCCTGATATAGATTCTCACCCACAAACTGACCTGAATGTTAGGAAAACTGCACTAAATAAAGCAGGACCAAACTGTAGTTGTCATTCCTGCATCTTGTAGTGAAATGTGTGTCCATAGTCAGTCTTTCAAAAAAATAAAAAAAATTGTGAAAGAAACTAGAGCCTATGATTGTGGTTGCAAGAAAAATTGCCTATTTGGAAACTAAAATTACAAGAGTGAGGTACTGAGACTTTCGGCCCCAAACCCACAAGGTATTAATTTACACAAAAGTGTAATAATTTATGTAGAATAAATTCACTTTTTTAACTTCTTGGACCGAATGTGCCAGAGAATCTTGCAGCAATAATTATAATTGGTAGCATGTATTTTAATAATGCTTTGTGTATACTCAACATTTATAATTATCTTGTCATTTTTTTTACAATAAACTTTTGAGGGGATATTGCTGCTCATAAGTTGAGTACTAATTTTCCAGCTCCAAGTTCAGTGTTCTGCCTATAGCATCAGCCACAAAGCCCTTTCAGACTTCGTAGTAAATCCAAAGCTATCTAAGGTTACACAAGTTAAGCTTCTGAACTCATCTGATTTCAGTTTCAGCCATTTTTATTGTTGTCTGTTCTTTTGTTTCCACTTGAACCTAGATTTCTTCATTCAGCAGGCCCTGTTAGAGTTTTTTGTTTAGTTTTTTGTTTTGTTTTACTTTGGTAATTAGGGTTGTGCAAATCGATATACCCAAACCCAAAATAAACCCGAAATTAACCATTTCGGCAATATTCGGGTTTTGGGTAGACAAAATGCCAAAACATGGGAATCTGCCCAAAGCTGAATAGGCGATTCCCAAAAAATCTGAATAATTATTTGGCTTTTTAGGGTTTGGCTATTCGTCTTTGCTCAGATGCACGGCTCTGTGCTTTCTGTCATTTTTCTGTCTTTTGACTGGTTTTTTTATGGCCACTTCTGGGGCCCTTTTGTTGTAGAAGTTGTGTAATTGGAACCAACTTGTTCTGACCAACCATCACCTTTCAGTGGTTTAATCTGGATCTTGCATAAGGGTTATTTAAAAGATGGGGCTCACCCAGACCTGTCCGGAGGGATATACCCTCCAACTAAAAAGAACCAGCTTTGACAGCTGCTCACACCACCAGGCTTCCAAAGGAGACTTCCTCACCCATGCGGATAAGCAATCTCCTTCAGAGCAGCACCTATGGTTGAGAATTTGGCTGGCTCCAATATCACCTCCCCCCACGAAAACCTGCTTTAAAAAAGAAGGCCGCCCTGAGTAGAGCCTTCGTTTCCCCACACTGCGACCATCTCTTGAAATCAGATTTTTGATTGCTATAATAAAAGACTGCTCACAGGATGTCATTGCCACCAAAAGTAATGTTTTCCGTGCCTTATTTTTCTTGTATTTAAGCCTTTTTCCTCTGTTTCGAAGCCAATTTGCATGATCATGCTATGTACCCCAGATACGAAGGGAGCCCCAGACTTTGAGGCGCCAGCCTGCCAATCGGCTTTTTCCACCAGACCTCGGCAACACTGAACTTCTGAACCTGAAAACCAATGGACAGCTCGGCTCACAAATGCCTGGAGGATGGGGCAGCCCCTTTACTGGCCCATAACATTGGACCCCCTGTCCCAAAGTTCACCAAACTTCAGTGGTTATCTAAGGAGCGTCCTTTGCAGCCACACTGCAAATTTGGTGACTCTGCCTTCAAAAATGCCCACACAGGAGCTCACCCATGGACTATAATGGGTCTGATTTTTTTCAGTAAACCCAGAATAAGCCGAATACCCATATTTACTGGTATGTGTATTTGGCTTATTCCAGGTTTACCGAAAAAATCAGGACCAATAAACCCAAATCCAAAATTTACGGGGGGGGGGGGGAAATGTTTTTGCATGACCCTATTGGTAATTTAAAATCCTGATATATTTTGAGCACAAGGCTATCTTCAAGGGAGTAATTCTTGCGTGTTCCATCCCCTATCCTAGTCACTGCTTATTGAAACATATCTAGAGAAAGTGCTCTCTACTGGGTCACAAGAATCTACATGCCACCCACCAACCAACTTATTTTTATCTTCCCCCTGACTTCAGCTTTTTCTCCTTCCTTCCCCCGGCAGCCTCTCCTGGGAAAACTCTGTATGGTGCCAGTCACTAAGCTGGACTCGTTCCAGTTGTGTTGTGCCAGCTACTGCGCCAAGCCCAGTTGCATAGTATGGAACCTGCAGGTTATAGCAGGGGTCCCCACATTCAATGTATTCTCTCCCCACATTATTGCCTCTTTTCCTCTTGCTGGCAGCCTCAATATATTAATTTTTCCCTGTTTCCTCTATCCTTACCTCCCACTAACCTTTATCTGTCCCCCATCTTCAGCTAAATTTGTTTACTTCATTTATAGCATGCTTTTCTCCACAGTGGGGACCCAAAGCAGCTTACATCATTCTCTTATCCTCCAATTTATCCTTACAGCAACTCTGTGAGGTAGGTTAGATTTTGATGTGTGACTGGCCCATGGTCACCCAGTGAGCACCATGGCAGAGTGGTGATTCAAACCTGGGTCTCCCAGATTCTAGTCTGAAACTCTAATCATTACATGGGTTCTATATCAAATCTAGCCTGAATTCTCTGTAGAAGCTAAAATGACTAAACTGAAGGTATCGTATTTTGGTCACATCATGAGAAGACAAGGGTCATTGGAAGAGACAATAATTCTAGGAAAAATTGAAGGCAGCAGGAAAAGAGGAAGACCCAGCATGAGTTTTGACTCAATAAAGGAAGCCACGGCCCTCAGTTTGCAAGACCTGAGGAAGGCTGTTAACAATAGGACATTTGGAAGATCATTAATTCATAGCATCACCATGAGTCGAAAACAACTTGATGACACAAAACACATAAAAACCTAAATGGTCTTTACTTATGCATTGTCATAGAAATTGTTGCCTTGGTTATTCCCTATTTTACAAGGGGAGAACAGTAAAATGGGCTACTCCCCTTGGGGTAAATAAGGAAGAGGGGCAAAACTTCATTTAGTTTTGGTGAATCAGGTGTTTCTACTTAGTGGAATATAAATACTGTATATACCCATGTATAAGCCGACCCGCGTATAAGCCGAGGTGCCTAATTTCTCCCCAAAAATGGGGAAAAATTAGGCACCCGCATATAAGCCGAGGGTCGGCTTATAACCCCCCTCCCCCGCGCGCGCAGGCTTACCGTTCCTTCTGGGCTCCTGGTGGCGGGCCCGGCGGGGCCGGCGTAGCGGCCTCCCTGCAGCCGCAGGGGGCCTCTGGAGGCCACTCCCGGCCTGGAAAAGGAGTCGGGGGCGGCTGGCCGGCCTCCCCGCGGCCGCAGGGCGCCTCTAAAGGCCGCTCCCGGCCGGGAGAAGGCGGCGGGGGCGGCTGGGCGGCCTCCCCGCGGCCGCAGGGCTCCTCTAAAGGCCGCTCCTGGCCTGGAAAAGGCGGCGGGGGCGGCTGGGCGGCCTCCCCGCGGCCGCAGGGCGCCTCTAAAGGCCGCTCCCGGTCTGGAAAAGGCGGCGGGGGCGGCTGGGCGGCCTCCTCGGGGCCGCAGGGCGCCTCTGGAGGCCGCTCCCAGCCAGGAAAAGACGGAGGAGGTAAGTTCCCCCCCTCCCTCCTCCCTCCCCCCTCCCCCCTCTACCGTATTGACCCGCGTATAAGCCGAGTTCGGCTTTTTCAGCCCTTTTTTTGGGCTGAAAAACTCGGCTTATACGCGAGTATATGCGGTATGTGTTAAAAAGTTAGTGGCTGAATTAAGCATCAGCTTGTAACTAAAGTTGATACTAAAGTTTAAAAGTTGCAGATATCCCCCCCCCCCAACGTCAACATTCCTGGAAAAAGTTATATATCTACCCTTGAGTAACAGAAACTAAGATTAGTCTGTGTGTGAAAAGCATGCTGCCTGAAGGCTTTTGGCCCCAAGAAAAAATATTTAATAGGTCATTCTTCCTTAATTAATTAAACATCACAGACAGCTCAGAAGTGAGTAGGCTTGGTTGAGACCAATATTAGACAGCAGTCCAGCTGGTGATCTGCCTCTGGAAAACAGCAAATATTTAAACTTGGATTACTTAACAACCAATCTACCGGCCATAAACATATGAATCCACGGGTGGGGGGGGCAGAGAAGGTGATAAGAGCTCTGCCCTTGGTGGCAACAATACTTTGGTATAAACCAACCATATTCCATAGCATGGCGTGGCCACTCATCGTCTGAAGTGGATAAGTAATCTAAAATTGCTTGTACTGGGCCAGAAGATTTTTAAACTTAACTGGGAGTGAACAATGTATGTTTGTGCTGGCCTTTCACACTGGTGATTGAAATTCATTCACTCCTGCCTTTGGGCCAATGGCATAAGCATGCTTGTACACTTTTCTGAGTACTTATATTTATCCTTCAAACAGGAAACTTTTCTAAACATACACTTGGCTATTTTCAGTCCATGTTATTATTTTAATCATGGAAATCAAAGACCTGTAGTATTTAACTGTTGGTCCTGATCACCCACAGTATCCTGAGAATGTGCTACGTTAACCATGCATTTTTTATTCCTTTGGTTTAAAAATAAAAACAAATGGCTCAGACAATCCTACTGAATTGTGAGAAAGCAAGACAAAAGGTTTCTGTATATCTGTATGCTTTATTGGACCTTTTGTCTTTGTAAAAATAAATCAGTGTGAGCTGGAAAGTTTTGTAGGTTGAGCCTAGCCAGAACCAAACAAGAGATCCAGCTTGGCTCTGTGAATGCTGGCATAAGCCAAGCTATTAAACTGAGCTATATACCCTCATGGAATGAGGGGGAGAACACCAGGGAGGGAGTTAGACTTGCTTTAGTGGTTTCTCTGGTTGTTTACATGCAGTGACCACGCAGGTTCAATCCAGCTGATCAGTTTCTACCCACTGACAGTTCATACGGAGCATGTTGCTTTACAGTTGCTAAAATTGTGGCTGATCCAGGTTCATTCTGGTTCACCTAGAGAGAAATACAGTATAACCTTGCCTTTGAGATGAGCAACTTAGTTGCTTTTTAGTTCTCCTAAGAGTGAGCAAGGTATGTGTACTGTTCCTGAAATATTTCATTTACTTAGCCAATTGCAGTCCCATCATCCTCAAACTGCTCATGAGCAATTATATTTGAGAACTGCAGCTTTTCACCCTAATCCAATTTCTTCATAAGGAAGCAGAAGTTCTCGTGAGATCCCATCTCCTTAGGAACTACCTGTGAACAGAGGCAACAGATATCCCTGTATACACATTCTTCTGTGTGTACATTATGTCTTATACCAGGCACTAGATCATTACTCTCTTCCTTTTTTGCTATTGGGCAGTCACTACATTTCCTAGTATTTGTTTTTTTATGTTTTAGATTATTGTACGTGTGGCATGAGAGAGAAGATTTTCCAGACAAGATGGTATTATCTGTCTTTGAGGCAGTTAGCCCAGGAGACAGAACACCCTCAGCGGTGACCTTATAGATTTAATTTTTTAAAGAAATGAGCAACTTAAGGGCATCCTGAAACATGGGAAGCCAGACAATACACATGCCTCATGCTTCCTACTTACTGTATTTCTCCACATCTTCCAGTATTAAACTTATACATTTCCCTTCCCCCAGTACGGGGACAGCTTGTATGGTCATTAATGCATGGTCACTTTAACCTCCTTTATTCCCCGTTTCAGCCAGGATCAAAGTAATCCGGGTTGATGTAAACTGAATGCATTGGCTGGAATGATCAGGGACGAAACTGTGTGCTAACGGAGGCATGAGTACAGAAAAGCAGTCTCCCAAGTTCAAATCAAGTCCCACCCCTTTAAATGCTGCTCTGTAATTGGCTGACTTCACAGTACTCACCCTGAGAGAAGATTTCCTTCCCCCCAGACTCAACTGCCGCATAAAAAAACATTTTAAGAACAAAAAACAAAAATGGAGCAATCTGAAAGAAGGGGGGGGAATCCAAGCCTCATTTTTAAAAAGCCTTTCTTTTGCTCAGAAAGAGCTCTGAGGTAGCAGGAAGAAGGAAACACTTGAATCCCTGCCTCCTTACACACTGCTTCGTGATTGGCTGTGAGAGAAGCCAATCTTCTGTGCTTCCCCTGTTTGGCTATCTGCATGCTGCCTTGAAGAGGGGTTTGGAAAAGGGTGGGGTGAAGCTCAGCCTGAGAACAGAGTATGCATGCTCTGTGACTCTGGAATGAGCCAGGATGAACGGTTTAATTCAGGACAGAAGAGGAATGGGAAAAGCCGGGTTCACTTTGCGTTGAAACAGCGTTGAACTTCCAAGGAATGCATACTGAAAAAATTGATCCTGGCTGAAACAGGGAATAAAGGAGGGTAAAGCAACCATGCATAAATGACCTTTATCTTGCCATGGAATGAGAAAGTGGTATAAGAAAAATACCAGGGAATGCAAAACACATGACTGTTGTGTTTCTTTTCTTGTTGTTAGTAATTTTATTGAAGTTTCCCCCCAGTTTTTTGCCAAAAATAACAGAACCCAAAATAAACTCAAACTAAGATTGACAGTTGTGGGTTTGGGAAGAGGGATGTTAATTGAAGACCCCTTCTGATGTTATCTTTATGGTGTGGGAGCTGTTCAACTGTTTAAGTAATGTCAGAAACTTGGGGCCTCATGGGAAAAATCCACAATGTGGTGCCTTCCTAAGACAGGATCACCAGTCCTGAAACTGACAGTGCTAACAAGGCCATTCCATGGCAAAGGAGTTACAGAAATGTTCTCCACTAATGAGCCATACAGCATTTGTTCTCTATAGAAAACCAAATAAAGTATATCATCTACCACATGTGTGGGAACCCTAAGGTTTTAGATAGCCCTATGGCTGTCACAGTGACCTTGACATCTTGACCTTGACCTCAAAGAGGCTTCAGCATGGATCTTGGAAGTCCCCAAGGGGTACAAGATAATATATGTCAAATAGTTTGAACACTGAATGCACTATATATATGTGAGCTATTATCTACTCATAATACTGTGTCTATACATAAACATCAGCTTAGTGTAAATCACATGTTTCGCTTGTCCAAAGTTCCAGATTAATTCCTTGGGGTTTCCTGCCTAAGACCTTTTAAAGTTGCTCTCGGTCATGATAGACAATGCTGAACTAGAAGGACCAACATTAATGACTCAGTATAAGGTAGTTACATATGTTCGTACATAGTAAAGGTTTTGGAGAAACGTTACCACTATGGATGCATCTACAGTATGACCAAATGGTTACTGAAGCATCTCTATGAATGAATCTGGATTCAAAACTACTGAAAACTGGACAAAACATTCATCTGTGACTATAGAAAACGTTTGTCTCTCCCAGGAGGTCTAGCAAAAGATGTGCACAGTATTTATTAATAGCAAAACAATAATTTTTTCATATAATTGTGCACAAAAAAGAGAAATTATGTTTGCACCCAAAACTTCTCTGAAACCTCCCCCAGGACTTTTTAAAAGGAAGGCATGGACAGCATCTTTAAAAAAAGAAAAAAATCTCCTGAAGACTTGCTGATTCTGTGGATTGTAAAATCTCTGCTTGCATTAGTCAGGTTGAAGTAATACAAATATACAGAGCGGTTTTTCTGGCTTGCTTTGCTTCATGGACTGATTTAGGTCGTTTTGGAAAGAAATGCTAGCAAAAGAATGCTTAAATAAACAACACTTGAATCAAGAGATTCTCCCCCTTCCTTTACAAAGGAAAAAGAAACATTGGCTTGGTCTGTATGGGCTTCTTAGTAGTACTAGGAGGAAATGCTAAGCAACTAGTGCTTTTTTAGAGTGGCAAACACATCTATTTCTTGAGCTCAAATCATAAGGCCTTGATGTACTTCAGTCCTGTTCCAGTCACTCCTCAGTAGCACTTAACTGAAGAATCCTTAATGATAATGGCATTGGGATACTTTGGCTGGTGTGTGTGTCTATTGCTGGAGACAAATAATTGGTGGATCCATTGGCATAGGGATTGTGGAAGGCTGTTACCTTCCCCTCCCCCAACAGTTCCTTACAATCCTGAGAAAGTTAATTTTTGGAGTTACAGGACTGGTGTGGACTAATAGCCATGTGGGTTGATTGAGGAGCTATACTGAGGAGGGCTCCAAACCGCCTCTTTTCTCTCTCTCTCTCTTTCACAGGCGTATCTCCATTGTTGCAAGAGGTATGAGAGTGATTTCACACCCTTCCTCAGTGCAGTCCCCAACCTGCATGATTATGTGGGTCCCATCGCCCTGGGGTCACAAGGGGCTGCTAGTGTGAACGGAGCATGCCAAAGATCCATGCCTGCTTAAGTTTGCAGTGGCACATGGCAGTTGATAGTCTTTAAGGTGCCACTGGACTTTTTTTAAATAAAAGAAATACAATTACGTCACACAAGGCCCTGAGAAGCCCTCAGGCTTCAGCATCTGCCCCTTGGCTCTGCCTCTGATAGAGAGGTTTTGCAGCTTTTGCATTGGTTAGAAAACCTGAAAACTTGTTTAACCTATGGCTGTTGGGCTGTTTGCGACACTTTGTTGGGTATGTGCAGCCAGCATTTAAGGACATTATGTTATAAATGCAGCAAATCGCTCATTTTGTATGACTCTCTGAATTTGTTCTTTCTTTCCTTCCTCAGGACTGCCCTCCAGAAGCCGGTGATTTTCGTACCCAGCAGTGTTCAGCACATAATGATGTCAAGTATCAGGGACAATTTTATGAATGGCTTCCTGTCTCTAATGATCCTGACAACCCATGCTCATTAAAGTGCCAGGCCAAAGGGACAACTCTGGTTGTGGAACTGGCACCTAAAGTCTTGGATGGGACCCGATGTTACACTGAATCACTGGATATGTGCATCAGTGGCTTGTGCCAGGTAATGGCAGAATTCTTTTCCTCGTTCACACTCTTTTATGTTATTTGTAGGCATTTGTAAACACCTGCCTGTTCCATTCACCTCCTTGACAGTCATGAGTGTTCGGCGAGCTGTTCAGATGGGTCCAGATGAATTCAGAAGTGTCCATTTGCATGATTGTGATGCTTTCTTATACAATTACAGTGCTTTTTTGTTGCAGCCACCCCCATCCCACTTGTCTGTTACCAGTTTCCAATTTTTGAAAGTACATAATTAAAAGAAGAAAAGGGGGCGCGCACCAAAGCAAAACGAAGGCGAAGAAACAATTGGTGCAAGGGAAATGATACTTTAATAAGTTTTGTAATCCAACATGTTTTGCATAAAGCTTCTTCAGGGGGAATAAATAAAAAATAACACAAAATATTAACATAGATATATGTAATATAGGGCTAAAAACAATATTTTTAAAAAATGTAAAGCAAATTACACATAGGACAATTCATAGAGTATGGACATAATTAAAAGAAAAAAATCAGATTGAAAATTTTCAGTTGAGGCTTACTACTAGTGTTCCTTCTGGTTTGCCCATGAACACAGATAATCTTTCCACCATTTCTTATGCTCATTCATTGAACAGATAGCCTTGACTGCACAGGCACAAAAAAGCAGGCAATGCAATCTAGCCAATTCTGGTCATCTGAAGGATACATCTAATTGCACATGTGCAAAGAGGGCATAAACTGTAAGCGTCAATGCAAAGGACACTTTAATGGTCTGACCATGATTCAGGGTGATACATGCCTCAATAGATAATAGAGAAAATTTAGTTCTCACACTGGGAAAAGCAGCTGCAAGGTGCATTGACCTAGCTATGTAGAACAACTGGTTACCATGCAAAGCTGCTTGAGAACCTCAACTGTTGTGGCCAAAATTGTTACCTGATCAGGACTCCACCTTGCATGTAATTGAAGGAGTCAAGCATGGTAAGTTTACCTGGCAATCAGGAGGATGGAGGGGAGAGATTGCTCATAGTGGTGAGTCCTCTTCTTTTAATGTATAATGCATGAGAGCTGTCAACAACAATTGACTGTTGTTAGATAGGCGTTTTTTGATGTAGCAAAGAATTTCAGTTCTTGTTTTATAATTTGTTTAATAGATTTTAAATCCACTTTTCCACTTTAAAAACATTTGAAGCAACTAGCAATCAGTGAACAAAAGCAATAAATATTCAAAACAAAAACAACATTGATAAAACTTGCTATATCCTTTTATTTCCAAAAGCCATTGTCTCTCTATATTTTTTTTAATAAATTTTATTGATTTTTTAAAACTATAAATTCTCCATAATTTTGACAACAGTGTAAAAATAATATCACAATCACAATTATATTGATTGTTGTCTTAATTACCATTAAACATAAAAATATAACAACTTCCCCATCACCTCCATCTACCTCTTAATAAAGTATTATTATCCTTCGTTAACATGTACTGATCCTAGCATTAATTTCATTCTAAAGTTTCATGTTTTATAAAGTTTTACATTCTGGATCAGAATAAAAAGTAACCTTCCATTATTCCCAGATCTTGTATATTATCACAATGATTCCTTCAATTCTCCCCTTTTCCCTAGTTTCTCCAACTCCACCAGTTCTAACATTAGAATGATTTAATCCCTTTATTCTGAAACCTTTGTCCCTTTCCATTTGGCTGCATCAAATTGCAGCCATTATAACATAAATTTAATCATACTAAACAACATTCTCTCCAGTATTTTGGGGATATTTCCTGTTTAATCAATCTT
Source organism: Euleptes europaea (assembly GCF_029931775.1). Taxonomy (NCBI): domain Eukaryota; kingdom Metazoa; phylum Chordata; class Lepidosauria; order Squamata; family Sphaerodactylidae; genus Euleptes; species Euleptes europaea. The sequence goes on along the minus strand of NC_079315.1, from coordinate 37,348,494 downwards.
ATTTCAGTGTAAATCATATCCCAGATCCATATCAAAAGTCCACCCATTCCAGTATACCTTTATATCAATCAATAATCTATATTAGGAGGACTTATTTATATAATCCAAAAATGATGTCTTAATCTTAATTCCACTACTTCATTAATAGCCATGCCACCCGTCCACACTGTCAAAGCCTTCCAATCCAGCAATCATATTTAAGTCAATCCTTTAACCATGGTCTAATACTTCCTTCTGTAACTGAAATAAGCCAGTCAGGTATGGGAACAGGATTTCTTTGTTCTCTCTCATTTCTTCAGGCAAGGTGCGTATCCAAAAATGATTCTTTCTGGGCTTCATCTTCATCGTGGCTTCAATCTGTGTTCCTTGACCTGCTCTCTTCTTCCTTATATCCACACGTCCTTCCATGACTTTTTTAGATGAAAAGTCCATTTCTTGTATGTCTGATCTCTTTGTCGCCGGCTGGTTACTTTCTTGAACTTCTGTCTTCTTCTTTATATCCTTGTGTTCTTCCATAACTTTTTGGGCAGAAGAGTCCATTGCTTGTATGTCTGTATTTGTAGTCATCGTTTGAATTTTCAAGACTTTTATGTCTTCTGTAACCAGATTCAACTTCTGATTACATACCTGTGATGATTGGTCAAGAGTCATCATCATTGAAATAAATTGAGCCATCTGTGTTGAAATCTGTTTTAATTGTTTAATTGTCGCCTCAGAATGTTTAGCAAGCATGTCCTGTACTTTTTTTTCCATGGTTGAATTCTGTAAAATTCCCTTTGATTTCATAAGAGCAGGGCTATATATTTAGCCAGATCAGGGAGAGGTTCCAGAATATATAACTTAATTAAATTTGATGGTTATCTGGCAGGAGTCCATTGCATGTAGTTGATAGAGAATGCTTCATTGACCAACTTAATATATTTTTCGGGTTGCAAAAATAAGTATTTAAACTTAAAAAAAACTTTTTTTAAAAAAAAAATTGAAAATACCAACGAGTTTTACCAGACGCTCTAGATCGGCTGAGCCAGGAAGTGTTCCAGGGATTGCCTCATCGTGGACCTTCTATCGTCTCTTCTCTATGGTTATTACCTTCAGGAATGGTTTTGGTGTAACACGAGTAAGACGAATTTCCGGTCTTACGACCTTCTTCCTGTTGATTTTGTAGAGCAGTGGAGAGGTAAAGCACAGAGTCTTCCGGTCAAAGAGTCCTCTTTGTTGCAAAACGTGACTGGAGGATCTTTTTTACCTCATGCAAATTCTCAGAGATTTCTCCCTCCCCTTCCTTTAAGAACGCGTCGGATTGGCAGATCTTACGTCAATCATTCAAGCTCGTTGTTTTAGTTTAAGTTGATCAGATTGATAAGGCTCCTGCTGCTTTGTCTGATGGATCTCATGCAGCAAAATCATCCAGTTCAATTAAGGGAGAAAGAGGGTTACCAGGAATGTTTTCTTCAACCCCCTGTTATTCGGTAACGCCAGTGAAAAACGAAGGTTTCTTATCTACTCACTTGGGCGCCCAGAGGTGAGGTTTTAATCTTAATGTAGTCCTTATGATGTTTATAAGGTGCTGGAGGGTAGAGTCTAAAGCCGAAGTTGCGCGCTGGCGATTTCAATCGCTTCGTGCCCACGGGACCAAACGTCTGAAACTCCGGGGGACTTGGTAGAGCTCCCTCGGAGTATTCAGGAGGTCAAACCGCATATATGGCTGCAGGGAATTCCTGCCTCTCAGCCCACTTGCAAGGGCTGGAGTGGGGTGCGATAAAACACCCCAAATTACACGCAAACTTGGATACTCCCCAGGAGCCCCTGGGAAGACGTAGCACTCAGCCCAGCTCAGCACCGGAAGTCGCCATTGTCTCTATATATGATGGCCTTTACATGTTGTTGAAATTTGTGGATGAGCATTTCACACCTGTGGATTGCGAGAGACAGAAATGAGGGAATCTGTTCATCCCTAGAAATGGGTTCTACCATCAGGGTGCCAGGACAGAGAAGACCCTCTCCTGTAGCCATTCTTTGATGACTCTGACAAAACATCTTAATTGATGGGCAGGTTCCTAATACATGAATTATCATATATTTGCTTCTGTGGAGTTATTTCATCTGAACCTTGGGCTCATCGAGTTTTGGTTGTAAATATGAATGTATACCAGTTCACTGAACTTAGAAAAAAAGAAAGCTTTGGATCCATACATCTCTGAACTTTATCTTAGGTCCACATCCAAGTTTCACAGCTCTGCCCGTCCATAATCCTGCATAATTCCTGACATTTTATTAACATTTGCACTGATTTTCCTTTCTCTTTCTTTGGTTTGTTTTTCCCCCAGCTCTCTTTCTTGTCAGTGTTGTGTTCTGACCTGGCACTGGTCTTTATTGTTGAGGGAGATGTTTAAGCTAAATGGAATGTGACATACAGCGAAGCCTCACTTATCTTAGCTTCTCTGTTAATTAACTGAAACAGGGACATGTATCTCAGTTTCATCAGAGGACCTAAGGCCTTTCTGAAAAGCAAGCTGTATATATTCAGGGAGTCCCATTATTGGCTGTTCTGCAATATATTAATGAGAGACTCCAGGGGATATGGTGTTTTTTTAAAACTATTATTTGGCTATCATGTTGTAGTTTAGGACAAGATGTGAATTTGGATTGTTCTTTAGTATCACTCAAGTAACAATGTGTTTGCCAGATCATATTGCATTGAAGCCGGACTGCCTTTAGATCCAACAGCTGAAAGCCACACCTTTCTGAGAAAAGCATTTCCTCAGAAACTTGCTGATAAATAACATATAATTATTCTCACATGTTTCTGTTTAAGGAGGAAAAGAGCATTTAGGAGGAATAGTGTAGTACACTAGGAATAGTGTATTATGGATTTTCATGCCATTCCCATCTGGAAGGTGGTACAACTTGATTCCTGTTGGAAATTCCACATTAGAGTATTTTACTATTTTCAAAAATTACAGAATTAGCAATTTTCTTCATGTCAGTTCTGAACCCACCGTGGTCTGTCATAGCTGTGCTTCCCCCCAGTTTGAGAAACTTACTCTTTGGCTTGAGATCTGACTCTTGGGACTGTCATCCTATATTATGTTCTCCCCAGGCATATACCTTTAGATATTTTGGACATGCAGAGGCCCAAGAGGCTGACACAATCACCTCTAGATGTTCTGTACTGTCCCAAAGAGCCTATTCAGCACCCTGGTTTACTGATGAACTGGGGTCTATGAAATGGATCAGCAGAACTACTAGAGCATCAATGGAGGAAACTTTGATCCAAATATAACTGAACATATTCTTCTGTGGCAGTGATGATAGTGAAATGAGCTTACTTTTCTATGACAGATGAGCTGTTCCAAACAGTAAAGGAGCTTTGGCAATTGGCCCCAGAACATTTTGAGTCTCATTGTGACATGTTTGCTAGGCAATCTGCAGATGAATTCATATTAGCACAACTTAGACCCTACTCATTCAACACTTCATTCTCAGAACATTACCAGTGCACTAATCAGGCAGGATCGCTTGGATGAATTTCAGTTATTGTAACTTGAGGATTTAGACAAGCTGCTTAGAGGAGTCTAGGCTGCCACATCAATGCTTGACCCTTGTTCTTCATGGCTGGTTATAGCAAGTTGGATGGAGGGAATTGCCCAGCTGGATATAGGAAGTAGTAAATCCTTCTTTAAAGATATAGTGTTAACTGCCTTGATTGAGACAGTCACAGAGCTACTCTTGAAAACAACGTTAATTACCACCTTGTACTGAATATTTTTTTTGTGGCAAAGCACTTGAGTAAACTTTCTGGTTTTTGGCCTGGTGCTCTTCCTGGTAACATCAGTGCCCTGTGGGACTTGAAAGAGTTCCACAGGGCCTGTAAAACAGAGCTATTCAACCAGGCCTATGATTGAGGACAGCCATGGATGTCAACAGTAATGGCCTCCCCACCTGTCCCCCTCCTTTTCTGTTTGAACTAGGAGGGTTGGTCTGTATCTGCCTTATCAGTGAGCTCAATTTTAGTCCCATCTATTGTTAGCTTGTGTTTTTAGCCTGCAGAAGTATAGTTTTAAAGATTTTTAGATTATTTTGTAACTTGCCCTAAGCCTGGTTCTGCCAGGGAGGGCGAGTCAGAAGTCAAATGAATGGATGGATGGATGGATGAAAAGTGGTGGCTTAGTAATGCCAAGGTTTCTCAGATGAGATGACAATCTAGACCTATTTCAATCTGGCTGTGGGGGCTGGTTTTTAAACCAAGACCACCTTGGTCACCCTTGTGGATGTCTTCACTGACAGAAAGACATGGGCAGTGTGACAATGTTAGCTCTTCTAGTGTTCCCAGAAGCTTTTGATATCATTAAACTATTGTCTCCTTCTACCCCATCTGTGTACTTTTTTAAAAAAAGGAAAGAAATGGCTTCTGGCCAGGAAGAAATATTCACAAGGCAAGGCCCAATTTTCCTTCTTTCTGGCCAGCATCCTTAGCATACAGGTTCTGGCACACCATGACTCCAGTCCTGGGTTTTCACTATTACTGTTAGTGGTTTGGAAACCAATAGCCTTTTGGTTTGTGCAAATCACCTCGCTTCCATTCAGTACACAGAGACACAGTCAGGAACATACAGAGATATGAACATTTCTTTTACTCACATGCTTCATGGTGAAGGCCAGACTGGACATGCGCTAGGAGTTGTATATTTAGAGCTCATCATGAGTTTTTTTACCATAATTTTCAGGCTTGTGAAGACTCAATTTGAATTAGGACAGTAGCTTAAACCTTCCCTACAACACCTTTTTATGACCTGAAATGATCCTGGGGAGCATCATTGTGCCCCACTGGGATGAACTTGTAAGGAAGGGTTGAATTCCTCCTCACTATATGCTGCAGTCCTAATCCAAATCAAACCCTTGCATGCCTGATAATGAATTTTTTAAAAAATTGCTAGGAGCTCCAAGCACAGAGTGCAGACTGGTTAGACTCTGAATCTCAAATCTGGGCCATTCTAAGAGCCAGCCTTCACCTTGTAATCTAGGTAAGTACAGCTGTTGTTGTTTATGATAGTACATTGGTGCCAAAGAAAGGTACACGGTTCTTCCACATTAGGGGAGAGATCAGGGTGCCTTCTAGCAAAACTATATGGCATTCTATAGATTTTGGCCCATCAGGGGAATTCCAATGCAAGAATGTTGCCGTTCCTTATCAAAATGATGGCTGAGTTGCTAATCAGATTATTAACAGATAGCCACACATTTTAAATGCATATATTCATGTGACAAACACAAAAATCCAAATATGTATCAAAAATCATAAAATAAGTCCCATCAAGACTTCAATATGTAATGAATGGCTAAATAATAACCGTGCCATATATAGTATGTGACAATATAAAAAATACCACTTAAATACACATTTTCAGGTTACATAAATCTGAAGGTTACATAAGTTGCATAAGACTTTCCCGGGTACTACTTGTTTTGAAAAGTGGTCTTCTTCAGTTTGTTTTAAATCCTATCATTAATTAGAGACAAATGGTTCATGCAATGCCACATAAATTTTGACTAGGAATTAATCAAAAGCCAGTGCCATTGTAGCAATGTGAAAAAAGATAAACGATGACCCATCTGAGCAGATAACATTTTCTCAAACAAGTTGCCTTCAATGCATGAGATGGACCATGTTGAACTTATGCATTTTGTAGAGCTAGTTTGTGTTGGTGACAGAAGAGGAAGAGACACAGGGCTACTGCCTTCAGTGGCAGCCATGCAGTTCCTAGAAGTCTATCCTGATTATTAAGCTAATAGCAAGAGTTTATAATATAAGCAAGCACCATAGTTGATGTTCCATGTTTTAGTTACTTTAAATTTCTAATGTCTTGTGACCCACCTTGCAGGAGATGATAATATGGTAGAAGGATTAATGAGACTCAGGGCATTGAAGGCAATGTCTGTAGGACTCCATGATCGTTGTCTCCAGAGGCGCGCTGAGTAAAGAGGAGCCAAATATGGTTGGTTTTCCCACAACAGTAACTAAACTGTGTTATAATATCTAATCCTGCCACTCCCTCATCTGTTGCTTGGGCCAGCACTGATCTGCACAGGGCTTGGAGGTCTTTGGTATGGAATCAGCAAGCCTGAGCTAAAATTCCTTTTTCTGAAAGTGTCTTAAGCATCTGTAATTGTTCTCCAATTCTTTGCCTGAGCTAACTCTAGGATTGCATCATTTACCCTCAAGCCTACATTTCAAAACCTCCCAGAGGCATTGCTTTTTCATGGATCTGAGAAAATGCAACCTCTAAACATCACAGCTGTATATTAAGCATGAAGTCCCAGGCAACTCTCCAGGCTCACTATATATCTATCAGCAATTACAATGATACCACCAGCAACTATACAATGTGTTGTGTCTGAGGGAGGTGAAAATACATTTTCACTAACATGCTTGAAACTTTAAATTAAAAAAAAAACATAGAGAAAGCTAAACATGTTTTTAAGGCCAGCTTGTTGTTGTCAACCAACTGTGAACTGTGACACTGGAAACATGGAAAGATATGCTGAACCTTGCAAAAAACAAACAAGTTATAGAGCACTATGAAGTTGCTTGCAGGGGAGCTAGTACATAATCTGTTTAACTATTAATAGCCCTCCAATCACAGAGCCTGGATTTTTAGCACAGGAAATGCTTGTTTTTAAGCATTCATACACCCTTAGGGTTGTGGGGAGAAATGAGAACATGTGGGTTATCTCTCTAATCTCCGCAGGCTCAGAAATCATCAGTTGTGTTTCTAATGGTCCAGAATAGGGCTTTTTGTACTGTTTTCATGCTCCACAATCTTTTTCACCCTAGCTTTCTGTGTGTCTTGTCCTAGGTATCCTTGGGGGGGGGGGATCCAGAAATTGCAAAGTCCCAGGTATTTGAAGCATGGGTCTGCCCTTACCTTGCGGGCTCCCATTTGCCAGCCCGTGCTGGGGAAGGAACTGGATTGATGCCAGGCGAGGCTGCTCTCAGCCAGCTGGCTCTGGGTCTTCCAGAGGCAGTGGGGCTTGGCCAGGCTATGGAAGCTCATCGCCATGTAATGGTGCATGGTGGAGGGCTTGCTGTGGTCACAGCATCTTCCTGGGCGGGAATCTTTCCCATCCTGCTGCTCACCCACTTGCTTGTTGGTGGCAGTTTTTATGACTATGTTTTAAATTACTCTTTAAAAAGAAAAAATAGAGAGAGACTATTATGGCATAATCTCATCAAGTAGGAAAAATAATTTAATGCAGGGTATTTACATTACAATGATTATTCCAATAGAAAACTGATGGAACCCATTTCTTCAGCTGTTTGCAGTATTACCATTTTTGTTCCTAATTCATTATCAGTCCAATTAATTTGTCCCTTTTCCTTGTTCAAATTACTTTCCTCAGCCTTTGCAAAATTTGCAATGGACCATAGGGGTCCTGATGTTTTTCAATAACAGTTCTCATTTCAGCTAACACATTTGCAGTGTGACCAGAGTACTTAAAAAGTGAATATAGTCATGACGGGATCTAGTAATAGCTTATTTCTCATTATGACCAAGATAACATTGGGTTCAATCTAGCCACCTTTTCCACTCAATTTCACCTAATTCCTCTACTTGCTACAATCCCTATCCCATGTGTCTTTTATCTATTCAGATCCCATGATCGCCAACATAGCCTTTTGGTAGATGAAGGGAACCCCATCCTCTTCCTTCCCCCAACACAAGCAAGTCTCTCTAATGTAATTTCTGCAAAAGAAAAGGTCTAATCTGCAGATATTGATACAAAAAGGAGATATGCCATATCATTTCCCCAATAAATTAATTCTATGTTTTTCAACGTTGTTTATAACAACAACTTTTCATGGTTTCCCATATGGCAGAGTCATGTTATTTATTATTTGGATTAAATGCTGAGCCTTGAATAACCAAAGGCCTGTCTGCTTCAAGTTGTCAGAACTGATGTGGGTATTTTTCACTATTTAGGTATGAAAATAACTATGGGAAAACATATTCCTTAGGAAGTGTGATAGAGATTTATTTCATAGGGTTGCAATCCAGAAATGTCCCCTGTGCTGAGGAATTTAACTATCTTTCTTCTAGTGGTGATGTTTGAGTGTGGGAACACAGGTTGTACCACAGCTCTTTGTGGTACAGTCATAATTTGTACCCTCAGATTTCTGATCTGCTAACCACCTGTGACATTTTTCTGATGAACTGAGGAGGAACACAGCCATAATGTTCCTAATCAACTTTAGCTGGAGGCACAATGCCTGAGTAGCTTTAACTTTTCCATCTTTTTGAAAGATTGAGTTTTATTTTAGCTGAAGAAAGCTTTAAGAGAATAAACTGACCCATGAATAATTTAGCTATTCGGGGGGTGGGGAGGAGAGAAATACAAATGAAAGAAGAAGCAAAAGAGGGCTCAGTTGTTTAAGTGGAAAATATTTTGGCTGCTGAACAGCCAAGCTCTACAACAGCCTCTTTGTTCTTCTAATTCTGCCTTTCTTTTGCTATATCATCTTACACTTTTATTTGAAATTATAGTTGCCATTTTTCATCACGCTTCAATCATCATCACCGACTGCGGCACCAAACTCTCAGCATCTAATGCAAGGAGCATTTGTTAAAACTCTTACTTTCTATCTCTGCTTTATGCAGGTCACACCTTCTAGCATTAAAAGTAATTGGCATATTTAAAATCTGGATATTAAATAAAAATAAGGGATGACACGTGTATGTGGTTTCTCTTGTCTTCTGTTATGGTATTATTAACATATGTTTTTTTACTTAAAGAACAATTTCCTTTCCCTTATTGTTTCCCCTGTTTGTCATCTGCATCATCTAACATTTTAGATTGTTAGCTTGTTGGAGTAGAGATCCACTGTTTTGTCCTTTAAAGTGTTATTTCACACTGATGAAACTATAAAATAACAACAAAATCAAGCCTGTCACACAATTATTTCTCCTGCTTGTCCTCTGCAGCATAATGTAAGGATTTGTTTATTAGGATTGGAACTCAGAGATTCCCTCTGTAGTGCCATATGTGTTGCTGAGATACATGTGTTGCTGAATCAGGAGATAAATCAGGAAAGGTCTCATCAAGGGCATGCAGTGATGGGGAAAATTCTACTTGTGATTTGTTGATCTTTCAAACCTTTCAAAGATTTAGAAAACCAAGAAAGTTGCCATTCATCTGATTTGCATTCAGAACTCCATTACGGATACCGTTCAAAAATTTTTTGCATTGTTTCACAGCTGTGTCTCTTTTTTAATGGGATTTGGTAGATGGAGATGTATGCTCATTACTAACTTTAGTAGTCTTCATCATGGGACTCCCACTGGGGAGAGGCTGAAAGAGTACTTGTGCTTTAGCAAGAGGAAAAGGGCAGGGTCTTCTGAGTTCACAATCCCTCTCGTAAACCATGCAGGGTGCACAATAGTAAGATAGAGATTGTAACACCCATCAGTCCCTGGCAAAAAAACCTATTGGTCTTCTCCTTTGATTTATTTTGACATGAGATTGTGGGCATTGTAGATAGAATCTCCATTTTGCTTTACCTTCAGCATTTGTTTTCATTCATGGAAATATTTTCCTTGAATATAATATGGAAGTGAGTAATTTTTTCATACTATATTGAGCATGTTGTCATGATTACCCATTGAAATGTGGTAATTGAGTAGGAGGGTGGTTTTTTTTTGGTAATTCCCAAATAATATTACAGTGTAACACATGTTTTCAGAAGGTTTAGAGAGGTTCAGTTATCATCATCTGGATGATACTTGAATTCCATAGTGGGAATGAGAAAAAGGAAGAACTGAATTAAATGAGACAGTAGCAAGTCCATGATGGAACATCCTGGGTTTTTAAAAAGCAGCCATGGGGGAGATAGGTTTTGGTCTAGAATGTAATGTTGAAGAAAAAGATTTTAATGTCTCTTAACTGATCACTCTCCAGGTACATATTATGCCCCTTCAAGCTAGTGCTTGTCCCACAGGAAAAAAAACATACAGCTGCTATACCTCTGTTTATTCCTCTGTGGGACAAATCAGTTTGGAAAGGGGTGATTTGTCTTAGGATGATGGCATGGGGGGTTAACCCTTGTCCCAATCATATCTTACTTGGTTTGGTCATCTAGTAGCAGATGAAAGGATAGTTATAAGGATTACTAGAGCTACCTTGAATGAATAATGTCCTCTCTAGCAAATGGAAGGCCAAAACTGTATTAGTTCATTTCAACCAAAGATTTAGAGGCCACATTGACATAAATTATCTTGATTGAAATTGCCAGATCCAGTTTTTAGATGTTCTATTGTCTTTGGTATTGTAAATATAAAGTGTTATATTAGGTCTGCCAATATGAGGACTACTATGCAACTTCTGGAATACTCGCTCTATGGAAGACAAAAGGTTTAAATTAACTTTTTTTCATTTCTTTAATAAATTGTATTTGTTCCCTGTCACGTAAGTACTAAAACTAATTAGAAACCTTGCTTTATACATTGAACCTGTAATGAAAACTGAAATTTAGACCAAATATAGATGTTATTTTGCATGTTGACTTGCAGCTGTGGACATTGATGAGTTTCAGAGAAGTAACACTGAAATCTCATCCTTCAACTTACAACATTTTAGGGCAAAAGGTCAAGCGTAAAAAACAAAGATAGCCACTAAAGTTCCCCATAGGTTAAACATCTACAGAGTTTCAAGGATGTAAATTATTACATCAAAAGACAGGCTGTGTTGCTACTTACATCTGAAACAGCTGTTGACTCTATATGCAGATACAAAGACCTATGAGAGAGAGAGAGAGAGAGAGAGAGAGAGAGAGAGAGAGAGAGAGATCCATGTACATTTTGAAAATCTAAATTTTCAGAGCAGGTTTTTTTTTTTTTTGGTCATTAGAAAACCACTTTTGTCCTCTTTATAATACCAGCAGCGTTCAAGATGTAAAGACATCTGAGGTAGCAATGGTAGCTTTCAATGGAGCCCTGTTCTGTTAAACTGGTTGGCATATAGTGGGTCACACTCATCTGCCCAATCCATTGCATAGACAGAACGGTGGTTAGCTTTTACAACATAATTATAGGCAATTATTTGGCAATTGTCTTCTGAAACATTATCATATATATAGGACCAAACAGTATGGTACATGTTAGAAATAATTACTGGTGGGTTGTCAGGTGACAGTATTGAGACATTTCCCCCTTATCTTTAAATCTATTGCTGACTCTGGACATGAGGTAGCCATGACTTTCACTACCTACTTTACCCCCATCCTTTTATTCTTCCCTGAGCCTTCTGTGGTACATTTGCATAGATGGGATATTTGTCTAACAAATGTGCATAAGCATGTAATTGCCAACATGCCCTAATAATATTTCTGATATATAAACATATACAGCTTTCTAAAAAAAAAAAAAGTTGCAAATTTCTCAGCAAGCCTGTTAGTCAGGCAAATTTACCTTTTCTGACACTCACAATCACACTGTGAGTCGATTAGGGATGTGTTTGGATTGCATCAAGCAACTAGAACAGTTGATAAACACTAAGCTTGTACTGCCTGTTGGTGTTTGGGAAGCAGCTGGGAGAGTCTGGTACTTACTCACCCCAACACTTAGAATCATAGAACTTAGTTGGAAGGTACCACCGGGGTCATCTAGTCCAACCCCCTGCAGAATGCAGGAAATTCACAACTACCTCTCCCCCACACCCCCAGTGACCCCTACTCCATGGGCAGAAGATGGCAACAAAAACCCTCCAGGATCCCTGGCCAATCTGGCCTGCAGGAAAATTGCTTAAACAGAGAGGTTTTTGGTTGCTCTTTTCTGCACCTTCTCAAGCTCTGCAATATCCTTTTTTAGGTGTGGTGACCAGAACTGTACACAGTATTCCAAGTGTGGTCTCACCATATATTTGTACAAGGGTAGTATGATAGCAGCAGTTTATTCTCTATTCCTCGTCTAATTATGACCAGCATGGAATGTGCTTTTTCACAGCAGCTGCCCACTGGTTAACATCTTTATTGAGCTATCCACTACCAGCCCAAGATCCCTTTCTTGGTCTGTCGCTGCCAGCACAGATTCCATCAGTGTATATGTGAAGTTGGGATTTTTTGCCCCAATATGCATCACTTTGCACTTGCTCACATTGAATCTCATTTGCCATTTTAGTGCCCATTCCTCCAGTTTGAAGAGATCCTTTTGGAGCTCTTCACAGTCCGATTTTGTTTTAACCACCCTAAATAATTTGGTGTCACCTGCAAACTTGGCCACCTCGCTGTTCACCCCCAACTCCAGGTCATTGATGAACAGGTTGAAAAGCACCGGTCCCAACACAGATCCTTGAGGGACCCCACTGCTCTCATTCCTCCATTGTAAGAACTGACCATTGATTCCTACTCTCTGCTTCCTATTTTTCAGCCAGCTCTCAATCCACAAGAGGACTTGTCCTCTTATCCCATGACTATGAAGTTTGCTTAGCATGTGCCTTTTCAGTCTCTTATTCTGCAGCTGTACATAGTTATATCAGTTTCTTCATGTTAGTGGAGAGTAGTATGTAACACTGCAATTAAAATCAGCAACCTGTAATTGGGTATTTAAAGTATTGTGGGTTTTTGCTGCTGCTGAGGATAGTGCTTGGTTCTTGGTGCAAACTTAGCAAAGATTGATCATCAAGGAGCTTCAAACGTGATGGAGAAACTGAGATGAAATTCTTTGCCATCTCTCATAACACTAGCACTGAGGGTCACCAGATGTAATTAATGTCAGGACAGATAAAATAATATACTGGTACTTTGCTAGATCAGATCAGCAAGCCATTAAGTCCAGCACCCTTTACTTTACACAACCAGCAAAACTGATAATTAACTTATCAACTTTGCTGATGTGATGGTAGCCACTGACTGAGTTTGCTTTAACAGGTGATTTGCCATGAAAAATGCTTAATGGGACTGCGAACAAAGAGACGGGGATGGCTTTTGCCTTCATGACTGACTCCTGAGTTCTCTGGAGGCATCTGACTGACTATTCTTAGAAACAGGATGCTGAACTAGATTGATTTCTGAGCCAGCCCCTAACAGGGCTCTTCTGTTTAAAAGTTTGAGGAAGATGTTGCTTCCTTCCTATCGTACTCTGCCAAAAAAGTTTTTGCTACTGCTTATTTTTGCTGTCAGAATGGTGATCACACTGCTATTGTTACAAACTGATGGGGAGCTGGATCCCTCCAGCAAATTGCATTTTTGTCTTAAACATGTTAGAATACTTGACAGTTACTCTTGTCTTTCCTGCTTGTCTTACGTGTGCCAGGTATCAAAGTCCTCTTGAAAATGTCTGCTGGGCTTATTTTCATAGAATACTTAGCAGTTTTCTAAAAACAAAATAATGCTGTGTACAGCTGCACGGTTTATGCTATTTTTCAGTCTTCATTATCTCACGTCTTTGTTGTTGATGAGAGAATTTCAGGATCCTAAAAGGCAAGGATCTTTATTCCTGTAATGCAAGCCCTGGATGCTTGTTATATGTTGGTGCATATGTGAGAGACTGGGATTGTGTCATTGGTTGTGTCCCTTGTCTACATGCATTTAGAATAACTTCTGAATAGAGTCTGTGTTCATACAAATTGAATCAAGGACCTTGCTTCTTACAATCTTCCTATTTGTACTGACAGAGCATACTCTGTACAGTTTGCACATTCACAGGCTCTGTTTGCAAGTGATGCTGCTGAACATATGTAGGTGGCAAAAGGCTAGTGGGTGAACACTAACCACTCCACCCACCTGTATGTTCAGTCTACATGTACAGAGTTATCATCTTCCTGGAATCTCAGTGCTTGAATATTCCAACAGTAGCTCTTCCATTTATTGGTCAGAGATGTAGTGCAATCTGAACAACACTCAAAACCTTATGAAGACTCTTGGGTATAGGTGATTTTAGGGAAAGTGGACTTGTATGGATGACTTTGCCTGAGGTTCTGTTCTTTATCCTTCTGATAAACATTAGATATCTGTTACTTTGTTGAACAGGCAATGGTCAAAGGGCAGGCCTGCATTGTTTTTTGCAGTTGCCCCCTTGCAGGAATCATCCTTGCAACAAAACCAAGCCACATGTGGTTGTAGGATCCAGCCTTATTCTTTCAGCCAAGATGTTTGATCATGTCTTCAGACTTATAGATTGCTGGGAAGCCTCAGGGAACTCTCTCAACTGATCCTTTATAATCATGTTCAGACTGCTCTCTGCCATGGCTGGTAGTAGGGAGCAGATGCAAATCCAGTGAAGCTTAACTATGTGCATGTGCACAGATGTTATATGATGGGATTCGACTTCTGGGGAACAAACAAGCCTTTCCCAACACTCTCCAAGAAAGCTTACTAATGTTGAACAAGTAAGGGACAAGTAAAAGGCGAAAGATTTATATGATCTTAAGAGAAACTAGGAACAAGTACAGTCTCTTAGTAACAGTACAGTACAGCTTTGCAATGTCAGACATTTTAAAGGCATACATCTATGTAAATTAATGCTGATCATTTTCTTTCCTTTTGGGATAGCTTATAATCATCTGAAACAGCCTTGTCCCACACCATAATTCCTACTGTCCTGTCTCATTCCATGCTACTTGTACTGTTTTCCTCTTGCAACATTTGGGTCTAGTTGGAACATAAGATTTCCAAGCCTAAAATCCAAGCATTTTGCTGATGACTGGGGTGAACCAGCTGAATGTGGTTTCACAAGGGTACAGACTAATTATCTGATTGCAGCAACAGAAGGTCTGTGTTGGCATTAGTGCTGACAGTAAGGATGTGCTTCAGTGGGAAGTCTGGTTGTATCTGGCCAGTGAACCATTTTCTATCAACAAAAGAAGCTCTGTGTATTTGACAGAAACTAAAAGTGCCTTGCAGATGCAACAGCCTGAGTGGTGATATCTAAATATGTCATGAAGCCATTGCAGGTGACAGAGTATCACAGACACTATAATGTGAAGCAAGCACTATCGGATAAAGACTCAATTTAGTAATTTGCTTGATAAAAGAGAGAGCAAATAGTTGCAAGTAGGCTTTATGCAATTCCAGCTTCTTGTAATGCTTATAATATTCCAAAAACATTGGAGTAAAGGTGCCTTGATCATTTTGTAAGATGGCCTGGTTGTCTATGCTGATATTTCATTTCTTTGGAAAACCTGGTAACTTTTACTCTGGGGAAAAAATCAGATCAGCTAAATATCCAAGGGAATTGGGCTGACTTATAGGGGAAGATGTCAGCCTGTTTTTCAGTAGCTGCTAATTATAACTGAGTTGTCATTTAATACATCATACTTCTATTTGTATTCAGTGTACTTACTTATCAGTGCTAATGGTGCCATCTAAACCATAGTTGTCATATTGAGTGTCAGAAATCTAAAGCCATTAATTCATTTTCATTGTATTAAAGAAAGCTCTGATGAAACCAGTGGTACCCTTATTTAGTGCTACAAAAGAAGAAAAGCATGAAAGGCATGCTTGAATGAAATACCAGAAAAGAATGTCATGACAATTTTCTGCTTCATGTTGCATTTCTTCAAGTCATACAGCCGCACAGTACTGTGTGATGATTGTTATATTAGCCTATGTAGTAGGAGTGTTACTAGCCCATGCCCAAGAACACACATGAACGTATGGAGCATTCACAATAGACAAGCCTCAGTTCATGGTTTCCCAAATGAAGTTACTTGCTAAATTCCTCTTGAGAGCCATTTTCTAGCCCCACTTTAACCTGAGATCCCACATGAAAGCTTCAATTGGGCATAGGACTTTACCAAAATCCCATCTGAAGTTCTCTCCCCCATCAATCAGAAGCCACCATCATCCAGCTTTATGAATCCCAACATGCATTGCCACCCTTTAAGTCCACTCCAGGGGGCCTGTTGGGACCTCAGCCCACTTTTTGATAAGAAATTAACCAGAGGAAAATAAATTCTACAGTTCATAAGCATGACCTTAGTATATGTGCTTGAATCTACAAATATGTGACATTCAGTCTTACCTTCCCCTCACTCAGCATTTCTGTTCAGATCATTCATAACATAACAGGGACAGGGGGATCCAGACTACTGTGGAAATTCATAGGAAATTAACCAAAGCTGCACACACCCATGTTCTCTGCGCATGTACTATTTGGGGTAAAAGTAGTTTTAAGAAATGAAATAGAGTCAGGGGGAGACCTGTCAACTAGGAGGCCCTGCTTACAAGATACTTATAAGGACAAGGTTGTTTTCCATCTCTTGTACAGGTTTTGAGCAAAGCTGCGATTTATACACCTGTGTGCTAGTCTTAAACAGCACTGAGCATATTTGTATTGGGAGCTGTCTTTAAAAGCAACCCCTCCTTACCTTTGCTCCCCCACCTTCAAGAGAATCAGAGATATTGATGAGATCATTTTTAAAAATATGGTTCTGGTACTCAAAAACAAAAATCTTAAACAGGTGAAGATATCTCTTCTAATTCCTTCATCCACCTAAAATAAGGATCAGTTTTCAGTTACTAGAGGATAGCAGTGACACTCTCAGCTGTGCACTCCATGAATGCCAATAGCAGAAAAAATTGTGCAGAATTAAAATGTCCATCAATTGTGGCATGAGCATATATATATATTTGTTTAGCACTACAATCCTTATAAATTTAGTGCTCATTTAATTCAGGTACTACGGGAATAGGGCTGCCAACCTCCAGGTACTAGCTGGAGATCTGCTACAACTGATCTCCAGCCGATAGAGATCAGTTCACCTGGAGAAAATGACTGCTTTGGCAATTGGACTCTATGGCATTGAAGTCCCTCCCCTTCTCAAACCCCACCCTCATTAAGCTCCACCCCAAAAACCTCCCGCTGGTGGCGAAGAGGGACTTGGCAACCATATACGTGAATTCCATGGTGATGTTGCTATCTAAATGATATGTAAAATGAATCCTGCTAGTGAGCTGCCATCATAACCCACCTTGTTTGCAAGGCAGCTGTCGTCTTTAAGCCAGCTGCAGTCTTAGTTCCAGTATGCACTCTCATCTGTGTCTGCAAATAACCAGATGAAAACTCAAGGGTGCATCAGCTTGTCAACTTGATTATAAAACATGAACAAGGTTCAAATTAAAAACAAGTGTTTAAGTAGATTAGGGACACCCAGTCCAATACCAGGATCTCTGTCATAAAATTTGTGGTGTAGACAAGGCCTTTGAAAGACAAAAGATTTATCTATACTTGGCTAGATTTGCTGGATTGTTCTTATTATGCTATTTCCTGGCCAGGTTTCTTAACACTGAAAAGAAATGATTGTGAAAGAGTCTTACCCTAGGGCATTTATGGGAAAGTAAGGCTCAACCAGAACTTGTCATTTGGTTCCTGGAAGAATATGTTAAATACAGCCAAGGTTCACAGATTGTGGGATATACAGCAGCAATACATATGGCCAGGCCTTCATTTTGTTGCCTTTTAAGTGGCCCACAAAACGTTAATTGCCTCTGTTTGGTAACCCTTCTTTCTTCATTTAGAGCAGTGGTTCCCAACCTTTTTTTGACCAGGGACCACTAGGACTTTTTTGTTCGGTGCAGGGACCCCAAGGTTCAAAATTAAAATTCTGAGAATTTGAAAATAAACTTTAATCATAACTGTTAGTTAAACATTAAACTTAGAATAATATTTGAATATATATTTTAATAATAGAGAACTTTTAATTGAAAATATTAATTTATTATGGGTTTATAACTTTGTTTCGCGGACCTTAATTTAGTTCTCGCGGACCCCTGGGGGTCCACAGACCCCTGGTTGGGAACCAGTGATTTAGAGTAATTATATTTTACGTGTATATCTTAACATCAGGGGAGCATATTCTAGTTTTTGGCCCAGCCAGTTCAACCTATTACCTCAAATGAAAGAATCAAACTCATTGTGAAGTATGGATGTTGGCCTGAACTACAGCATGGTATCTTTACATCAAAGCATAATGCTAGAGAACTGTATTTTGGATCTCAATGACAGATTGGCTATTTGTTCTTGTTTATTTCTGTATGAAGCACATAAGGCAAGTTATAGTTCAGAACTGTTAAGGAGGTGAACCACTTGATGATGATGCATTAAAAAAATGTGAATGTCCAAAATATTTGCTGGACACAAAGTCAGTGCAATTACTAGTGGTCATGCAGAGACCATACAGTGTATGGAACTGAAAGTAATTTAATGTACACATTCTTCACCCTGAAATCTGAAATCAAAATACTCTAATAATTATGTAATATCATCTCAGCTGTGATGGTCACTTGTGGCAATGAGAAAAGTTTATCCATCTCAGTGAAAACAGGCCTCTTGAAACGAATTTTGAAGGAGACTCTGAAGGGAGGAGGGGTCCCTTTTTACCACCCAAAGGTTGTGCTGGGGATTATGGAACATGTGTAGGAAAAAGCCACGTGGGATTGGGACTGTAGTAACAGTGCAAATTAGACAACATTGAGTGGAAAAAACTGGGTGGGATCAAATCCATTATGTTATCCATGTTAATTTTCTCCCTTTAAAACACCTACAGATCTTTCATCTGAATAGGTTACTCCAAATTAATCTTTAAATTTCCTACCATTGAAATTTGGTAGCAGAAGAGATAGGTGAAGCCTACCTCCTGACCCTCCCTTGAGAAATTCTATCAACCTTAGGAAAGTTTTGTGAACCATGTGAAATTCCTGCAGACTTGGTAAGTTCCATCAAGGCTGACTCAAATTAGGTAAAAATTCAACTGCAACTGTGATTCTTCTTATGGTACCGGCTTCAATAGAATGCACTGTTATAAGTTATAAGTTCATCTAGGCACATGTGGCTTTTTAAAATGAACACATCTGATAAATATTCCTCTCTGTACCTGTTAAAATGCAAGTTAAAATCTGGCCCTCTGTGTTTTATTTTAAACTCACAGAAGCAACAAAATTTAAACTTCAGATTTATGGCTGTCAACCACAGATATTAAAAACCAATCAATTTATTTTTAAAACATATGGTTTTATTTTATTTGCCTTCTGGTGTTTCAGCCATGTATTTTTTTTCTACAGACATGCAGTCCAGAAAATTTAATCATTAGTCCTGGCAAACCCAAAGGTTACTACCAACTTTAATAACTTACCACATTTTGGTTTGATAGAGTAGCACCAACTTTCTGAGGCAGACTCCTACCCTTCCCCCAAACTTCTCCAAGTAATTTGCTTTTTATTTCAAATTGAAAATAGTCTTTTGGTGGTTAAGTTTTCCCCACTTTTGCTGTTTCATAGATGTTGTGCCCATGTTGTCAAGCCATCAGCAGGTTAGATGGCACATGCTCAGATTGTACCTACTACAGTTTATCTTCCATCTGTAACTTTCTGCATTACACAGTACATGAAAATTTGCACTTGGCTCTGATACCAGTATTTTAAAAATTGACATGCTTTGTAATCATTATTAAATCACAGCCTCATCCTTCCAAATATAGATGGCTTATAACTGTAAAAAGATCAGACTCCCGAGCAAGGGGAGGTCAATATAAGGTAACCAGGAAACATCCCAGAATTTGCTTCTGTTTCTTTAACACAGAAGATGCACAGTGGTTAAAAAGATACAACCATGAGTTATCTTGTCTACTCCTTATCCAGTATCATCAACTGTCCTCCACTCCCACATGCTGGAACATCATACTGCAGACAGGGGAAGGAAGGCACCAGAACTGGGAGAGGAGCAGGACAGGAGAAGGGACAGCTGTTAAAGAAACAGATGCAATCTCTAGGTTAAGAACTTGCAGCCCCAGACCTTGGCAACAGTTACTTGCAGTTTTGCAAGTATGTACTACATTTTCAAACTCAGAATGTTTTTTTATAAACTGAAGCAAAACACTGGGTTTAAAAATGAGCATGTGTATCGGGGTTTAAGATAAGATTTTAGGTAGTGATTGCCACTAGAAAACAATAATTATTCTCTCATTTGGCTCAGTCCTTACCTCACCTGGAATAGCTTGTTTGGAAATAGAATGACAACATTTCCTTCTTTGGAATGTTGGTGGATTAGCAACAGATTGTTGTTATTTGATTGATAGATAGATAGATAGATAGATAGATAGATAGATAGATAGATAGATAGATAGATAGATCCCGCAGATAGGGTGCACACTGGCCCCAAACAGATGTTTCTGCAGACTTAGGAGATCCCCTAGATCTGCAGAAAAATCTGAAACTAAAGAAAAAAACACAGGGGGTTTAAATCCCCTCCCATTTTAACCCCCCCATTTAGATCACATCTTTACTTCCAAAATGATGAGCCAGCGAGAGAGAGCGGGGTGGGGGGAGGCCACACCGGTCCCACCTGGAGCAGCTCCGGGCAAGCTTGCAAGAGGTGAAGCAGGGGAGGAGGCCTGGAGCCACGTTCATCCGGAGCAGCTTTGGCTGAGCAACCAGGGCTAGGTTAAGGGGAGAGGAGGGATTTTTCTCTGAGTTTTGCGGGGCCCCACTTCTGTGTGTTTATAAAAATAAAAGCTTCTCCCATTTAGATCACATTGTGGTGAAAATTCTTTCATTCTGGAGCCAGAAACAGAAACAGTTTTATCACAAATTTTCTAATGAGGGGAGCTTTGAATCTAGAAATATTATACCCCCAAAATCTTATTGGTCTCTAAGGTGCTACTGATCTCGAATCTGGCAGTTTTATCACATACTGCTTAGGCTAGGACACATTTGATTGTCATTGACTTTTTAGGAACTTCTGAATTCTGAGCTGAATTTCTTTTTTTTATAAATTTTTATTAATTTTTTTGTAATAAAACAACAAAAATAAACAATAACAGTGTGTAAAAAAACAAAAAAATATAAACTAAAATCATAATACAAAAACAACATTAAAGTACACAATCTCAAAAAGAGCACTTCTACATCCATTAACATTAGATTTATATAGTAAAATTTATAAAATATATAGTGCCCCGATAACCACCACCCACCTTAACTGTGCACCCATCACCCTAGACTTCCGGAGAGGTGTTTTGACAGTGTTTCAAAATCTATTAATATCTTCTACTATTAGAAAAAAAGAGAAACAATAATCTACAATTCATTAACAATACTTGTGAAATTCATTTTTGCCACTTTATCCCAATATGCGGCGGCCTTTGACCATGTTTTTTTTAATTCATTCATTTCTTTACCATGTAAAGAATCTGTAAGTTTGGCCATCCGCATATAAACCCATAATTTTTCTCTCCATTCTTTAATTGAAGGTTTATTTAATTGCTTCCAGTTGTTAGCAATTATAATACTCGCTGCCGCAAAACTATACTGGCACATGACTCTGTCACCTTTATCTAACTTCATTTTTGGAATACCCAATAAACAAAAAGCAGGATCTTTTTTAATTTTTATATTAATCAACTGATTAGTTTCCTTTAAAATTAATCTCCAAAATCTCTTAATTTTCTTACAATACCACCAAGCATGCATAAATGTACCTTTTTCAGTTCCGCACTTCCAACATAGATCCTTACCATCTTTTTTCATTTTACTTAACAATACTGGAGTTATGTACCATCTATAAAACATTTTATATTGATTTTCTCTTATTTCATTTGTGATGGTAAATTTATATTCCTTCTTCCATAAATTTTCCCATACTTCCAAATCTATATTATACCCTAACTCTCTCATCCATTTCACCATCACTGGTTTAATCCTTTCGTGTTCTAAATTCATTTCTATCAATAGTTTATAAACCCTACCTATCATCCCTTTATTCCCCTTATTTAATATAATTTCAAATTTAAATTTATGTTGATTAAACCCCAACATTTTATCCTTATTAAATATATCCCTCAATTTATATTCCATAAACCAATCTTTAATTCCAAGTTCTTCTCTACTTTTCAACGTCCAGATCCCCTCTTTACATTCCATAATATCTCTATATATATTGCCATCCAAATTTAGATGGACACCTCTCTTCATAAAAGCTTCTATTGGATTAATCCATCCAGGGGTCTTACTTTCCAAAAATCTTTTGTACTTTTTCCATGTTTGTAATAGAAAACACATCACTAGTTTAGACTCCTACTTTGAGGTTTACCACACCAAGTGTCCCAAATGTTTTCCGGGCCTTTTAAACTCCGCATTTTCAGCACTCACCACACCTTTTTCCCCCCATTTGGTTGTGGAACCATTTTCAAAGCGCCGAGTAATCGTTCTTTCCGGAAACCCTTTTTTTGCAATGTTTTTGAATGCTCCGTCTCCATGATCTTTTCTCCACAGGTGCGAAGGGCCAAGAACGTTGCTGCAAATCCCAGCATCAACACCCACTTTTCCCATATTTCCCCTCGCTGACTCCACCCCCCTCCAGTTCGTCCCAGTGTTTCCAGGCGGCCATTTCACTTCCTTCCATCTCCTCTGTAATTTTTTTTAATCGAACATTTGAGTCTATCACTGGGAGGAAAGAATGTTAGGATGAAGGGACAAAAGGACGTTGGGCCATTGGCAGAAAGAGTACTGCTGCACAGTGACGACCCCTCCCCCCCCAAAAAAAAGTTCTGCTCAGCCTGGTGCATTGGGGAAATGTTACGTATTGGTGCTTGTGTTGAAAGCGTCAGTGGGGGGAAAGTGTGGTGAGGATTTCCCTAAATGGTTTAAAGGGTTGAGTGGCGAGGACGCACAAATTTATTGGTGCGATAACCCCCTTTGTCTGCAAACTGTACAGGTTTGTATACTTCAGTTCAAGTTAGGTGAGTCATATTGACATACATGTGACTATATCCAGGTGTATTCAGGTATTTTGACTTAACCTGTTTTGTAGATCAAGCTTTATGTATTGGTTTTGATCTGAGCACTCAAGGTTGTGTAAATTTTGGAAGAAACTTCTCTGCCCAACAGCTCTCCAGTGCCTGTGGAGAGCTAGAAATGAAATCCAGATTTCCTGACTTTCTGCTCTTTGTTTTCAATATGGCCTCCCTGTTGTGTCACACCATGAACATTCTCTCAGTATGGTTTGCAATACACAGAATGGGGTGATGGTCAGTTGTAAGTAACACCACATGTTGCTCTGACAGGCATAGCAAGTAGGCATTTTACCAGTACTGCAGCAGAATTCTAAAGCTACATATAGTGCTCCAGATCATGCCTATTAGCCTAATCATATAGGCAGGCAAATCCTACATACCATTTCAAGAGCATCATTTACCACTGATTTTAACTCTGAAATAATGTACACATAAAACTGCACAGAATTTGTATCTACTCTTTTGGTATCATTCTTACATTTGATATGGTAAAATCATCAGAATGTCACATTTGCTCATTGTTTTGGTACAATGGATATTTTGCCCAAAATGACCTAAAATATACTTTCTGCTGGAAGATTAATCAAAAGCTAAGTTCTCCACAACATTGTAAATTTGTGATGTTCGTGAGTGTTGGGCTTGTGTGTTTTCTTACTCCTTCAGTTCTCAGCATGATAAAAGTGATACCTCCTGATAGGGTCCTTAATCAAAAATAATAATGAAATCTCCATTCAAAAAAGCATTTTTGCCTTGCTTTTCCAGCTACTTTATAAGTACTTTGCTCCTAAGTACACATGGAACTGACTTGGACAGATTCATTTGCTCCCCCTCTCATTGCTTTATGGCCCTCTGGGGACAATGTGGGGGGGGGGAATTGGCAAGAACTAACCACAGAGATGGATCCAGCAGTCCGGAGCTACTCAATTTGAACTGCATATCCTTCTCTTTTGTCAGATTGTTGGCTGTGATCACCAGTTGGGAAGCACTGTGAAGGAAGATAACTGTGGGGTCTGTGATGGAGATGGGTCCACCTGCCGGCTTGTTCGAGGCCAATATAAATCTCAGCTCTTGGCAACTAAACGTAAGATGTTGACTTGACTTTTACCTCAATGGCAATATGAAAATCCTCTGAACTGAAAATAACAAGGATATGTGAGGGAACGGAGAGCATCTTAGAATTTTAATTATAGCTCCACACACTTTAAAAATATTTACTTTTACTTTACTGGCCCCATGCTGGGACATCAGGCAAAATTAATTTGCATACAATCCCCTCTTCTGAAAAAAAAAAGGTGGAAAAAGGATTTGTCTTTAGCATCCTTTATATCAGGAGGTCTGAAGATAGGTTTGCCAGAAGTTATCTTGTGTGAGGCAGCTTTTCTTGAAGTGTTGGCAGAAGCTCAACAGGTTTTTTGCAGTATAGAAACAACTACACCTGGTGAATATCCAGCTGTGTCGCCATATAGCCGTTCAGCTGTATCCAGGTTGGAATCAGACATGCCTAATAGGCTTATATAGAGGTAGCACTGTTGTATTTTGTGTTCTGAAAGTCAGTTTGGGGGAATGGAACTGCAAATCTGTGACATCCTAGAACAATTTATTCGTGGAATGGTATATTTAGGGCCAAATTGCATGTTATATCACTGCTGCATGTAATGTTAACTAGACAGAACCTCTTAACGGTAGAATGCCCTCAGAAGGGGTGTTTTTCACGAAAGCAAGGATCAGAGGAGGAAAGTGGAAGGGGACTTAACCCTTTACTGGCCACTGTTTTTCTCCCTGAGACTGCCATCTTGCTGCTTTTTAAAACCACTGAGGTGCAGTGGTTTAAATGTTGAACAAGGACTAGGAAGATGTGGGTTCAAAATCTTGCTCACCCACAAAATTCACTTAATGGACTCCTCTGGCCATTTACGCAAGGCCGCTTTCTCCCTCTTTTCTCCCGGGAATGCTGCGAATTGGCGAGGTCCCCACGCACGTGCTTTGCACAAGCGCGTGTTGACCCCTCCCCCTTTCACTACAGTCCCGGGAGAACTCCTTCCTCTGTTATCGCGACTTATATGGAAGCCGCTTAACGAGGTAAGGAGCTCACCCGTGCATGCAGGGCACCTGGATTGACTCCCTGCCGGGAGACTTCCGGGCCCTGGCAGCAACAGCGGTGGCGGCTCCTTTCTCCTACGGGTAGAAGGCACTGCCTGGCCCCAGCGGGGAGAGCAGCAGCGGCAGCAACTTCCCTGAGACCCTGGAGAGCCGCTGCTGGTCTGAGTAGACAATACTGACTTTGATGGACCAAGAGTCTGATTCAGTATAAGACATCTTCATGTGTTCATGTGTTCCCCTCCTCCTCCAGCCGGCGTTTCAAGCTCACCTCCCAGCAGCCTTCAGCTTGCTGGCTGCTGGCTGGATCCCTGCTGTCAGAGGCGAAGTGGTGGCTGCGGCCCCTTCCGGAGCCAAGGCTTCCAGCCGCCCAGCCTCTACCTGGCGAAAGGTTGCCAGGTGGAGGTTTGTGGTGGCTGGAAGTGCGTGGACCTGGCGCCAGAAGGGGCTGCTGCCGCTTCGCTTCTGACGGCAGGGATCCAGCCAGCAGGCAGCAGGCTGAAGGCTGCTGGGAGGTGAGCTTGAAACGCCGGCTGGGGGGGAGGAGGGCGCGGGGAGAGGGGGAGAGAGAGACATGGGTGGGGTGGGGGGAGAAAAAGGTGCCGCTGCTGCTGCTTTCCTCACCGGGGCCGGGCAGTGCTGAATTTGTTTGTCCCTGTAATATGTCCCCGTGCGTTCAATTTTTTGAACACGGGGACATAAAACGTGAGATAGGACAGGGACAAACAACTTCGATTATGGCCATGCGTTAATGGCCCTCTGTTTCTCTCTCACATTCCTCTCTCTCTCAATCCTTCCTTGCAGGATTGTTGTGAGGAGAGAAGGACCAAGTATGCTGCTCCTTGAAGGAAGGGGTTGGGATACAAATGTAGTTTATTTTTATTATTATCTTATCTCCATCAGTGTCCCAGACCCACATTTTCCATGGTTCTGGAATCCTTCAAAGAGAAAAGGACTTGCTAGGGGAAAGGTTATCAAGAGCATTTTGCAGTGGAAAGGGGGTTAGCATTACACGTGGATGCAAAGTAACATTAAGTACAATCCAAGCTCTCTTGCTGTTAAATGGTATGTTTAGCTTCTTACCCCCTCTAGCCAAAAAAACAAAACAAAAAAAACATGCATCTATAGTAGCTTTATTCTTTTGATCAGTTGGACTGGAGTTTAGCTAAAACCAGGTATATATAATACCTCTCTGTGTGTATATATTCTCATTTTAGAAAGAAAAGTTGGTACATGGCCTAAACATCTAGAATAGCATGTAATTTTTTATGAGGGGGTGTGTGCCCATTTCTGCTGAATATCTTATTCCATCTGTTTAAATTTGGTTTGTGGGCAACATTGTTTACAAAATCATCCTTATTGCCTTGGAGAATAGAATGGTGGTTAGAAAGTTCAACATACACCCACAGTTGGCACTGCATTTCTGTATACTGGCTGAAATAGGACAGGCCTGCTAGTGTATAGAGGAATAATGTGAAGAATAGTTCTCTATTTCTGAGACAACAGTATAGATGGTAAGGCTGAAAAACAAAACAAGCTGTGTGATGAAGTAGAAAGACTGTTGGACTTAAGACTGTGGAAACCTAGATTCAAACATCTACTTGAGGCAGTCTCTCTTTCTCTCTCACTGCCTCTTGTTCTTTTATCCGAACCTATCTCACCAAATGATAGTGAGGATAAAATGTATGCCACCCTTGGAGAGATATCATTGTTACAATAGTGAAAAAATTACTAACTCCTTTCTTCGTAGAATTGCTTATTTAAAGAGAACTTTGAAAAACAATGTCTTCAATTGATTTGGCTTGATGCAACAGAATGAAATGGTAGAGGCCTGAGGAGGTAGACTAAATGACTTCAGGTTGCAGGTGGGGAATACCAATTTTCAATAATCATGTAAATGCATCATATGATCCTACGAATAAACAGATCAGAGAGTAAGGTTCAAGCTCAGCCTGTTTCCCACAGTGCTACTTTCCTACTTTTTTCCATAAGGGAGCTTTCAGAGATATAAACCTTTCCTGGTCAATTTGAAATAATATAGCCATTCTTCCACTCAATATTCTACCTCCTCGTGTCTATGTGTAGGCCAGACAATTCTCTATAAACATAGCTGTAGTGATAGCAGAAGTATATATACAGCTTGTTGACCCTTTGCCATTATCTCACTCAATTTCTCCTCATTCACATACCTTGAAATTGTTGTTGTTGTTGTTGTTGTTGTTATTAGCATTAGCATTAACATTAGCGTTTCTGGCCAGGTCAGGCTCAGAGTGGCTCACAACCAGCTTCAACACAATTAAAATCAACCACAATTTACAATTAAAAGTATACATGACTTAAGAAATCCCAAGCACATTAAACCATAAACAGTAATAAAATGACAATAGCAGGAAACCATACAGAAGAGAACATAGGAGAATAACATATTCCAACAAAAAGTGAATAAAGAGAAATTCAGCAATAATAAAGGAAAAGAGGGAAGGGAGGCCACCAAGATGGAAGCCGTCGCTGTCCTCAACCTCATCCCTGGTAGAACATTTCAGTCATACAGGCCCTGCAGAATTGCTTCAGGTCCCACAAAGCCTGGATCTCACTCGGCTCTGGTTGAGGACAGCCATATACTTTTCGGGCCAGGGATCACCTGTAAGTTGTCTCCAGCTGAGTGAAGCGCTCTTTGGGGGGTGTTTTGGGAGAGGCAGTCCCACAGATACAACTGTCCCAGACCGTTTAGGGCTTAGAAGATAAATACCAAAAATCAGTTCAACGCTTGCTGCTGCCTGTTTCTCTTCACACCCCACGTTTCCTCAGCTCTTATGCTTTTCACTCCTGTGGTTCTTACCTTTCCTGTAGGTTCTTGAACCATAATGTAGAGACAGGGAGAGAGATCTTGAGCAAGATCAAGAGAGAATCCTGAGATGGTCTACTCAGAATCATGCTAAAGTCTATTCAGGGTGAGTTACTCCCAGGAAACTGTTCTTAGGGGTGCACCAAGTCACCAAACCAATTGGTTATCAAATGATCCAGAAAAATAAAATACATTGTACAGAAACAGGCAGAGGACAAAGTTGCATGACCTTATAGGTACCAAGAGTATGGTGAGAGCTTTGAATCTGTGGTGATGAATACTGTCTGGTTGAATCACCATATGATCAGAGTTTTTGGCCAGCTTGTAATAAACTGAGAAAGAAAATTCACTCACCGACTGGCAAGGAATCTAGACATATGCTGAAACAGTCTTGCAATTTTGTCCGTGTGGATTCATGGTTAACCACATGTCTGGCAGCCATTTCCTACCATTCTGAAAGGGTCATGTGAATTACTTTTCAGTCACCAAACAGCGGAAAACATTGAATGTGTCAAATTATGGTTGTTGGTGTACATATTATCATAGCACAATTCTGTGTTATAGACGAAATGATGATAAAGGACTAGAAAGGTCAACAAAAGTAATCTACAATGCAAATATAAAGCACTGTAATTGGGAAAAAATGTTTTAAAATTCATATCCCATCTTTCCACTGCAAAGACCCTCAAGATAGCTTACTAAACAGTACTGTAAAGCCAGAATAAAGTAAACAAAGAAACAAAAATATCTGCAATGCCTCGTCTATGAGCTAATTTTTTCTCCTGTTTTAATCATTTTATGAAAATCTTACTAGTTCAGACCTAGATTAACTTTTTTGAGAGGGAGTTCCATAAACATTTTAAATTATATTTTGTTTACTAACATGCATGAGGCTTTGTCATTGTCAAATTGATTGGTGGCCACATATGATAGTCTTAAATTTAAAAATGGATTTACCGTATATACTCGAGTATAAGCTGAGTTTTTTAGCCATGATTTTTGGCTTAAAAAACTCATCTCGGCTTATACTCGGGTCAATATGGTAATTCGCCTGCCTGGCCCACTCCCAGAGCGCTCCCGCTGGCCAGCTGATGGGCGGGATGTCCCGCCTTCTCCCCCCACCCACCCGATCGCGCCTTCTGCGCAGCGGCTTCTCCCACCCCACCCGATCGCGCCTTTTGCGCGATCGCGCCTTTTGCGCGGTGGCGGTATCTTCACCCCACCCCCACCTCACTCGGGCTGGTCCTCCTGCTGCCAGCTGACCCTGCGGTGCCTCCTGCGCGCAGGGAGGGGGCCGCCGCCACCACCACCTGCCTGCGCACCTGGAGCCCGGTCAGGTAAGCCTGCGGGGGGGGTGCATTTCCCCCTTGGCTTATACGCGGGTGCCTAATTTTTTTTGGGTGAAATTAGGCACCTCGGCTTATACTCGGGTCGGCTTAATCCCGAGTATATATGGTAAATGATCTGCTCCTTGGCAAGTAAATAAATA
The DNA here is from genome assembly GCF_029931775.1 of Euleptes europaea. NCBI lineage: Eukaryota > Metazoa > Chordata > Lepidosauria > Squamata > Sphaerodactylidae > Euleptes > Euleptes europaea. Next base: position 37,319,284 of record NC_079315.1, on the reverse strand, counting down.
AAAAAAATACTAGGAGAGATTTATGATCTGACAGTGGGAGGGTTCGTCATGTTCACTGAGGGTTAGAGTTTGGAATCTGTGTGTGAGAGAGAAGTCTTAGTTTAACAGTAGTATGAATTAAAGATCTGTAAGCATATCAGATCTTTGGTTAAGTTCACCCTCTTGGGTATGTGAGGTGTAACACTAGGACAGCAATATTTGCTGGGTCTGGTGTGTAACTTAGTCGCTGCAGAGTGCTGTATTTTCAGGGTGTAAATCTGCCTGAGGTACTGTTTTTCCTGGTGCATGTACTGTTTAAAAATAACACCCCACAATTCCTTGTTTAGTGTTTTTAACCTCAGGATTGTATTTTGTTTTGTTTTGTTGTTGTGTGTTTTTCAGAATCACCTTTGTCCTTGTTCACTTTTAATACCAAACCATCAGTCAGTTAGCCGCATTATTCCTCACTTTTAAATCAAGGCTTTGACTGTGGCTCAGTGACAAAGCATTAAGGTCCTCCTAGGTTCAATCTTTGGCACCTCCAGGCTAAGGTAGTAGGTGATATGAATGACTTTTGCCGGAGACTTTGGGCTTTTCCACATGGTTGTCATGGTTGTTTTTGGTTGATTCTTGGCCTGTTCTGCTTTGGTTTATCCCTTGATTTCCAAATACATTTTAGTATCTTAGTTTCTGCTTGTTTTGTTTGTTTCTTTCCTGGTTTTATTCCCATTCTTTTGAGACAACTTTTACCCCAACCTTTTTCTGGAAGCCGATTTTGAGTCACATTTTCCCTTATACATAATGTTTCTGTTGATTTTCTTTGTCCCACCCACCTCCATCCCACTTTTCAACAATTGGACTCTCATCATGGTCAAACCACTCGTGGGTGTTTATAAAAATAAAAGCTGCTCCCATTTAGATCACATTGTGGTGAAAATCCTTTCAGTCTGGAGCCAGAAACAGAAACAGTTTTATCACAAATTTTTTAATCGAACATTTGAGTCTATCACTAGGAGGAAAGAATGTTAGGATGAAGGGACAAAAGGACGTTGGGCCATTGGCAGAAAGAGTACAGCTGTACAATGACGTCCCCCTTCTTCTCCTCAAGGGAAGAGGCTAGGGACTTTTTTGGGAATTCAGAGAACCTGCTAAACCTATCATTACAATGCTGTATTGATATATTGAAATAAGTATGTACAAAAAAAATTAAAAGAGGTGGTGGTATGACACCACCAATGATGCCACCAATGACGACAAGACCTTTGTTTGAAAATCCTGGTTGTATAAGGCACATACAGAAGAAAATTAACTGACTCTGCAACTATGAGAGAGCCAGTGTGGTATAGTGATTAAGAGCAGAGGTTTGGAGTGGTGGACTCTGATCTGGAGAACTGGGTTTGATTCTCCACTCCTCCACATGAGCTGCGGAGGCTAATTTGGTGAACTGGATTTTTTTCCCCACACCTACAGATGAAGCCAGCTGGGTAACCTTGGGCTAGTCAAAGCTCTTAGGGCCCTCTCATCCCAACCTACCTCACAGGGTGTCTGTTGTGGGGATGGGAAGGGAAGGTGATTGTAAGCCGGTTTGATTCTTCCTTAAGTGATAGAGAAAGTAGTCATATAAAAACCAACTCCTCCTCCTCTTCTTCTTCTTTCCTCCTCCTCCTCCTCGTCCTCCTCCTCCTTCTCCTCCTTCTTCTTCTCCTTCTTCTATGAAAATGCAGAGGGAGGGCAGACATTCAAAAGAACCATGCCCAAACTGATTCCAATGCTTGTGGATCAACTGCCAAGAAAATCAGGAGTAAGTCAAGCATGTGGAAAAGCCCCTTGTAGAACCACACCTGGTCAGAGTAGACAAAGCTGACCTTTGAAGACAAATATTCTGAGTCAGTATAGAGCAACCATGTGTATTTCAGTTGTGCTTTAACCATCCACTCTAAATCCTTTTATGTTTAAAATACACTTGAATGTAATAAGTTGTCAGAAGTGTTGTGTATTTTCCGTTAAAACTAAGAAAATAAATCAGGGCAATTAAAGAATAAATAGCTAATGTGGAAGCTAACTGTATTAAGATACCATCAAAGGTGGCAGAATTTTTGATGGAAGTTGTTAAGACTAGGACTAAAGTTTAAACTATACTTAAACTGAAAATGTATGGACAGATAATCTTATGCACTGCTTATGCTATGTTTCTGAGTATATGCCAATAAAGGTCGATTGATATTAAGATACCACTGCTGCAGATTTGCCTCTGCAGAAGGTGTTAAGTCTGGTCTCACTGGTGTTGAACTTCCCCTTAATGATCAGGTTCCAAGCTTGCCTTGCTGTTAGATCCAGCCCTTTCTTTAGATGCCACCTTAGTAATTTTATATGCAACCCCCTCTGGGAAAGTGAGATCTTAGTTATAATCTTCTATGCTATCTCCAGATATACTACAGTGTGCCACGTCTGTTTTTCAGACAGCCTTCTCATTATGATGCCCTCCTTTAGGATGATTCCCCACTCCTCCACATGAAGCCTGCTGGGTGACCTTGGGCCAGTCACAGTTCTCTCCGAACTCTTTCAGCCCACAGAGGCAGGCAATGGCAAACCACCTCCAAAAACACTATGGAGTCGCCATAAGTCAGACTTGATGGCATGCACACACACAAACCTTTAGGTCTGTTCCTATGACAATAGCCAGCTCATTGGTTTTTTCAGTGGTAGGTCCAGTCCTTTGGAACGGCATACCAGACAAAGTACAAAGGATGTCTTCACTTGCTACATTTGGGAAAGCGTGTAAGAATATTTAATCCTTTATCTGTGCTCCTGGCCTATTTGACAAGGCATGGCAGAAGCAACTTTTGTTTTTCTTTCTGTCTTTCCTTCTTCTTAACTATCACATCAGAAACAGTGCCTGAAATTAAGCATCTGTGAAGCAGGTAGCAAGAAGATATCAGAGGCATCCTGCTGCACAAAAAAGGGGATTCCGTTCTACAGTACTTTGTACTAGCAGCTTCTGTGCCAAAAATATGCTGGAAAGGTTTTCTGTAAAACATTCCAAACACACTGCTGCATTCATCACATTGAATTCATTTTCTCTTTGTATCTGCATTCAATTCTGCCTCTTAGTGAGCATCTCAGTGAGCATCACTGTGGGGAGAAGGAAGGAGAAATGGGGAGGATAGGATCAGATGAAAAAGAAGTGTGTGGATCCCTGCAACCATTAGCTCATGTAACGGAAACAACTATCTCAGTGTTCGAAAGGATGGGATATCAGTCCCAGAGGTGTCAGAAACAGCAGGGTGGGAGGAGATGTGTGTCATGGACTTCCCTCCTAAATTCTTCTGAAGGGGAAACACCTGGGTTGATGTCCCCTTCTTGCATATAAAAATGAAAGATTATTTGAAAGAAAATTTGGTGCTTCAGCAATCCAGGCTCACTTTCTGCATCCACCAAAATCAAATATATATTTTTATTGAGCCTTACTTGTAAAGTCTGTCCATTGTAGCATGGCCTCTGCATAGTTGATCTCCCCACCTTGACTCCCCGTTGTCTTGGATTCAAAGGGCAGATCTGAAATCATCTGCTTTCTCAAAGTAAATGGTGGAGTGGATAATGGACCCGTCTGTCCTTGTCATGTTCTTCTTTTCTGGGCTGTTCTAAACACATTTAAAACCCTCTGCGTGGAGAGTACCCACAGCCAGTCTGACCCAACGTGTTTAGGCTCAGAAGTCCCACTACCTGAAACTGATTTTGTAAAAGCACCATGGATAAAATATGGACTGTCGGAAAGTGGCATGATAGGCAGGGTCAGGTTGAGCGAGATTGTGTTTAATCTATATGGCTGTAAACACAGGGACAATCTGGATTTTCTGTGGACCAAACTAGAAGTGATAAAGGATATCCATAGTCAGATATATCTACATTTTAATTTTTACCTAAAAGTAGTTGTGACTGGATATGAATTTGATTGCAGCAGTGGTGCTTGGAGAAGGGGGCTTAACACCAGTGTGGTGTAGTGGTTAAGAGATGTGGTTTGGAGTGGTGGACTCCCCACTCCTCCACATGAGCGGTGGACTCTAATCTGGTGAAATGGATTTGTTTCCCCACTCCTACACATGAAGCCAGCTGGGTGACCTGGGGCAAGTCACAACTCTCACAGGGTGTCTGTTGTGGGGAGGGGAAGGGAAGGTGATTGTAAGCTGGTTTGATTCTTCCTTAAGTGGTAGAGAAAGTCAGCATAGATAAAACCAACTCTTTTTCTTTTTCTTCTACTGCTTTTCTTGCCCCATTTTCCCAATCTAACTTTACACCCCCTTTAAGTTGCTGTTACTTTCACTGGAGGTCCTTCCTCCATATTTTCTTCCCATTGGGGCAAGCAGCTGTTTTGTGTGTATGATTTATATTAAGAAAATGAGTGAACTGTTTGCTCTTTGGATTGGATCTTTTCTCAAACCAGCCTCTCATTATAAAATCCCCCCCACCTTCTGTTGGGTATTTACATTGACTTGATGGATTTACATTTCAATGCATCTGATGAAGTAAGCTCTAACTCAGGGGTGTCAAACTCATTTATTACAAGGGCCAGATATGAAATAAATGTCACTTGGTCGGGCCGGGCCATTCCTCGCTAGCCCAGATTGGGAGCGGGGTGGTGGTGGGGGCTGCCTCGACTGGATAACCTACAATGGGCTCGCCCACCCAGATCAAGAGTGGGGGGGTGGCTGCCTCAGCTGGCTTGCAGGACAGATAAGAACTCTGCATCCAGAGTGGCTGGATCCAGCTCTTGGGCCGTCTGTTTGATACCCCTGCTCTAACTCATGTAAGCTTGTAGTGAAATAAATTTTGTTAGTCTTTAAGGTGCCACTGGGCTTCTGTTTTAAGTTAAGAAAATGACACAAAGAGCATATAAAGCCCTTCTCTTCCAATGCAATCCTGTTTGGAGCCCCCAGGGCTGCTTTTAAATGTCACATATAGTGTGATTTTGAACTCTGTCTCCCTTTATTTGATAGGAAATGGGATTCTGCACCAGAACTTGATACAGCCATCAGGGCATATCAGGAAGTGAGCCAGAAATTACTTTGGCTGCTATTTTACTTGCAGTAAAGCAATGGTCAGAACACTGGTGACGACTCTCTGTTTCCAGAAGTGAGCTAAAGAGCTTCAGTAGTCCCTTTAGCAAACAAATGTGAAAGTTAATGTGATGCTGCACATGGTAAATGGGTTCCAAAGGATTTGCAGCTTTTTTAATAGAACTGAGTATGAGGTATTAAAGCAGGTGAATCTACCAACTAGAAACTACTCATAGAATCTGTTACGTCTCCAGTTTTCCATACTTTTCACTTATTAATAAATATTGAAGTTATACTAGGTACAAGTGGGGACCAGTAAAATTCACAGGGGGGGAAGCCTATCTCCCCCCCCCAGGGTTGCCAGATGCCCGGTGTGGCGGGCAAACCCCTGGCAATTTGCCCCTGTGCCCGCCGACCACCTGAGAGTCAGCAAGCAAATGTGCAGATGCACGCCAACGCACGCATGCGGCACTTCCGGTTTATAACCGGAAGTGCCGCCTCACGAGGGGCATTTTCCTCTTAGTTTGAGTGGTAAAGGGCCGCTTTACCACTCAAACTAAGAGGAAAAGGCCCCTTGTGAGGCAGCACTTCTGGTTGTAAACCGCATTACTGGTAAAATTGCATGCATTCGCACAGTCGCACCCACAGTCCCATAGCCTCCCGCCAGAGCCGAGGAGAGACCGGGTAAGCCTACCCCCCAATTGCGGCTCCTCCCTCATCCCACCTTTCTTGCCAGCTCACCTGGCATGGCCAGGCCTCCTCCCCCTTCTCCCTCCTGCACATGGACAGACACACTATTTTTAAAATTCAGGGGGGATTTAAACTTCCCATTTTTGGGTTTTTTTATTTCAGATTTTTCTCAGACCCAGGGAATCACCTGAGTGCAGAAAAACCTGCTGGGAGTGAGTGTGCCCCTTATCTGCAGATTTAAGCATCCACAGGCAAGGAACACATGTGAGAATTAGATGTATAGATAGCCGTGGTGTACCCTGTTCATTCTTTTGACCAGCGTAACTGTAGTCTAACCAGCCCAACCCAGCCCTGCTTCAAACGCTACAGGACCAACAAGCTATATTCCTTTATATCAATAACAGATATAGTCGCTCTCAGTCAAGTGAACCTGAACATAGTTGGCTCTGAGCATGCATTTGAATGTATTTAGCTGGATCCATTGCCTCAGACAAAGTAGGTTTCACATCCTAAACCACATGAGATCTGTGAATTAACCCTTTAGCTTGCAATGTTTTGGCCATCTTCAAGATCTCATTGTGAAGGAGCTGTGGGAAAGTGTTTGCTACTGTGGTGCTTCTAAAATCTGGAAATGTTTGCATCACTAAGCTTGGGGGGAAATTGTGGATTTATTTTTAAACAGGATTTGGACACTGAAATTTAATTGAGTAAAATTTCTGGGCTTGCTACCAGTATTGGATCAAAGAAGGCTCCTGTCTCTGCTTCTTTACCCTTCTCAGTAGGCACATGATCACATATGTTCACTTCTTATCTGGCCCTTTCTCACATAAACTCACTGGCATGCACTGATAAAAGGACAGCTTTGCTGAAACGTTCTCTAATCCTGGCTTTGTGCCAAGTCTAAATGGGTTATTCTGAGTGGTTCCAAAAGCCTTTGCCTTGCAAGAGCTTTTCTTTAGTGATGTTCCAACCAATTGTAAGTAAAAGTTATCTCCCCGGCAGGGTTATTAACTCGTCTGTTTTGCAAATGCCATAGGATCAAAGGAGGGAAAAGGTTCTGTGGTGCTACATTACTTATTTATTTGTTGGTCAAGATGATTGAGAGTGAGTCAGAGTGGCTAAATTATGGACAATGCTGACTCATATGGAAGTCTAGACAAGGGCACAAGTCAGTGCTGAACAGTGGCTTCAAGAATTTGGCCTCCAAGGGGACATTGTAACTCTGCAGCTGATTACTGGTAAAATTGGACACTTCAAATCAAAAGAAAATGAGAGCTGAATTTTCACAGTGTGAACATTGGACCTGTTTTCGCAAGGGAGTAAGGAGAAGGAAGAACAGAAGCCCCTTATGACTATGTTGAACTCACAGGAAACAAAAAAGCTCACATAGAAAGCTTGCTGTTGCTTGCACTTTGCATGACCTGTGGGTAAACACAGACTTTCTATTTTCAGCAGGCCCATTCCATTAACTTTTATTAACATATTTTTATGCTCGAAGGTCTGTAAAAGTTCCTCTGAACTGTTCTAATGCTTTTGAGTATTAAAAAGATACCAGTTAACAACTAAAAGTACTTTAAAATAGTTCTTCAGTCCGTTTGTAAGGTTGTGATAAAGATGTAGAGTATTTATGGCAATGATTAGAACTGAAAGTGTTTGGATTTATAGCTGGCATCCAGCATTTATTTCTTTATCGTCTTTTCTTACTTTTAATTGTAAAGTTAGAGAGATAAATTTTAGAAGATTTGAAAATGGCTGCAATTTTTATTTTCTCTGACTGGAGACAGCAGCTAAAGGGTGAACTGATTTGTCCAAGTCCACACAAAATTGAGTTTGATGGTGATTTGAAATAGGAAAAATTAAATTGTGGTTTTTTTCCCTGGTTATTTCGGACTAAGCAGCTATGTCTACGACTAATAATTTATAGAATGCTTTTAAACTGCAAACAACTTCGCAAACTTTATCTGCCTCCTTTCATTCCTAACTGTCCACACTATACCACACTATATTACTCCTATTTTACAAAGCAGAAACTGAGTTTAATGGCTGTCCTAGCATCAAGTCAGCCCACAAGAGTTGGTAGTACTTGTGTCTGGAGATATTCCAGAATTACAGCTGATTTCCCAACTAGAGATCAGTTCCTCTGGGGAAAATGGCTGCTTTGGAAGATGGAATCTGTGGAATTATACCCGGATGAGAACTCTCCCCTCCCCAAACCCCGCCCTCCCCAGCTCCACTACCAATGACCAGGAATATCATAACCCATAGTTGGCAACCCTAGCTCTCTAAATGTTGACTTAGACCTTGGAAAAATCTTCTAGCCAGTGTTTGCGTTCTAGTTCTATCTCTGTTGTGTTGGTAATAATGAACCATTGTAGGTGAAAATGTACTACAAAATACAAGTAATGTTTTCATGTAATGCACCCCACTCCCCAAATCCAATACTCTGAAAGCTTCAATGTTGAAAGATCAGAACATTTTAAACAATGCTTTCAGATGGACCCTAAACCTCATGATCTGAGTACAGGATGAAGATCACATTGTTGTCTGGCATTGTGCATGTGCTTACTTCAAGGGCAGAATGGAACAGGGCGTGCAACTTTGGCCCTTTCAGTTGGATGGCAATATAAAGCCTTCGAATTTGTGTAAATACCTAGAAGTCTGGTCTGTCTTAACACCCCAGTTTCTGCTGAACCCCAAACCTCCACGTTACTGTTTATCTGTGTAAAGGGTCCCCCAAACTCAGGATTTTCTAGTGTGCAATATGATGCGTATTTATTTTATTTTATATCATGCTTCCTCCACTTGGTCCTTTCTTCTTTGCTTCCCTTGTGCACGTGGCAGTTTGACCTCAACTCTGTTACCTCCCCTGTCCATATGTCTTTATTTTATCTGACTGGAGACAGCAGCTAAAGAGTGAACTGATTTGTCCAAGTTCCTCCCCTTCCCATTTCCTTCTGTTTCCATCATCTCCATTTCTGGCTGTTATTGATCTTCTGCAATTAAAACTTGAATGACTAATCCTTTTAATCATAGTTTCTCAGCCAATTGCAGACAACAATACTTACAGAAAGGCTATACACAATCATTGCTTTTTAGTCTATCTAGCTTTTTTCAGCTGATATGATTTGGTGCACCTACTGCATGTATCAGGAGAACATGTTGTGCGTAGTCACTATTTTGTCTGAATCTGGCAATGTCATTATATTACAGCTTCGGTATGCATAAACATGTACCCTGAAAATTCAAAGTTTCTGATTATGCATTCTGATGCCAGAATATATTCACATATACTTTTGTTTGAGACAAAAGGCCTGTGCAGATGTTCTGCTGTATTTGTCTGAACCACAAATGTCTTGTGTGAATTAGACTTGGATTTTCCATGAGGGTGCAGCTTCAATTCACATGAATCAGAACCTTGATTTTGTAGGACTGGTTCATGTGAATGGAAGCTCTACTGCATGGTAAGTCCATGCGCTACCCCAGGGGTCTGCAAACCGCTTCTCCCGAGCCGCATGCGGCTCTTTGGCCCTTTGAGTGCAGCTCTCTGAACTTGGTTCGGAGCCCCTGCTATCGTGCCCGCTCGCACCGGCAGCCGGGCTGCCGAGCCGGCGCGCTGTCCCCCCCCCCCCCACCGTGGAGAATGGCCGGGTCCCCCTTTCCCTTGCCCTCAATAGTTGGGAGGCTAAAGCCTCCCCTCCCCTCTAGCCGCGCAGTTGCTGGGCGGGCGGCTCGGCGGTTGCTGGCCCGCCCTGCCCACCTATCAGCTGTTGGGCGGGCTTCCTTTGGCGGCGTGTCCCTGGCAGCGGCGCTGGGCTGCGGCGCCCCATCTTCTAAGGTTCCAACTCTGTTCCCCCGTCGTTTTCCCTCCTCAGAGGCCATGTCTACCCACTGGCTTTCTTGGCGGTAGACCTGGACTCCGAGGAGGGGGAAAAGTCCCCCTTCAGAGGCCAGGTCTACCAATTGGCTTCTAGGGGCCTCCGGAGGCCAGGTCTACTGCCAAGAAAGCCAATGGGTAGACCTGGCCTCCCAGTGGGACTCAGCCGGAGGCCAGGTCTACCAATAGGCTTTTATGGCGGTAGACCAGGCCTCCAGACGAGGACTCCAGACGGGGAGGGGGAAATGGCAGGGACTTACAATTTAATTTTTATCAATAAATAAGATCACTATCAAGTTTTATTCAGTGTACCTGTAGTTTAATTAAGACTTAAAACTTTAATTAAAGTTTATTAAGTTAATAAACAGTGTACCTACCTATATAGTTTAAGTTTAAGAAATTTGGCTCTCAAAAGAAATCTCAATCACTGTACTGTTGATATTTGGCTCTTTTGACTAATGAGTTTACCGACCCCTGGGCTACCCAATTCACATGAGACAGTAACAGTGCATAACAGTGCATTGCAGAGACCCCTGTGCTCCCCATGCACAGGCACAGAACATCTGCAGAGGGCTAAAATAGCAATCACATGTACTGAGATGATAACATGTGGCAAGTTTTCCTAGTATACTTGATAGGAGTGCTGAAATCATAATGACTAAAAAGGACTATCTGTAAGACTGCTGCTACTGATTTGGAATGGCAATATGTATTTATTTTCTAAATGAACATAGTGAAATGTAATAGAAAATGGTCTTTCTCTTGAAAACATTTGTCAGTAATGCAGCACACAATGAAATACACTGTAAGATGGCCCAGAGCATAATAGTGTCACATCATTATTAACCTTCTATTTTTCTTCAGGGGTCATTGGGTTTCAGTATTTTTCTTTTCCGGCTGGCAAAAACTTTGATTGCAACTTTCCCATGAAGAATTGTTTTCACTGCTTGTTTGGAAATTGGGAGCTTCCTTTGCTTTTGTTGACCATGTGTGGTTTTTGTCTCCTCTTTCTGTTCCCTCACCACCACCTTCCAGCGGAGGATACTGTGGTTGCTATTCCCTATGGAAGTCGGCATGTTCGCCTGGTGCTGAAAGGGCCTGGCCATTTACGTAAGTTAAAAACAAAAACAAAAAAAACAACAACCAACACTTGCATTAGTTTCCAGAATCCTCTTGATGTCCTTCAGTGGAGCTGAATTTAGAACAAGAATTATAGGGCGAAAATGCACGGTCACTTGAGCCTCCTTTCTTCCTTGTTCCAGCCAGGATTCAGGATTCATTCATGCGTTCGATCCTGGCTGAATCCTGGCTGGAACAGGGAAGAAAGGAGGCTCAAGCGACCATGCGTTTTCGCCCATAGATTCTTTTTCCAGTTTCAACACAAGGGGGCCAAAATTGCAACCTCAGATGCATTTGCTAATCCCAGAAATATCAATAGGAGCCACAAATTTATCTGAAGGCGTAACTTACCCATGAGGTGGTCTGAGTTTTCAGCCATTCCTGTTTCTACATGACTTAACCGGCTCGCTTGATACTAAGGGCTTCTGTAAAAATATTTCACCGCCTGATGAGGATACACTGAAGGCTCCCTTGCTGTTGCGCTCAACCTTCCAATTGTTTATGCAGTTTAACACATGTTCATCTGCACGGCTTTTGTGCAGTCCCACATTGGGACTGCCCATGTGCAGGCCAGCCACGGAAAAGATCTCCACAGCTTTCTAGCCGGCTAGGGGCGGCCTCCTCCCTCTGGCAGTTAACCGTCAAAACGGTCACCTGATCAGGAGGAGGGGCTCTGCTCCCTCCGTTCTCTGTGCCTCAGCTGCCTGAGGTATCCCACAGCAGAGCTGCCTGCTCTTTCTGTCGCCAGTCACCCTGAAGGCATGATCGAATATTGCTGGGGAAGAGCTCTTTTTCAAAGGCTTTGGCTGTGCGCCAGGCTGAATGAAGGCACACTCCCCCCTCTGTGGCGAGTTGTGATCTGATGGAGCCTCTGATTCACTGGCTCTTTTCCAAGGCTTTGGCTTCGCGCCAGCCTGGAATCTGGATGAAGGCACGCTCCCCCCCCCCCCACTTGGCTGTGCCAGCTCTGAGGAGAGAGACCTGGAGATGTTGCCTGCCTGAGCCTCCGGTTCAGAATGGCTCTTTTCTAAGGCTTTGGCTGCGGCCTGCCTGCCTGCCTGAAATAATCCCTCCCCTCTCTCAGATCTGAGAGCCTGGAGGTGCGGCCTGGCACATACCGCCAGGCTGAAGGACTCCCTCCCTCCTTCTGTCAGATCGGAGGCTGTAAGGCAGGTGTGGGGAACCTTTTTTCCTGCCAAGGGCCATTTGCACATTTATAACATCATTTGGGGGCCATAACCAGGTGTAGATCTCCCGGCGGGGAGGGGGAGGCTAGGGTTGCTAGGTCTCCAGCCACCACCTGGAGGTTGGCAACCCCAGGAGAGGCCAAGCAGAGAAGGCCTGGAGGGCGCCCCTGCTCCCCCATCCTCCCCCCTCCCAGGCGGGAGGGCAGCCAGTGGTGGGCCCGAGCAAACGAGGCGCCAGGGGGGCACAGCCCGCAGCCGATCCACAGGAAAGGAAGGGAGGAAGGAAAGAAAACAGAGAAAGAGGAAAAGGGAGGGAGGGGAAAAGAGAGAGAAAGGGAGGAAGAAATGGAGGGAGGGGGAGAAAGAAAGAAAAGGATGGAGGGAGACAGACAAAGACACAGAAAAAGAGGGAGAGAAAGGAGAGTGACAGAAAAAGGAAGAAAGAAAAGCCTTCCTCCCCCACACACACACACACACGCCGCCCCCACGCGACCAGGCCCCAGCCTCCATGCCTCCCCCCCCACACACACACATGGCCCCAGAGCTCCCGAGGGCCACGAAAAATGTCCTTGGGGGCCGCATACGGCCCCAGGGCCTGAGGTTCCCCATCCCTGCTGTAAGGGGAGCAGGCCTGGAGGCACGGCCTAGCAAACACTGCCCTCAACTAGGTTCCTAACTGCCTTCCTTCTGTCCATTTGGAGGGGAGAAGGCTAGAGGTGTGGCCTGATGGAAGCCTCTTTTAAAGGCTTTCCTATGACTGAGTGGAGGAACCTTTCCTGGCTGCCCTCAGTTTCAAGGTGAAATCCTTGGAGGCATGGGTTAACAGAGCCTTGCAATTCTTAACGGCTCTTTGTGAAAGGTGCTATTTATCAGGAGGACCTTTTGGTTTTTAGTTGGGGTTGTTTGGGCCTCTTAAGCCCCTGTGGTTTTTGGAGAGTTGCTGAAGTAGGTGGAGTTTCCTGTTCTTGTGTTCTGAGACAACAAGCAGGCTTAGGGCATGCTGAGCTTCATTTTACTAATCAACCAGTAGCCTTGGTCCACCATTTTGCTGCAGTCTCTCAGCACTTATACTCAATCCTAAGGGGCTTTCAGCACAGGTACTGTTACAAGCAGATGGGGTTGCCAATTTCCAGGTACTAGCTGGAGATCACCCACTATCACAACTGATCACCAGCCAATAGAGATGAGTTCACCTGGAGAAAATGGCTGCTTTGGCAATTGGACTCTATGTTATTGAAGTCCCTCCCCAAACTCTGCCCTCCTCGGGCTCTGCCCTAAAAAACCTCCAGGTATTTCCCAATCTGGAGCTGGCAACCCAACAAGCAGAGGCAAGGCTTGATATTGCCTTCTTCATGGGGAGCTCAGAATTGATCACCAAGTATGCTTTTTGGAAGCAAGCCAGAGTAATTTGCCTCTCCTCTTGGTTCCATGATAGCCTTAAGAATCGTCAATGATGGTTTGGTGCTCCTCAGCTACTACTGTTTTCAATATCCATGATAAACTTCCACCTCTAAACACAATACTTTTGTAGGCAGTTTCTCCCTGTCAGTTTCATGTATGCCCGCACACCCTTCTTCCTACCAGGGAATGGTGCTGACTCTCCCCAGGGTTCTCAATCTCACTGCTGCTTCTGGGAGAGAGCTTTTATTTTAACTAGGTTCCAACTGTCTCTGGAGTCACTCCTATGTGACACCATTTGTGGTGAAAGCCAGTGTGATTTAAGGTTAGACTGTCGGGCTAGAATCTGGAGACCCAGGTTCAAATGCCATTCGGTCTGAAAACTTGCTTGTGACCTTGTGCCCATCACATTCCCTCAACCTGACCTGCCTTGCAGGGTTCTGGTGATGCTGGAATGGAAAAGCATAAAATGTTATGAGCCACTTTGAGTACCTATTGGAGAGTAAGATGAAGTACAGATAAATTCCATACCCATCTTTTTAAAGGACTTCTTATGTTTGTAAAAACAGGTGCCCCATGGAGCAAAAACTGTGGCACACAGACTCTAATTATTGGCTGATGTTAGAGCCTCTACTACAGTCCTTTAGTAAATATATGCTTGATTCCACTGGTCGTCATTATTGCTGTTGATGGCCTGCAGATTAAATAGCACTTCATCTCTAATTCAGCCGCTGCAGAGTGTGAGTGCTGTGGCCTGTTAGCCTGGGTAGAAAGCGGAATTTCGCTGCTGCACTTTCCCTTTAAGGAGGGCACCTGAAAAGGCGTTCTTCTTTCTTTTTAAAAAAAAATGTTTTATTAATTTTTTTACAAAAAAGAACATATAACACAAAGGCAAATAACAAAGAAAAAAACCATATACACAATGCATGCTAGCATCTTATCCTAGACTAACATAGCAATAACTCAACACACATTTTTAACTAGGTGAGCATACACATCTATACCACACTCACATTACATTCCCTACCTTCTACTTCTTATACACTCTATTATCAGTATTACTATATTTTATTTAATATTTTCTTTCCTACAAAATGAATATAATGAATTATTCTTGAAAAATTGGCCATTATAAAATCTTACTAAATATCATATCCTCATATTTTAACTTGTTTATTTTCGCTAAATTCTACTATATTCTATATCTCTCTCTATTAATTGGACAAATTTCATTCAGCTTGAGTATCAACATAAACAAAGCAACATAAGCATTGTATAACTTCCATTTCTTCTTAAACTCTTCAGTAGATCTTTTGTTCATATCGTTCATCAGTTTTGCCTTCACTACATATTCTGCTAATATATCTTTCCAGTCTTCTATATTTGGCCATTCTTCCAATTTCCAGTTTATGGCAATAACCGCTCTTGCCGCTGTGATCATGTATCTAAACAGTTCCTCCATATATTTGCCTACTTCTGCTGGTAAAATTTCTAATAACATTGCTTTGGGATCCATTGCAAATTTGATCTTCAAAATCTTTTCATTTCAGAATGGATTTCACACCAAAATTTTCACAACTCTTTGCATGACCACCATGTATGTTTTCCCTGTCTCTCCTGGTATAACCCCCCAGACAGCATTACGCTCAGCAAATTCCAGCTTGCTGGTGGTCCCCGGCCCAAAGAGTGTCCTCAGCCAGGTCCCTGTCTGTTCCAGGTCATCCATGTGTGTAAGGTGCCATCAAGTCACAGCCAACTGATGGCAACCCACTAGGGTTTTCAAGACAAGAGACTAACAGAGCTTGTTTGCCATTGCCTTGGTGGTCTCCCATCGAAGTAGTAACCAGGACCTACCCTGATTGACTTTTGAGATTTGGTGAGATAAGGCTAGCCTGGGCCATTCAGGTTAGGGCCCAGGTCATCTAATTATATGTATTATACTCTTTAAACTTTGCTTGGTTGCCTTATTCATAGACCTCTCTACCCTTCCTGCAGAGAGTCCCTCTGCCATTGAGGATGGAAGCTGCAAGTGTCAGAAATCCAACATTCCCCTTCGTTTGGGATTATGCCTTCCCTGTTTTACAAAATGTTTGGCAATTAGAATGGTCCATGTGAGTCTGCTGTATTGTTTTCCCTGCACTGTTGATCGTTGGTTGTTGATCTTTGCAAGATCAATCCTTTTTATTTTACTAATTAAGTTCCCTTTGCCTGTCTCAGTCTTTAGTCAGTCCTTATTTTTCTACACACCACAACTTAATTTGGTTTTGGTATATATTTTACCCTTTGGGGATGCCTGGATTTGTTTTCTCCTGCTGTCCGAGATGGAGTTAATGTGCATCATTCTGGTGACCTAAGCACTGCATCATTCTGGTGACCTAAGCACAGACAGATGGACATGCAGATTCTTCTGTTATTATAGATGCATAGTAGCAGCCAGTCAAGTGATTTGTTTTGTTATGATATTTGATTTGGATCAGGGTCATATGGGGGAAGGGTAGATGGAATCTTTGGGGCCCGTGGTGGTTCTTGGCAGCCCTGTTTAGTGTAGAGTTTCTAGCAATTCCTAAAGGGGCATGAGATCACTTCTAGGTTTTTCCTGGAAGTGACATCACACCATCACTGACAAAAAAAATTTCTCCTTCCAGCTGCTGGGGTGGCATATGGAAGGCTATGGCAACCCTAGATATCAGTATCATAGAGGAGTGGGAAATACCAAAAGCAATGAAAGATGCAGTGAATTGTGCACACAAAGAATTTGGAAATACAAAATTTGGAAATAACAAAAATTTGGAAATACAAAGCAAAACAGTAGAATATCCCCAATGCCTTGGTTCTAGTTTGTGAAAAAGACCTAGTAGTTTATAATGCCAAAACCAAAATAAAAGTTTAGATGGGAAGAATTTCAAGAGTTTTAATTGTGAAAGTAACATCTGGGTGAGCCAAAAGTGTAGGTCGATTGACACAGCGGTTGTGTGTTCACTTGCTCCATTAGAAAGAGGCAGTGCCATTTTTCAGGCAAACTGTGATGCCCCTGTGGAGGGGCTCCGAGGGAGGAAATGGGGAGAACCATTTCTAATCTGGATGCTATAAAGGGGGTATGCTAACCTGGATTTATATGCCCCTAAATATTGTACATTCTATGTGCCTCTCCATGGATTGGGGGGTGTACCGTAACATGATTTTCGAGACCCAGGAGAGCCCTTGGGAGAAGATTGATCAAATTCATAATAGTGTATGTTAAGAACCTGATGTCAATAAGTCTGTAGACCAGGAGTCACTAACTTTTGCTTTAACAGAGATATTCTCTGAGCTGCTCTTCCCGCCATGTTACTAATCTTTGTTCTGTCCAAGAAGAAGAGCATGGGCTAGGAAGAGCATCAGAAATGAAGATATTAGCTAAGCAGGGCAGATAAAAATCCCCAGAAATAAAAACAGTTTTTTCACATTATTCTCCTGGATCTTCTAGGGGATCCATAAGCTACTCTTCAGCAGCCGGCAAGCTATTGGTAGCTCACAAGCTATCTGTTGGAGACACCTGGTTTAGACATTGATGCAAGTTTCTGTATTTGTATTTTACACTGCCACATAAAGTTAGTTTATCAAAGGATTCCATGAGTGTCTGTGCAATAATTCTCTCTTAGACCCAAGTGGAAATTTGGTGGTGCAGATGTCTCAGTAACACAATGCTAAAGCAGGGTCTGCTTGTAAAAGCTGGCTTATGCAATAGGCAGAGCTGCAGGTCCCACAGAGTAGTGACACAGAAGCAAAATCTTCTCTGCATTATGGCCAAGTTTGCACAAGTTGGATTCTGAAAATATAAATGGCAAAAACCCAGAATGACTCCTAAATAATGACAGAAAAAAATGTTGCCCTGAAATAAACCTATTGCCACCTAACATTAAAAAACAGTTTTGCAATGTATTTGCAATTAATGTGTTCCCCTGGCAAATGCTCGCAGGCTAGTTTGAGTAATGAGAAGACACTGAAAGAAATAGTCTAATAAGTCTAACAGATTGATGCTGAAAGGAGTTTTCATTGCATCCATAATTTGTCAGGTTCATATCTCCCAGTATTTAAAAATGTAGTATTTTGAAAAACCTCAGTTGTGGTGCCAAATATTTGGTTTCCTGTTCTATGTCCATGTGTGCTACTATATCTGTTTTCCTCCCACATTTTTCTTCCCAGTTCTATCTCTTTCTCCCACTCTACACCCCCATCCAATTTTACAAAACTAGCATAGGCTAAAACTCATCCTAAATCCATATAAATGGTGATATTCATCAACGGATATGAGATTGGTATCATTATAACTCTGATTTTGTGTAAGTGTATGTTTGCCCTGATTTAAATTCGAAGCTAGCGATGCAAAACCATTTGCCCATGCAAATTTGTACACATCTAGAAATTAGTTTAAACTGTGTTGCTACCTGTGCAAAACAGCTGTGCATTAAAGATATAAAACATTAAACATTTAATTGCTAAGAATTGCTGGCCTAGAGCTTATGGGGTGGGCAAGAAGAGCCAGCTACCCCGCTTTCCCCAAACCAGCCCCCCAGCATGCAGACGAGGCCAACCCCTCACAAAACCCTGGACACATGATTAAGTAAAACACTTGAGGCAGTAGCTGGATGAAAATGGCCACAACTTTCTCGTTACAGCAAATCAGCCTTGGCATGGCATTGGGTGGTTGATCCTGAACATCGGCCAACTCGTTGCAGGTGGATGTATCGAATGCTCCCAACCAACTTGCTGGGGCAAAGTGAAGTTGCAGTATCTGGAAACCACTTGGATGGAAGCCAGCTGTGTGGTCCCCTGACACTTGGAGGGAGACCAACCTGACTGCCCTCGAGCTGGGCAAGTCCCTTGACAGCCCCAGACCTGGGCTTGTTCCTGGCAGCTCCCAAGTTGGGCTTGCCAATACAGCTACAGGCCTCCCCCCAAAATCCCTTATTGGTACCCTCAGAGTGGGGAAAGGGGGCACATAGGCTGGCTTTCCCCCCAAACTGGATCCAGCCCCCATGCCAAACTGTCTCAAGAGACGGCCAAGTCCCCCAATCAAGGGCCCGGCTAACTCCCGCCAATGCCTAATGCTTTAACCATATCTTCAGGCCATGCCAAATGTCGTGAAGCCACATATCCAACCCCCACGATGACAGGTGGACTCCATCTGGATGAAACAAAGCCTCCATATGGGAGGACAAGTCTGGGTGACAAATCACCATCCCTCCAAGGGATCTCACCACCTTGCCAACTGCTGACATAACAATCTGCCTGGCCCGATCAACGATCATTGGCTGCACTACTCCCCTTGCCTGCCTTTCTAGCAGGTTGGACCACAGGATGCCAGTGCCAGGAAACTCCACTGCCAAGGCCCACAGGTCTTCCGCTTCTGCTGTAAATGGGTCACTGCCCTTTCTGGAGCCCAGGTTGTTCCTGCCCAGCTGGATCACTAGCACAAAGGGGGGGGGGATCCATCTGGCCTTGCTTTGTGCCAAAACATGGGTGCCAATGTGTCCCATCTCATGCATCCCAACCATGACAGGTCCAAGCCCAAATGCTGTTCCCAGCCTGATTTTGCAG
This sequence comes from Euleptes europaea, assembly GCF_029931775.1. Classification (NCBI taxonomy): domain Eukaryota; kingdom Metazoa; phylum Chordata; class Lepidosauria; order Squamata; family Sphaerodactylidae; genus Euleptes; species Euleptes europaea. Next base: position 37,300,403 of record NC_079315.1, on the reverse strand, counting down.
CATATTCCCCCACCCAGTGTATGATACTGTGCCCACAAATTCATACTCTCTTCTTCTGGGATGCTGCAACTGAAGCAGAAATGGTTAAATTACACACACAGAGACCCATGGCTGAGCATACCCTTTGTAAGCGGAGGACTGCCACCTGCCAATGGCCTTAATCTTTTATTCCCACGGCTGTGGTGAGTGCCCCGATCCTAAAGGAGGGCGGGCTGTACTCCCCTGCTGTAAAGCCAAGTTTGGTTAAACAGATTTGCTGCATCCCCATCAAGTAGAAACGTGGAAGGGGAGAGCCATCCATGTGGCACAGCAATGGCCCCTCCCCCAGTGGTCTTACTGCCAGAAAAGCCGTGACCACCCGCACTGGGCATGGCGAACGAGAAGGGGCCGTCCCCAGCGTCAGGACTGCCCCTCACTGAGTTTGTCTGTCTTGGACTGCCTGATATTGAGCCACACCACCCCTTTATCCATGGCCACATCCCTTAACTGTAGGCCTTCCCAGAAACGTCAATACGGGACCTGACCACCAACTCCCCCACCTGCAGGGCCCAAAAAAGGCAACCTAGAAAGCATCCTCAAAGAGAGCTGCCCATGCGACCAGCAGACATTGTGTAGGCACTTGACCAACTGGATCAACATGGGAAGCATGATCAGTTTCTGGTGGTCAGGGGCACGCGCCGTGGCCCTCCACCACCCCTCTATTGCTCTTCGCTGCACATGTGCTCTGCCATTTGCAGCATCCAGCGAAGGTTCGCGGAGGGCTCCCTGGGCTGTGCGCCACCCCAGCCAGCCCCACTAAACCCCGCAGCTTCCCGTGATAGTTCAGACTCACCCCTGCTCAAGCCACCAAACCAGGGCTTGAAGGTAAGTCTGAGCCCGCACTTTGGTTACATAAATGTTTTCTAATACTTGGGAAAGTGACAGAGGGCTTCCTATGCATTCTGGGGTCATCTGTTCCTGGAGAATGTGTATTTTCCATTGCTGGCCATACTGCTCATTGTTTGTGTGCAAGTCTAAGGCAAGAGCATGTTAACATTTTGATTTTCCTAACCAAAAAAGGAGCAGAACTAATAAGACTTTCACATTATGGGTTTTTGTTCTAGTCCCTCCAAAGGCTACCATTATTCCTCTCATACCAGAGTTATTTTTTGAAAGTCAGGTATTGTTTCATCCCTATAACTTTGCAACATTATTGCCACAATCCCCTAGTTCCTAGTTTTCTTTTTTTTAAAGAAGAAGAAAGTCTCTAGACCTTTTCATTGCAGAGTTATACAGCGAAAAGTCTAACCTATACATTTCCCCTGGTAACTCTACAACAAAAAAAGTGTTAAATACTTCCTTTAAAATAAAAAGCTGGGAACTAGGAGATTGTTGCCATTTATTATAATGCTAATATGATCTAGCAATACCCATTTTTTTAAAGCCCTCTAATGTGAGAGGGGAAATGGAGGAGGGGGAGGGCTAGGGCAGGGAAAATGGCACTGATGGGGCTGGACCAGGAAAGATGCACATTTTTCTATCCTCATAGCCTGCATACCAGTGTAACACCTGCCCAAGGCATGGATCACAAGTATGCTAAGTAAGTATGTGTAACTGCTTGACCATCTGCAAAGTCACGCCACAAAATTGCCTAGCCAGCATTGTGTTTACATCAGTCCTTAATCTACTTTTGTCCCACTGGAGCAGGTTCGACCTAAATTCTTGAGAATTTGCGTATCAAATGCTACTCCTACACTGGAGGCAGGATTGGTGAGGGTGGAGGCAAGGGTTTGTACTGCTTCCATTATTCTTTGGCTTAAATTAAATCTCATCCCTCAAGGACTGCTACCCCTGCTTCTACAGGATAAGTTCCAGTCATCATGGCTAAAGACGGTCCTTAATAAAATGGCCTGCCTGAGCCTTTCTCCACCTACCCTGTTAGCCATGGGCGTAGACTGAGCATCAAGTTTCTTGAAGCAAAGGGTGGAAGACATCGAATGCCAGACAGACCTTGGAAAATCACCATTTTTCCTAGTACCTGATAAATCTAGATACTATCAGTTCACTTCAGAAAGGAATGCCTGCCCTGGTCTTTGGAGGCAATGCGGCTGTGCTGCCTCCAAAGGTTTTGACCCCACCAAAACCTCCTCCCGGTGTTAAAGATACGCCACCTATTTTCTATTGCCCCAGAAGGTCAGACCTGAACCAACGGGTTGAAATTAAATCAAAAGAGTTTCTGGCTAAACATTAGGAAGAACTTTCTAACAGTTAGAGTGGTTCCTCAGTGGAACAGGCTTCCATGGGAGGTGATGGACTCTCCTTGCCTGCCTAGAGGTTTTTAAGCAGAGGCTAGATGGCCATCTGTCAGCAATGCTGATTCTATTACCTTAGGCAGATGATGAGAGGGAGGGCAGTAAGGTTTGCATCAGTGTTTGGCTCTCATGGCCCTTTCTTGCACGCTCAGGGTAGTGCTGATCGTCACTTTAAGGTCAGGAAGCAATTTTCCTCCAGCCAAGATTGGCCAGAGATCCTGGAGGGGTTTTTTTTTTTACCTTGACCATTTTCTGGCCGTGGAGAAGGGGTCACTGGGGATATGGGGGGGGTAGTTGTGAATTCCCTGCATTGTGCAGGGGGTTGACTAGATGACCCTGGTGGTCCCTCCCAGCTCTATGGTTCTATGAACACATTCTGTGGTTGCAGTTCCTAGTTCAGGGGCTGGGACACCTGCCTCTCCAAGTAGATTCCATTGAAATTAATTATACCATTCAAAAGATGTTAACATTCTCAGTATTATTATTTTTTAAACTCTATGAGTGTTGGAAACAATTACATTGTGTTTGTATTTGGCAGATTTAGAAACCAAGACTCTGCAAGGTGTGAAAGGTGAAAACAGCCTCAGCTCCACAGGCTCCTTTCTTGTAGAAAATTCTAGTGTTGACTTCCAGAAGTTTCCAGACAAGGAGATACTGAGGATGTCAGGCCCTCTCACTGCAGATTTCACTGTCAAGGTGAGGAACTTGGGTCAACTGATGCTTTTCTTTTGAAATGAAACAATGCCATAGTTTTCCATGTTCATGCCCGTGCTATACAAGACGCAACCTGGGGCCCCATGGTGATTCACAAGAGGGGAAACAATTTGCCACTGCCATCTCATGCAAACTCTTCCAGGATTCAATAAACACTCTAGGGACTGAGCAGGCTAATTTTCTCTCCCCTTATTTCATTTAACTGACTTCCAACAGCTTTCAACATTTTATTCTCACTCCTGGAACACATTCAGTCCTCATTAGACTCGTCTGGGGAGTGAGGGGAAGGATTTTCTTTTCTTTTGCTTAATTTGCAAAGTCTTCTTTTTCTGCTTACCAAGGAAGTCCCCCACTTTGTCTGTGAGCAGCTTAGATTTGGTGCTTCCATGGTTGGCACAGGGGTCAGTCACTTTACTGTAGGTGATGCTGCATGGTGGTTTGCTGCACTGTTTGGCCATTATTCAAGGGGGCTTCAAGATAGATGGTTTTTTGTTGGTTGTGCTAATTCAGGACACAATGCTATATGCTACATGGGAACTGTGTGATTCTCTGGATCTGTACAGGTCCATATATTTGTGGGTGCCAGTTGTATGTTATTTCTTTTACAGTTAGTCTCTGGACTGCTATTTCTTTTGCTTTACACTTTCACTCTACTTCCAGTGTAGCATTACAGCACTAAGCCAGCTCTGAGGCTCAAACGACATGTTACTTTTTTGACAAGTTGGGTTCCCCAGACCCAATTTGTTTTCCCCTCAGTCACACAGTAAGGGGAAGGAAAGGGCATTTTTAGCTGGGCTTGGGCCTACTGCTTGGAGGGGTGGGAAGGAACTCCTGCCTCCCCTTGCCTCACACCATCATACCAAACCCAGTCAGGCTCTTGGGGCTTTCCTTGCAGCTGCTGTGTGACTGAGGGCAAAGTGAGTTGGGAATGAGCAACGTGTAGTTTGGCCCCCAGTGAGTGTATGTCTTAAGCAAGATCAAGTCCAGAAGCAGCTTAAAGACCAACAAGATTTCCAGGGCATAAGCTTTCAAAAGTCAACGTTTCCTTTGTCAGACTTGAATCTTGCTTTTCTACCACAGACCAACATGGCTACCTACCTGAAAATATGTCTTGAGTTATTCTAAAATCCTTGATGTTCTTTAGTGATGTGATATGGGGAAAATAAATGTGGCAGTTTTGCTCCTAACCCAAATTGTTTATCATGGAACAGAATGGTTATATGTTCTATAGCTGAGTATAGATTACTGGGAAGGAGAAAGGATTGGCTGTATGTCTGTGCCTATACTTTTGTGTGCTTCTCTTGGTTTAGAAAAGAAAGCACGTGTCTGGGTCTCAGAGATGGGTTTACCATTAGTTCCCCATGTCCTTTAATCCAGCACCTAGAAAATCAACATCGATATACAAGTGGTTACAAACGTTTCCAAACTTACAAACTTAGCTGCAGTTCCAGAGCAGGATTTTGCAAGCTCCCAGTATGTTATTTCATAATAAACAAGGAAGATGGATAGAGTGCAACTGAGGCTTTTAGGGAAGAACTGATTTATGAAATGAAGGATGTAGCACATATGGAAAAGGTAGCTCAGTTATAGGATTTCAACATAAATAGGGATCGGTAGGAAAATGAAACAAGGAAATTAGAGGTGCAGAAGGAAAATGAAGTCCATACTGCACATCACTGAATCGATGTCAGCACAGGTTCACTAAAGGTGTAGAATGGAGAACTAAGCCCTGAGATGCATATGGTAAATGAGTTGGCTCTGGTCAAGAAGTCATGGTGTCATTTGGAACTTCTGCTTTGTATAGTCCATGCAGTAAGAATCAAGTTGTTTCCTCCCATTAAATCATTCCTATTCTTCCAGGTAATATAAAACACATTGCTGGAAGCCATGAACATATTTTGGAGGCAAAAAATTTGCACAGACAAATGTGAGCATTTGGGAATTACAATAAAATCCACCCTTTTTCGTGGTTGGTCAGGAGGGCCTGAAGGGTTTCAGCTGTAAAGCTGTAAAAATTGTATCTTGTCCAGGACACCATAAATTTTTCACCATGGGACCTGGAGCCAGAGGGCATTTGATTTAAGGTGATTCTGGCAACCTTGTGGCAGATGGAAATTCAAATAGTTATATTGTAAAATGGGATAGGTGATCAGATTGAATTGAAGCAAATGTAATAGAATAATGTCTTTGTCCTCCCTTACCTTGATAGCTGCTCCTAATCTGCTCTAGGTGCAGCAGCAAAAAATGCCCAGCTCAAAGGATTCCAAAGGAAAGCTGGGTCAAGTGATACCAGCACTACAAAGCTGTATACAAAATACACAAGTGTCAATCAACAGGACAATGTTGTATACAAAATGACATTTTAAACCTCTAACCGTGCAACCCTAAGCACAGTTATACCCACCTATGTCCACAAGTTGATGTGCTTAGAAAGGTGCAACTCAGTAGGATTGTAGTATGAATCTGGGGCTTGTGAATAGTAGCATACTTAGAAACTGCAATTTATTCAGCTGTCTGTTTTGCTCTGGGATAGTTTTGTGATGTGGTTTGGGTCACAGGCAGTTCTGTGACAAATGTGCTTGCATTCATATTTTACATCTGTCCCCTGTGTTAATTGCATAACCTTGTCTATAGTTTCCACGATGAGTGCATGGCATCAGGTTCAGGAGCAGGATCTTACCAAGGGGACTAAAAATAAGATCCCTATCTGGGCTTAACTCAGTGAAATAAACTCTGTTTGATACCGTTGGCCTCTCTGTACTGCGCTAGGATAAGAGGCAAACTCATACCTTGTTGTGCAAAACAGAGAGAGAGACAGAGAGAGAGACAGAGAGAGAGACAGAGAGAGAGAGAGAGACAGAGACAGAGACAGAGACAGAGACAGAGACAGCTTATTATCCAGGAACAAAGGTCAGGATGGGAAAGACAGACCTGACCCCCAACTGGCACTGTTTCTCCCAAACTCTTCAGTCCTTCAAGCTGGGTCTGGTGAAGATGTGGCCTCACAAGGTGCTTTTCTGCACTGCAGGGGCTCTTGGCTGCTTCCACATGGACGTTTTGCTCCACTTTTGTTTCCAAACAAAAGCAACTTTTTTTTAGCATCCATACCACACCATCCTCTAACCATCCAATTACTAGATTTTCCCTGCTCCAGTCTTTTTCAAACCTGCTTTGCTTAAATTATTTTTGAAAGAACACAGTTCAAGCATGTTTGCATGCTGTCTGGACAGGAAGGTGCCATTTTCTTCCATCAGCACTTCATAGCTGCCATTTTCCTTGACACACCCCTGGAAGTCTTGAGGGCTTTTTTTATAAGAAATCTGCAATTACTATTGTGCTGTAGCACAGTAATGTAATAATGAACTATTGCCACAATCTCCTAGTTCTTCTAAATTCCCAGTTTTCATTTTGTCAAAGATGTGTCCCTAGCCCTTTTTGTTGTGGAGATGTAAGGGGAAAGATGCAGGCAATTTCTGTCCATGTTGCCTGCAAAATAATGGGGAGGGGGGAATTGCAAGGTGGCTATACTGGGGCAAGAACTTACTGCTCAACCATTTTTGTGGATGCTCCATTTTTGCTGCAAATGCCTCTGCAATCACATCAGCAGTGAAAACAACATAGAGAATAATTGCCATGTGGATGCAGCCTTCACCTAGTGGTACACTGTGGTTTGGATTAGGTGCAATGATCTATGAGGGGTATGGGTTGAGAATCCTGTATGTAGTTACTGCTCTGATAAGATGTCCTAGTGGAGCATTTGATTTGCTGCATGCAATAAGGGAAACCGATCTTTCAGTTTCAATTACTGTTCAAAAAAATGCACAGATACTCAGAGAGCTATATGCCACCTGCTATTACTCAGTAATCCAAAAAAGAAAATAATCATCCTGTACATTTTCTCTGCTTAGAAACTGCTTCTCTAGAAAACAGACTTCCTGAAAGCCAAACTATAATGCTTGCATCTTTCCTCGTTTTTGCCCCAACAAAGCAAACATCATCTCTATAGAGCTGTTTCACGTCAGAAAAAGGACACAAGGGCTTGTCCTGCAGTCCCTATCCAAATCAGCTTCCCCGAAGCATATTATTTAATACTGGCAGCTCTATAAGTATAGAAAGAAATGTAAGGATCTGCTGTGGTCTGCTGCCTGTGGTCTTGGATATATTGCATTCTTATGCAAGTGTCCTGATTTACTTTCCCAGAAAGATCAAACAGAACTAAGTGAAAATATAATAAAAATTGTTTTCTTGAAGGGCGAGCAGTGCACTTTGATTCCTGAGATGCTCTTGGAATTTTTAGCTGATTGACTATGGATGTTTTAATTTAGGGAAGTCAAATTTGCAAATTTAGTATAATCCTGGCTATGCAAACATTGCATTCCCACCAGCTGAGATTTTCCTGATCAAAACATGATCGGAAGAATTAAGGTGGTTTTGTACAAAAATGTCGAAATGGGTAGTTCTGAAATAGTGCAACTGTTACTGTAGTAGCTTCATGATTTGTTCGTTAGTTTGTTTAGGATATTTCTATGCTGCCTCTTCAGAGTCTTGATTGAGGCAGCTTACAATTCAAACCACGTTACTGTATTAAAAACAAGCCATTGGACTTAAGTAGCATAAAAACTGATAAAATAAGACCCCTAAAAAGATGTATTTTGGCCTGGTGCCTAAAAGAAAGTAAAGTAGGTGTCAGTCCAGCCTCAAGAGGGAACACATTGGAAAGGCAATGTGCCACGACAGAAAATGCCCTGTTTCTAGTCGTCACCCTCCTCGCCTCTGAAGGCAGAGGCGCAGAGAGCAGGGCTTGAAAGGCAGATCTTTACTGTTTATGTGCTTGTTTATAGCTTACTTTTCAATCAGATTGGCTAAAATATGTCACAACATGCATTTCAAGACAGTAATTATTGCCGTTAAAGCAACTTGTACAGCTCTGGGTGATATAGTAGTAGAATGTTGCTTTTGAAGAGAAAAGAACCCTTGTTTCAATCATATATGCTAATAGACAAGGTGGGGGAACGGGGGAATTGTCAGAGAAGGGGAGAAATAGAGAGGCGGGAGGTTGACAGAGACCGGGAGGGGCTTGATGGTGAAGGGGTGGGGCAAAAGAGAGCGGGGTAGGTTGACAGATAAGGGGAGGGGGAGAAATAGAGGGTGGGGGAGACCGACAGAAGGGAGGGGGTAAGAAAGAGAGGGAAGATTGTTTGAGAAGGGGGGAGAGGGAAATCTCCCCATACGTTTCTTGTAGGTCCCTACTTGTTTGAATTAATTATAACAACTATACTAATAACAAGTTTCTCCATTTAAGTTTGATTTGTTAATATCTGAATACACATCCTTCATTACTAATTAAAGGTTTCAGTCCAGTGGTTTGAGGGAAATGGGACTTGTAGTAGTTCACTCATCCCTAGTATTATGAGAACCCAGTTTGTAATTTAAAATTAGTTTTTGCCTGAAGGTTTTTCATCTCCTTGATTGCATTTTAGATGCAATCCCATCCCCAGTGAGAAGGCCCTTCCTCTTCCCTACGATGCAGGATTGCTTTTTCCCACCCCTGTTGCAGCCATTCATACTACCTTGCATGCCTGTTCTGGAAGGTCCCTCAACCTTTGGGAGGGCCTTTGGCAGAGCTAGCAGAGTTGCTGTCAGAACAGGGAGTGGAAACAGCCGTTTGCATGGGTAAAAGCAACCATGCACTGTTTAGCACACCACCCATGTTTTTTATTGAGCAACTATCTCCCTACCTCCCTGGCTTCATGCAGTGATACACGTAGTATCCGGATGAAATGACAGCCTGACTCTAGCTAATTGGCTTTAATTGTAGTAATGCAAGCAATTACTTGCTCCACTGTAGCTGAAATCTTCTGGCTCTGTTTCTGACTGTCTGGGAAGAGCCACAGGCAGTGTCCTGCTTTGCAATACAACCCTACATATCATGTTAAGAAATATGACTGGTGCAGATTTGCAGCAACTTTTATGTATCCTCTGGAACAAAGAAGATACTAGGATGCCATGAGAAGACACCACAGGAAAACTCTGTCACCATCTCTTAACTCAGCAGTATATCTGTGCTTTGGCAGAAACCAAGACTTGATTGGGTGACAGGACTTAGCCTAAAACCAGGTCTGAGTGCTAGTCCTTGTAGGAATGCTAGAACTTTAGGGCCTGGTACTATTGATATGCCTGTATTATTGTATCAATTCCCAATGACAATAACACAGTAGGAGGTTGATAGTTCAAAGCAGTTTGTTTATTAGGCCCAATATACACACCGGGTGAAAATTGCCCCAATGCGCAGGACAATTCACACAAACATCAAAGGAGTGCAAGCACGGATATAATCTTTGGTAATGGGAGGTACAAAGACATAATACATGGTGTCAATATAGAACTAATAATAGATATTTAAGGATTTGAATACCCTATTAGAGATTCGGAGGCGTTACATAGAAGTGGTGATTTCATTCTCACTAATGAGCAGTGAAGACCCTCATGGTCAGGTGCTTCTCTATTTGATATTAAATTACTGCAGTTCTTCTTATCTTGGACCCTGGCAGCTGCCAAGGCTAACTAAGGGAGTTTTTCCTAGCTGGCCCTTATGAGTGGGGAGCCAGCTTATGAAAACATACCGTATATACTCGGGTATAAGCCGACCCAAGTATAAGCCGAGATGCCTAATTTCACCCCAAAAATGGGGAAAAATTAGGCACCCGTGTATAAGCCGAGGGGGAAATGCACCCCCTCCCCCCTGCAGGCTTACCTGACCGGGCTCCAGGCGCGCGGGCAGGCATCGGCGGCCCCTCCCTGCTCGCAGGAGGCCCCGCAGGGTCAGCTGGTGTCGTGGTACAGGCGAGGAGCGAGGGCTGTAAGCGTAGTCTGGGGAACAGTCCAAGGTCATTCACAGTGAAGGCAGAGTCCGAGATATCAATACAGGCAAGGGAAGTCCAAGGGGTTAGTCAGAGCCAGTCCAAGAAGTCAGGATACCAGGAATCCAAAGGATAGCAGGGAAACAAGGCAGGTACTCAAGGAAGTTGGTGACAAGTTGCTTGCACAACAGCCCAGCCTAACTGATGGCTTAAATCCCTTCCCCTGCTGCTGTAGCAGCCAGCTGATGCTGATGAGGCTGAGTTCACAGGTGGTGCTTCAGCCCTGCTGTTCCTCATCACTGCTACTGGGGAGGTTCCTCTGTAAAGCCTTCAGCCTAGCACTCTGCCGTCTCTGCTGCATTGCCAGACGGACCTGTTTTCTTCTCTGCTCCAGTGGCCCTGGTGAAGCCTCTGGAGACACTGCATGTTGCAAGGTGTCAGGTCCAACTGGAGTCCTAGAGCTGGCAGGCTGCAGACATGATGAGTCATCTCCTGACTTTGGCTGATCCTCTATTCTGGCCTCTACTTCCTCTTCATCAGAGGAGGTCTCTGCAGGCTGACTCTCTGCAGGCTGACTCATGACACCTGGCAAGCGGGAGGACCGGCCCAGGTGAGGTGGGGGGGTGGGGGAGGTGGGGGGGAAGAAACTGCCGCCGCCCAGTAGAAGGCGGGGTGGGGTGGGAGGTGAAGAAACCGCTGCCGCCGCGCAGAAGGCGTGATCGCGCAAAAGGCGCGACGATCGCACAAAAGGCGCGATCGCGCAAAATGTGCAATCAGGTGGTGGGGAGAAACCACCGCCGCCGCGCAGAAAGTGCGATCGGGTGGGGTGGGGGGGAAGAAGCTGCCACCGCCGCCTCGCAGAAGGCGCGATTGGGTGGGATGGGGGGGAGAAGGCGGGACAGCCCGCCCATCAGCTGGCCGGCGGGAGCGCGCTGGGAGAGGGCCCAGCAGGCGAATTACCGTATTGACCCGAGTATAAGCCAAGGTGAGTTTTTAAAGCCAAAAATCATGGCTAAAAAACTCGGCTTATACTCGAGTATATACGGTACTCGGGCCTTCTATGAATTCTCTAATTAGCTTCTAACGAGCAAAGCTGGGCCTCTTATACGCAAGGCCTTTAACATATATATGTGCTCGTCGTGACTTTAATCATACATGCCAACTCTTATACACTGAGTATGGCATATTCATAAGTGCAGATTATACTTTATTGATTACAAAGAATATATTTCAAATCAGAGAATACGTTTCCAATACATTTTTAGTGAATGAATACATTTCTTCGGTGAAAGAATACATTTTCAATAACATATAATGATTTCAGGCATTACACTATTGCTAGCTGCCTCTCAGGATGAAGCTGTTATACTGATCCCATTTTAAGCAACAGAATCTGCTCATGGTTAAACATTTAATTATGTTCATACTTACTTAGGGGTAAGGTCCTGATCTCAGTAGGACTTATATAGATTGGGTTGAGCCGCAAGTGTTGTTAGTTTCAAAGGGACTTCCAGAAAAATCTTAGCCAAGAGTTAGTGGATAAGGTTAAGAGAAATATGAGTGGGTTATCCTATTTTACAGCTACTGTTTTGTTAATTACATTCAATTGTATCGCAGTATGATTGGCTGAAGAATTAGTTGCTGTGGGATACTTCCATGGGCAGTCAACTGTAGACATTCATGGACTCCAGTAGGAATGCTTTAACTCATGCAACCCCTTCCAGTGGTGGTATATGCTGTTGGGGTCAGGATCTCTGAGCAAGCAAAGGATTTAAATTAACTTCCACCCCTCCCTCAGTCCATGCCAACTCCCTTTACCACAGCTGGGCAGCCAAGTTTAACTCTCAAAAGATTTCCCTCAAGTCTCCAATTCAAGACCTGCTGTGGGTTTGAATCTGAACCTTTTCCCTGTTTCATTGCCAAACATAATAGCTACTGTATCACATTAGACAGTAATGAAAAGGGAAAAAAATACAAGGTAGCCCTGGTTGAATACAAACCTTTTGATGGAAGGCCATTCTTTTTCATTTGACCAATCAGCTGATGGCTTTTTTATGAGCAAGATAGATGTTTCATGCTGACTAAATGGCCAAATGAAAGATATAACCATAATGCCTGCCTCTTAAATCAGGCTGCTGACGGTTCCCACTGGTTGAAGCAGATTGATGGGACTCATGTTTTCAAAATCCACTGTGCTATGTAATTATTGGAAATAAACTTACCTGATAAAAACTGAAAAGTGTTTCAATGTGTTCTAATTGAAGTTAGCTAACAGAGATATTGGAAATCACCATTTCCTAGAAATGCTCCAGATACCAGATGATTCGTTTTCCACCTTTCACCAAGAACCTGTGATTTACAGAACAGTATGATGTTTTGTTAATGTTGATGTGCATTAACTCAAAAGAAATTTGAGGAGTAGCCAGTTTCTGCATGCCCAAATACTTATGGCATCTGAATAATTATTTCAATGCAGATGTGTTGTGACTAAGGAGGTAAGCACATAAAATCATGAGTGATTTGGCAGAAGCTAATAGGCTATTTCAAGTTTCTGTTCCCATAATATAATAAATGTACAGCGCTAGATTTATCCCAACAAAGTTATAGTATTTCCCTTGAAACTTGCAAGGAATGTGGAGTGTGCTGCTGGAAGCAATGCTGTGTTTGGTGCAACCAGCCACAAATATGTGCTGAACAATTTAAAAAATAGCAATGATGATTATTCATGGTTGGATATGATATGAGTTCTAGAGCAACTTCCTTGATTGTGGTTATCATTCATAGCAATGCTTTCACACATCACACTCATGGCAAAGGTTCTCAGGATTTATACTAGAGTCTACTCATAATTCAGATACTGGTATGCCCAGTAACTAATTCTTGACATTCATGAGTCTGACCAATAGTTACAATTTTTGTAATTTTCATTATAATAGGAATGAAACAAAAATTATAATGTAGAAAGTGGCTCTAATTATTTGATTGTGGATGATCCCATAGCTTTTAGAAAAAGCAATGTGGAGAGAAAGTCTAATTTTCAACATAAGTGTGAGCATAGAAATGTATACAATGAAGCATTAGGTTCTCTCTTAAGTCCAACAGGTGGCAATTCTAGGTCAAAATGCATTCAGTCTTCAGCTGGTAATGCCTGCAGGGAGAAGAACCCAGCTTTAACATCACATCAAATAAATTTCCAATAAAGTTGCTTCAGCATGTAACCAGTATATGCTCTTTTCCCAAAGCACGCAAAGTTCATCTTAAACAATAAACACTCGTTTGATTATTTTACCTCATTCACCTAGTAATGTTGTTTTCCCCATCTGTGGTTAATTGTAGTGTATTCCCACCTGGGGTGGGGGTGAGGCGATCTGGCTGTGTGAATAACTTCCTACCTACTTGGGGAGAAAGTTCTGCATCTGCCTTTTCTCTGTGTCAGAGAAGACAGATAATCAAGCAGACAACCCAACAAAGAGTCCTTAGGGACATGGGTTGTTATATCTTTCTGACTTTTGATGTGACACCTTCCCAACCCGTTCTGCTTGGCCCTGTATAATCTCCACATTTATCATGCTTTCTCTAGGACCCCACACAGGAGAGCTATTTTAAGGTTCAGGAATCATTGTTAGTCTATTTCTTTTGTTTCTTTTCTTTTTCGTTAGAAATGGTTAATCCTCCCAGAAGGTTTTGTACTGTGTTTTCAAATCAGAGACATGTAATAGCTTCCAGCACGATACCACGCTTGTCCCCAGAGTCTACTGGGCTTTTTGTGAGTGCCTCAGACCCATGTGTGATTAATGTATCACCTCACTACAAGGAATTAGACATCCTGTTTATAACATACTGAACAAAATTATATTAATCCATGGAAGAGCCTCTTTAATTGACTAGGGAACCTGTATTGCTACAACTGTACATTTTTTTTCTATTTGGCTCTTACATCACTTTTTACCTTGATTAGAAAAGACCAACATACCCTTTGGGGCAAGAAGTCTTATATCTTTCAACATGTCCTAAAGCAAGGATGTTGAACTCATTTGTTACTAGGGCCAGATATGACATAAATGTCACTTGGTCGGGGTGGGCCATGCCTCGCCAGCCCAGATTGGGACTGGGGGGTGGGGTAGCTGCCTCAGCTGGCTTGCAGGCTGGATAAAAGCTCTCAAGGGGCTGAATCCGGCCCGCAGGCCTTATGTTTGACACCCCTGTCCTAAAGGTTTTCTGCCTCAGTTCCTTCCTTCCCCTCCTCTTTTATTTGTATCTGACGTATTCTGTGATTTGTTATTATATTCCTGTTCATCTTCAGGGGAAAATAATCATGATGCAAATTTATTGGATTTGGCGCAATTTATTTTTGTCATTTTTTTCTCAAGCCTCTCCATCCTTTCTCCTCCGTATTCCTCGTATGGATCTTGTGATGATGTAAACTATATAAAGCAGAGAGAGGAGGCAAAGAACAAAAGAAAATTGTTGACAAGATTTCCTGAACTTTTTCAGTGGTGGCTCTAGAATAGCCTTCCAGGAGAAGTCCATTAGCCTTTCTGGGACACAAATTTGTGGGGGGAGGGATCAGAAGCCAACCACCAATTGATCAGAAGACTATTCACCTGACCACCACCCTTAAAAATCACCACACAGGATCATTTAAGATCAGAAGCCACTCTTGTTGTTACCAACTATACTGAGTCCCAGCCTTGGACTCTGTGAAGTTGGGGTCCTGGACTGAGTTTCAGCCCTACAGGGACCTAAGGACTTTTCCTGGGATGTGGTAGTGGATTGAATGTCCAGTCCAGCTGGAAATGGACTGCTGATGGACATCCCCCTCTATAAAAGTATCAATTTAATTATTTGTGAAATTTAAGGTGTGAGAATATTTATACACTCCCTGAACTCCTTGGAAGAGGGCAGGATTTTTTATCACTGTGGGAGTACAATTTAGATTTTCTGCCACAGAAATCAAATTATCTCAAACTGTCTCTGAATGTGAAGATTCCACCTCCTGCAAGAAAATAAGGCCTTTACATTACAAAATTATTCAGGAAGATGTTTCAATATAGGGAATGGGACTGTGAACTACACTGTTAATATGTGCTGTCTGTAGCTGTGTGTTACCTTGTTCTCGTTGCATTATATTTCTACTTATGTAATGTATTTCTTGCATTGTTTAACATCATGTTTAATACTTATTCCTTGTTTCAGATTTCTTCAGTCCTAGTCACATTAATTTATTAGATGTCTCCTCATCCTACTGATTGTGCTGACTTACATTATATAATCCGCCAATAGTCTCAGTGAGAAGAGCAGACCATAAATAAATAAAATCTAAGCTAATGGCAGGTCAATGACATGGGAGAGGAACTAGGCTTGAATGCATCCACTACTTTCATCCTTTTAAGGGCAAGAATATGTTCAGAAATGCTGGTCTTACTGATTACTTTTCTAAGCAAAAATATTCCTTTTAAAATGGCAAGAATTGTGTGGTCAAGGAGTTGAGGGGAATTTTTCCGCATTAGTTATATCATGAGTATTTTGCACTCCAGTATCTGCAATAGTCATTGAAACAGCAACAGAGAAACAAGTAAAAGAAAAATCATGTTTAAGAGACAATCTCTAGTCCTTAGTGCTGGCAAACAGCAACAGAGGACAACCTGGAGAGAGTTCACAGTGGGTAGCCGTGTTAGTCTGTCTGCAGTAGTAGAAAAGAGCAAGAGTCCAGTAGCACCTTAAAGATTAACAAAACTATTTTCTGGCAGGGTATGAGCTTTCTGAAGAAGTGAGCTGTGGCTCACGAAAGCTCATACCCTGCCAGAAAATATTTGTGTTAGTCTTTAAGGTGCTACTGGACTCTTGCTCTTTTCTAACCTGGAGAGAGGACATCTAGACTTTCTGAACTAATAGGCAGCCTCATTTCCAGCAGGCATTCCTTTTCACTCAGGAAGAATTCTGAATCTACTTTTTAAAAAACAAATTGGGAACCCCTTCCTGAATGGAAAGGAATGTGTGTTCTTCCACTATGAAAAAAAAGTTCTATTAAGACCACTTTAACAACATGAAGAAGAAGAGTTGGTTTTTATATGCCAGCTTTCTCTACCACTTAAGGGAGACTCAAACCGGCTTACAATCACCTTCGCTTCCCCTCCCCACAACAGACACCCTGTGAGGTGAGTGAGGCTGAGAGAGTGTGACTTGCCCAAGGTCATCCAGCTGGCTTCATGTGTAGGAGTGGGGAAACAAATCCAGTTCACCAGATTAGCCTCCGCCACTCATGTGGAAGAGTGGGGAATCAAACTCGGTTCTCCAGATCAGACTCCACCGCTCCAAACCACCGCTCTTAACCACTACACCATGCTGGCTCCCTAAAACTTACTGGGAGAAATTTGCTGAATGTGCTAGTGCCACCCACATGACTGACTAACAGGTAGAAGGAACTCTTACAGCACTGTCCTAAGGGGGGTAGGTGCAGCGCAGTCGGAAATGGCGCAGCCAATCTGGAAAATTCCTCAAACACCTGTGAAACTGATGTATGCAGTTCCTCCATTTTTGCACCACTATTTTTGGTGGCGTAAGTTCACGCTGGCAAAAGGGGGCGTTCCTGGGGCAAAAGGACTCTGGGAGGTGATTAATGTCAGCCCTACCCCCAGGAATGCCAGCGTGGTGTAGTGGTTAAGAGTGTGGGGTCAGCCCTGCCCCTGGGAGAGCCAGCGTGATGTAGTGGTTAAGACCAGCGGTTTGGAGCGGTGGCCTCTAATCTGGAGAACCGGGTTTGATTCCCCACTCCTCCACATGAGCAGCGGAGGCTAATCTGGTGAACTAGATTTGTTTTCCCATTCTTATACATGAAGCCAGCTGGGTGACCTTGGGCTAGTCACAGCTCTCTTAGAGCTCTCTCAGCCCCATCTACCTCACAAGGTGTCTGTTGTGGGGAGGGGAAAGGAAGGAGATTGTAAACTGGTTTGATTCTTCCTCAAGTGGTAGAGAAAGTCAGCATATAAAAACCAACTCTTCTTCTTCCTTTGGCGCTGGCATGAGCCCCTGCACTGAAGGTATACTGCTGCTGCAGCTGCACCAGCACCCATGTGTGGCGCTGCTGTGCCGCTCCCTGATACCAGTGTAAGTGGCCTGGCGCTGGCATAAGTGCCCATTTGGACGGTGCAAGTGGATTTATGCTGGCAGCAGGATCATGCTGCCTCCTAAGCCCATTTGCGCCCCCCTTAGGATTGCAGTTAGTAATTTTGGAGGGGTGGGGTGAACATATCACCGTAGTGCCTGCATAATTCAGTTTAAGAGGTATCCCATGCCTGGTTTAGCAACCTTTGTTTAATAGGTACATATGAATTTTGGCAGCTTCAAGATTTACAGTTCCATACAAGGATATAAAGTGTGCTTTTTACTCTGATTATTGTCAGTGGCATATTTGTCATTTTCTGGACTATTCAGCAAGGTGTGTCTAATTGATTCCTGTACTGTGATCCTAACAGCTTTACCTGTAGTCTTTCTCCTTTTCAGGTTCTTTATGCTGGTGCTGCAGACAGTACGGTTCAGTTTATTTTCTATCAACCTATTATTCACCGGTGGAGAGAAACTGATTTCTTTCCTTGTTCTGCTTCATGTGGTGGAGGTAATACATTAATCATCATTATAGTGTTTTGTGTTGTCCATCTAGATGGCACTAATACGTATAAATGTGTCCTTTTCCAAGGAAAACAAGTTTTGCTCTTATTAAGTTACCTGATTTGGAGATACCCCTGTTAAGGAAAACTTGCAACGCTATGGAGATATTGGAACAGCTCACTTTAGGAATGATACCCAGGGACAAATTCCTTCCATTTCCTTTACAATCTGCTCTGCTGAGAGGGGAAATGCATTTCTGTAAAGAACAACTCCAGAAGGTGGTTCATTGCTTTCTCACATACAGAGATAATCCCAATGTGGTCATTCACCGATTAATGACTTGCCCCTGTATTTTGATATGGTCTGGTTCTTTCTCCCAGTTTTCTCCTCTGTTTTAAAATCAGGCAGCTCAAGCTGATTCTGCATCCCAAATTAAATATAAAGGATCTTTATTCTGAAAACTTCTGTCCTTTATGGCTAATTAATATTACATTTCTCTGTTTATGTTTTGAAAGATCTTGTGTTGTCAGTATGTTCAATATAAGTATGAGTGGTGCTTGGAAAGCATGATAGAATTTCTTCACCAGGCCTCAAATTTATATCCGGCCATTCCAGTTTAACAAAGATGCATGACTTTGGGTACTGGATCTTTGTGTGTTAGAAAGCTTTCCTTTTGACCTTTCCTTTATCCCATAATTTTAAAAAAGCTTAAATAATTTCATCAAGGTGATTGCCATGATGACTTGTACTTAAAGCTGCTGAGGGAGTTATATAATCCTTGTAGTAAGGATAGTAGTACTGTCTCTGGAGACCAGGCCAGGCAACTGGTAAATGAAATTAGGTCAAAACAGCTGATACTCCCATATGGGAAATTAGTGGGGAAATGGGCAGTGGGAAGCAGAATGCACAGAAGGAAGATTTTATTGCAGAATGCAAAGCAGTGCTCCAAAGGAAAAAAATTAATCACCTATAGAAAAAGGATACATGTAGCTGGTGGGCCCAGTTCCTGATCAGTGTATAAATTGAAATCTAGTGCACTAAAATACTATAAAATTGTAAAATATAAAGTTATAAAATATTGTAATTGGCATTAGTATGGACCTAAGTAAAAATACAGAGGCAAGGGAACCAAATTTCTTCCCTCTAGACATTGAAAGCAAAGTGAAACAAATAAAAATGTTCTGTACATAGCTTCTTCATTTAAAAAAAAACTGCCACAGATAGCATCAATCAGTGTTTTTTAACTGTGAATTGTGAATTTACATTAATTTGTGACTCTAAATTAAATCTGTGGAGTATAAATAGTATCCAGCAAACTGAAACATGCCTTTCTGCTTTTGTAAGAGCTGCTTTTACATTTTCATCTGGAAGAGATAGGCGTGGTCATGAGAAGCTGTTCTGGCCCAAAGATGTAGGACACTGTGATGTTAGAGCTCTAAGGCAAGCGTTTGTTTTGGAGATAAGATTCTTTAAAGCAAAAAGTCATGCTCTAAGACTTAGAAAAGTCATCGTAAGATATACATGAATATTTATAGCTTTTTGACATTATTTTTTCATAGACTGGCAGATATAGATGCAATTCTGAGAGAACATCCATTTCTTTCAAAAGGAACATTAGAAATGGTCCAAATTTTGTTGTTACTATTGTTAACATTTAGATATGAACAACTTAGGTTTGTGGGCATGCCGGTCACAGTGAAGCCACAGTTTTGTTATCTATTGGGAAGTTAGCACTTACTTAAAAACTCAGTTTTGGGGGAGGAAAGCCATTTGGGAGGATGATTTGCAACACAGAAACAATGGTGGAGAAAAACGGGCAGTCCATTCATGAAGGGGTCAGAGCCGCATAGGAGCCAGTGTGACCCTTACACTGGTATCTGTGCCACTTGTGCCATACAAACTGGCACGGACACCGGCTTATGCCAGCCCCCCAGACACTGGCAATGGCGGGGACTTGGCCGCCAGCTCTGCCGGCAGCACTTTTCTGGCCTATCTCCCCATGCTGGTGTCCATGGGGGTGTTCCTGGGATGTTCCTGGGGGCAGAGCTGTCTTTAGACAGCTTCCTAAGCTCTTTCAGACTGAGAACAGGCCATTTTGCAGGAGTTCAGTTCACCTGCAAAATCGTGGCATAGTCCCATGGAACTCTATGGCGCCGTCTAACCACCCCCTTTCAGGAATGGGCAGTTAAGCACCATTTTCAACTTTTGGGACTGCTTTTCATTCAAGTATTGGTATCAGAGCTCAGTTACATGCATTTGATTGCACTATTAGCCCATTAGAGAAGGGAGTTCTTTAACTAGTATAGCTACAGATGTCTACAATAAAATCATGCAATCTGAAAGCCCAGTTCTCAGACCATGCAGAAGAATAAAGCAGTAAAATCCTGGGGTTGTAGAGGGAACTGTGCCAGTTCAGCGTGTATCACATTTGAAGGGGTACAGTGCACCTTATTGCCTGTGTAGATCGGGATTTAGTATACCTTTCCTTTTATTTCCGGCTCATCTGACCAAAGGTCTTGAGCACAACATACATAGGATAAAATAATCTTAACATTGTGGGATGATAAAATATACAACAGCAATAACTTTAAAATCTTAAGAATGCTTAAAACACTTTACAATTAAGATAAAAATAACATTAATGGATTACTTTACAGGCATAACAATATCTACAATACAATAATAATATCGCTACTTAACGAATAATTTAGTTTGTTGTGCCTTTAAGGAAACTATTATTACCAGGTATTTCACGGCACATCTGGTTATTTCTGGGTCAGCATCACCCGACAGAAATGGGACCACCCAAGAGTCAACAGGAAGATGATATCTTAATAGAATGGGAGCAATCCAAATGGCCCTGGGTGCAGCCCGTAGATCACAAAATAAGAGAGATTTAGTATACCTGCAAATAACTCCATCACAAACTGTCGCATTCTAAGGACATGCTGCTCTGCCAGTGCAAAAGTCCAAATACAATCTGCCTTTGACACTTCCTTTGTATATGAGTGAGTGTATGCATATGAGTACTGAGTCGCCTAGTTGCCTTTGTTTTCCCTGCACCCCTTTTTTTTACTATCTGGATTTTTTTTTTCAGGTTATCAGCTGACTTCTGCTGAGTGCTATGATCTGAGAAGCAATCGAGTGGTGGCTGATCAGTATTGCCACTACTACCCTGAAAATGTTAAGCCAAAGCCCAAGCTTCAAGAGTGCAACCAGGACCCTTGTCCTGCAAGGTAAGTCAGTTCATCATTGTGAGACACGGCTTGCATTGAATAAAGTCAAATATGTTAATTATGTTACTGCTTCTTGTGTTCAGAGCACTGAAAATACATCTGGTTATTTTTTAGCTAGTGTATATGGATTAACGTGAGTTTCTGGGGTAGAGGCTTTATCTATGTAGGTATTTATTATGGTTGATTCCTGTATTTTCTCCAAAGAGCACAGAAAGGCTTTCATATTTTTTTTAAACCATTATATAATAAACCACTATACAATTGTATCTTATCTCTAGATTTCTTCCTGCAATTAGATGTCATCAAGGAAGACATAAACAGTTGCATTCGTCCAACATTCAAGGGGCATGACTTACTAATATACTTATTACTGTATTGAACAAGAGGCAGTTTTGAGTAGGGGTTTACAATAGTAAACAGAGAGGAAATCCCACACATGGTACCTTCTTGGTTGTTATATTTTCATTTTTGGAAAGGGAATTTGTGAAATCTTTCAAAGATTAAATATTCACCAGAGGTTAATTGCTCCATTTGGTTTGACCTTTGGTTCAATATCACTCACTTCCTTTACTAGAAGTTATTCCAAATATATCAGTTGTCAAAACAGGAAAAGGCCCAAATTGGGGCAGATTTGTGTTAGAGGATCATGGATATGAAGGAAAACATGGATGGTGGGGGGTGGGGTAGAAAAAAGTAGGGTAAAAGATTATTGGAATGATCAGATCCTGTCTTTCTCAGGTCATATATACCCAAAAACGTATTCTACAAGCAGTGTAGCAGAGGACAGGTTAAGTGCTGTGGATACAGTTAGGCGCAGGAGGCAGAACAAAGGGCCAAATTTACTGAGGATAGCGCCAACTTGGCTAGTGGCCCTGCCTTCTCCCTCCTGTGATCCCCATGAACTGCCTGGAGTCAGGAACAACCATCCTCCTCTGTTTTCTTTACATATGAATGGGTAGTTATTGTTTCTTCTTCCTGCTAATAACATCTGGCAGGGTGATTTTACTGAGGGGTAAGGAGTGGAGTTTCAATGAGAGATCAAAGGATTAAAGAGACACAGCATATTACAAAGACAATTCAAATATTAGAATCTGGGAGCCAAATTAGATGTAGGGAATCTGTGATCATACCTCCCAACACATCTAGAACATTTTCATTCTACCCTTCCTCCATGGAGCTATGGACAATGTACTTCATTTTTTACTTTCCCTTTTTATCCCATTCCCTGAGATGTAGGTGAGGCAGAGAGAGACAGAGAGAAGGTGAGGAGAGAGAGAGAGAGAGAGAGAGAGAGAGAGAGAGACCTATCAGGGAAGGGGGATGATTTCTCTTGGGGAAACAGCATGGGAATAAAGAGTTAACCTGACCCTGTTCAGTGGCCTCAGTTAAAATTCCATAATTCATAACTGCAAGCTGCTTTTTGAATGTAAATTGCACATTAGGAGATCCTGTCACAGATTTCCAAAGTCTCTAGCAAGTTTTCCTTTGGCCATCTTGGCCATCTTCAGGGCATGGAGGAGGGGGCACTGGGTTTAGGGTGGGGAGGTGGTTGTGAATTTCCTGCATTTTGCAGGGGGTTGGACTAGATTACCCTGGTGGTGCCTTCCAATTCTATGATTCTATGGTGGAAGCTTTTGGTGGCCTTTAAGGTGCTACTGAACTCTAATTTTGGTCCACCCCAATACAGGCACGATAAAGGACCAGGACAACAATTTGTTCACATATCAGCCTCTGTACCCCTACATTCTTATAAGATAAGCTGAGGTCTTTGTGGCGGAACAGCCCCTGGGCCCTGTTTTGTCTTAACCTCTTAGGCATCTGGGTTCCAGTGCACGTCCAAGTCTCTGTCTGACACTGTGCCACTCTTCTGGCTTTTCTGACCCTCTTCTGTCCTGTGTAGGAATTACCTACTGAGAGTACCAGGGCTCACTGCTTTCCTCCTCTGTATTGTCGTTCTAAGGCCCTGCCTTGTGCCAACATCTCCTGCTACCCAGTGTCTGGTTACCACAGGGACAGCTTACTGCACTTGTTCACCACTGGAGGATTAGCAGTTTGACAACTGATTGACTGCCCCCCTTCTCCTGGTACCTGTTTTAAATAGTGTGTTCAAGCAGTACAGGTTTGTGTGGTACAGAGAAAAACTACTAGCATTAAAAATTATAGAATGCTTATCAAAAAGATGTGGAATGGTCTAGAATAGCCTGAACTCATCAGATCTTGGAACCTAAGCTGGGCCAATACTTGGATGGAAGACCACCAAAGAAGACTTTGTGGAATAAGTCAATGGCAAACCACCTCTGCTTAATCACTTGCCTTGAAAAACCTGTAAGGTTGCCATAAGTTGGCTGTAACTTGATGGCTTTTTACACACAAAAAAAAGAAAATATCCATACACATACTCTCAGCATATCAACAGACTGAACAAGGGATCCAAAAGAAAAATGTAAACATTCAATTCCTCTGTCCCTCATTCTGTACATGAGTCTTT
This sequence comes from Euleptes europaea, assembly GCF_029931775.1. Classification (NCBI taxonomy): domain Eukaryota; kingdom Metazoa; phylum Chordata; class Lepidosauria; order Squamata; family Sphaerodactylidae; genus Euleptes; species Euleptes europaea. The sequence goes on along the minus strand of NC_079315.1, from coordinate 37,277,206 downwards.
GTTCAAACCTGCAGCCCTCCACATGGCAATGGTGGCAGCAGGAACCCTTGGTGTAAAAGCTTCTTCCTCCTAGATGAAGTCAGCCAGAAGAGAGCTTCCCCTTCTGTGCCAAGAGATTTTATTATCTTTGTTTGCCTACCCCCTGTGGGGCTAAAGTCTCTGGGAACCTCCAAAATTTCTCTTCCCTGCTAGTGTCATTGTCCTCTAGCTGGAGGTGTGACTTAACCATGTAACTGTCCCAGCCAGAGAGCCATAACCATTTCTAAAACATTGGGTGGGGTGACTCCCCTCTCCTGCCTGTTTTCTGCTAAGAGAGAGAAAACCTCTTAAAACTCAAGGTAAAGGTTTTGTACAGACCAAACTTCCAAAGTAAAATGCATTTCTCCACAGCCAGTATTGCTTGTGCAGTTTGGGTTGTGTTCGGAATATAAGCTGTGTGTTCTGGCCTGCCTGGGTCAACAAAATCAGGAAGTTATCAAGCATCATATGTGGCTAGCATGCCATACAGAAGCCAGTGTCTACAAGTTGTTCCTGCTTGACTTATCCCTTGTGAGCAAGAATCTATCCCATAAACTTAAAAAATGCATGTACCATAAGCAGAGAGGAGGAGAGACTGTTCAACATGTTATGGGGGCTTGTAAGATAAAGATACCTAGATATTTCTTTTTGTCAGTCATTTAAAGATGTTGACCTTTCTTGGTGTTCACACATGTCACTTGTTTCTGGGAATTTATCTGAAAGCTGTTTACCAGATTGCTTTCTATATAATCTGACATTACATATGCATAACTGTTAAGACAGGTGGCTGGCTGCATGGTATATGCAAATCAAAAGCGAGAGAGAAAAATAACTTCTGGGCAGATGTCAGGAAGTAATTTTTTATCTTTCTACAAGACAGATCTAGGTGAGGCTGTTGACATATAGATCCCAAAAGGCAGGAAAGCTGTTTAGATATCCAGACTCTGCTGCCTCAGCATACAATAACTATTAGAATGGAACTAATCTGGAACTAAGCTCTGCAGTATAGGAGATGGCTGATAACTGCTATTGGTTTTTAAAAACAGATAATGGCAAATGACAGCAATGCCATCACCTTTAGCAGTGCCCCACTGTTTTGTGCATCCTGTATGTTTGTTTCTGTATTTATTTCATTTTTAAATATGTTTAACAGGACTGAGAGTACAAATAGGAAGGTGTCGGTCCCCCTGCCCCAAAGCTCTCTCCCCTCTACCCGATCCATTCATTGTAGACAGAACATTCCAAACATATGATGGATGTTCCATATGTGAAATACTGTGTGCTGTACTGGTTGCCCCATTCAGCATGGATAATGTACAGAAAGAGAAGGTAACAAAAAAGGGCAACTAACATCTTACTTTAGAAAAAAATTACTAAGGTGATTATTAATTAGTAGGAGTCTTGTGACACCTTGAAGACCAGCAAAATTTTATTTCAGCATACATAGCTGAAAAGATGAGAAATTCACCACAAATATAGTTCTGTAGGGTGCAAACAAAGCCCCAATTAAAAAAAAATGAGAATCAGTCTCTTATTCTGTCATCGTGTCCCTGAAAACTATGTAGATAGATAGCAGTTATGAGGCAAATACAATAGTAAATCTGCATTCCTGCTTTTACTGAATTCATGATCAGAAGACCAGTAAGATAAATATTTGCCTCAATTTTCACAAGAAATTGCAAGCTGGAAGACTAAATGAATTCTTGCCATATGTGGATCCTTAGCACAGTCTGCCGAGAAGAGATATAATGCTTCCCTTGCATTTAACTACCTTACAAGTGTGAAAGCAACACTTCCTAATGTGACTTAAAAATACAGGTGGCTTCCCAGTAATTAAGCTGCAGGTCTCAGTGGTGGAGGCAGTAGGCAGCACACTTACTTGTTTTCTGTATAGGGGTGTCAGGAAGGAGGAATGTTTGCAGTGGGGAAGGAGGGGAACACACCAATCATCAGACCACCAAAATGGATAAACCTGAAAAGGGGTTAAAGAAAAAAAAGTTTTACATATAGCGGTTCTCCAAATTGCCTGACATGTCTTGTGTGCAATAAATTCTGCATCAGAAGCAATAGTCACAAATAATGTACCAAATAAGGAATTTCTTTTCCTTGTGAATGCATTAGGTGGTTGAGGTGCCCAAGCATGTATACTTAGAATTGCCCCATTGAGTTCAGTGACACTTACTGGGGGTGGTTCCAGGTTTTGCAGGATCCTGGACAGAAAGTACCCAAGGCCCCCCATGCCTACTACAGTGCACCCCTCTTTTTGCCCACCTGCCTGCCTGCCCTCATCTGCCTATGCATCTTTCCCCTGCCCACATGCAAGCTCTCCCACCACCTGCGATCGCAGCTACGCAGCCTGTCTTTATGTCCTTTCCCAGTGGTGCTGGGTGCAGCTGGCAGTGCCTCTGCTATGAACACCAGGAGAACAGCTGCTGTGTGCATCACCCACTTGCCCTTCCCTGGCAGGACTAGGCAGCATATGCAGCTGGGAGCACTTGCAAGCGGATAGGAGAAGGTCATGAGTGTGGGCATCAGAATAGATGTGTGGGCAGGGGAGTCAGCTGTGGTGGGCCATAACCAGAGTCCTGGGATCTGGCAGCTGCCTCACCTCAGGGTATCCGCCATCAGTCCTGGGGCTTACTTTCTAGTAAGTGCATGAACTTTGGAAGGCTTCTGTTGTTTTTTTATAACATAGTTTGAGGTTTTGTCTCTATCCCATTTGTTTCATCTCTATTTCTTGCTTGTCTCCTGCAATTGCTTCCCCCACAACCACTTGCCCCCTTAGTTCCCCTCCCCATTTGGAGTTCAGAGCCATATTTCTATTACAAACACTGGTTAAGAACCCACCTGGAGGAAAAGCAGCTTAGGTGGAGTTAAAGGGGAAAACCAGTGAGTTGGGGGGGGGTTAAAATAACTTTTCTCTGGTTCTCCATTTCAAATTGTCCCCTCCCAACCTTGCTCGGTGGCAGTTGTTAGAGTGTTAGGTGCACATCTAAGTTGTAATACTGCCTTTTGAGGAGGAAAATATTTATGTCTGCATTTGTATCATTTGTTTTCTCTGATCATACTTTGTGAATTGACTGTAGTCATACTAAGGGAATTTACAAAGTTAATCTGTGCATGTGAAGGCCAGCAAAAATTATTTTTGTTTTTCAGATATGTGAGTGGAAAGTTGACAATGTCAACTTGAAATAGGATTTGAAATAGAAGCACAAAATCAGTTTGCTAGGACAAGCAGAGACAGGGTGGGTAATAGGGTGTCATTCAGAGTGTTAAAAGGTATGTTTAGTTAAGTAACTTCAGTATAAAGGATATAATTAATGCAAAGGCGGATGATTTCCTTATCATAAGCACCCTCACAGGCGCCTGACTGTAGCCTGCAGTGTGAAAAGAGTTCTATACAGATCAGAGCCTGGAAATGAGTCAAAAGTGAATTAGTTAAAACAACATTAGAGTTTAATTTGGGGCCTGGCTGATCTGTTGTGGCTGTTTAGAGCAAGCTTGTAGATAGGCTGCCTACGATGAGGAACAAATGCCTCCAGGTAACCAGGAAGAGAATCTTTACTAAAGTTAGGTCTATTTCTGATGACTGAAATGGGTTTGGAAGCATAATTATTTCTTTAGTCTCAATATTTGGATTTTACTGGGAGCTGTCCAGTACAATTCTAATCAGAGTTAAAGCCTTCTGACTCAGTTAAAGTCAGTGGGCTTAGAAGGGTGCATCTCTGCTTAAGACTTCGCTAACAATGTACAACTGGCACTCTCACACAAATGTTTTGTCAGTAACTGGTACACTAATGAGAATGCTGACCGCCTGCAAACCATAAGAACAAGTGGGTTCTGGTTGATGCTAGGCCATACAGATTGATAGGATCCACCAAGATGCATCATAATGCAAAATCATCAACAGTAGCTATAAACATAACAGGATGTACCACTTCAGCAAAGTATTGCCTGTTGCATTTCCTTTTTTCCCATTACTATTGCTGCTTGGGATTATGTCCAGAAGCATCGTTGAATACTCTGATGACATTTCTTCCATCATCTTGTGCTATTGCCACATCAAATCCTACTGGCCAGCTGAGAGAAATTTTATGTTTTTTATAGCCTATCTTTTCCAGTTTTTTTCATAGAACACATTTTCTAGCTTGACATTTGAAATTTCGAGGAGAGGAAGATGAAAATTGGAAATAAAAGTTCTTTCTATTTGTGATTACTAATAAAACAAAGAACGCTTTTTGACCCATGCACACAACCACTCCACACACTCATTCATTCCTTTTCAGCTTTAGTTTAACTTCTGGGAACTTAATTCAGTGATAGATGTATTAATTCATTATGATAATTATGCTGATTTACAAAACCTACTGCAAATGTAATGAAGAATGTGCATTCTTTGGCCCCAAATAGACATCTTATATTTTGGTATTTTTGATTTTTATCAGCATGCTTAGAGTGACTTAATAATTTATTTAATGCTATTTTTGTATAATGTAATCATTTAGTGTTTATTTTATTGTGTGTACCTTCTACTCAGAGGGTTGGCATTATTGTTCCTAACAGTGATGGATACAAACAGATCATGCCCTATGACCTCTACCATCCACTTCCTAGGTATGTAAACCAAATACTCCATTTAACAAATATACTATAATAGGGTATACTATGCAGGAGGGTAGCCATGTTGATCTGCAGTAGAAGAGCTAGATTGGAGTCCAGCAGCATCTTAGAGACCAACAAGATTTTGGGGTTATAAGCTTATACCCCCAAAATCTCAAAGGGAGCTTTGATTCTATCATATACCCTGAAAAGTTTCAAGGGAGCTTTGACTCACAAAAGCTTATGCCCTTAAAATCTTGTTGTTTTCTGAGGTGCTACTGGACTCGAATCCCGCAAATGTACTCTAGGTTCTTATTTCATCCAATGTGTTTTGGGGGTGATCAGTACTTTGTCAGTGCCAGTCATCCACACACCATTTGATCTTCTTATGCCTCCCCCACCCCCTGCATGGCTTTCTGCTCCCCCCCGCACACACACATGGTGTATCTAAAAAAGTAGAAGCTAAATTTTGCTTGTCCTGACTGCTCATACACAGTAATTGTGGATCACTAAAAATTTCGGGATGTGACATCACCCCATGGGTCAGGAATGACCTTTGCCTTTTTAAAAACGAAGTACCTTGTCACTGGAAGCTCCACTGGGTACATATTTGGTAGACAGTAGAGCCAGTTAGAATCTGAACTGTTTCACAGTTTCATTTGTGAACAATTTATTATGGCAGTGCTTTCCATTACGAAAAAATGTAATAGTAAAAAACAGCTCCATGTTTCCTAGTTGGGGTGGGGGAAGTGTTATGGTAAATATCCTCAAAATCAAGATATCTAAATGTGCAATTGAATTGATAATATAATCAGTAATAAATAAGGCAGGATTAAAAAAAAACTTGGCAACTCCAGTTTTAACATGGAAGTTCAGTGTATTTAAGAATTTTTAATAACTAATTGGGCCAATAAAAAGCTTTGTCTCAGTTCATGTTTCTCTACAGTTTTTGGCATTCTTCTACAGCCTTATTCATGAAATGTTATAATAAATGTTTATAAATGGTAAATAAATAATGCATAACTCTTTCTCAACCAGGTGATAGCTTTTTCGTTTTGTTTTTCTGTTTTAGAATAGCAATTAAGAAAGAAGCAACTTTATGTAAATCGGTTTAGCTTCAGTTTTGTTACCTGTACAAGTATTCATTTCTGTGCATTTTATTAGACACAAATCTTGAATCAAAACACTACAGCATTCATCCATTAAAAATATGATTGATTGCAGCTGTGTTTTTGTGTGTTGTTAAGGCATACAACACACCCCATTTGGCTAAAGTAGCTGTTAAGTATGTAGGGATACACAGATCTGAAATTTCTTGTTGGAATGTGAACTAATTCCAAATAGAAAAGAACAAATTTTCAGTACTTATATTCAAAATCTGATACATTGGGCGCTGTTCCAAAGAAGATCTGGAGAATATGAACAGGTTCCTTATTAGAATATCTTTTCACTATTTTTCTTCCCAACAGGACACAAAGTGGCTTACAACAATACAAAGGCAATCAAAATACAATACAAAAAATATCATATACAAATAGAATGTCCAACTGTATCTTGGGTTAGTTCTGAGTTTAGTGGACCAGCTTGTACAAGGGCCCAAGCCATAGGCCAAAAACTATTTCGTGTTTGCCCAGCCCTTCAACTTGGGCCTCTGGTCATGCTTAATCTTTATACCTGCAGATAGGAAGCAGGAAGAACAAGCAAAAGCACAGCTTAGATTGTACTGGTGGCAGCAGTATTCCTTCCTATCTACACTCCCTTTTCCTTTGGTCTTGGAAGAACTAGTTGCAATGTTATTGCTCTTGTGCTGCAGCATAGTGTTAGAGCTAAAATGTCGGACTAAGATCTGGGAGACCCAGGGTCAGATCCCCACTCTACCATGGAAGCTTGCTGAGTAATGTTGTGAGGATACAATGGAGGAGAGGAGATCTAAGCTGCTTTGGGTCTCCACTGCGTATAAATGAAATAAAATTTCAATTAGTTTAATTAGCATAATTGATAAAGACTTCAGATGTCATTGAATCATTCAACCCATTTTTGTAAGCTTGTTTAGTTAATGACCCATCTCTAACAATAATAGGCAGTATTCTAGTAGACATCCAGATCTGAGAACTTATGTTGGAGCAAGTCACAAGCTACCCACTTCCAAAGTCACAAGCTACCCACTTCCAAACAGTGAGGGCTCTTTCACACATTATAGGGCAGCAAGCCCAGATTGGCCACTTACTGTGAAATCCTGAGGGGGGGGTAGTTTTGCAGCTGCCAGAGGCGGTGGAGCTGTGCCACCTCCAGAGCAGCTTGCTACCAGCACAGCAAGCTGAAAAAATATAAGAATTTTTTTTTTAAGTTTCGTGGAATTCCCCACAGAGTTCTACAAGGGTGTGCCATGAATTTTGCAGGCATATCCTAAAGGCAGCTCCACCCCTGGGCACGCCCCCGGAATGCCACCAGGACGCTGGCGTGGGGAAATATGCCAGGGAAATGCCGGCAAGAGGCTGTGCCGGCTTCCAAGAGCCGTACTGCCACCGCGGTCCAGAAGGGGTGGCATAAGTCACCCTACGCCAGTGTCCATGCCAATTTGCACGGCACAAGTGGCATGGATGCCGGCGTAGGGGTCACACCGGCTCCTATGGGCATTCAGCCCCTAACTTTAGGAATGGGCTGTAAGTGTACTTTCAGCAGGGTTGCTCAGCTAATCCTTGTGTACAAGTGAGCAAAAACTGTTCACTTGTGATATGAACTGATCTTCATTGAAAGGCCCGTACATAAGTAGAGATTGTGTGTAAAGCAGAAAAAGAGAGAGCTGGAGAGAATATGTTCTGGGACATTATTTTGAAGAAACCTAAAAAACAGAAAATAGAATTTTTGTTACATTATAAAAGTATAATGGCCAGTGTCAGAAAGTCTTTAACTGGTAAAAAGCTTAAGACCAAATTATTTCAATGAGCAAATATCAAATAAAAATGCAACTTTTGCTCCCCTGCACACAAGACACATTTTTAGTAATTATAAATGTAAAAGGTACTTTGCTTTGATAATTTATATGATTCTGCTGTAAAGACCTTCTGGATTTCCTTTAAGGATAAATGTTGCTGGAGTCCAGGAATCAGAGAATAGAAGTGTTAAGAAAATGTCTGATTTTTCAGAGTCTGATATTCATGAGATATGTTTCCTCTATATACATGGTCTAGCCGAGGTGGTGATAACTAAGTACTAGGTTATTCTTCTGTTTATACAGTGAAACTCATAATTCTATCAAAGGTCTTTCATTTCAAACTTATCCCCATTGAATATTCATAGAGGTCTTTATCTTACTATGGTACTGTGAAATACCATTTTAATAGCATATAGGAGCTCTCGCTTTTGAAAGTTTTTTCTACTTGAAAAGTAACTAACAAATTTATAGAATAAATTAGTAAATCACTTAACAGCATGCAAGAGGGCTTGCATGTAGAAGGGTTACAGAAGGGTTCTAACAAATAGTGTGGATGTGCTTTGCTGCTGTTATTGGGGAAATGCCAGTCTGGAAGAGGATGCATATGCTGCCAGATGGCTCAAATATTGTGCCTTTTGCCCCTGACCATCGTCTTGTTTTGCAGGTGGGAAAGCACTCCATGGACTGCCTGCTCCTCCTCTTGTGGAGGAGGCATTCAGAGCCGCACAGTCTCTTGTGTGGAAGAGGACATCCAGGGCCTTGTCAGCTCTGTGGAAGAGTGGAAGTGCATGTACACTCCAAAGATGCCTATAGTCCAGCCCTGCAACATTTTTGATTGTCCCAAGTGGCTGGCGCAGGAGTGGTCTCCGGTAACCACATTCCTTAGATTATATTGCCATGTTAATATGTGTGTGTGTAAAGTGCCGTCAAGTTGCAGCCGACTTATTGCAACCCCCGTTGGGGTTTTCAAGGCAAGTGATTAAGCAGAGGTGGTTAGCCATTGCCTGCCTCTGCAGGGTCTTCCTTGGAGGTCTCCCTTCCAAGTACCAACCCTGCTTAGCGTCTGAGATCTAACGAGATTGGGCTATACCATGCTGTCTTCCCTCCCTCATTTTAATATACTGCAACTGAATCATTGAAGTTCTAGTAATACTCATAGTCCTTTTAGCAAATGTTCTTGAGAAAGAACAGTTGAGGCTGGTTTAATCATTATGCAAAATAGCGCAGAAGAGCTGTTCTGGCACCCTTGGTGCAATATAATTAACAGACCACCTCTTTCTAGAAAGTTCTAGCCCAGGGGTGTCAAAGATATGGCCTGCAGGCCAGATCCGGCCCTTTGAATGCTGTGATCCAGCCTGCCGAGCCAGCCCTCCCTCTCCCCCCTTCGGGCTGCAGAGTTTTTTGCCTCTGCAGAGGAAGAAGCCTCCAGAATGATTACACTTACAGTCCTTTTCTGCCGGAGGTGAGGTTGTGTTTGTATGGAAGGGCAGGGGCCAAACTGTGCCTATGGAGCAGAGGGAGAGAGTCACATTTAGTGACAGAAGCCTGTCCTGAAAGCTGGGAGAAGTAAAAAGGTAAGTGAGTAGGCTGCCCTCCTTCCTTCCTTCTCTGCCTGCTGGAAAGCCTTCCTGTCGATCCCCTGTTTGGTAGGTCGGCTGCTGGGCGGGGTATCAGGGCTGAGCCACTTGCAAGCTCCCAAGTCCAAGTGGGTAAGGTGCTTGTACTGCAGTTTGCTAAACTGGAGGAAGTTTGTGCTGGTTCCCTCCCCGCCACCCCTTGTTTGGGAGAACAGTCTGAACGTGCTTGCAGGCTCCCAAGCCCATGTGGGTAGGATACTTGTACTACAGAACCGCTTGCTGGATTAGAGAAGTGTGTGCTGGTTTCCTTACTGCAGAACAGCTTACTAGGCTAGATAATTTAGTGCTGTTCCCACCCCTTTGTTGTTTGGGAGAGTGATCTGAACGCTTCTTGCAGGGTCTCAAGTCCACCTGGGTAGGGTACTTGTACTGCAAAACAGCTTGCTAGACTAGAGAACTTTTTGTTGGTTTCGCTACTTCAGAACAGCTTGCTAGACTACAGAAGTTTGTGCTGGTTTCCCTGCTGCAGAACAGTTTGCTAGACTAAAGATGTTTGTGATGGTTCCCTTTACCCCCCCCCCCTTGGTTGGGAGAGCGATCTGAGCGCTGCTTGCAGGTTCCCAAGCCCATGTGGGTAGGATACTTATACTGCAGTACAACTTGCTATGCTAGAGGAAGTTTGTGCTGGTTTCCCTACTGCAGTACAGCTTGCTAGGCTAGAGGAAGCTTGCACACTGGAATTTGTAATCCAGAGTTTCTCAGATCAAACAGAGAACAGTGAAATTGTAACCTGACCCAATTTGTCAATAATTGTTTCTGTTTTGCAGAATTAGCAAAAAACAGGAGGAAAAATCAACAAAATTGCCTCTTTGTATTTCTTTTTAGACTTGTAGGTTATTATATAGTATGATGCTTTTGAAAAAAATTGAAAAGAGGATTGTGGATATCAGTTGTTCAAGCGCATAAAGAATAATAATGAATTGTAATATATGTTTGCAAATTTTCATTTTATCATACTGAGACCAACTCTTTCCTATGATTAATAAAGGATGCAAGCCAAAGGCATTTCAGAAATTGCTATTCTTGAGCAAAATGATAGATGTGAATTTGTTGTTCAGCACCCCAGCACCTGGCATTACATTATGGTATTTATTTGTTTGGTTTAGTACACATGGCCCGGTCCGACCAAGTGACATTTATGTCATATCCAGCCCTCCTAATAAATGAGTTTGACACCCCTGTTCTAGCCTATGAATGTGCTGAACTCCTTCACAATTCTGCACAACTTGGAATTTGATATCTGCTATTTATCACACAGCAGAAGCCACTTTCTAGTTGTAAGCAAACAGTGATCATATGTGCACGCAACATAGAAAGTTCATGCACAAAATACAATACTCTTGCTTTTACTGTCTCTGTGGTCACCTCATTCTGTGCCCAATTTGTGTACGATGTCAGCAGATAAGTTGGATTTCTCCTGTGCCTGACTGCTTGACTGCTGAGTTGCCAATATGTCTCATGAAAATCCCTTCTCTTTTGGGGGCCCCACATCATGTGGATCTTGGGGAGGGGCTGTGGCTCAGTGGTAGAGCATGTGCCAGTCAGGGTAGATAATATTGACCTTGATAGTGGTATGACTCAGTAGGGCAACTCATTCCTAAGCTTTGCTGTGGCTTGAGACAGTGTAGCCGAGAGGCCGCCGCAGCACCTCCAAAAAGGTTCCCCAGCCTCTGAAAGGCTAAAAAAAGCCTGTTTAAATTTAAAAATTAAAAAATAGGGCATTTCCCCCCATAGAGAACAGTGAGGCTGCGCCAGGAAAAATCTTAATAGTTTTTGAAAAACCTGGCATAGTAATGCTGTTTCAGAAGGAGGTGTTCCCGGGCTGGAAGGGGTTAGGAGACCGCCTACCAGCAGCCCTGCCCCACAGAATGCCCCAGGAACGCCTCCCAGGATGCCGGCGCCAGCACTTACGGCAGCAGGATGCCAGTGGGAGGCCGAGCCAGTGTCCATAGGCCGCACTGCCGCGCCAGTCCTGGGGTACCGCCACAAGTGGCACTACGCCGGTGTTTGTGCCACTTTGCAGTGTACAAGTGGCACGGACGCCAGTGTAGGGGGCTGGTCACCTCCTAAGCCCGTTTGGCCCCCTAGGCTCAGGAATGAGCTCTAAGGTAGCTTAATGGGATAGTTTCTCTAGCTCCTAAGATAACATGCAAACCAGACCTACATTCTGTCCGAAGAAGATATGTGGCATATGAGTTCAAGCAGCTGGGATTCAGTGTAGGCCAATTTTGTTTAATTCAGTTGCCTCATCTGCTAAACGAATGGTTGTATTCTTCACTGTATATGATACCCTCAAAGTTCTGGCTTCTGTGTAAACGCTGAGAGTATTCAGAAGACAAAATTGATAAAACTCAGAGGGCAGAACTTTGACACCTTACTAAAATGTTCGGATGAAGCTCATAATGAGTTTTACTTGAATATGCATTTAAGATCCAAGTATAACGTAAAACTGAATTACAGCGAAATCTTCTGCATGCTCCAGACCAGGGGTCCTCAAACTTTTTAAACAGGGGGCCAGTTCACTGTCCCTCAAACACTGTTGGGGGCCGGACTGTTGCGGGGGAGGAGGCGGCGGCACGAGGGGGCTCTCCGGAAAAGCATCCTCCTTACAAGCCCGGTCCTTCCCCCTGTAGTGGTTAAGAGTGGCGGTTTGGAGCGGGGACTCTAGAGAACCGGGTTTGATTCCCCACTCCTCCACGTGAGAAGCGGAGGCTAATCTGGTGAACCTGGTTGGTTTCCCCACCCCTACTCACGAAGCCAGCTGGCTGACCTTGGGCAAGTTACAGCTCTGTTAGCGCTCTCTCAGCCCCACCTGCCTCACAGGGAGTCTGTTGTGGGAGGCTATGGGAAGGGGATTGTAAGGCAATTTGAGTCTCCCTTTAGTGGTAGAGAAAGTTGGCATGTAAAAACCAAGGCCATTTATTCATGGAAGGGTTTGCCTTGGATTTGCCGCTCTCCAGATGCACATTTTCCCCATCCGAATTCTCCAAACTCTCCCCTGGGGTGGGGTGCGGAATTTACTTTTGAGTTCTGAGAGTTCGGACGGGGAAAATGTGCATCTGGAGAGCGGCAAATACAAGGCAAAACCTCCTGTGCATAAATGGCCACAAGTCTTTTTCTTCTCCCTGGAGATATGCCCAGCCCTCCCCCCCAAGAGGCCCCTACAATTACCTCCAGGCCACAAGGATACCCCCAGGAGGAGAGAGAGCCCCGAGCCGTGAGAACGCTGCCAACTGTTGCCAAAACAGGAACGCCAGGACAGGAAGGGGGCGACTCGCGCACCCAGGAAAGGAGGTTTTGGGCCTGGGAGGGAGAGGGGGAAGAGGGCGACCGGGCGGCACGCGAAGCAGCAAGATGCCTTGTGTGCCCAGGAAAGGGGTTTGGGGCTGGAGAGGGAGCAGGGAAGGGGGCGACTGGGGCGGGAGGGAGGCTTCCAGTTGTGCGTACACAGCCAGGAAGCCCAGAAAAGCTCTGGGGAGGGGGGCAAGGGGGGACTGGCTTCCTTGGTCCCCGGGCCGGACAAAAGCCCTCCGGGGGCCGGATCCGGCCCTCGGGCCTTAGTTTGAGGACCCCTGCTCCAGACTAAGTCCATAAAGGTCAATTCATTTAGAATGCTGTAAACGTGCACAGGTTTGCACTTCTAGTCTGTTGAATTATAATTCATACGCAAACTCTGAGTGGGGATGATTACCATCAGCATGGCTTAATAATTTATAATGTGTCTTTTGTCCAGAAATCAAAGATACTTGATTGCTGTCCGGTAACTTTGATTAAAGCCAAAAGGAGGCTTGACACTTATAATGATCTCTACTTGTTTACATTTTTAAAATTGTTATTAAATTTTCAACCATACAGTCATTTAATAAAAACCATACCACAAATTATAATGCTATCATTCAGTGGTACATATTAACAGTTCAGATAAAAAAAATTTGCCTAATTTTTTTGTTTAGATGTGCTCCAAAATAACATCAAGGGATGCCATTGCTCCACAAGAGAATCAGTGAATAAACTGTTTCTTTTGAAAGAAAAATTGTTCATTGTACAGTTTGCCACAATTTTCATTTTCATTCCTCTACTATAGATAGCTGTTTCCAGTACTTTGCTTATAAAATCCTTGCAGCCATTTATCAAGTTCCTACAAGAGTTCTAGGCTATTATTTAAGAACTCAATAAAATAACCATTTGACTAAGAATTTTATAAACACAGTTATATCTTTTAGAAGAAGAGTTAATTTTTATAAGCCAACTTTCTCTACCACTTAAGAAAGAATCAAACTGGCTAACAATCACCTTCCCTTTCCCTCCCCACAACATTCACTTTGTGAGGTAGGTGGGGCAGAGAGAGCTGTAAGAGAACTGTGACTAGCCCAAGGTCACCCAGCTACCTTCATGTGTAGAAGTAGGGAAACCAACCCGGTTCACCAGATTAGAGGCCACCACTACAAACCACTGTTCTTAACCACTACACCATGCTGGCTCCATTTTACACATTTTACAGTGTTTCCTAATATATGTCTTCCCCTACATATAGAGAAAATTTGGTTGTATGGGTCTTTGTATAATTGGGGTGAAATACTACTGATAATAACAACTTTATATAATTCTTTTTTTGAATTTCTTCCTAATGAATATCTTGGACATATCTTTACAGATCCTTCGTCCCACTGAAATTCTGATTTGTAAATCTTCTTCCCTGCTTGTTATGTCCTGATTCTTGTAATTTCTTGAGTGAGGAATTGTCACTCTGTCACAGTACTGGGATCTAAGAAATGTATCCTCTGTTCAGGGTAGTCTCATTGTCATCTAGTTTAGTGTATCTCAGTAGTTCAATTTCTTTTACTACTAAAACCAGAAATAAGGTTATCACTTTTAGACTGAAGGCGTATGCACACTTACTGAATTTCAGTGTATTCAGTGGGATCTACTTATGAATAAACATGGGAATGATTTGGGCTGCATGTCTCTACAATGTTTTGTAAGTACTACATAGAAGAGTATTTAAATCTGCAATCTGTTTATTGAATACTGTTTGTAGAAGTTCTATTTGCTTTTTCTTCTGACTTCTCTAAATATATTTGAAATCTGCTCTTGCACAGGCAAAAAGTGTGTGCGTGCATGGAAGGATCATTTGGATTTTAAATATAATTTAGAAAGTGTTTGAAGGAATAAAGACAAAATAGTTTCCCACTGTATGTAGTGCCACATTAAAAAAAAAAAACCTTTGGTGTCACACTGATTAACCTATACACTCCAGTGCTTTGCCTCTGTGCCATAGAAGTGATTACAGATGAAACTGACAAAGTGTTAGTAAGTAGTCACGGGTGGCTGCTGGCCAAATACCCAGTGCTGGGCTGAGTAAATGAGTAAAACTTGGAAAAGAGAGGGAAAGAAAGGGCAACTCCACACAAACTTCATGTGAAATCCTAAATCAGAATGCCAACTATCCATAAATCAGATGTTTTGTTTGGGTAGGCAAGTGAGAGAGCGTGTTTCCAATTGTTGTTAGAATATCTAGATTATCTAGATCAGAAAAGGAGAAAGACTTTCTGTTACACAAAAACAGCTACATTCATTCAAGACCCCAGCCACAGGAAGTAGGTTTTTCCCCTTCTTGATTCCTTCTTACCACTATTATCAGGCTGCTATGATACATTCTTAAGTAGCACCTATACTTCTATATGGGTCACAGCTCTGCATTTGCAAAGATATTCGACCACTGGAAACAATCCAATCAAAGTTTTTGAGGAAGATACTTGGAGTTCCAAGATGTGTTCCAAACGCTCTCCTCCGATTAGAAACTGGAGTGATCTCTTTGGAGTCCAATATGTGGATCCAAGCACTTAACTATTGGCTAAAACTCATATTCAACCCTGTTGGTCTAACCCCTCTGATTCTAGCTGATAATCACTGCTCAACTTGGCAAAGTGCATTAGAGAAGATGCTCCAGAAACACAGCCTCTCTTCTCAAGCCATATCGCCAATAGGACACCAAAAAGCCAAGGAAACGATCAAACAGAGACTCTTGGGCCATGCCCTTCAATCAGATAGGGCTCAGATTCATAAATATTCATCCATCTTGCAATACATCAAACCTTTCCACCCTGCAGACAACCTTGGATTCCTGGAATATCCAAATATCGAAGGGCCTTTACTCTTGCGTATTTCAATGCCTTACTTTCAGCTCTCCTGGAAAGCAGGTATCTCTGTACTCCCTTCCAGCAACAACTATGTCCATGCAAAACAGAGAAAGTGGAAACAATAGAACATGTTCTGCTGCAATGTCCCTTCTACAACGACATAAGATCGCAGTATATTGTCATCCTGTCCTGGGAGATCAGAAGAAGTTAAAGTTTCCCTTCTCTTAGCAGACTCCTCTCAGGAGATAACCATTCAAGTAGCCAACTTCTGCCTCCGGTCTAGTAGGATTCGTAAACGGCTAATTGAAAACCTTTCCCCATAGAAGATCTTTCCTCCTCTTCTTCAAATCATCCTTCCCAGAATCATCAACATTTTATGATTTTATTTTATTATTTTAACCTAACTTTGATTTTTATTCAGAGCTGATATTGTATCGAAATAAAACTTGATTGATTGAAGTAGCACCTATAGTCATTTTAGGGAGCCAGTGTGGTGTAGTAGTTAAGGTGTCAACTAGGACCAGGGAAACCCAGGTTCAAATCCCCACTCGCCATGGAAGTTTGTTGGTTGACTTTCAGCCAGTCACATTAGGGGTGTGCATATCAATATGCCAAACTTAAAAAAACCTGGAAAATATATTTTCGGTATTTGGGGGTAGGGGTCAAAAAAATAGCAGCAATAAAACGGAGCCAATAACGCAGGTCTCGAATAATGCTGAATTTTTAACCTCCATTAACTGCCATTTTTAACCTCCCCTTCCCCCCTCCCTCACTTATCTACAGTCTGCTTTTCTGCGACAGCAGAACTCCAGAGTTTTGCTTATCTCTGAAGCTAAACTGATAATGGGGCTGGCTGGGAACTCACAGCTGCAATTGTGCTGCCGCATTAAACCTAAACTGATGACAGGGCAGCAGAGGACTGGATGGGATGGGATCTAACCACCGGGCTGCAGCCCAGTGCTTAGCTCCCCCTCCCCTGTGGTCTCCGATCATGGAGCACACAGGGGAGGTGGAGCTAAGTGGAAGGCTGCATATCCACGCTGCCCGCCTTCTCTGGATTCTGGAGAAGGGGGCATGGATCTGAAACAAATCTACACCACCTGCCAACTCCAGACTCTGGAGGAGGGTGACACGGATCTGAAAAATCCCATTTTTCGGGTTCTGATATTTTTTGGGATTTGGGTTTATTAACCTGAATTTTTTTTGAAAAATCTGGGTTTTTCAGATTTTTCAAAAATTCTGGATTTAATAAACCTGAACCTGAAAAATACTGGGGGGAAATGGTGCACACCCCTAAGTCACGCACTCTCAGCCCTGATCCTGTGTAGTATTTGGATGGGAGACCTCCGAGGAATACCAGGGTCATGATGCGGAGGTGGACAATGGCAAACCACCTCCAAACATTTCCTGCCTTGAAAACCCTATGGGGTCACCGTAATTCACCTGTGACGACGGTAAAAAGAAAAATCACTTTGGATTATTTTGGTTCTGTTTGCACTCTATCTCAGAAGCTCAGCATAAGAAAATATCTAAATCATCAACCAAATTCATTAAGCAAATTTACTCTTCTCCCTCCACTAATTCTAGGCACTGTTTCTACAAACACCGTTTTAGCCAGTAAGTCTGAAAGTCTGTGGATGACGTTAGCCCTAGGTGAAAGTGAGACAATAATTGACAGGAGATCTCTTCAAGGATTGGCTGAAGAAGAGCAGTTCATGCAAGCATTGAGCGTGCACTCTGATGATGAGAACTTTGGGGAACTGGGGGAAGAATTTCGGAGTGATGTTTGATTCAGTGGTTGGTAACAGACTGTGTTCCTGGATTCACATTTGCAATGTTATTCTCTTACTCTTGTGAATCCCCATCCAAGTCTGAACATGGGAAGTCAGTTATAGACAACAGCTATTGACCCTGATGAGGCTCCAACATCCCTGTGTACATGAAAAAATTCATCCAGTCAGTTCAGCAGGGCCAGATGCCTATTATGATGCAAATGGGATATACAGGGGGAAGGTAGCTTTCTTGGACAGAACTCCAATACATGCTGAACTGGAACACTAATTGGACCACCTCCATAGCCATTTATGATTGTAATGCATGATCGATTTCTCTTCCAGTGCACTGTAACATGTGGCCAAGGCCTGAGGTACCGAGTGGTTCTATGCATTGATCACAGAGGGATGCATACTGGCGGCTGCAGTCCTAAAACAAAGCCTCATATCAAAGAAGAATGTATCATTCCTACACCCTGCTACAAGCCTAAAGGTAAGTGTAGACTCCTTACAAGTCCCTTTCACCCCAGGATTTGGCTGGACAGTTCCACTATTGAGCTGTGTGATGGAGAGCTGGTGATCTGAAACAGGACTGTTCGCTGAGAATTTAAAAAATAAAGCTGGGGTTTTATTCAAATGAAAAATCTTTTTTAGTTAATTAATTGATTAAATATATATGAATTTGCATCTGAGAAAAAAATTTAAAAGCATACTTTAATGGCGTTACACAGGAAAAGGGACATTCCTTATTTTTTCTTGCATACGAGGATGAGGATGGCAAAATTTCTGCCAATTTTGTAGTTTATAGGTATTAAAAAGGATAATTTTTAAAAATCTGGTAACCAGATCATTTCAGGCACCTTAAAAATTATTAATTTAACTGACGGGAGGGAACAATAGTAAGCAGATCTATTGAGACGTAAGTCCCATTATATTCACCAGGAAAGTGCTTCCTCCCAGGAAAGTGTTCTTAGGGTTGCAGCATAAGTGACCTTATTTATTTAATTCATTTGTACCCTGCCTTTCTCATTTGTACCCTGCCTTTCTCTCAGTGGGGACCCAAAGCAGCTTACATTGTTCTCTCCTCCTCCATTTCACCCTCACGACAACCCTGTGAGGTAGGTTAAGCTGAGTGAGCAAGACTGGACAAAGTTCCCAGTGAGCTTCCATGCAATGAGTGGGGATTCGAACCTGGGTCTCCCAGATTCTAGTCCAACACTCTTAAGCACTACACCACACTGGCTCTTCATATTGGAGATGTAGAAACTAGGCTGAACACTTGCAAGTGCCTTGGGTACAAGTTACACTCTACCTTGGTCATGAGATGAGGGCAGTGAGAAAAAGGTGGGTTCTGGGGAGTCAGAGCAACTGAACTTTTCTGTATTTTTCGGGTGGGTGAAGTTCTGTGCTGAACTTTTCTGTATTTTTCGGGTGGGTTTTAAACAGAAAAAAATAGTGGCAATAAAAGGGAGCCAAAAAAGCAGGTCCTGGATAATGCCAAATTTATTCGGCATTATTTGGGGCCGCTATGGCCCTGCCACCATTTTTTAACCTCTCCTCTCACTTACCTGGAGTCTGCTGCCGCACCAAAGCTAAATTGATGACGAGGCTGGCTGGGAGCCTAAACTGACGACAGGGCAGCAGAATGGAATGGGATCTGTGATCAGAGACTGCAGGGGACAAGATCAAAGCAATAGGCTGCTTCCCAAAACTTAGCTTCCCCTCCCTTGCATCCTCCATAATTGGAGGATGCAGAGGGTGGGATCTAAGCACTGGGTTGTATCCCAGGGCTTAGCTCCCCCTCTCCTGCGTCCTCCGTGATTGGAGGCTGCAGGGGAGGGGGAGCTAAGTGCTGGGCTGCAGATCCATGCTGGCCACCTTCTCTGGACTTCGGGGAAGGTAGGTAGTGAGGATCTGAAAGAAATCCATGCTTCCCTCTTCTCCAGAGTCCAGAGAAGGCCAGCAGCGCAGATCGAAACAAAACCCCACCGCGCCCTTCTCCAGAGTCTAGAGAAGGGGGCGGCATGGATCTGAAAATCCCATATTTCGGGTTCGGATATTTTTTTGGGTTTGAGTTTATTAACCTGAAAAAATCAAAAAAAAATCCAGGTTTTCTGGATTTTTTGAAAATTTTCAGGTTTAATAAACCCAAACCCAAAAATTAGTGAAAAAATTGGTGCACACCCCTATGGTACAACTCGTGGCAAAATGGGCCTCACATTCTACTATGTAGGCAATGTGGAGTTTAACCAGCTTTCTCGAGTTTTAACCTGCTAAAGATCTAATGAGAATTTGATGTCTCCATCTTTTTTAGACACAACACAAACAGGATTCTTTTTACCTCTGTGACTACCCCTGCTGTTAGAAAAATCCAGTTACGTCTTCTGGAAGTTAAACTCTCTGGTTTTTGTCTCTTAAAAGACACTTCAAATTTAGAGGCTTTTCCTGGTAATTTGCCTCAGATTATCTTGTACATAGGGAAACTTGGAATTTTGCTTGTTACAGTAATTCGTATCCAGGAAGGCATTACCCCCACCTTCTCTTTGTACCTGGGTAAGTGTAGGCTAACTTAGGCTTTTATGTGGTTTCAGACAGGCCACAATAACAGACAGACCACAATAACACAATAACCTTTCCTTGTATTTGCAGTCATTGATGTAGTTGAGCAAAAACTACTGAGCAAAGGGAAATAAAATGAGCAATATATACAATTCTCTCTTCTTATTTGCAAACCCCACCATACAATGCTGTGTTAACAGGTAGGCAGAATCTAAATCTTAAAATTATCAGCTTTCTGATCCAACCCTTCAGACTAACCACATCTTCTCATTAGCTGCCGTCTTTCTAAGCCATTTCTGGAAATCTAAAGTCAAGTTTCTCTTCTTCCTAAACTTTTCTCAGTCCAAAATCCTGCAGTCTTTTCCTCTCCTGGAACCTGCCTACTCTGCCTCTTTAGTTCAGCCAGTCCTGCAGGGATGTAAGGAGAATTAGCCTCAATTTGTACCATGCTGCAAATACACTTCCTAGGACCTTTAAAGATTGGCAGCATCGAGTCAACACTCGTAATGCAGTAGTAACAGCTACAATTTGTAAACAGAATTGGACTTAGCCTGTCTCCACTAATCACTCCAGTGCGCAAATGCAATTTTTTAAAAAGGCACTCCACAGCCATCTGTGCAGGAGAGCACCATCTGTTTCTTTTTTACAAGGCTGTACAATTTCTTTAAAAGGGCGAAAGAAAAGCAGCAAGGCCTGACTTTCCATACTCATAAAAAGAAGTTTACGGTGTATAAACAGAAATATCTCTTTACGTAGTTTGGTTAATGAAAGTGGTAAAATATAGTTTAAGCTAAAAGCTATGTTGCCACATACGTGCCATCAAATGGGACCACTATGTATACTTGAGTAGAAATCTGCCAAGTAATTTGGGGAGATGTGGGTATAATATCTCTGTTCCTCCTCCTTCACTCCTCCTGCCCATAAGTTTACTCCAGGAAAATTCATTGTAGGAGATGTGAAATAAGATTACCGGCTATAGTTGCTATGATTTGCCAGAACTGAAACTGATATTTCAAGGCCTTTTAAAAAAAAATGACATGTACCAAATATACAATTTTGTTTATTTTGCATAAATATCACGCTATGTTGTGGGGTGGTACATTTTCTTTACCTAATGGAAGCCCTAAGGCTTGTTCTCTCTTTGTGTATAACATTTTTTAGACTGTAAGACATTATTTAAATTGCAAACTGTACTGAGTCCATTGGCAGAAGGGTGGTATGTATGATTAGTAGGTAACTAAGAGGCTGAAGAAAAATTACAGCTTTAATTCGCTGCATTAGCTGGCAACAATCCATACAGTGTACCTCAATAGAGTAAATAGACATATTGAGTATTTCGCTATTTATAAAAACTGGCCAGCCTGCAGCTTCCCCGCTTCACTCTGTGTGCACATAGAAGGCCCTTGATGTGTGCATAGGACTGTTGCTGGTGTTCACTTATTGCTTTATTCCCTTCTGCTGCATTGAATCTTGCTTTCAGGATTTTGTGATTTTGAGGGCAGTTTGAAGGTCTCCAGCAGGATGGGGACCTTCTGGGGAAGCCCCAGAAAAGCCCTACTACATGGCACAGCATTCCATATGCACTCCTTTGGATCCCAGCCCTAACCCTAATCCTAAAGACACACCATTGGAATCAATCTGATTTGAATTTGTTGAATCAACTCATGCTGGTTCATGAAGTTCAGGGGGCAAAAGCTTAATTATATTCAGTAGCATTTTTTTTCTGGCAAAAAGCTAGTCAAAAATCCAGGTAACACTTTAGCATCCTGTGCTGAAGGTAATATGTATTGGTCAAATTGTTATAGATTGTAATTGGATGTTCTTGTCTTTTTCTTCTTAGCCTTAAAGGATCAATACAGGTCTAGTTTGTTCTTGCTTCCTCCAGCCTAATCCAGATTTATGTTCCCATGAGAGCATCGTTTGGCTCTTAGACTGTGTTTTTTTATATAAGATACTTTGAATGTATATATTTGGGACCGATTTCAGAGAGGGGGAATGCAGAACCGTACTGTTCTATATCAAAAGTGACAGGAAAAGTATTCAGCTCATACTCTGAATCCACATAGTTGATGAACTGATAAGGTCTCAGTGAAAGGGCACTGCTGAAATATTTTAGTATTCTTTTGTTTCTCGAAATATCACTGATCACATCTGGGTTTCCTTCTATGTCATAATAAGCCATCAAAGTGGAGTTTAGTATAACATTTTCAGGCTGTAAAAGTTAAGGGTGTATATTAGGCCCTCCTTTTTTATTTTTACCTTCGACCAACCCGTGTGGGGATATGAAAGTCCACAAATCTGGATTTAGACCATCCTGCTCATTATGAGGTGGACATGACTGTGCTTTACACACATACACACACACACCCCATTTGTGTGAGGGTGGGGGTGGTAGAAGGGGAACTTTTATATCTCTTCCATGAGGAGATGCATCAGCTCCACATCATGGAGCACATGTACCACAATGGTGAATTGAGCACAGCACATTGAGACACTCCTCTCAAATGTTCCTTCCAATATACAAGCCCCTCCCCCTCTTTTTATATACAAGCTCTCTCTATATGCACCCCCATCATCATAATTAATGATATTTTCCTGGTATAAAATCAATAATTCACAAAATAAGATTATTTTACAGCAATCCTTCAAGGTATTACACCTTTTCTGTTTTCTTCTTGTTGTTTCACCAGAGAAGCTTCCTGTTGAAGCTAAACTACCATGGTACAAGCAAGCCCAGGAACTGGAAGAAGGATCAGTGGTATCAGAAGAACCAACGTAAGTTTTAAAATGTCATTTCTTGAAACTGTAATAGGGTTGGTATTCAAGCGAAGCATTAGCATAATATTTTGCCTATGCGGCCTACTCTTACATTCTTGAACAGCTTTAAATTCCATTGAATTTAGGATATTTTGATACATCCCATAGCCCTGCCAACCTGGAAGCATTTGTGTCTTCTGTGAAGAGCTGGCCTTCAGTAAACCTGGTGTAGCTGTGCGAGTGGACATGGTGATTCACTGAGGCCTGGCTTTTATGACCCTCTCTGTTTCCAACCGCTGTGGTTTCTAATCAACTCATTCTGCCTTTCCTCCTGTAGCTGAAGTGGTTCTGTGCCTGCTGGTGGGATGTGTTTATTTTGATTAATGGAAATTAGTGAATCAGAGGCAGTTCAAAAGCTCACTTGCTGAGGTTGTACCATCTGTCATATAACTGTACACTTGTTTAAAGGTAGCTGCATATCAAAGGTTGCCACTTCAGAGAGAAGGCTTCTGTCCTAGGCTAGCTAAGAGCCAATATAGTTGTTGCAAGGGCTGCAGGAATGCCAATCATTGTAGTGAGTTTCTTACCGCTCAGCAAGTGAACAGAGGCTATTGCGTTATGAGTTACCTGCATCTCCAAGATGCCTATACCACAATAAATTGACTTCAGAAAATGCCTGTTAAGCAACCATTTGTAAAGTCTTTCTTTCTTTCTTTCTTTCTTTCTTTCTTTCTTTCTTTCTTTCTTTCTTTCTTTCTTTCTTTCTTTCTTTCTTTCTTTCTTTCTTTCTTTCTTTCTTTCTTTCTAATGTGGAAATCTTGGGAGGAAGAAGTATTTCCTTGCTGTAACAGGTCACTACTGAGCCATCAGAGTTAAATGCATCATATAGTACACCCCATAAATTTGTCCAGCTCAGTTTTAAAACCAATGAGGTCCTTAGCTTCCATGACTATTCCAGGAAACTTTCAAAATTTTACTCCACTGATGATTAGAAATCTTTTTTCTGATCAACTGTTGAAATGTTTTAGTGTCTCGCTCAAACAGGAAGAATTATGCCTGTCTTTGGACAAGAGGCACCATTTTATGCAGCAAGTTGAAGAGTTTGAATAATATTACCTTTATTTGATTTCTGAGTTCCCTATAAAGCAATACGAAACCACATAAAAAACTATTTCTTGGCATGGTAGTGAATGGGTTGTATGAAGGGAAGGGGCTTGAATAGGAATGAGTGTCAGTCTAAAGAATAGGAATGGGTGTCAGTCTAAAGAATAAATTTATGATTTTTATGCATCTCCATGTGTTGTTTGTTGCTATTCATAGCGTCTAAACCAGACTGAAGTATTACAAGTGAGATAAAGAAAGTTACAAAAAAATGAGTGCCTTAAGATTTCCTCATGGGGTCAGATCTTTCATTCCAAGAATGGCAAAAGGAAATTCAGTCTGTTGCAACATGTGTAAGTTGTTCAGGAAAGTCAGTTAAAGCTGCAAATTAGTTTGAAGGGTGTTTTTTCCCCAGCTGTAAGGAAGTATGTATGTACTCTGGCAGTATTTATGCATCAGTAAATGTGAGACAATGGGCAACCTTTAAAAAATACCAGTAATTCTGATGAAATTGAGTTATATTTTGTAATGCATTAAATAAGTACAATCTTCTGCTTAACGAAATACACATCAAAAGGGAGTTACTGTGTAAATGGAGTGTAAGTATGAAGGTAAGGCTGCCAGCCTCCAGCTGGGGTCTGAAATCCTGCAGGCGTTACATGTCTTCAGACTTCAGAGATAAGTTCCCCTGTAGGAAATGGCAGCTTTGGAGAGTGGACTCTATGGCATCACCCCCCTCCCCAAGCTCTCTCCCTTCCCCAAACTCCATCATCCATAGGCACCACCCCCAAATCTCTAGACGTTTCCCAAGATAAAGTTGGCAACCCTGAGTGAAGGCTTTAAGAAGGCTTCAGGTGTTACACAGATGGAGGTGGGGAGAGGAAGTGTGATTGACAGTACACTCCTAAGCAAAGTTACATCCTTCTAAGCCCATTGACTTCAATGGATTTAGAGGGGTATAACTCTGATTAGAATCACAATATAAATCAGGTACTTTAATTGTTTTTCTTTTTGTATCTGCTTCTGCAGCAGGTGCATCTCACACTGGAGGAGATGCATGGGGTCCTCCTTAACAATACGCTAGAAGGTGCACATGTAATTCCTAGGTCCTGTATGGACCATTTCTGTGTTATGTGTAAATCCAGTGTTGGTACCATATCAAAAATGATTCTGTAATTATTGTACAAGGTGAAGCATGAAGAAATGTGATATAAAAACATGTGTAGCCTTAATTGTAATAAAATTTCCAAGGAGATGAAATGCGTGGTTTTTTATTTTAGCTAAATCATATGAACACATATAGAACATATGGAGCTGCCTTTTACTGAATTAGGCCATTGGTACATAACAGTCAGTACTGTCTACTACTTAGACATCATCTACTGCCTGGTCCTTTTAGCTGGAGATGCCAAGGATTGAGCCTGGGACCTTCTGCATGCGAAGCAAAAAGCTCTTCCACTGAGCCATGGCCCCTCCCCAGTGTTTTTTGTCTCATAAAGCTTGTTTTTGATACAATAGAATCAAACACTGGTGTGGGTGACCTGTAATCAAGTGGGTTATAATAATTCCAGTAGTGGAATATACAGTAAGGAATATACAATATTATACTCTAGTTAATCTATGTGTATATTTTATATGTATAGTATGTAAATACATGTGTTTTTGTATGAATTGTCAGCTGTTGAATGTTATGATGAAGTTATATGGCTCAGTGCTGTTATATATTTCATATTTACATTTAATTCTTTAAGTGCCAGAAACACAACTGAATCTGTTTTTATTTATTTTAGATTTGGATGCTCAATTTGTGGATTCTTGCAGTTTTTTCACCACCATTAAACCACTTTTCTAAATATGTATTTAACAAATTATAATTACCTATTAACTTATAAGTATTGTCAACATGTGTGTCAAATAGGGATCACATTGCTTACACTGGAATGGGATGCTTTGAAATATAACCCACATTTCTGGTGGAAAGTACTGAAAAATTAAACCAGAAGGAGCCACAGTTCCAGAAGCAGGCCTGATCATAACCTTATTGACAGAAGACTAGATCTCAGTGTTGATAATTAATTTTGACATTGCACTAGAAAATGCCTAATCTGCTTTGTGGAGTTATTGTGTTCCCTTTCAAATGTTAATGGAAGAGATTTGTAAATGGAAATATGCCTGGATTTTTGCAGGAGCTCTGGGATAATATAGAAAATATAGAATACAATTATAAAATATTTTGATAAAATGCCAAAATCATAAGATCCATGGGATAAAAATAGGAGACTTTAGACTGGAAAGCAGAAAAGGCTAAAAAAAAAAATCGTTACTCAATATAATTGTTCCCTTTGCAAAAGTAATTTCCCCATCTGTAAAATGGGAATCGTTGACTCATCCTTCCGAGGTCCGAAAAATGAGCACTCAGCTTGCTAGGGGTAAAGTGTAGATAACTGGGGAAGGCAATGGCAAACCACCCTGTACACATAGCCTGCCTAGTAAACGTCATGATGTGATGTCATGCCATGGGTTAGTAATGACCCAGTGCTTGCTCAGAGGACTACCTTTACCTTTACCTAATATTTTGGAGTGTTACGGATTAAAGGTTCTTTGTTAGAAGATTAATTGTTATCACCTTTTAACTCCCTTCTAGGATTCCAAGAGGAACAGAACCATATGTGAATGATAAGGAATATGATCTTTGGGTAAAACAGCTGAATTTAGGGCCAGCTTTTATTGCCACTCACTCTTAGAAATGAGACAGAGCTCCATGTTCAGGATTCAGAGCTCTATGTTCAAGATTCTTATTAAAACCTCTTTTGAGCTCTGGATTATCAAGATCTTAATAGCCTACTGTGGGACCATTTTGAGTGATGATTAAAGCATGTCTAAAAAAGAAATCCCATATCTTAGTTCTTTTCATTTATTAATCAGTCGATAGACTTTTTGATCAAATGTCATTTGGGGGGCAATACAGACAAACAAATGCATAAAAGTTTAGGTTTCAATGAAAACGATGTGCTATTTGATTCACTAACATGAAAAGTAATCCGTCAATCAAGTTAATCAGTCAATAGACTTTTTGATCAAATGTCATGGAGGGCAATATAGACAAACACATGCATATGAGTTGAAGTTTCAGTGAGAACTATGTGCTACTTGATTCACTAATATGATCTTAAGTGTGGACTGCATGCCAATGCAATAGGCAGTCTGTCACAGCCAAGGGACTCTAACGTTTGAGCCCAGATATACATCTGCTACTGATTAGATTGGTGGGGGGTGATATTCTAGTGACTATAAAAGACAGAAAAAATATCAAACTTATTGAGGAAATACAAAGAGAGAGAGAGAGTTTTGATTAAAAATAATGCTCTCTGAGATTCTACCCCCCTTAGTTCAAAGTGTGATTATAAGAATAAAGCATTAATTTACCACTGTGTAAAATACACTAAGTTCCTGCTTCCTAGTTACATTTCTTGCTATTTGATCACACTCATGTTTAAAAAAAACAGTATGAAAAGGAGAATAATTAATGTCCTCTGTTTCATATTTTATGTACCACTTTTTCATTGTGCCTGATTGAATAGCCCATTATATAAGTTTGAATCAGAGGGACCAATCAAAACGAAGAAAAGAATGGGCTGTATTAGTTTTCATCTGATTTGTTTTGTTGGACAGTTTGCAGGAGAGGGGGGAAGGTGTTTAAACTTTGTAACTCTTGGAAAACACTTTTGCATGTTAACATGATAGCCAGCTTTTAACATTTTACAATAAATAACCTGGTGTGAGCCATAAAAACAGAAAAACAAGAGAGGGCAAATGTGATATCTGGATACCAGATGGCATTGGATAAGTGACAGGGCTGATTCAATAATGGAAATTCCTGGCATGCATCTATTTGAGCACAACTCACAGGAATTGACATATCTGTGGAAAGGCCACTGGACTGGACATCAACCAGAAAGCACTGCTAAAGGTTAAGCCAGGCTTTTGGATGTACTTTCTTCAGATTTTGGGCTGGAAGTGTCAAAGGGGATACATTTTCAGAGATAAGGAAATAACTATATAATTTACAACATTTTTACAAAAGTGAGTATTTCTTGATTATCACAAAACATTAATATATATATATATATATATATATATATATATATATATATATATATATATATATATATATATATATATATATATATATATAATCCCATATTTATCATTCCCTGCCATTGCATTCCACACCACATTACAGGAAATGCTTTTGCTGTGATCAATACACATTTGTTTGTTCCTGGACTGGGTCACTTGTTAGCGGCAGCTTACGGTTTCACAATTTTTCTTAGCATCCTGAGGCCAAACTTGATGTGATGGCAAATGAATGGATGTCAGCAGTTGTGGAAAGCAAAAAAACCTCTGACACCCCCCCCCCGAGGAAGCTTTAATAGCGAAACATGTAGGACAGAGGTGTAAAACATAATGCCTACAGGCCGGATCCAGCCCCTTAAGATCTGATTTGCTTTATACATCCTTTGAAGACCTTTCGGTGCCAAGTACCATCTGTAAAACAAGTTATACCAGTTTTCTCTTATGAGTTGAGAAGAAGACAATTTTATTTCAGTTGTCCATAATTTTTCCCAAGCTTTCATAGGAATCATCTTGTCGAAATTCTGCATCCATTTGATCATACATGTTTTGACTTGTTCCGGGGCAGTTTCTCAAGACAACAAAAGTTGATATAATTTTGTTAGCAAATGATCTTGTGATTTCGTTATGATTTGTTCAAACTCCGTTAATTTCCTAATATTACCTTCACTTTGACAGTCACTTCTTAAACCGTGAACTACCTGGTGGTAAGCGAACCATGTGATATTTATGTTTTCACTCTGAAGTTCTTGTAGAGTCTTACTTGGCCGTTTCTTTTCAATATATCTCGATAAGTTAAATAGTCATTTTTCTTCCTATTGGCATAGCCCATATATGCTTCTGTCGGTGACATTAGGATTGGTGGAAAAGAGCTTAGGATCAATTTTAAAGAGTCCCATATCTTCAAAAGATGTCTTCCTAATTTTCCTTCATAAACTATCGAGTGTGCAGCCTTGGTTTTCTTTTTCTACAAAGAATGGTGAAAACCTTGATTCATTCCAGCTTTTTCTAGTCTAATCTTACTATCTTCTGGGAACAATATCCAGTCAGATAGAGCTACTAGGGAAGCCACTTGGTGGTATAATTTAAGATTCGGTAATGCCAATCCACCCCTTTTTTTTCCATCTTGCAGTACAGTAAATCTGATCCTGGGTTTATTCCCTTTCCAATCAAATTTATTTGTTCGTTGTTGCCACTTTTTAATGATTGATGCACTTATAGAGATTGGCAATGTCTGGAATAGAAAGTTCATTCTCGACAGCACATTCATCTTAATAGTTGCAATCCAACCAAGCCAGGATATTTGCAGTCTGTTCCACCTTTCCAAGTCTTTTTCAATTTTGTCCCATAGGACTTTGTAATTCAGGTTATACAGTGCATCACCCACCAAAGGAATCTCTATTCCAAGATATTTGACACTTTTTTTGGCTAATGAACATTGTAATATTTTTTTTTATTTCTTGTTTTTCTTCTCTTGGGACGTTGTATAAGATCATGTTAGTTTTTTGTTTAAGTTTATATCCGGAAAAGTAGCTAAATAAATCGATCTGATGTTTAATTTCTTGCAGTGAAGTCTTTGGGCTTTGACAGATTAGCACCACATTGTCAGCATAACTTCTTATTTTGTATTCCTGATCTTCATATTTCAGACCTTTAATAAGTGGATTCGATCGTATCTTATTTGCCAACACTTCCATAGCCAAGTTAAACAACAGCGGGGAGAGAGGGCAGCCTTGTATAGTGCCTTTTTCCAGATGGCATCAAATAAGTGACAGGGCTTATTCAATAACGGAAATTCCTGGCATGCATCTATTTGAGCACAACTCACAGGGATTGACATATCTATGGAAAGGCCACTGGACTGAACATCACCCAGAAAGCCCTGCTAAAGGTTAAGCCAGGCTTTTGCATGTACTTTCTTCAGATTTTCTGCTGGAAGTATTTTATCCGCCCCGTGAGCCAGCCGAGGCAGCCACCCCTCCCAATTTCAATCTGGGCTGGTGAGACATGGCCCAGCCCAATCAAGTGACATTTATGTCATATCTGGCCCTTGTAACAATTGAGTTCAACACCCTTGATGTAGGGGTTGTAGCTGACAATAAAGCTTTCACCAGTCACCTTGCATCTTTTTTCCTTTTTGGTTTGCCAACATGTTTCTTGATGTAGCCCTATTTTTCTTCTCTTCTAGATGAATGGCTGTCACCAACA
This sequence comes from Euleptes europaea, assembly GCF_029931775.1. Taxonomy (NCBI): domain Eukaryota; kingdom Metazoa; phylum Chordata; class Lepidosauria; order Squamata; family Sphaerodactylidae; genus Euleptes; species Euleptes europaea. The sequence goes on along the minus strand of NC_079315.1, from coordinate 37,247,346 downwards.
ACTGTCATCCGTGGCTTCTAACTCTCTCCTACTCTCCATGATATTTAGTAGTATTTAAACTCTGTCCTGATGTCACAGCATTCTGCATTTCCTTACTCTCCTCGTCCTCATTGCTTGGCAGGGGGCAGAGAAAAACAAAACATATCAGGACACAATTAAGTTCTAGAAGTGCAAAGAGTTGTACAAGAGAACAAAATAGGCAGCTTTTATTTTTGGTGGCACCTGCATGTTTATCATCAAGCCTGGTTTGGATCTTGGGGTATACCTAGTAATATTCTAAATCTCCCCCTGCCCCAATGTTAATGTGATAGATGCCTAGCTTCTATCTACCATGCCTGTGAGGTTATCAAAAAATATTTTGTTTCTTTTTGACACACAGAAATGGTTTTTGTATATTGCAGGAGTGCTCATGTGCCTTTCCAAAAAGATAAAGATAAAGGGGCTCCACTTTCTACAGCAGCCCTGCCACCTTTTTGTCTGTGAAGGTTGGGTGCCCCTACCCCATTCTACGGTGCATTGGCACACAGAGCTTTCAGAAAGAAGCTTTTCCCAAGGCTACTACTAGAGCAAAAGATCCTCTCACTTTCACCATTTTTACACAGACATCTTTCTCCTGTTGGTACCATTGTTGATCACTGATAGGTTTCAATATTTCTGAAAACTATATTTTGAAAACCACAGCATTAGAAGGTTTTGTAAAAATACACTGCGCACTCAGCTCATACTCACCCTCCTGTAATTTGGGCTATAGGGTCATCATTGCAAATCCCCAAAACCCAGGCTTTTTCTTTTCTTTTTTGCAGTGATTTAAATTATAATCATATAGCATTATAACAAACTAGGGTTCTGATCACTGAGGTCTATCTCATCACTTTTGCATATGACAAAAGGAACGGTTATGTTTCTGAGTTAGTGTGGATATCCCCTCAGGGGACTTTAATGAATCTGGTCAAGCAGCCACCAAGAGTTGGAGCAGGTGACACACCTAACTAAAATGAGTGGGCAGTTGGTATGTGTGTGAAAAGAAAGTACAATTTTAGATGATGGAAGAGATAGAAAAGGGAAAGCAGAGTGCCTGCTTGGAGTTAGCCAAAGCATCTGGGGGGCGGGTACAGCAGCTCTCTGGGGATCTGATGTGAGATAGATGTTCTTTGGATGTTGTTTAAATGTTCTTAGCTGCCTCTAGTTTTCATTCTGCATTCTCGCAACCTGTTTTATATGTGTAATTTCTAGTTGTGGTCCATTGCCCAGTGAAACAATTGGGAAAAATTCTTAACAAATAGGGCATTGGATCAGCATTTGCGTTTGTTTCTTTTTAGTTTGTCAGTTTTTCTTGTCTGTACTTTCCCAAAACTTTGAGTCTGTACTGCTCTGCTTTGCTCTAGAGGATTTTAAAGATAAGTGAATGTGATTGTTCTGTGCCAAAACAAAACGTGGACATTCTCACCACTAATATCCTTTTAAAACAGAGTCCATTATGGTTCTTTTATAAATGAGATGATCTTTATCTGAGGAACCATATTTTTAACTACAAACATGTTGAATCTGAAGCATGTTCATTTTTATAAGTTAAAAGAACTCAGACCTTCCTGTCTGAAGAAAGCGGAGTTTATAAAACAATTGGGCAAAAACCTCACTTCAAAAGGAAAGACTATGTGTCGTTTTTCTTGGATTGGCCATGATCCAGAGAGACGTATCTCAGTTTATCTGGCAATGTCCTCTAGGATACATCCCAAGGATAACAAGCCTTTTGGCAGTTCATGGGAGACATTGCTGTTAAAGGAGAGGATCCCTCATAATCCATAATGAATGCCATGCTATTGATTGTACTTGTGTATAGCAACTTTCTGGATTGTGTTTGGGGTTTTTTATTGAATTGTTTGGTACAAATGAACTCATTTTCCAACTCAGAATTGTTGAGATGGCTATATTTATCTCAAAGACCTTTTAATCAAAATATTCTGTGACAGACATCAACTGCTGGAGGGGTGGGATAGAGAATGATAAAACAATGAGCATTGTTGTGAAAGTGATAAATGCAATATTTTTCTCTCTCTCACACACACACAATGTTAAATGGTACATTTATCCAATGAATCTGATCAGCAGCATGGTCAGGATAGACAAAAAGAAATGCTTCATTTCACAAGGCTCAAAAGGAATTAATTACACTAAAATATGGCAGTGGCCACTTGTGTGGGTTGCTGTTAAAAAAAAGATGATGCAGATTCATGGAGGATATGTTGGCCAAGCTAGCAAAATGGAAACATCATTTGTTTGTTTTCTGTGGCGGCTAGAATCAGAATGTTTGGCTAGATGAACTTTGGGCTTATGCAACAAAGGAACTATGTTCTGACCTGCAGGGAGGTTTTTATGTGAGGCAGTATCAAAACATGATCCTGGCATTCTTGGGTGGTATGATCCTGTTAAGGAATGTACCATCTGCTTCGGATTGTTTAAACTGGTGGGTGCTATAGAAGGTGCAGGAACCCAGAATATAGTATTGTTTAAACTTGTGTATTAGGTCTAGCCTAGTCAACCAGTGATGTATTGTAACAGGCCAGACATTTGATCACCCCCTTTCATTTTCTAAGTTCTAGGCAGTTTATCAAAACCCTAGTAAATTACCAGGCTGCGTTCAACTCAGAGACGTATGTTGTACAGGCCTCGTGTATACTCTACCACAGCCAGACTCTATAATATCCTTTGCATTCCAGGAATCCAGTATAAAGAAGGTCAAAACTGAAAAGGGTTACTGTGAGGAAATCAATAACCTCATACATATTTGTATATTTGTGGTTGTAAATAGCCATGTATGTGTATTAGAATGAATTTAATGTTTCGTTGTGTAAGGAAAAACAACAATCATGCAAATTAAGGGCGTGTAAAGTTAATCTTGGTTTCAGGTAGCCGGCTCAAGGTTGACTCAGCCTTCCATCCTTCCGAGGTCAGTCAAATGAGTACCCAGCTTGCTGGGGGTAAAGGGAAGACGACTGGGAAAGGCAATGGCAAACCACCCCGTAAACAAAGTCTGCCTAGGAAACGTCTGGATGTGACGTCACCCCATGGGTCAGGAATGACCCGGTGCTTGCACAGGGAACCTTTACCTTCAAAGTTAATCTATCAAAGAAGATGGAGGGGAAAATAGAGCTGTGGTATTGGTCCTTAGCTGGATAAGAAACCAATCAGGCAGCAGGGACAATATAGCCATCTGATTGGCCCTTAGCAGACTTGGTTAAGAGCCAATCAAAAGGTAGAGGTTTCAGCTCCTCTTCAATCCATATGTAGACTGAGGACTCAAACACAAAAACTGAGAAGGGAGATTCAGAGGAAGAGTTCTGGAGGACTTCCAAAGGCAGAGCTGAAATCTAGATAACCACAGCAGAGAAATCCCTTAGGATGTGGAAGGTGCCTGAGGAGTTGAGGACACTGTAGACCAGGGAGGGCAGAATAGCTGTGGAGATAGCTAGGCCCCAGCAACCTGACTACAGCCTGTCTCAAAGGAGTCCACGAAGGGAGCTGCTATGTTGGAGTGCAGGGAAGAAGAGATTCCCCTCCCCCTGGGAACGCAGGCAGAAAAGCCTCAGAGTAATGTAAGTTTGAAATTACCAAGGACAGTTCTTCAGGTTTCTATTCTTGTCAGGTTGCTATTACATATTAAAGAATACTGTTTTGTTTGGATCTGAAAAGACTTGTTTTTCACTTGGGAAGCAAGCGCCTAAGGCCTAACTACGTTTACCAACCCCAAGATCCTGACAATTACAAAAAAGCCTTTGCGGCCCCACAGGCAAAGCGGCCCCGCCAGGAAATGGAGGGAGAATAAATACACACACAACAATGTATTGGGATAACAAAGACCACAGCTTTATTGATTACAACAGATGGAGCACTGGCATGGCATAGGAATCCAGGCATCGGGTGATGGGTTCCATCGTCACCGGGAAACAACAAGCCCAGCGACCAGGTGAAGTCTCCTTATATAAGCGAAGGTGGTGGGGTGACACCGTCATCACACCTCGATGTGTGATGTGCCTGCGTCATCACACCTCGATGCCCCGCGTCTTAAGCAGCCTGCCCCCAGTGCAGCCATAGGCTGCAAGACATAAGGGGGCAGGCAGGAATCGCCCAAACGCACGGCGACGGCAAGAGCAGCAAGCCGCTCGCCCCAGGAAGCTCCATTTCGAAGCGGAGCTGCCGCCCAGCTGGCCGCAATGGGGAGGCCCCAGTAAGTCGCGGCTGCATGCTTTCTTCAATTCTTCTTAGTGTAATGGCAATATTTATATAATGGCAAGCACAAGAAGCCTATTCAAGAAATATACTTTCAGTTCAAATGATGCCAAGATCCTACTTTAAATAATGGTTGTGAACATCTCCTTTAGGATACTCATATATGCTCAAGGCCAAGCTGGGTATGTGTTCTGTTTGCATATTCATTGTTAGTGAGGCTATGTGCTAGCTTTATAGACAAGCTCTTGTTAGCAGAAGTTGCAGTAACAGAAATTTTATTGTTGAAGGAATTCCATAATGTGGTAAGCAGCCTTTGTGATAATTGTCACATAAAATTAAATCCAGGAAGGGCATTTAAAGATCCTGCAGTTGGGGAAAACATAGGCACAATTCACACCAACATTCAAACTTTTTATCTATGGAAGAGGGGACTGCTCATGAGCAGTTTGATACTGGGTGTGTTTAGTACATTCCAGCTCCAGGGGACACTATAATTCAGATTTTCTGTTCAGGGCTAATTGAGTGCTTCCCTTGGTTTCCTTTCGCCGTATTATATCCTGAAGGACTCTCTGTCCTCCAAAGGCCTACAGTTAGCAAATGCTTCTTGCAATCCTGTTATTGCTGTTAAACTTTACAGAATGCTAGGGGCTTGTTTATTCCCCTAGTTTTTTGATGCATTCAAGAATAAATTGGAAAAAGCAGCATCACTTAAGAGCTTTGATTATTATTATTATTTGTATTTCATAATAACTATTAATACAATTGCTTCTGACCGCATGGGTGGAAGGGACTTCTCCACTGGCATTATCTAAATGATGTTCTTGCTCAGCATTTCTAAACTTACTGTCTTTTTCCCATGTATTGAAAAACAGCTAAGAGAGTAAGATTCTGGATGGAGAAAATGGCTGAAAAGGAAAGAGTTAAGCAGCTCTTCACTCCTTGTGACTCTTTTGCTTTAATTTATAGTCTCTTAAGTTGCTTTTGGTTAAAAGCATGTTGGACACGGGGCATTATATGCAACTGCATGTAGTAACTAATTTGACCTTAGCTATTGTCTGTCTGGGTCAACTCCCAAACTTACTCAGTTTCCCATTGGGAAGCATGAATAACAGTACAATTCTAAGCAGAGCTGTACCCTTCTAAGTCCATTGAAGTAAATGGGCTTAGAAGGAAGTTACTCTCCTCATGACTGCACTGTAAGCATATCTCAGCATTCCTGAGGATGGCTGAAATAAGAAAATGCCATTAACCCTACTGAACTTTGTCAACTCCAAATAAACATATAGTAATCCATTTTGTCTATCAACCCTGTTAAACTAAATGAAACTTTAGCTAATAAACAAAAAGGAAAATGGCCTAAGTAGAGTTTTTAGACTGCATTCTCCAAAGGGAGATTAATTAGGTCTTGGTCATCTTTTGAATCTTATTCTGAAAGACCCTTATATGGGGCCATGGAAGGTGATCAATAACAAAGATATGGACACCTTAAAACAAATAAAACCTTCGTTACTAAATTTGGATAGAATAAGTATCTTATTGAGGGCACAGTGTGCATGCTCACCAATATCCTTTCTCTTCTGGTATTCTGAGCTACCTAAAAGATCTAACGATCCCTTGTTGTAGAAGAGCATTTATGCTCGCTTGGTTAAATGTTTTTTTTCCTCAGCCATACTAGAAGGCCAATCCGCAGGCATAGCTTAGTTAGTCAGAGTTTGTAAATGTGGATCTGGTCAGCTTGAGACCTTAGAACATATTTTGTTGGAGTGTGAAATCTGGTCTGATTTGAGATAAAAGTATTTGTCCTCCCTTTTAATAGGTTATGTGAATTTACCATCTCAAAAAACCATCCAGTTTTTCCTTGTAAAGGAGGATCAGGAAACTACTTTAGCAGTTGCTAAATATTTAGCTGCGGTGATTGCCTGTGTGGTGATTGCCTGTAAGAGGGTTGGATATGGATCTGTTCAAGACCTTTGAGTCAAAAGAACAGTAAGATAAGAAAGTAAGAAAGGTCTTCGTCGTCTCTTGTTGTGTTTCAGAAACTGTGAATGAATGTGTGTATGTAAATCTTGAAGGACATCATTGCATAATATATTAAAGGTGAGAGGTTGTTTTTTTTGCCACTTACAGCCCATTCGTAACCTTTTGGCGGTGGGGATAGCATTGCTGAAGCACCACCATGGCGTCTCCAAAGCTGTTTCACGGCTGCCGAAAGGTTAAAAAAAGTCTTTTACATGCTTTGTTTTTGTAAAAATGGGGCTTTTCGCCCCATAGAGGACAGTGATGCTGCGCCTGCTAAAAAGCAGTTGCAGCAACACCATTCTAAATGCTGGTGTTCCAGCTGAACGGGGAAAGGAAGCTGCCTACAGGCAGCTCTGCACCCTGGCACTCCCCAGGGATGTCCCCTGGGATGCCGGGACGCCCACCAGAACGCCACCGCACTACTGGGACGCCGGTGGAAGGCCCAGCCAGTGTCCCTGGGTGGCGCTGCTGTGGCAGGGCTGGGAGGCTGGCATCTGGGCCTCCCCGCTAGCATTGGGGCCACTCACAGAGGCGTAAGTAGCCCTGGCGCAGGGGGGCCCAACGCCAGCGCAGCCCCTTCCTGGCCTCCTGAGGACTTTCATCCTCGGAGGTCAGGAATGAGCTAATAATCTATGAAATAAAATGGGTAAGGTAAAGAAGGGCAATACACACTTGTTAGGGGCAGGCATTCTATCTTCTAACTTCTTTCAGGGTTTTTTTGTCTTAAGCATTGGCTACAATTCTAATTGCAGGTGTTAAATCTGGTTTATCCTTTTGTTACTGTCTTGATTGTAATAATGGTACAAAACTGGAATACCCTTATGCTACAAATAAACAGCATAAGCCAAAAAGATGCAATGTATGTTTATATCAAAAAGGTCGCATTGCATTTATTGTTCTTTTGCTTTGGATGCTATGGACAAAATAACGCACAGTAATTTGAAAGGGTAACTCTGACTTGATGGCTGACTTGGAATTGTATGTGAAATAACTGTGGTACATTTCTGTTCTTTCTTAAACAGTACGAAACAACACTATTGCCAAATTTGAAAATATGGTAGCTATTAGTAAATGTTGACTTTCTAATGGCAACCTTGTATGTTTTATTGCTCTCAGCTCCAACCAGCTCCCTTTATGCATTTGAAGCACGTTATTACATAGCATAAACCTATCCTTCTAGGCTCATAACTCTACATTCAAAATATCTGTTTAGGAAGCAGAAAAATATAACTTCCTGATGTTATTTCCTGAATTTTGGTTATGAATTGCTGTGCACGGTGAAATGATTAGTAATGAATAAAGTATAGTTTAAGAAGCAGGCTCTGGAAGAGTTTCCTTACAAGTTATACATTTCTCTTTTTTCCTCTCCCAGTAAGCATGTGGAGTTTTGAACGTGAAGCGGGTCAGTGCCTTTCAGTTGACTATGCTCTTAGACTTGACCCCTTCCTGAGAAGTGGTATGTTATCTTATTCTGTTAGTCACCTACTAAGCAGGACTCAACTTAATTTAGTTATGCAAGTAGGTCTTTTTATTGAATAGCTTCAATGTAATACAGGGGTGGGGAACCTTTTTCCTGCCAAGGGCCATTTGTACATTTATAACATCATTCGGGGGCCATACCAGGCATAGGTCTCCCGCAGAGGGGGAAGAGGCTAGGGTTGCCAGGTCTCTAGCCACCACCTGGAGGTTGGCAACCCTAGCAGAGGCTGTGCAGAGAAGGAAGGGGAGGGACGGAGGGAAAGAAGGAAAAAGGAAGGGAAGGAAAGAGAGAGAGGCAGAGAAAGAGAGAGAGGGGTTCCCAGCTTCTCCCCCTCACACACATGTGCAAACCTCCCCAGCTTCTCCCCCCCCCACACACACACACTCATGCAAGCACAATGGGGAGAAACCTTCGTAGCTTCTCCCCTGCCCCCCCCAGCAAGCAAGCAAGCACCCGCTGCACGAGCAGCCACAGGGGGGCCAGACATTCCCCACCCCTGATGTAATATATGTGTATATGCAAGTATTACAAAGTCTTAAAGGTGTTAAAAGTGTATACAAGAATACAAGCAAGTTCTACATACTATTTAGTTTTAAAATCCAATACTTAAAATATAACAGTTAAAGAAGTCTGATTTAGTTAAAAGAGTCTGATTCACACTATCTAGAATAGCGTATAAGTAAGTTCATACATACCAAAGCCAATCTCTTTTGAGATCGTCTTAGTCCAAAGACTTAAGAGAGATCTAACTTTCTAGCCTTTCCCTCCGTATATTTATACTGTCTAATATCTATTACATAACATGGTTTCCACTCCAAGAGTTATACTACTGCAGTTCAACTTTAGCTGAACACTTTCTGCATACTCCCATATAAGGAGTTCCTCTTCCAGCAAAGCTATCTGCTGACTAAACAATATACTGAACAGTCAATATAAGATTCAGCTATTTTAGCTAATGCATACACTTATAATATTTCCTTTTACAAACATCTTTATATTCCAAGGAATGTAGTGAAAATGAGTATATTCTTAATATCCTACTAATATTCTAATCTAAGAGCCCCGTGGCACAGAGTCGTAAGCTGCAGTACTGCAGTCCAAGCTCTGCTCACAACCTGAGTTCGATCTCAATGATCTGTCGCTGACTCCAACGAAGTTGAGTCCGGCTCCAACAATCACTTCAAGGACTTGGACAAGGACTCGGACACTACTTCATTGCTGTTGCCTGATCACGTCCTGGGGGGATCCCTCACCAGGATCCCCCACTGAGGACATCACAGCCTATAATGAGCAACTGGTGCGAATGGGGACAGCGTTGGGCATGGTAGTGGCTCCCTCAGAACCGGAGGAAGCCGACCCTATAATGGATGTACTCTGTGCTGCGAAACTGCTCCAGTGCAGATTCCCATAGTTAAGGGCATTAGAAAAATAGCTGTGAATAATTGGGCTAAGCCTGCTTCTTATCCACCTGTGCCTCGTAAGGTGGAGAATTTGTACAAGGTTCAGGACCAGGATAGCCAGTTCCTCTCTCAAAATAATTATTTAGCAGAAATGTTACCTGCCGAAGGTAAACCTTGCCCACACTGTGCCCTCTTGGATAAGGAGGGCAGGAAATTAGATCTTGTTGGCAGAAAAAAATTTACTCTGCAGGATATCTTGACCTTCATGTTTCTAGCCATGCTGCCTTAATGGCTAGATACCAGATTTTGCTCTGGGATAAATTCTCCCAACTTATCAACTCCCTCCCTGATAATAAAATGTTAGTAGGTAGAGCAATACAGGCTGAAGGCTATCGGCTGGGCTGCCACCAATTGTATGTTGCCCATCACTCTGCAGACGCCACCAGCAAGACTATGGCGTCTGGTGTTCTGCTCAGGTGCCACTCCTGGTTACGGTCTTCAAACCTGCCTCCTGAAGCCAGGTCACGTCTCAAGGACATTGTGAGCTCCAGGCTTGGGAGTGCAGCTGGCCTCCAAGGTTGTGTAGCTCAGAAGGTTGTTATGTCTCTGTTTGCGTGATAACTGTAATCTATCATGAGAACCAGGCTTGGCCTGGGATCCAACTGTGCCTTTGGTTTTCTGTATATGTTCCAACCTGCTCTTTCCCCCCCCCCATTAGAGTCCTCGTACCTTTCCCTGTAAATTTCTGCTACTCACCTCCTGCTTCCTGAATAAACTAGCTTCTTAGACTACTCTGTCTGGACATTTGGTGATTGGGATTTAACAGGTGAACTCGGACCTTACAGACGTAGCCTTCGATGAAAAGGCTTTGTTCCACGTGTCAACTGATGACTCCCTGCACAAGTTTAAGAGGAAAAGGGTTATGACCAAATCCTTAGGGGTAACCCAGCAGACTTCCTTGACTGGGAAGCCAAAATACCAATCTAAGCAGAGTACGTCATATTACAAAAGGGGCTACAGGTACCACTCCACTCCTTACCACTATCAGTCTCAACAAAAGCCCTATTATGCTTATCAGGAGTAGAAAAGGTTTCGGGGGGAAAGTCTGATCACCCCTCTCCTAATAGGGTGTCTTTTTTAAAAATCCACGGCATGATTAGCCATCAGTGTGCCCCAAGGATCTGAGTTTATGTTTTTTGGAAGTTTACATGGTTGTATCACCTTGTGTGCAGCTGTTACTAAACATTCTTGGGTTGTTTCAGTAATAAAATATGGTTATTTTCTTGAATGTTATAACACCCCTGCTTGTGGTCCTCCGTTACATGTACCATCACATAACTCTCCTGAGATATTGCAAGAGATTTCTGAACTACTTGCCAAAGGGGCTATTTCAGAGGTACCCCCTGACCAAGTGGAGGATGGTTTTTACTCAAGGTATTTTCTTGTGAACTGTCCTTCAGTGTTACTCCTCTGAAGATGCCTGCCACTGCTGCGGGCGAAACGTCAGGAAAGAAAATACCAAGACCACGGTTACACAGCCCGGATAACCTACAAAAACCAATGAACTCTGACCGTGAAAGCCTTCAACAATATCTTCAGAGTTAATTCTTAACTATAAAAAATCAAGACTTCAACCAGTACAGAATATTAAATTTATCAGTGTAGTTCTTGATTCACAAGTGGGCAAGCTCTTCTCCCTGCTTCAGAGAGTTAAAGCTATTAAATCGCTAGTGGCAACCTTCAAAACATTCAGTTTCAGAAGGCTGTTAAAATTCAAAAACTGTTAGGATTTATGGCATCTGCTCTTGCCGTGGTGCCCTATGTGAGGCTGCGAATGCACCCACTTCAAAATTGGTTTATCCGACATTTCACAATCAATATTGACCCTCAGTGGAAGAGGCTTTCTATTTGCCGCTTCATTCTAAAATCTCTGGATTGGTGGGAGAATGAATACCTACCTAAGATCATGTCAAAGCTCCATACATCCCAGGACATTGAGTTGCCAGTGTTCTTCACAAACCCTGAAACCACAAGTGACAGATCACTGCACACACTGGATGTTCGAAGGGCTTTGTTATTTTATTGGAATTGTACCCTTCCATTTCAAAAGGACTCTAGCATTTTTGTCTGTTTTCTTGGAGCTAAAAAAGGAACTGCTGTATCCTCACAAACATTTTCTTGATGGGTGACAAAGTTCACCCAGATGGCTTACGCTGAAGCGGAATGTGACTGTCCTTTGGATGTTCATGCCCATTCCGCAAGGGCCCAGGCCTCATCAGCTGCTTTTTCAGCATTGGTTGACATACAGGACAACTGCAAGGCGACTACATGGCCATCTCCGATGACTTCTATTCAACACTACTCTATTGATGTAGATGCCAGTGCTGATGCAGCTATTGGAAGTGTGCTGTTACAATCAGTACTCCAGTAGTAGCTACTGCTGAGCAGTTTCACTCCCACCTCCTGTTGAGCTTACCATTCTCCCATGTGGGACAACACAGAGACCACAACGATGAAAAACGGCGTTGCACTTACCTGTAACTATTGTTCATCAAGTGGTCTTCTGTGCAGGCACACATCCCTCCCTCCTTTCCCCCTACTTCAGGTCCTTGCCAGGGTTTCTCCACGGTAGCAAAGGGAGAACTGAGGGATGGCTGCTCCCCTGCCCCTCTGTCACATGGTCATTTCTGTGGGAAGAGCCGTTGGCAGAGGGGAGGGGGGAGCATCCCTTCTAGAAGCTTTCCACCTCAAAGGTTCTCTACAGCTGGCCTGCACATGCTCAGTTCCCATGTGTACCTGCACAGAAGACCACTTGATGAACAAAAGTTACAGGTAAGTGCAACGCTGTTTTTATTGATCAAATATCATAAACCTTTCATATACCCACTATTAATTGCAGTATTTTTTCCCATTGGAAGTAATTCAAATAATCAGCTACAAGTATCTACTGTTGCAAAATTGATTCCAAATTATAGGATTGTACAGGCATTTTTTCCCCAGGCAGATATCATCTCCCAAATTGTAAGGATGAGGGGTAAACATTGGTTTTCACACTTGTCTATAATCAAGGAATCTTGGCCAATGTATGAATCACATTAGAGCTTTCTATGTATTAGAAAAACACTAGCAATTCTGATTACTCTTACAAATGAGTCCAAAAGATAGGGAGATGGTTCTTATTCTTGCTCTTTGTCTCTGTTTTTGGCTTTGCCATAGGTTTATTCCTGACCCCTGGTCTTCCTGCAGCGTGACCTGTGGGGTGGGCATCCAAGTGCGTTTGGTAAAGTGCCAGGTGCTACTCTCCTTTTCTCAGTCAGTAGCTGATTTACCCATCGATGAATGTGAAGGGTCCAAGCCAGTCTCAGAACGAGCTTGTTATGGTGGACCCTGCAACGGGGACACTGGCGAATATAGTCCCGAAGAGACCCATCTCTTGTATGGCGGCACACAGGATTTTGATGAACTCTATGATTGGGAGTATGAAGGCTTCACAGAATGCTCTGAGTCTTGTGGAGGAGGTGAGTTAAAATATGTCTGCTTCTTTATTCTTTGACAGATAAAAATAATTTCTTGGCAAGGAGAGAGTGATGCCATCTGAAGTGGTGCTTGCCTTTTTGACTCATCAGTGCAGAGCCACAGAAGTCCATTATGTGAAGCCTCATGCTCAAAAATTTTCAGTTTTTTTAACATTCCTTTACCTTTTCATTCCTTTTTCGTTTTGTCTCTTATTTGTGGAATGCAAGCTCTTGATTGTCCTCATGAATAATAATAATAATCCACTAGGTTTTTAATTTCATCTATTTATTGGGTCAGCCACATTTAGTAATTGGATGGGAAACCGCCAAGAAAGACTGTAAGAAGAGGAAGACAATGGCAAACCACTTGTGCTCATCTCTTGCCTTGAAAACCCCACGATCTTGGGGTCGCCATGAGTTGGTTGTGACTCATTGGCACACAATTATTATTATTAAAAACTTAAAGGCCATATTTTAAGCATTCATATTTCATAGCAATTCTTGATACTTTAATGGCATTTTTTTCAATGTGGTCAAAGAACATATTCCTGTAAGTCTATCATACAAATATTTAAGATTAGCTGGCATTATTACTCCTACATAAACAGGGGTGGAGGGGCTACTAATCTCTAGAAACCATTTTATGGTTCCCACATGAAAGCTGCTAAAATGATTTTCTATGGTCATGGCACAGATTCCTGAGGTGACATAAAAACTCCATGCACAATGTGGACAATTCACACAATGAGCCACTTTGACATATTAATACCACTGCATGGAGTTGCCCCTACCAGGAAAAATTTCCGCTAGTTTCACCTTGGCAGCCATCATGTGAGAACAGGCCCTCAATCTCTGTTTTCTCTATATAAAAAAAGAAGAATGTCTCTGTAGAAGAACTATTGAAAATAAAGTCCAGATGTAATACCATTTTGGATCTAGAAGGTATCAAAATTCACAGCTGGGGTCTTTCATATGACTAATGCAGTAGTCTGGTTGTTTACATTTCCTGCTGACCACTTACATTTGGGCCAGAGAACTGTGTTTTTAAACAGCAAGGCTAAGGCAGGAAGCATCAGGTGTCATTTATTTTACATTGCCTGACTTCTGCTTTGTAAGCAGAGACATATGGATCTCAAGCATTGGGCTGTTACATATTTATTTCCTTACTGAATCTACTGGAGACTCAGCTGGTTTTGATAGTTTATCCTACCAAATGACATTAGCTTGGATCCAAGTACAGAGAGAGAGAACATATGGCAGAAATAACTAACTAAAAGATTGCCTGAAGCTAATAAGCTTGGCACTTGGGTTAAAAGTTAAGAAGGGTCACCATTTATGCATATTATGAGAATTGTTTGATACATTTGGTGTCCAATCCATTTGGGTCTACTCCATCATTTTTTTCTAATTGTTTCTGGAACATATGCCCATTAGAATTGTTCAGCCTTCTATAATTTCTCAGCTTCTTTCTCCAGTTTGCCATGCAGAGATGGAAGAGGGATGCTTTTGAAATACATTTGCTAGGGTAGAAGTAATTTGTGTTGGATAGAAAAATAATTTTTATCACTAAATTGAGTAATGCGTCACAGATTCAGTCAACTCACCAACACTCCCAATCATAACAAAATACTGCTTTCCCCTACTTTTTCCTGAACTATAAATACCAGTTGTAAAAATGGCAGAAAGTTTGCACCTCTGTAACATAAGAGGATTGATCAAGTTAAAAAGTGATGCATACAAAGCTCCCAGCTCAACCAGGTCAACAAGTTGCATGTATCAAACTCACATCCAGCAGCAGCTCCTCTGAGTTTGCCTCAAATGCAGTCTTCCATGCTAAATCTAAGCTGAAAGTTGTGTTAGAATGGGTCCAGGTCACCAGTATCATTCAGATGCATTGGATGGTTACTTGCTCTACAGTCATACCTAAAAAGTTCAGACTGGGGACAAGCTAGTAACCAGATAACTGGAGAATAAGCCGCAATGGAGTTGGTTCTTTTTAAACAAAGGCTGAAATAGTGAGGTTCTGAGGCTCTGTTGTTGCCACCATAATGGTAGAGGTGGATAACCTCCACCAGCAATTTGCTTTTGGGTAGTCCTTAATAGCCAGGGACAGCTAATGTGTCTCAATTACGGTTGGTATCCCTTGTACCATCAAGCAAACCTAAACCTTGGTGTCAGAGAGTGATCCCTGCTGAAAATGATCCATATAATCAAAATAACGCTGATTCTATGATCCAGTTTTCAAAGTGAAACCGATGGGTTAGGAAGACAGACTCCTAGCGATGTAGCTGGAAGGGCCATTTGTGCCTGGGGGCAGGGGGGGAGCGAGGATGACTCAGGGGGATGGGCCCAGCTTTTCTGTAAGCCAGGTAGCTATCAAGTGGCTTCCTGTAGCCTGTCTCTGAGAGAACAGCCCAGCGCAGGGAAGGGAAGGGGGGACCTGAATCTCTAGGTTTCCTTCTGGTCTGCAGCTTGGGTTGAAAAGGAGCTTGCTGAGTAGGGTTGCCAGGTCCCTCTTTGCCACTGGCGGGAGGTTTTCAGGGTGGAGCCTGAAGAGGGCAGGGTTTGGGGAGGGGAGGGACTTCAATGCCATAGAGTCCAATTGCCAAAGCTGCCATTTTCTCCAGGTGAACTGATCTCTATTGGCTGTAGAGCGGTTGTAATACCAGGAGAGCTCCAGCTAGCACCTGGAGGTTGGCAACCCTATTGCTGAGGTTGATGTGCCATTCCAAAACTCTCTTGCTGCATTAGGAATTTCCCATTATTTTTTGCTTTCTATTTTCACCGTTTCCGATTCCTTCCATTCATTTGTAACTGTTTATCTCCTGTATGTTTCCAATGTGAATATGAGCATTAATAAAACACAGCAAAAAAGCAATCTTAATGTAATTGCACACATGATTTCATAAAAACTGTTTGTGAAATGTTTTACAAACATATATCAGATTTCTCTGCAGTTTTGAAGTTTCAGGTGAAAATGAAATGGCACTGCCACTGTAGATTTTGATTTAAAAGAAACTTCTGAAAAGATGTAGCTACAGTAGAAGTGCATTATTTTATCTGTTCAGTTTCTTTTGATTGTTTGCAAAATGGCTGCCATGCAAAAACCTGAGGGGGGGGGACATTTTCTCTGAATTAAATAAAAGTGAAATAAATAGCTTTCAAATAATACTTTCTGTTATCACAGTTGCATGACAGATCAAGTTAATTGTATTGTTTTTGTACTCTCAGGAGATGAAATTTGATAGACACAGAAGTCCCTCAAAGGAGTAGCAGCCAGAAGGAACCAGTTAGTAATTTAGTCTTCATTCAGTGGCTGCGTCTTCCATTGCTGTCATCAAGTATCATGTAACAATTATGCTATTCTGGTAGATATAAACACTGCAAATCCCATTTGATGGTATATTGAAAGTGAACTGAAAGCTACTTACATTCATGTCCTACCCTTGCCCTGTATAGCATTTTAATTTCCTCATCATAAACTACAGGAATTTTCAAGGGAAAGCAGACCCAATTTCATTATGTTAAAATTGTGAGCAATATTTTTAAGAACATGTCTCAGATTCTCTTGAAAGTGGCAAGAGACCTTTTTGTGTACTATTTTGAGCAGGATTTTTTTCCTACCATATTTCCTCATTAGGAAGGAATGTTTGGCTTCTTTATTATATATTTTCCAGATTTTATATACCCATGTCACAAATGGCAAGATTTCATCCTGAAATTCCAAGTGCCACTATTATGCTCTTTGCTACTGGGTTGCATCTTGTATTTTAGAAACTATTTACTAGATAATAAAATTATCTTGGGTGAGGGATACATATAAGCAGCCTCTGTAGAGTGGAGTCAATAAAACAGCCCTTTCATGGGATGTCCTTCTTTTATTAATCTATATTACTGCTACTTCTTTGCCTTGTTTGAGTGCCAGGAAGAACCAGCACTCTTTGATAATTTCTCAGATTATATATTTTAGTATATCTAGCGGAAGAATGCTCTATGCCAGAGAATAGTCTGAATGCACATGATGCTGTTACATTATTAAAGCTAATCAGGTCTGAGCTTAGCCAATGCCAGAGGACAGACTAGATATCATATAAATATCCTACTCTTCAGCTGCAGTGGATTATACTAAATAAAATATAAATATTAGATGAGCTTTTGTATTGGCAAGGTGTGATGCCTTAGACTCAGCCAAGATGCAAGGGAGATACAATAAAATTATTGCTGAAGAACGCAAATGCCCTTTTTGTCCAAACCAAGTAGACTCCCTAGCCCACGTTGTTTTAGCATGTTCACAAAATAATATTGCACAAAGTAAATATATCACTCCTGGAAAAAACAGCTAATAACACTTTCTGAGAAGCAGATACTGCATTATCTGATATCAAGTAGATTGGTGAATTGCGTAAGAGATGTGACAACTTTTGTCTTTACAGTGTCAAGAAGAAATTAATCTTCATTTCCCCTCCTTTTAAAAAATGTAAAATGGCAGATGAATAGCTAATGGCTGTTAAATCTAGGGAAAGGAAGAAATGAAATATAAATTTAATAGGATGTCGATGTTGCTTCATAGTAGGGTTGCCAACCTCCAGGTGGTGGCTGGAGATCTCCCACTATTACTACTCATCTCCTGGCGACAGAGATCAGTTCACCTGGAGAAAATGGCTGCTTTGGAAGGTATACTCTATGGAATTAAACCCCATTGAATTCTCTCCCATCCCCAAACCCTGCCTTCTCTAGGCTCCACCCCGCAAATCTCCAAGTATTGCCCAACCCTGAGCTGGCAACCCTACCTGGGAGTCATCAATCTCTTTTAAAAACTGAGATTTGCAATGAGTTCTTATATTGGCAAGTGTTGTCTCCTGCTGTTAATATGCAAAGGATCAGAAGGAGATAAACATTTTGGACAGATAATAATTGCTCCTTGGCACTGAGAGGGTGATACGGCCATAAATGGCACTGCAATGGATCCATGCCATGGTATAGAGCAGCTCTTTACAACAGGAAGAAGGGACAGCTCTCACCGGTAGCTGGATTTGTGGGCCGGGGCCGGAGTTCTGGTCATCCGTGGCTGTAGGGGGTGGGGGGAGTGTTGGGGCGATGGGCCGCTGGCAACACCCCTCACCCCTTCTCTGTGGCTGCGCTGGCTCCACATGGCCGGCTATGGGCCAGGGGCCTTCTGCTTTGCTCTTGTGCGGAGCATGGGGAAAATGGCGGTGCCAAGGTGCCACTTTTTCAAACGGGCCAATTGGGGCTCGTGGGTGGAGGTGGCTTCCCCAGCCAGCTGCAAGGGACTTGAACTTTTTCACTCAGGTCCACTGGCTGGGTATTTATCGCCGCATCTTGCTCTGCTCGACCAGTTCTCTGCTGGTTTTGTGAGGAAGGAGCACGTTTTGCATGCCAGCGACCTTGTAAGCACACCGAAGCAGCAAGGGCAGCATAAGGCGGGTGCATGGTGCGGCACGGAGGAGCACACCATGATCGACGGCAATCTCGGGGCAGCAAGGGCAACTTAGGCAGCCATGCGGGGGCCGGGGTGACGAGGAGGAGCACACCGCGATCTCCAGCAGCATCGTTTCACAGCAGCAAGGGAGCCCTGGGACTCGCGTTCGTTCTGGGAGGGAGAGGTTTGCCTTGGCAAAAGGGAAATAGCTTCTTCCATGGGTGTTATGGGAGGACAGGTGGGGACTAAGTTCACGGCTGCCGCCGCTCGTAGTTTTTTCCTTTGACTGAGATGGACAATGCCCCCCCCCCAATCCTCCATGCAAGCGTTGAACAGCTCCTCCAACCCACTAGCATCTTGGGGGGGGGATCTGAGAAGGTTGGGGCATCCTTGCCCACCTTATTTTGGGTGGCTGGGCAAGGCTAAGGTCGCTGTTGTTGAGAAAAGGAAGGGGGCTTTTATTTTCTATCTAAAAAGTTTTAAGATGGATTGTCAGTCTGTAGAGGGAATGATCTCTCTTTTGCCTCTCTCCCTCATTCTCACAATGGGAGTGGGTCCCAAACTGTGGCGGTTACAGGCTCTCTGCGGGGTCACAAAATGAATCCACAAGTAACTGGCATTTTGAGTGTTTGCAGAAGATTGGACTATCTGTTCGTCCAGAAATTCACACCCTTCCGGCCTCCTCTTGTGGCGGTTTGGGCATGGGGCTGGATCCTGTTTGAGGGAAATTCGACCTGCGTGCCCCCTTTTTCCATTCTTGGGACCCCAATAAGGGGTTTTGGGGGAGCCCTGGATTTGGACATGCCCAGTCGGGGGTTGTGGTGGATGGCCTCCTCCCAAGTGGCAGCGGACCACACAGTGGCTGCCGTCCAAGTGGGTCCTGCATGCTGCCATCTCAGGCTGCGTCCAGCAGGCAGGCTGGGTGCAGGCTCCATCAGCTGGCAGTAGGGTCACCTGATGCCAGGATACCGCCTCCATGCTTGCCAATGCCTAATGCTGTAACCAATAAAGTTATGGCCTATTTCCATCCAGCTGTGCTTGTACTTGCATTCATTGTGTGCTGCTTAACTTCGGGTTTGCCCAGGTGGTTCTGTCCAGAACAACAAGGAATCTGTAAGGGTGGGGGTAGGGAGTCCCCGAGGCCAGACATCCGGACCCGCATTTGGCCTGGGTCCGCAAATGGGCCCTTGTTAATGAACAGAATATCTGTTCTCCCAGTTCTGAAATGAGGTCTTGTAGAATGTTCTCTAGGACTAAGAAAGTTTGCTTTTAAAACAGTTATAAATGCTCCAGCTTAACGTTGCTCAAGTTAAGTATGAAATTAGGGTTTGGAATCCTGGTTTGTAGGGCAAGATAGCAAACCACAGGTGGTTGTTTCACTCATTTGAGATATCACAACAAACTAGAGTTTCTCAGGGCAAGGAGGAAGGAGAGGGGAGGGGAGGGAGACATCTAAGGATTCACTCTTAGCCTTCTTTTGATGACTGCAAGGAATGTCACAGGAAATCACACAACATTGAGAGCCAGCATGGTGTAGTGAACCAGGTTGGTTTCCCCACACCTACACATGAAGCCAGCTGGGTGACCTTTGTCTAGTCACAGTCTTTGAGCTATCTCGGCCCCACCTACCTCACAGGGTGTCTGTTGTGCGGAGGGGAAGGGAAGGTGATTGTAAGCCGGTTTGATTCTTCCTTAAGTGGTAGACAAAGTCAGCATATAAAAACCACTTCTTCTCCTCCTCCTCCTTCTTCTCCTCCTCCTCCTCCTTCTTCTCCTCCTCCTCCTGCTGTAAAATGTTAATCAGCATTGTTCTTCAGTGAACAGTCTTACAGCACAATCCTAAGGGGGGCATAGTTGCACCACAGCTGGGATCAGTGCAGTGACAGCATAGCAATTTGCTGTGCTTGCCCTGGCCAGCAAGCCAAACAGGAAAATTCTCTGAACGCCTGTGAAACTGCTTTATGCAGTTCCAGGGGCTGCACCACCATTTTTGCTGGTATAAGTTCATGCTGGCAAAAGAGGGCATTCCCTCGGTGAAAGGGCTCGGAAAGCCCTCATTCCCACCCCCAGGAATGCCACTTTGGCTCTGGCACAAACCCCTGTGCTGGAGGTGCGCTGCTGCCATGGCTGCACCAGCACCCATTCGTGGTGCTGCCACACCACTTCCCGGCACAAGCATAAGTGTTTATTTCAATGGTGCAAGTGACATTTGCACTGACACCAGGGACACGCTGCCTCCTAAGCCCATTCAGGCCCCCTCTTAGATTGCACTGTCAGTGACTTTATCTCTCAATGGCTGTTTCACACATTTGACAGCACCAAACCAAAGTTTCCTAGAGAATACTGGCTTGGACTCGATCCTAGTTCCCTGAGTGCTTTCGTGTGGCCCATGTTTATAAAAATAGAGTCGTATCCAACCACGTTTTCTGTTGTTGAAAAAGAGAGGAAGAGGTCCTCTTTGACCACCAAAAAGGCTATGGCTGGGGATCATGGGATCTGTATAGACAAAAGACATGTGGGACAGGGACTAGAGTGGGGAGAGGAGTTGGGTGATAGCAAATGAAAAGGCTGACTGGATACAACCCATTTGTTTGTTGCATTCACACTTCACATTTTTTGTGTATGCCTAAAACTGAAGTGCAAAGTGGGCCTGAGCTTTAGACTCTTCCCCTCTTCTTCTTCTTCTTCTTCTTCTTCTTCTTCTTCTTCATAGAACTAATCCCCCTATCCCAGCTGCTTAGATTAAAAAAAAAAACATTGTTATTTGCAGTGCCTGTACATGCATTTGATTATTGACAAACTTTGGGGTTCAGATTAGGCTACTAGTGAATAATGTTTTGTTTGGTAGGCCAGCAGCTCATTGGGGATAAGGCAAGAAAAGAGCTAATGACTCATTGACTATGACTGAAAACAAAAGAGCCACGCAATTTAGAGCAGCCGTGCTTCAATCCAACACTACCAAAAAGCTCAGCATTGTTGTTTTAAATGCGAATGTTTTACAAAACCTTTGGCATGAAAAAATAAATCTGCATTGTAGGCTCTATACACATAGCAGTGTTATTCTTGCTCCTTCAGTAGGGTTACTCAGGCTTGCTTGATGCTTTTGTAAACACCCTGTCCTTCAAAAGACTTGGGTTCTTTGGTGAACTAACCACTGTGCTGCCGCTCTTAGTGTTATGGTGGAAATGAAGCTAGAGGTTTAGTATGAGCTAATTGTCACCATTCAATAAAAGGCTTGAAATCACACATGGATCGCCTGGGAATTGCCATCTATCCCTACAGCAGAGAGGGTTCATTCACCTTGTGTCACAGAGAATGCTTTGTATGTTTTCTTGGGGTAGGTTTCTTGTTTCAGCACAAAGAGCAATTCTGGTAACCTGCTGGAAAGATGAAGTTAATTTGCATATTTTAGTTTCACCTCATTAGCATAACTGGCTTAGCATTCATGTAGACTTGGTGGTTGCTGAGACCCAGCTGAGGGAGGCTGTTGCCCAGTCATGGTCTTATTCTGGCATTTCTCATCCCAAAATGTGGGGAAATTATTTATGACATTAACATCCTGGCTTTTCTTGCTTGGAACTAAAGGTGGTATACATAGGTGGTCCTAGGTGGTTTCTTATCGAGTCAGCAACCTGCTTGAGAACCCCTTAGCTTCACTCATATTTGATTCATTATGTACTCAGAGTATGCTATGACATTATGAACATTTTTTTTAAAGAAAGAAAGATGGGTTTTGACTTCATGTGAATGACTTCTTATCTCTGAAGTTTTACTATTTCCCACTATTGGTTGATTTTCATGACAGTCCATAGATCTGCCACATCTAGAAGAAAATAGAATTTTTTTCTTATGTGCATGAATATCAGTGCAACCCTAAGAACACTTTCCTGTGAGTAAGACCTGAGTAGGATTCTGAGTAGTCCTGCCTAGGATTGCTCTTTGTATTATGGTCCGCTGTGTGTGTGGTCCACTGAGCAATCTAGCACCATGAAAACCTCTTCCCTATTTACCCTACACAAGACTTTCACAGCTCCAATAGGGAGCTTTCAGCATGGATAGTGTGGGGGAAATTTAGAAAAGTCACTAACATCCAGCATTACGTTATGGGAAAACAAATTGCCTGAGGTTTACAAAATGTGTAGCCCCCTACAGACCTCTGTCTCTTGGCAGCTATCCTATAGTTCTGTTGTCTGGTGACCATCATGTTACTTAGCCAGTGTGATGTAGTGGTTAGAGTATCATAGGCTCTTGGAGCCCCAGATTTAAATTCCCACCACGGAAGCACACTTTGTGACCTTGAACCACTCAGTCTCTCTCTCAGTCTAACCAACCTCACAGAGTTGTTGTGAGGATAAAATGGAGGAGGGAAGAATTATGTAGTAAGTTGCTTTGGGTTCCCATTAGGGAGAAAGTGAGGTATAATTAAATAAATAGACCTCTGATCTAAACCCAATAAAGAAAACTGCCTATGTAACATAGTTTTGAAACTGAAAGTTTTGTGATTACCAATTTTATCCACATAGCCAACTGTGCCAAATGAGTAATGGTTGCTGATCCCATTCTGCCAATAAGGTTACTAGGGACGTATTTGCACATTACAAGGAAATCCCAATGAGAAATTTGAGTAGTGCTTTCTCTTTTTGCTTTTCCAGGGTAACATGCAAAGAAGGGATCTGGATATGTCCCCTGCAGTAAGACACTTTACCTCTGGATATATACTTCATTCATTTCTTTTATTAAATGACATGGTTATTAAATGAACTGTTCTTACTGCAGGGAAATGAAAACTTCTTGCTACAATACCCTGGAAGTGTAAAAAGAGGAAGTACTATTCAATGACATTTACTCTTTTCTACTTCCTTGTCACATTTAGAGCCATTATGAGGGACTAGGTAATGGAATTAATTTTAAGTTTGAATGAGAGAACTTTTTTCTTTTTACTGTTCTAGCTGGAATTTAACAAAGTTATTAACAGGGATTGTCTCACACACCAAGCCAGATCAACCTGTTAGTTGGCTTTAAGTTGTCTCAGTTCTATTTAGCTTGATGAGACAGAATTGGAGAAATAGGGTTAGAGTTTGCATGTCCATTCCATGTGTCTCATAACACATTTTAAACACACACAAATGCTGCTGCTGCTGCTTCATATGATAGAAACTTGTAACTGGACACTAACTATTAGCACCAGAAGACTCCCCCCCTCCGCCCCCAGAAAGAGTAAGACAAATACTGTTACGTGAATGAATTCAGCTTTACTGCTAATCAGAAAAGTGTTTGAAGGCAATTTGTTTCAGCTTGCCAGTGGAGAAATTCAAGTTTTCTGTTTGCATACTTCAGTTACCATCCTGCTCTAGGTACCATTTAGCACACAGCAGCTCAGCACACAACATGTGGCACTAGAGTTCCTCTTAGTAAAGACCGTTTCCCTGCTCCATTGGAGGCTAAATTGTGTGAACCTGCTCTGCTGACAGCCGAGAGCATCAGAATGTTGTCTCAGAGGCACTGGATATGACATCCCTGCTGGTGTCATGTCTCCACTTTTCGCTCCTGACTCTTGTGCTCTCAATATTTTACTGTATACATGTGTGTGTATTTGTGTGCAGGTCTCCAAGAAGCAGTTGTGACTTGCCTAAATAAACAGACCAGAGAGTTTGCGGGTGAAGATCTGTGTGTGACCAGTCGGCGTCCCCCATGGTTGTTGAAAGCCTGTAACTTGGATCCTTGTCCCCCGAGGTAGGCTGCTGTTTTATTTTCTTAGCTTTGATAGGCCATATAGCTTTCAGGAGCTTGAAACTAATTTTCTTTGCTCCTAAATAATTTTCAGTAGTCTGTGAATTTAGCCAAATTGGGATCATATTTTGCAGGCATTGATCAGGATGGAATAACGGCACATGTTTAAATGGGATTGTTTCTCTCTCTCTCTCTCTCTCACACACACACACACATATCTAAGGTTGTTCTCAGAATTATAGGTAATTAGGTAATTGGGGCCCACAAAGTCAACTGTACGGTAGAACTCAAGCTTAGGATGATTGTAGAGTACCCCTCCTCCTTTTTCCCCCCATCACCCATTCTCCTTCTGTTCCACCTACTCATGCCTCAGAATCTGATGGATGATAACAATTCCCTTCAAAAGTCACTGAGAATACTGGCCCCCTCCCTTCCTCATAGGTAATTGCACAAGAGGCAGGTTTTTAAACACCAGTTACAATGACCAGAGGGTTTCTGGTTTCACTGGGTGATTGGGAAAGGAGCTAGGCAAAAGAATGAGCAGTGGTGATGGGAGATGTGGGGCATTCCAGCTACAATAAATCCTCATCTACAGATGCAAGATGGATATGTCTGAGCATAAAGCACATTCACCTACAAGCAGATAGCTGATACCACGTGGGTGGCTGTTCTGAAAGTGAGAGAAAGTTTAGAGAGCCTCATTTGCTGGCCCAGGTGGGGGAGGCAGTGGTGTGGTGACATAATCCTTGCCATGGTGAGGCAAAATGGAGCCAGCCCGGGAGCCCACACAGTTGCGCAGGTCTGCTTGCAGGGATTTCCCGGCCCAGCCAGTCTCCACCAATCAGCTCTCGTCCCTCCACTTCCAACTAACCGATCACCAGCCTCCTAAGGGCCTGGTGGTGACAGAACTTAGCAGGCAGACCTTGGAGCTAGAGTTTTCACTCAGGTTCACCTGCTTGGTATATCTTTAGCCCAGCCTCGTCACTCCTCTCAGTTTGCCTCTTAGCATTGTCCCACCTGCCCACCCTCGTTTTAAGTTTGTAGTGATTGTTCTTGTTGTTTTCTTTTGTCACAACTTTTGGGCGGTGTTTGCATGGGGCTGGATCCAGTTTTGGAGGAAATTGCCCTGCATGCCCCTTTTCCCCACCTTGGGGATCCCATTAAGGGATTTGGGGGGAGGCTTTGGCAAGGGACATGCCCAGCTCAGGGGCTGTCAGGGCAGCCTCCTTCCAAGTGGCAGGGGAATCACCAAGTGATTTAAATATAGTGCTTGTCTTTGACAGTAATAAATCATTCATTAATAAAATACATGTGTGTATTCTCTCAGTTTTCTCTTTGTAAATTGACGTCATATATAATGAATAGTAAGAAACCCATTATTGCTTATAACAAATCAGTTTCAGATATTTCCCCCCTGAATATTACTTTATTTGAAGGTGGCAGTGCATAACAAGTAACACAGCTGATCCCAGTGTAATACCACATTTCCCTATGTAAACTGAAAAATACTAGAAATATTTCAGATGTCTTGGATTGTTCACACTTATTTGTTCCATCTGGGGTAGCTCCTTGCAGAGGAGAATGCAGGAGGCAGTGAAATGATCGATTATATTCCCAAAACAATTTGCCCAGCAAGTAATATCTCACTGATCAAACATGAGCTGCAAATGTGAGTCACTTCCCCAGAAAAATAGGTAATTGCCTTGTTATGGAGAACAAAAGTGTAGTGAATAATGGAGGAGGGATGAGAGAAATAACTACGAAGTGGAAGATGTTTGGTCAGCAGAAAATTATAAACTTATTTCTAAGTGCAGAAACATTTCCCCATCTTTTTAGATTAGTTAGCTGGTACCACTGTTATGCATTATATCCTGTGCTACAGAATTATACACAACATTTTGTTTGCCTTGTATGGCTTTGAGAGGGGGGGAGGTGAGCAACTTTGTCTTTTATCAGGTTTAACTAACTTAGTCATTTTCCCCTTTCTTTTCTTTTAAATTGGAAAGCGTTACTTTGAAGGAATTCAGGAGTCTGCTTAATTTAGAACACTTGCGAAGTTAAACCTTTGTCTTTAAAAATATGTGCACTATGCAGCATAAAATTACTCTGAGATTCAACAAAGAGATATATCAGGTCTTCTGCAACCATTTTGAATGTAACTCAGCTGGTTTTATTTCCATGCTTAAACATCCCTCAATACAAGCCAGGCTCCAAAGGCTATTAGTTCCAACCCATGGTATGTTTCTGATCTCCAAAGGATCTCACTGGTAAATCAGCCACAGTGTCTCCTTGATGGCCACTATAACATATAGGGAGGGGGGCACATGTCTGGGGGCTAAATTTTCCTACGCTCCAGGGTGCTTATTTAATATGTGTTTTCATAGAGAACAAATGGGATACATAGAGAACAAATGGGAACTTGTGTGCTCTGATCCAACTGTAGAAAAGAGCAAGAGACCAGTAGCACCTTAAAGACTAACAAAATTTCTGGCAAGGTTCATGAGTTTTTGTGAGCCACAGCTCACTTCTTCAGATACAGCTAGAATGTGATTCCATCTATCCTTGAGTAGAGACAAGTAAATTAGACACACAATGTAAATGTCAACAACAAGTAAATGGCATTAGCAGGTGTGATTGGATTAGGTGTGATATGCAGAGGGTTAGAAGGCACGGAGAAATCAGCGTTGGTAATGAGACAGGAATCCCAACTATCTATGAAGCCCTGGAGAATGCATAGTCTTGAGCTTCATTATTAGTTGTAATTCAGCAGTCTCTCTTTCTAATCTCCCTTTGAAATCCCTTTGTAAGAGAACTGCTACTCTTAAATCAGCAGCTGAATGTCCTGGAAGGTTAAAATGTTCCCCCACTGGTTTCTGAATGTTGTGGTTTCTGATGTCAGACTTATGTCCATTCAATCTTTGTCACAGGGACTGGCCTGTTTGTCTAATGTAGAGGGTGGAAGAGCATTGCTGGCTTGTGATGGCATAAACCACCTTAGAGGATGAACAGGAGTATGAACCTGAGATAGTATGGCTGATGTTGCTGGGCCCAGTGGTGTTGCTAGGATCTATATGAAAGCAGCTCCACAGTGTATTTGGCAAACTAGCTTTGCTGAATACATAGGCAAAGCATGTTTGTGACTCCCGCACATGAAGAACTGAGCATCTTTCATCAGTATCCATACATGAACTTTATCAGCGTGTAAGAAAGCAGCATGAAAAGTAGACCATTGCAGCACAGATTTACAGTGTTGGTAATGAATGGGAGTAAGATATAGTGAAATGTTTTACATTCTGTTGTACTCTGAAGTTCCTTGGAAGCTTTTTAGGAGTTGCCCAGTGAGATGATCACTAATGGCATTTAGGTTAGCCGA
This sequence comes from Euleptes europaea, assembly GCF_029931775.1. NCBI lineage: Eukaryota > Metazoa > Chordata > Lepidosauria > Squamata > Sphaerodactylidae > Euleptes > Euleptes europaea. Next base: position 37,220,162 of record NC_079315.1, on the reverse strand, counting down.
AAACTTTGCTGTGAACATGTTTTTCAGGAAAACGTGCAAGGTGAGCTCCTGATTGTATTGGTTGTGCTCCCCAGCAAAATTCACCTTTAGCACAGCATTGTGTAGAGCAATTTTACATTTGCTCAGTAGCTGCATGGTCATGACAGCTACCTTTGGAGAAGAGGCAATATTTCCTGGGGCCATTGTCATTTAGGTTATTAAACTGACTGGTGTAAAGCCTGGAATTATGGCTAGTCTGTTTCCTCTTTGCACGTACGCAAATAACCAATGTTAGCTAGATTGCATTGCCTGCTTTTTGTTCTTGCACAGAGAAACATTTATTAGAGACCAGGACACAAGATTTAACTAAGTTCATTGGTAGACACCACAGGCAGGCAGAAATGTTAAGTAGTAGGTCTCATTTTACTATATTGGTTTAACATAAATACAAATATTATATTTTTTTAAAAATTAGAGGCAGATTCAGTGGCAGACAAATGGCTGGAGTGGGTACACAAAAACATGCAAATGGAAACATCCATATTCATTTGGATGCCTCTGAGCAGCTTGCCAAGCGGTTAGCTCTGTGCTCACAACTGCCAGATGTTAAAGCAGAGTTAATAGCAGTCAAGCTCCTTAAAGACAAAGCCATCCTTTACCAATATTTCCCTGCAATGTGCAACTGCATGGGAATATTGGTTGTATTATAAGTCATACCCAGTTCTCAAAAGCCTGATCTGTTCCTCACATGACTTTAGTGCCTGCAATAGAACATACTCCAGTGTCCTCTGCAATGCGTTGCATTTCAGTGGCAAACATTCAGACTTCATTGGCTGATGGATCAGCATGGAAAGGTTTCCTGTACATAGGAAGTTTGAAAACCACTGATATAATCCAAACATCTGCCTTGAGTCAGGATATTTCTATGTAAAATATCTTTGACAGATGATTACATAAGAGATAGGATGCCACCAGTGAAGCTGCAATGGGTTTTTTCTTTCAGTTTGGAGAGGTGTTTTTATAGGTAAGTAACACATTGTTCAGGTTGTCATTCCATGTATTTTAAACCATTCTAACGGGATGATAGAGTGAGCCTGTATTTCTGTAGGGCTACCCCAGGGAAAGTAGCCACTGGATTGCTTCTTTAAAATGGTTTTGATGAAATCACTTCCAGCCATATCTTGACAGGAAAACAGCCCACAATCAGAAACGCTTTTTGCTCCAGTTTTTATCTCTCCCAATAGATTGCCAGATCAATATGCCTCATGGTGATTTAGTGATCTGGGATCTCATCTGCAAAATTTACTAGAGGTGATGCCCAAAGCATTTGGTGGCAAATGTGATGTTCTGCAGTAAGAGACATTTGTTTAGTATAAGCAGGTGTATGGCAGCCTTTTAAGATGAAGGGACAGTTATTGCTTAACTAGATCTCAACTCTTTTATTGATAATTGTAATGGCATGAGTGACCTTTGTTAAGCCAGAGAATGCTACCAGAAATGTGGAAGATTGCCATGATGGATGTTATGAATTATAATTTTTATATCTCCCCTACAGCTCGGTCAGCATGTGTTAAAAAGATTTGGTAAGAACATTTGTGTGTGTGTGTGTGTGTGTGTGTGTGTGCACGCGCGCGCATGAAGGGAGAACTGCAGGCAATGAAAGCCAGATGGATGAAAATGAAGGAAATTCCAGTCAATTTCTGCAGCTTTGTTCTTTACATACTTTCAAAACTAAACGTTTATTCCTGTGCAAACAGCCGAATGGTAGAGAACAGACTTACACTGGGGGAAAAACTCATAGTCAAAAAGAATAGCTAAAAGTTTTGCCTTCCTCTGCGTCATAAGCAACACAACTCTTTCTCAAACTTTATGGTTCTTCTGAGAACAGGAGGAATAAAGATTCTAGTGCAGAACTGGATGGTTCCCGGTAAAGGCTGATAAATCTCATAATTCTAACAAGGTCAACATCGTAGTAAACACTAAATTTCCTCCATAATACAATGGTTTTCTATAAAGAGATATCACTTTCTATTCTTATAAAAAGGTTTTGGGGTTGGATCCAGCAGAAAATTTCTGTGCCTGCTTGAACTCTTGTACAAGCAGAAACATATGAGAAAGATCATACTGCTGGCTTTTGCTGAGTTAAACGGATCCAAACCTGTATTTCTGCTTGCACAAGACGTTGATCAACAGGTATTTCAATATAACTAGCACTATTGCTTGTGCATACAGAAGTGCACAAAGTAAGCTTGTGTTTCTGCTTACACATCGCTGGAACCAAACCTCCGAATGTTATTGTCTTTTGAAATAAATTTTTGGGCCTGCCTTCTTTTAGTTTTTTACAAATATCAATCTACACAGGAGAAAATAATTCAACACTTCGTATTATTATTGTTATAATTATCAATAGTTGTTTGAACAGTCACCTATTTGAAGCGTCAGTTGCTACACATAGAATGCTATGCATGAATATGAGGGTTTGGAGATGCCATTCAAAAAGGGAATATTTTTAAGATGGGAGTAAAGGAACACTAAGAGAGGATAAAGCGATTGCTGAGAAACGAAATGAATTATTCTCATCTGTCTTCACTGTTGAAGATAAAGGGCAGATACCTTTTCCTGAACGTATACACTGATGGGATCTGTGCTGGCAGTGACAGACCAAGAAAGGGATCTTGGGGTGGTAGTGGATAACTCGATGAAGATGTCAACCCAGTGTGTGGCTGCTGTGAAAAAGGGAAAATTCCATGCTGGTCATAATTAGACAAAGAATAGAGAATAAAACTGCTGCTATCATATTGCCCTTATAAAAATCTATGATGAGACCATACTTGGAATACTGTGTACAGTTCTGGTCACCACAGCTAAAAAAGGATATTGCAGAGCTTGAGAAGGTTCAGAAAAAAGCAACCAAAATGATTAGGGCTAGAGCAACTGCTCTATGAGGAGTGGTTAAAACAGGGCTGTTTAGCTTAGAAAGAAGGTGGTTAAGGGGAGATACGATAGAGGTCTATTAAATGATGCATGGTATGGAGAGAGTGGACAGGGAGAAGCTTTTCTCCATCTCTCAGTACTAGAACACGGGGTCATCTGCTGAAGCTGGAGGGTGAAAGGTTCAAAACTGATAAAAGGAAGTATTTCTTCACACAACGCATAGTTAAATTGTAGAACTCCCTGTCCTGGTATGTGGTGATATTGGCCAACTTGGAAGGCTTTAAAAGGGGAGTGGATATGTTCATGGAGGATAGGACTATCCATGGCTGCTAGTCAAAATGAATACTAGTCATGGTGCATACCTATTCTCTCCAGGATTAGAGGAGCATGCCTATTATATTAGGTGCTGTGGAACACAGGCAGGATGCTGCTGCAGTCGTCTTGTTTGTGGGCTTCCTAGAGGCACCTGGTTGGCCACTGTGTAAACAGACTGCTGGACTTGATGGGTCTTGGTCTGATCCAGCATGGCTTTTCTTATGTTCTTATGATCTTAAGTTCATTTTTGCTGTGAAATAGACTATGTGGTGCTTTCTGATGTCTTTATGCATGGGTTTTTACATAGGACTTTGAATGGGTAAGAACTCAAAAGGGCACTTAAGCTCTGTGCGTGCAATGAAAATTCTTAAGGGGAAAGAAGAATTAAGTGTACGTCCTTGTCAGTGCATATTTTATATTCACATTGTAAACCAATTTAAGGAGAAAACCGTTTAAGCCTCACTTTTGAAATCACTCCAGATTTTGAGATCTTTTCCTCAAATATATATCTCTGGGAATGTTAAGCGGTCATTTTTCCTTTCATATCAGTGACAGGAAACTACGTATTACCTGCAAATGTGCCGTGAAATTATGATGCTGGTGTTTTTTTAAGCATATTTGGGGAGGTGATTTTGAGCAGAGAAAGCTGGAAGGGGAAAGGAAGCCTAACTGTTCTCTCCCTCTTGCAGCATCTTTCCACCCTGTACCATTTCAGATGTGTGTTTGTGAAGTTAAACATGCATCTGGAATTCTGTGGCAGCGGAAGCAAATTAGGGAGCTTTTTGGCATTTCACAACCCCTGACACGTGTATCCATTCAAAGCCATGCTCTCCTGAAGATGCTTCTCTTTAAAGGCAAACCATGTCATGAGTTTCATTATACACGTTTGTGTGTGTTTGATCCTCATTGTTCAAGGAGAAAGAATAGCATCTGCACAAGAAATACGTAAAGTTTAGCCACTGATTGGTGAGTCGGCGACAGACCAAACTGCAACCAAAAGTAACATGGTCAAAACTCTATTCTAGAAGTACCGTAAGGGCTGTCTGGCAAGCCTGGGTTCTTCCTGTGGGTTTGAAAGGGGGAAAAACAAACCAACATTTCTCGGCTTGAGATAACCTGATACCAGTATCTCACATCAAGCTGTGTAGACAATAGTACTTGTTTTGGCTCTGCTGATGACCCCTTCTAAAGAAGTGTGGCAGTACAGACTTCCAAGAAGGGATGTGCTGATATATGAAAAAAGAAAGAAAGAAACCCTCTCCAAATATATCCCCAGGGTGTGTTCAGGTCTTCTTATATTCCTATTTTGATTGCACTGGATTTTTAAAAAGATTGTAACCTATATTGCCCAGATTGATACCTGTAGATATTTTTGTTCTTCACCCAGTTCAGTGCATGTTAAATTCCTTGTCAAATATGTTCACAAAATAGTAGAGCACATCTGTAAATAATTTCTAGAAATGGCTTCAGGGCATCCTATATTGGCTTTTAATGTAAAAGGGCACCAGATCACTCTTCACACTCAGTGACTATCATGAAGCCTGTATCCTATCTGCCATTTTGGAGTATTGAAGATGTTACTTTTCCATGCAGTATAATTTGACTGCACACTCCCCCCTCCCAATTTATTGTCAGAGTATATGAAGTATGCAGTAACCAATTTTACTTTATTTTACTTTTTTGGGAACAGATGGTTTTCTTGTCCCAGCACCTTGCTTCAATCTGTCTAAGTTTCCTAATGCCCACTCTAATGAGAATCTAATACTTGCTTCCACCTAATATTTTCAAATATTTGGAAGCCTGTCTCCTTTTCATAGAGCGTACCTCTACCTCTTGTTCTTTGTGTCCTTTTTAAATATGTTCTCAGTTTCCTTAAGTATAAATTTACTCTCTTGGCAGAAAGAATTTGTTCTTTTGAATACAAAAGGGAAAAGGAAATATTTTTCTGCCAGTCTGCAGAAATGGGGGGGGGGGTTTGCTTTTTCATACTCAGCCAATAATTGAATATGTTTCAAAGACCACATATGTCTGGAAAGTGTGGCAGTTTTCATTCATTTCACTTTGGTTGCAGTATTCTGCAAGCCATCTTCAAAGATCTTACAAGGAGTGAAATATTGTTTTGTGTGAATGTGTTTTCTCTTTCCATGCTGGATGCGGAAAATAAAACCCAAATGGCCTGATCTTATTAGGCAAAATTTTATTGGAGCTGGTGTAAGAATCTTGACTCCTCCAGCTCAGTTAAGCTTCTTACACCAGATGCAGATATCTTACTCAGCAACTGTGTTCCATCCCCTTTAACCCATGTGAGCAGATTGTAACTTGATCAGTCTGCCTTTTAGTAGATCCAAGAGCCAGTGTAGTGATCATGAGTCTTCTTGATGGTTCAAAACTCTGTCCTAGGTTTGAAGCAATGTAATGCTTTTCTGTGGCATCTGTGGAATGCCCCCATGGCTCTGCTCATAGAATGTAAGGTGCCAGAATGCAAGCCTCTGTTAAGGCATATCTCCTTTCAGACTGAGTAAATTAAAGGTATGAGGCCTCCCCATTCATCCAGTTCCCCCCACCTTTGGAGAAATAGTCCTAAGCTTTCAGAATTCACAACATTCTAGGTATTCCCAGCGATGTATTAAGAGTTTGGAAATGTTATAAAAAATACTGTTCACACTTTCTGTGTATTCCCACCGATGTATTAAGAGTTTGAAACTATCATAAAAAATACTGTTCGCACTTTGTTTGGCCCCTTTAGCTGTGAAGACGTCTTCCAACCATTTTTTTTAACCGTGGCATCCAAGGGGGTTACTGCACTTTGTATTCCCAGCGATGTATTAAGAGTTTGAAAATGTTATAAAAAACATTGCTTTAAAAGGGTTTTTGGATACCACGGCTTATAAATGGTTGGAAGACGTCTTCACAGCTAAAGGGGCCAAACAAAGTGCGAACAGTATTTTTTATAACGTTTTCAAACTCTTAATACATCGGTGGGAATACATAGAAAGTGCGAACAATATTTTTTATAACATTTTCAAACTCTATAACATTTTCAAACTCTTAATACATTGCTGGGAATACAAGTGCAGTAACAGCCCAAAAACCCTTTTAAAGCGATGTTTTTTATAACATTTCCAAACTCTTGATACATCGTTGGGAATACCTAGTGCGGAAACAGCCATTGTTTAGGGAAAGTGAAGTCGTTATGAACTTTTCCAGATGACTGACATGCCATTGTTCGTTCACATCTAATCTCAGGTTGGTAGAAAGCACCAAACAAAGGAAGCCCAAGAACCATATTTTCTCTTTTCATTCTTCTGGGTTAACATGGGAAACTGGAACTCATGTCAACTCCTTCATGCATTATATTCCTGATGCAGGACCAGTGCATATATCCCACAGCAGGTGAGAAAGACGAATTCCTTCTTTTTGAAAAGGAAAAGCACAACTACAACTCGCAATTCTTTTATCTGAGCCAAACTAGATGATAAGTGTGATACGAGTTGGGTCGCTGAGTGGTCTGAGGCCAAGGAGACCCCACAGGACCGGGTGCCAGGGGGGAAGTTGCCATCAGGGGGCGCTACAGCAGGCCCAGCAGCTCACATACAGGCTAGTGCCACCACTTAAATTCTGCCTAGTCTCATGCTATTCACTGCTTGAGGCAGAATGGAGGGGACAGGTATATGTTTGTGCTGCTTCATACACACAACTGCCTGCTAACTGATCTTAGCTCAGTCAGGAGTTTCTGGTCTAAGTGTGGACAAACAACCAGGCTCCCTGAGGCCTTTGATCACATCCTGAGGTCTTTTGAAGGAAAAACGTCTTTACTTACTAAAAAATAATCTTGATTCACTAGAGCAAAGCTTCTTAAACTGTGGGCCATGACCCCAAATGGGGTCGCATAACTGAATGTGGGGGTTGCGAAAAATTTGGCAATATAAAATAGGTATACAAATCGAACATTTACTGATATACATACCTATATACCTGAGGTCACATAAAAATTTCTCGGGCGAAAAGGGGTCGCGAATGGAAAAAGGTTAAGAAGCCGTGCACTAGAGAATAAGCGCTCTGGAACATAAGAACATAAGAGAAGCCCTGCTGGATCAGACCAAGGCCCATCAAGTCCAGCAGTCTGTTCACACAGTGGCCAACCAGGTGCCTCTAGGAAGGCCCACAAGCAAGACGAATGCTGCAGCACCATCCTGCCTGTGTTCCACATCACCTAATATAATACACATGCTCCTCTGATACTAGAGAGAATAGGTATGCAGCATGACTAGTATCCATTTTTTACTAGTAGCCACAAATACCCCTCTCCTCCATGAACCCGTCCACTCCCCTCTTCAAGCCGTCCACTATATCAAAACATGACAGTGTGTTACAGATCAAGGAAAACTACATGAGATAAGCATCCCTTTCCTGAAGGGGGGGCGAAGCTCCTTAGGAGCCAGCACAACCCTGTGCCAATGTAGGTGGCACCTTATCATGGATTAAGGTGGCACCTATGCCGGTACGGGTGCAAACATGCTGGCGTCCAGGTATTACCAGCCCGCACTGCTGTGCAGCCATGCCAGCAGGGCTTTCCCAGAAGGGAAAGCCTGCGCTGACATGGGGGAGCATTCCCAGGGCATTCCCAGTGGTGGAGCTGCCTTTAGGCAGCTTCCACAGCCGTTCCACCCCATGAATGCTCCCTTGAGCAGCAGCAGGTGGCACCACCTCTTTCAGTGGGACATTTCCCCCCTTTTAAAATTTTAAATGGTTAAAAAGTGGGTTTTTTGCCTCCATGGTGGCCGGGAAGCCTTGGAGGAGGTGGCGCAGCTCTTTGCTCCCAGTCGCCACAGATCTACCCTCCCTTCAGGACTGTGCTCAAAGTTGTACAGTCACTGGTATTACTTTGGCATTCTGTCCCGTAGAATAAACATGTGCTGGAACTTGAGGCTAGTCAAGGCAGATTCCATTTCTCCTCCATTCATAGAATCATAGAGTTGGAAGGTACCACCAGGGTCATCTAGTCCAGCCCCCTGCACAATACAGGAAATTCACAACTACCTCCCCACACACACACACAGTGACCCCTACTCCATGCCCAAAAGATGGCCAAGATGCCCTCCCTCTCATCATCTGCTTAAGGTTATAGAATCAGTATTGCTGACAGATGGCCATCTAACCTCTTCTTAAAAACCTCTAGGGAAGGAGAGCTTACCACCTCCTGAGGAAGCCTGTTCCACTGAGGAACCGCTCTGTTAGAAAATTCTTCCTAATGTCTGGACGGAAACCCTTTTGATTTAATTTCAACTCGTTGGTTCTGGTCCGACATTGTGGGGCAACAGAAAACAACTCGGCACCATCCTCTATATGACAGCCCTTCAAGTACTTGAAGATGGTTATCATATCCCCTCTCAGCCTTCTCCTCTTCAGGCTAAACATACCCAGCTCATTCAACCTTTCCTCATAGGACTTTGTCTCCAGACCCCTCACCATCTTTGTTGCTCTCCTCTGGACACGTTCCAGCTTGTCTACATCCTTCTTAAATTGTGGTGCCCAAAACTGAACACAGTACTTTAGATGAGGTCTAACCAGGGCACACCTTTCTCACACACCTTTCTCCTGCACACCTTTCTCACAGTGTGTCAACCCTTTGAATCCCTCCTCTTCCACCTGGGAGGGTATCACTTTAACCTATCCTGAAATTGGGTTTGGGACCCCATATGTGCTACCTTGCACTTTTCTCCAATCAAATCAAGGTACAGGTCCCCAAGCCTTTTATGGCCCAGCTCAGGATAACAAAATAGCCATCTATCAGTCTTGCCCTTTCCTAGTAGGTGGCCAAATGGTCATCTCCATCCTGTTGGTTTTTCTCCATAAAGAAAAATTCATCTCCTCTCAGCCTGAAATCTGTGCAGATTATTGCTCCCTTCACAGTAAAGAATGTTTTATCTGAGATCAGGGCCTCCCTGAGTGTTAATCAAGGCATCTTGAATTCTTCTGTCATCACACCATCTTTTCCCCAGATGGTGCTTAGAGGACTATAAATCAAATACAGAGGGAGGGTAGATGGGTACACCGAAGAGAAATGAATAGTAAAATAGAATCCCATCACCCCCCTTTCTGGCCTAATAGGTGAGCTCACTGGCCTTTCTCCTATCTGCCAGACTTTCCTCCTTTTGTCTCCACCACTTTCTAGCACGTATAACCACAGGCATTCACTTTAGGTGTCTTTGCAGTGATATGAAGGGGAAAGGCCAGGCTGTTACCTAGTATTTCCAATTATTTGGAAGCCTTTTCATAGAATATACCTCTACCTGGACTGTTATTCCTCTGAATGATGAAAGGCCCAGTGTATGTGTGTGTTGTGCCATCAAGTCACTTCTGACCTATGGCAACCCTATGAATTAATGACCTCCAAAATCTCCTAACATTAACAGCCTTGCTCAGGTCTTGAACACATGAACACATGAAGCTGCCTTATACTGACTCAGACCCTTGGTCCATCAAAGTCGGTATTGTCTACTCAGACTGGCAGCGGCTCTCCGGGGTCTCAGGCAGAGGTTTTTCACATCACCTACTTGCCTAGTCCCTTTAACTGAAGATGCCGGGGATTGAACCTGGAACCTTCTGCATGCCAAGCAGATGCTCTACCACTGAGCCACAGCCCCTCCCCTTGCAAATGGGCAGTCCATTCCTGAGGGTGGTGGTGGTTAGGCGGTGTCCAGAGGCAGTGCAACCGTGCCACCTCCACAGCAGGATCCAGCCCCTCTGCTGAAGCCAAAATGCTGCCGTTGCTTGCTAGCCCCGTGGAACCACTCCATAGTATTGCAGTAAGGGCAAAGGGGCTGTTCCCAGCCTGAAAAGTGTTAGGAAGCTACCTAACAGCAACTCTGCCCCCAGAACCGTCCCAGGAAGGCCTCCCAGGCCGCTGGCACAAGGACTTGTGTCAGGTGGATGCCGGTAGGAGACTGTGCTGGCAGGGGAGGCTGGTGCAGCACCGCAGTGCCCAGGCACCGGTGGAAATGCCCTCCATGCTGGCTCAAGTGCCCATTATCATGGGATAAATGGGCACTTACGCCAGCATGGGGTCATGTTGGCCCCTAAGCCGATTTGGGGGGCCCTTAGGAATGCGCCCTAAGAGTTGTGGCTTCCTTTATTGAGACAAGTGGTCCAGTAGCAGTATCTAAAGCAGTATTCCTTTACCACCTGCAGCTGACAGTTGTGAGACTGAAGCACACTTTAAAGACAAATTAGCAAATGAGAAAATGGTTAATTATTTAATGAAGAATTATAAAACTGATTAAAGTAATGATGTGGGGAATACAAGCAAGAGATTTGCCATTTAAAATGTGGAAAATACTGTCATGTGAATGGTGGTGAAATGAGAGGAGATTCCCATCTGCCGATTATAAGGTGCTTTACAATCCATGTGTGATTTGGGTCTTTGCAGATATAATAGCCAGAGATGATATTTCAGGATAACAAGAATGAACAGATACCCCCTCCTTTTTGCCTCATACCTCACCATGTTCCAGAACACAATTTCCTTATTTATTCATGTGAGACAAAGCTTAAATATAACCAGATCTGCATCTAACAGCAGAGGACTCCTGCAGTTAACCTGTATTCCCACATGTCCTAGCTTAAGTGATCTACCATGACTGTGATCATGCGTGGGGCAAGATCCTACATGAAGTGTGTACAGGTGCTTCCCCTCATGGGCCCTAGAACAAGACCCCATAGTTCCTAAGGAAGCTTCTGTTTGAAATCTGAGAGTGACAGACACGTTTACAGCCTTTAAGTATTAAAGTATGTTGCAGAGAGATTTGTACTTAAATTGCCATTTCTTTAGGGAGAGATATCAGCCTACGTTGTAAATAATTCCTTAATCTGCTCCAAATCCTCTGAGACAGGCCAGGTCATAAATAAAGATTTTTAAGTTAGCATTTCATAGCTTCTTGGAGATTGGATGCCTCAAGACCCCCCTGATATAGCTTCTTTCCCACTATTAGACTATAAGCCACTTGCATTAAAATATGCTTTTCCCCTACTCACATTACTGAATATTAACTGTTAATTTTCACCTGAAATAGTGCTGGAGTAGAAAATATTGGTACCACTCTTACACATGAAGCCAGCTGCGTGACCTTGGGCTAGTCACAACTCTCTTAGAGCTCTCTCAGCCCCACCTACCTCACAGGGTGTCTGTTGTAGGGAGGGGAAGGTGATTGTAAGCAGGTTTGATTCTCCCTTAAGTGGTAAAGTCGACATATAAAAACCAACTCTTCTTCTTCTTCTTCTTCTAAGTAGGGGGATATAAGGATGTGTGCACATACACACCAAGAAGTTTCACTAGAATGACCAAAACATTTCTTGCGTTCATCAAAGTACTTCAGATATTTTGCCTGGGTAGAAAATTCTAAATTTACCTTAAAACATATAACAGTCTACTAAAGTTCAGGATGACGGTGTATTCCGTGTTACTCAGGTTAACTAATTCCTGTCAATTAGTTTTGACAAACATACATTTTTTTAAATGATGGGAAGCCAATCAAAGTTGTCAACCACCACCACTGCCATCCATACACACAAGCAAGTCCCATTACCATACACCTCTTCCATCTCTGCAATAGCAACTAATGCTCTATTGACACTGCTATGGACTCCTAGTCCAGAGGCTACCAGTTGCTGACTACTAAACTGACTGTTATAGGAAAGTCGCTCAGTGCAGTTTATAATGTGTTCATCATAAAGAGGATCTCTAACTCTGCATCCTATGATTAGCTTGCTTACTTTCCAAGCGGTAGGAAGAAGGTGGCTGTTCTCCCCCACCCTATGGTAAACTGTGAGCAATGGCAAGTCCACATGAAAATCTTTCTGCCTACCTGGGCATGTGGCATAGTCTTCACGTGTTAGGATAGCAATGATCTAGAATTTTGCAGGGTAAAAGTTTTCTTCCTGAATTCCTGTGTTGGTTAATGCCCAAGATTGCGTGTCACTAATCTCTGCTTTGAGGATTGAAAAGAAAAATGCTAAACCAGTGTCTTTGCTGTGTTTCTGACACAGAGAATGGAATTAAAACGCTGGAAGAAGTTGGCATTGTGCATATTTTGCCTACTGTGCTTTGCATATCCTGTGGTAAAGAATCCAAATTTTCAGAGATTTTGACCCACAAGTATCTACTATCCAGAGATCTCAATGTAATCCAGGTAAAGGTAAAGATAGTCCCCTATGCAAGCACTGGGTCATTACTAACCCATGGGGTGACGTCACATCCTGACGTTTACTAGGCAGACTATGCTTACAGGGTGGTTTGTCATTGCCTTCCCCAGTCATCTACACTTTACCCCCAGCAAGCTGGGTACTCATTTTACCAACCTCAGAAGGATGGAAGGCTGAGTCAACCTTGAACCGGCTACTTGAAACCGACTTCCGTCACGATCGAACTCAGATCATGAGCATAACTTTTGACTGCAGAACTGCAGCTTACCACTCTGCGCCACGGGGTCTCTTTTCTTTCTCTTCCATATTGATCCCTAAAAGTACTGATTTGGTTGCATTGACCCTATAGCCTAGGAGCTGACTGAACTGTTGTAATGTCTTAACCAATTCCAATTCCCTTCATGATTTCAATGATCTATTCGGGGGTGGGGGGGAAGCTACATCATCAGTATATAACAAATTTACTAATTCCAAATATTGATTTGTACTAACTTTCCTGACCAAGATGACTTCAATGCACAAATTGTATAGTAGATGAGATAAGGGACACCTCTGTCTTATTCCATGCTCCAAGGAGAACACAGAAGACTGAAACTCAGTTACTAAAATTTTTGCTTTGGGGTCTTCTACATTCCCTGCTGAAGCCAAATAATATGAGTATTGTTAAAGTGTCCAACTAATCCTATCAAATGCCTTTTCAGTGTCTGCAAAGAATAAAGTGGAAGGTTCTTTATTTTCCTTTACAAGATCTAGGAGATTTATTAATATGCTAATATTCCATGTTACCTGTCTGCCTTTCAAAAAACCTGTTTGATCTTCTTCAATATACAGCCAAAGAAAATTATTAAGTCTTTTAGCTAGTATGGCAGTAAAAATTTTGTAATTTCCATTTAATAAGGATATGGGCCTGTAGGCTGCCAAATTGCTTCTATCTTCCCCTCTTTGGGAACTGATGTAGTGTTAGCCTTTACCCAGGTGCTAGTGCTGACCTTATCTTTCTGCAGGGATTCAAAGTTTTTAAAGTATGGGGCAAAGTCATCTTTTAGTGACACATAAATCTCATTTGAAACCCCATCATGACCTGGTGTTTTATTTAGTTTTCAGTCCATGATAGCTGTTTGTATTTCATTTTATTTCTTTAAAAACTTGGCAATTCAGAGTCTGAGATATTGTCTTTTGAGTATAAATTTAGAAAATATCCCCTAAATTCCTCAGCAATCTGGAGTGAATTATAAACCTTGCCTCCTGTTTTGGATTTGAGCACTGAGATTTTGTTATTAATACCAACTCTTTCTGCCTAGTTTACTGGCATATTCAAAGAGATTCTTATGATGGAACTCCTCTTGTTTTAATATTTTTTTTAAAAAGTTCTCACACTCACCAACCCTCACCATCTCTGTTGAGACTTATAACTTGTTATGACACCATTGCCACTAATTATGATTGATCCCTTATTTTCTGTAAAAAGTTAGAAATGTATGGCACTTGAGAGGCTTTTTGAAGTACAACTTAAAATGTTTTTATTTGTCTCTTTTGTGGGATTTAAAAGTCAGGTTAGCAAAGCTTCATAACAGGAATGTGGTTTGAAACAGAATTAACAGAATTGAGAAATTTGAGATGGTTATGTTCAAATGATATATTGTAATTCCAAATGTATCAAGGTGTTCACATAGAAGTATTTAAACTTTTATTTTCTCCTGAGAGTGATTACTCTTGGCAGTCATTTGTTTGTTTCTTAAGCTTAAGTTTCTTTTACACAATGGCCCCTTTAGTTGGAAGAGTTAGAAATATTAACACATTTCCCCAGTTTCTCCTTCTTAGCTGGCCTGCAATCATAGAATCATACAGTTGGAAGGGACCACCAGGGTCATCTAGTCCAACTCCCTGCACAATGCAGGAAATTCACAACTACCTCCCCCCACATCCCTCGTGACCCCTACTCCATGCCCAGAAGATGGCAAAATGCATCATCCCTTTCACCAGCGCTACCTCCCATTAAACTCTTCGGGACCCCTCTATCAACCTTAGAGATATTTCCCTAGATAAACTGGTTATGGATTCTTCCTGGTCCAAAACCCAAATGTGTTCCTTTTGACTCCAGAGGAGAATCCTCTACCAGACAGTTTGCAGTTCACACCACTGACTCCAAACTCCAACTTCTCTCTTAGTCAGCTGTCAGTTCTCAACTGTCAGAACTCTCCAACTGCCATTATCAGAATTCTATTTGAACTCACTGTTAATCACTGGGTTCTATGATGAGGAAAACTCTTTAGAATGCAGCTGTCCATCACAGCTTTTGCTGCCTGCCTAGCATCTATTAACTTGATTTTATTTCTAACAGTCCATTCCTGACCTGAAAGGATGAAAGTCCTTTGGAGGCCAGGAAAGGGCTGTGCTGGCGCAAGTGGCATGGCCGCCCCTGGCTGTGCCACTTATGCTGGCCAGGTTGGCACAGATGCCGGCAGGGGAACCCGGACTCCAGTCTCCCGGCAGCGCTGCCCAGGGACCCTGGCTGGACCTTCCACTGGCGTCCCACCAGCGCAATGCCCCATGCCAGTGTCCCCAAGGGCATTCCTGGGGCTTGCTGGGGGTGGAGCTGCCTGTAGGCAGCTTCCCGTCCCCTTTTGCCCAGTATGCCGGCAACGAGAACAGCCTTGCTGTTCTCAATGGGGCAAAATTTATTTTATTGCATTTTTACCCCCGCCTTTCCCAACCCCACCCTCCCTGCCCTCCCCAAAGGTTGGCTCAGAGCAACCCCATTTAAAAATTAAAAAGCCTTCAAAAGGCTTTTTAACGCCTTTCGGTGGCCAGGGAACAGCTTTGGAGGAACCATGTCAGAGCCGCGGCTATGCCGTCCCTGGCCACCAAAGGCTCATGAATGGGCTGTGTCTCTAGAATTGGCTCAGCATCCTTTGTTGGCTGGTTCTTAAAATTCTTTCTTTTTCAATAGTTTCCTTAGTTTCCTTTAGGCTCTCCCTGGTCCTTTTGGTCCTCCTTGGCTGATGACCTTGGCTCTTTGGGCTCTTCCTTGACGACTCTAAGTCTAAGTTGCTAAGCTGGTCAGTGGGTGTCATACAATCATTCTCTCATCCTTTAATAGATGGGTATTTATCAGCCAGATTTTCTATCTTACAGAATGCTCTGTATTAAATTTATTTTTTGTTGGATCATGACCAGCATAAATCCTTACTCCTATCTCAATTTTAGCTCTTCCTGATAACCTGTGAACTTATACAATGGTTTAATGAATGCTAGAGTACATTTGATGTCGATATGAAAAAGAAGTAATATATTTTTCCAGGAATTAGAAACCCAAAGTTATCTATTACTTCTTGTCTCTGCAACGAGTTTCTAAAATGCTGAGGTATTGTTTTATGAGAAGAATTGCTATTAGAGGTGTCCAAGATTGGATCCATGACTGCATTAAAATCTCCCATGACAATTAAAACTTCTATTATCCCTCTAGTTCTTCAACATTCTGATTTGGTGCATAAATACAACCTATTATAAAAAACTAACCCAAAAATTGTAAAAAAAATAAATTAAAAAAAAAACCTTTACAAACACATATCTTCCATCAGTGTCATGCCTGGCTGCTGTTACTGTCAGTGATAACTGTCTGTTAAACATGATTATTACACCTCTGATTTCATTTGAAATGCAGCATGAAAAATAACACCTTTATAGATCACTTTCAAGAGCCTCTCCTGTGCTTTCAGTCATTAACTTTAATACGGTCCAAGACCAGCAGATAAAAATATATACATAGTAACAGGATAACGACTATATACACCAATAAATATTTGACAAAAATAGTCACTCACTCACTCCTGTGTTTTCTTTATGTGTCTCCTGAGGACAGATAATATCTGGCCTCTACCTTTGAAGTAGTATAGCTAATCTCTTTCATTTGATCTTGTTATTTAAATCATTTACCTTAATTGAAAACGTTCATGGGAATATCTTTATTTATCTATCAGTTTCTTAAGAGGGGAGAAAAAATTGTTAAAATAGCTATTTTATGCACTATGTAGTCGATTCTGTTACTTAAGAAACTATTCTTGATCATTCAACTTTGTAACCTACAACAGCCGCTTGTCTTCTGTGTGAGATTATTTTATCTTCTAGAGACATTACACACAGTTGAAAAAGATAAGAAATTTTTCAAAATCTTTGAGAAAGAGAAACTAGAGGTGACAGTGTTAAAGAAGAAGAAAGTGGTTCACGTCCACAAATCTCTCTAGAACAGTGGTTCCCAACCTTTTTTTGACCAGGGACCACTAGGACTTTTTTGTTCGGTGCAGGGACCCCAAGGTTCAAAATTAAAATTCTGAGAATTTGAAAATAAACTTTAATCATAACTGTTAGTTAAACATTAAACTTAGAATAATATTTGAATATATTTTTTATAATAGAAAACTTTTAATTGTAAATCAATGTGATTTTTTAGCTTGCATCCTTTTTACAAGCTGGGCAATTCTGGGGCTAATACTGTTGCTCAGAGCTACACGAATATCATCACTTGCTTCCAACCGATTTCTGGTCTTGTTCTTAATTATAAGCAAAGCAGAAAACCCTTGTTCACATAAATAAGTCGTGGAGAAGAGCATAAGATATCGCAAGGCGAATCCCCGAACTGTAGGATATGAAATTGCTTTTTTACACCAGAACTCTTCAAGAGAAACTGATTCAAACGCATCCTTACAGTGCCTATCATTTTGGAATTCAATGAGCTCTTCCTGGATTTCTTCTGCAACCTCTTCAACAGCAATACCAAAAGTATTGTGAATCAGCTTTTGGGTATCTTTTGATTCTGTCTGGTTATATTCCGGGAAGTAACGGTGGAATTCATCGACCAGCATTTGCAGATGACTTCTGATGTTGTCTTGTATATTTGGGTTGATCATGTCATCTTTACTATCATCGACCAGTGCTTTTAATGTCACAAACGCAGAATAATTGTTTTCCCCTACCCATAATTGAAGTTTGCAAATAAAGGCACACAGTTTGTCTTCAAACATAAAAATGTTTCCCACACCTGCTAAATTTGTTTCCAGAACCTTGCAACAGTAAGTTTAGTTTATTCAAATGTGAGAAAATATCCACAAGATAAGCCAAATGCATCTGACTTTTCGAATCAGAAAACAGCTCTAGTAAATCTTTAATTTTCTTCTTGGCTAGAAACAGCTCAACCTCTTTTCTTAGTTCAAATAACCTTCCCAGCATATTGCCTTTCAATAGCCAACGAACTTCGGTGTGGAAAAGAAGAGTCTCATGATCGGAGTCCATTTCAGTGCACAGTTTTTTAAAAAGGCGTGTATTTAAGGCGCTGCTTTTAATAACATTGACCACTTTTATGGCCATTTCCATGGTATTAACAAGGCTTTTAGGAAGAGTCTTGGAAGCTAATGCCTGACGATGTATGATACAATTTGTTATTGCTGAAGGATTCTTCTTCTTTTTTTTAATATTTTATTTATATAATTGGAGGGTACAGGAAGGGAAAAAGGGAAGGGGTAAGTGTTATCATTATAAAAACAATACAGTATTATAAGATGGTTTTTAAATAAAACATAATTACAGAATATCTTTAGTTTATTATACTTACATCAGGCTGATTTATAATATTTTAAAAATTCATATTCTACTTGGCAGCTAATTGAGATAAAAATATAATTCAGAATTTATTATAACGTTTAAACATATTACGTATAAATTAGCTGCATTTCATGTAATTATAAAAAGACACCCACTTCTCCTCAAATTGCTCAGTGGATTCACTGAGTTTAGGATTTAATTCAAAAGTCATTTTAGCCATGGTTGCATATTCCAGAAGTTTTTCTTTCCAGTCATCAATTTCAGGTATGTGGATTTGTTTCCAGGTTCTTGCTAAAATTGTTCTAGCAGCTGTTGTAGCATATTTGAAAACGTCATGCGATTTCGAAGGTAAACTTGACGGCACTATACTGAGTAAATAAAATTTTGGATCAAATGTAAACTTCGTATCTAACATCATCTGTAGTTCTCGATGAATTCTTTTCCAATATAGTTGTAGTTTTGAGCACGTCCACCAAACATGAAGGTAAGAGCCGTCTGACTCTTGACATTTCCAACATGCACCTTTTTTCCCTGGAGTTGTCATATGGGATAGCATATTAGGAGTCAGATACCATCTGTAAAAAGTTTTGTACCAATTTTCTTTCACTTCTTGACAGACAGTATATTTCAATTCGGAGGAGCAAAGTTTTTCCCATAGGTCCATATTGATCATTTCTCCGAAATTTTGCATCCACTTTATCATGTTTGTTTTCACTTGTTCTTCTTCTGTGTCATATTTCAGGAGAAGCTTGTATATTTTTCCTAAAACGTGTGTATCATTTTTAGATATTAACTGCTCAAATTCTGTTAGTTCACGAAGTGGTTGTGGATATAAACAGTCTTTTTGTAAATTGGACCTCAGTTGTAAATAAGTTAACCAATTCAACTTTTGAAATTTTTCTTGAAGTTTAATCATGGTCTTGATTTCTCCCGTGGGCTCTATCATATCATTGAAGGATTCTTCTGTTTTATTAATGTTGCTAGACCGGAGCATGATCCTAACATGGCTGGAGCGTCATCCGTACAGAAGCCGGCGAGCTTTTCCTACATAATGCTATGTTTCTCAAAATACTCCGCTATTATATTCATGACGTCGATACCTTTTGACGTCGTTTCCAGTTTCCATGTAATCAATAATTCCTCTTTAATAGTATTGTCGTCGTCTAAAAAGTGGACAAATACGAGCAACTGACTGCAATTAGAAACGTCTGTCGATTCATCACACTGCAAAGCGAAACATGGTGAATTTTTTATTTTCGAAACAAGCTGCTCCTCAATCTCATTTGACATAATTTCAATTCGAGCTTTTACCGTGTTGTTCGATAGAGGTATTTCTTGTATTTTCTTTTTGGCTTCCATCCCTAAAACTTCTTCGACAGCTATCATCAAACAAGGTTTGACGAGTGTTTCTCCTATTATGTGTGGTTGTGTGAGGCTCGCTTGCACCCTCCCCCGGCCTCCCCGCTCCCACATGTTCCTTACTTGTCGCGCGTTGCTCCCGCGAGTCACCACCACACACCGCCATGCTCTGCGCCTGCGAGCCGCCGCCATGCCGCCCGCGTAAATATTAATTTATTATGGGTTTATTATTTATTATTATTGTTTCGCGGACCCCTGGTTTAGTTCTCACGGACCCCTGGGGGTCCACGGACCCCTGGTTGGGAACCAGTGGCTTAAATCAATTAGCAGATACACTAGTAAGATTAATCTTTAAATTTACATTGCCCAGAAATGAAAAATAGCATTAAAACAAGGGAGAAGTTCAAACACATACTCACACATAGACTGCATTACTGCAAATGCAATTTAAGCAGAAAGGCAGTAGAAAGGCATTCAGCCTGTTAGCAACTCCTGTTTCTTTCAAAGTTATTGTTTTATCACTAATAATTGCATAAAATGACAACATTTTCTGTTTCCTTTTTATTACCAGATTAAGATACGTTTGTCGTGAAAGTTGTTTTCTTTTTTCCTTTGCAATATTCAGGAAGGGTTTGAGAGGAATTATTTAAACAGGCTGCCCCAGGATGTTGTGTATGTCTGTAGTCTGTGTTTTACTTTACCATCTGAAAATCCACGTTAAGATTATTAGAAACCTACTGGGCATGCATTTGTATACCCAGAAGAGCCAGTGAGTTAGTTTTCATTATTCAGGAGAGGAAGCACTCCATTCAGATAAACAGTAACGTTTAGTTTTGTAATTAATCATTGGGAGTATTCACAAATCTAAATTTCTCATCTTTAAATGTTTAAATACTTTGCAGGACCCAACCATTTGATACGCTGTGTGGAGTGTAGGGTTGTCACAGGCACTTGAAAGCAGTTGCAGAAATAGAATCTATTTTCAGAAATCTAGTTATTTAATTTTTTAAATATTTTTTCTTTGTTACCATATTACCTGAAACAAAGATATCAAGGAAAAGAGGGAGCCATCTTAAATCCGCATACCAGTTGCAGTCATGTGCAGTAATAAATAAAACCCTTTGTGGATAACCTTTTTAAAAGGGGATCATTTTACATTCAAGGTTGTCTTTCTTTTGGGTAAATAAAGTACTTTTTGTAGAAAGAAGTACATTTTTACTGAGTACTGTTGTGATAAGGTTATTCAAACATTTATATTCAAAGATATTTTTAAAACTCTTTTAAAGCACACTATATATCATATGTTTGAATGTCAGGGACAGGAAATTATTGTGAGAATCCTGAACGTGGTTCCAAATTGGTAAATATAGCCCATTATTTATAAAGAAGCTAACAGTCTGAATGAGTGTAAAGCTCTTAATTGAGGGGTGTAATGGGAGAGGCAGTCCGGTAGGTACGATGGTCCCAGGACATTTAGGTCTTTGAAGGTCAGTACCAGAACCTCAAACCTGATCCAGTACTCAGCTTGGAGACAGTGCAGTTGGCAGAGCACCGGTTGGATATGTGCTAGTAGTAACTAGCTTTTCTGTTTCCGGGGGGAGAGGGGTGGTGATTAATTAGATGGGTGACACACTTATGTTCTCTAGACTGAGGGGGAAGGGGAAGTTGCTTTGCTGCTGTTAATATTTTGTTCTTATTTTAATTGTGGTTTATTTGTTGTGAGAGAAAGACATGCAATTTAAAAATAAATTAAATACTCCAGAAAACCTGTCATTCCCCCCCCCATATGAAACTATGGAGAGAAAAATGGGTGGGAGCATAAAATTGGGCCCCTGTGTCCACTTTACTTGAAATTGTGGCAGAGCTTTAGTAAAGAGGGAGGATTAGGTGCACTGAAAGTTTGGGGACATTTGGTGAAAACACAGATGCTCTGGAAATCTCATTATTTTTCTCCATAAGAAATAATTGGCAGACATCTGATCTAACATTAATGAAAACAATTTCTCTTACACAACTTTTCAATAAGATAACACTCACATTTAATGAAAATTATAATCATGCCTTTTTGAAATTACAATACAGAATTGAAACAATTATTCAAGTGCACACCCCTACTCTGCCACCATTGCATCAGCTGAATGTCGTCTGGCCCAGTTATTTAAAGTGGTATGTGGCCAGAGAAGAGGCTCAGGTCTAACCCTGTTATTTGGTCCCTCAGCTGTGATGTTTTGGCAAATTTCCTTACTAAAGAAATTTCTCTCATGTGTTCTCACATGGCTACCCACTGCAGGGATTGCTTTTGACTGTTTAATGTAAGGTGTTTTATTAATACTTTTGTAAGTTACCTTGAATCCATATAGGAGGAGAGGTGATGTTGTTAAATAATTAAATGAATCATGTCTAATTTTTGGTGTGAAATCACCTCAAAAACTCATAAGCCAGGGTTTGTACCTGGTGTCATCAGCAGTAGATTTTTTTATGGGCTTTGTTGCATAATATGCTGAGGAATATGAATTCTGATGCAAAAAACCTTCCTTGAGTACATAGTCTGAAATTTATGGTGGAAAGATAATTCATGCTAAAATTCATGCTAAAAACAAAGTCTGTACTATATTCTACTTGATTAGTCTTTCTTTGAGTAAATGGGCACACTTTTAAAACTATAGCTACTTCATGGATAATTGACAAATAGGAAAAAATAGAATTTGTCAACTATGTGATTTATTATAGATTATTTATCCAGTTCTCAGCAAGATCTGACACCTGGGATTCCACAATGGGGTCATTTTTCTTTGGATGATTCTTCCGGAAATTGCAATTTCTCATACTTTACAACATCCATCATGCCATTTATCACTGCTTCCCTTTTATTCATTCACAATTACTAATGCTTCACGGCACATATTGGGCAAAAACTCATGGGAGGTTTTGCCTTAGATTTGCCGCTCTCTAAATGCACATTTTCCCCAGCCAAATTTTCAAAATGCAACAATAAGCCCCCATGCAGAGTTTTGAGAATTCAGATGAGGAAAATGTGCATCTAGAGAGCAGCAAATCCAAGGCAAAACCTCCCATGTGTTTTCGCCCATTGGCTTCATTTTGAATTTTTTTGCGCAAATATTTTCTTTTCCATTGTTTGCACACAGGAATTCTGTACCTTTTAACTCCAAATTCCATAGCCAAATTTATTTATACAAGGCTATTTTAAATAGCATCATTGAAAGACCAGACATCAGTCAGCTGATGCAGGGACCAGCTGTCATACGTAAGCAATGAGTGGTTCCCTGTTCATGTCAACTCTGGAAAGGGCCTCCTGAAAAAGTTCTACTTGTCGGGATCCTCCGTGTGGTTATAGGCTTCCTACCACTCATTGCAGAGAGTATCAGAACACATCAGTTCAGTTGTTGCTTTGATAATGGCTACCATTTGAAGACATTTGTTTCAGGGATGCTAAGGTTAGAACAAACCTGACAAAAAGCATAACTTTGTTTGGCCTGCCTTTCTCACTAAGACTCAAAGTGGATTACAACATTAGAAAGCAGTGCAATCAAACACTATATGACATGGCTTATCACAAGCAATGCAAAAAGTGGATTACAGAAATTAGAAACAATGTAGAACAAAACAGTACCATAAACTGTAATGCTAATCCCCCAGAACATTCAATTTTACTAAAGCCCTGTTCCTTTTATAAAAATGCCCTCATGAACAATTCCATTTTGTTCATTCTGTGGAACAATCGAAATGTGAGAGCAAGTGTGAAATGGCAGATGAATAGCCAATGACAGATAAATCTAGGGAAAGGAACTGTGAGAGCCTTCTTGTCCTCAGGAAGGCCATTCCACAAGTAAAAGCCACATCAGAGAATGCTGAAGTACAGGCAGCTGCTGATCTTACCCATTTGCTGTTTTAAAAGTGCACCCAATGCGGCACTAAAATGTTTCACTCTGATGAGCATGAGGAGTGTTTACTCTGTCTAGGAGAAGCACACAATGTGCAAACCTGTGCCATCAGCCTTAAATGTACCCCGAAAGCTCATTCAGATAAGGCTTTCTGGTTGAAGGCTGCACTGTGGGAAAAGACTCTGAAATGTCAGAATGCCGCAGAGGCCAGCCTCAGTCCAGTCAGCTCCTGTTCAGTCCCCTTTGGTGTTCAGCTCCTGAAACCACTTTGGTGAAGTCAATGCCAACCTTCCAGACTGACTGAATGGGCATTGGTTCCAGGGACCTCATCATCAATTCCGATGGATCTGAGTACCCCCCCTGTCAGTTCCAGGCCCTTTGAGTTCGATTACGATGGTTCCAAGACCATTGGGTATGAAGTTCCATAGCTCCTACGCAGTGACTCATCATTCTTCTGAGCCTTCTGCAAAGAAGCAGAAACAGAAGTTGAGGCACAAGGAGAAGGAGAAGTCCTCAAAGAAGAGGAGGGAATAGGCACACCGGATTCCAAACCCGGTTCCAGAGGTTATCTTAGTACTGCCCAGAAGGCCGTCTCTCTGTTCCTGCTCTCCAGATCACTCCTTCTCCGATCCAGAGATGGAGGGCTCTGTATAAGAAATTGTGGAGCCTCAGCCTGTTCCTCCACCACAGTCCACGCTGTCTTGGATGCAAGCCTCTCAAGCATCTTCAGTGCTCCCCATCTCACGTCCCAGTGTGGATCGAGTTCTGTCAGCAGAAGGGGCTGGATTTGACTGGGAAGCCTCTGCAACAAGTCCCACATTTGGCACCTCCAGCTTTCCACCAATCCTTCACTCAATTCTCATCATATACTGAATCTGAACCTTATGAGGATGACCCAGGTGCTTTTATGTACAGCATAGAAGCAATGTCGGAAGACATCACCTGATGAGAAAGTGGGTGACCAGGAACCCTCCACTCCTAATGAGGATTCATGTCTGCACAGTGAACAAATGATCAGAATGGCCAAGGCACTGGATATAAATGTATACACATCTGACAACAGGCCCAAGGACAAAATACTGAGCAGGCTATATGCCGATCCCCCTGACATAGTAGCATTCCCAGTCTTAGAGGGCCTACAGGATATCACCATGCCTATTCTGAAGAAGCCATCATCAAAGCCTGCTACAAGGAAAGTGGGAAACCTTTACAAAATCATGCTGGATTTTGTAGCTTTCTTATAGTCCATCCTACCCCCTCCTCTATTGCTACTGAGGAGATGCAAGCTAAACTGAACCCACATCAACACTCTAAACCTGCAGACAAAGAAAGCAGGCACTTGGATGCCATTGGGAGGAAGATCTACACCTCAGTAGCATTCAACTTTCGGACTGCAAACTACAGGTTGAGTATCCCTTATCTGGACTGCTTGGAACCAGAAGTAGTCCATATTTTGGATCTTTCTGTATACTGGAATATTTTGGAATTTTTGCATATACATAATGTGATATCTTGGGGATGGGAACCAATTTGTTTTATATATTTGTTTTTCTTATCACCTGTAGTGGTATATGCAGGCCTTTTTGACATTTTGAACAATATCTTTAGACCTCAGACTAGAGAATAGGCAAAAACACCCAGCGAATAATGAAGGTGATTCTGTTCCCTCCTGCCTTGTTCTGGCCTTGATCCTGAAGCAGAGAGTGAAGTAGCATCTAGAAGCTTCTAGCAGACATGCTAATCTCCTCCACCCCTGGAAGGAAAGCTGGCTTCCTTTTTTTCTCACCACCCTTTCCCATCCTCCCTCCTCTTTCCTGTTTTCTCTGTTCCCACAGCACCGAGGAAGGAGGGGGGGCTGCGCTTTCTCCCTGCAGGTGGCCTGCCCGTCTCTCCTCATCCCACCCTGTTTGCAGCTGAAACAAACAAGTTCCTTAAGGAGAAGACGTCTAACAGACTAACAGAGAAGACATATGGTGTCATCCCCTCTTCTGCTCCTCCAGGGATCGCTTCTAGCCATGCCACCAGGAATTCTGTTCTCCATACTATCAACCCCAGGGTTTTCAGCTACAGACCCATCAACAACAGTATCCTTGGCAATACTAGTCACAGTATTAGTCTCAGGCTGGCAAGCACAGGTCATCCAAGAGGCCCAGATATGGCTCAGCGCCCCCTCCTCCTCCCAAGGAGCAGCATCAACAAGGGCAAAAATTCTGACTAACCACCCAGTTTCAAGAAGAACCTCCCTTCTTGGACAGGCTTAACTGTTTTTTCCCTGAATGGGAAAAGTTCTACACTGATAGTTGTTCAGTCAGTTACAGATTGATCTCCTTGTTCTCTCTTTCCCCCCTTCCCACTACTGCACTTGACTACCATTTTAGATGCCACCAGAG
Source organism: Euleptes europaea (assembly GCF_029931775.1). Taxonomy (NCBI): domain Eukaryota; kingdom Metazoa; phylum Chordata; class Lepidosauria; order Squamata; family Sphaerodactylidae; genus Euleptes; species Euleptes europaea. The sequence continues at coordinate 37,194,484 of NC_079315.1, read as the reverse complement.
CCAGGGTGTTCTTTCCTAACAAAAGAGCTGTTGCCATCAAGGCTTTTGTTCATGTCTTCCAGAGGAAGCTCTGACAGCCAGTGAGGGCTACTCAAAGACTCTTAGGCCTTATGGCCTCAACTACAGCTTTGGTGCCTCACTGGAGGTTACACATGGATCCCTTACAATTGTGGTTTGTTAGGTGTTTCAACCCCTTCGAACACCCACCCTTTCACCATATCTCTGTCCCCAGTAGTACATTCTCTTTCATGGTGGCCAAGTGAAGACAATTTACTCTGGGATTCCCTTTAGGTATTGGTCCCCTGATAAGGTCATATCTACAGATGCTTCCCTATTGGGATGGGAAGCGCATTGTGGAACCCTTTCTGTGCAAGGGTTGGTGACCAGACTCGTTTACACATTAATGTTCTAGAAGCTTTAGCTGTGAGATTTACCCTTACCTCATTATTTGAGGTTCCCAAGTACTGGTTCCATCGGACAATATGAGCACTGTGTACTACATCAACAAACAGGGCGGAACCATTTCAGTATCGCTGTGAAAGGAGGCCATGAGGATTTTGGAGATGACCATAGACAGCAGCATCTCCCTCAGGGTGATTCCTGTTGTTGGAGTCCTAAATACTCTTGCCAGCAGTCTAAACAGAGAGTATAAGATGAATCACAAGTGGTCCACGCAAGACAAATATCTCAAACCCATTTTTGACTCCTGGGACATCCCTCAAATAGACTTGCTTGCCACCAGGGCAACAAGCAAGGCATCAATGTTTTGTTCCCTAGCAGGGAGCAACAGTACATCTCTGGGGGATGCCTTCCAGATAACCTGGTCTGGCCATCTGCTCTATGCCTTTCCACCCTTCCCACTGTTTTACATTCAACCTTTGACCACCCTCTCCTTCATCATTACTCTCTCTAACCCCCTCTAAGATTCTAAGAAACTCACTCTAGTAACCATCAGGACACATTTTACTTGATCTACATGTATATGCAGTGAAGAATACCAACTAATGTATGTCATGGAAAAAACTATTTCTAGGGTCAGATCTTGGTTTCCAAAATGAAAAAGAAGAAGAGTGGTTTTTATACCACAATTTTATCTACCTTTAAGGAGTCTCAAACCACCTTACAATTGCCTTGCCTTCCTCTTCCCACAACAGACACCTTGTAGGTTGATGGGGCTGAGAGAGTTCAGAGAGAACTGTGACAACACAAGGTCACCCAGCAGGCTTCAGGTGGAGGAATGGGGAATCAAACCTGGTTCACCAGATTAGATTCCACCACTCTTAACCATTACACCACACTGGCTCCTGAACAATGGAAAGGGGAGGTGGCCATTAGGGAGGGCTGACCCACAACCCACTTGTAGAAGCTTCGCAACCCACTTTTGGGTCCCAACCCACAGGTTACGAAATGCTGCTGTAATACACCTTGTCTGATTAACTTTCTTCATTTTCTCCTCAAGCCTAGAGGTAACTTAATGTGTGATAGAATGCCATCATGTAAGCTTCTGTGCCTCATACGCAACAGCCAGTAATGTGTAGTGGAAGCAGGGAGACTTGCAGCATGATGATAACTAGTCATATGGTGAGTTTCCTACCAGAGGTCCCCAACATTTTTGAGCTTGTGGGCACCTTTGGAATTCTGACACAGGATGGTGGGCACAACCACAAAATGTTTGCCACAGACGGCAGAGTCCCAAACACACCCAAAGGAAGTCTGAGTGCAGGTTAAAGAAGGGTAATTTTTAAAATACATGGGGAAAGAGAAGCGTGAGAGAGAATAAAACCAACACTGGTAGCAGCTACTGCCGAAGCAACATTATGTTCATCTGCTCAGCTTATAAGCTGTGCTAGACAAGAGCCCCACCTGGCCCCACCTACTTTCTGAAAACTGTTGGAGGGCACCAGGTAAGGTGTTAACAGTCACTGCTTTGAGGACCCCAGCACTAGTCAGCAGCATCTCCCTCAGAGTGATTCCTCCTGGGATTCCCTCAGGGTGATTTAGGGGAAGATAGAGAGAAACAGATGGAATACCACTTTTGGTAACAGCCCTGTATCTTCTGTCATGTCTATTTCCATCCTAAATAATAATAAAAAAAACTTCAATATAAATAATCAACACCTTAATGCCTTGGAAGACTGTTTTTATTTTTAGTCCCCTTTTGATAAAAATAATATGTTACTATTTTACAGCACAGCAAGGCCTGTGCATGAGTGCAAGATTGTGGGGTAGGCTCAAGTGTTCTGCTCTTGTCTAATGGGACAAAAACATTTTAAATGGTTACATGTATTTCCAAGGCTGTTCAGTTCTTTATTCTTACAGCCATGGGCCAGAATAAAACACACAATGCAATACAATCATAGCTAAAAAGGTTAGATAGGGTATTAATACATGTTTCAATATCGCTTGCAAATTACTTAATCTAAACATTGACCTAGTCACTGAATGTTATTCAGAAAGCTGGTGGTCCGTAATGAAAATGTCTGTCACAAAAGAAGTAACATATAATTAATATAGTTATTCTTGAGGCAACCAGACTCCCTTCTTTTTAATTACTGCATGGAAAATTTTTGCAACCGTGAGAGAAACCGTAGGGTTCCTATCTTCTAGCATAATTGCATTGCATCAGTTATATGGCATGTCTGGGGATGTATTTACTGTTTTGAACAGTTGCCTTTGGGGGTAGATAAATGGGGGGGGAGCCAGTGCCTCCTGCAGGCTTGACTCACACATATGCCAACATTTTATAGGAAACCATGGCAAGGAACTGAAGTTCTGATGCTACTCCTGATAGTTCTTTGGGTAACAAAGAGACCATTTCAGACCAAAATCCAACCATTGTTCTGTGTGGTTTTCCGTCAACAGTATTAAAAAAGGGTACAGTGAAGAATTTTAAGCTTGTCTTTCAACCAGAAAAGGACTAACATATCTCACACTCTTGTGAAGTATTTTGTAACTGCCACAAGCTTGCTCCCATCAACTGTTCTTAGAATTATTGCACTTACTAGTGACTCACATCCTTCTCCTTGCAGCCAACAACTTTTCTTAGTATTCTTGCACTCAACATTGACTCTCACCTTCTCATAATACACCCCAAGAAGAACCGCCTCAGTAAAGTCAAAATTAAAACAATCCTACTCAGGCAAAATAAAAAGAGAATTAGCAATTTTAGCAAAATGAGAAACTATTATGTGCCCAAAGGACTGAAGCACCGCCATTGTAGCTCCCCTGTTGTTGAATGGTCTGCCGTAGGAGGTCAGGAAGGCCCATACCCTCTCCAAACCTGACCTGAACTATTCAAGAGGGCTTTCTGCACAGGTAGGGTTGCCAACCTCCAGGTACTTAGCTGGAGATCTCCTGCTATTACCACTGATCCCCAGACAATAGAGATCAATTCCCATGGAGAAAATGGCCGCTTTGGCAATAGGACTCTATGGCATTGAAGTCCCTTCCCACCCCAAAACCTGCCCACCCCAAGGCTCTGTCCCAAAAATTTCCCGCTGGTGGCAAAGAGGGACCTGGTAATCCTGTGCCCAGGCCATAGGGTTACACTGCACAATTTTTTTAACAAGTTATTGGATCACTGATTAGGGATCACTGTACCTAGTAAGCTTTGCTGGGGAGGGCGGGATATTCAATTAATAGCTTAAATAAATAGGGCCCCACCATGTGTAAAGCCAATTCTTATGCCATGCATCAGTTCTGTTTCTATGCCTTTGGCTGGCTTTTCAACCGCAATACTATTACATTGTTTACTAAAAGCCCATATTCTCTTGAGTCTACAGACCCACTCTAAGTAACCTGCCTTGCTTCCCAGTGAGAAAGACAAGCTATAATAAATAAATAAATACTTCTGTTCCACTAACAACACTGGAGAACAAGAGATCTTTTAAATCCTTTTTAATTAAGTAGTTATTACTGCCCGAGATCTTGAAATGCACTCACCCTTTCCATCATGCCGTCAGAGGCTAGTTATTTATTCTGCCATCTAGAAACTCTCAGTGTCCTACTTGAAAAATCTTATGGCAACTTATGTGGCACTCCTCCCCTCACTCAATATTACTACTAAACCTCAAGAAGTGAGTTTGTTGTTTATTAAACTCTCCACTTCCATAGGAAGGTGGACCATGAAGCGTGTGAACAACTGCAGCTTTCTAGTAAACGAGGAGGGGGAATCTAGCCTATTGCCAATCGAACCATCTTCTAGTCAGGAAGAGAACAAAAGACTTAACCTAGTTATTATGGTTCTTAGGGGGACACAACTAAGGACTAGTCCAGCCATTTTTTTTTTAAATACCTCCAACCAATGCATACTAACTTCAGGGAAGCCCTGCTACACTTAATGTCAGTCACTTCCCAGCAAGCACACACAGGATCTGCCCATAAGGCTGCAATCCAAGCAGAGTTACAGTCACTAAGAGGCAGGCTCCACAAGAGCCCATGGGGCTTACCCACTAGGAAGCATGCCACCGACTTGCCTTTCAGCCACTGTCTTGCCTTTTCATTAGCAGCTAAGGGCGTGTGTGTGTAAGGCTCCTCTGCTCCCTCCCCATCCTCGTGTGTGTGTATGGGGAGAGAATCACTTACCTCTTCAAGGGCACCCACTCCCCACCAAGTAGAGCCGCTTCCCTGCTTCCAGTCTCCCTCCCCCACGGCAAGGGGAGAGCCAAACCTTGCAACAGAGGCACAAGGAACCTTGCCTTTAACCCTTCCCCCCCCCCCAGTTCCCAGCAAGTTCTCTGGGATCTGTTGTACAATCTGACCCTTCTTGTTCACAGCCACAGGCTTGCCTTTCTCAAGCAGCCTACGGGCAAAAATGCACGGTCGCTTTAGCCTCCTTTCTTCCCTGTTCCAGCCAGGATTCAGCCAGGATCGAATGCACATTCGTGCGTTCGATCCTGGCTGAATCCTGGCTGGAACAGGGAAGAAAGGAGGCTAAAGCGACCGTGCGTTTTCGCCCTACGAGGAAAAAGAGAGGGGATGCAAGGCTCCTCTGCTCCCTCCCCGCCCTTGTGTGTGTGTGTGTGTGTGGGGAATCACTTACCTCTGTTAGGGCACCCCCCCCCCACCAAACACAGCCACTTGCCTACTCCCAACCTCCCCCCCCCCCCGCAAGGCAAGGGAGAAAGCCAAAACTTCGCAACAGAGGTGCATTTTGTCGGGCTGCTGATCAGGCGAAGAGAGCGAGCAGCTGGCGAGGAAAGGAGGGGATAGATAGAACAACCCGAAGCTGAATGCTGGACAGGGGCCACGTGGAGGCTGTTTTCCATCCCAACTGGCCGGACTACAGTAAAAGGGCCCAGGTCCGAGCCGGCCTGCTGGCCCCGCCTCTGAGGTCCCTGGGCCTGATTGGCCCATTTGAATCTGAGGCCAGGTGATGCACGCCATAGCGAGAAAATTCCCGCCAAGGCTCGTGAGGCCACTTTCCTTCTCCCCACTCTTTTGATGGCCGCCATTATGCTGCGGGTGCCTGCTGGCCGTGCAGACCCCGCAGCACCTGGCCATGCCTTCCCCCGGCCCTGACGAGAACCCTGAGACCTCTGCGTCGGCTCAAGTCGCTCCCCGTCGCAGACCAGCAAACTGGTCTCGTCGGTGAGTCCGAGTCCTTGCTTCTCTCAGTCTCCATTTTCAGTGGAACATAGCTTTTCTGTTCCCTAGAGCCTGCTACTGGAGATCCTTATTTGTACGTGTAAGGCTAGCAATACTAGGTCATCCTAAGTGTTCCTCTGAGTTGTATACTCCTGTGTTGCGACAGGAATGTCTGCTCATGGTATTGGGAAGTCATAGCTATTCCCACTTCATTTTCCAACATGTCTGATCTTTTTATGTGATCAAACAACACATATTCGGAGATTGTACACCTAATACGTTTCTGTTCAATCATACATATGAAATAGGACTGATGCAAATGGCACAAGGTAGGTGTGGTAAGTACGGATCAACAAGTACTTATACCCTAATTGATCTTAGTATTAGGCAAAACCTGATACTGATCCACAAAGCCGTGCCTGGTCCCATCTGGTGAAATTGGTTGTCTGCTTAACAGTATGTTGAAAGCTCATTTTGCATGCTTGGGCTTCTCCCTACCTTCAGTTGACAAGCTAAAAATATCTACATTTTGAAAAGGCAAATTTTCCCCACCCAAGTTGGAAAAAAGATATAATTGCCACCTTTTTAAAAAGATGCTGAATAAAAGATGTGTTCCCTCGTGTGGCATGCAACATTGTGCAATGCCAGAATAAATGCTGAGGACAAACAGTTAGCTGCTGGAGGCAACTGGAAAACCTCCCATTCTGGGGGGGAAATAAACTTTGGCAAGTGATATAAGAAACTCAGCATCAAAATAGACCTCCAGAGAAGAGACAAAGACCTTCCTTTTCGCCACCAAACTCTCCAAATACCTTTGTCTAAGGTGTGCCAAACACAGAGGGTTGCTGATATGTCAGTATTAATTCTGACTGACAATTTTAACAGGAAAGTTACTTCAAGGCTCATTCATTAATGGAACTCACTCTGAACTGGCTTAAACAGCTGCCAGGTGCCACTGTTGTCCCACAGAAACGCAACGACAAGCTCATTCATTGGAATAGACAACACTTATAAAGTTTCCTGGCCTTAAAACAGCAGCCGCATTGTAATAAAGCTGAGGAGTGTTCACATGCCTGGCTCCTAGCAGTGTTCCAAACCAAACCAATGGCACTTCAGATTTGCTATTCAAGGACTATTTGAAGCCAGTATAAAAAGTCATGATTTGATTTGATATACTTCAACCAGCATGGTGTAGTGGTTTGGAGCGGTGGACTCTAATCTGGAGAACCGGGTTTGATTCCCCCCCTCTTCCACATGAGTGGTGGATGCTAATCTGGTGAACCGGGTTGGTTTCCCCACTCCCACGCAAGAAGCCAGCTGGATGACCTTGGGCTAGTCACAGTTCTCTCTGAAATCTCTCAGCCCCACAAGGTGTCTGTTGTGGGGAGAGGAAGGGAGGAGATTGTAAACCGGTTTGATTCTCCTTTAAAAAGGTTGAGAAAGTTGGCATATAAAAAACAACTCTTCTTGTTCTTTTTATGAATATATCTAACTCTCAACATTGCTAAATCTGTGGATACTTAAATCCAAACATTGTAGCCACACGCAGACAAAGCAGATCTTTCTACAAACCTGAAAAATGCCCAAATTTGCAGAAAAATCTCAAAATAAAAAAACCATTGGTGAGTTTTTAAAACATCAAATAATAGAAGTAGAGGGTTTTTTAAAAAAAAAAATGCCCTCAGTGGGCATTTGGATCTGGGAGAATGAGATTTAAATCCCCACTCTGCCATGGAAGCTCGCTTGGTGACCTTGGGACAATTACACATTCTCAAACTGATCTACCTCTCAGGGTTATTGTGAGGATAAAATGGAGGAGAATGATGTGAGCTGCTTTGAATACCCAATGTGAAGAAAGTCAAGGGTATAGATGTAGTTAATAAATAATAATAAATGTTGCTGAAGATAGGAGCAGATAACAATAAATTTTGCTGAAGATAGGAGCAGATAACAGGTAAACTTGTTGGTGGCTGAGAAACAAAGGAAGCAGGGGAAGGCAAGCGTATGGACACTGCCAGGAGAAGAAAGAAGAAGAGTTGGTTTTTATATGCCGACTTCCTGTACCGTTTAAGGAAGAATCAAAACAGCTTACAATCACCTTCCCTTCCCCACAACAGACACCCTGTGAGGTAGGTGGATCTGAGAGAGCTGTGACTAGCCCAAGGTAACCCAAGCTGGCTTCATGTGTAGGAGTGGGGTAACAAATCCAGTTCACCAGATTAGCCTCTGCCACTCATGTGGAGGAGTGGGGAATCAAACCTGCTTCTCCAGATTACAGTCCACTGCTCCAAACCACTACTCTCCAGCGTGGTGTAGTGGTTAAGAGGAAATAGTATGGGGAAAGAGGAAATGTTAAGTCCGCGTGGGAAGCATTCACAAGATCAGAGACGGAGTTCAACAACACAGCTTTATTTGATTTCAGCACAGAACTAACTTACACACTGAACGTGCCCTGCTTATATGCCCCCCTGGCTGCCTGCAGCCACTCCCCCCCAATCCGTGATGGGGGGAATACCCTCTCGGTGACCAATGGTACATGCTGGCTTAGGGCCAATAGGATCCATTTGCTTGACCAATAGGGCGAGCAGGGTTTAGGATCCTTCGTGCAGAACTCAAGCTCCTGAGTCCCCCTTGATTACTCCCCAACTATATACATACACAACACCCCTCCCCCCAAGTCCGAGCGACTCTCACTGTTGCACTAGGAGCACACAAAGTCCTGGAGGTAGCTCGGCCGCGATCGATTCCGCTGGGAACAGCGCGGCGCTGGGATGGGGGGCCTTGGGCGATACGTCGTTTCTGGATCAGTCTTACCCTGGGTGGCTGGGTTGTCATCTGCCGGGCTGCTGGGGAAGTCCGGCGCTGGCAGCAGCAACGGTTGTTCCGGTCGCTCCTGTTGTTCTGGCTCCCGGGCGACAGGAATCGGCAGCGGCGCTGGCACCGTGGCTGCTTCCGGCAAGTCGGCGGGGCGGCGGCGTAGCTGATCGATGTGGCGCCGCAGGACGTGCCCCTCCGGGGTGGCGACCCGATAGGATAGCGGGCTGGTGGCATCCTGGACTGTGGCTGGGATCCAGGCGGGTCCCGCTCCATAGTTTCGGGCAAACACGGGGTTGTCCTGCTCCACGACCCTTGGGGAGGCGGTCGAGTCTTTGCTGCCCGGGTACTCAGGCACCAGGTCGGGGTACAGCCGGTCGAGCAGGGTTTTCGGCCGGTGACCCATGAGGAGTTCCGCGGGGCTCTTCCCGGTCACGGAGTTAGGTGTGGTGTGCTGAGCTAGGAGGAAATCCACCAGCCCCCTGTCCCAGTCACAATGGACCAGACAGATTCGAGCGATGCCTGACTGAGGTGGTGTAGGCCCGTGATATTCAGTCCGAGGGCTTTGACCCACTCAAACCCCAGTAGGCTAGCGCGGCGGCCCTCGACCACAACGAGGCGCAGGCGGCTGGAGAGGGACACGTATCGCACGGACACGTGAGTGACACCCAAAACTCGAACACAGTGGCTGCCTACCAGTCACTGGGAATGGTGGAGTGAGTCAGCAGGTCAGTCGGGCCACTCCCCAGTCTTTGTCGCCACAGTTAAGTCCGCGTGGGAAGGATTCACGAGATCAGAGACGGAGTTCAACAACACAGCTTTATTTGATTTCAGCACAGAACTAACTTACACACTGAACGTGCACTGCTTATATGCCCCCTGGCTGTCTGCGGCCACTCCCCCCCAATCCGTGATGGGGGGGAATACCCTCTCGGTGACCAATGGAACATGCTGGCTTAGGGCCAATAGGATCCGTTTGCTTGACCAATAGGGCGAGCAGGGTTTAGGATACTTCATGCAGAACTCAAGCTCCTGAGTCCCCCTTGATTACTCCCCAACTATATACATACACAACAGGAAATAGTATGGGGAGGGGATATAGGCAAAAGTGTGAGACTCACAAATCCTTGCAGATCCCCCACTTTGTAACTGCCTACACCATGCAGCTTGGCCAGAGTTTTCCCAGGGAGAGGCTGCCTGGGAAAGAGAAGGAGGGATGGGGGTGGATTAAGTTAGATTGACTGGTAGGAGGGAAGGAGAGAAGAAAGCAGGAAAAGAGGACAGGCTATAAAGGTTTTCAGGGAAGGGGAAGAGGAAATAGGGGAAGGGGAGGGGGAAATGTGAGATGCCCCTTGTGAGTCCCCTGCTTGTTTTTATCTACTTTGATACAATACCATAATTTTTTATTGCCATTAGTGCTACATTGCAATCCTGTCAAAACGAGGCTATTTTCTGACAATACAGTGGAGATTTAAACTATTCAGGATGCAAATATTTTTTTATACTGGATGTACTGGTGCAAGGCCATTTTGCCTAGTGCAGCTGCTGTGTGGCATAAATCAGACTCAGCCAGTCCTGATCAAGCACACAGACCAGTATCTGTGTTGGGACAGTTTCTGATCATGGATTCCACTGAGGAGCTATATATACAGCATCTTTCAAATGTAATTCATTTTGGATTATGCTTTTCTGTTGTTGCCCTGTATTTGTCCATCCACTGTCTATACGCTGCATAACAGCTGTTTTCCACTTCTAAAGCAAAAGTTGTCTTCAGACCACTCAATGTGTTTCTTGTCCCCCAACAGTTTTACCTCTTGATAGCATCTAATATGCTTCAGGAATTCTATCTGCCTTGGAAACTGGGATTGCTTGATAGAATCCAAATGCTTTCTCTTGCATAATGATGGCATTAAGCAAATAACATGGTCCTCAAGCCATTTCAACTCCCCAAAATGGGGGAGAAGACAGGAGCCTCTCCTCACCCTTCCCTGCAGTCCTGATCTGAATCAGGCCTTTGCTGTGCATTTACACAAGAGTTGCCACCAGGAGCCTTTTATGCATGGCTATGTCTGTCTAGCAGACTTTATTCGCAGTAATAGACCATCAAGTCTCCAAACAAATCAAAATTAAATACATACATACATAATTAGGGAATAATAATATAATATAAATAATAAAAATGTAGCAGAAATTTAAATTGGGGTAAAAAGATAAAATCCACCAAAATATACATAAAACAGTAGAGATTCTAATCACAGATTGATTATTCCAGAGCCTTAAGCACGTTTTGTCTTATTTTAGTTGCCAGCCAGGCAAATCTGGCCATAATATCAGATAAATTTGGTATAGCATCTAACAAAAGGTGCGCTAAAGGATGTTTTCTGAGAGATCTGGGGCAGACCACTAACAAAGGAATCAAAGGGCCTGTGTGTATATGATTGTATAACATGCACGCAAAAAGAACGTGGTCAGTAGTTTCTAACGCGTCCTTTTTATGCATGGCAGTTTCCCTTGCAGTCACCCCCCCCCAACTACTTTGGAGCTTTGTTTTGATTATGCATGCATTTTCCAACCATCGGAGGTTGCCTCACTCTCCCCGCACATTTCTGCGCATTTTGCCTGCGTTTTCTGGATGCTGACTAGAAGCATCCAGAAAATGTGTGGAAAAGGTACATGGAGAGTGAGGCGATCTCTGAGGGTTGAAATCAAAGCAAAGCTCAAAGTAATCGGGGCGGGGATGTGACGGCGAGGGGACACAACCACGCATAAAAGGCCAGGGATTCACAGCTGCAACATGGCTTCAAATTCCTGTGGAAAACTCATGCAAAGCATAACATGTAATTTAGCCCTACAATGGCAAGCTCTGGAATTGATAGAACAAGACAATATCACTTCTGGCTGCAAATTGGGGATGGTGGTGCTATTTTTGAATCCTTCCCCATATAAAAAAGAGTTCCCTACAAATAACAACAACAACAAAACCTCCAGAACTCAAGGAGGTTTTTTTTTACTATTTCCCCAGAAAGTATCTTATGCAGAATTTTAAATGCAATTCCTTATCTACATTCTTAATGCAATTCTTTAAATGCAATTCCTTATCTACATTCTTAAGTGGTACAATCCAGTCGTCCACTTCATATGTAGATCAGACACAAATTGTACCATCTTTCTGAGGTGGTATAAGGCCTTCTTCGGAGGCTTATGTAGGGTTGAAGTCCTCTGCAATTTTTAAATTTTAATTAGGTTGCTTTATAGGGTTTCCAGGCACAGCCCGCAACCAGTGGGAGACCGGGCGGGGCAGGGACATGGGGGGCATTGGTGACAGCATGAGGTCACTTCCAGGGAAAACCTGCAAGTGATGTCACACCTCTTTAAGAATTGCTGGAAACTCTGTGGTAAAAACAGCATTTCCAGCAATTCCAAGAGACAACTGACATCACTTCTGGGTTTTCCTGGAAGTGACATCATGCTATCACCAATGGCTTTTTTAACACCATTTTTCTCTTGACAGATGCTTTTTATGTGTTTTTAAAATATTTGTTTTCCGCACAAAGCAGTTAAAACAAACGCAAAGCAGTTAGAACAATTCAATGAACTGGAATCTTGATTGACAAGAAACGATATTGTTTTCATTCAGATTTTTCCTTTTCTTGACATTTCAGGTGGGAGATGGGGAAGTGGAGCTCTTGCAGTCTTACCTGTGGTGTAGGACTGCAGACCCGTGATGTCTTCTGTTCTCACCTCCTCTCAAGAGAGACCAATGAGACGGTGATTTTGGCAGATGAACTGTGTCACAAGCCTAAACCCACCATGGTGAAAGCCTGTAATCGTTTTGACTGCCCCGCATCTTGGTATCCTTCAGAATGGCAACAGGTAATGAGTATTTTAATTCCAAGATGAAGAATCCACATAGCAAGCACAGCGGAGGGGGTCTATAAATGCTAAACTTCATTTCAGGCAAGCAGAATTCTTTACACAGTTCCAGCAGTGATTTTGAATTATACCCATGCCCATTATATCCCCGCTTCTTGGCTGTACCACAGATAGGAGGTAAACTTCACCCAGGGAGTTCATCATGATACTCTTTACACAAATAAACACAACATTAACTACAAACATTTGTGGTATTCATTTATGAGGTATTTGAATTCTCTTAAAGAAATATGGTCTGAATTAGATTTCTTCTCAAGCTTTCCTTGGCAGAAGAAAATCTGATAACTATCAGCATGTTAAACATTTTGAATGATTAAAAATACATCCTTATACATCCAAGTCTTTATTTATTTTTTAAATGCTCTGTCTTTGGGATAAAGCTATTATGATGTTGACCTTGTTTTCAGTAGTTCTCTTCAACTATTTCCTTTACCTCCCACCCAAAAGTAAATGAGTATCAGAATCCATTTCACAAGTCCCAGCAAACATTTCTTCTGCTCAAAGTGGCTGAAAATGGTTGCATTTATAAATATTTGTCCATTTTTGTTTTATTGCTGAGAAGAAGGGATTTTTTGGATGAGTGATTCATGGCTCCCCTTTCATAACATGTCTTGAAGTACTATGCTCTGATATAGTCCAGCATCCCCCCAACCCCAAAGTGTTTCTTAATTTTCTTTACCATGGTATTTCTTCCAGAATTTCTTCCAGAATTTTTATAAAATAGGACTCTTAAGGCACCAACAGGATCCATATAAGTGCTCAAAAGGGTGATGTTTGCTGCTTTCTGCCTTTGAATCTGCTCAGACTTGCCACCCAACAAGAATCATGAGCTGTTCGAAGAATGAACGTACGCCACTGGTTCTCAAGCAGCAGATTAGACCCAACTACCTTTTCAGCTAGTGGGAAAAGGAGAAGGGTGTTCACTTTGACCACCAAAAAAAACATGCTGGCAAACAAAGGACCTTCACCCACAAAAGCCATGTGGTACTGGGGCAGTAGTAAGGAGGAGAATTGGGCAGGATTCAGTTAAAAAACTGATGGGGTCCAATTCAGTATCTTATCCTAGAATTGGCTGTAGCCTCATGATGAACCAATTATCTCTGCTGTTCTGCAAAGTGGAAAGACTTGTACCATGCCTCAGAATGATACAAATGACCAACTAAGCAAGTGGTGATGGGCAAACAGTAGCAGATGACATTCCTCTATCAAGGATGTAATTAAGAAGATACTTGCTTACCGGGGAACCCAAATCTCATGTTAACAAGGCTACACAGGCCTATATATTTTAGCCTATTTATTCATTTAACATATATTTCAGCCTCTTGGTATAAATATTTCCAAGGCAGCCTCCACTGAAGGGGCAATCAAACAATGCAGTTTTACAGCAAAAAGGGACAGCCAGAAATAATCTGTGATAAATCTCACAAATAAAACAGAAATTAGTCAACAGTGGATTCATTTTAAAAACAGTAGTAAGAACCACATTTGTAATCACACAGGGCAAGGGGCGGTCAGCAAAAAAACAGCTAAACACGACAGAAAAAGAAGGTTAACAAAGAATTTGGAATGATAAGAAAGTTTTTGATTGGAGTTTAAACCTCCATAGGTTTGGTGTTTGGCAAATGTCTGTGAGAAGAGAATTCCACCATCAGAACACCTTAACAGAGAAAGACCTATCTCAGTCACCTAATCTCTGAAGGTTGGGTGTATGGAGCAGTGCCTCTGATGCTGATCTTATTTGATGGACAGGCTTATATGGGAGGAGGTGCTCCATTATGTACTCTGTTCCTACGTCTTTATAGGCAATATCTTGAATTGTGCCAGGAAATCAATCAGTAGCCACCATAGAGTTTTCAAAACTGGCAAGATGTGATCCTAAACTTTGATGACAGCAAGCCAACTTCCTGGTGTGTTTTGCAGCAATGGAAGCTTCTGAACAGTCTTCAAAAGTATCCCTGTACAAAGCACATTGCAATGGTCTCACCTGGATGAGATAGGAATATAAATCATCAAGGTGTCTCCAGGAAGGGCTGCTCCTGTTGTACCAACTGGATGTGGCTAAAGGTGTTACACACCCCAGAAGAGACCTGTGCCTCTCTCTGAAAACACATAGCACCCATAAACCGTGGTCCTGCTTTTTCAGAAAGGACTCCAATCCCATCCAGAACAGGATTAATCCTTTCCTGACCATATCGTTGACCAGAAGCATCTCAGAGTTATTTGGATTGAATCCTGACCATATTGTTGACCAGTAGCATCTCAGAGTTATTTGGATCGAGCCTCAGTTTACTGGCCCACTTCCAGACTGTTACTGCCTCTGACATTCATTTAGCTGGAAATCCACTGATTAATTAGGATGATCAAGGCAGTTTCATTTCCACAGGGATAATATCTCTTCCTCAGTTGGTCACAGTGCAGACCCATATTACTCCATGTGGTAGCTCCCTCAGCTAATCCCTGTAAAGTGTATCAGGTTTCTAAAATCTATTTAGACCTCCCCTCCCCTTGTAAAACTTTGCTGTCTAGAATTCTTGTTCAACTAGTGACCTGTGTATTTTTTCCAGCTATGTACTTTACCAGTAAGTAGCACAGGCTCACACATCACTTTTATGGTGCCTCACAGCTGGCACATTGCAAAGCACTATGTTTAAGTTGATGTGAAAATTCTGTCTTTTGTGTTCTGTGCTGGTTCATTCATATAAACAAGTCACGTCTTGGTGCTGCAGCCATCAACTGATGGCCAGGTGTGTATTAAACAACTCATAGATGCATATATATCCAGGCTCAAATAACTTTTGAATTGATCTTAAGATGTTTTCCTGTAAAATATAACATTAGAAGAAGGATTGAATAGACACTCTGAGTCAAATGTCATTCCTACTCAAGCATAATATACTTCCTGGCCTGCATGAGCAGAAATACGTAAGTGGAAGGAGATTTAAATTAAGGAGAAAGCAGGTCATGATTGTTCAGAAATTAATCACCCATATTTACACTGACACAAAAATACTTTGACTTTATTTTTGGAAGCAGGGCCCACAGCAGTCTCTAGGAGTAATAAATATAGATAGATCATTGTAAAGTTCCTTGTTTGTTTTTTATATTAATATTACAGATTAATTATTTAGCTCAGCTGCAGGTTAGTGTCTTAGGGATCAGCTTTCCCACAAATTAAAAATCAGCCTAGAAAGCTCATAACATGATATTAGGTTATTTTAAAATGGACGTTTGGACCATGGAGTTAAGTTGAACTTTCTGGAGCTTTCCTAAATTTCATGCTTCCAGGGGTGTGTGGTCCTGATTTGGTTACCCCCTTCCCCGGTTTTCCCAATTTGAAATGGCTCTGGGAAGCTGCTGTGTGCCCAGTTGGGAATCTTACCTGTTACGATGGCTACAAATAAGTTTCCTCAGGGGGCAATAGCAGCTACCAGGGCCATTTCAGGTCAGGAAAATGGTGGGGGGGGGAGGATTAAGCTCATTCTCTGTATGTGCTGCACTCCCAATCTGAATTGAGCTGCTGTGGGTCTTGAAAATACGGAACTCCCAGCATAGTTGTGATCCCAAAGTCCTTGCAGTATCCACATGGGCTCTGTAACATGTGAATCATCCATAAGTGGGGAAAGAGAGCAAAAGGTTTACTCTGGATGTGCCACTTGTCTCACTTCTGCTGTTAGCAAAAATGACCTGTATGTTACAGATGCAGACCTGCAGACAAAGGTTGCTGAGCTGCTGTTTACTTCAGTTGGCTTTTAAACAGCCAACTGTCATGACCACATGACAAATTGCAGCTGAAATCAGCAAAGTGACTCCATGCTCTTGAGCCTCTGCTGTTTCTGTTGTTCTCCAGTGTTCCAGGACGTGTGGGGGTGGCACCAAGAAGCGGGAAGTACTCTGCAAGCAGCGGATGGCTGATGGAAGTTTCCTAGAGCTTCCAGACACATTCTGTTCCACTTTGAGGCCAGCTTCTGAACAAGCCTGCAAAAACGAGAACTGCACCCCCGAGTGGCTTCTCTCAGACTGGACGCAGGTAGGGTGTCACGGGACACATGCAGCCTGCAGTGCATCTAGCTAAGGGCACTGGCCCAGTTCTTTTCTCCCATGAACATTTTTAAAGGTGATCTGTTCTTCAGTGTGGCCTTGAAATAGATGGATTACATTGGGACCAAACATTCCCAGTATTCACACCTGGCAGTGGAATTCAGTTTCATCCATCTGTTGTAGCAAATGAAGCCTCTCTCTTGGGCTGATCTGGTTATCTTTCATCATACTACAGTTAGAGGCATTATGTTGTCCTGAATCTATATAATACACCCTGTAAAGAAATTACAATTTGGCACACTAATGCAAAGGTTCCAAAATATGTTTTAAGTGGCCAGTTCAGACAACCTCTGTGCATTGTGCGATCCCAGCAAAGGAAAAAAAGTACCAACCATATGCTTCCTGATTATGTTAGTTAGTTCTGTGAATATATTTATTTCCACAGAGAAGCAGATACTCAGGTTGCTTGCACATTGGCTCCATGCTGATACATAATCAGACCAGGTAATGTCTTGTGCGTTCAAATAAGTTAGCACTGGAAAACTTCAGTAGCCTAGAGAACTGGTTGGAGTGAATGCCCTTGACAGCTTGTCTTTTCCATATGGGCTTGTCTGTGTAGAACTTCTCTGTGTTGCCAAAGATTCTGGAATATGCTTAGAGTTCATAGCCAGGTATAGGGAAGCACTCTCCAGGCATGAGGACTGTCTCTTGCTGTATGTTGTTATGGGCCATCTGTACTCCTCGGGTTGCCAGCTACTTTCTATTCCCCTGCTTAAGGGAGCCTGTCTGGCATCAACCATGCCCTTTCTGTTGTAGCACCCACACTATGAAACGGGCTACCTATAGGGAGGTAAGGGTGCTCCTCTCTAGAAGGTTTTGAGGGGGTGCTGCAAGGCCAAAAGCTAGGGTTTTTGAAGGGGAGTAGGCAGCAGGCTTTTTTAGAGGGGAGGGGGATAATTTGTGGTTTTGTTGTATTTGATATTTTAGATTTGGACTTGTAAGCTTCTTTGAGCCAGGAGGGAGGAAATGGGGTATAAATGTTTTAATAAATAACAAAATGGTCCTTGTTGTACTGTGTGGACAAAGAGTACAATTTGAGTGTGTCTCTAATATCTCCCTTTTATGTACATCACAAAATATGATTGATAGTGATTAGCAAACATTCACAATCAAGCTTCTCCATCATTACTAAGCTTCTCACTGAGGAACTCATGAAAATCTTCCAAGGAACCCTGGTTTCTTTGACATACAGGATTAAACCACAAGGCAAGAAAAATGCCAACCAATCTGTGTGAAAACTGCACATATACACACACGCACAAGCGAGTCTGAATTACACTGCACAATTGAAAAAATGTTATAGCTAATTTATACTGGCCTTTGTTCTAGAATCTAGTGTAATATCTTTCATAATTGTGGTGATCTGATACAGAGCCATAGCCTATGTAAAACAAGACAGTATGGTGGTGTAAGAAAAAAATACCAGACGTTCTAAAATATTGTTTAGCCATGTGGTCCTTAACTTCTTGCATTTTTTCCTCCTTGTTGCCAATTCTTTTCCTCTTCTCCTTCACCTGAAGAGGTGATTATACACTTGGTTGATGAAAGAAATTCCAGCCTTAAGATATGCATATGTGTGAAATGTTGTGAGAGAAGCTTAGCTAATGGATAATGATCTATTTTGACAATCCAGCCAAAGAGATTGTGAAATGAAATCTGCTGCTAGGACATGCACCATTCTGAAGCAATTCTATCTCCTCCTCAGGCAGTGTTTTTTTTACTGTTTTCAACCATACTTAACATATAGTAAATTCTGTGGAGCTCAAATTTCTGCATAATGTCGCCTTATTTAAAAGAAGACGATGATGCTTGTGGTTCTTTTCAACACATGACAGTAATTCGTGTTTTTCTTATATTCCAGCCTCTTCTACCAATAAGATTTCTTGTATCAATATTAGAATCATACATAGTGATGGCTTGGATCCCGCTTAAAACTTTTGTGGACAGAAGCTTCCCCACCCCCCTCCTCCCACTGCAGGTCAAACTGTCCCCTACAGAGCTGCTCCTCAGGGACCCCCAAGAATAGCTGTGGGATAGTCAGAGGTCTTCCACAGGAGGAGGAATCAGTGAGAGACACTGTCCTTCAGTGTTACTCCTCTGAAGATGCCTGCCACAGCTGCTGGCTAAACGTCAGGAAAGAAAATACCAAGACCACGGTTACACAGCCCGGATAACCTACAAGAGCCAATCAGTGAAAGCTTCTGTCACAGACATTTTAGGAGGGATCCAACTCATTGCCCTGATCCAGCATGGGCAATCTACCTGCAGAAGCATGTAGACTTCCTTGCAGGATACCCACATCTACCATTGGATCTGCACATGTGATTCCTTTTCAGGAAGTGTATGTGCCATGCCCAAATGAAGTAGGCCTGTCTGGATGCAAATGTAGACCCTGATAGCAATAAACACTGTGGATGTATATTAGCTTTTCTATGTGCTTTACGAGGTAAACAAGAATGTGCATCTCCTCCTCCTCCTCATTTGAGGATACTGCTGCATTTGATTGTTCCCTTGCTTGACCAGAGCCTCTCGCAACACCACATAGTGCAAAATGACTAATCCAAATTGTGGCTTGTGTCATTTCTTTTCCTCCCCCATCTACCACCAGTGTTATCATTTTAGTAATCAGTGAGTTGCAGGAACATTCCTGCGGAAAAAAAATAAGGCAGACTTTTCACATTTCTTCTTGGAAGGTGTATATTTTTATTATGTTGAAAGATTGCTTGTTTCATGAAAGGTTTGTATCCCAACTTTCAATCTGGAGATCTACAGAAGGTCTAAGGTACACCATTTAAAATAATATATAATTTTGAACAATATAGGGGAATGAGTTTTTCTGCATCAAACCTTCTACAACAATCCATTGCATGCATTCTTGATGGCCTAACAAGTGTATCCTCCAGCTTCCATGAATACGGGATGCTGAAAACAAGTGAAGTGGAGTGATTATTTCATGAGTGGGAACCCCCATTGTTTTATTCTGGTCTGGGAAATCTGCTGTTTTGGCAAAGATAGCACTTGTTATGCTAAACAGATGTTAAGATGGTGCCATTCTTTTGTAGATAATCAGTCCTGATTATCAGTGTACCTTCTAGATACAATGGCTATGGGAAGACATTGCCATGCATGCAGATTGCTGTATCTGACCCTTTCTGCGCACTTCTTAATGATTTGATACATGCCCTTCCTAATGAACTGCTTTTTGGTTCCTAGTGTTCGGTGAGTTGTGGTGAGGGAACCCAAACACGAAATGCTATTTGCAGGAAAATGCTGAGCACGGGACTGTCTGCCATCATCAACTCGTCGCTGTGCCCTCCTTTGCCATTCTCGTCTTTGGTGAGACCATGTGCACTAGCTACATGTGCTAGTGAGTATCTCAGAACAACTGTGGTTGGTGGGAATTGCAAGGGTTTAAAAGCATTTGTAAGGCCAAAGAAAAGGTGACATATGAAGTTATCTTTATATGGAGTCAGATGTCCGTCCGCATAGTTCAGCACTGTCTACTCTGTCTGGTAGTTACCATTCAAATCTCAGGCAAAGAAACATGTTAAGTAACATCTGGAAGTGAATCTGGTTTCCTCCGCATGCAAACTATATATTATATCTCTAAGGTGTTACATTTTTTAATGAGTAAGGTCTGGGTTTCCCCTGTAATAACCTGATCGTCCACCAGCATCCCTCCTCCTCTCCTTGCCTTTGACTATCTGACAGACAGTGGGGATCGGTATATGTGAGGGAGGGCTCATCCCAATTGCCTACCTTTGTCTTGCCTTTCTTTGGTAGATGCCACCCTCCATGGTTTGAGGCACAAATAGAGGCTGTGTGTTTGTGAACTGTTTTACACCATCTCTGGTCAGCAAACTCTCTGTAGCCCAATCGGGAGTTTCTTGCATGGTCAAGCAGCAAGGCACCTGGCTTTGACCACAGCCTGAGATTGAGACCCTTTGACCACAGTCTGAGAGGGAAAAGATCTTTATTTACTAATGTACAATCACAATTCACTAGAGCACAGAAGTGCTAAAAACATTGTATCAAAGCATTACAGGGTGTTACAGAACTAAGAAAAGAAATAAAAACAGGCGACTAAGTTGTACTGTCACTGGTGTTACCTTGGCATTCTCTTCCATGGAATGAACGCAAGCTGGCTGGAACTTTGAAAACAGAAGCTGGTCATATTTCTCCCCTGTTCCTGGTTCTTGGTTACTGCTCCTCTCACAGTTTTTCCAGACCTTTTAACCCTTCCTGTCCCAGCCACCTTTGGTCACCACATGTACTGCCTTGCACCTTTTCTCCAATCATAGCCAGGCATACGTCCCCCAAATATTTGTGGCCCAGCTCAGGATATCCAAATAGCCATCTGTCTTGCCTCTTTCTCACAGCTGGGTAAATGGTCCTCTCTATCCTACCTATTTGTCTCCATAAAAGAAAACTCATCTTCTCTCAGCCTGAAATCTGAGAAGTTTATTGCATTGTTCCCAGGAAATAATATTTTCTTTGAGATCAAGGCCTTGCAGAGTGTTCATCAAGATATCCTATCACAGCACCCTCAACTCACATTCCCTGCTGCCAGAATACAGCCGCGGGGGAACTAATTGCCCAAATGCCACAGGGTCCTGATACTGGTTGAGACCACAACACAGGGGGAAGAGTGGCTTCAGCCTTCTGCCTCACCCCTACACATGCCCAAATGGCCCAGGGGTGTTATTTCCCCAGAGGGGCCTGCAGTGCACCCCAGATGGGCAAATAATGCCCCCAAGGGCTATTTTGGCTCAGGAAAATGGGGGGGAGGACTTTATAAATACATACATTATCATAATCATTTCATTTAAGGACAATGTGCCCAGATAATAAATGGTTACTTTTTACCTACAACACATACAGCAAGTTGGAAAGGATTTGGCCCCTGCTTATATTTATATATACCAGAACTGCAGTATTATGTGTGACTGTACTATTCATAAATAAGACGCTGCATGTTATTTTGTATTAGGGATTTGATTTCTAAGTATAAACCATAACATTATTTTCAAAATCCACAGAGCAGCCCTCGTATTCTTTTCAGTCGTCTGGCACAGAGAGCTGAACTGCAGGGACCCTCATAACTAATGAAGTCTAATATTATCCACCAAGGGGTTTTCAACCCACTCTTAAGTAGATTTGTTCTGCTTCATATTTCTCCCTTGAGGTTGCAGCACATTTACTTCTTCTTGTTGCTTTCAGCTATGGAGCTCTGGGGCCTCACAGGGCCAAGATGATAAACATTTAACAAGGGGAGTTCCCCCTTTCCCGTTCTGACTTTCTCGTGTTCATTCGGCTGCCTTCTTCATTTAAAGACATTTAATAACAGGAACTGCATTTTCCCCGTCAATATGTGCCCTGGCTTCTGCATCTTAACCCCAGCAGATCAAATTTGTTTTGCTAAATTACACCTTGTTATTTTTGATAATGGTAGCTGAGGTCTCAGCATCTGGCAGCCAACCACTTGCTATAAATTGTATTAGGTAAAATTACAGCTTGTGTCAAAATTAAGCTGCTTATTTTCTTTGTTGAGACTGAAACTGCATGTTAAATCCCAACAAATGGCTGCCTGACATGACATCCTTTTGTCAAATTTCCCTCTCTTTCCCCATAACCTGAGGAGTTCTGGCTGAAATCAAATTTATTAATATGGTCGACTGACCAATCACGTGCCAACACATCAAAAATTCCAGTTCTGGTTCTGTTATGTGGCATAGCCAGTATGCCCAGCCAGGGCAGTCAATTATACAAAGGGTGGCAATAAATACACATAGGGAGCAATCTTAAACAGGTCTCCTCAGAATTAAGTCTCATATTATTCAGTGGGACTTACTCCCAGGAAAGTGCCTTTAGGACTGAAGATATGGTATGTCATGGGTTCTGATACTACATATTACTGAGGGAGAATGGAGAAATTGACATAGGGCTGTTGTTTCAGATGGAATTCCCATGTTTGATATAAAAGAGTAATTTCTACTTTAGGACCAAACTAGACAAGACAATTTTTGGAGAGTTAAGTTGGGGTTACCCAATCCAACTCTCACACCATCAACCATGCATGACATTGTTGGGCTACATGTGCAGCTCTTCAAAAGGGCAAATAATTATCCCTGGGGCCATTTTGGGTCAGGAAGATGGTGCAGGAGTAAAGGCAGAGGTCCCCTGTCCCCATGCCATGGTCCCAATACCAATTGATACTCTGCACACTTGGGAAACGAGTTCCAAAAAATTGTCTTATCTCGTTGGCTGCTAAGTTTAGAATTCAAAGACAATGCAGTCCCATGATCCATTTCCAAACATTAATTATGTTTCAGGACACCAGAGACCAACTCAGAAACAACCGCCCCTTATAATGGCCCAAAAGAAAGTTTTCATCCAAACAAGGAAGCAGAAGAAACTACACTTTATTGTTGGTGGATACGCTTACTTGCTCCCCAAAACGTCCATCATCCTTCGATGTCCTGTGAGAAGGTTCCGGAAACCAATGATCACGTGGGAGAAAGATGGCAAACGACTCATCAGCTCAGTTCATGTCACTATTGCTCCGTATGGCTACATGAAGATCCATAGATTGAAGCCCTCTGATACAGGAACGTATACTTGCACTGCAGGGCCAGCTCAGGAACACTTTGTGATTAAACTAATTGGAGGACACAACAAACGTATTGACGCTCTGTCCGCTGCGATAAAGGAAGAAGAAGCCCCAAAGAAGACCAGTTTGAATGATGCCTTGCATGCCCAGGAAAAGCATCAGAACGGAGTTCTCTTCAATGGAAGCAAGACCGAGAAACGAGGACTTATTACTGATTCCAGCAGTCGATATGATGATGTTGTCTCGAGACTTCTGGAATACAGAGGCTGGCCTCATAACAATGCCAATTCAGGGGAAACTCAAGACTCCAGTGAGAGAAACATCTCTTCTGAGGAAGATCTAGGCCAGGAGTACAACATTCCTTTCACCATGGTAGCCAGTCAGGATCATTTGGACGGCATCCTAGGGAACTTATCTCAACTGCCCGATGAACTTAAGGATGGCTATAGAAAGCAGCTCATTGCACAGCTTGCCCATGACATCTTCAATAGCCATTTGGAACATCAGGAGTCTTTTTTCAAAGCTCATGGCACAAGAGTCAGTTCTGCTTCAGTGGAGTTCCCATTCAGTAAGCAAGTTTCTGGGTTTGCCAGCTCCTTAAGAGCTTCTTCTGCCGAAGCGCATTTGTCAACATCAGCAGAACTCATCAATGGCCCCCACAGGCCTCCCAAAAAACCAGCGATCCTCAAGAAGATCTCTGCAGCACAGCAGCTCTCAGCATCCGAAGTGGTCACCCATCTAGGACATACTGTAGTCCTAGCCAGTGGGACCTTGAGCGTACTGCTTCACTGTGAAGCTGCTGGAAACCCAAAGCCCACCATTAGCTGGGCGAAGAATGGAGAGGTTGTGAATTTCAATGACAGGTAACACAAACAATGTTAACTTTACCAGTACCCCCCTCAAGTTCATGAACTTTCTGCATTTTTCTCTTCTAGTGTTTCTCTTTTGATTGCTCATAGTGCCTGTCATATTGCATCCCCTTCTGATTGTTTGGGCTGCCATGCTAGTTTTGAGCTGAGCCTTAGTTGCTTTTGATTAGAAATATTTCCAGACACAGTCTAGGATATTGCTGAGGTGATCATCTTTGCTGGCACACTTGATTTAGTTTCCTCTGCACCAGATACAGCTAATAGAGCCTTAAACTGGTAGAGTGGACTATGGGCCGAACTAAACATTACCACTTTTAAAGAGTTGGGTCCAGGTTCTCAACAGCTGTCGGGAACTGCTTGTAAAAAAAAAAGGAAAACCCAAACCAGCTTGGAACAGTGCCATGGAGGAAGAAGGGTTCCTGCCTCCACCCCACCCCCCAAGCCATATTCCTGCATGAAAACTTCTCGGGGGAGTTATTTCCCCAATTTTTGCACACGGAATAACAAAAGCGAGCAAAAAACTTTAAGAACATAAGAAAGGCCCTGCTGGATCAGACCAAGGCCCATCAAGTCCAGCAGTCTGTTCACACAGTGGCCAACCAGGTGCCTCTAGGAAGCCACTAACAAGACGAATGCAGCAGCACCATCTGCCTGTGTTCCACCGCACCCAAAATAATAGGCATGCTCCTCTGATACTAGAGAGAATAGGTATGCAGCATGACTAGTATCCATTCTAACTAACAGCCATGAATACCCCTCTCCTCCATGAATATGTCCACTCCCCTCTTAAAGCCCTCCAAGCTGGCAGCCATCACCACATCCTGGGGCAGGGAGTTCCACAATTTAACTATGCGTTGTGTGAAAAAATACTTCCTTTTATCTGTTTTGAATCTCTCACCCTCCAGCTTTAGCAGATGACCCCGTGTTCTAGTACGGGAGAGGGAGAAAAACTTCTCCCTGTCCACTCTCTCCAAACCATGCATAATTTATAGACCTCTATCATGTCTCCCCTCAGCCGCCTTCTTTCCAAGCTAAACAGCCCTAAGCATCTTAACCGCTCTCCATAGGACAGTTGCTCTAGTCCCCTAATCATTTTTGTTGCTCTTTTCTGCACCTTCTCAAGCTCTGTAATATCCTTTTTTAGGTGTGTACACAGTATTCCAAGTGTGGTCTCACCATAGATTTGTACAAGGGCAGTATGATATCAGCAATCCAAGTGCAGTTTTCACATGTAAAATTGCTTGGGCTGTGCAGTCATTTTGAACCCCTTTTTAAAAAAAACCTGTAACTTTTAGTTTGGCCCTATGTTAAAGCTATCTGAACAGCCAGAAGAATTTAAGGATGTCTATGGCAAGCAATTGGTCACATAGTTGGCCCAAGAGTACCATTTTGAATACTCCCATATGTTTGCTTCCTCTCTTTAAGCAGAAATTTACCACATCTGAAGGAAATGTTCTATCCCAGCACTTTCTTTGCTGTGTCAGTTTTATAGTTACACAGATTTTTTAAAATTTAAGGGAATGTTTTTTAAAAAACTGACCCCTCCAATTCACTGAACCTGCCACCACTTTGGCAGTCTATCACCTCATTTTCACTTCATTCTGGTGAAAAGGGCCAGTATGTACCATGTGGCACTTTGCATTCCAACACACTTTTCTAAGTAAGACCTTAGCTACACCTACTTCTAATAACACATGAAGGTGACTTATATTGAGTCCATATAATCTAGTAGTATCTACCTGGACCAACAGGAACTCTTCAGGATCTGAGGCACATGTTCTTTTCCAGTCTTGTTATCTGAGATCCATGGAAAATGCTAGGAGGTGAACCTGGGATATTCTGCATGTAAGGTGTATGTTCTGTCACTGATCTAAAACATGCCCTCAAGGTATGGGTCTTCCTCACCTTCTATTTTGCATGCAAAAATAAGAAAAGAAAAAAGAAATCTCAAGTTCAGTCTCTGAAATCTCTAATGAAAAGAATCGTTCTTAACGTTTAATCCAGTACCACCCACCAAGAATTCCCACATTATTATTGAATGCCCCCAAACCACCAGTACAAAATTTGAACTTAAAAACAGCACTCCACACAATGTAACTTTATTTAAATAGGTATATTTAAAATACGTATACATTCAAGCCACAGATTTCATGTATGCATTCAATAAGGCCCTTGTGTGTGGTGGCCTTCAGCCAATGTTAGGTTTGATTCCTCTTTGTTGCATGCCACTTTAAACATGTATTTATTTATTAGAATATTTATACCCTGAATTTCCCTTGTGGCTCACAATATCAAATTTTAAAACATACCAAATACAAAACCACTTCCCTTCTCAAGAAAATGAAAGTACATATGCTTTATCCCCTACTGATCAGCTGCCCTTGGTGTACTTTTTTAAGGGCTTGAGGGAGAAGTACAGGATCTGGGATTTTATCTTCAGGGTGGAAGCCACTGCAAATGTGGGGAGAAGGGTCTGTCTGAAATCTCAAATGACTCCCATTTGTCCCCCGAAGTTCTGAATGCAGAAAAGAGTTCCGCAGGGCCTGTAAGACAGAGCTTTTCCACCAGGCTTACAACTGAGGACTGATGCAGAAACCATCATTTTTGGCCTCCTCCCCACTCCCAACATGCATAAATAATATCAGTTGGAAGGGGTGCCACCTGTATGGTGCCTACAGTTTAGTATTTTGTGCGCCATCTTTGTTAGGGGTTTTTAGGATGTTATGGTTGTTTTATTGTTTTATATAATTAATGAGTGTATGTTATGTTTTAATGAAGTTACCTGTCCTGAGCTGGCTTGCTGGGGAGAGCAGGATACAAAGGTGATAGACAGACAGACAGACAGACAGACAGATGTTCTGAATGCAAGCCAAGATTTGTAGATCACCTTCTAGGAGGACACATGGGTCCCCTTACGAATCAGTGAACTGAATTGTGAGTTATCATGCTTGACTCAAGCATGTTAAGTAGGGCTACCAAGGCCCTGGTGGCAGGGCCATAACTAAAGGGGGCAAGGAGGGCAGCTGCCACCCCATTGGCATGCAGAGAGGGCAGCAGAACTGCCTCTCCTACTCAGCCCACTCCTCCTATAGGAGAGGCAGTTCTAGGGTTGCCAAGTGCCAGGTGGGGCGGGCAAACCCATGCCAATCCACCTGGCTGCCCGCTTACCAGCTGAGGGTCGCCGGGCAACGCATGCACGCGCATCTGCCCACCATGCCACATCACTTCCGGTTAACACCCAGAAGCACCGCATCGCAAGAGGTAATGCAGCGGTTTCGGGTGTAAACACATCGCAAGGGGCCTTTTAAAACTCAAACTGGGAGTTTGAATGGTAAACAGCCTCTTGCAATGCATTTACACCTGGACGTGCCGCATCACAACAAGCCTTAAAGGCCCCTTGCGATGTGGCACTTCCAGGTGTAAACCGGAAGTGATGCAATCATGTCGGCGTGCACGCAGCAACCCTAGGCAGTTCTGCTGCCCTCTCTGCATGCCACAGAGGTGGCGGCTGCCCTCCTCATCCCCCTAGCTACAGCCCTGCCTGGTGGTAGCAGGGGATCTCCTGCCTCCGGTTCTTGTGCCTGCTACTGCTCAAAGTGGGCTTGGGACAAAATATTTTTTTAAAATCCAGCAGCGTTGCATGTGGTTTTCCATCACTTCCAATAAACACCCCGAAGTAACATAGGGTAACTCTAGAAATCTCCAGACACCCTGTGTTTTTTTACTGGAAGTGACATCATCATGTCCATGTTGCCTCCTCCCCACCATGTCCCTGCCCCCAACCCTCCCAATGATTGTCAGGCTTGGCCTGTCAACCCTAATGTTGAGGCATCGAAGCAGCTCGATAGAGTGGGGGCCAATTCATATGTACTGTAATTTATCACATTTTTATACTGTAATTTCTTCCTAAGGAAATCAAGGCAGCAAGCATAGAGTTGTCCTATTTATCTTCCCAAGAGACATATGAGTGGTGCTGGGCTGAGAGATTGTGACAGTCTCAAGGTCACCCAGTGAACTTCATGGCTAGGTAGAAATTTGAACCTGTTTCTCTCCAACTTTATGTCTGTTACAGCACACTTGAATGACACCATCTGAATCTTTTAACTTGACCTGCGGCACACTTTCCAAGAAAGGACGGTGATTGCTGACTTAAGGGATTTTGAGTAGCTGATCTAGGAAAGACCTGCATCTGATACTTTGGAGAGCTGTTGACAGAGCAGATGGCGCTGGGCTCAAAATGCCAGTAGCCTGGCTGTGTTCAGGGCCACTCCCAATCAGTGTTGACATAACAGGAAACAAAAAGGCATGGCCAATGATGTGCTCTCCCTGCTGACAATGTCCGATTGTGTATAAAGAGCCTTGTTCCCTAGCTGCGTGGCCAACTATTGTTAATTTGCTGTGCTGTTATATTCATGGGATTGCATGGCTGGTGTTGAATGAGGGAACAGCTTAAGACTGCTGTTGTGCTTGGAGGAATCTGCTTTTGCTGACGTGCTTACAAGGCAGAAGTCCAAGAAAGTGTTGCCAGTACACGTTTCCTTTGTGTAAATTATGGGCCTGAGGTTAAACATCCAAGTCTGGTCACCGGGGTCAACCTAGGAAATGAGAAGACACACAAGAGTCAACTGTCAAGGCTAAAATTAATTTTAAATGGCTGTTTTTTGTGGAACATTTATCAAGTCCTTGATTTATCCAAGGTGTCGTTTGTCACTGTGGTTTAGAGATATAGTTAGCTTGCTTGCAGCTTTCCCTGTTCCGTGGTTAAAAGCTCTCCAAATGCAAAGGTTTCTGTAATTTACTAGCATTAGCAGTGTCATTTAAAACAGCCCTTTCTTTAATTGTTTTTTTTTTCCCTGGCAGATAGAATATTAGATTTTTGACCACAAAAAGAAAATGTAAAAAAAGGGAGTGTAGGGAGGAAATTTCCAATGTGAGAACAAGAATGCATTTGTTATTGAAAGCACATGTCGTCTTAATCAAGACGATGCCTATGTTATATATTGTGCTGGACATAGTCCTGTAAAAATATCTTCCTGGCTTGCAGAAAGTTGCATGTATAGATTTGAATTGCCAGTAGTTACATCCTGTAGGAAAAGTGCACATAAAGTGATTTTTTTTAAAAGAAAGATTCTGTTTGAAACTACTGTATTCTTTGTGCTGTACTTTTAAAAGGAATTAGGGATGCATAAAGTCCACAAAAGATTATTCTGGATATCATATGCAAGAAAATGTTATATTGTTTCCATGCCATAAATAGCCATTCTTTAGGAACATCTACCCTTCTGCTTTGTTTTTAGACAGCAAATAGCGCTGCTCTTTGACTTCAACTGTTAATCGAGTTGAATCTTACGAAGGATTATAATGCTGACAAAATACTGCTGTCTGCCTCCTATGATCAGGGGCCCCTGATAAGAAAAGGCTTCCCTGTCTACAGAAGTTATCCATTTAACAGCCAATTTACATGAGCTATTCATTGTGCATGAAGTTGATTGGCCCTCAGAAAATGGTGGTTGTGGGAATGGAAGGTTGATTTAAGTCTGTGAGACATGGTTGAAGTGATAGGGTAGCCTCAGGGAGTGAATTTTGGTGGGGTGGGTAGCAGCCCCCAATGCCCCCCTGCCTTGTTCTCCTCACTACTGCTGCTGCCTCCTATGCATCAGCCACACCCCTGCCTAGGAGCCAGGACAGCTAACCTTTCATTCATCTTAGCAAATCTATGGGAAAGCCTACTCGGCATGCCCCACTGTGTTTAAAGACACCTGGGAAATGAAGAAGCAGCTTTAGCTGCTCTGGGCAGAGATGGTGAGAGTAGGTGGTAGTGGCATCAGGTGATACCTCTTGTTGAAGGCCAACATACACATAGGGTTGCCAGCTCTGGGTTAAGAACATAAGAAAAGCAATGCTGGCCCCTATACAAGGAGATAATACGAGCTAGAAGGGAGTCTTTTTAGAGCGGGCATTTTTCTAGTTTTTCCCCAGCATCATGTAACATCAATATGTTTTTGTTTATTTATTTAGAAAATTTATATCCTGCCTTTTTGCCCTGTCAGGGCCACCAGGGTGGCTAACAATTAAAAACAGAGTATTATAAGAACATATGTCATAAGAACATAAGAACATTATGTCATAAGAACATAAGAAAGGCCATGCTGGATCAGACCAAGGTCCATCAAGTCCAGCAGTCTGTTCACACTGTAGCCAACAAGGTGCCTCTAGGAAGCCCACAAAGAAGACAACTGCACCAGCATTACCCTGCCTGTGTTCCAAAGCACCTAATATAATAGGCATGCTCCTCTAATACTAGAGAGAATAGGTAGGCATCATGACTACTATCCATTTTTACTAGTAGCCATGAATAGCCCTCTCCTCCATGAACATGTCCACTCCCCTCTTAAAGCCTTCCAAGTTGGCAGCAGTCACCACATCCTGAGGCAGGGAAGTCCACAATTTAACTATGCGTTGTGTGAAGAAATATTTCCTTTTATCAGTTTTGAATCTGTCACCCTGCAGCTTCAGCAGATGACCCCACTTTCTAGTATTAAGAAAGGGGGAGAAAAGCTTCTCCCTGTCCACTCTCTCCATACCATGCATAATTTTATAGACCCCCTTAACTGCCTTCTTTTCAAGCTAAACAGCCCTAAGCAGTTTAACCGCTCCTCATAGGGCAGTTGCTGTAGTTGCCTGATCATTTTGGTTGTTCTTTTCTCAAGCTCTGCAATAACCTTTGTTAGGTGTGTTGACCAGAACTGTACACAGTATTCCAAGTGTGGTTTCACTGTAGATTTGTACAAGGGCAATATGATAGCAGCAGTTTTATTTTCTGTTCCTTGTCTAATTATGGCCAGAATGGAATTTGCCTTTTTCGCAGCAGCCACACATTCGGTTGATGTCCTCATTGAGCTGTCCACTACCACCCCAAGATCCCTTTCTTGGTCTGTCGCTGCCAGCATAGTCAAAGGTAATTGTGTGAGATTTCCCAGGCACTTTCCCACATACATATAAATTAAGTTTGATGCCATTGTGGTCACTATTGCCAACTGGCTCAGCAACAACCACATCCCACACTAAGTTGCTGGCAGCACCGCAGAGTATTAAGTCCAGGATTGCCTCCCCTGTGATTGGGTCCATGACCAACTGTTCGAGGACACAGTCATTGAGAATGTCTAGAAATTTTATCTCTTTGGCTTGACTGGAGTATGCATTTATCCAGTCAATATGAGGGTAGTTAAAGTCTCCTATTATTACTACTTCATCACCTTTGCATGCTTCCCTGATTTCATTCTCCATTTCTAGATTACCCTGAGCCTTTTGGTCAGGGGGCCGATAGAACGTCCCTAGTACTAAATTACCTTTGGGGCCAGAATCTTCACCCACAAGGATTCTGTAGACGAGTCTGCCCTTTTTATGGTTTCTAGTTTATTAGATACTATGCCTTTCTTGATATACATAGCAACACCCCTCCAATACGCCCTTCCCTGTCATTTCTATAGAGTTTGTAACAAGGGATGACCACATCCCACTGGTTCTCTCCCCAGCACCAGGTTTCTGTAATGTTTTCCTTTAAAACCATGCACTCTCCCCCATTTTTGCTTGGAGGTTTCTAGCTTTAGCATAGAAACACCTCCACACTGTGTCTTTCGATTTGCCTGGCATGTGTTCTTGGGCATCCTTACTTTACCATTCCCTTTCATGTCTACCCCATTCCCATGTGGGCAATCAGAAGCAATTTTCCCTTTGTCTATTCGCATTGAGTCTGCCCGAACCAGATGCTTGTCAGCTCCTATCGGCTTTCCCCCCAGGTTCAGTTTAAAAGCTGCTCTGCCACCTTTATAATGTTACATGCCAGCAGTCTGGTTCCATCCTGGTTCAAGTGGAGTCCATCTCTTTTGTAGAGGCCCGGTTTGTCCCAAAATGATGCCCAGTTCCTAACAAATCTAAAGCCCTTCTCCCTACACCACCGTCTCATCCATGCATTCAGACCAGAATTTCATAGAAAGTACCTTGTAGGTCCTGGCTTTTAGTCTTCTGCCTAGCAACCTAGGTAGGCAATCCTACCTACAAAATATGCCTTTTTTTAACAGGATCCCAAACAGTCCTGGTGGGGAGTTTCTTCCATAACTTTGAAGCAAATAACTCCCCACCAGGACTGTTTCAGCTCAGGAAAATGCCATGGGAGAGAAGGCCAAGAGCCCCTCCTCTCCCACGCACTGCAGTCCTGAGCCAAATTGGACACCTGCTGCTGTGTGGCTACAGGGCAGCCTCGTTAAAAAAAATGTATTGTGTAATTTGGCTCTGAGTCACCACTGATTATGCACTCAGAAATACTAAAGCAACCATGATTTTTACCTGTTTCTTCTTTCATTTGTATCAGATCATTCTGAGAAACCAGTGGCCACTGACGTAGAAAATAAGGAGTGCAATCCTGCTCCAGCTGAAATCTGTCTCACTTCAGTTGTGCATCTAAAATATATTAGATGTACATCTATGTATTAAAAAGTTGCATGTATGAAATGGTCCTAACAACTTTATAATTCAATTTCAAAGCATTTCTTCCATCTAGTTTCTATAAAAACATTGGACTGGATATGTTGCAGGCATAGCTATGAATGAATTTTACATGGCTAGTAAAGGAAGCAAGCCATATTGAATCAATGTCTTTCTTGGTTATTGTTTCCTTAAGAAGAAGCCAGGACTCCCCGTTGCTCTGGCTGGAGTTCGGGAGCTCTTGTGAAGGTTTAAATTGAGCGTCGTTTTTGACTTGAACTTTTTGTTGAGCAATGTGAAGGTCAATGTTGCTGGTGGTAGAACGCATCCTTCCCTCTGTGTTGTTTCCACCTCCTTTTATCCCCTCCCTGGACTATTCAATGGGTGGCCTTAATCTGGTTTCTTTTAGTGTACTGCCACCCATGGTGCTATGAGAGAGATCAAATATTCTTGACATTGTGGGTCATGATGCAGCAGTTTTCATTTGGGTGGGGAGAGATCTCATCAGCTCAGAGTAAGTGACTAGATTTTGATTGCACTTTGATGGACTTTCACATTCCAGCTCTCTCCTCCTCTGTTGTCCGCTTCCCCACTTTCTGTTTCTATCACCATCCTGGCAAAAGAGTTTATGTAAAACAGCTGCTGCAGTTTTCATGTGAGAAAAGCTAACTTGCCTTTAGGCTTTTCTCATTAATTTAACTTAAGAATGAATGAAGGCTGGTTCAAGTATTTTTAGTGGAAGCCATCATATTAAACATGTATCTGGATCAGAGCCACTCAAAGGCTTCCAGGAGCCAGACTAGATAGATAGATAGATAGATAGATAGATAGATAGATAGATAGATAGATAGATAGATAGATAGATAGACAGACAGACAGACAGACAGACAGACAGACAGACATCTGCTACAGAGACCATATGATAGGTAAGGTCTGTAGTCCAATGGGCCTAATCCCCTGCCTTGTCTGGGTGGCCCATAGAATTTTCTAGACTTGATGCCAAATTTGTACTTAAGCTCACATGCCCTGCCCCATGGGCCTTGATTCTGAGATCCTAAAGGCCCATGCCCTGACTTGGATAGCCCAGGCTAGCCTGATCTCATCTGATCTCAGAAGTTAAGCAGGGTCAGCCCTGGTTACCACTTGGATGGGAGACCACCAAGGAAGTTCTGGTTCACTGTGCAGAGGCAGGCAATGACAAGCCACTCCTATTCAGCTCTTGCCTTGAAAATCCTAATGGTTCACCATAAATCAGCTGTGAATTGATGGCACTTTACACACAGAAAGGTCCCCACATCATGAGTTGTGTGGGCCTGCGCCTTTTTCTCTTGCAGTTTTGTAATTGGTGCAGGGCTGCAAAATATGTATGTTCATTGGAGAAGCTTTCTCTGTTTTGCAAAAGGCACTGGTCTGACAGATATTTCCCAGAGTTTAAACTGGCAGTTTTGCTGGAACTATTACTCTTTTTAAAAACCTGTGGATTTTTAATATGTGACAAGCATTTTTTAATATAGAACAATGATTTAGGCTAGTTAGCAGGCAATGGATGGCTCCCAGCTATTTGGGACGTTGCCTGAGGCCCCTGTTCTGATGCTGCATTTTTCCTACTAGAATTGCCAGTTGGCCAGGGGAGTAAAACTAATCTGTCCTGCTCCAGGCCCTTTAGCAAGAGATTTGAAATGTAGGAGTCAGCAGGTGGTGCTTTTGGCGACATCTAAACCTAATCACCTGCTAATTGCTTCACATCATTCTGTGGTTGAAGGGACAGCTACAGGGGCCAGTTCCAAAACTGGTAACTTTTTTTCCTGTTTGCTCTGTGAAACAATGTGTATGGAAATGGCTTGGGGAGAGGTCCAGAGATGCATATCTCTGTCTGCTGGAGCAGTCAAACAAGAGAGTTGCTTGAAATGCCGTGAAGGCTATGCAAGATTTGTATCTCTTACTACTTTGTGAGATGATAATAATATTTAGCACTCGTGCATGTTATCATGTTGTAATCATTACAACGATCCTGCAAGGGAGGTGAGAGTTATTAGAGAATGGGAAACCAATGTGGCTTGGGCTTCATCTGCACATCACTGGATATTGTTGTCTCACACTATAGCGGGGATCTGCAATCAAATATGGCTCTTCAAGAAAGGGATAACTAAGGTATATTAGAGTAGGTGAGATGCTAGAATAACCAGTAAGTGAAGGAATTGGCAGGCAAAGATTTTTATGGGACTAAAGGTCTTTGTAGAGATGCTTTACAGAAAGTGAAATGATAGAGTTACCAGTAACCGAAGTGCAAACCATGCACAGATTTATGTCAGTGTAACGATCATGTAGGGGGCTCCTTTATTTATATTACTTATTGTGAGACATGGTGGGTGCCACTTCCAAATAAAGAAGCTGCAACAACCAGTGTTTGGGCTGCAGAAACTTTATGAATTATGAATCAACCTGCCAATTATTAGGGTTGCCAACCTCCGGGTACTAGCTGGAGATCTGCTATTACAACTGATCTCCAGCTGATAGAGATCAGTTCACCTGGAGAAAATGGCCGCTTTGGCAATTGGACTGTATGGCATTGAAGTCCCTCCCCTCCCCAAACCCCTCCCTCATTAGGCTCCGCCCCAAAAACCTCCCGCTGGTAGTGAAGAGGGACCTGGAAACCCTATCAATTATCAATAATGTTAAGCTGTATACTTTTAGTTATGCAAATAGTCTTTCTTATAGTGGCTCTTTATTGGCCACTGTCTCAATTTGATATACCATATTTTTCGCTCTATAGGACGCACCTTTCCATAAGACGCACCTAGTTTTTAGAGTAAGAAAACAAGAAAAAATCTTGTTTTCCTCCTCTAAAAACTTGTCTTATGGAGCGAATGCCAGCTGGGTGTGTGCGCGTCCGGACGGCGCGAGCCGGCATTCCCCGCCCCGATGGCCAGCTGGGAGGCGGGTGGGGCCGCACAGAGCCGGCTGGGCGTGTGCGCTGGCTCGCTCTGTGCGACCCTGCCCGCCTCCCAGCTGGCCGTCGGGGCGGGAAACGCCATCTCGCGCCGTCTCGACGCACACTCGCCCAGCCGGCATTTACTCCATAAGATGCACGGACATTTCCCCTCACTTTTGAGGAGGAAAAAAGTCCATCTTATGGAGCAAAAAATACGGTAGTTTGGTTCTTGGGCAGAACAATCCTAAGGGGTGCCTGCAAGCAGCAGGCTGTGGTGTAACTGTGGTGCCCCACTAGTCCTCTCCCTATAGGATTTGTTTAGAAAGCAGCAGGTAGGAAAAAGAGTCAGTAGCTGGGTTTCAGTAGCCACAACCGTGCCAGCATTCCCAGCAACCATGCCATAGTGTCCCATGGAGGTGTGGTGAGGCAGTGGGGCCCTGGTGGACAGGACAGGCAAAACCAATCAGGGGCCACCAGACACAGGGGCTGAGCCCAGCACCTGTCACAGCCCAGGGTGAAAGGGGCGGGGCCAAGGATGTTGGTGCCATGTCCGTGGCACAAACCCCACCCCTTCAAAGGACTAAGTTCCGTCACAAGTCCCTGGACAGCTGTCAGTGTGGGCAAGGGCCCTAGCATTCCTCCCCCATGGACACCCCAAGCTTGCCGCCAGACCACATGGAGCAAAATCTGCCCACACCTCAGAAGGTGAAGGGAGAGATGTCATAGAGATTCAGTGCAGTCATGGGTGCCCTGTTGTCACTAGAGGCCACACCTTCCAGCAGGATGCCCTTGCTGGCAGCAGAGCAGGAAGGAGGCCAGCAGGGTGGGATGTTGTACAGGGGCCCAAAGCACCTCCGACAGGCCCCCAGCAGCCTTACAATGCGCACTTGTCCCTCCCTGACATCCCTTGAGACAGCAAGCAGCTGCTCCAGGTGGCTGGCAGCCACCATCACAGATGCTGCCAGCCATTCCATCCACTACTGCCCAATAACCATCTGCTTTGGGATCACCACCTGGCCTCACAGTCACCTAACTTCTCTCATCCCCCAACCCCCACCTCAGTAGCCTGGCTGCTTTGGTTCTCCCCATCACTCAACTTTGGTCCTCCCCAATCTCTTCCTGGCTTGGCACAAAGGAATGGTAGCCTGGGGTATCAGATGAGCACCCCGGTGGGGGCGATGAGGCAGCCACATTGTTGGAAGCCCCTTCCTCCCTCAGCCCTAGTTCTGGGTCCTGGCTGCGCTGGGTACTGGGCATCCATCAATGGTCTCATTGACCACTGATGGGTCTTTTGGAACCTTGCAAATGATCAGGGGACTGTGAATAGCAGGGCTGTTTGGAGAGGTCCTAGAGGCAGTGTAGTTAGCTTGTGCTATGAGGCCATAGAGTATATATGGACAGTACTGTCTCTGTGTGTAAAGTGCCATCAAGTTGCAGCTGACTTATGGCGACCCCTTTTGGGGGGGGGGTTTCATGGCAAGAGACTAACAGAGGTGGGTTGCCAGTGCCTTCCTCTGCACAGCAACCCTGGACTTCCTTGGTGGTCTCCCATCCAAATACTAACCAGGGTGGACCCTGCTTAGCTTCTGAGATCTGACGAGATCGGGCTAGCCTGGGCCATCCAGGTCAGTACTGGCTAGCTTGAATTTTAGGTTATTCAGCGTATTCTGATGGAACACTACAGGGGAGTGAGCAAGTGTATCAGAGCAAGGGTATCTGTTTCTCCTCTTTCTACCAGTCTGGATAATATTTCAAAGCACGTACATTGTAGTGGCCAGGTAGGAAATGACCTTGATAACCAGTTTTTGATCAACATATTTACATGTTCCTGCAGGATTCTTCTTCAGCCAGATGACTCCTTGCAGATCCTGGAGCCAGTTGAAGCTGATGTTGGCTTCTACACCTGCAATGCAACTAATGCATTGGGATCTGACTCTGTTTCCATTGCTGTCACATTAGCAGGTAACATGTTCTCAGTGACCATCACAAAAGTTTCCTTGTTGCAGTCTGTCACGAAATTAAGCATAAACAGGAGCCAAGCCAGAGTCCAAAACCTGATGTACATGTTGGAAGCCTTACACACACTGGATATTTTAAGCTCAGGGCTCAAACAAATGACAGTCAGAAGAAGGCTAGGCAGCCTCCCCCTGCAACCTGGCCTCAGGCCTCTGTTCCAGTCCATCAGAGTCTCTGTTGGCCTCAACCAGAATGAGAGTGGGCTTGCTTACTTGTGTCCTCCTTCTGCCTTCCACCACTACCTGTAGCTGGGAACAGCAGGTGGGGGCAGTCTCTGTCCTTGGCCAGCCAAGCCAGTGCTAATCTCATGAAGGAATCTGACCTCTTGCGAGAGTTCCCAATCTTGGATGTGGCATTGGCAAGGCTTACACCATCTGCTGCTTGATGAGGAGGGCATCCTTATTTCAGGCATCTTCCTTTGATTTGCAGCCTGCTTCTAAAAGGAGAGCGGGCCAAACTGCATTCTCTTCTACAGCATGGGCGGTAGGCCTGCTTTCTTTTGGCACACGTGGAGCTTAGTTTCCCAGTTCTTGGAAGAGGGTAAGCTGGAGAGGAGAGTGAGGGGCCAGGGTTTCTTTGTTTCTACTTAGTGGCAGAAGCATCTTGGGCTGTGGCAAGGATACCTGTGAACAGAGTAGAACTGCTGCTCTTGTTTGCAAGTAGAATGGCTGGCTTTACTCATGAGCAAGAGCCTGCTCCAGGCAGCAACTGTTGGTTCTCGCATGGAGGGAGCTCCTGTTGCTGCCTTACCTGCTTGCCTCTTTCAGAGAGAACTCTGTGTGAGGGGGTGCAAAACGGGGCTTGGAGGCATGCTGATCTTGCTCATGAGTAGAATGGTGGGCTTTTCTCACAAGCAACTATTGGTTGCAGTGTGATGCTGTGCTCAAGGATAAATTTTCTGAAGTTGGCATTAGCAAATCTTACCAATTTTGAGGTCCGAATTACCCCCAATTTAAGGCTTTTGCTGCTAAAATCTTGTCTATGTTTGGGACAACATATGTGTGTGAACAGCTCTTCTGTGTAATGAATGTTAATAAATCAAAAGTATATTCTCAGCTTACAGAGACACACCTGAACAGCATACTCAAAATTGCTATAGCACAGACTTTGACTCCAGATTTTGAAGCAGAGTAGTTCAGAGCAAGAGGTGTCAATTGTTAAAGACATTTAAATAAAAGAAAATGCTGTAAGAGTGTTAATGTTTCAAGCATGTTTGTATTTTAAGTAAAAAATAATATCATTAATTGGCTTTGCTTGTGTCTTCTATAAAGTTTGTATCTTTACATTTTATGGTACACATGGCCCTGCCCGGCCGAGTGACATTTATGTTTTTTTTTAAAAGGTTGCCAGATGAATAAAATCTCAGGGTGAGATGTCAGAACCAAGGCGTAGACTGTGTTGTGCTTGGTTTGAGTGCTTTGCATGAAGGCTACCCTTGTTCATTATTCTAGAGCCATCATGAAGAGCCAAGGAAGTGCCTCTAAGAATTATCCTGTCCTCAGGGCGGGTTCAAGCCATTCAGCTGCCCCAAGCAGGCTGTATCCAATAACGCCTTAGCAAGGGGCAGTACAGCAGCAGTGGGAAGTACAGGAGGTTCCCTCCTATCATCCTTGCCACACAGTCCTCTGGACTCTGGAGCCCAGCCCTGCAGGGGCAACTAGAAGAGCAGCAGCAAGAATGGGAGAGAGTTTCTCTTCTTGGTTTGTGTCACCACCACTTGAGTCCAGGGCAGGACAGATGAAGGTTTTGCATTTAAAAAGCCTTTGTCTCTAGCCTGCTCTTCACTATTGTTGTTCCTTGTTGCCCCTTCAGGGATTCAGATATCTCTGGGAAACACCACCTATCCCCTAACAATCTGGTTGGGGTAGTGCTTTGACCGCCAGAGGAAAGAAGGGAGGAGAGCAGAGAGAGCAGGTGGGGAAGGTAAAGGGCAGGATGGTCAAAGAAATTAGGGGCTACTGTGGTCAAAGTGCTGCTACAGTCTTCACTGTGCTCCAAGCTGCCCCTCCCCACCCTACTAGGCTGTGTTCACCAAATTAGAGGGGTCTCCTATTGTTTTTTTTAGGAAATTAGCTAAGAGACTGGTAGAGCTTTGCAAGAAGGTTGGCTCCGGGGTCTTTTCAAGCCTATTTTTATGGGGATGAGCTCATCAGTTAAAACACTATCAATAAGAAGCATTTCTATCAAATAAAAAAGGTTTTTTATTAAAAGGAATTTTAAAGCACACACAGAATAAGCGGTACAAGTAGAAGAGGAAGAGTTGGTTTTTTATGCCAACTTAAGGAAGAATCAAACTGGTTTACAATCACCTTACCTTCCCGCTCCAGGCAAAAGGGGCATCTTGAAGCTCGGGTTTTCCCGCCCTTTGCTTGGGGAGAGGCAGGACTAAAATTCTCATTTCCTGTCTCCTGGGCGGGAAAGCCTCCAACTCCCAGTTTCCCTCCTGCCTTTGCGGAAGTAGCACGCAGTAGCAGAGCTCCTCTACTACTTTACCTTTGTCTTTCTTCTGTGTGTTTGTTGTTCCGTGTGGTAGTCCTTCATTTCGCGTCTGTTTGTTTACCTAAAAAAAAATTCTTTACTCCCTGTCCTCTCTTGTCTCTGCCTACCGCCCGCTACGACCTAAAATGGCGGCCGCGGTAAAAGACGTTCCCAGAGAGGACAATTTACTCTCCCTGAAGGACTACGATCCTTCCCTCTGACTCCAGGGAGCCCAGCCTCCGGAGGATTCCTCCATCAGCCAATAAGGCGGACTCTCGGAGCACAAAGAGCCCGGCGGCGCGGTAGCCTCCACATCTAAAAAGGCGGGAAAGGCGACCACTAAGCGCAAGCATACAGGCGCTGGCGGCTCCACAAATAGGAGCCGAAAGCGGCGACAGGACCTAAAGCCTAGCTCGGGTGTCCAGCCGGCAGCTTCTTCCGACTTCTCCTCCTCCTCCCGGTGCGTGGAGCAGTCGGCCCGCAGCAGGAGGGGGGGGAGAACCTTTTCCATTGAGGACATGGAGGCGGTGATAGAAAGGGTTTTAGATGTAGACAGGCTATGCAAGCTGCCCACTCCCAGCCTTCAGCCCGTTCAGCCTCCAGCCCAACCTCTAGCACCACAGGGGGCAGGGCAACTCTCCACCCCACTCCATGGATAGTGAACCTTGCTGCAGCCACTCCAGGACCTTTGGTCCCTGGCCCTCCAAGGCTGCCTTGAAGACACAAGGTGGGACCATTCAGGGGCAAGCGGGGGAAGCTGATTCCACCTATTCCTCCGAAGAGGACTGTAGGGAGGAAGGCGAATATGACTCTGACACTGAGGTTACCATTAATCCTGGGGAAGAGCAGCCTAGGATATTCTCTCCTGAAGACTACCAATACCTATTATCTAAGGCTCTAGTCGCCCTGGAGCTCTCTGAGCAGCCTCAGCCACCTAAGACAGATGACACTACTACCAAGGTTTGGCCTGTTGGCACCAAGGATTACTTCCCTCAGGGCACTCCCCAAAGTAGGAGGGTTCCTTTACCAGACTACTTTGTCAGACTTATTAGAGCAGAGTGGGAAAAACCTACCCAAAACAGTCTGTTTCCCACTTCTATCAAGAAGTTGTATGGGATGTCTTCTCCGGCCATGGAGCTCCTCAGTCTGCCGGTGGTGGATTCTCCAGTAGCCTCCCTCCAGTCACCAGATGGCCTATCTGAGGAGGGAATAGGTACCATTAAGGACCAATTTGACCGGAAAATGGAGTTCCTTTCTAGAAAGGCCCATGAATCTACAGCCCTCACCATCCAGGCCACGGCTACTGCAGCCATTATTGCCAGGGCCTCTATTGCATGGGCAAAGAAGGTCTCACAACTGGTTATGGGGACAGATAGGAGAGTGTCAGACGGCATGGAAAGGATTATTAAGGCTTTTTCTTTCCTCGCCGATGCATCACTGGATGCCCTTTCCTTCTTGGCTAGATCCATGTCCTCAAATGCCGCAATTCGCAGAGCCCTATGGCTCAGAACCTGGCAAGTCAACACCAAGTTCAAGTCAGTCCCTCTGTCCTACCCTCTGCAGGAGGGCAAGTTGTTTGGAGAATGCCTGGACAAGATGTTGGCTGAAAACAAGGATAAGAAGCGTACCATGCCCA
This sequence comes from Euleptes europaea, assembly GCF_029931775.1. Taxonomy (NCBI): domain Eukaryota; kingdom Metazoa; phylum Chordata; class Lepidosauria; order Squamata; family Sphaerodactylidae; genus Euleptes; species Euleptes europaea. The sequence continues at coordinate 37,153,028 of NC_079315.1, read as the reverse complement.
AGACTTCTAAAAAGGAAACGAAGGGATTTTCTCACTCCTTTAGTTCTGCGCACACCCTCCATCGCTTCAGACGGGACCAGAGACGATCATGGGCCAACAACAGCAACAACAATCAACAATTCCGAAGGCAGGGACGCTACAACCTTCCACTCCAGCAGTCCCAATTCAGAGGAGACAAGTCGGGCAAGTTCCAGAAACCTAACAAGCAGTGACTACGACCCTGTTCCTGTGGGCGGAAGACTTCAACACTTCTACCCACAGTGGGCGGCCTCCCAGACGGATGCCTGGGTGCTGCAATTGATTCAAACCGGCTACAAAATCGAATTTCAAAGCACCCCTCCGGACCGCTTTTTCCATTCCCCAAGAGCACACTCAGACACAAAGCATCTTCGGACCATGGCTGCCATAGACCATCTGTTAGATATCGGTGCAGTGGAAAGAGTACCTTCTCAAGAACTGCAAACCAGAGTGTACTCAACTTTTTTCACGGTCCCGAAGAAAAATGGAGATTGGAGGGCCATACTAGACCTAAAATTCCTGAACAGGTATGTGCCCACAAAACACTTCAGGATGGAGACCCTGCACTCCATAATAGAGGCTCTAAAGCACGGTGCCTTCATGACATCTATCGATCTAACGGAGGCATACCTCCATGTACCAATCCACAAATTGCACCGACGGTACCTCAGGTTCGCATACGACGGAATTCACCTGCAGTGAATCAAGCCCCTCCCTTTCAGCTTGGGTTCTGCCCCCCGAGTGTTCACCAAAGTTCTGGTGACCCTCATAGTGGAACTACGTCAGGAGGGGATACAAATCCGACCTGCTGGTCTTTGCTCCTTCACTCCAACAATCACTATCGCACACCGAGAAGGTACTCCAGACCTTAGAAGAACACGGATACCTGGTGAACTACAACAAGAGTCTTCTACAACTGTCACAGACCATAATACACCTAGGTGTCATCATCAACACGGCTGCAGACACCATCATTCTTCCAGAGGACAAGGTCTCCAAGATCTCCACTCTTGCCAGTCAGCTGTCCAAGGCCTCATCGTCTCGTCTCCTTACTCTAGCCAGCCTGCAGGGTTTGATGATATCCTACACTCCAGCAGTTCCCTGGGCCCGCTTCCATGCACGTCCCCTCCAGTGGATATTGAGACCCTACCAGCGACTCATCACCAGAAAAATCAACAAGGTCGTTCCTTTGAACCAGTTGACCAGGACAAGCCTCAAATGGTGGAGTCGACCAGCCAATCTCCGGGGGGGCAAGCTGTTCATACTACCAGAATCTATTCAACTGTTCACAGATGCATCCCTCCAGGGTTGGGGGGCAACCCTAGGGAAAGAGATGATCCAGGGTACCTGGATGCAGGAAGAGGCAAAGTCTCACATCAATCTCCTCGAATTAAGAGCAGTACGTCTGGCCTTGCTCCACTTCCACCATCACGTCCATGCCAAAAACATTCTCATTCGGACTGACAACATTTCAACAAAGGCGTATATCAACAAGCAGGGCGGGTCCAAGTCAACCTCCCTCCACCTAGAGGCCAAAAGGATTCTCAGATGGGCAGAGAAGAACCTCCTTCACATTCAAGCAGAACACATTCAAGGAATCCAGAATATACAAGCCGACTGGCTGAGCCGGCGGACTCTAGACGAAGGGGAGCGGTCCCTATGTCAACAGGTCTTCCAGATGATCAACCAGCAAGTGGGTCCTCTTCAAGTGGACCTCTTTGCATCGGGCCAGAACCACCAACTCCCCAGATTCTTTTCCCGCTTCTTCCATCCAGATGCGGAATAAGTGGATGCCCTGTTAGCCCACTGGCCATCCGGGATACTGTACGCCTTCCCTCCTCTTCCCATCCTTCCAAGAGTGATCAGGAAGATACAGATGGAGAAGGCCCTAGTGGTCCTCATTGCACCAGATTGGCCACGTCGCCCTTGGTATGCGGACCTAAGGGCTATGTAAGTACGGAGACCCTGGCGTCCACCATCACTTCCCAACCTACTCCAGCAGGGACCTATCACTCATCCCAACCCTGCTTGGTTCAAGCTCAACGCGTGGACATTGAGAGGTTAACGCTCTCTTGTCTAGGTTTGAGCGATGAAGTCATTGCTACCATCATCGAAGCCAGACGGCCTTCCACACGCAGGGTCTATGAATACACCTGGAGGACATTTGTCAGATGGTGCCGAAGAAAATCGAAAGACCCGTTAAATGTGGATCATCCATCTCTACTAGCCTTTCTACAGGATGGAGTGAAAAGGACCTCAAGACTAATACCCTACGAAAACAAGTCTCAGCTATCACGACAGTGGTTCCTTCTCTGGACGGCTATCCTCTAGCAACCCATCCACAGATTAGGGCCTTCCTCAAAGGAGTATCTCAGACACATCCTGCTCCAGTGCATAGGTTTCCAACCTGGAGCCTTAACCTGGTTCTCCGAGCCTTAACTAAACAGCCTTTTGAACCTCTAAGAGAAGTTCCCCCACAGTTCCTGGGCATGAAAACAATCTTTCTCACTGCGGTCACCTCGGCAAGGAGAATTTCCGAGCTTGGAGCCCTTTCAATCAGAAAAGAGTTATGTTCCTTCCAGAAGGATAAAGTTGTGCTTCGCCTCGATCCTTCTTTCATCCCTAAAGTCAATTCCACCTTCCACAGGGAGCAGGAAATTTATCTACCTTCATTTTGCCCAAACCCTAGCATTGCGAAAGAAAGAGAATGGCACACATTAGATGTTCGCAGGGCCATTAGAATTTACATCAACAGAACAGCAGCCTTCAGGTCTTCGGAATCTCTCTTTATCTCAGTTTCGCCTCCAAACAAAGGCCATCGCTTGTCCAGACCTTCCCTAGGTCGAGCACTTAAACGCTGCATCTCTGAAGCATATCGGAACAGTACTCTCCCAATACCAAAGGGGCTCACTGCCCACTCAATCCGAAGCGCAGCCACTACAGAGGCAGTAAACAGGCACGCTTCAGTAGACGAAATCTGTAGGGCGGCCATCTGGTCGTCAATCTCTACTTTCATTCGCCACTACCGCATCAATAGCTATGCCTCTGCAGATGCGGCCTTTGGGAGAAGAGTCCTGCAGCAAGTGATTCCTGAAGGGGAAAATTAACTCCCACCCAGGAAATACCTAAGCTCTTGGACATCCCGAGCTTCAAGATGCCCCTTTTGCCTGGAGCGGGAATGTAGCCCTGTTACTCACCGAGAGGGCTCTTTCCGCTCCGAGGTAAAAGGGGCATCTTGCCCCACCCTTTTTTAGGGGGCAGGTTTTTATAACCTGGGCTAATTTATCTATACCTACAGGCAAGGAATTTTCCCCTCCGGTCACTCTAATAGTCTAGGTCACAAAACAAATGCCAATGACCGTTTCTAGTAAGTGGACACATGGCCGTCTTACACTAGTTGCCCCGATTCACTAGGGCAGATTCATAATAGATTTTCCATACTACACTATGTTCGTTCCTTATGTGTGGCTATGGTGTTCAATGTTTGATATGTTCCATACCTTGTTGGGTTGTGGTTATCAATGTTTTTTCTCTAGTTTGTTCTTCCTGTCTCTAGCATCTGGCTTCTTGGAAAACTGGAAGTTGGAGGCTTTCCCGCCCAGGAGACAGGAAATGAGAATTTTAGTCCTGCCTCTCCCCGAGCAAAGGGCGGGAAAACCCGAGCTTCAAGATGCCCCTTTTACCTCGGAGCGGAAAGAGCCCTCTCGGTGAGTAACAGGCCTACATTCCCCACAACAGACACCCTGAGAGGTAGGTGGATCTGAGAGACTGTGACTAACCCAAGGTCACCCAGCTGGCTTCATATGTAGGAGTGGGGAAACAAATCCAGTTCACCAGATTAGCCTCCGCCACTCATGTGGAGGAGTGGGGAATCAAACCTGGTTCTCCAGATCAGAGTCCACCGCTCCAAACCACCGCTCTTAACAACTACACCACTTTGGTACACAAAAGGCCTGAAGGATAAAAGGGATAGAGGGGGATTATAGTTACTGATCAGAGGAGGAGGCCATCCTTAATGGCAGATGCGTGCGTTCTCATGAGAAGAAGCCATACAAGTGCACGGGATGCATGTAGCAGATCCAGAAACAAACATGCCATATTATTGTGAATGGGGTCCCATTTATACCCCAAAGAGGAGCTGGAAGTATGGTTCACTTCACCTGGCAATAGCAGTCATTGCCAGTGGACAAAAGGGTTGCTTGCTTCTTGATTAGTTTAACAGTTGAGTAAGAAAGAAACGGAGTATGAAGGAATGGCTGGGTACTTAGATTTAAGTACCCTTAAGTGTTATCTACAGAAAAGTAGATGAGGGAAGATGGCATGGAAGATTTCCAGGAAGGGGTTTCCCAGGAAGGGGTAGGATATCTCAGATGGGTTTTGGGCAAACTGATTTGAACTTTGATTAGCTTAGCTGGACATCTGGTCCAGGACAGAGGGAGGATTCCCAGTTCTCTGAATTGAACTTGATTGCTGAGAGGATTAAGGAGCTGCATATCTGCTGCAAGGAGAGAACTAAACATATGCTAAAAGGAGCTTGGTACATTCTTATTGTTCTCCAGGTTCCATCGGGCATGGGCCTGAGGGAGGCAGGCAGGCAGGCATTCTTGAGCAAGCCTGGTCAGCTTCCAGAGCTATCCCAAAGTGCCATGTTGTCCCTGGCTGCACAGCAGTGCCCTGCGTGTGTGCGTTCACTCCAGTCCTGTGCACCTCTCCTGGTTGTGCCAGGTCATCTAGGGCTGTCAGGTGGCCATAACAGCTGTATCACTTTAGCTCTGAGTCAGCCTTGAGGGTCAAGAAACCAGGCAACACTCAAGAGTTGGTGATATAAGGTTGCCAGTGGCTGTACTCATATCTCAAGAGAGGGGGATCTTGGATAGCTTGCTGTTGGAGATTCCTAACTTGAGACTTCTTATTCAGTATGCTCTGGGTACTAAAACAGACCTACCATACCATATATCTAGGTGAAGTAGTAGGGTTGCCAACCTCCAGGTAGTAGCTGGAGATCTCCCACTATTACAGCTGATGTCCAGCCGACAGAGATCAGTTCACCTGGAGAAAATGGCCGCTTTGGCAATTGGACTCTATAGCATTGAAGTCCCTCCCATCCCCAAATCCTGCCCTCCTCAGGCTCCGCCCCAAAAATCTCCAGGTATTTCCCAACCTGGAGCTAGCAACCCTATGAAGCAGCCACTTTAAGCAGCTCCATTTTCCAACTTCTCTGCATGTTGTTTTTAATAATAAGCAGAAGTTCATTTTGATTTGTTGCTTGAGGAGTGAAAAATCCTGAAGTCAGCATACTAGGCGTTGTTGTATTTTGTTCACTTGTGCCATTTTAGGGTTTCCATTGCTGAATGGCCCCTGGCCCCAGCATGGTGGAACCCTCTGTCGAACGAGACCTGGGCCTTGTGGGACCTGGCTCAGTTCCATGGGGCCTGTGAGACAGAGATGTTCCACCAGGCCTATGGTTGAAGGCAGCGACAGTTTTACAGCAGCTGGCCTTCCTTTCCTTTCTTTTCCTTTCCTTACAGCTCCCCATTTGCATAATCTGGCCATAATTGTTGTTAGGGCTCCATTTTAGTTTTACTTAAGTTGAATTTTAAAGTTTTAATATTAATATATATGATTGTTTTAATGTTTGAATTGTGGTATTAAAGTTCTTGTTAACCGCCCTGAGCTCGGCTTGTGCTTGAAGAGGGCAAGATAGAACCTAATAAAATAAATCTTTCAGGATAGGACTGTACAAAAATCAAAATAATTTTTTACCTTCTCCTATCTTCATGTTCTATTTCCGTTTCCATTTATTCCACCCTCAGCAGCTTTGGGAAACAATTGTGTTTTCTCCACCCCCTGGCAATGTTTTAATTTGTTGAAAAATCTTAGAATTCAATGCCTTAACCTTTGGTTTCCCCTGAGTTCATTATACTAAAGTGGGTTTTTGCTCTTTTTATTCTTACATGAATCTTTTCCAATCCATCTGTTTTGGAATGGGTTGCTGAGAACTGGACAATGAACTTGAGTTGATACTGCCAAATAGAGAGGCACTATTACTATGGAGGTTCACATTTAAATCAATGGGTTTACTCATATGCTTAAAGTTGAATATTCCTTTAAGTCATGTATTGGATAGTGGGCTCAGCACTCAGTCAACATCTTGTAGGGTCAAGCTCTTCTTTCCCCCCAGGTTCTAGCCAAGGCATGGTTGACAAGCTTCCAGCAAATGAAAACTCATAACAGATTAACTTTCTTGTTTACATTTGTCCAGCAATGGTTCACTTCAATGACAGACTAAATATCCTTTGAGCACTTGGACTTCAGCACTAATGAAAACTTGTCTAGGAAGAGCAAGAGAGATTGTGAGATCATGATTGCTTTCCACTGTTTGGGAGATGGCTTTGGCAGGGAGACCCAGGAAAATCCAAAGCCACAGAATGAGAGCATAAGAAGAGCCTTGACAGATCGGATCAAGGGTACACCTATTCTAGCAAAGATTGTGCATACACACTTTCCCTAATCAAAAAAATGAACCTACAGTCCTTTTAATACAGTTATTATAACCAATTCAGATTAAAATTTAATAATAGTAGGTAGTGTTCAGAAAAGGTCGTTCATCCTTCACATTCTGGCACCTTGCTGTCCAATTTTCACAGTTCAACCAAGGCAGTAGAACCCAACAGATAAAGCAAGTGACAGAGATATTGTCCAACCAACACAGTTACACATATCTTTCCACCAAGCAGGATTGCAGTAATAGATTTCATGACCTAGCATTTCTGCCAGCATTGTCACTCATTGGCCACCTGGTTCACCTGGTTCACCTACACAGTGGATAATGCGATAGCCCTTTGAAAATTCACCATTGTGCAAAATGTGTTTAGAGGGATGCTCCTTTTCTGTCAGAAGTAGCTTCCCATGTTGACTGCAGTGATTTTAACCATGCTGTTGGAAACACCCGAAAAAGAGGGGTTGTGACAGTGTTGTTACAACTACCGCAACTGTTTGGGAGAAATGTCTGCATTTTATTCCTGAGCAATGCGCTTCGGTGTTGCCATTTTTACATTCTAGATTTTTTTCCTGGTTTTTATTTTCTTACATATGTATATTTATTTAAGTATTTAATTATTTATACCCTGACTTTCCATAGCACAAGCTGGCTTACAAATTCCTATTTAAAACATAGAGAAAACTGTAAAACACACATAACACCTGCCCTCCTCAAAAAATCTGGGAGGTGTATATGTACAAAACAAAAACTATACACTTATGCATACATATGGTGAAAAATCCCAAGTGTCACATGTGAGAAAATACAATATTAATTTGCAATCTTAAAAAAAGGTTGGAACGCCAGACCCCATCGCCATTAAAAGCTACTGGTAAAAAAAAATAGCAAATACCACAATCTTCCTGTTTGATGAAGTCATTTTTCTTCCATTCATACACACTGTGGCAAAATATATCCCAGCTCTCCTATGACTAAGGTGTCCAGTCCTGGCTTGCAGTTAGCAAAATGTCACCTTTCCTTGATATAAGGCATGATACTATGTTCCCCTCCCACTGCCTAACTTTGGCATTCAGTGGAAATCAGTACAATTGCCAGTGCAATCCGGGGGGGGGGGGGGTTAGCTGCACCACAGTGGGTGATGGCACAGCCATGGTGCAGCTGAGCCACCTCCTAAGCAGCTTGCTGCACTGCAGACAGCAACCCAACAGGGACACTCTCCCAACCCCCATGGAACCGCTCCCTGGGCTGCACCACCATAAGTTTGTGCTGGCAACTGTGGGCATTCCCATGCCGAAAGGGCTCAGGGATGCCCCTTTTGGCTCTGGCACGAGCCCCTGCTCCAGAGATGCACTGCTGCTGTGCGCTGCTGCCGTGGCTGCACTAGCGCCAATGCAGGATGCTGCTGCACTGCTCTCCGGCGACAGCGTATGTGCTCCTTACGCTGGCACAAGTGGCATTTACACTGGTGCCAAGGTCATGTAGCCTCCTCATCACTTCCCCCCCTTGTGGATTACGTTGTGCTTCTCCTTGTAAATGAACACAATAAGAATTTAATTTTTTTCCTAACTGCATTACAATAGAAAACACTGGAGTAAAGTATCAATTCTGGAGCTCTCCTATTGATAATAGAATGGCATCAAAAGATGTGGAATTTTAAAGCTTAGCATTTTGTGACTTAGCATAGTGATCTGGTTTGTAAAGAGACTTTACAATCTGCTATGTTCTTGATGGGTGGGATCCAAAAGCTATAAACTGTAGAGCATAGTTTTGGAAGAGGGCCTCTTTATTCAAGTCACAGTTTTCATCCAAGTCAGTTCATGTAGATTAATTGATCATTGCCTACAGGGGTGGGGGATATGAAGGAGATGGATGGGCTTGTGGGTTTTCAGTAACCAGCAACCATTTTTCTAATAAAATGGTCCATGTCGTGGTTGATTTTCTCATGCAAACAAATTAGCAAATGCAATTCTTCTGGGTCAGATTTTCTAGAAACAAAGCTACTTTGGGGGAGGTTCAGAATACCCTCATCTGTCAAGCAGAAGGTGCCTAGTCACTCAGCAGCTTGGAATCTGGACACCAACTGTATGGATGAGATAATAGACAATTTAAAACAGAGAGGCCTAAACTTTTCTTCAGAGGAAGTGGGTAATCTTTGTTCAGTCACATTGAAACAAACAGCTGCTTTGATTAATCTAGCACATGAGGACCCACAGAGAAAATGTGGTTCCATTTTTGAAGTCGTTTACTACTTTTTATAGGCGGAGCAACTGACATATTTAATCTATGGACGAGATCATCAGGAAAAAAAAGGGGGGAGCTGTGAAATTAAGATCTCTCTTTAAGATATTTAAGATCTCTCTTTCCTCCACTATGATTTAGGAGTGCCCTGTAAAACTTCATAACTCTGTGAACTTTTCATAACTGAATGAAATATATTTGTGGCTGTATGGCTCTTTTGGTTTTAAGAGATACATGGGTGCAGCCTGTAAAAGCCCCACTGAAATAATCGGAAGCTGCCCAATAGCAGTGCTTGGTGGAATGTATGGGTTAATATGCTGCCAATTATGCAAGAGTGTGTTTTAGCTGTCATGACAGTTTATGGTTTTTAATTAGAGGCAATTGAAATTTGGGAGGTTGGGAGGAAGGAGAGGAACAAAACCAGATTTCCACACTTTTAGCTGGTGCCGCCAACTAAAGCATCCATAATTCTTCCTCCTCCCTATTAACTTCCGCCCATCTTTTCTCGAGCCAGTTCTTTTCCTCTTACTGCCACTGTAGATTTATAGCTAGATTAATTCATAGGCATTACAGACTCCTGTCTTGGGCTTGAGCCCATAGAATCGCATGACAACATCTATTTCTTTTTCTACTGGCCTCTGAACAAACCCACTTATTGGAGAAGTTATGTATCTAGCCAGCCAACATTCAGAATCTTCCTCACATTAATACCTTCAGAAATAGTCTGCCCCCTATACAAGGAGATAACACAAGCTAGAGGGAGTCTTTTTAGAGCTGGCATTTTCCTAGTTTTTCCTCAGCATCATGTAACATCAGAATATTTTTGTTTGTTTGTTTAGAAAATTTATATCGTGCCTTTTTGCCCTGTCAGAGCCACCAGGGTGGCTAACAATTAAAAACAGAGTATTATAAACATATGTCATAAAGCCAATTAAAACCAAAACTAAAATACACACATGAAACACAATGTTTAAAACATAAGGCAGGAAGGAGGGATCATTGATGGAGTACCAGATAAAATGAAAAGTCTTCATCCATTGGCAGAAGACAGTGATAGAAGAGGACAGACAAATATCCCAGGGAAGGGATTTCCATAGTTCTCGCTCTGAGGGAAGGGCATCTTGGAAAGTGTGGGTGATTTCCATTGCGTGCTCAGGGAGGTAGGACCAACTCTTCAACTTCCTGGCTTCCTAGGTGGGAATTGCCCAGGTAGCCCAGTTTCTGTCCTGTTTTGCTGGGGAGAGCAGCATCATGGCACAGCTCCATGCTAACTCTCAGTAGCTGTTAGGAAACCTTTCAATTCTTACCTGATCCTTTCTGCACTAGATCTGTAATAACTCCTAGCAGCTTCCTTTTATCTCAGTCTCCTTCTTAAGCCTAACATTGCCTTCTTTACTCTATCTCTTATTCCCCCCTCCCCATCTCTTGCTGAGCTCTCAAAATGGTGGCCGGAGGGAAGAACTCTGAGGATGGATTCCTCTCAGAAGGGGAACACGATCCAGCCCTCATCACTTCGACTGGGTACTGGGAGATCAGGCACTCTAATGACTGCAGATGTTGTTCCGCAGAGCTTTGAGAGGAAAGTGAGCCCGGCACACTAAAGAAAACGAGGCAAGAAGAGGCCACTTAAAAAGGCACAAAATGAGCCCAGAGCAATCGGGCAGCCCCCGCATTGGTCCGATCGGCCACAAGCAGAGAGGAGGGCCTTCAAGATGCAGCAGAGCATACCTTGCTGGCTCAGTCCTCAACATCGATGGGTGGTAATGTATTCCTCCCCCATCTGGAAGACGCGGGTGGGAGGCCTGTGACCCACCCCTGAGCTTCTCCAAGGTGCTTGGTGGCCTTGTTTCATCAGGAAGGGATACAATTCCATCCCTACTTGGATGATATTCTCATCTGCCCTCAGTCAGAGGAAGTGGCCAAGTCTCACACAGCCAGAGTTATCCAGATTTTGGAGGAACATGGCTATTTGGTCAACATGGAAATGCAACCTGGTTCCGAGCCATCTCAACACCAGAAAGAACCTTCTAATCCTCCCCTCTGAAAAGGTACTGAAGATCTCGACTATGGCAAGTTCCACAGCCAAAGCCAAGTCAGAATGTCTTATGGTTCTTATGAGACTTCTGGGTTCCATGATCGCCTGCATAGGTTCTGTCCCATGGGCCTGGAAATAAAGTGGGAGCCAGTGTAAGTGGACCAAGACTGGAGTGATATGGTCCATCTGGGCCACTCCAGTCAACATCCGGGCTGCAGCATTCTGCAGCAACATTGCAACCCTCCTTCCCAGGAATCCACTTCTTCAGTTCTAGGGCCATAGCCTAGAGAGACACACCTGAGATGGGCCCAACAGCTGCCAAGAACCATCCTCAGGCCCCCAGACAAGAATTTCTGCTGGTGTTCCTCTGGCACCACCCTGCCCCAAAATAATACAAAAACAAAACTAATTACTTCTCTGGCTCCATGGCCTCATGCCCCCTAGCCACCAGTGCAACTAGACTTCCTCGCTGGGTTCAGAACACACTCAAGGAGAAACACTATACAGAAAGCCACAAGAATGTATCACAATCTCAGTGAGTACACAAAACCTCAGGATTTGGGCCATAATGAGAAAAATACAAGATTCAGTCTCATTGTTTTATTGATGCAACTGGTTTTCATTTTGTGCTAGTTATTCAATACTCTCCTCTTTAAAGGGATTCTTAGAGCAATGTTAACCAAAGAACAGGGCTTTAAAGGCAAGAGACCAGATCTCACAGTCCAGTTATATACCAACTTCGTTTTGATTTAAGGACTGGTAGAGCTCTTATTTTTTTAGTGCTTGTTCATCATATTGCATTTAATTTTGGCTTATTCTTTGTTTTTGTTTTTGTTTTTGTTTTTTAATTACATTTTTATCGGGTACAGAATATAAAAGGGAAAAAGGGAGAAAGAAAGAAGATAAAACAATATTGACAAGTCATGTTCCGTGTCCGTGGCTTATCCTTTGTTGACTGGTACTAATCTCCTTGTGTCTTCCATATATATATATGCTTCCACACTGATGTTATGTGCTTTTTATTACAAAATAATACCAAATGTGTGCACATGTGGACATGCTTATCCACAGGGTCTCTACCTGAGACCCAGGAGAGCCCCTGCCGGTCTGAGTAGACAATACTGACTTTGATGGACCACGGGTCTGATTCAGTATAAGGCAGCTTCATGTGTTCATGTGTTCACATACCAGTTACTTTGATGCAGCATACAAAAAGAGCAGGGGATCTTGAGGTAAAGTTGTGAAGTTGCGGTGGTTGTGCAAAGTCAGAAACAACCCTCACCACTTCTCCCCGCAAAAAGTAAATAAAGAAGTCTCAAGGCTAAATAGGTTAAATCACACAAAATCAGTGGGGTGGGGGGACTAAAGGAGGGGAAGCTTCGAAAAGGACTGGGAATATGACCATAATAAGACCAACCAAAAAAATTTACATGTATTTCTTTAGCGAGATGCTTTTTTGTGTGAAAGAAGCTTCTGGAAGTTGTGTCTTAGTCAAAAAGGGCAAGAGTAGCACCTTAAAGACTAACAAAAATATTTTCTGGTAGGGTATGAGCTTTCATGAGCCACAGCTCACTTCACTTAATTAGGGACTATCAGTGATGGATGAGAGGATGAAGTGTCAGCTGCACCAGTTCCTTGAACTATTTTCAATGACAGTGCAAAAACCGGCTATGTAATGATGCCCTTATTTGGTTCACTGCTTGCCCTTCCTTATCATCTTGCTAATTTATGGTGCTTTGTGCTTTCAGGGAAACCACTGATTAAAACATCAAGAGCAACTCTGATCAACAAGGATTCGCTTACCATCACTGTTGATATTGGAGGCATAGTGAAAACAATCCCCAGAGTAAATGTGACCATTAGCTGCCAAGTTGCAGGTGAGAAAGGGCATTAGCCATATTTCAAAATGTGGTAAGGTATGTCAATAATGAACAATGCTACTTCGTTTTAAAAAGAGCTTGCAATTATTTGTACTAATTTCCACAGAAAAGGAAATTGAAGGAAATTCTAGTTGTATCGTTCCAATAAGCATGTCCTTTCCTCTGTTATGGGTTCAAGAGTGTTCAGTGTTGAAAATAGAAAGCCTAGTAGACTAATGAACATAGGCAGCTCTATACTGCTCTATAATGAGGAAGCCTGGGGTGGTGCATTTTGTGGAGAGGCAGTTCTCTGCTTCCATCTTGCCCTCATGTCCGTGATCATTATCACCACCTTCTCCACCTGCTGCCTCACCCTCCCACACACACCTAAGGTCCAGAGCACCCAATGCTCTTCATTTTCCAGGTATTTTTAAACATACCTCAAAGGAGGTGAGGAACGGGTGGAGTGATGGAGAGACAACTCTTGAAATATAGTCTTGATTGGGGAGATAATGGCGATGTCATGAAGCAAATGCAAATTGTTCTCTTATGTTGGGTCTAACCAGAGAAATTTTTTTGTATTTAATTTACATTCATATATGCTGACAATTCCATATTAATTTTGCTAACGTGCAAAAACTCAGATAAACTGATAAATATTGACAGTCACCCAAACATGATTGTCAGCACTCACTTGTGTATATCAGAAAACTGGGAGAAAATCTCCCTATTTTTAGCTGTATTTGTCTGTGGTATTACAATAAAATTCAAGTCCAAAAGCACCTTAAAGACCAGCTAAGTTTTCCAGGGTGTGAGTCAACTCACAAATGCTTATACCCTGGGAAATTTTGTGGGTCATGGATTTTCTGGAGATCACATATGAATGTCAATATTCACTGCATGGTATGAGTACACAGTAGATATAATTCAGAGAGGTGTGCAGTCAATTATCAGTTAAAATTAATTGGATAACAAAGGGAACATGCACACAATATCAGTTCACCATTACAAGCCGAAAGGAATAATTGGCAAGTCAGTGAGTGAGGGACACTTGATTTGCCTCTGAAAGGTTTTGTGTTCGAGTTGCAGTAAATGGCCACCTTGTACCCACCTTGTCTTGTCTGATTAGGGAGTAGAAAGACGATTTAAGAGTATTGCCTCCTTTCTTAAATTAACCTAAATTGCAAGAAGCTTTAGTTTTACCAACATTTTAACAAAAAGTATAACTTGTCTTCAACATTTTTGCTTTGTATGGAACTCTCCATTTCCAGGCTCTTGACTCTGTATTCCATCCCTTGTCACACTCTCCAGCCCCGTGTTGGATAGGGTTGCCAACCTCCAGGTATTAGCTGGAGATCCCCTGCTATTACAACTGATTTCCAGCCGATAGAGATCAGTTCACCACTTTGGTGGAAAGAGCAAGCTAGAAATGGAATTTCCTTTCCTTTCCTTTATTCCATTCTTTATGCTTGTGGACCAACAGGTCATAAGCAAAATAAATTCAGTACATTCCATAATACATAAATAGCCATACATACAAAATATAATATCTAAACAGTACAGTTAAAAAGAGGCATCATTAAAAACCATAGATAAAATTTTTGTCACAGCGAGGGTTACATTTGGGTCAGTATCAGCCAATAACTTTGCCACTATATCTTGCTTTAGGGCAGGTCCCCACCTCCTAGAAATTGAATGAAGACATACAAGTGGGACATAACAAGGTCTGGGAAATAATATCTTGCTACTTGATGTATAATATATTCCACCAAATGATCATTGTCAAATACAGAAGAAAATGACTTCCACAGGTGCCTTCTGAGTGAAAGGTTACAGCAAGAAGCCACAGGCTTCAGGAGAACTGAACTCTTGCTCCAGCTAGGGATCTGTCCTTCAAACTTACTTTTTATCCACATTTTCTTTCAGTTGTACAATTGAAAGGGCAGCATGATATCCTTCCATGAAAGTTACGGAGGCTTCTTTCAGATCTTCCCATTCTGATCTTTGTCTCTCTTCCAGTGCTGTCTCCTTTGTAGCTTATACCCCGTTTCTGCGGAAGACAAAAGCTCAATAAATAAAGCTAGAGCTAGGATTGAAGGAATGCTCTTGCTCCCCCTACTGATGAAGGCATGGAACAGATAATTTTTCCCAATCTGCACCTGTTAAAATGCTGTTATTAAGTTCTTGCAAGCTCACTCTGATTTCTGTTTCATTACCTATTTTGTTGAAATAAATATCACATGAGAAGGATATAGGAAGGCCTAGTGGCTGCTAGCTGCCATGAACCCTGCTTGTCTTTCTTCTTCTTTTCCTCTGCAATTTGCTCCATGCAGGTGGAACATTTGGTTTTGATTCTTTGCGGTTTACCTTGTAGTTAAAAAAGAGAAAGAAAAACTGTTTTGTACAGGTGATCAAAGTCAGAAAAGTACTGAAATCTTGCGATGTATACTGTTTCAAATACAACTGCAGGGATTACACCAGCAGTCCTTGAGATCAGATCACGAAGCCTTTCATTTTATTCAAACAAAATCCCCTTTGTGGAACCTTAGGTCAGAATCATGATTTTAGAGTTTGATTTCATATGAGCTGGTTGCAGCTAGCGGCAATGTGAACATAATGGGATGGTGTGATTTGTATTAATCGTCAAAAAACGGCAGAACTGTTGGGCTTGAGAAATTTCTGTTTCCAAAGAGATTGTTCCTATGGTAGGATTGCATTGGACTGAATTGTTCCTGGATGTGCCCTGAGCACTGTCTGAGCTTGTAGAAGATGTAAATATCTACGATGCTGTCTTTCTATTGAAGTTTTGCATATTATTTATAAGGTAGCTAAAGCAGACCTGATCACTTGCATGTTCTCCTGGCAGAACAAAAATTTTCCCTCTTCCTCATCCAGCAACAGGTCCTCTACCAATTCTTCTAGCACTCATCCAGAAACAATTCCTCTAGCAAACAGTACATTGGCCTAGCCTCAGAGGACCCAGAAAAGCTCTGAAGTGGCACCTTCCCTGTCCCAGACAGGACTCTGACATTCTGGTACTTGCTTGCTGGCCACAGTCAATGGTCAGGGCATCAGAAGCTGCTGGTGATCAGGCACAGCTCATGGGTGGGGTGGGGGGCTTTAATATTTTGTTCCCACTGTTTATTCTTAAATGTAAAATTTTAAATATGTATGTAAGCCATGCAGAGAGCAATCCTAAGCAGGTCTTCTTGGAAGTAAGTCCCATGTTATTAAATGAGGCTTACTTCCAGAAAAGTGTTCTTAGGATTGTAGAAGAGGTGGGACAGGCTGTAAAAATAAATGTTTCCAAAATTCAGATGCCTCTGGAAAATTCAAGAACACCTTAACATATTTGCTTGTAATGTGCTGAAAGCAAGTTGACTATGAATTTTCTGAGCCTGTAAATAAGTTTGGCTTGTTTGGGGCAAAAATCAAAAACATGTGGTCAAGGACTACTTCCGTTTTTCTTCACAACACCCTTCAGGGTGTACACAATGCCTGCTTGCTTTCTCTGATTTATTTTTCATGTATTGTATTACCAGGTGTACCCGAAGCAGAGCTCACTTGGTTCAGGAATAAGATCAAGCTTGCCCCTGGCCATCATCTGCATGATGGGTCATTGCTGATTGCAAACATCTCTTTCTCCGATCAAGGGCTATACTCTTGCAAGGCAGCCAACATCCGTGGGGAGATTACTGAAAGCACACAGCTATTGGTGTTGGGTAAGCTAAAATTTTCCATTATGCTTTAGAGGTTTGGTAAACCTTCTTTGTTTTCCCCAACATATTTCAGTTGTAATTTTTTGCTTTATTTTTATACATATTTAATAAATTGAAAAATCTAATATAACATGCAAATAATCATAGAAATAAAGGAATGTCACTGTATCGCATACCCCGTTTTCTTATTACAAAGCATAATAGTGAACACGTTTAAATCTAAACTTAACTTTTGCTGCCAATAAACCAAAAAAGGTTGTCATATTGTCAAAAACAAGGTTTTGTTCTCTGCCATCTTTCAAATATACAATCTACCTCAAATGTCAACAACCAAGCAATCTGCCAGACTTTATTGAACCAGGTTTTTATATTCAAGTTGGTCCCCAGTTTCCAATTTTTTGCAATGAAAATATTTGCTACCAGGATGAGGTCCAAGACGATATTAAAATTTTATTTTTTGCAATACTCAGACAATAGACATAAAAAAATAAATTTAGGATTCTTAGGAAGCTTAAATTTTAACATGTGATTAGTATCTGCAATTACATTTTCCCAGAATTTATTAACTGCTGGACATTGCCACAAAAACCTACTAGTAGTCCTGAGACTCAAAACCATGCTTGGTGCTTAAATGCTGCCACTTGAGAGAGCTGCTAAGGCAGAAAGGGGAATTTATGGCTTCTCTCCTTACTTTCTTTCTTACTGCATATTGTTATTTGTTAGAGGTGCTGTTCTTTTCTGGACAATATGCTGGGTGTACATACTGAGTGACTAAGGCAATAGAAATGTACTCAGAATGGATGCCAACATACAAATCCCTATGCTTTAAGAAAGAAAAGAGGGTGACTATGACTTGGGTTTATAATGTGGCTATCTTCGTTTTCAAAAGAGTCATCCCAAAGAATGCCCTTTTTAATTTAATACTGACTGTACCCAAGAGCAGGCCTTTTTGACTGTTCTGAACATTCCTACTATCTCTCAATGAAATCTCTTACTGAAATGGCCTCCCTGCACTCATTTTCACTAAGCTGCAGACGCTGCAATGTCAACCTATTTGAGAATTTTACACCAGCTTTTCATACTGGCTAAAGACAGGGGTAAAGCCCTTTCCCCAAAGCAGCTTTCTCAAATGAAGGTAATTTCCTCCTTTCTCTGTCACACTCCGATCTCGGAGAAGTGAGGCCTGTGGTAAATCACAAAAGTGACACTGACCAATTTCACACCTCACTGACAGATGCATAAGCCTATTCACCTTTACTTTAAAAAAAATCCCAACTCAGTTCATTGAAGGGTGAAGTTTACTTTGTCTTGGATTTCATAATAGCAGGCAGTGTGAGTCTAGCAGAGTGATTTGGAAAGACATTGTTAGGCCAAAGCATGGGTAGAAATGTGTTCCTAGAGCTGATTTATGGCGCTTGCTGATGGATTTGCCTCTCTAATAACACATTTGTGCCATTTCACTCCCTGCTGCCTGAGAGATGAAAGACAGGCTCGGCTGAGCAAATGCTACTGTAGATTTGCTAATGAAGTGTGCACATTCTGGAGGTCTGTGTATATTATTTTGCCTCCCAAATCATATATTAATTACCCGTGGCAGAGCTCAGTTTTCAAGGCTTGATACCTTGCTGATTCCTAATCTCTGCCGACTCAAACTTCCAGGGCAAAGCAGGCCAACCCCCCCTCAGGAATCCCCCCCTTCAGTCTCCCTCGATGTGGTACCATGTCTTTATAAGTAAACATTTCTCAGAAGTTTGTGACCGTTGATTACTGTATGTTAAGTGACCAGAGGGGATGACTCCATTGAAAAGCATTGTGTTGTGATTGATGTTAGGCAGAATGGCATTTCTGTCATATTTTATCTGTGATAGTCCATTCACACTTACAAATCATTTCATCTGGACATCATTGACTAACAAAGTAGCCTGTAAACCAACCTTTCAGCTGATTTGATATTAGTGGAGTCATTGATGTCCATGGACTTAGAAGAGTATGTTTAGGATTGCACTGTGGTTCTCTGAATAGTTCAGAGTTCACAAGTTTCTGAATTAGTTGTATCTCCAGCAATCTCTGTTGTCAACTGGAAAATTGCCAGTGCTGTCAATATGTTTTAGAAATTATCACACTGGACAAACTTTGAGCCAAAAGGAAAGGCAGAATATAAATGTATTAATAAATAAATAAAAATAAATCTAGCTCAGCATGCTGCCCATTGAAAAGGGGACTCACATACCATAAATATGCTCAACCCGTATGTACAGGTTCATTGCATTCATTGGGAACTTGCAAGCTTGCGATCTGCAGAGTGAATTATATCATTCAGCATGTGTATTGTTTCTGAAGAAGACCGGCGAACAGGAGATTACCTGATCCCTGTCGCTGGAATTTATTCATTTAGACTGGCTGCTTCAGTGATGTACTGGTATCTTGAACTGTCTGCTTCAATAACGGACCTTCCTAGCGGCTTTTCCACACTACTTAGTTTTGTACAGTTGTATTATTATACTTTGGATGACATCATATTATTCTGTGGTATAGCTGTATTTTTGTACATGACGGTCTTGATTTATATTTAGTGACAACCTGAATGAACTTTATATCTGCAATGAGTTTAGTTTATTCTTAACATAGCCTGATATCTTTAAGCTGTTTGTATTATATTGTGGCCATTGCTGCTGTGAGTTCAAATGTAACATCTCCAGTCCTCCAAACCATGGCTTGGTGGATCAGGAACATGCCACAGACTTGCATGCTCCCTGCTCCCATCCTCATGCACTCCCTTGATGCCCTGGTTCAGGCACGCTACAGTTTACCATTACATCCACATTGGCAAACCATGGTTGGGAGGGCAGGTGCAAACCATAGTTTGTTGATTCTGAATACTGGTATTTTCCCCAACCCCAAGAGTCAGGTTGGGAATCTGAGTGTGCAAGGGAGGTGGAGGAGGAGAGAACATGTGAATTCAAAACTCTGAGCCAACATCAAGCCACATTTTGGCCATTACATCCATGTCCGTTAGGGATTTTATTTATTTGTTTGGACATATATATGCTACTTTTCTCCCCACTGAGGCCTCAGTGGCTTACTATCCTCTCCCCCCCATATATATATAAACAGAAAACAAAAATGTACAACCCAAACTTGTGGGCTGGTCCTACATTTACTGGGCAGCCAACTAGCATCCATAGGCTGCGAGCCATAGCTAAGAACTGAGGGGATCACTCCTCTGACCTCACAAGCAGGTAGCTAAGCTCATCTTGAATGTTACATAGCTGGCAGAGATGTTTCCCAGCATCCCCTCCCTATTAGCAGGGATCCAATTCAGCTTTTATGCAAGATTTTAAAATGCACCATACAGGAAATCAATTCATTTGTAGACTTAGAGATAAGTTTTTCCTGTTTTTGAATGGTGTTAAATAACATCAGGATTTAACCGTGTCAGTTGAGAGACTTTCTTATTGTATCTTAGCCTTTTTGATGTGTTCCCAGACCCACCACAACTGCCTCATCGATCAGAAGACATGGCAGCCACATTGTCTCTTGCGGGGCCTGGCATTCCTTCTGTGATAACGTCTCCTTCAGGAACCAGAAAAGTGCTCAGCGCTGGGAGTTCTGTCCTCATAGGTATGTTCGTGTTTCTAAACTGGAATAGTTTCTACATGCTCCATGCTCAGGAGATCTGGAGCTTGAACCTCCCAGCTTGAATTAAGGTAGCTTGGACTGTCTGGCTTACAGATCCTTTTCGAGCACAGAAAAGGAGGAGTTTGCGAAATCAGCTTTTCTGACTGATAGTCACTGAGGCATCTATGAAGCCTCAGGATTTGCCATACGTGGGCTGTATTCACGCATCATGAAAAAATGAAGTTTGATTCAACCCCAGTTAGTTATCTGAATTCTGAATGCACTTGTTGGCTGGCATCAAACTGGGACAAGGGTTTGTAGTTGGTTTTCAACTACAGTTTGTGTTAATTGTGGTTTACAATTTATGAAACATACTTTGTTGAGCTGCATTACTCCTTGTGGCTGTGTAGCCACAGAGATGGCGGCAGATAGAGGATATCCTTCCCAACCAACAAACTGGAATCTGATAGACTAACCTGAGTTTTGTTAGATTCGAGCCTAGTAGCACCTTATAGGATTTTAGGGCTTTGAATTTTGTTGAGACATCTGAGTAGTCTAAATAGTAGTCAACAGAGTCTGGTCAACCAAGTCATACTTCCAATCTGCCCAGATTAAACTTCCATTTCCAGCTCACGGATCCTGGACTAGAGAACACATCTTTCCATCCTTAATTTTGGTAAGGTTATCCATGGCCCTAACCCAGCCATTACATCCAATTTCTCTGTTAAACAGATTTCTAAAATTCTGCTCAGGTTCAAATTGCAGGGCTTAACTGTAGGTAACCAAAGTTCTTTAGCAAAGTGAGCTTCTGCATAGGTCTTCCCCTCTTCTGTTGTTTCTTGTATCATCACATTTACAATTGCAACGTGATCATTTTCAGTAAGTGATCAACACATCAGTAGATGGGACCCTCTCTGTCCATGAGAACTTTGTCCTTGCATACTCCATCACCATTGTGCCACTGACTCACTGCACCCAGCAGATTCATGATGTATAAATGGCTCTCATGTAAGAATGGATGCATAGAGGCAGCATGGGGT
This sequence comes from Euleptes europaea, assembly GCF_029931775.1. Classification (NCBI taxonomy): domain Eukaryota; kingdom Metazoa; phylum Chordata; class Lepidosauria; order Squamata; family Sphaerodactylidae; genus Euleptes; species Euleptes europaea. Next base: position 37,131,999 of record NC_079315.1, on the reverse strand, counting down.
ATTGTTGGGGTTTGTATGTATTCTTTTGACAGAGAAGTCAAAATCCTAAGAATCTCAACTTTCTTTTTTTGAAAAGTTTCTAGGCCTTCGTGCTGTGAACACATGGATACATAAAGCTGCCTTATACTGAATCAGACCATTGAATCATCAAAGTCAGTATTGTCCACTCAGGTTGGCAGCAGCTCTCTAGGATCTTTAGCAGAAGTATTTCCCATCACCTACTAACTGATCCTTTAAATTGGCCATGCTACAGATTGAATGTGGGACCTTCTGTGTGCCAAGCAGATGCTCTACCACTGCGCCACAGCCCCTCCCCTAGTCTTGATAATCTTGAAAGTATGCAAGTAATACAGGGCAAAACCAGAGAAGGCAGGGAGGTCGGACCAAGATTCCTTCCAAAGGGAGGGATTACGCTTCAGTATTTGCAACGCTTTTCTGTTCTCTCTGATGAGCAGAAAGCAGAATAAATTATACAAAACAATTGATACGGCAAACAAGGGTTCGTGGGGGGAGAGAGAGACCTGCGATCGTTATTCAAGAAAACAGTTTATTTGCAGCTGCTGACTCAGAGGCCCTAGTGGGCAGAAATCTCTGAGCCCCGATCATAATGAGGAAGGGATATTTATCCAAATTCAAGATATGACAACCCATCAACATTCAGGGTAGGCTGATAGCACTCCAGACATAGAGGCGGCGCAGTACAGTTCAGTTCTATCCAGTTTCTCCTATCATTGTTTATAGTTCACTCTGACTCTCCATGACTCTTGCCCCAATTCCTTAGCACACAGACATACAGAGATATTCTGCCCAGCAACAAGCAATTCCCTGGCTGTCCTAATACATTTTACGGAAAGGAAAAGAGATTATTACAAATTGCTAAATCAGTGGATCTTCCATAGTCAGGGGAAGTCTACCTGCTGTCACACAATCAACTACATACATGCATCTAAGGTAATACGTAAGGTGGGTTTTTTTGTGGGGACAATATAAACATATAAATCTGATTTGTACAATCTTCCCCAACCCCCGCTTTTTTTGTGAAAAAGAAGAATCCTGCCAATTGGCCCTCCATGTGTACCAGCCTCCACATGGAATGCATGCTTCATGTTACTTTAGATGTATGATGCATTAGGGGAGAAACAACCAAACAAAAGTATGGGATTTTTTTTACTAGCACTGTATTTGGTTATCCATTGTTCATTTTTGATCAAGGCACAGGCTGGCCGCAGAGATCAGATTGGAAAGCTTCTAGAAGCATCAGAGCACTTGGAGCATTCCCCCTCCTCTCCGTCAAGTGCTGAGAGCGAGGCGATTTCCTGCCCAAATGGTTACATGATGGGGGAGGGAGCACTCCTCCCTCAGTTCTCTCTTCGCTGCCATGGAGGGAGGATGTGTTTCACAGAGCGCTTCAGTATTTACCTCATGACTCTTCTTGTGTTGTCATCCGTTTTACTGGCAACAGCGCTCTTCAAGAAATGTTCAACGTGAGGGACTAAAATGGCCTCCAACAACAACCATTCGGGGTGCCTTTTTTGTTTGGGCAAATCCCACATTGTCGAATCTTGTTCTTCATGCACCCTCTTGACACCCAAGGCTTGGCAGGAATGGTTTTCTCATTTAAAGGCTTCCCTGTGGGAGAAAACGATCACTTCTGTTGATAAACCAAAAGACAAAACCCACAAAGAGTTGCAGAAATCATTGGTGGCTTTCATGCCGACCATTCCTTCTACCTCCACTGCCACTCCATTGGGAGAAAGGACCAACTCAGAGCCATCTGTGAAGAAAATAAAATTGAAGGTTTAAAAAATCTGCAAAGATCGTCCTGAGTCTAAAGGATGCCTTGAGTCCCCGTCCTGCCCAAAAAAAGCCAGATGATACTCAGACCCCTGTACGGGGTCGTTGACAATGTTTGCCTCTTCATCTTGGCAAGACACTCCTTGACCTCAGCCATCGCTCTTACATTGAGAGTCACATTCACCCATGCACGGTTCCCCACTTCGAGACCATGGGAGGAGCCCGGGTTTGACTCAGCTCCGACATTTGTTGTTGCCCTGGCATTGATCACCCTTGGCACCAAAGGCTTGTCATCGGTGTCATGACTGTCTGGAGCCGCTTTTTCATTCCAGGACACCATCTCCTGTGATAGCAAGGCATTTATCATCATCTTCTGAATCTGATGTCTTTGAACTTCCTGTGATTCCTGTTTTGAAGAAGAGAAGATTGTATCACTCTCCCATCACTATAGTAGTTGCTGCAATCAACCTTGCTGCTCATCTTGGCAGTTTTGTTCCAATACCTGCATCTCTTCTTGCTTTCACTATGATGCTGCATGGTTGTTCCATTCCCACTGGCATTGAGATTCCAGAGAGGTTCAGCCTTCAACATCAGAACGAGATCATCAACATTCAGTGCCACTTATGCCTTCTCCATCGCACACGACATCAGTGACTCAGACTTTGACAGAGACTCAGAGGATACCTTGATGCCATCACCTGAAGATGCAGTTGAGGATCCATTTCCTGTTTCTCCTCCTCTGGACCTTAAACTGTACTCCAACCAGCTCATTCAGATGGCAAAAGCTCTGGACATTCCATACACTCAGCCAAACTCTAGAGCTTTTCACCCTATTATGGGTGTACTGTACAGTTCTGAGACTGGCCCTGTTGCTCTTTCTTTTGGGGAAAGTCTTATGGACATAGTTACTGCAGTTTGGTCCAGGCCTTCTTCCACCCATGCTTCTACCATGCTGACGGATATGCTATCATCCTGTTACCGGGGGGTGGGGGAATACCTCCCCTCTTAATAAAGAGGGGAAGAAGTTAGATGTCTTGAGCCGTACAGTTTACTCCTCTGGTGCTCTAGCCCTTCATGTGTCCAGTTTCTTGGCAGTGATGGCACACTACCAAATATTTTTATGGAAGCGTGTTTCCCAATGCCTGGAATTTCTACCTGAGGAGAGAAAAGTGCTAGGCAAAGGGCTTTGGGGTGAAGGTTCTTGCTTGGGCCGACAGCAGTTGGGCACTGCACAACATACGGGCAATAGTGCCTGTCGTGCCTTGGCTTCTGGGGTGGCGTTGAGATGCCACGCCTGGCTTCGGGGTTCCCCTCTTCCTGCTGACACCAAGGCCAGAATTGAAGATCTTCTCTTTGAGGGAAAGTCCTTATTTAACAAGGAGACTGATCCTATTTTGGATAGGATGCTCAAGGGCAAGCTCAGTGCCAAGTCTCTGGGCATCTCTTCACATGGGTGCGCGGTACTTACAAAGGTATTTTCCACGCCACTCCCAGCAGTATGGGCAACCCTATAGGTATCAGTCATCCTATTCTCAGCAACTATTTAAGGGCCCATATGTTCTCCAGCAGCAGGGTAGATGGTCTGCCTCCAAACAAAAGAAGAGGCAGGGGGTCAATCTCCTAGGGATTTCATTCCTAGGGGTAAATCTTCTTCATGACTACATGGGGATGTCTTTTTTCTGGACCAGCCTTTTTCTGATCCACCTTTTATAACCAGTGGTCTCAGATTATTTCTGATTCTTGGGTTTTTCCATGTTCCTCCACCATTATGCGGCTGATGTGGACTCCAGGCATGATGCAGCTGTTGGGAGAGCAATCCTACAATAGTTATTCTGATGACAAGCCCACACCCTCCTCCAAGGTAAATGAGCTTGCTACTCTCCCATTCAGGACTACACTAAAGACACGAAGATGAAAACAAAGTTGCACTTACCTGTAACAGTTGTTCACTGAGTGTCTTCTGTGCAGGCACACATCCCTCCTCCTTTCCCTTCTGTGGGCTGCCGTTGTTGCTTTTCTTGATGATTGGAGTATTCTGTCCTCTTCCATGGCAGCAAAGGGAGAACTGAGGGAGGAGTGCTCCCTTCCCCTCCTTCGCGTGAGCATTTGGGCGGGAAATGGCCTTGCTCTCGGCATTTGACAGAGGAGAGTGGGAACGCTCCAAGCGCTCTGAAACTTCTAGAAGCTTTCCGGTCTGATCTCTGCAGCCAGCCTGTACCTGCGCAGTCCCTGTATAGAATACTTTTGATGAACAACAGTTATCGGTAAGTGCAGCTTTGTTTTTTACCATGACTTTGTCATGTTTAAGTTACAGATTCTTGCTGTTTGCTGTTCAAAAGCAGTAATCACCCAAGTTTCAGTTCCAGTTCTATACACTCATCAGTCTAGGAATTCATTGGGTTTTTTTGTATAGGTGGAATCCTTCTGAAAGACTGTTGTCAATGCCTTTTGTCACTTAATTACCCAATAAAAAGGACACAAAGAACAGGACAGTGAAAACAGGTGCAGTTTCCCTCCTTTGTATGCACCACTGTATTAAAAGTATTTCTTCTTCATACATCCCACTAATTTCACGCAATCAGTAGAAATTCCTGCTGTAGTGATTTTCAGAAAATGAAGTGTATATGCAAGGTTATCTGTACCAAACTGTAAAGAAGTCCTTTTGCATTCTTCATTTGTTTTTCTCGCACTCTCTATATTTGGATGTAAATATGAGTGTGTAATATCTTGGACAGCATTTATAATGCAGCCAAAGGAACAGATGCCACAGTGTTTGGAGTTAATTTTAAGTTCCTGAATTTTAAGAGAAACTGAAGTATAGATAACACTTAAAATTGTTGGGAATCTAATCAAAGTCAGTAAATCTATCCATGGCAGCTACCATTTTAAGGATTTAAGAATTTAAAAAAGGCAGTGTAAAGCCTTGAGTCCCTATATTGCTAAAGAACTATAAATGTTCTAATGTTACCAAGCATCTGTAAGTAGTTTATTTATATGTTTTTGAAGAACATCCATTTACATTGGACTTTGGGTCAAACCAGCTGAAATGCTAGATGATCTGTTCACAAATGTTCAGCACGTTTTTTATTGCTACATAACATCTGTTAGGACACCTGATTAATTTGGGGGGCCCAGTGCAACAGAGGGTTTGACACAGAGCCTTGCCAAATGCTTCTGAGTAAACTTAACAGTCATGAGATGAGGGCATGTCCTTTCATGGTCTGGTAACTGGTTTTAAAAGAGAGACCAGAAGATGGAGAAAGGTTTTGAAATAGAGGGAGGTGAGATGGGGGGGTCCCCCCCCAGGATCTGAGGTTGGGACCAGTGCTATTTAATTTATTCATAAATGAAAATGGAAGTTAACAGAGAGGTAGTGAAGTTTGTGGATTACACCAAATTATTCAGGATGGTGAAAAGACAAGGGGATTAATACTTCAAAGAGCAGTTCTCTAAACTGGACGAATGGCCAATGAAATGGCAGATGGAATTCAATATAAATGCCAAATGATGCAAAAAAAAGCCTGATTTTACCCATAAGAGGTCTGAGCTGGCACTGACAATAATATTTTGGGGTTGTAGTGGATGGCTCAATGAAAATGTTGATTCAGTGTTTAGCATGGTAAAATCCATGCTAGGGATCTTCAGGAAAGGAACTGAAAACAAAACTGCCAGATACCCTTATATGCATCTCTGGTGAACAGTTCTGGTCATTGCTGTCAAAATTATATTGAAGAGCTAGAAAGATGCAGAAAATAGCAACCAGAATTATTACAGAGCTAGTGTCTTCCCAATGAGGTCACAAGAAGGTTAGCAAAAAGCCTAATACTAGAATGAATACTTAAGGGTTATATGTGATAAATTAACAAAACTTTAATACACCACAAACGGTATACAATTTCCATTAAAACCAAATGTGCTTTGACCAATAGGCCTTCCTCAATGGTACAAATGGTTAAAATATACAACATAAAGTAAAATTGTTTAGAATACAAAATAAAGCTCTTAAACACACACAAGAAGTAGGGGCAGTTTATTACCTTGATAATCTCCATTAATGGAATAGATTAGGGCCTTAAAGAATCATTTTTCTGATTTTTGTTATAACTGGTCCAAATATCTCCATTAGCAAGGTCAGTATTTTGCTTTCTGAATATGGATATACACACCATAGAGCTACGATTCACTCTGACCTCTGACCCTTTTACCATTTGTAATGTATTAAAGTTTTGTTAATTTATGTCAGATAACCTTTATTGGCATAATATTGATGGTCACAAGGTCAGAGATAAACAGATAATACATAGCTATATTAAAATTAAGTTTGAATCTTCACCTTAACAACTTCTGCCAAGAACTCTGCCACCTTCACCGCAACATCAGTTGCAAGAATTGGCAAGTGGATGTTCTATAAGGGGCCATCCATTTGCTGATTAAGGGTAATATAAATTTTTTATGGGGTTCTTCATGTAAACGACAATCTAAGATAATGTGATGTAGGGCTTCTGGCTGGCCCGTTCTGCATGGATATACCCTCTTGTTAAAGGGAGTCTTAGTAAATCTCCTGTATAAAACCTTAGATGGAAAGGAATTGAGTCGAGCTAACATATAATTTATGTCATGTAACCCTTAAGTATTCATTCTGGTATTAGACTTTTTGTCAACCTTCCTGGTTACCTACTCTTTCTGGGTTGAAATTTCTCTTCCCCTTTCTGTTTCAGTGTCTTCCCAATGTGACAAGACTAAAAAACTCTGTATCAGCTTATGAAACTGATTGGCAGTAGACTCAAGAATGACAGAAGGAAGTACTCCTTTGCACAAAAAGTAGTTGACTCATGGAACTCACTGCCACAAGATATAGTAATAATCATTAGCTTAGATGGATTTAAAAAATGGTTGGAAGATTTATGGAGGATAAGTTGATCACTGACTATTAAGTATAACAGTGGAATGATACTTCCAGCTTCAGAGGCAGAATATCTTTGTCAGATGTTGCTGGGAACAGTCAACAGATGAGAGGTTTTGTCTGCTGGGTCTGCTTGTGGGCCCTGTGTCAGACCACTGTTGGAAACAGGATGGTGGACTAGATGAACCACTGGTCTGACCCAACACTGCTGCTCTTATGTTCTTATGAAGAATTATTTTTTTCTGCCTGTGCCATTTTCCCAGCTTCAGGTGTTCTTCACCCAACCAAGATCACTTCCTGTATTACATTTTTATCCTTCCTGCAGAGAGCTCAGGGCCGTTTACATAGTTCTCCCTTCCCGATTTATCCTACCATTCTGTGAGGTAGGTTAGGCTGAGTGAAAGAGTAACTGGCCTAAGATTACCCAGTGAGCTTCAGGATTCAAACCTCAGCCTCCACTTTTCTGGTATGGCATTGTAACTGATATATCACACTGATTCAGAGCTTGGCTCAGGAGAAAGTAAAGGAAAGAAGCTGTGGTGGTGTGTATTGTAAAAAACAGGCAATGGGGTAGATAACTGACATTTCTAGCGCAATGCTCTGATGAACAGAAGATTTCAAAGACCCTTTTTTCAACCTTGAATTTGGATCCTTGAGCATACAAAGCTTGTACAAGTTACAGAACGACATCAGTATTGAGTAGCAGTGTCCATTATGTGACTAAAACCTGCATCCTGCTGGCAGATATATAAGTTGCCCTGACAGCTTTGGGTTGTGCAGGATAACACCTTGTGGTCCGTATCCTCCTTACAGTAGGTGGTAAATTTATTTGTATGTGGCCATAGGCCTTCATAAAACATCATCCACAAAGTTATACAATATTTAAAAAAGACATGTACAAGAAAATAAAATCTAGTAGGGTTATCATGGATACGAAGTACCAAAAACAACATCATTTGTGGGATTCTGCTCTAGAGCTAACTATCTTAGCTCTTATATCCTCCTTACAGATTAGAGAAAACCTACCTTTACCGCTTGACTCATGTCCAGACTTTGACCCAGACTATCACTATGAATTGTTTCAAGAACTAATAAAGCTTCCATTCATAGGAGATATGAAACAATAACAGCAGAGTTAGCCAGTAAAGTGTGTGTGTTTAATGACCAGAGTACAGTCCACTGTTAAAAGGAAATCATGCTGTTTCATATTTATAGTCTTCTCCCCTGGTGACTTCTATTTGCTCAGTCCACAAGTCAACACAAGGTTTTTCTAACTTCCAGCACTTGCAAGCATGGTTTGGAGAGCATGCATCTTTCTGTTTTCATACTGTATCTCCAATAGATGTGAAGTGAGACCACAGGGGCCACTTTCTCTGTTGATTCAAGAGACAGAACAGTTAGAGTATGGCTTGCCATTATGCAAGTCCTTGGATTCTTTGGTTCTAATGTTTGTGTACTGTTAGGAAACCCTTTTTTCTTGGAAAGACACACAGACAGATGGGTGGGTTTGCAAGGAATTGGAGGGGGAGGAATGGACCAAAGAATCTGTTTTTCATTCTTTGCTTCCACAAAAGAATAAATTTATTAGAGGGGGAATATGACTTCGAGAATGCTTCTTCTGAGTCCAATCACCTCTTCCTTCCCCAGAGTCACTTCAATGTGGATTTAGGCCAATTCAGCTGAACTAGGCAAGAAAATACCTGCCAGATAGTACAGACTTATGCAGTTATATAGTCCAAGCCTGTTAATTTCAGCTAGGTTAGACTGGAGTAACTCTGCATAGGATTGCCACTTTAAGACTCCAGACTATTAATTTGAGTGTTCTGGCTAAACCAAGAGGAAACAATCAAGCCACACATTGCTTGTTTCTCTATAGCCAGTGAAGCTTGTTTCTTCAGGTTAGTGCTTGCATTCTGTATTATTAGGGAATATCCTCATGAAATGAGGGAATATCTTAATAGCACAAAGTACAGGGGCTCTGATTCCATGGTAGCATATCTGGTTTGCATGCGGAAGGCCCCAAGTTAAACCCTGGTATCTCCAGTTAAAAGGATCAGGTAGTAGGTGATATGAAAGACCTCAGCCTGAGACTCTGGAGATCCATTGCCAGTCAGAGCAGACAAGCAGGCTGGTCAAATAGCAGACACTACCAGTGGTCTAACTGGCAACTTCATATGTTCATGAGGGAAGCATGCATGAATAGTCTTCATTGCATAGCAATATGGGGAGAGGCCCAAGTATAGTTTTGACCCTGACAATTTTTTCTTCATGAATTGGGGATGCTCACCCCTGACAATTGTGTGTATTTAGAGACCACATATTATCACTGAAAGTTATAAATAGATTTTTCTAGATATGGAGTCTATGCCTTTCCTATGCCTTCCCATATTTGAGTGGTGCAGAGTGGTAAGGTGCAGTTCTGCAGACAAAGCTCTGCTCACAACCTGAATTCAATCCCAATGGAAGTCAGGTTCAGGTAGCCGGCTTGAGGTTGACTCAGACTTCCATCCTTCTGAGGTCGGTAAAATGAGTACCCAGCTTGCTGGGGGTAAAGTCTAGACGATTGGGGAAGGCAATGGCAAACCACCCCTTAAACATAGTCTGCCTAGTAAACATCATGATGTGACATCACCCCATGGGTCAGGAATGACCCAGTGCTTGTACAGGGGACTACCTTCACCTTTAATTTATCTTGTAAAAATGTAAATGAATGCTGTGATAGAAGAACATTCTCATAGAAGCTGTGAGTCTTTCCCTCTTTAAAAAACTTATTTTAACATTTAGGCTTTCTAAATAAATAAATAACCAGTCCCAATAGTAGAATATGGGAGACAATTATGCAGGTACGTGGGGAAAGCAGATATGACTCTGAGTGATGGTTCTCTGTACCACAGGACCTGCCATAGGGCTGTGTGGCTAGTGGGTGAAAGCTATAATGTTTTAAAGTTAGCTGGATTGTAGTTATGTATTTATTCAGATATTTGTACCCCTCACTTTTCTCCCCAATGGGTACCCAAAGCAGCTTACAATATTGTTTTCCCCACCTCCATTTGGTCCTCACCAACAGCAAGTTTGGGAAGAGAGTTAGGCTGCGAGTCCGACCGACCCAAGGTCACCCAATGAGTTTCCATGGTAGAGTGGTGATACAAAGGTCGGTCTCCCAGATCCTAGTCCAACACCGTTACTACTACACCATAAGTTCCACAAGTTTGTTCTTCCAGTTAAAAACTACTATAAGTGATAGACCTGAAAATTGAAGCTGGTTGATTGAAAGGGAGGGCTACTGAAATGACTATGCAGGAACCGGCACTGGTTTGATTATGATAGCAGACTGGGCTTTTTTCTTTCATTTGCTGGTGTCATTTTTTTGAGATGTATTGAGCATTAATAATAATTAACAGGATCATATCACATGACTGTCTGGAAATACAGAATGAATACTGCTGTCAGTAATCTGCTTTAATATTATTCCTGTGAGCTAAATGAACGAGGCCAGTTTTCAGGATGTTATTGTGACATTTTTATTCCCACTAAATATGTGTAAGAGATTATATACTAAGAGAAATATGTAGGAATGTAACCGGCCAAGAGTGATTGATGCTTAATTTAATGGATGCAAGTGGGAAATAAATGTTACATACTCATTTCATAGGAACTAGCAAGATTTTTTTTTCATTGCAAGAGGAAACTCAGTGATAGCACGCATTGTGAGAACAGGGTTTTGTTTTTAATTTTTCCCGTTATTGGCTTTGTGGTATTCCCATCAAGTACTATTTTATGTATTGCTTTTGGAATAAAGAGTAATAGATGATGCAAATAAAATATGCAATCATGAGAAGAACAAGAGTTGATTTATTTGGCAACCCAGAGCTTCATAGGAGATAAAAAGAAACCAACTAAATTTGGCTGAAGATTCCAGCCAATATTGGATGGTTTTGCCTTTGCTTGTTTTCCTTGATTTTTTTTCACACTTTTCTTTTAATTTATGGAGATTACTTCATGAAACAGGGTTAATTGCATGTTTTATAAACCTCCATGTCATTATGTCAGCATAACAATGACTCCTCTGGTTTGATAGTCTGCACAGATGTTTTAGTATACATCTGCGGCTGTAGTGAATGCACTGTATACATTCTGTTATCTGTGATGCAAATAAGCTACATGATGGGAACCAACGTAGGGCCAGTTCTCACACAACCACAGCGGGCAAGTATATACCTGGCAGGCCAGGGGAATGAGTGCTGTCCCATATACTGCATGTAGAACCTTTCATGTCTAGTAGGGCATCAATACACAAATTCCTAAGAGATTAGACCCCCACACACAGTGAAAAGCAGAAGATTCATTGCATTTGTGGGATAGGGTTGCCAACCTCCAGGTACCAGCTGAAGATCTCTTGCTAATACAACTGATCTCTAGCTGATAAGAGAGAAAATGGCCACTTTGGCACTTGGACACTATGGCATCGAAGTCCCTCCCCTCTCCAAACCCTGCTCTCCTCAGGCTTCACCCCAAAAATCTCCCACTGGTTGCAAAGAGGGACCTGGCAACTCTATTATGGGACCTTGTATAGTAATTTACATGCATAGGCCCAGAGTTCACAAGGAAAGTTACACATAACTCAGAACTAAACCACATATGTATGAACTTAGCAGTGATTATATTCTTTGGTGGAGAAGGGGGGTCTTCAGTGAATCATGGCCAAAGCACACCCTATAGCTTTATAGGAAGACGATTAGCTGGAGGAGTGTTTCCTCCTCTGTTATTCACCAGTTAAGGACTTCATCCCAAGCACTGTTCCTGGAGCCCTGGCCAACAGAAGTGAGGTGGGTGGTTACTAGAGAAAGGACCTTGTAAATGGAAGGGACCCACCTAAGGAATGCCCTCCCCCTTAAAGCTCACCTAGCACCTGCTTTATTGCTACTTGGGTGCCAACCCCAAACTCTGTTTTGTCTCCTTGACAGCAGTACTCTGTGCCACGGGACTCCATCATTAGGAAAGAAATAAAATCACAAGAGGCTGGGGGCCAGGAGCTCCCCTGTAATTCCATCACCCTGACAATGAATGAACCAGCCTTCAGTACCTCAGCCATGCTTTACTTCCGTCTTATTATCTGTCAGTTGTGCTTGTTGCTTAGAATTGTCAGTCCCCGGTGAAGCAGAAAAGGTCCACTTGCATTTGTGATTTTATTTAAATATAACAGAAATCATCAGAAACAAGGCCGAAACACATTAAAACTCACCAAACGGTGTATTGCTTTTATTATGAAGACTTCCTCGGTGTTTAGATGCATAATCTGAAGGCCCCAGTTGTAAGAAAAGACTTGTCCTGACAGATCCTGTGAATACATTTCAATGACCAAGTCTCCGTAACAGTGAAACCCTGAATCCCTATATGGGACTTAACCCTTTCTTGACATTAAACAGAAGGTAAAATCCTTAATATTGGGGGGGGGGGGTCATAAAAATATTTAACTATTTCAGAATATATTTCTCCCCAAAGAGGACTTAAAGCATCTCACAACATCATTCTCCCCTCCTTCATTTTTTCTTCACAACAATAACCCTGTGAGTTAGGTTAGGTTGAGAGAGAGTGACGGGCCCAAGGTCACCCAACAAGCTGCCATGGCAGAGTGGGAATTCGAACCTAGATGTGCAGATCCTACTCCAACACTCTAACCATTACAATATGGTGGTTCTGCTATGGAGATTATAAATAATAATGTGAAGGAAAGGTTGCTGTACTGTCACGTTTCCCCATTATTCTTTCAAGGTGTCATTTTCATTCCAGTGCATTCCAAATAACATAAGATTTCAGATCAAGTTGACTATTACAGTCCTGCATAGAGGTTGTCAAAATATTTCTGGATTGTGGTGACTCATACAAGGGCTGAAACATTGCATGTGCTTGGATGGATCCACCTGGTAAACAGCTCAACAGAGTTTTTACACCTACACGGCAGTCCCATATAGGGATTCAGGGTTTCACCTACACCTACACCTCTTGGCATCAGGTGGCTCTAAAATGGAGGTTCTCAAAGCTTGCACATGTAATACCTCTAATAAGGCAGGGTCATCACCGTACAAAATGATTGTCAGTGGCCACTACTTGGACAGTGAAAATTGATCCTTGTTGATAACCAAATCCTTTATTTTTCCAAACAAGTGAATACAGGGCTAGCTACCCAGTTTGTTGGGATCTGATGGATTTCTCTGTCTTATTTTTCAGGCTGCCCAGTGGATGGTCATCCGACCCCTAACATCACTTGGTTATATGCTGGTCAACCCATCAGTATGCCCCACCATGTGCTGGCAACTGGTCAGATTCTTCAGATACTGAACATTAGCAATGATTATCAGGGTGAAATCAACTGCGTGGCTCAAAATGAGGCAGGCTTCCTCATACAAAAAACCTCCTTGATAATTCAAGGTAAAAATGGTAGTTCTTTGTTTTTTGGATGGATTTCAGAGGCTACCATTGGTGCTGCAGGTGACAAAGTTTAAAACTCAGACCTATCAAATTCGATGTGGGGTAGAATTCACTAATTTTCTGAATAAAGCGACATGGATTTTAGGATTTTACCAACAGTGTTTATGTTGACTCCACAAAGAGTGAAGAACACCGATACCTGTAAGCCAGATACATCAAAGAATATGCCTGTAAACCTGGCTTATTTTTAAATAATTAAAGTGTCATATGAAAGATGCCTTTGCAGAGATGGTGAAATATTTGAAATGTCTTTTGCAGTTATATTCTTGACAGAAGTGCATTGACTTGAAGCATGGAATACCTGTCATACTCAAATAAGCTATACATTTTGAAGTTTACGTACATAGTACCACAAAATGTTCTCTAAGGAGTACTTCCTGTGTTGTGAATGCTGTTAAGGGAATACTCTTACAAATTAGTACTGTCAGTATGACATAGGAAGGATTTATGTACTTGGTAACTTGGAAATAGCATAGGTGTACGTCCAACTGCTCTGTCTCTCAGAATCTCAGCACACCTTTGCTGAAACATTCTGATGATTCTTCCATTGTTTTTCATTCATAGTAAAGGAGAAAGGGAAAATAAGCAGTTGAACATATGAAACTGCCTTATACTGTGTCAGACCATTTATCCATTGGGTACAGTATTCTCTACCTGGGCTGCCAGTATCTCTCCAAGGTCTCAGGCAGAGGAGGTTCTACCCCCAACTCCTGCTACCAAAGATTCCTTCACTGAAGATTCCAGAGGTTGTTCCTGGAACCTTCTGCATGTAAAGCATATGCTCTACCACTGAGCTATAGCCCAGGGAATCACCTGCTTGTGCCATGAAATGATCATGATACATCTTAAGAAATATGATACAAAAGAGCCACTTAAGTGAGAAATGAGGGTGGGGAATACTATTTTCCTTACTAAGAAAAGATTACAGTGTGCTTGGAAAGCCAACCCCGGTTGCAAGGATGGTTTCTGGAGTTGAAGCATTTTTGTTGGTAAAAATCAACTGAGGGAAATGAGAGGAAACTGATAAAATTGAGAAGAGAATGAAGAGCTGAAAGAGTGTTGTTTCTTTTCTTTTCCTTTCCCTTTTCCTTTTCCTTTTCTTCCAGGCCACTGATGTGATATAAATGGCTACCATGGGTATGTGTTGGGATACAAATGAATAACCTTTTTTGTAGGCTAGTGACTTTTTATTGGCCCAGCTACAGTTTCTAGCAGTGTTAATAAACACCTTGTTGTCAGTTTTACATGTTTTAACATAAATGTTACATTACTACAACAGACTACTGGTGGTCCATGGACAAGATGTCACCCTGTTCAGCCTCTTGTGGTAACAAGGGAATACAACATCATCAGCTGAGATGCTTACTTGATAAAACCCAAGTCAACATATCTCATTGCCTGGAGAAGCCCAAACCAAATCTACAACCCATTGCTTGTAACAGAAGAGACTGCCCTTCAAGGTTTGTTTTTCCACTGAAATGTACAGTAGCTATCACAAATCTTCACTGTAGTGTAACGATGCTTCACATTTCTTGTCGTCAAAGAATGTGCTGATCCAGTGCCGGATTTACGTATAAGCTAAACAAGCTATAGCTTAGGGCCCCACTCTCTTGGGCCCCCCAAAAAAATTAAAGGAAAAAAAACTGGATGTGCATTTCCAAAATATAAGATAAAAAACAAATAAAATAAAACCTACATACAGCAACAGTGTTTTGTGTTGTGTAGGCTCCTATGATGTAAGTAATGGGGCCCCGCCTGCTAGCAGGGGCCCCATTACCTTCAATAGCTTAGGGCCTCATCAAACCTAAATCCGGCCCTGTGCTGATCAAAACAAAGTTGCACTAAAATGAACATGGTACTGCAGAACTGTAAAAGCCATTCACCAGTTACCTATGGTGAGTTAAGAATCCCTTGTAGGAAATCAGTTAGGGAATCTTTAGTAAGCTGGAAGACAATTGGTCCTTTTACCATTTCTCTTTGCAGACACCAAGGAGAAATTGATCAGGTAAATCTGTCTTCAGCTGTCCCTTACTTTCTTGTGACCCAAAAGGTGTGAGAATGCAGGTATTAAATCTGTTACTGTATTTACCTAATATTAAACTTCAGTCCCAAATCTGAACAAATAGAAGGTAAACTGCAGACTAGTATTCTTTTTTGCCATCATGAGGGGCTAGGATTTTTCTTTTTTTAATAAATGAAAGCAGCGGTTCTCAGCAGTATTCAGAAGCCAGTCTTGACCATATGTTTCTGTGCTTTGCTTTCTAATGGCCAGGGGTTTCAAGCAAATAACTAAATTGTGATACAGGCCACGCTTTGTGTTTTGCAGCCTTGTCTGTAACAATTCCTAGACCTGTTAACTGGGGAGAATACACATCTCAACCGCCCACTCTGGAAAAAATGCAGAAGGAAACCAATGGCTTGCATAAAGCATAATTGCTACACATTCACATTTGCACGCACGATTGACCTCGAAATGTCATCCTCCTGGTGTTTTCTGACAATAGCAACAGCCGAACTGTGAATGAAGGAAATATCATGATGATCATTCAGTGGCCACCATGGAAATGTTGCTCATTTTATTACTTTTCCATAATTCTTTGCACACCTCTCCGTTAGGCAAAGAATTTCTAGATGGCCAGCTGAACCATAAGGAACAGCTGGGAGCAGGAGAATTAGTGAAATATGAAACATGCTCATTAATATCCACAGCAGTCTTACTTGCTGATGGGAATACTTCTACAGGAATGATTTATGCACATGAGCCTCTTTCTAAGCTGCATTGCCGCCCATACTGCTTTCTTGACTCCCAAGAAACTGATGAAATGTGTATGTTGGGAAGCAGAAAGAGGTTGAAAATGCAAGGCTAAAATTTACAAGGGGCAGAAAAGCAGTGGATCTGACCTTTCCAACAGTACAATACAAAAAAGTGGGGGGGGAGGTTTTTTTTTTCCTTAGCAGGATATTTTCCTTTTCTGATTAGTTTTCACAATGTTTTGTGGGATCTTGATCAGCAGCACAAGAATGAAAACAAATATCAACTGCTTCTGCTCAACCTGCCAAATCTGCAGGCACCTCGTTTGCCCATTCCACCAAGTAATTAAGACAGAGAAGCAGATTACTCTTTAGGGAACACTCCAGGATTTCCTCCTCTTACCCAGGGCATATGAATCCTGAAACGAAACATGAGGCTGAGCTGTCCAGTTTCTGGGTTGACCAGAATTCTCCCATGGAACCAATAATCCCTTCCCTTCCACTTCCTCCCGTCATCTTCCAGACAGACATCACACCACTGAATTAGCAGGTCACCTCAGTCAACCTGGCTTCCAGCCCATTAGTGCCAGCTTTTCTGGAACATGCAGAAATATTGTTACCCAAAGATTTCTCGCACACATGTGGTTGCAATTCGTATCCATCAAAGGGTGTGCCATCAACAAGCTACAGGCCATGTGAGCAATGCATGAAGGGCCTGGCTAGTTCATAGCACGCAAAGTCTAACTGGGATGTTCTGTTTTCTGCACAAATTAATGCTTTAAAATGTTTTAGTAACAACAGTGTATCGGAACTGTTAATTGCAATGATTGTAATGGAATCTGGGGGTTCAAAAAATCTATTGGATCAGGTACATCTTGATTTCATCAGACGTTTTACAGTGTTACCTGAGAAGAAAAACCCAAAAGCTTTTAAATTCCTCAATGTAGTTCTGTGTGTCCTTCCCTGATTTGCAGAGCAATCCTGAGTAGAATGACTGCAGTCTAAGGCCTTTGAGTATCTCTGCATGGGTTTGCACTAATAATATTTTTTAAGATGCTGACCTATCTAAAAACAGAACTATACTTTCTATGATTAGCCACCACCTTCTAATTTTTTATTAAAACAATTCCTCTGGAAGAGCTGCATCTGGAGACAAGAGAGGAGCCACATCACTCTTTCCCCTCGTACCATTCTCATGTAAAAAAATCATCACCTATGCTGAGGTAGACGAACACAAGGTGGCATGGTACAGCCTGATCTCATCAGATCTTGGAAGCTAAGCAGAGTCAATACTTGGAAGGCAATGGCAACCCTCCTCTCCTCACTTGGCAACTGAGGTTGCCATAAGATTGAGACTTGATGACACTTATGTAGAGATGCATGCTGAGGAAGGGGAAAAATATGAAGATCCTTTCCTCTCAGCAGAAATAAAATCAGTTTGGAGGTGGCAATTATAAGCAGGAAAGCAACATAAGGAGAAAGAGTTAATGAGCCCTGCACCCCTCTCTTTGAATTGTACATCAGCTACTGCATTCGGTTTGTTGTTGTTTTTTAAGTTATCAGGGAGAAGAATCACAGACCTACACATAACATGTAGTTAGAAAACTGAAGTTTGGAATACTTGTCTTCCACGATTGCCAAAAGAAGTCTGAAAAGAGGATGTCTTGCACCATTCAGAATCCAGAAAATGAAATCTAGCTCAAAAGAGCAGCCAACACTCCAGTTCCGAGCAAAGAAAGGCGCAGATGAGCTGGAATGTTGGACTGTGGGAGTTTCCTGTTCAGTCCCAGATTGGGAGAAGGAGGAAGGCAGCAAGGAATCTAAGTCTGAAAATGGGACAAAAGCGTGGGGGGTGGGTTTCTGATGTCAGCCAGGAAACCTGTGTGTGTTTGTGGAATGCAAACTCAATGTACCAAGGTGTTCCAGCATCCTTGGAGTCGTCGTTTGCCATGATAGCTTTCAAACCCTTTTGGCAGAGGAGGATATACATCATTTAGGATTCAGCATGGAATAAAAATGCAGCAGCCATTCTCCAGCATCAAGAGCAAGCTGGTGCCAAGGGAGCAAATTAACTGGACCATTATTTCCAGTTGAGCTGCCTTTATCATCACGCCAAAGATCCATTTTGCTGATTTTAAAACTAGCATCTTCATGATTAGGGAAAGCACCGCATAGATATTTTTCATAGTGTAGTCTAAGGAGCATATTATTATATTTTGAGCCTGCTGCGCTGAGAAAAGCCTTGAAATGGTGGTTGGATTCCAAGTGGTTGAATTCCAAGTGTGCTGTGCTTCAAGGAGATGTTGAGTTTCACCAGTCTTAGTGGCCTCTTGTACAATGTAAGGAATCTTCATTAGAAATGGCATTAAAATGACTGAAAAATGGGGGGGAATCAGTAATTTTGGAGTATCACTGTAACTTTCTCATGGTTCTCTGCTTGTAATTCTGTCTCACCATTCTCCTTGTTCCCCACTTAGATGGATGGTGACATCATGGTCCCATTGTACACAGAGCTGTGGTGGAGGCATTCAAACCCGGCGAGTGACATGCCAGAAACTGACAGCTACAGGCAACTCAGTCCCTATGTCCAATGATGCATGTGCTCAGGTTGCCAAGCGCCCTGTAGATACCCAGAGCTGTAACAGACAGCTGTGTGTGGAATGGGCCACTTCTGCTTGGGGACAGGTAAGAACATACAACCACTAATCTCCTGTGATAATGAGAAAGCCCAGCAAAGAAGTATAAACAGAGGAGGTTTTTGCATTGGGTGGCCTTGTGCAAGTCATGCTGTCTCAGTCTTGGACAGCCGTCGGTAAAATGGGGATCACAGTGACTTACCTCTCAGGCTTGTTGTGCTGACAATCAAAATAAAGATGTTAGTATGTTTTACACATTGAAAAGCACTATGTAAATTGTAATAATAAATTAGGGTAAGTACAAGTTACTGTCTTTTTGATGACTGTGAATGCTTTTGTTGAAAGAACAAATTAGTCTCAAATTTATTATTTATTTAGTTAAGTTCTATGCCAGGGGTCCCCAACATGGTGCCCATGGGAACGACGGCACCCTCTGAAACCTTTCCCGGTGCCCACCAAGTGTTTTTACAAAGTGGCCATGGCAAGGTGGGACTTTTGACCAGCAAGCCTTCTGTTTGGCCATTGGAGATGTGATTGGCTGTGCAGATTTTTAAAAGCATTGCTTTAGCAGCCACTGCACCAGAGCACAGGGATCTTCATGGTGGCAGCCGTTTTGTGGCTATAGCTCTGGCCATGTTGGCAGCCATTTTGTGGCCACCATTCTGGATCAGAATTCCAAAGGTGCCCACAGGCTCAAAAAAGTTGGGGAACCTTGCTTGATGCTGTCTGCGTTCAATGAGTACACAAGGTCAATACAAATCAACACATTAGTAATACAGTGCTCCATTAGAAATTAGAAACACAAAAAAGTTCAAAATGTCTGACGAAACTGCTCTTTAACAGGTGATGTTAAATATTATATAAACAACAACGATTAACAGTGCAATCTAACACCCTTCTAATTCCATTGAGGTAAGTGTGCTTAGTAGAGTCCAGCCATATCCTGATAAAATTAAATAGCCATGTGACTGCAATGTCCTGCTTGGCTATTGGGAACGATTCTGGCATGGTAAGCCAATCTGAAAAGAATGGCAAATTAAACACATGCTGGTGGGTGGACTTGTATCATTTCCCTGTTGCTAGGGTGGCTGTTATTAAAGTGCTGCTACAGTGAGGCTTCCACAGTGGGGTTTCCCTGCCCCAATCCCTTAGGAGCAGCCACCCCCCTCCCCTGGGCCACCAGAGGATTTGCAATTTTTTTCCGAATGGCACTAGAATATTGTTATATCAATACAACATTATAGCAGTAGGTATAACAGGTTCTGTACATTCCTAGCCTTCATTATTTAAAAAGAGTGCAATCCTGACCTCCAAGGATGAAAGTCCTCAGGAGGCCAGAAGGGGCCGTGCCGGCATAAGTGGCCCGGCTGCCGGTGGCCGTGCCACTTACGCTGTGCAGGATGGCACAGCCGCCAGCAGGGAGGTCTGGCCCCCGGTCTCCTGGTGCTGCTGTGGCAGCACTGCCCAGGGACGCTGTAAAGGCCTGAGCTGGCATTCCTGGGGGCGTGCTGGTGTCCCGGGGGGCATCCCGAAGGGCAGAGCTGCCTGTAGGCAGCCTCCTGTCCCCTTTCGCCCCAGGTACGCCACCAGGACGAACAGCAAGGCTGTGCCTGCTTTTTAGCTGGTGCAGCCTTGCTGTTTTCAATGGGGCGAAAAGCCCCATTTAAAAAACAAAAAGCCTCTAAAGGGCTTTTTTTGACATTTGGGCGGCCGGGAAACAGCTTTGGAGGCGCCACAGCAGTGCCCTGACCGCACCATCCCCGGCCACCAAAATCTCAGGAATGGGCTGTACATCTCTAGCCCTTTCTGTTGTGAAGCTATACCTTTCTCCATATATCTCCACAAGAGAAGGAGCTAGAGAGTTACTTTTTGATCAAAATAAAAACTCGAAGTTCTGAAAACCTGTTACACATGTTGTGACAACGGTATGTTGATGTTCTAGTGCCAAATATTTGAAAAAGCCACAAATATGAGGAAAATAAACAGATTGTCTTAGTCCCCTCCAAAAATTTACTATTCCTCCACTCCTGTCTCCTATCGTTTAATTTTGATGCGAATATAGTAGTGGCCCTGGAGATGAGAATTTCATGCAATCTTTAAACGATTCAGAGGTTTTCTCATATTTGTGGCTAAAATATTTGGGGACAGTCAGAGAAAATGACTGCCAACTGGGTGAGAAAATCCAAATTTTCATACCCACACAGCAGCTATCCAAGCTCTGCTGCTGTCTTTCCAAAACTTTGAAGCAGATTTGAGAAAGATTGGAAAAAAGCCAGGGGAACCACAGGAAGATGCAGAAAAGCCTCACAATGTTGTGGGGAAGCAGGGCCTCCACTGCTCTACAGCATTGACCTCGGGGCAGTTAATCCATGTGGAAATAGCCATTATCTCATACAGTTACAACCAGTCTGGCTCTACCAGTCATGTTTGTTCCTGAATTCTTTATGGAATCAGGAAGACAATTAATTCCCTGGTTTAAAGACCTGTCCATCACCCAGAGATGACCACCACAATGAGGGCAACACTTAGTCCATTCTGAAGAACACTAGTTGGTTGGACCATTGCCTAATATCCTTTGCTTTCCAGGAAAATTAGATTGGTTGCTGTCAGTTAGCTGATTATAACTGTATGGGGGGAGGGGGGATCCCCTGCTTTTGTATATTTTGGAAAACATTCACTCAGGCTTTGATTGAATTATCATGCTACAAGTATTAGTAAGGATTTCATCTTTCTTCAAAAAGACATAAGCAGATTGTCCAATTTGTACTTTCTCTGGAATTTCAGGTAAGGTTTATGTAATGTGTGCTGTCTTCCAGTTCCTTCGCAGAGATAGCTGTTGGTTTATATCATACCATGATGTCATATCCAGGCTCAGTTATCAAAAGTTGCTTGAATTCATATGTTTCAACTGACCTTTTGGCTTTCTAATAAAATATTTCTCCAACCAGAGGAGTGGGGTGGGGGAGGGAGTTTCCTGAGATCTGTGTAAACCTATACAGACGCATTCCCAGCAGGCCATACAAATTGATTATTCTGATTACAATTAAGAACAGATTACTGGCTATGGATCAGCAGTGTTTTACTATTGTATCATACAGTTCCCTCAGGGGGACATCAGGTTCTGATTGGCCAAGTTCAATCATAACCTTTCCCAAAGTGCAGTGAAAATAAGCAGATTTTCTTAGTCCCCTCCAAAAATTGACTATTCCTCCACTCCTGTCTCCTATCGTTTAATTTTAATGCGAATATAGTAGTGGCCCTGGAGATGAGAATTTCATGCAATCTTGAAATGTTTCAGAGATTTCCTCATATTTGTGGCTAAAATATTTGACACTATGGACAACTATTTTGAGATCCATGAGATACCGTTTATGACAGGGCATGGGGGTAAGGGGGGGTATTGTGAGAAGTATCCTTAGGGATGTTCTGGCCCTTGGCATGTCTAAAGCACTTCTTTGGATAGTGGCCCCAGTGTATATACACTGGGTTGGATCCAACCAGTATGAGAAAGATGGCAGGATTCCCTTTTACAAGAGACAAGCTGGGAATGATTGCACATGTTTTTACAAAAGCTATGTGGGACAGATCCAACCCAAAATGTCTAGCAAAAGCAAGGTATGAATTGGTCCAGATAAGTGAGGCTTTACTATTTTAACATTGAAGACACTGAAGTGAGTTTTATTTGATGAAAATCCAAAGGAATAAAGGAACTTATATAGAGAAATCTGTATTCACTATTACTCTTGTCTTCCCATACCAAGTGATTTTTTCCTAAACTTTTTAGCTACTTAGCTCCCAGTAATATCTTTTACCTTAATGATTCACTTTTCCTTCCTGGTTCCACTGAAGCAGCTCAGGATTATTGAAACCAAGCACCAATTGCTCATAATATGTTACAGTTAACTCAGAGAGGTATTAAATCCTAAAAAACGAGTGACAGGTTTATCCCTGTTGAAATGTCCTCTTTATGAGGAGATGATATGCTACAGTTGTTATGTTTCCAGGACTTTACATTTAATCGTCCCATACTTTTCAATTACTCATTTTTCACAGAAACATGTCTGCCCTGGTTCTGTCTTATTAACTGCTCTCCTGTAAATTATGATAACGATGAGTTGTAAAATGTCCAGCAGTGGGGGACAGAGTGCAATCTCCTGTGAGGATCACAAGCTTCCGGCAAAGGATGTGTGTACGGGTGTGTGTGAAAGAAAATGAACTTTCTGTTGGTCCCAAATACAAATAAATTTTATAGTCTTTAGCACATTAAAGACTCACAAGCGTATTGTGACCTTTCACTGCAGCATCAGCTTTTATTCTAGCCCATGAATTTTTTTGGCAACAATGCATTTATCAGACTTGGAGGTGCTACAGGAGTCTGCTGGTTTTGCTGAAACACACCAGGATAGCTGCTCTTCTGGAATTTAACACTTGATCTGTCGATCTGTGAATATTGAAGTCTGAAGCAAAAGATTGAGAGCCTTTCATTTGCAATTAATGCACTATATTATTTATTGAAATAAATGCATGTTCCAGCCAAGTATTTTTGCTGACCAGGTACTTTCAGTCCTGGGCAGATGATAAATACAGGTTTATCAAGCACATGAAGTGTTTTCCATGCATGGCATATGGGTAGCATTTGGCGTGGTGGTGGGTCACAAACAAAGTAGATTTGTTCTACTAAATGTCTGGTTTTCTTCATTAACAGTGTAATGGCCCATGTGTTGGATCAAGACTGGCAGTACAGCACAGACAGGTTTTCTGCCAGACCAGGGATGGAATATCTGTATCTGCAGACCAGTGCGGCTCCCTGCCAAGGTAAAGCCCAATGATACCTTCATCAACTGACCCTGTGTGACTCAGTTCTAACCTAATGGCATTTGAATTTTGAATTTGGATACTATCTATGTTTTCTTTATCAATCTTAATTGTTAATTACCATGAACAGTTCCCTGCAAAGATAAGATGCGACTTTATCCACAAAAAAGGAGCAGCATCTTTTCCTGCCACACAGGAGTACATCATATATTGTGATAGTGAAGCGTGGCCCCATCTGCAGATATCTAAATCTGCAGATCAGGGCCACACAGAAAGAAAACATATACCGTATTTTTCACTCCATAAGACACACTTTTTTCCTCCTAAAAAGTGAGGGGAAATGTCTGTGCGTCTTATGGAGCGAATGTGCGCACAGAGCCGGGTGGGCATGCTGGAACGACGCGAGCCGGCTCTGTGCGCCCCGTTCCAGCGCACCCAGCCGGCTCTGCGCCCCGCCCGCCTGGGAGGCAGCTGGGAGGCGGGTGGGGCGCACAGACCCAGCTCACTTCGTTCCAGCGCGAGCCGGCTTTCCCCGCCCCAGCGGCCAGCTGGGGGGCACGCTCACGTGCCCAGCTGGCATTCGCTCCATAAGACAAGTTTTTAGAGGAGGAAAACAAGATTTTTTCTTGTTTTCCTCTAAAAACTAGGTGCGTCTTATGGAGCGGTGCGTCCTATGGAGTGAAAAATACGGTACTTCTGCAAACTTGGGGATCCCCCCATGTTTGCAGAAAATTCTGAAACTAAACAAAAGTCATTGGGGGGGTTAATTTCCCCAAAACAATAGCATTGTCTGCACACAGAAAGACAATGGACTTACCTCCTCTCCAGGCCCAGCCACAGCTGCAGCATCCAGGAGTTGCTCTGGGCCCAGCCACCGTGGATTTCAAGAGCTGTTCTAACCCTGATTGGCTGCAGTAGCATCAACATCCAGGAGCCACTCTGCGTATGGCCGCAACGTCATTGTCCAGAAACCACTCCAGGCCTGGCCATGGTGGTGTTGGCATCCAGGAGCCACTCTAGTCCCAGTCTAGCTCCCAGACACCAGGAACACCACAGCCGGGCCTCAAAGCAGCTGCGGAGGCCTGGATCTGTGGCAGCCTCAGGGGTGGGTGGGGAATTGGAAGGGAGCTGTGCTGGGGCTTAGTGGGTAAGGAGGGGATGGGGATGGATTCTCCCCATGAGTCTTGTGGGCCCCCACTTGTATACATGTTATAGTAGACAAAACTGATCTAGCAAGAAAAGGCCTGTGAGTAGGAACAAGTAGGAATCAGTATCCAAAGAGGAAAACCCAGTGCTACACTTAGGTAATTTTAGAATGTTTACTTAATGTCTTCAGATGGGAATGTATACTTTAAATGTATATAGCCTCCTCCCCACCAAGAACCGATGAGCTGGGGTCCCTGGCATCAACCACAACGTTCAGAACCGATACTCAACTTTGAAAATCATTACATTGGAACTAGTCCTGCAATGGTAGAAAGGGTTTATTGAATGTAGTTTTATAGGTTGATGCAGGCAAGCCAGAAAACAAGAACCTCATCTTACACAAAAAGATGGAAATCCACTATCTGTCAAAGCTGTAGCAGAATGAGAGGTCAGCTGTCCTCCCTTTCCTGAAACATTCGTCCACAAAACAATGCAAGTGCTGGTGAGGGAAAAGTAGGGAGGCCGATATAGCAGGAGATCCCTACATCAGCCTCTGTTCCCTGTTGCTATTTCACAAGCTGGGGAGGGGGGGAATTGGGGGGATTGCCCGTATCATGCCAATGTACACTGTCACTTTTGGTGCCAAGCCAGAAGTAATGTCATCATGTCAGGGCAATCCTATGATGTCATCATGATGTGATGATGCCACTGCCAGTTTTGCACCAAAAGTGACATCATGCATTGACGCAGGTGCCAGGTGCAACTGCTCCTGCCCCTCCCCCCCAGTCTTTCCCAGCAGGTTGTCAGCTGCAGCTGGGGAAAAGTCACAGCATGCTGGATTTCATTTATGATTCTGACTCTCCTATAACTTCTCAGGAGTACTAATCCAGTCAGTAGACTTCATATTTCCATGGAAATGTGAGTCAAACAAAAAGCCGGTTCAAGAGGAAGGCAAAACGGGTATGTCTGACATTGACCTAATGTGTGCCTGGTTGGCTTGGATCTGTTTCCTTGGGCCCCCTCTGCATTTATCAACTTAGCTGATATAAGAGGATTCTTTTATGGTTTGTAAATTAAATAAATATGGGTCAAAGTAGTTTACAAGTGGATGGCTAGGTACACTAAGAGAAAAACGGAAACACTAGCTATCCTTCCTGTAACCTGTTTCACATGGAACAGTCCAGTTGCAAATGAGTGCTGTAGTGGACTAGGAGTGCATTGTCTAAAGGTGTGTGAAAACAGGTCAGCTTCCTGAGAAGCTCTGCTTTTTTTTTTTAACGAACAAGTTACTAGCTCTTAGGATAACAAAGATACGAATGAAAATGTGTAGGGGCAAATCCCGCTAAAATCTCAGAAGCCAGAGGATTTTCTGCACAAACTTCTCAGTGTTCAGGCCTGGCGTTTCAATGCCCTCCATAACTCCTTGCCATTTCTCATTAAAATGTGCTTTTAAAAAAAAATAATTCTGCATTTGTTACTTAAAGCTGTATCTTTTCCTTTTACCAAAAGGCCATTAAGCACACAGAACTGCTGGACAGATGCTTGCGGTGTACACTGGAGGGTCAGTTTGTGGACTCTGTGTACAGCTACCTGTGGGAACTATGGCTTCCAATCAAGACGAGTAGAGTGTGTGCGTGTTCACACCAACAAACCTGTGCAAGAGCACTTATGTTCCTGGAGACCAAGACCTGCTAACTGGCAGCGCTGCAACATCACCCCATGCGAAAACAGTACGTCTTCTAAGGGAAACGGGATGGGGAGCGCCATCCGTTGTCGATGGAGCGATAGTTCTCAGATCCGCTGATCCCATGCATTGCATACAAGTTCAGAAATGAAAGCCTCTTATTCTTTCTGGAGAAACTCAGTGTTTGTCACCAGATTCCCCAAGCACTGAGCTTTCAGCTCCCTGCCAACAGTGCATTTTTGAGACAGCTGCTTCCCTGAGTAATGGTAGCAATTAAAAAGCATGCTGAATCAGTACAGCTGACACCAACAAACCAGATAGTGACTGTGCTGATCTCAAATTCTTATAGGGAATGAATTATCAAAACCATGGGGTGGTGGCTGGTAACTTAGATGGTTTAACCAAATTTATGAATCTGTTAACAAACAGGAGCCAACACAGGTCAAATAGAGGTGCCAAGATTCGAAGCAGTGTATTTCTCATTGCCAGAGGAAAGGGTAAACAAGAGGGGAACACTGTTGCTGGCCATTCTGATCCACCTTGGCCATTGTTAGACATAGTGTTTGGTCTGATCCAGCAAGGCAGTTCTTAACGCTTTTTGTATTTTGTTTGCTTCTTGTTGCAACAAGCCAGCAGGATGAGCAAACATTGCACAGCAAAGGTAGCACTTAATGAGTCACTGTTGCTTCAGGTCCCTCTGCTGGGAATTACTTTGTCTTTGATGTACATCCCAGCCATACTTCTTGCAGGAAGAACTGCCCTC
The DNA here is from genome assembly GCF_029931775.1 of Euleptes europaea. NCBI lineage: Eukaryota > Metazoa > Chordata > Lepidosauria > Squamata > Sphaerodactylidae > Euleptes > Euleptes europaea. The sequence continues at coordinate 37,105,018 of NC_079315.1, read as the reverse complement.
TAGAAGCACCCTAAGTTTAGAAATGATACATTCCATGACTGGGATGGAAACAAAGGAACGCGATTGCTACACTCAGAGCAAATATCAATTGGAATTAACAGTGAGCAAAGTCCTTCAAGAACCTGAGCTGTAGAAGTGGACGCAGTTGTAAGGTAACAGGCTACTGGACATGCAGTGCTGTCAGAAGAGTAAATAAGGGTACATTCATACCCAGAGTTACGTACACTGAACAGTGAGCCTGACAGCTGCAAGGTATACAGCATTTCCAATCCAAAGGCTGATTGCTGCTAGTCCCCTCCCCCGCCAAAAAAACTGTGGGTACTGCAGTAGAGCCAAGCCTCCCATTTGTGTATTATAGCAGAAATATCTTCACATATGTGCACACCTGGCTTCCATTTTAACACTGTAATCACTGGGGAAAGCTGTTCTCTGAATACACAAATACTTTAAGCTAGTTCACCCTTTAGCGGTGGGCCTGTACAGGTAGTATATTTGATACACTTCTAATTTTACCATTCCACTGCTTCCCTAGTTTTCTGATCAGGTTATGCTCAGTAAAATTCTCTTACTTGTTGGCAAGACATTACAAAGACGTTATCTGTTTCATACAAACCACAAGTAGATTGTCATGGTAAATGAAGTTCTGTACTCATCCTTTATGGGATAGTAATTAGAAAATATTGTTGCAATAGGCTAACCCTAATTATTTGTGACTTGAAATATGTTGAGAAGCTTGGATTTTTCTAAAGAAGGTTTTGAGATACTGAAGATTCAGACAATCTGGTAGATTTCTTGTTCTTTGGGGCTTGTGTTTCTCCTATTTCCATAGCTGTAACTGTAGAAAAAGCTTTCTTGCCTGCCCCCACACAGAGAACTTATAGCTCCTGCAAGTGACTGTTGTACCTACAAATGACTGTTGGCTCCAACATCTGATGGTGAGAACAGAGTTCAGCAGAACAACCACCAATTTCTCTTTCCAAATCTATCCAGCACATGATCTCCTGGTTCATCATCCTTTTTTAAGCCATCAAAAAGAGACCATAATGCTATGGTCCAAGTGGTAGTAAGGGAAACCCAGCCTGATACATGATCCAACATTCCATCCTCTCCACGATCATTCATAGGTAGGCCTGTGACAAGCTGACCCAGAATAATAGAACTGCAATAAAATGAGACTGATGGGAGAGGAAGAAAGCCAAGAAACGTGCCAGCTCTAAAACTAGCCAGAAAATAAGATCCAAAACTAAAGAAGTTCAACTTTCCATTAAAAAAATCAATTATTCTCTTCCCCCTTTTCCTAGTCGAGTGCAGAGACACCACCAGGTACTGTGAGAAGGTGAAACAGCTGAAGCTCTGCCAGCTCACGCAGTTCAAATCACGCTGCTGTGGGACGTGTGGAAAAGCATGAAGAAGGGCAGCGGACACTAGGATGAATTTGGCACCCACCAGCCTTGCTCTGACTTGTTATGAGAAGGGCTCCTGGAGAAAATGAAAAATTGGAATAGAATTGCCTCATCTTCCATTTTTATTTATTTATTTTTCCTCTCCTTCCTCCCCGCTCTTTTTTTAAACCAACCTTTTCGTTGATTTGTAAAGAACTTGACACAGTTTCCCTTTGACCGAGGTTGGGAAACTGAAACACAGCAAGTTGCAGTTCATTGTGAGGGCGGAGACTGAGACAGAGAGAGACAAAGAGACTAGCACTCCCTAGAAGACATCAGGATGGCCTCAATGGACATGCAGAATGTGCTGAGCTAATGGTCCTTCTGAACACCAGGCTAAGATTGCCAATTTGTGAATCAGAGTGAGAGTTCATAGATATGTACACGCAAGGGGGGCGGGGAATTAAGACAAAAAGAAAATTACGAAACTGAACCATGGATTAGTCTTACATTTGACTCTGGCATGCATTTTAACACAATATTCATGAAAACAACAATTTACCAAGTGGTAACTTGCCATAACATGCTTGCCAACACTCAAGTTACCCGCAAGGTGAAGAGAATTTTACCACATAACCCCATGCAATCAGAAATCACCAGACATGGGGGAGGGAGAGGACTGGTAAAATTCTCCTCACTGTCTGACAGGATTCTACAGATGAAGCAATTATGAGCATACAGTGGTAAATTGCTGCTTGGTAAACTTGGTCCACAATGGGTTTTAGGTGTATATTACAACCTGCCACTTCTTGTTCTCAGGAGCAACTTATTTGGACAGCAAGCAAATTTATTTAAAAGTGAATTAGTAGTACTATGAGCAGCAAAATGAAAGTTTACCAAGTACACCTCTGGAACAATCTGAAGAGCATAAAGCGTAGGGCACACCTAGACCAGCACAAGTGTCACAAAAAATGTTCCTTGCTCTCCCTATACTAATATTTATGTCCTGTTCTCATTTTCATCTCCCACAGTTGAAGACTGAATTTTGAAATATATATATATATATATCTTAATGAACACAGAATGTATGCAATTGATGAAACAGGCAGAAGAGCTGAAATAGCCCACCATGAAATAGCCCACTTCCAAATCATGACATAGCCAGCTTGTAATGGAAATTCAGTTGGCAAATGATTAAACAGCTAATGATTTTAAAACAAAAATGGTAACTAGGATGAAAGAGTGCGTACGTTAAATAGAACATATTGGCTTGGTTCAGGCATAATGCAAGACCATGGTTTGTTTTAACTGTGTGTTAGTTGTGAGACCAGGATTCAGTTCACAGTTGATAACTTAAATCCTGGTTTACCTCGACAAATGCTGTGTTTCATTACCGCCGCTCTGCAGCTGGGGACAATAGTGTCAGAGAACAAACCAGGATTAAGCCAGGATATCTGCATTCAGAAAGCACTTGAAACCATAAATAAGAACTGTGTTAAACCAACTTCAGACCATAGTTTCAGATTCTGGTTTAATATACTCTTACCTATGTCTAGATGATCCCACTAACCATAGTTACTTTAATTAAAAAATGTTTTTGTGCAATGTTTGGACTTAGCCAATTGGTATAAACAATACTGAAAACATACTTTGTAATAATGAATGAACAAGAATGAGACTAACTGTGCAGTCCTAAGGGGGGGTAGTTGAGAAGCACCCGGGGATGGCACAGCTGCACCGCCTTCTGAGCGGCTTGCTGCCACGTTCAGCAAGCCAAAAATGCCTTTCTCAAGAAAACCATGTGAAACTCTTCATTGAGTTCCAAGGGGCTACGCCTGCCTTTTTGCAGGGGTAACTTGGCCCCTGCAAAAATGAGTGTTCCCAGGCTGACCTTAGTCAGCTCCGCCCTCAGGAATGCCACTTTTTATGCTAGCGCGAGCCCTTGTGCCAGACTTTGCCGGCACCCACAGCTCATACTACCACATGGCTCCCCATAGCCAGCATATGTGGCCCAGCACCAGCATTAGTTAGGTTAGCCAGCATAAGTGGCACTAACGCTGGTGCTGGGGTCAGGCTGGCTCCTATCCCCTCCCCTCTGTTAGGATTGGGCTGCCCAGCTGCTTTCACATACATTGGATAATGCACTTTCAATGTGCTTTAGCAATTGGTTGCAACTGGATTTTCTTGTTCCACATGGGGAAATGCAGTTGTAAACCATTGCTAAAGTGCATCAGAAGTGCATTATCCAACATGTGAGAAAGCAGCCAAAGTCCAGACAGAGCAACAGGGTGAAACGTCTATACAGATTGATTACGCAAAAGCTTGTAACTCTTTAATGGGGTACTAGCTTTCACACGTACAGACCCCTGAATGGAACAAAACCATCTTAGGTGCCAAAAATCTGGCATCACTTTTAAAATGGGTTGATGGTGGTGCTTATGTATGCTTTATTATTTACTTCCAGACTACAGCATGCTAATACTGTAGGCATAGATAGCAATGACCCAGTTTAAATGTAACGTTGGCCAGGTGGATCCTTGAAGTTAGGTGATATGATCTGAACGGCCTCTTCACATGAAGCAGATTGCTCAAAAAAAAGTCAAACCAGTTTCAGTCAAACTTACTTCCATATAATGAGTATTGAGCAAGCCAGCTAAATTGTAAGGCTTGGATCAACGATGATGCATGCCTGATGTTAAACACTTCCATTTGGATTCAGCTGGCTGTTACAGCCACCTCATGGTAACTGTCCTGGCACATTATAAATGAGTCAATAAGTCTTCTAGACATGGGTTGACTCCCAATGCAGCTCATGTTGACTGCAGACTGCTCTTCCAGGTTGCTGTAGATGTGGGAGGGGAAGCACAGTGTGCTTGATGCCAATGGTGTGCCTGTACAGTGGCCTTTAGTAGCCTGCAGAGTTGGGTTGCAGCACAGGACTTTGCTGCATGGCCTTGTCCCAGTGTGATTTTAGGTGTCTAGTGGACACCTAAAACATTTGGTCCTTATGACATAATGCACTAAACTAGCCATCAGATATGTTATTGATAAGGAGAGATGGAGGAGAGTGGAAAATTAACCCACATGAACACAAATATTTACCATTACACTAATGAAGAGTATTTACAGTATCAAAATAGTTTACAATGATTCAAGCTTAAGTGAGTCTTCCAGAAAGCTCCCATTTTGAAGACGTGGAAGTGCTCATGATTCCCATAGTGTCTTTAAAGATGGTGAATAAACACTAAATTCCCAAATCCCTACCTTTATACTTCAGGTGAGTAGGGTCACTACTCTATGGAAGAAAGGGTTCATCCACATTATCCTTTTGGCAAATGGGACATTTCTAGGGGCCTTTTCAGATGTTATAATCACACATACTAGGAACCCACCAATCACATGTATCAAGACAGCATGTAACCCACCATCCTCCTGATACTGTCACCATTTCTTCTGAAATAGGCATCCGCATGTATTGAAGCGGACAACATACAGCGCATACTGGAGCGGTAAATGCATTTGGTGCCTGGTTCAGACACAGTGGCAGCCATACGTATCAGAACAGTGAGGATACCCCAAACAGGACATGTGAAAATGGGCTGAAACTAACCCCTTTGTCATCATGGGCTGAGCCTTTATCAGTTAATTGAAACCAGGTTGCTATACCAGATACCATTGTTTCAGTCAGATAGTTGCAACACCTAGAAATCTGTTCTGGCCTGAGACAAAATGGATTTATTTCCTGAGATGGTTCTTGTGGCCTTGACCCATCTGCTCTAAGCTCCTACAAGCTGACATACAATGAAGATAACATCTAAACTATAAAGAATGGATCTAAAGATCTCATAATGCTTGTAGGTTCTCAGACTTTAGTTCACCAGCAATTGTGTAAGAGGGCTTGGTTCTGTCTCGAGTGTTTCCTACAGTGGGGTTCCTAGCTGGTGCTAAAGCCATACAATGTGTTTCAAGTCTTGAAACTGACAAATTGCAGATTTTATTATTACCTGTGTATTTTTAAGCACACCTGGTATAAGGTCACCATCAGGTGCATCAGATTAAACTGCCTCCAGTTTTGAGTGTCTGGCAGGGAATAAGCTCTCTCTTCAGTTGGGTCTCTAGCTATTGCATTGCTAGGAATCAATGCAACGTTTATTTTTATTTTTAAAAAAGAATGTCTTTCAATGTATGTAAATGTACCTTTATGTGTATATTTATTAGAATTTCTTGTATAAAAAGTGCAATATGAATAATTGTACATTATGTTTGTTCAGATGAAACTATTTTGGGGGGAGCTATTATGTGTTTTCCCTAGAGTGTTTTTGTTATATCAGTGATAATGTATCCATCCCACCCCTTATTTTTAATAGAACTTGTGTTTAATCTTAAGTACATTTCAGTGAATACAGAGTAAATTGCAGTATTTTGGAGGGGAGGTCTTAAACGTATAGTTACAAATGGAACAAATGATGGATTTCTTAATAATAATAATAAGGTTGCTGTCTCTAGAAGAATAATGAATGAGATGTTCAGGAAAGTATTAGCTTTTTAATAGCTCAACTCATTTAGATGGTCACCTCTTTGATAATTGTTACAAAACAGCTGTGTAATTTCAGAGACGACGGCCCTGATCCTGTATTCTCTCTGTGTTCAGATGCATGCGTGCATGGGGCTGTTGTACAAACAGACTTACCTGTTCAGGGAAGCTCCACACACACATCCATTTTTTGTTCATCTCTGTTAAAGTGAATGGGAAGCAGTTGCAAGCAGAGGAGCTTCAGAGAAGCTCCATGGAGACATCAGAGTTCCCACTCCCACAAGGAACATAAGGATTAGAGCAAAACAGCGCAGTCCACTTCCTATCGAAATAAGTAACATTGTCATTGTTTTTTATGGTGCTGGGTTGCACCCAAGGGTACTTGGCCACATTGCCCCCTTTGCACACCAAAACTATGACCATGCACAGGGCACCTGCAGTAAGTCCCATTGAGACTTATATATTTGTAACTGTGCAAAGGCTTGCAGCCTATGAATGTAATTTCAAATGTTTGTTGGATTAATTGTGAGTTGATCGCATCATTGTAAGTTTATTAGGGTTGACAAATATTACAGGAGGCGGCTTTCCTCCCCCTAAAAAAACATGTTTATATAATTTTTTGTACAAATAATGCATCTTATTTATTTAATTCCTCTTGTCTGGCTGGTTCTTTATAAAATTTCCAAAGCAGAGCTTTTGTGATTACAAAATAGCTCTGGTGTCATTCCTTTATTATCCAACACCTAAGCTTTGTGAAGCTCTGTAACATTATTCTAAAAAGTATAAGCTATTATTTAGGGTTGTTGTGGATCTGGATTGTACCCCCTGGCCCTGACCCCATGTTCAAAGCCCAACCACACAGGGTACTATACACACAGATCCTGAATGTGCAATTCAAACTCTGGAAGTATGGTGGGTGCTAATTATGCATACAGAACCAATGCACGCATTGAGGTGTGCATGTATAGGAAGTGGTTAGGCCCACTTTGGAGAGGGAGCTAGTAGGCGCAATCTGATGTAATACACCCTACACACTTAGGCATGCAAATATTCTCAAGCCTTGTGCAGACATTCTAACAATGGTGGTTGCATGCTCCAAAAATCAATTAGGCTCAGACTCAAGTAACTGCATAGGATTGCACTGTGAGCCGCTGGCTGAGAAATAGCAGTGTTACATCCTGCTTGTAAAGCTGCTGTCAACTGTGCAAGAAGTTTCTAGTGAGGCTCTCATTAGGGACTTATTCTATTAAGATTTTTGCTACAAAATAGTTTTTTTAGAGCCTTGACCCAATTATCTGCTTATCTCTGGAATATTTTGCTAGGATAAATGATCCCTCCTCTATATCAGGAGTTATAAATGTGGACTGATAGAACCTGAAATTATGGAATTGGAGCCCTTACTGTTCTTTTGAAAAGGTAGGTTTGGGCTGCTTGGATCCCACATCTCTTTCTCTCTTAAGTATCTCACACTCTCCAGTTTGCCAGGATGCTTGATTTTACTTTTCACAATACCAATATTATGGCTTCACCAACTAAAATGCAAATATTAAGATTTATTTATTAACAACTCCAGAGGAATAGGGAGGGTAATGAAATAAGTTCTAAAGCAATGTTGATTCCATATTAAATCATAATAATGCAAACCCACACACTAATGTCAGACCAGAGTATCCCTCATAAACATACACAAATACATGAACACCAGTGTCTCCCCTTCACCAATGAACTATAATTACTTAAACATTAAACACAGTCTATTTCTAACAGCATACAGCTTATTCTTTAGTTAAATATACAGTACTGATGGCTATAAAAGCCTATATATTGCACTGATGGCTAGCAACACCTATATATAATTGTGTTGCAATCCCAAAGGTTTGCACAAGTCAGTCCATTGATGAAAGTCCATATGATGTAGAGAACAAGACGGAGATTCTCCTCCAGAGGCTCATCAAGCCTTTTTGTACAGATAACTTCTTCAGTTGTTATGTTCCCATGCTGGATACAATATAAAATACAATTACTGGTAGCACGAGCATTGTATTTTATATTGTATCCAGCATGGGAACATAAAGATGTGTAAGCAGTAAACTACATTTGTAAAGTATGGGTAAGTTCCATATAATTTTTTAAAGATGATTATAATAAAGTTTTAATTACTTATATAATAGCTAAATGTTCAATGTGAATTACAGCATAGAAATACATGCAATTGGAAATTACAAGTCAAGAAACCAAAAAATCAACTGAAGAAGTTATCTGTATGAAACAGCTTGACGAGCCTCTGGAGAAGAATGTCCGTCTATACTAGCCGAAAACCATGATTGGGGGTATGCCAAATGAAGCCAAAAAGTCTTCATCCGCTGGCAGAAGACACTGACAGTCGGATCCCCTTGGAGAGTGAGTTCCAAAATTTTGGTGCTAAGAAAGCCCATTCTCAGGTCACCACCTGTCCAGCAGATGGTGGGAACAACTAAAGCAGGGCTTCTGAAGATAACTTGCATGAATGGGTAGGTTCATATAGGAGAAGGCAGTCCTTCAGCTATGTTGCTCCCAGGCCATACAGGGCTTTAAACATCTATACCAACAGCTTGAATTGAGCCTGGAAGCCAGTGTAGATGAACCAAGACTGGATGTGGTCTATATGGCCAACTCCACTCAACACTGTTTGCAGAATTCTGTATCAACCAAGATCTTCTCTGCCGAGAAAGGGCTGCTGCTGGCTCACCAGCCAAAGCTAGTAAAAGGTAGCCCTGGGCCACAGCCACCACCTGTTTATCCAACAGGAGGCTTGGGTCCAGGAGCACCCCCAAGTTGTGTATCTGCTCCTATAGGAGGAATGCCACCCCATCCAGAACAGGGGATAACTCCTTCCCCACACAAGTAGCACTTTTGCCTTGTTGGGGTTAAGTTTCAGCTTGTTAACCCTCATCCATTCTAAAACTGCCTCCAGGCACCTGATCACAGTTTCCACAGCCATCCTGAGATCTGCTTGTAGTGGAAGATGAGCTTTGTGTCATCTGCATATTGGTGGCAACTCAGCCCATATCTCCAGATGACCTCATCTAGAGGCTTTACAAAGACATTGAAAAGCATGGGAGACAAAGTGGAACCTTGGGGAACCCCAAGTCTCCCACCACCACACTGAAACCTGCCCTTGAGGTAGGACCAGAACCACCACAAACTACCACCCAGTCACAAGTGATCCAGAAGGATACCATGACTGGTACCATTATCGAAAGGTCCAGGAGAATGAACACGGTCAGGCCATTTCAGTTCCATAACCAGGCCTGAAACCACACTGGCATGGATCCAATATCCGCTTCAATCAGGTATTATCCCTGTATTTAGCCAACCATCACTCGTTCAATCATCTTGCTCGAGAATATGGAACATTTGAGACTGGATTATTGATATTCAACTCTCCTGGGCCCAGAGTAGGTTTCTTAGGAGTGGGTGCACCACTGGCCACTGCAAGGCAGAAGTGACCACCTCCTCTCTCAGGGAGGCATTAACTGTCTCCCAGACTCAGTCTGCCAGCCCGCCCCCCCACATACAGCAGATATAAAGTTAGGAGGGGCAAAGGTTGTACAAGCAGGTGATGGGTCTAGGGTTGCCAACTGCCAGGTAGTAGCAGGAGATCTCCCGCTAATTCAACTGATCTCCAGCCAATAGAGATCAGATCACCTGGAGAAAAATGGCCACTTTGGCAATTGAACTCTTTGCCATTGAAGTCCCTCCCCTCCCCAAACCCCTCCCTTTTCAGGCTCTGCCCCAAAAATCTCCCGCCGGTGGCGAAGAGGGACCTGGCAACCCTAGATGGGTCTCAGACTTCCAAGAATCCTGTTCACATCCTCAGACTGCACAATTTGAAAGGTATCCCACACAACTGAGAAAACCAGTACCCTGGGACCATCTGATCCTGTTGCTGCTAATGTAGAGTCCAAGCTGGAATGGATGGGAGAAAATTCATTTGCAAAGTTCCAAGCAAAATGATCACAGTGGGCTGCAGAGCAGTCTTTCTGTCAGCTAGAACCCAATAGGACCCTGCATACACATGCACCCCTCTGATCCTATAAAACAGTCTGCTGCCCCTAGGTTCCACAATGGTGAAGTTGATCTCATTCTTCAGTCCCCAAGGTCAGCACAAAGACACAGGAATGCCACATAAACCAGAATAGAATATTGAAACCATAAACAGATTAATTGCTAATAAAGGAATCCAGACTTTCTTGTTTTTAAGAAAATGTTTCAATAGTTGGCATAAGGGCTAATTAAGTTTGGCTGTGCAAAAGGACTGTTACATCATCCCCATTCTGCACGCAATTGTTAAGCCAAAAATCATTAGTTTAACTAAATATCCTGTGAAGCTGGTAGATGCTTTTTTAAAAAGTTCTTTGCATAATGAAACATTTGTGGAGTTGGTTAATGATGTTCAACCTAGTGATAGTTTTTATCATCAAGGGAAGAAAAGAAACAAAATCTATTTCCTAATTAATCATAGCAAACTAAATACAGTGTGACTCAGGAAGAAATATTTAATTGTTATGCTGGAGATGTGTGAATTGTTATATTTCAGCAGTGTTCAGTGAATGGTGTCAGTTTGAGGCACAAATGCTTGCAAATCTGTTTAGGTTCTGGACCCGTAGATTACCCAGCTCAAACCAAAGAAGGGCACACCAATAAGAAGGAGTGGACGGACTGTTGAATCTTAATAGCTGGTGTTTCTTTGTGTTTAAAGCAGGGGTTGGAAAACCTTATTCAAGAACTACTTCTGAGTAATGAGTAATTCTGGGCTCCTCCCCTCCCCCGGCATGTTACTATGTTTTGTTCTGTCCTCAAAACCAAACATGGACTAGGAAGAGCTCCAAAAATGAAGCTATCAGCTAAGTGACAAAGAGAAAAGTCCTATTAAATAAAATATTTTAAAAATCTTTTCATGATCTAGGAGGATCCACAAACTACCCTACAGTAGCTGGTTTAGAGGTTCAGCTCATTAGAGTTACTGTAATCTGGCCCTGAGACAAAACGTGAATACACAAGAAGATGCCTTACGCTGATTCACACTATTGGTCTATCAAGGTGAGTATTGCTGCCGCTCCAGGACTGTATCACCTACTAGCTGATCCATTTAACAGGAGATGCCAGGAACTGACCTGCGACTGTCTGTGTACAAAGCAGATGCTCTACCATAACCCTACACATACAAAGCTTTTGTGTTTCACATACCTTCTACCACTCCCTTCCCAGATGCTCAGGGAGAAAAGAAGCTGGATAAATGTCCATTGATAGATCAGGGAAAACAAAAACCAACATTCTGGGTTTCCAGAGATAAAAGGACACAGGATCCCCTCCCCCCCAAAAAATCAGATTCTGCTATACAAGTTAAATGAATTAACAGCTTTAGCATGGACTCCATTCCTTGGCCAAAATCCTCTGGCAGAAATGGCTTGTTTCCACCCATGGAGCAATTTTTTTTAAAGCTGGGCTCTGCCTCTAGACTGGCTAGACTCCGTGCTTTGGCTCCAATACTGGTCTGGCTCAGAACTCCATTCCTCAGCCTTACCCAGGAATTAGATTTTATTTCAAAAGTTGGCCATTGTAGATGGTAAGCATAATAGAATGGAATAGAATGGATAAACAAAGCTTTTGTATTTCAAATCCTACTTAGCATGGGCTCTTAGCATGCCATAAACTGGAATGAAGTGCTCATCTTAGTCAAATGCCACAATCCCTGAAGAGATGCTCTTTAGCCTAGTCTATATAATATGGATTTTAAGGGTTAATTATGCTTAATTTTATTGGATTGACCAATGACGTATGACTCTACTAGTGCCTTTTGAACCAGAATTATGTTACATGAGACATATGGCTGTCATCTAAAATATAAACAACCTACAGTTAGATGCTGTAATGTTTTGTGTATTTATAAATCCATTGCTTACAAAGTGCCTGTCTTCATAATGTAAAAGTATGAAAGACCATCTAACAATGTTTAATCCCAATGTAAATGTAGCTGGGCTTCTGAAATTAGTGAAAGTACCACACATACTAATGTATTAAAATTACTGGGTACAGGAAACATTTCCCATTAATGGAAAAGCATAATGTCAACGGAAGTTAACTTTACTTATGGGTTTCCTTGAGACATAGTAATGGAGACCCTAGGGAGAGTATTTTACCAAAAAGATCTGCAATATGAACAAAGAGATATAATGTCAATCAAAAGCAATTCTACAGATATCTAGAAAAACAATGGAAATTGGGGGGGAAAGAAGACATCAAAACCTTTGGGAAGGAAATCTGACACATGGCTTCCTAGAATACTATTACAAAGATCAATGTTATGGAAACCTACGATGTAACAAAAGAAAAGGTCGGTATAGCTGAAAGCTCTTAGAAGGGATAAAATATAGAATTATTTGTAAATATAGAATTATTCAAAGTCATCAACATCCAGCAGTATTTTTAACCACATTTTTAGGATCTGAAAAGTGTACCAAGTTTAGTGGCCTTCAACCTTTCCAAACCCAGGACCCGTCTGGCAGCATGGGACCAACTAGCATGTGAAAGGAAGATGAGTCACCTGACTCTCTAAGCGCCCATGCTAAAACAAAATTTTCACGGTTAATGCAAGTTGTCTCAGTATCCTGCTCCTGCTTTCAGCATGCTTGCAAAGAGAGGGTGGAGGCATGGTGCCCTTACTGTCTACACTCACACACTAGCAGCAGGTCTTTCCAAAGAGCAGCAAAAAAGGCAGCTCTAGAGGAGCTTGTGACTGAGTAGGTAGGGATCACATGTTGAAGACAACCACACTATTGCTTGTAATCACACACATGATCTACTTGTCCAGCGGCCCCTCTAATGTACGTGATGACTCAAAAGCTTTATAGATACACTCGTTTTAGCAAATTGTCTAGAGAAAAGCCATTACTTGAGTACCAATAACAAAATTACAAGGTGACAAAACGAGGTGCAATAGGAGCATCTAGCATTAAAGATCAGATTCTGTTGATACTGCAACCATGATGAATGCACAGTGAAAAAAATGCACTCTCCATGTCTTCATGAGTGGAAGGTCTTTGATTCGTTTTACTTACAATCTACTTCATTAGCTAAGGGAGTACGAAGTGAATTCCAGTTGCAACCTCAATGTCCAAATTGAACACCAATTATAAAACTAAACTTGAACAGTGATCTAAACTTGAACAGTGATCTAGACAGTGATCTAAAGTGTCCTTGATCATAAAGAGCATAAGAAAAGGATAAAAACAAATGTCTACCTAATCCAGCATCCTGTTAGGTACAAGCATCCTGTTAAATGCAATGCAAAGAGCTGTCATTCCTGCAAACTTGCCATAAAACCAAGAAATTCCTAAACAATGATTGCTACATGGAATATCAGATCCATGTAAACACAGAGACTTCTGGGAACTAAGAGGAGCAGAAGGATTATCTAGAACATTGGTTCCCAAACGTTTCAGGCCACCACCCATTTGGCTCCACAAACTCAACCCCAGCGCCCCCTACCCTATCCAACAACACAGCCAGGACTCTGCTTTGGAGTAAATAAAGTGCCAATAAAACATTACCTGGCTAGAATATGCATATCAAGATGGGGAAGACCAAAGAACTTCCTCCATCTGGAAGACAAAAGATTCTTCTTCACAAAGAGGACATTGCAAAATGCAGACGAGAGGGACCTTTATCAAATAGATTAGTTAGAAACTGGATTTCATATATAGAAAATGTAGGAATACTAATTTTCATGATTCTGTAACATCATTTGTGTTGTTTGTGATAAAGTCAATTAAAATATTTTTTTTAATTACCTTTGGGCAACAAGAAAACAAGTATTTGTAAATGGGAAACGATTTGACTGTTGTTTTTGTCTGGCACAAGTGATTACCAAAGTAAAACTTTACAAGGGCTAACAACTTCTGAAGACTTATTGGCAAGCTGCTATAAGGACTATAACTCTGAGCCAACCCTCCCCTAACAATTCTAAGTAATTCTAACAAACCTAGATTTAGAGAACAGTACTTCCAGGTCACAAAATTTAATATCAAGGCAAACCTGAAGCCTGACAGATGGCATTTTGGAATCAAGATCTGACTGCAATTAAGAGCAGTTAATAAAGCAGCCATGGATAAGGAATGAAAGTACTCATTCCTCATGTGTTAGTTATTTATTCAGCTTTACCAAAATGTGTTAGTCCCGAACAAATGGGTTTTATATTGATAGCATTCATCAAGGAATTAAAATCAACAATTTAAAGCAGGTTAAAAAGATCAGGCTCCTAATGCTACTTCTTTGGAGCCTGTTTGTTTTAGTCCACCATGAGAAAGGCTGCCTCTGCAATCCACCATATTTGAATTTGAGGGACATTGGGATCGGGCGACAGAAGCAGGACGGAATCGTCTGTGGCCCCCTTCATCAACTTTTTCAAATACATAACCAGGTGGCTCTTTGAAAGATGCAGGGCACATGACTGGTTTCTTTGCGGTGTAGCTCGTGGCATAGGTGGTTTCCTGGGCAAATGGAACATGTGGCTTAGGGCCAGGTAAACGGGGTCTGAAGCTTTTAGGGACAGAAAGTGGGTGAGGCACATAATGGGTCTGAAAAGTGGTCAGTGTGTCCATGGGTTCAACTGGCAATGTGATAGTTGATTTAGGGAAAATGGCATTTGGTTTTGTATATTGCCAAGGCTGGTAATCATCTTTCATTGTGGATCTGTAGTCGAAAGGATCTGTGCTTTGTTGAACGCGGGCAGGTGGTTTACATGATGTTGCTGGCCGGCCATGAGGATTTCCATAATGAATCTGTGCAGTTGTCTTGAGATCCATCTTGATCTTGGGTGTTACATAGACATCACGTTTTTTGGTAAAGGGAGCAGGTGCTGGCCAAGCTTGGAACTTCTCCTGAAATTCAGTAGTACCAACAAAGGGATTGTCCTGCTCTGGCAATTTATGAGGTGGCTTCAAAGACTTAGCCGGCTCTCCTGCCAACCCTTTGTAAGAAAGGTTGTGTGTGGTGAGACCGTCAAATGGGACTTCATTGGGCTTGTATGGCACATATTCATGGACATAGCGTTTGGCCAAAGGATGTGGTACGTAATTCAACTTATAGTTTGTCATATCATCCAAGGGAATCTTGGAGATGTGGGGTGTCTGAAAAGGCTTGCAGCTCTTGGTAACAACTGGCCCCTTGTAGGGATAAGCATCCTGGACAGTGGTCCGGTGATCAAATTTTGCATCTGGTGGATGGTAAGCAGTGTCTGGCTTAATCATTTCCCTTTTGGGCTGATTCCATGCCACATAATCACCTGAAAAGTAAGAAGACTTAAGATTTAAATTGCATCTAAAATTTATTTACAAAAAAGCAGAATGCTTGCTACTAACCCAGTTTAAACAAATGTGAACAGAAAGAATGAATACAGCCATGATTATTGGAGAGGTAGCAACCATTAATCGTGTATGGGAAATGTTGTCATCAGTAATTTATGCAATGGGAAAATGGAATAATTATGGAAAGATGAATTCAGAAAAGACCTACATACAAGTACAGTAGGCTGAAGAAAGATATGGAACATGCATATTCCTGCCATTTTAACAAAGAAAGAAAGGAAAGCACAAGTAGATTAAGGGGGAGCAACTCAGGGAGAACTACACAAACAGGCCTATCATAGACAATAGTACACCTGTCTTACATATTTCCTCTCATAAACACCTTACCCTGTGTCCATTGGTTGCTTCCTCATGGGAATGACTCCCTATTTCACTCTCATAGCTGCTCTGAATGCAAAAACATTCACAGGGGCAATAGAAGCTCTGCACGGGGATTTCCTTTGTGTGTGTTTTATTGTGTTCACCATTTTATCCTCATCTCCAGTGAATTTTTGCCAGTTTACAAACTCAGTAGTATCTCTGCAGTGTTAGTAAAAAGCCCGCCAGTGATAGGCACAGAAGAAATGGGGAAGAAATGGGGCTTGATGTGGATAGATGTTGCTGAGGAGAAGCTGAAATCCACAGCTTCCTGTCCACACTCTCCCCAAACCCACTTCTGAGTATGAACCAGGCTTTTTGAGATTGATCCTGCTCTTGTTGCAGCCATTTTGTGGCCTAATGCCCATTCTTACCATTCCAAAAGCTTCTGTACACATGAACACATGAAGCCGCCTTATACTGAGTCAGTCCCTTGTGTGTGTGTTAAGTGCCTTCAAGTCCCTTCCAACTCATGGCAACCCTATGAATCAATGTCCTCCAAAATGTCCTATCTTTGATAGCCTTGCTCTGGTCTTGCAAATTGAGGGCTGTGGCTTCTTTTACTAAGTCAATCCATCTCTTGTTGGGTCTTCCTTTTTTCCTGCTGCCCTCAACTTTTCCTAGTCTTTTCTAGTGACTCTTGCCTTCTCATGATGTGACCAAAATATGATAGCCTCAGTTTAGTCATTTTAGCTTCTAGGGTCAGTTTAGGCTTGATTGCAAAAAAAAAAAAAATCTGGTAAAATTCGGGTTCAGGTTTATTTGGCCTGATTTTTGCAGGGGAACCCAAAATAAGCCGAATTCCCATACTGGTAAATATGGGAATTTGGTTTCTTTTCGAGCTTCCTGAAAAAATTTGGCCCTGGGAAGCATTTTTGAGATAGAGCCCCCAAACTTGCAGGGTAGCTTGCAGGGACTCTCCTTGCAAGAACCCCCAAGTTTGGTGACGATTGGGTCAGGGGGTCCAAAGTTATGGGGTCTGGAAGAGGCCACCCCTCCCACCTCCATAGACATGCATTGGAAGGTAAGAGTCAGTCAGATTCTCTGTTCCTTCTCGAGTTGGCTAATGCTTGTCAATGGAGAGGGGAGGGGCAACCTCTCCAGAGCCCATAACTCCAGACTCCCTGACCCAATCTTCACCAAACTTTGGGGTTTGTGCAAGGAGAGTCCCTGAAAGCTACCCTGAAAATTTCGGACCTCTACCTCCAAAAACGCCCCCACAGGAGCTTCGCAAAAACTCCCCATTGGTTTCTATTATGAGAACTTTTCAATCTGCTGACTTCCATTGGATTGCGTCTTTTCAATCGGCAGACTGAAAAGTTCTCGTAATAGAAATCAATGGGGATTTTTTGCGAAGCTCCTGTGGGACCTTCTGCATGCCAAGCACGCATGCCAAGAAGATGCTCTACAACTGAGCTACGGCCCTTCCTGCAAGTTTGGAAGCTCCTGCTCCAATCTAATATTCTCTTTCTGACAGTGGCCTACAGGGTTTTATTGTGAGTGGGCTCGTGAGCAAGGAAACAACCTCCCCTCACCTTGTTGTCTCACCCACAGCATCTGGTGTTAGGAGAGCTATTGCCTCTGGACTGGAAGGTTCCACAGCTATCATGGCTCACAACTATTGACAAAATTTGTCGAACCCTTTTTAAAGCTGGACTTGGTGGCCAGTATACCTCGTCGTAGTGAATTCCATATGTTAATGATGTGTTATGTGAAATACTACTTCCTTTCATTTGTCCTGGCACAGCTCAAATGATGGATTGTGCTGTGAGTCTGGCACAAAACCCTACACAACATTGTACCCCCCCCCCACTTCAGTACTGATTCCCACATCCACTTCTAATTTTGTGGAAAATTGCTCAAATAGCAATGGGAGACATTACTATCTGGATGCAACATCTGCATCAGTACTGTGATTTGAACCTGCTTCTTACTAGTGTTATAGACCAACCTCAGCTGAGAGTCAAAGTTTAATAGCTACAGCGCATAATAAAGGTTATGGTGAACTTGGGAAGGAAACCAGGGACATGTGTTGAAAGGGATCATGGGGAAATGAAATGATGAATTGAGTGAGAATGTACTTCACTGTTTATGGTTGCTTCTTATATAGGGTCTTAATGGGGTAGGTTCCTAAGGCTTTACCTTTCAGCAATGCCATCAAAACCATATTGAACTTAAGATCTCTTTCAGAGTTTTCTATTATTTTGTGATAATCTATCTCAGGGAGTTCACTGATACGGCAGTATTGTACAACATTAGAAAGATGAGAAATGCTTCCACATGTCTTCCATTTCAAAAAAATTTATAAACTCCACACATTTGGAGCTCTCCTACTTAGCTGGAGCCAACCGTGCTACTATCCCCCACTGAAATCTGTTTCAATTTTATTGAAACTCTCATTCTTTGCTGGTAGATATTAATGGCTTCCCATGTATCACCATCTTGAAAAAATTAGGGAATATGGGAAAGAACCAAGGATACAAACCACATGTTATATAGTTCAGGCCAATCTTGGCAAATTCAAACAAAATGACTCTAAAATTAGAATATCTACCTCTAGATAGACATGAATGTATCTGAGAGACACTGAAACAATATACTGAATCACATTACAGAGCTGTTGGACTTTGATTGTGAGATCTGATAACATCACCTACAGCCACATTGTCCTGCTGGGTTCTCTGGCCTCTCAGGGCCTTTCCAAGTGAACTTTAAAAAAACCCCTAAAATTCTTTTTTCACATTACAGTCTTTCGAGCCCTGATCCCGAATGACTGGCATCCCCTCACATCATGAGGCTAACCATGAACTGTATTTTGCATGTGGGTCTATCTCAGTGCACCTGATCCCTGCATGATGCATGACTGGAACTGTAACCTCCCTGGCTCCCAAGAAACAACCAAACTTCAGCAAGAGGTTATCCTGACTGCAGCGAGGCCAAACTAGACATTAAATGGATCATTTCACATCTACCAGTTTACCTGGTACCTGCCTTCCCCTTTTTGGGAAACCACATAAGGGATCTTGGGGTAGAGCCTACCATGGATGCCCAGCTTGGGGGCTGTCGTATAGCTCTACATCCAGGTGGTGAAGGAACCGCTCAGAGATTTATGCCATAGTGGAACCACTGTGTTGCCACTCCAGTTGCTTCCCCAACATTCAGTTTGGGTATTGTTCCATTGAATGACAGGGTGGTCATTCGAAGTCTGGATCCACCCCCATGCCTTGCCAAATGCTCCTTTTCTGTTATAATTAACAAAGCTGTCGCCTTTTTCAACCCATCTCTGTGTATGTGTGATTGTTTATTATATAATTTTCCCTTCAAAACTGCAACTGCCCCTAGGACAGCAAATGAAAGGCCTACAGTTAGTCCCTGGGCTTTGGAAAGAGAGACTGTTCATCAAAATTTTATCAGGATTTCACTGGTCATCTGACAAAAAACAAGCAAGCAACAATACGTTGTTTAAATGCTGTCCCAAGAACAGTATCTGCTATCATTAACCCTTCCCATCTTAAAGAATGTTCCTGGAGGTCACAGACAGGCCACCAATCATGGAACAGCAGGGAAGAAGCCAAGGCCAACTTTTAAATAACTTTTATGTATGCTCAAGACATACTTTATCCCTAAACTTACATAATGTTCAGGCCAGAGATTGTCACAATTACCTTGGCTGTTGAGAAGTTTAGGAAATTGGCTAATCCTACTTGTAAAATCTAGCTACATACATACAATTGTTACTTTTGTAAACAAAATCAGGAAGGTGAACTGCAGTGCTGACAATGGTGAATGCACAATTTAAACAGGGATTCAGTAGTTTTCAGAGTGTGTTCTGTGGAACCGATGAGATAATTCTTCAATACGATCAGTAATGGCTGCACACACTATTTCTGACATTGGATTTGGAAGCATCACAATAACAATTTCCAACTAAAAGCTGCCTCCTCAGATAGGATCTGGTTGTTCATCTGTTCCATAATGCATGCATGATAAATGCAGGTCCCGTCAGTAGAGCACAGTGTAGATGCCCCTTCCCTTCTGTCAGATAAAGCAGAGGGGAATCTACATTCCAATTTACTTTCATTACTTCTAGGGTCAGTTCAGGCTTGATTTGATCTAAAACCCACTGATATGTTTTTTTGGAGGTCCAGGGTATCCGTAACACTCCCCTCCAACACCACATTTCAAAGGAATCTACTTTCTTCCTATCAGCTTTCTTCATTAACCAGCTCTCACACCCATACATAGTAATAGGGAATACGATGGCATGAATTAACCTGATCTTGGTTGCCAGTGACACATCCTTACACTTAACAATCTTTTCTAGCTCCTTCATGGCTGCCTGGTGTATTACAAGTGTCTTACAAGTCCTACCTATTCCAATCCCCAAAGAGGTGCTCTAACAAGCCTTCCATGGGAAACAGTGACAGTGACAATAAAAAATGTTAGCCTTGGCTATAAATACACACTGTTCTTTCTCATCAGACTTTGTGTTTTTATCCTATCAAGGATTGCCCAAGACTGTCTTTGCTCTTATAGAAAAAGGATTAAAAGAAGTTCATTGTAAAAGCATCTACCTTTGTATGTAGGTATTGTGGTCATCTTCTCATCAGAGGCATAGTTTTGTCCCTGGGGCACACAAGGAGCCACCCGGTTAATAGGGTAAGCATTGTAGTCTTGCTTGTATGTGGACAATGTGTCCATATTTTCATTATTCCTAATATATTGGTCTGGAGGTCTCAGTTTTATAGGTTTCACTTCATGAGGGACGTAATCTCTCCTGTGAAAAACAACATCAATATTAATGGTCATCTAGGAAGGACACAGTTGAAGCACAAAAAGAGGTATTAATGTAGGGGATGCAACCAGGGTCTTCTGTAAGCTGGCAGAGGAATAGGTGATTTAGATGGTAAAAGAACAAGAACAAATGCAGGTGATCTAGTGGTAAAAGAACAAGAAAAAATGGCCAGCTTCTTCAAAGCAATACCAATTGGCCCTGTCCCTATAGTAATTTTACAGTCCCCTGATGAAGAACTAATTGTTCAGAACACTGGGATCTATATACATTAGATTAAATAATTGCTAATTTGTTTTTTTGTATCCTGTTACCTGATACTGCCCTTGGTGGTGTGCTTTAGTAAAACAACCTCCCAAACCTTGTGCAGAGAATTATTGTATTACTTCCATCATTTAGATGGAGCTTTAGAGTGTGTCTCCCCATAAACGTTTACAGCATTGAAGGGGAAACAATGAGAAAGAACAGAGAAGAGAGGACAGGGGAGATATAAAGACCAAGGGAATGATATGAACATTCAAGAACATTCTTCATGTTTTATGGCTTTATTTCAAGGGCTCCCACCTGAAAGAGGCCAGCTCAGTTTGGCATGTGCCATGTGTTGAAGAACTGGGAAGGCTGTCACTAACTTTAATTTGCTGGACACTTGATAGTGATAATAGTTTCCATATTCTTATCAAGCTGAAGGATACCAAACCACAGTGGAGCATTGTTCGTCTCAGATATGGATCTAGCACTTTTAGAAGTCTTGAAATAGATGAGTTTCTCACCTTTCAGAAGCTTTGCTGTGTTGCTTACTGGCACTGCCAGAAGAGGCAACCATGTTCTGGCAGCTTCTTTCTTTTTTAGTTTACTTCATGGTTTCTGCTTCTCCTGGGACTTGTTCCATGTGGGGAGGAAGGGACAGAGTCTATGAAGAGTCATTACGTGCTCTTCTGATTACTAGTAGAGTCGGCCAAGAAGGAAGGAGTGACAGAATTTTTACAGCCAGGTGCTTGCACCTGGGGAATTTTTCTGGGAACATTCAATGCCCTGTGGTTTGAGGCGCATGGCATGTGATGAGCTGCGGTGGCTCACTGTATTGCTGCTATTGCTTGATGCTTTGGCATTAAGTTTTTTTAATCCCGTTTTATTTAGTAAGTGAATTATTTTGATTCTTGCTTGTAGAGAATAAATAAGATTGCACTCTTGAGCACAGTAGCTCCACAGCCAATGTCGCAAGGACACCATTTCAGATTCTAGCTGGGTGGATAACAATAGTGTAGAACCAGTGATGAAGTGAAAGAAAGGTTTTTCACATAACAGTCTGAAGATACTAAACACGCATAAATGGAAAATAGGATCACAGTGGTAAAATCGACCCTAATCTACAAGCATTCCCCCTGAGGTGCACATAAACCCCATGTGCATGCAAGTGTACAAGTATAGGGCTCTTTTTAGGTTGCCACCTGGCTTGAAGAATGTCCTTTCCCTTTACTAGAGACTTAATGGGATGTTTCTTACCAGATTATGTTATTTACCACCATGCTATGAAAAGCTTCAACTGTCCTTTTCTACTCATTTCACATCCACATCTTTTAAGAAAAGGATGCTTTTGGGACCCTACTTCCTGTGATTCCTAAGTGAATTCCTGCTGGGAGAAAGGTAGGCTAAAATGGCATGAATTCTTGCATAAACAAATAAATAAATAAATAGAGGAGTCTATGTATACAACCTATGCACACCTCACAGTGAATGCATATGTCAGTGGATAAGGTCATGACTGTGATCCTGTTCCCCTCCTATGTACCTTAAGTAGCCACAGTTAGATAACAAATCCCACAACTGTTTCCCACTTAAGATTCCAAGATTCCCACACAAAGGTGACTTCCCTTGAGGCTGTCCTGGCACTGTGCAGCCCACAGATCACTCTCTCCTTCTATTTTCTTACCTGGCAGTTGAGATGCCTTCCATGGACACTGGCTGCTTAATATATTCTGATTTGGGTTTACATGATTCCCTGGGTTGAAAACTGGAGTAAAGTGGGTATTTTTCTGCATACTCAGAAAGGAGACATGGCTTCTCAGTCTGTTCATAGGGCCTTGTTGGGAGATGTGGGCAATGGTGGTATCTATGGAAAGAAAGACAGGTGGATATTAGCTGTAAACAAGACCAGTTCTCCCTGTCCCTGTTTGCCAGGGATAATCATTTTTGTTATATGCCCCTGGTAATTCATGGTCCCTGTATTGTCTCAATTTTTGCCTTTTTGGAGTTGCTTTGTTACTGTGAGTTGTTCAGGTTTCATTCTTCAAGATTGGTTCCTCCCTCCAGGGCTTCCAAAAGTGACATTTCTAAGGAATGGGTGAGGACTGCTAGGGTTGTCAATTCTGGGTTGGGAAAAGAAAGCTGCAAATGAACTTTACTTCTTCAAAACTTAGGGAATGTCTGCAGGAAAAAATCTGGCCTTCCTGTATTAAATTCAGCAACCCATGCTACTGACCTCTTCCTTTTTATGTAGAAATTCCAACCCTCTTTCACAATATAATTCTGGAATGTCTCCAGATTACATCAGTGGGAATATTGTGGAACGTTCCTGGAGGATAAAAGTATTTTGTCTTGGCCTCCTGAGTAGGATTGTGTATATCAATATACCCAAACCAAAAATAAACCAGAAATTAGCCGTTCCAGCAATATTCGGGTTTTGGGTAGACCGAATACCAAAATCTGGGAATCTGACCGAAGCCAAATAGGTGATTCCCAAAAAAGCCAAATAAACATTTTCAGGTTCAGCTATTTGCCTTTGCTCAGATGCATGGCTCTGTGCTTTCTCCCATTTTTCTATATTTTGACTGGTTTTGTTAGAGCCCCATAGTTGGGGCCCTTTTGAGACAGGGGTCGTGTAAGCAGAGCCAACTTGGTTTGACAACTGTTCAGTGGGTTGATCTGCAATTCTGCAACAAGCATAAGGGTTATTTAAAAGATGGGGCTCACTCAGTCCTGTCCAAAGGGATATACCCTCCAACTATAAAAACACTACTTCTACAGCTACTTATTGGGCTTTTGAAGAAGACTGCTCACCCACGCGGATAAGCTCCTTCACAAGAGCTGCCTTGGTCATGACTTCGGCTGGCTCCGATATTCCCTCCCCCCAAAAAAAACCTGCTCTCAAACTGAAGGTCACCCCGAGTAGAGGTTTCGTTTCCCTGTGACCATCTCTTAAAATCAGATTTTTGATTACTATAATAAAGGACTGTTTACAGGATGACATTTTCCACCAAAAGAAATGTTTTCTGTGTCTTATTTTTCTTGCATTTAAGCCATTTTCAGTTTGGAAGCCACTTTGTATGGACATCATGCTATGTACCCCAGATATGAAGGGAGCCCCCAGACTTTGAGGCGCCAGCCTGCCAACTGGCTCTTTCCGCCAGTCCTCGGCAATGTTGATCTTCTGAACCTGAAAACCGATGGACAGCTCAGCTTGCAAATGCCTGGAGGATGGGGGCGCCCCCTTTGCTGGCCCATAAAATTGGACCCCCTGTCTCAAAGTTCACCAAATTTTGGTAACCATCTAAGGAGAGTCCCTTGCAGCCATGCTGCACATTTGGGGACGCTACTTCCAAAAATGCCCCCACAGGAGCTTCAAAAAAATCCCCTTAGACTATAATGGACCTGATTTTTTTTTTTGTAAACCCGGAAATAAAGCCAAAATATCCCTTTACTGGTATGGGTATTCAGCTTATTCTTGGTTTACCGAAAAAATCAGGACCAATAAACCCAAACCCGAAATGTAATGATTTTTTTCTTTTGCACAACCCTACTCCTGATTTCATCTTAATTCACATAATAATGCACATACATTATATTCCGTTCGCTGGAAGTTGCATCATGACACTCCTTGCGTTTTGAAGCTTCACAACAATGAATGCAAAATATAGGGGAATGGCTGATGGAAACTGGGCCTTGTTTGAGCTCTACCTTCAATTCTTGACATGGAAATGAAGAATTTCTAGGAACAATTTGTCTCTTTTGGTTGCAAAGTTATAAGGAGAAAAGGTACTGGGTGCACATTTATCATCATAGCATCTCTAAACCAAAAAGGGCTTGATGCGTTTTTTAAAAAGCTAGAATTAAGACATGGTTGCAAAAGATTGTTATAACACTATAATACTATAGCAATTTTTTAAAGCCTGAAAAAAGTCTCCCAGTGGCATGAGGAAATGGCAGCCACAGAAGGCTCACTTTCTGAGGCAAACTTCTGTCTGCATGTTCCATTGCCAAAAAGAGCTATACAGAGAATTGTCTTCGAGTGGAAGCAACCATGCTTCACTGATAGTTCTCAGCACACAGATCTAGGAACCACTGGATATAGGCCAAATTTTCTTTGTGACCCTCAGGGTTAGCAAATTAAAAGCTTGAAATCAGTATGTGTTTTTTAAAGTGTTTAGTATTGGCTGGATTGTGCCAAGAGGGGTAGGGGACAAAGAAATAAAGAAAGGAAGAATAGGAAAAAATGCATCAAGTTGCTATTAAAACCACAGAAACAAGGCCATTATTAGAGCAACAATAATTCAATCACTGTACAAACTTCATCCAGCAAACAAAATAAAAAAGTCATTTGTTTCTTATAGGTCAATATATCCTATGAAATCACAAATATCATTTTTTTTTGGGTTGCTTTACGAGCCGTAAAATGGGTAAGAACTGTCTTTTGATCTCTTGGTCATAAAATATGTAACACAACCACCTGTTTAGCTGGGCCAATCTTGTGGACCCACGGGCAAGCGGCTCCAAGGGAAGGAGAAATGCTTCAAGTAAACACGCATACACATGCTCTTTGGGTGAAAATGGCCACAGTTTTTATTGATCACAACAGAATGGAGCATTGGCGGAAAAACATGGGGGCGGATCCAAGATATCAAGTCACCACCCTGTAACTTGATACACGTATCGAAAGCATCGATAAACAGCCCAACCACCAGTGGGCACAGCACCGGAGTAGCACTTATGAGGCCCCACCAGGACGGGCATCTCTGTGTGGAGCCAGTGCCACCTGGGATTGGAGCACCCACTGCAGGCCCCCTAGCTGGGCATCGTTGCTGTACTCCATCCCAAGACCCCTTATGGGGGTCCCCATAAACGGGAAGGAAAAGCACATCTTCCCTTCTTGGATCAGACCCCATGGAAAAAACCGCCAGAACAAACTGTGACGAAGAAAGCGAACAACATAACCAGAAACAGGGAGGGTGGGCGGGTAACCTTGCCGTCCCGTCGCGAAGAGGACGGCAGCTGGGCTGCGCCGGCTTAAATAGGTGCAGGGAGGGGTGACGTAGGACACCCCACCCGCTTTTGGAAAGGGAGGGGGAGAAACCGTGAGGCAAGCCTGGCCTCGCGACACGGCGGCAGCCCCACCCAGAGAGGCTAACTCCCCTTCCCATGTATCCTGCCCGGTAAGTCCACAAGGGTGGGACCTGATTATTCAGGTCCCCCTTTTTTACTATTACACTCAGACCTACAACAACCAACTTCCAAATTCCTAAATTCAGGACTCCTTGATTTTTGTCAAGCAATTGATTTCCACTGACTTAGTCTCCTAGTAAGTTGTACTGAAGCTGTGATGGAAACAGGCAAACTTTACTTGTAATGTGGCAGGCTGGTATTAAATATAGCTACATATATGATAGTAAAAGATGTATTCTTACAAACACTCACTAAACAAAGAAAATAGTAGCTGATGCTATCAACCCACTTCACAGAGAATCTTTAAGCCAATAACAATTAGGACCTTCTGTGGTTAAAAGTTTGGCTGCAGTGTGTTGTATATCTTCAAACAGTTTTACGGTGTGACGTTAACATCCCCTGGGGCCCACAGTGCAATGATGTGCTGGCTCAAACACATGCCACACCAAGTTGAAACAAGCCTTTCTGTAACACCTAGAGCTGCAGAAGTTTCTTTATGATTCATGCATGACAGTGTGGATGAAAGACCATTCATTTCATGAGTTGAATGTGATGAGTGCTAGCCTGCTTTCTTTATGACGCTTGACTTAACATTGTCAAAAATCACCCAACCCCACCCCCAGTAATTCAAACTGAATAGGATAGATTGCTGTATGCTCTGTCAGATTCCTGGCTCAAATTGCCAACTAGTGTGACTAGATGAAGTATCAATAGCTTCAATTGCACAAGAAAAGAATGGCCATGTATGCAAGGTTCATTTGCTTTCTTAAACACTCAGCCCCTTTGCATTGTGGAGAGGCAGGGTCTCAGGAGCATCCATGTTAAAAGTATCTTGTGTGAACTGAGAAAAGCACATTCCTAAGGCCTCAGCCTCAATATTTAAGGATATCACCATGAGCCCAAGGGTCTGAACTGAGCAAATTATAAGAAAATTAAAAGACATGAAATATTCAGATTTCTCTGTTGGATGCACTAATACTAGGATTTCTCTATGTTGGATGCACATCCTTGTAAGTATATTTATTTAGGCATTTATACCCTACTTTTCTTTCCACTAGGTACCTAAAGTGACTTAAGAAAATACCAAAATATAATTTCAATAAACAAAATACTGTTTAAATTTAATTTGTTTTGTTTTTGTTGATCTGTTTATTCATTCTACTGGCTTGGAGTGTTTTATCGACTTTTTAAAAGTATGATTTGTTTTACTGATTCATTTTATTGTCATGATTGGTTTTGTTTTATAGTTTTAGTTGTGAGTAGGGTTGCCAGGTCCCTCCTCCCCACCGGAGGGAGGTTTTGGGGGTGGAGCCTGAGGAGGGTGGGGTTTGGGGAGGGGAGGGACTTCAATGCCATAGAGTCCAATGGCCAAAGCAGCCATTTTCTCCAGGGGAACTAATCTCTATTGGCTGGAGATCGGTTGTAATAGCAGGAGATCTCCAGCTAGTACCTGGAGGTTGGCGACCCTAATCGGTGGGAGGTCAGTTGTAATAGCGGGGGATCTCTAGCCACCACCTGGAGGTTGGCAACCCTAGTTGTGAGCCACCTTGAGGAGGTATGGAGAGACAGCATGTAATTCTTTATAACAAACTGACAAACAGGAAAAACAAAATTTCTTCTTTAAGGAAAGCTGTATGTTATCCTCACAACAAATTGCTTAAAGATCAGAGTCCAGAATGGTAGCCATATTAATCAAGGCTAGAAGAAGAGTTGGTTTGTATACCCTGCTTTTTCTCTATGTAAGGAGTCTCGAAGCCGTTTACAATTGCCTTGCCTTCCTCTGCCCCACAACATGTACCTTGTAAGGTACATGGAGCTGAGAGAGTTCTGAGAGAACTAAGACTATCCCAAGGTCACCCAGCAGGCGTTATGTGGAGAAGTGGGAAATCAAACCTGGTTCTCCAGATTAGAGTCTGCCGCTCTTAAACACCACACCATGCTGGCTAAAGGTCTCCAATACTTTCCCTCGGCAATTAGATATGGCACAGTAGCCCAATACCAGGCTCCACAGGCAAAGAATTGAGTAGGGAGAAAACAGGACGGCAAATGCTTCTCCCTCCCTTGTCAAGGTTTGGGCAGCAAAGTCTCCAGACAAGCTAGCTGATGATGATCTGATGTCACTTAGGACCACTCCACCTCTTGTCTAGTAGGGGGCTGCAGACCACAAGCCACAGGGTGTGTCGGAGCACAAAAAGAGGTGGGGAGATCCTCAGCCAGTTGACTCAACCATCTGACTAAGTATTCCAATTATTTCCGTTCCTCATAAATGCATGCTTTTTGTACACATATAGAGGAAGCTGTGGGTGGGTTCATGTACAAACAAAAAGATGAATCTGTTCTGATTTTGCCAATTTCCCCTTTCAACTGAAGCCTTTGCACCATATTAAATACTGGCTGCAGAGGATTCCCTAAATTCAGGAATGACATTCCAGGAGACAGAAAGTTCTGTGGTGGAAAGAGGGAGCAGGATATTGCCCCCATGCATAAGAAAGAACCCTGCTCAGAGCCTTTGGGTCCAAGTCACAGAATAAGGACCACATGAAAGGAAGTGGTTTAAACTTGTCATGTATTTAACATCCTTATCAGAGAGAAGTCTTTTGTTTGTCCGCTCTGCTGGCAACAGAGAGAATTACTTCAGAGGAAGACAGCTCTCCATTTCTCATCAGGGCCTCACTATGTATTGTGAAGTCTATGCTTGTTGGTGGATGACATGATGACTTTGTATCAGATGTTACTTAGGTGGCTACATATAATTTTCACAATGGAGCCAACAGCAGCTCCATCTTGATTTTAAAATGTGAAATCTGTATGGGGTAGGAAGGCTGAAGCCACTTTCCCCTACACACATCATGAGGAAAAATAGGACACTTCGCATCCGGGAGGCACAAAACTCCAATAATGCATCAGGTACAAAGCCCTCAGGTCACCAACAAACAGTAGGACTTTCTAACATGTAGCAAAACCCTCGGTTGCCTGCCATGAAAAAAGTGCCAGTCTTCACATCCCTGTTTTGTATTGATGCAACTTTGAGGTTCTTCAGCCGCCTTAGGTGGAAAGACAAAGCTGCAAATTTAGCTAAATAAAATATCTACTACACCTCAAACAGAGGAAACATCCAACTAGTTTTCCAACAAAAATTGAATACGGAGAAGCACACTGCACTTTTTCATTCTGGCAGGTTAGAAACAATGGAGGCTACATTCGACAATTCTATAGCAATACACAGATGATAGCTTAGAGAGATAATACAAGGAGGAAAAAGCATACATGTGTAATGCATCAAGATGTATCATAGAAGAATACTGGCTGTGGTGATATTAAGAAAGTGAAAACAGATTGCTAATAAGGGCATACGGAAATGACAGTACTTTTCTTGCTGGTAGTGAGTGGTTTTGAAATAAAATGT
This sequence comes from Euleptes europaea, assembly GCF_029931775.1. Lineage (NCBI taxonomy): Eukaryota > Metazoa > Chordata > Lepidosauria > Squamata > Sphaerodactylidae > Euleptes > Euleptes europaea. The sequence goes on along the minus strand of NC_079315.1, from coordinate 37,075,704 downwards.
AAAGGTGCCATTTTAAAAAAAAAACCTCTTTTGGGAATGCAGAAGTTAGAAGTCTTTACGCATATGATTATATGAGAGACTTTAATCCAAAATCTTTTCAAGGTTGGCTGCAATTCTTACAAAGCTCAGAAACTTTTTCTAAATGTCATGGCTTTAATGATGCACTCCGGATGAATGTGAAAACACAGGCCAACACTTACATGCACAGATGAATATAAGTTGCCCATGAAAACCAGTATTCTTTCTCACGCAGTCAATATAACAGATCACAAACCCTCTGTGGTGACTGGGGAGGTGGGAGGGGGGACTTTTAATTTTACTTGTCCCACACATTGACCACATTACCACTATGAGGAGAATGAAGTCTTTTACATTTCTGCATATCACCTTTGTTTTCCTCTCCCACTACTTCCACATACCTTAACACACACACTAGAAGTTTGGTTTTTGCTAGGCATAAGTTAGAAAGAAACTGAGACCAAGGGATAACAAGGACCAAACATAAACATGCTTATTAAACAGTTCAATGTTGAAAAAGATGATATGAATATTTAATTGAACATTTGTTATGCAGCGACACCTTATTGTTTTCTTTAGAGTTACTGTAATGAAAGGAGCTCGCTATGCTAGTTCTCTCCCTTAATAGGATTCAGATACCCCATTTCTGTTTATCTAGCCTCCATGCCCTGTCCTGGATAGCCCAGGCTGGCTCAACATTGTCAGATTTCAGAAGCTAAGCAGGATCATCCCTGATTAGCACTTGGATGAGAAACCACCATGGAAGTCCAGGGTTGCTATGCAGAGGAAGGCAATGACAGGCCACCCATTTGCCTCTTGCCCTGAAAATTCGACAGGGTTACGATAAGTTGCCTGTGACTTGACAGCACTTTTCACCACCAGCCTCCATTCTAAGCTAGCACTAAGCTTCATGTTATGAAGCCAGTGTTTGTGTTGGAGGTGGGGCAGTGACATGAGGACTTTGCATTGCATGTGGTATGGTGACTTTGTGCCTCCCAGGTGCATGCTGACCCTTTTCTGCTTGCAGCCATGGCACGCAGGGAGCCAGCATGGTGCAATGATTAATGTCAGACTAATATCTGAGAGTCACAGCTCTGAATCCCTGCTCTGCCATAGAAGCTCACTGTGTGACTTTGGGCCAGTTACACATTCTCTCAGCCTTTGTTGTGAGGATAAAATGGAGCAAGGAGAGGATGTTGTAAGCTGGTTTGGGGAGAAAAGTGGAACATAAATTGAATAAAGGCAATAATAATAAAAAGAAGTGGATTCAGCCTCTCCTACCTATACTGTTTTCATTTCGTCAAACTCCTTTGTGGAGCTGCTTATCAACCCCATTGCAAAAATCACATTCTTTACATGGCTCTGTGTAATTTTGCTCAACCAACTCAGAATCAACAGCGGCTTCATGGCAGTAGTTTGAGGTGATGGAAATGGAATGGGAGTGGGGAAGGCTGGAACCGCTTTTTCCCCATACACCATTGTCAGGAGCAGAAAAGGAATAAGGATATGCAGGAAAGGCCAATTAAAGTGGGTTAAATCATCTACTATGTGAACAATCAGAAGAGATGCACTGCATCCTTCTGTTATATACGCATATGAAACTCACTGTAAACCTCGGAGATAAAAACCACTCTCTTGGCAAACTGTAACAAGGCACCAGCTCCACCGCTGACCAGCGTTCCATATGCTGTGCAGATTTACTTCCCTCACGGAAGTAAAATCACATCAGTTACCTGATGACTTTACGATTTTCTTAGTATTAAACGTTAGCCCTTTTATACAGAACTATTTTTACACTCATCATAGATTTTAATAATTTTACATAAAGGAATTTAATTATTTCTCCATACCCATTCATTGGGGTTGCCAATTGCCAGGGGGGCTAGACCTCTATTACAATTGATCTCCAGACTGCAGAGATGTTTCCCTGGAGAAAATGGTTGCTTCACCTCCTGCTATCAGCAGCCCCACATCCCTGTTTAGCTCCCTCCCTAACCCAAAACCCACTCTCCCCAGGCTCCGCCCCCAAAGCAACAGGAATGTCCCAACTTGGAGTTGGCAACCCCGGTAACCACAGGCAGAAAACAGTGACGGTCTCAGCCACCTGTCAAACTTCTGTTCTTACACCTAAGCACCAAGCCTCCTTCACAATTGCATATCTGCGTTCATTAGCTCTGAAACAGCTTGTCCAACAATAGCTTCTGAAGCAGGGTAAATTCGTAAGCAGAATGAGACCATTTTCCGGGGTTTTTTTTTTGGGGGGGGTAAATTTTTATAATGTTTTATAGAATGCCTAATATCAGGATAGAGCTGCTTATACTTTACAGAATAGCAGCAACTCAAATACATTTAGTAATTGATTATATTTAGCATTGCTCCAGTGCTTTCAGTGTTTAAAGTGCTTTACATACATTATCTTGTTATGATCCTTACCAATGACAATAACCCTGTAAAGTAGGGCAGAATTATTGCTTTTTTGGTGTTTTAACACTATAGAGCTATATCAACAGCCACTTCTTAAAAATTGGCAAAAAGCCCACTGATGTTGGTGTTGGGGGCAACTCGAGGGCTTGAGGGACCGGGGGGAGGGGATTGCATCAATGTGGGTGGGGAGGTCAAAAATCTGCACCTTTCTATCCTCAAAGTGATCAAAGCCACTTTGGGTACAATCTTTCCAGGAATATTATACCAAAGCAGGTTTGGGGAAAAATTCAACATAGCAGCAGAAAACTCAAATCAAGATGATGTAGTGCAGAAGCATTTCCCCATCCAATCCCCCACCCCCACAGTTTGGGAGGCAAGATGGACCTAAACTGGGTGGAAGGAACTATTGTTTTCACTGCTAACTTTTGTGATTTTAAAATATATATAAATATATATAATAGCTGAATTGTTTTTTAAAAAAAACCAAGGCTTAGAAATGCCAAGAACTCTGATTGGATCTGCATGCTGTGATAGAGTCATCACAAGGTAATGAGGTTGAAGCAGAGTCATCACAAGATAAGCTTCTTGACTGTCAGTTCTCAGGGTCAGTTCTCTGCAATGAGATCACTACATTTCTAGAGTCATCCTGTCTGCCACATTATTCACTCTTGTTTTTCTAAGGCTATAATCCTAAGTATGCTTATGTCAGCTGGCAAAACATGCCCCTTTTCAAAGTATCCTCTTTGTCCTATTTCTGGCACCTGTAATTTAGCCACAAAAGAACTTAAGAATTTATGCTGAAAGTCAATGAAATAACCAATCATATACTGGAGTTGTTGTGTGGTGACGTCAAAGAGAATGTGCTGTGTTCCAGAATGCTGCTGGCTCAAATCCTGTTTTCATTTTCCATTTTTTTTTCCAATTCATGAATACACACACTCTCCTGTATAGATGGCTTCAGTTGCAAAGCTTCCTAGACAATTCAATGAATCATACATTCTGGAATCCTCAAGGTTCCTGTATGCTTGTACAATCAAAGTGAAGGGTTTCAATCAAACCAACAGGGTCACTTCGTGATTTAAACTACATCTGGATTCCTGTCTTTGCCCTGCATGCAAGACTTCTGCTTTACATGCAAGATTCATTGTGTACTGCATTTAATTCAAGATTTGCTGTTGAAGTTTTGATCAACTCTGTACACATGACTTTTCACATTCGGTTTCGTATGTTTATTCTACGCGCAAGATTGTCTTTAATTCTCTGTGTAGTTTTTTGTTATATGTTATATAATTTGTTAAAGTTATATGATTTTTTGTTGCAGTATGTTCTTTGGCATATTTTGTTTTGGCTATTCATCAGTACATTCAGTTGTGTGCAGTGGGGTGTGTCATTATGTATAGGAATGCAGTACAATCACATAAATGGTAACCGGAAACCAAAGTTGCTTCCTGCTGAAACATGGATGGCCCATGCTAGCTTGATCTTGTCAGATCTCAGAAGCTAAACAGGGTTGTCCCTGGTTAGTACTTGGATGGGAGACCACCAAGGAAGTCTAGGATCACTATGCAGAGAAAAGCAATGGCAAACCACCTCTGTTAGTCTCTTGCCTTGAAAACCCTACTGGGTCGCAATCAGTCAGCTGCGACTTGATGGTACTGTACACACAACAGGTTTACTTTACACAGTATTTTATGGAATTTAATATTTGATCTACTGGTACATTTAAAAATTAAGAAATGTCCAGCAGTTTACCATTACAACATTCAGATGTGGTGAACTGGTTAGCATTTAGTCTCCAAATAATAATAGCAGCCCACACATTTAAAGGGAAAAAATTACAGATGATAACCTAAAAACAAAGCAGCATGAAACATTTGCAAATCTTTCAGCTTTAGTTTTACTTTATTACTTCAAAGCTGCTGTTTGACGATCTTATCTGGATCAGGACGGGGTGCTGCGATAGAGGGTGTTTGTACCATTGCTTGCCCCACAGCAGAAACAATAGAAATCCTGTATTGAGCCCCCCACCGGGACTAAAAGCAGCTTCAGAGAGTGGGTCAAACTAGACAGAGATCATGGCTCTCCCAATGTGATTTTAAGATGAATTACAGTTGTGCCGGACCCGCATTAGGAAGGAAAAGTTGCCCAAACCACATCTCTGGATGAGACACAGGAGAGTTTTCCTTATAAGCTGGGTGCTAGAACAGTCTTATTGAGAAAAGTGCAGTTATCAAGACCCCAAATATCAAATAAATGGGTAAAACCTAATATTTCCTTTGGTGAAAGTCAATCTAAGAAAGAAGCTTCGCAAAGGAAGGATGACAGGGATCAAAAAGAGTTTCTGAGGCCTAACACAGCTTTTCTAATCTAGAAGCAGGCCAGTGATGTTCAGCTGGTAGAAGGCAGAGTTTGTAAAGGAAAGATGTGCTTTTATTGAAGCTGATGCAGAAAGAGATATACACAACACTAAAGAGGACTAAATAATGGGAAAGGTTTTACAATGAAGCCTGCTCAACTGATCAGCTCTTGCCTCAATTAGGATTCATGGATTTTATAAAACTAATTTTGAACTTCCTTCCGGTATTAGCATATACCTAACTGTCAGGTATCTGAAGAAGTGAGCTGCTATTCATGAAAGCTCATCCCCTCCTAAAAATCTTGTTAGTCTTTAAGGTGTTACTGGACTCTTGCTCTTTTCTGCTGTTAGACAGACAGACTAACACTGCTACCCATTGTTAACCTAACCATGCCACTTTTCGTTAGTCTTTTCTCTATTGCTATCTGTGCTCACATGAAACTCAGACTTGTCTACACAGTGCAGCAGGGAAATAAAGAGGACATCCTAGCATGTCATAATTCCAGAAGGGTAGCCATGTCTGTCATAACAAAATTTCATATAAGCCCAGTAGCACCAAACGTATCCAGCAAACCACTTTATTTCAGCACCAGCTTTCATGAGTTAGCGCTAACTTCTTCGGACACACAGATGTCACATTTCATTCATTGGCAACTAAAATGTTGGCATGGCAATGCAGCCAAAAAAAGAAAAAAGAGAAAGGCTCAAATCCAACTGAACTGAAAGCTGTTTTGCAACTAAACAGAACTGATCATTGTTTATTCTGGGCAATACTGACTGCAGGGGGGAAGAAGAAGAGTTGGTTTTTTTATGCCAACTTTCTCTACCACTTAAGGAAGAATCAATCACCTTCCCTTCCCCTCCCCAAAACAGACACCCTGTGAGGTAGGTGGGGCTGAGAGAGTATGACTAGCCCAAGGTCACCCAGATGGCTTCATGTGGAGGAGTGGGGAAACCAACCCAGTTCACCAGATTAGCGTACGCCACTCACGTGGAGAAGTGTGGAATCAAACCCGGTTCTCCAGATCAGAGTCCACAGCTCCAAACCACTGCTCTGAACCACTACACCATGCTTTAGGGAGGACTATTAGTTTAGGGATAGAGTTCATTGTTCATTCCCAAATGTCAGGTGTCCTTTCACTGCAACTATTCCACTGGTGTTATTTTACCACCATTCTGACAGGTGAATTCATAGTCATCATCACTATGCCATAATTGTGGCCCATTGCCTTGGTAATGACTAGCCTTTTATGAGGTACGCTGGGGATTTGCACGCAGCATTCTGACACAAGCCTGTATATCGTAACAGGTGCCTCATTGACACAAGCCTTATTGAGTCGAAAAAGTAGCTTTTTGCTAGACACAAGGGCTGCTGGGATGCTAGAGCTTTTGATCTAACCTTTGATGGAAAAGCAACACAGGTAAGTTTATTCTAACAAATCCAAATGGAGTATCTACCACTTTATAAGAGATGTGAGGTAGAAAAACATTTTGTGGAGGTATTTGTCCCACAGAGTTCTGTGGAGGTACCTGTTATAATCTTCAGGCTTGTGACATTCTAGTAGTATGACCAAACATTTTAAAATAATGAGACATCCCACTGCACCCTGGTAGAAAGCATGAAAAGTCAGGTTAATGGGTACTATTCCTTGAAATAGCAAGGAGTGAAATGACATCACCTTCTGATATTATTCCTGTTACCAGTCAACCGCAGTGATTATGCTGCCACACTTGCCTGCTGTGCAGTTGGGTAAAGGAACCAGTGTGGAGTCCATGGTTATCACTATGTGGACTCCAGAGGTTTGATAAATATCCAGCATTTTTGTTCTCTTTTCATTTGGCATGGTGATCTGTCAGAAATAAAGCTGAATACTGAATCACAATTCTATTACTTTTGATTCTTCCTAAACTACAAGAATAATTGGACAAAGGTCATTGGCAAGAGTGCTTGTTCCCCATACACACCAAAGAATCTAAAATCTTCTACAAAATGGATACAGAAACCAAACAGGTATTTGAGGGGGGAAATGTCAAATAACCTGATACGGTACAGTATTGTAACAATGGCACACTAGTGAGTATGTTTCTAGAACCTATAAAACCTTCCCTGGCTTGCTCTTGAAGTTTTTCTACCAAAAGGGAAAAGAGTAGACTCTACCATTGAACAAGCTGACCTGCTAGCAAAAGAATTAGCCTCCCAAGACAGAGCTAAAACTAGTAAAAAGAATGTGAGAGGAAATACCCCACCCAACTCAAGCTCATCCTTCCATAAAGAAGGAAGTTCCAAACATCTGCCCAAGCCTCCAGAGCAAGAAGAAGATAAACTAGATCAAGCAGTGGCATTTACCTTCTTAGTAAGGCCAACGATATTCATTCTTGTACTTTTATAATGCTGCTCAAATGACAGTAATAAATCAAATTGAAAAGCAGTGGCATTTTAAGATATCTGAACAAAATGGACAAGTTAAAGACTGTACCATTAAACATCAATGGGCTAAATTCGATGTTCAAATGCAAAAAAAGTTCACTCATTAAGGAAATTAAAAGCTGAAATAATATGCTTTAAGAAACTCATATAAAGTTAAAACATGAGCATATATTAAATAACAAACAGCTGAAGTTTTTACTTCATTAGTAGATGGGAAAAGAAAAGGAGTTGCAATCTATGTAAATAATTTACAATTAAAAGTAATTGGGGAATTAAAGAGACAAAGAAGGGAGATCTAACATGTTAAAAATCAAAGGACCGGAGGGAAAGATTTATACTATTGCATTGGTTTATGCTCCAAATACTGCAAGAGAATCTCTTCCAATCTCTTTGATAATCTCTTCCAATCAATCTTAGACTTCCAAGAAGGAGAAATAATAATTTCTGGAGATATGAATGGAGTTCTAGACCCTAAGAAAGACTGATTAAAAAATCATAATTTATATTATACCTCCATCCTGGCAGGAAGTTTATATAATATTGATTCATAAAGATGACAATGATCCTACTTTACCTCAATATCATAGGCGAATTTCACTCTTGAACGTAGACTACAAACTTTTTGCAGCTATAATGGCGTAAAGACTCAAGAAATGCATAACTAAAGTAATACACCCAGATCAAACAGGATTCATCCCAAAAAGACACATGAAAGACAATGGACGCTTTGTAATACATGTATTAGAATTTGTAAAGAAAAGTTAGAAAAAAGCAACATTTGTGTTTTTAGATGCTGAGAAAGCTTTTGACAATATCTCCTAGATGTTTTAATTAAAAACATTAGAATCATTGGAATGTGGTTCCAGATTTTAAAACTGGATAGAGTATATATTCAAATCAAAATGCAAAAATTTTAATAAATGGAAATTAACGGATGGTTTTCAGATTGATAAAGACAATTACAAAGCAATGTGGGGGACAATGAAAAAGATTAACTGAGATGGTTGAAGTTAAAAAATTCATGGCTTGTGAGAATTTCAATGATAAAAATGAATGTGCTACCTAAACTTAATTTTTTTGTTCCAAATGCTCCCAATTTATCTTGAGGACAAGATTCTGAAAAGCTGGCAGCAGCAGCTAAATAAAATTGGATGGAACAGCAAGAAACCAAGAATTAGATTTAAAGCATTACAAGATGAGAAGAGGAGGTTTAACATTACCAAATATAAAATTATACTATCAAGCACGATGGGTAGCTGTGTTAGTCTGTCACCAAAGAGCAAGAGTCCAGTAGCACCTTAAAGACTAACAAAATTGTGTTAGTCTTTAAGGTACTACTGGACTCTTGCTTTTTTCTAATACAATCAAGCAGAAGGTCTAGTTTGGATATCGGATTGGATTAAAAATCCTGAAACAATAAAGAAGGACTCCGTCATCATTTATGGATCAAAAAAGCATCAGGGACAAAAATGTGTCAAAATATGAAACATGTAATTAAAGACGGCCTATTGAGGACATGGGAACTTAATAGAAGATTAACAACGCATTCCTGAGCCTCAAGGACAAAAGTCCTTAGACAGCCAGGAAGGGGCTGAGCTGGTGTTCAGACACCCTGCACCAGCACCCGGGCCACTTACGCCATCCAGGGAGGCACGGACGCCGGCTGGGGGACCCGGATGCCATTCTCCTAGCACTACTGAAGCAGCGCCACCCAGGGACTCCAGCTGGGCCTCACACCAGCATCCCAGGGGCATTCCCAGGGCATGCCGGGGGGTGGAGCTGCCAGTAGGCAGCTTCCTGACCCCTTTTGTCCTGTTGTTGTTCTAGCTTATTGCTGGCTCAGCCCCGCTGTTTTCAATTGGGCAAAATGCCCTGTTTAAAAAATTTAAAACCAACAAAACATTTTTTAAAGCCTATTGGCAGTTGGAGAAAGGCTTTGAAGGCACCATGGCGGCACCTCAGCCACACCGTCTCCAGCTGCCAAAGGCTCAGGAATGGGCTGCCCATCCTTCTCCCTCACCATTAATGTCTCCCATAGAAGCATACTATGACAGATTTGTATGGACACACAATAATTATATAACATATCAAGATATGATTAATGCTCAAGGAGAGATGAAGACGTGGCAGATGATTAAAGAAGAGAATAAAAATATACAATGGTTGTATATTTTCAATTAGTATCAAAGTTAAGAAAATAATGTCAGCCGGTGGGTTGAGGAAAAATAAGAGACTTGACCAAGTTTGAGCATCTGCAACAGTGGGAGATGTTATGATCAAAAGCAAAAAAAATTACACACAGCCAATCGTTGAGAGAAAATTGGTACAAGTTGTTCTATAGTTGATATATAACGCTGAAAGACATTCAAAATATGATTAAGGAATTTAGAGGACAGTGTTGGAAATGTAATGAGAATGAAGCGATGTTTTTTTCATTTGTGGTGATCTTGCAAAAAAGTTAAGAAATTTTGGAAGGAAATTCATGCAGAAATACAAATAATTTTTAAAACTACATTTGCCATAGATCCAAAGAGTATGCTGTTGGGAATTGTACCAATAGGCACTGCAAGATCATCATAAAAACTGTTCAGATATATGACAACAGCTACAAGAGTTGTGTTGGCTACAAAATGGAAATTAGAGAAATGCCCAGGTGTAGAGGATTGGAAAAGTAAATTAGCAGAATATGCAGTGATGGCGAAATTGAAAAACTATGTGAATAAAAGGCCAAGTAAAGAATTCCAAGCTAAATGGAAATCTTATTACTTATATCCTCTCAAAATCTAATTTGAAGACAAAGATGAATCAAGAGAAGTGTAATTTATTTGTTGAAATTTTAAATCAATTGAGATTAATGTCATAAATATTGTTTAGAAATTGTGAACAAGATATTACATACAAACATGATGTGAAAAGAAAGAAGAAAAAATTTAGAGGATTGTAAAGTAGTAAGATGGATCTATTAAAATTATATAGATGGCAGTGGCTAGATAATGAGTTTAGTAGCTTAGTTTAACTGAATCTATAGTAGTAATAATATGCTAGATTAACTGTATGTATCACAACCTGTTTGATCTCATTTATAGGTTTTTATAACTTTTATATTTTTCTTTTCTTTGTAAGTTTTGTATCATATATATATATATATATATATATATATATATATTTATCTTTGTATATCTATCATAAAATAATTAAAACATATTAAGCAAAAAACCTTCACCTGGCTGGTCAATATCTATTGTGATGGATACATTATGAAGTTTTTGGATTAGGGAACACAGGCGGAGTGTACCACACCTAATAACATGGGACTTACTTCCAAGTAGACCTGCTTAGGGTTGCTTCCTCAAGATTTTGTGTTAGTTTTCAATATACACGGCAGAGTTCTGCTTGCAGCTATGCTAGTATTTAATGGTCCAATACACTGGCAGTGCCATCCGAACTATTCCAACATCCTACACTATTCTAAGCCTTGGACTCCAAAGGACAAGAAGGGTATAGCTCTGCTTAGGATGGCACTACAGATCACCTAAACCAGTGGTTCCCAGACTGTGCTCCAAGCACCTAAACCAGTGGTTCCCAGACTGTGCTCCAAGGAGCACTTGGTGCTCCGTGAAGAATCTCCTAGTGCTCCAGGAAGAGATTGGAAAGAAAAATACTGTCATTTGGTTTAGTATATAGGTGCTAGGTGAAAATTAGTGCTCCATGATGAATTTCTCTCCTGAAAAATGCTCCATGACTCCAAAAGTTTGGGAACCTCTGACCTAAACTGTTTTGTGCTTAATGGTAAAGTAACTGCAGGTATCACGTGAAACAGAATAATTTAGGCTATGAACATCTTCCATTTTAAGTGTATGTAGAATTAGGTGTGTTTTTCTTTTAAAAAATCAGAAGTGGCAACCCAGTCCCTATCCAAGCAACAGCTCTAACTCTTTTTCTCCCAAAGAGACACCTGTGTTCCTTCCATATATGTGCATCCTTCACTCTTGACAGTGCATGCTTATAGTCAAGGAGAAAGTAAGGATAGGTGGCAGGTCTCAGTCGAATCTTTCCCCTTGCAGATGAGCAAGTGTTTTTCCTCCACCTCCTCACCTTCCTTCCCACTCCCAGTTGTTCACTCAAATTCATGGCCTCCCCGGGATGCTTTTCCTTTCAAAGACAGGAGCCTGTTAGGTGCATCTGCCATCATGTAATGGGTTGGACCTCAAGTAGAACATGTTTTCTCAGCAAAGGCTGTTCCTATGCCCACATTTTACCAAAGTGACATAAATATAGGGACAGGAAGTACACACAGACGAGAATTGGTGGGTAGAAAGAAGAGAGGCAAATGGGAAGGTTAAGCACCCTCTTCCCTCCCATTCCACCCCACGTTATCTGCCGTACGAAGAAAACAGTAAATTGAGAGAACCCTCAATTTCCCTTATAATTTGTAATCCCGGTTAAAATGAATGGCTATCAGCAGCTCCCAACTTGCTCTCATTTCTGTTGTATTCCTGGACCTCACTAGAGGAGGCATGGGTATGCCAGCCAACTATGTTCCATAAGAGAACTTTCAAAGAAGTTCAGCTAGAAGACTGATTAATAGATTGCATACAATGACCAGACTTCTTTTCAACTATAATATGTGGCTCAAGAGGAATCGTTGGTCTTAGAGCTGGTAAGTCTTCCATTTTGATGGGAACAATAGCATCAGGATCTTCTTGGGCCGTTGCAGTGCAAACTCAAGACAAGATATTTGGGCAAAGTTTCTTGGGGGCTAGCAATTTATCAGAATCCAAATCTGATGAATCAAGCAGCATGCCAACAAGATTTGACAAAACAATGGTCTTCAGATTGGAATGTCATGCTTCAAGTCTATTTAGCATATATAGTTGCTCAGACAATGGAAGTCTGTTAAATGAGCATAATAGTTTGGAGCTCGCTTGATCTGTTTTGCCCATTTGTACTAGTTATAACTTGAGGATCCACAATCTTCAAACTGTTGTTGCAGGGAGGTGTAATTAAATCAATTAGCAGAGGGGCTTCTGAGTTGGGCTGCCGGTTTAGGGAGGAACTGGATTTTCCTGAAAGGGCAATATGTTCTCCTAAAGGTTTAGTTGGTTTGTAAAATTTCTGTTGTATATATTCCATAGCACTGAAGAGGTTTATGGGGGGCGGGGAGTGACTGACCACAGGCAGCTGTAGTCATAGGAAATGCTTTTTCCATCTTGACATTCTAAAGTATATGCTGCCACCTTCTGGTCTTCAGAGGGATATATACAACTGGAAGCTGAATCAACCACTATATGCAAATTGTGCTCACCAGCCCCCTCCCCAAGGCTCTTTGTGATAAGCCATTGTGGTACAGTAGTTTGAATGTTGGATCAGAAGACCCATGCTCAAATCCCCGTGACACCAGGAAGCCTGCTGGATTACCATGGGGCACTCACTATCAGTCTAACCTACTGCATAGGGCTGTTACAAGGACAGAAGCAAAAAACCCATGTATGGCACCCTTGGTAAAAGGGCACAAGATTGATACATCTCAAAGCAGAAGACAAGCGTCCTTTGAAAGGCATGGCTGGGTGCCCAAGGGAGGTAGAAAGACCTCTCTGGCCCCTACCAGTATAGCTGGACACATTTGGTGCCATCAGAACTTAGTTGTAGTGCAAATGGGCAAACGGGGTCAATAAGGAACTACACTGCATCTTAAAAGAAAGAAAAAATAAAACAAAAAATACATAATTATGAAAGCTATCACTTGTTAGTTTGCCTCCCTTTTCCTGTTCTCTGTACCCTTCCTTTCTAGTTAGAAAAAAGTTTTGATGTGTGTGATTGCAGACTGAGGGCTCTGCAAAGGTACAGTGGGAAATGTACTTCTGTAGCACCATCAGTGCATGTAACATTTTACAGAGTCCCAGCTCCAAGGAACTAAACAATCCAAAATTTAAGAAACAGAGGGGATGGGGCTACAGGGGATGGGGCTTATTGGAGGTAAACAGACAAATATGCATCCCACACACATGATTAGGCTTTTTCTATTGACTTGCTACCAAGTACATCATCCAAAATTATTCTTTCGCTTTGCAAATATCAGAACAACATGCCTGCTGCTTTGAGGCTTAAAGGGACCTGTGTGTTTTAAACAGCATTGCACATGTTCAAATGAACTGCTATTTTGTTTTGTTTTTTCTATGTAGGGGAAGAGACTCCAATGTTGCACTTTCCCCCAGGATTTTAAAGCATTTTTAAGTCTCAGGTACACCCTATAGTGATATAATTGAGTATATTTCAGTTTTAAATAATAACTAATTTGTGGACTGCCCTCAAATGACAAGATCTAATCTGAAACAAGACCTAGACCCTATTACACAAGATGTTTTAGTTGCTTTTCATAAGACAGCTGTTTGAAGTCATTCATCATACTGGTTATCTGTGGCCCAAGAAATATTACACACCCAGCATCATGCAATCGAATTAAGGTTGAAAACTATGTTGGGAGTTTTGGGTTGATCCTAATAAAAATGTTTATGGAGAAGGCGGGCCAAAGGCATCACACATACGTTCTGAAGGGCAGTTCTAGGCATTCAGCGTAGGAAGGGTGGAATCATGGGAGGAAGCAGACCACTTTTGGGTGGTTGAGGGGATGGAAGAAAAAAGGTCAATAAAGCCTGCTATGGTACTAAAATAAGAATGCTAACCTTATTCCAGCCTGACCTGTATCAGCAGGGCCGTGTTAACCTGATTAGAAAAACCAGACACACAAAAGCCACTGCTACACAGTGGGGAAGGACAGATAGCTACTTGTACTATAACTTATTATATAAAGGTCCATAGAGTATGCAATAATAAAAATCTTAAGAATGCAGTCTTGTAAATATAACCTTCAAGACAGCACCATTTCTAGGTAGGTAAGGTGGACCTGGACTTATTCCACTGAAGTCATTCACGTACTCGCCTGCACTTGTATACTCAGGTGCAGTCAGTAGGTGAACTGTCTCTTCAAATATAAACAATCCTATGATCATTTCACACTAGGTATTTTTATTGATGTCTACATATTTCCTCACTGTGAAGCGTGAGGGAATAGTAAATGCATTTTAAGAAAAGTTTTGAGATGAGCAACAGCGTTCCTCATGTTTAAGTCTCATGGTAAATGGCAAAAAGTGGGCCAAACATATGCAAACTCCTATTTTTAGGAGCATAACACGGCAGAGCAACAGTATGGACACCCTCTCTGCAGCCCTGCAGAGGGTTCTGATGGGTCTGTCGAGCACAGCTCTACAGCACAGACTCAATACCTTTCTGCTGACAGTAGTGTTTCTCATATGTCATACAAACATTGCTATGGACAAGGTCACAAATAACACAGACGCAAACAGGTGTTAGGAAAGATCAGCAAGTCTCTTTTTAAAGGTTGGAGTCAGCACACAATTATCTAAGGGATTACAAAAAATGCCAGCAGTGATTTATCAAACCCACCCCCCTAGTTAAAATTCAAGGACTACTACAGAAGGGGTTGGACCAGGCACCACACAACTTTGGTAGTCTTCAAGTTGTTGTATATTTTTTGACTTGCTAAAGTATTCAGATTTGTGGACTAATTTAAAATATATGGAATTACACATACCCCACTATGCAAAACAGTGTACCTCAGACATGGCATACAATATCTAATCTTACAAGCACAACTGTATTATAGCACCAGAAAAAAGCCACTGAATCCAGACATGTTAGTAAAAATAGACACCTTTCTAAAAAGACTGTCTTGTCCTCTGTAAGCAAATCAACGTGTCAGGATTACTTGGATAATATTGGCTAAAGGAGTATGAATGGAACAAACATGGTAAGCAGGAGATATTGGCTGCATAGGCAGAATACACTTGAGACAGTGACTGTGCGCATATTCCTAAAGTAAAACTAGAACAACTTCAGATACGGAGATGCTTTTGATCCAGCAAACCTGATAACAGTCCTCCTAAACCAGGAACTGAAGGATTATGACATTTACAACGTGCACCCTTAGGAGGCATAGAAAATACTGCAGACAGACTTTTGCAAGTGGCAAAACTATCCAGATCTATGTCAAAAACACACTGAGACAATACAGTCCTTGTCTGGTGCATCTAGACATACTGTGTTGATTATCAAAGCGAAATGAAGAATACTTCAAGGCTGCAAAGGAAAATAATATTCATTTTCTGGCTCAGGAAACTGGTTTTCCTGCAGAAACTGTTGAATATAGCCTTTAATCTCATCAACATTTACACCAACTTTTCTTTAGAAATAAGAATTCTTCCAGTCACATGTAATACAAAACCTCTAACCTTCCAACTAAAGTCATTCATTTCCATTTTCTCACTTTGTTACATAATGTACACATACTTAACCATCTCTAAACACAGAAAGAAAACTAAATTAAAAGGAGAGAGTTAGATGGAAGTTTGTGTATTGGGTTTTGACAGAAGCTGCTATGGGGATTGTGAGGTAACTTACTTCCCTTTAAAGGGGGATGTTGGACAGACATGTCAAAGTTGAAGGTATTTAATAAAATGATCACAAACATGGCATGGTTCTTATAGAATGAATGAATTTCTTAGATTTAGTGTGAAGACAGATGTAACATTTTAAAGTGTTATGGTGGTTTTTAACTAGAGATGTGAAATTGCAATGGAAATGTTTGGAAAGAAATCTAGGTTCCCCCCCCCCCAAAAAAAAATTTTTTTCAGTAGAGAAATTGGAAATTTGGAGGAACACTGAAAAAATCCTATGAAATATTTCCCTTTTAGAATGAGTTAAAATGCTTTTAAGACAAACTTTTTACTCATTAAAAATACTTTCTAAGAACTGTGTAATAACCTCAAGATTTTTATGCAGTCTATAGCACTGGATGATAATAATACCTGTATATACTCCAGATGTCCTGACCTGGATAGCCCAGGCTAGCCTGAACTTGTCAGATCTCAGAAGCTAGGCAGGGTTGGCCAAGTGCACCACCAGTTGGATACCTGCCTGCTTGCCCGCGTTGGGGGGGTCATCTGGGGCCTGCTTGGGGCTTGGTCGGCTAATTTTTAAGTTGATTATTTTGTATGGCCCCCGAATGATGTTATAAATATCCAAATGGCCCTTGGCAGAAAAAAGGTTCCCCACCCCTGCTCTAGAGAAATAACTGGAGGCAAGTTGTTCAGGTGCTTATTATTCTTGACTCCTGAAAGCCAGATTAGATAGATTCAATACATTTTGCCTTGACAGAGAAGTTTTAAAGATTGATACTGAATTGGGAACTAGTGAACCTAGATAAATAAATAAATCTCACGACACTAGAACACTATTTTCAGGGTGGTTAAACCTGCCTGAAAAATAGATGATGCTTTTACTGCAAACTGAGAGAACTCTAATTTGATTAGCTTCACAAACCGTTCAACGTTGATCACAAATTGGTAAGATGTCTGTTTTGACAGACAGCAAGAGAAGACATTCTGGTCATAGGGAGATGCATATTCCAATGAATCTGGGGGATTGCTGTGCTGTGTGCACTGCTCAGAGAAGACACACATGCTCCACCCTCTTCATAAATTCAGTATGAAGGACACACCCAACAAAGTAGAGAGGAGGAGGTGTTCTCACTGTCCCCAAATGCAGCAGTTTTCCCCAAAGGAGTGAAAAAGTAAAGAAATTAAATCTGGGAAAACTCTGACAGTGGGCCAAATCTGGTTCTCTGCGGTTAGTGACCCTAATTACTGCCCATTATTCCTGCTCCTATCTGATAGCTCGAGCCTGGAACGCAAGCCCATATGGGGCAGAAAGTTTGGAATTAGGATGTCTCGTCCAAACCTTCATAAAAGCAAGGTCTGTTTCCAACTTAGCTTTAAGAGCCATTTGTAATTATAGTTGTGGTTGGCCTTTCTTGCTGAAGCTCAAAGCTGATTACAGAGTTAGAAAAACAACGGAATACAGAAAACAGTGTTAAGATACACCATAAGCAATGCAGAAATTGGATAACAGAAATGCAAAAACAATGCAGCAGACTAGATAATATATAAATAGTGCAATAAACTACAACCCTATTTCCTTTATTTAACCCCCCCCCAACAATTGTTTTACACATTCCGTGGAATGATGTAAGTGGGGGGCCCTGCTTGACCTCATCAGGCACACCTTTCCACAAAAGGGAAGCCACAACAGAGCATGCTTGAGTACAGCTGTCATTAGAACCTCCCACATGACAGTCAGAAATGCTAACTTGCTCTGACACTGCTCTCTGTCAGCCTGAGTTCCATTGCAACATTTAAAGATATTTCTTATTTGATTTCCCATCTTCTGGGTGTCCCAGTAGGCTGCTGCCTACTATAGACTCTTGAGGTTCAGACAGAGGCTTTGATCTTGTATGACTGTAGAATTTAGTATGCTGTCAGCACTTCACACACCGCTACAAGCCTGAAAGGAAACATAATTCATCACAATGCTAAGCAAACAAAGCATCACACTACAAATACAAATAGTTGTGGAATAATATTATTTTGCTGCTGGCTGTGTTTAAAGACCAGCTTCTCACAGACATCTTGGCATGGCGTCCAGAGCGCTAACCGCTGAAATATAGACACTTGGGAAGAGGCAAGTTGAACAGCCGATCTACCATAAATGAAAGATTAAGGCAAACACGGACCAAATTCAGCTGTAGTGTGACTCCTTTTGTAAATATATGTAAAACCACTGTCAGTGCCATGGAAAAACAGCAACAGATGTGGAAAGCTAAGAAAAGTGTTAATGTACCCAAAATAAAAAGACACAGATGTGTTAACAGTGGGCGATGTGTGTGTTTCCGCTCAGTGCCAAATTGACCAAACACATCAAGTATCCCAGCTGCAAGCCCACACACATTGCTCCAGATGCAGGTACCCAAGCAGCCACCCAAACCATGACCCCTGGAGGGTCAAGAAACCATTACCTAATGTGGTCAGCTATTGACTTCAGCTGACCCTTGGACAGTGAAAAACACAGAGCACTGGTGTTGGAGTGGCCACAGAAATGTGATTTTCTTGCTATAGATCTTTGCTAGTGAGGCTATGTGTGACATGGTTGCCATCACAAAATGAAAAAAGCCACCCCCAAGTTCATAAAAAACTCTGTGAAATATAGTACATAGATAACAAAAGATGCACTTTAGATCAATGGATCTGTTCACATAGCACACAAAAATGACAGAAAGTTGAAATGTGGTTGTATAGCCACATTTCTGCATGGACATAAAGTGATTTTTAAAAACCTGATAGAAGTACACAGAACACTGCATTTCCATCTTTAACATCGAATCAGGAACAGGACAAGCTTAAAAGCACTTTTAGTGGCATGTTTGAAGAAAGTCTGTTGCATTTCATAATGGAGGCAACTGTGCTGCATGGAAGAGTTTTGTTAGCATGAAAATATTGTACAATCTTAAAAAAAAGAATGCTTTTTATTTGTGAGTTCTGTTGTAGGGCTATGCACACTGCCGCCAACTCAAATGTGCCCCCAGGCATCCTACTTGTTTCCATTGTTTCTTATGGGGAAAAATTCAAAGAAGCCAATAGCCGAACACACAAGAGCAGCCACTGACCAAAAGCTCTCAATGGCAAAAAGAACAACCCCAACAAGAACTATCATCAAACCACAGAACCCAAACCAAACCAACCTTGTGTTTAATATCCAAATCCTCGTCTACAGTTAAATGTTATTAAAACCAGGATGGATAAAAATCTATGAAAAAATTAAAATCGGATTTTAAAATTTAAATTAGTTTTTTTATTTAAATTTGATTTTTAAAAATAAAATGCTTTTTGAAGAGAAATCTATCTAAAGATAGTTGTCTATTTAAGATCCATTATAGTCCAAAGGTTATTCATCATGAAATAAGGATTAGTTTTTAATTATGTAGCATGAAGCTGTATATTGATGCAATGTTTAATTTTTTTGGTAAATGAATTCCATTAGTAATCCATTCATAATGTCATGCTCCTCTACAGGTTTCTGTAAGATTATTTAAGGCAATTGTTCTGTCTGGAAGATATTATCACAGATGCTTGGTTTTGCAGTTCTCAAACTGTGAATTGGTGCCTGCAGAGATAACTTGCCTCTTCTTCACAACAAAAATATTATAAAATACTGTAAACATATAGTTGAGAAAAAGACCTTAATCTAATTGTTGCTTTGCAAATTGATGAACACAGAATCAGCCCCTTACCTTTAAAGTGCTTGGTTTTAAGTTCAATGAATAGAAGATTGATTTGAGTGGTATAGATCCGCACAAGGAGCTAAGTGTGAGGAGGGAGGGGGTAAGCAGTAAAAATGAAAGTGAAACCTTTTGAGCAGAATACCCCACAAGTCTTGGAATCTTTGGGGGTTACCACACATTGTATTCCCAGCGATGTATTAAGAGTTTGAAAATGTTATAAAAAACATCGCTTTAGAAGGGTTTTTGGATACCACAGCTTATAAATGGTTGGAAGACGTCTTCACAGCTAAAGGGGCCAAACAAAGTGCGAACAGTATTTTTTATAACGTTTTCAAACTCTTAATACATCGGTGGGAATACATAGAAAGTGCGAACAGTATTTTTTATAACATTTTCAAACTCTTAATACACCGCTGGGAATACAAGTGCGGTAACCCCCTTTGTGTGTATAGCCTGAGGTTTATCATTTTATTCTCTCCCTGGAGGAGAATCTATAATGGCAGCAGGCTGTAAAATAGACCCAGTCTGGGAATATTTTAATGAAATTCCTCTACCCATGGGTAAGACAGGAATGCGTGCAAAATGC
Source organism: Euleptes europaea (assembly GCF_029931775.1). Lineage (NCBI taxonomy): Eukaryota > Metazoa > Chordata > Lepidosauria > Squamata > Sphaerodactylidae > Euleptes > Euleptes europaea. The sequence goes on along the minus strand of NC_079315.1, from coordinate 37,055,699 downwards.
AAACACTGCAACAAAGAAATGAAGGGTCTGATAGCCCAAATGAAACTGGAGATAGAAATATATAGCTAATTCTGAAATTACTATGAGGTGAACTAACAGTATAACCAAATCAGCAACTGTAAAACTAATCTGAAAAGTTATTATTCTGAAAATGAAACCTTCATCTGGTTGTAAATATTAAGATTATATCAGCAAGAATGAGTATAGACAACACTACATTTACAGTGAGGGAAAAAAGTATTTGATCCCCTGCTGAATTTGCCTGTTTGCCCTCTGACGAAGAAATGACCAGTCCATAATTTTAATGGTAGGTCTATTGTAGCTGCGAGAGACAGAATAACAACAGGAAAACCCACAGAAACCCAGGAGATTGATGTGCATTATAATGAGTGAAATAAGTATTTGATCCCTTTGCAAAAGATGACTTAGTACTTGGTGGCAAAACCCTTGTTGGCAATTACAGAGGTCAGACGTTTCTTGTAGATGGCCAGCAGGTTTGCACACATCTCAGGAGGCATTTTGTCCCACTCTTCTTTGCAGATCCTCTCCAAGTCAGTAAGATTTCGAGGCTGATGTGTAGCTACTCGAACCTTCAGCTCCCTCCACAGATTTTCGATGGGATTAAGGTCTGGAGACTGGCTAGGCCACTCCAGGACCCTAATGTGCTTCTTCTTGAGCCACTCCTTTGTTGCCTTGGCTGTGTGTTTTGGGTCATTGTCATGCTGGAATACCCATCCTCGACCCATTTTCAATGCCCTGGCTGAGGGAAGGAGGTGTTCACCCAAGATTTGATGATACATGGTCCCGCCAATCATCCCTTCGATGCGGTGAAGGTGTCCTGTCCCCTTAGCAGAAAAACACCCCCAAAGCATAATATGTCCCCCTCAATGTTTGACGGTGGGGATGGTGTTCTTGGGGTCACAGGCAGCATTCCTCCTCCTCCAAACATGGCAAGTTGAGTTGATGCCAAAGAGCTCGATTTTGGTCTCATCTGACCACAACACTTTCACCCAGTTCTCCTCTGGGTCATTCAGATGTGCATTGGCAAACTGCAGACGGGCCTGTACATGTGCTGTCTTGAGCAAGGGGACCTTGCGGGCTCTGCAAGATCTCAGTCCTTCACGGCGTAGTGTGTTACCAACTGTTTTCATGGTGACTATGGTCCCAGCTGCCCTGAGATCATTGACAAGTTCCCCCCGTGTAGTTCTGGGCTTCTTCATCACCGTTCTCATGATCATTGCAACTCCACGAGATGAGATCTTGCATGGAGCCCCAGACCGAGGGAGGTTGACAGTTATTTTGTGTTTCTTCCATTTGCGAATTATTGCACTAACTGTTGTCACCTTCTCACCAAGCTGCTTGGCAATAGTCTTGTAGCCCAGTCCAGCCTTGTGCAAGTCTACAATCTTGTCCCTGACATCCTTGGACAGCTCTTTGGTCTTGGTCATGGTGGCTAGTTTGGAATCTGATGGATTGATTGCTTCTGTCGACAAGTGTCTTTTGTACAGGTACTGTAACGAGCTGGGATTACAGGTAAGACCTCTCCCTTACAGCAGGTGCTTCTAATCTCAGCTCGTTACATACAGTGAAGATACCAGGTAGCCTGACTTCTGGCTGGTTGATAGGGGATCGAAATCTGGCTGGTTGATACGGGATCAAATACTTATTTCACTCATTATAATGCACACGGGATCAAATACTTATTTCACTCATTATAATGCACACCAATCTCTGACTTTTGTCTTCTGGGTGTTTTCCTGTTGTTATTCTCTCTCTCACAGCTACAATAGACCTACCATTAAAATTATGGACTGGTCATTTCTTTGTCAGACGCCAAACGGGCAAATTCAGCAGGGGATCAAATACTTTTTTCCCTCACTGTAATTATGGCCTCTACAAGAGCCTCCTAGTAGAAAGCAGAAATTTCAAAAGCTTCCACTCAGGAGGCCGTTTTCACAAGGGGGGTTAGTTTAATTTCATACAGTTTAGTTTAAGTTTCTTTTCCTTTCTGAGGAAAGAAGGGATTGTTTTCTGTAATGCCTAGACTGGCTCGAACTAGAACACCACCCCAAGCACCCTTTCCTTGCACCACCCCCTCCCCCAGCAGGGCTGCCTTCTTTGCCAGGCCACCTTAGACCAATCCAATGCAGCAGCAACACAAGAGGAGATAAGCCCCTCCCCCTGTGCTACACAAGCAGGATTCAAAGGGGATGAAAAGAGCCTCTACAGCCTACCTTGAGCCCAGCGTGGCAGCAACACCCAGTGGCTAAGGCAGCAGCTGGCGCAAGTCACAACAGCTGCCTCATCTCCCATGTGGGCACCAAACTAGAGGACATCAAGCAGCTGTGAGGATGCATAGGTGGTGAATTGGCCTATGTGTAGTGTACTGGTTTTCATTCATTTATTCCAGAACACATTCACAGAATTAGACAGCTGACTTCCAATTTGGCATCATTAACATGGAGACATCCTCCTCCCCCATATTAAAAAAGGTAAGGTGCAAGCACCAGGTCATTACTGACCTATGGGGTGACATCACATCTTGACATTTACTAGGCAGGCTATGTTTACGGGGTGGTTTGCCATTGCCTTCCCCAGTCATCTACACTTTACCCCCAGCAAGCTGGGTACTCATTTTACAGACCTCAGAAGGATGGAAGGCTAAGTCAACCTCAAGCCGGCTACCTGAAACAGACTTCTGTTGGGATCAAACTCAGGTCGTGAACAGAGCTCTTGACTGCAGTACTGCAGCTTACCACTCTGTGCCGTGGGGCTTCCTCCCCCATATTATTCATTCTTTATATGAAGCATGAGGGATATGATACAAAAGCAAGACAAAAGCTCAACTGAGTTTTATATATGCTGGACTAAATTCCTAACAATCATCAAAGTAGGGTTTTTGGGAGGGAGAAATTGACAGAAGTCACCACCTCTTCTTAAAAAAAAAAGTAAGTGCCCTAAAATCTTAAAAACTATCTAGCTGGATACAGGCCAGCATTAGGTCATCTCCCAGAGCCTTGATAGGACCAACCAGGGACAGATTTCTCATTTCCCCAAGCCCATTTTCTTTGCAGCAAACCACCCCCAGCAACTAAACATTACATATTCTGTGTTAAACACCTTCAGCACTCAAATGTATCCACTGCATAACCATAATAAAGGTTTTGAACAGTCTGCAGTCCAATGTTATACTATATTCAATATACTTGTACTTCTCATCCAAAGATGGATAACAGGAGAGTTGCAACAACACAAGGGGCAATTTTGGGTATAAAATATAAGTATGGTATCAATTTCTTCCTCTGTAACCGCCCCCCTCCCAGTATCTAAATGAATTTCTTCAAATTGAGTCATTTCTAAATGTAGAGTCGAGTCAGGTGATCCGATTCCATTATGTGTTCACTTGTATAGTTACTGCCCGGTAGAATAAATACATATCAACAGAGTTCAGTAAGAAAGCCACTGAGGTAGCCTGCCAAAAATGTTGTAGTATCTTGCCTTTTGACACTGCGATGTTTTCCACTTCACAGAAGAACCTGTTGAGATTACCTCGTTTTATTGGCACCCCAGTCTGTGCAGACTGTAGAACCTAGACACAGTGATTTACCTGCAAACATGCCAATGTAGTAGCTAAGCAGGTATGAATTCTACATCAGCACCTATACAAAAGATCATTTGGAGCCTTCCATAAACTGATGTGAAGGTTCTAAGGAAGAAAGGTGTATATGAAACACGCCATCATATAATAGGGCCAACCCAGCAAGGCCACAGGAGCTCTGTAACATTCTATAATTAAGGACTACCCATAGGCCATGGCGGGGGGAAGAATTGAACAGCTCATAATCTGAGCCAGTAAAAACCATCTCATACAAAGAAAAGCAACTGCCAGTATAAAGTTGTGGGACTCATATGAACAATATGGTTGCACATAATGCATGAATCACGCTAGTTCAAATACATACCCACAATTGCAGATCTCACATATGCATTTTTCAGCAGATGGAAAGAGTTGTGGAGTCAAAGACGGCATTATAATGAAGTGAGATGACTGTGGTCTTCTGTCTAGTTACTGGATAGCGAGAACAAGCTTGTAGGCTAATTATTTCATTATACTGCAGCAGGTTGTAGTGGAAGAATGTATCCTGCACATCCCAGCTACTCAGGTTCACTAGAGCAGCAAAACTCTCGCCCCTGCTGAAGACTGCTGCTTATGTCTCTACTCACCCCAGTCTGTCCTACAAAGAGGAGGGGACTGATCATAACCTCTTAGGGTGGTCACTTGGAGATCCTTTGTGAAGTCACCAGGGTAGACTTGAACCCTGCAGGCAGCAATACTGTCAAAGGCGATCTTAAACAGTGCCCTATAAAAACCAAGGGAGTAAGTGACACCCAAGGTATAAATGGCTCAGTTCAGGTTTGGGAATTACTGAACTTATTGCAGTCATGAGCCACAAGTCTGAACTAAAATTAACACACAAACAAAAAGGGCTGCAGAGGTTATTTTGGATTTGTTTTCCTCACACATGGCACTTCACAAACATTGCTATATCGATGCAAAAAAAGAGAATATTTAATCCCTATTTCTCAGTTCCATATTTCAACTACTTTAGCATTTACAGCACATTTATTCAATAAGGGCCAGAAACTCAATTTATCACTTACATAGCTGAATCAAAGAATCAATGAATAGTGCAGAATTGAGTCAAGTGTTATACTTGGTTTCTGCTCACTTTTCAAAACAAGCCTGTATATGTGCCTATGCTAAAGCACTAACAACCTTTTTTGTACTTTGTTTTGTACCCGTATTTCCTTGCCACCTGCAAAAAGACACTCAGCATTATTGCCCCTCTATCGCACAAGACATACCAGGTATTTGGAAACAACGTGAGGACTCTTCTAGTGGTTTGTATCTTCCTCACTGTTTTTCCTTGGAAAAAAGGAGGCCTATTTATATTTTTCCTGGGGACTGGGTTTCCAGATTCCACCTGTAAGTGAGTGGACCCCTCCCCTTATCTTGAGGGAAGGCTTGGGAGGGAGGCAAGAGAAAATAAGGCAACAGCTATCACACTCAAATTGGATTTGTTCACCAGACTCAAGATTTAAATAAATTTAACATTATGCTTCAACAGAGTTCAACAAGAAAGAAAGCTTAAATCTTCAAGATTTCAGCAAGGAAAATTTATTAAGCTAAACCAGTTTTTTAAGTAGAAAGCATTAATAAATATTGTAAGACAAACAGGAGTTTGAAGTCACTGGTTATTAGAGTTTGGTCAGTTTTTTACTGGTTTGGGGCAAATGAGTCAACAAAGCAAGCTCCCCATAATTTGCATTAAAACGTAATACCTGCTACCCTATTTTTGAACCTCTATTACCATCTTGTATCCAGTATTCCTCTATTTTCCAAGATAAAATGTAAGTGAATCATTCACTGAATGCACTTATTGAATACCAACCAACTTTTATATGGACTAAGCCAGACCAGCTGGCCAGAGGAGAAAACTGAATATACAGAGACCACCACTGGTACTCAAGGCAATTGTGAAAAAAATGTAGTTTTTGTGTTCTAGTACAAGAAGGCAGGCACAAGGTATCCAGATAGGTTACTTGCAAGAAAAGCCAACAGCGATTTTCCACAACATCACAAAGGCAATATAAGAGAAAACACAAAGGAGCAAGAGCTTATCCTTGGATGGTTGAAAACTGAAACTTGCATCTAGTTAAGACTGTTCTGAACACCCAGGTTTCCCACACAAGAGGGGGAAATGAAATCTGAGAATAGGCAATTGGCTTAGCCAATTATTATTTACAAAAAACATTTTCATTAGAAAAGTATGCAAAAAGTCTTGCTCTCTTCCAAAATCTGATTAAAATGCACTGCAATTAGCCATTTTAACAAGACACTTTAATTCTGGATTCAACCATGCTACCGTTACATGATCTTATTTGCAACTGGTCTTGTATGGTATCAGTGCTTCAGAATGTCTACATCAAATTACTAGCAGTTCTAACATCATGGGGACTGTGCAACAAACCTACAAATACTGGTCAGGATTAACATTAGTTAATAGCAAAGTATCAATTTAATCATTAAAACCTGGAGAAAATACATTGGATAAGAGTTTACAAAATGTTATAATCCAAGTTCAGTGCATCATAATTGTACAGTCCTTCATCTTGACAGGACTTCGTAGATGGAAATTCTTTTGCATCCAGCATCAATGTTTTTCTGGAAAAGAATCACATTAATTATTCAACATCTTTTTCCTTTTTTAACTTGCCTAAATAGCAGAGCTTCAAATAAACAAATCTATGGGCTTTAAAAGCATACAGGACTCATAGATAAGCATGCTTATATATGCATACTATACTAAACTTCTCTCAATTCACTCAAACTTGAAGTAGCAAGGGAATGTTTTTACAGCCATTACCTGCAAAGTGACAGTTTGCCTTTACATCTGAATCATGATTTGTCATTATTTGAAGATGTCCAAAGAAACATGATGGTAAACTCTCCCCCCACACCCAAATGTCTTGGAAATTTAACACTTCCACAGGGTTTGGTTCTGTGCCCGGAACTTTTCGATATTTTTATAAATGATCTGGATGAGGGTATGGAGGGACTACTCATTACATTTGCAGATGACACCAAACTGGGAGGAACAGTGAACACACCAAAAGACAGATAGAATTCAACGAGATCTGAACACACTGGAAAAGTGGGCTGATGTGAACAAGATGCAATTCTGCAAGGATAAATGCTGAGTTCTACATCCAGGTAACAAAAATGAGGGACATGCATACTGGATGGGGGATACACGTCTGGGTACACTGTGTGTGAACAAGATCTTGGGGTACGGGTTAAATATGAGCAGCTAGTGTGACGCAGCAACAAAAAAGCTAATGCAATCTTGGGGTGCATCAACAGAGGCATAACATTCAAATCGCAAGATGTCATAGTTCCACTGTGGACTGCATTGGTCAGGCTGCACCTGGAGTACTGTCTGCAGTTCTGGAAGCCTCGCTTCAAAAAGGATGTGGACAGAATGGAGCAGGTGCAGAGGAGAGTGACGAGGATGACCAGGGGCCTGAAGACCAAGCCATATGAGGAAAGGCTGAGAGTTGGGAATGTTTAGTCTGGAGAAAAGGAGGTTGAGGGGGGCATGATTGCACTCTTTTGAGTATTTGAAGGGATGTCACTTAGAGGAGGGCTGGGAGCTGTTCCCTGTTGTCAGCAGAGGATAGGACTTGCAATAATGGGTATAACTTGCGGGCAGAAAGGTAATGGCTAGATATTGGGGGGGATTTACAGTAAGAGTTGTTCAAGAGTGGAATCAACTACCTAGGGAGGTGGTGAGCTCCCCCTCACTGTCAGTCTTTAAACAGAGGCTGGACAAACATTTGTCAGGGATGCTCTAGGCTGATCCTGCATTAAGGAAGGGGCTGGACTAGATGGCCTGTACGGCTCCTTCCAACTCTATGATTCTAAGCCATCTTCTCTGAATCATACACCATGATACATTACTCTAGCTAAATCAGGATTCCAAACCATGAATAAAATGCTGTTTGGATCCTAGTTTCGAAGGAATAGAACAAAGCACAGCTTGCAGTTCAGACAGAATTACTGTTTGCTGTGAAAGTGGAACTGGTTCAGTTTCAAGGCATACTCAAGAGGAGGAGGGAATGCACGTGATGACAAACCATGGACATGGCTTGCAAGAACAAATGTCTATATGCACCATTTTCTTTTACAAGAGCAGTTCACACAAGCCTTGAATATATATAAAGTCAAAATTGTGATCAGACAATCTGTTCTGTTACTGAGATCTGAAGGATTAGTTAAATTTAGTTATCCTTTGAACATAAGCTGCCCTGAAAAGTCCCCACAGGTTCCACAGCTGTTTGGTGGGAAAAAGAAACCCAAAGCCTCTGTAGACATGCAGGTTTTGATGCAAAGTTCTTTGGAACCAGGTCCATGTGTGCAAACTGTTTCACGTAGCTCCTGGTTCCACTATATAGCTAGTATTACACACATTTTTCCAATAGCATATTAATATTCACATTCAGCAAAAGTACAAGCTGTTTATTCCAATATTTTTAAATCTTTGCACATTAATTTAGTAATATTAAATTCATTACACATAAAAATAGTACTATCAACTTAATTTATGTGCTTCAGATCAGGGAGTAAAGCCATTAAGCAGTTACAATGATTAAGTTTAGCATATTCGTTTACTTTACAAAAGCACTTCTAATAAGCTCTCTCGGTGCATTATACCAGGTAGCCAAAGTGAAGCTTGCCATCTACTTGTTTTCTAATCAAACATGAGGTCAGCTGCAGATATTACGTGTCGGACTACTCCCCATCACATGACTATGAAGAGATTTGCTTCCCCTCCTTCTTTCACCCTTTTCATTTTTTTTTAACATCCCGTCTCATGAAAATGCTTGTACGCTATGTTGTGTTAGTGTAGTTGAGCTTAACAAAATGTATCATGAGTCTTTATATTTTTGGATAACCATGTTACACTATTTGAGTTGGGATTCCATGCAGAATGCATTGCAACCCTATTACAATCTCCACGCTGCTGTAATAATCAATGGCTTGGATTCTATGAAATGCACACATAAGGACATAAACACAGACAGTGATTTCTGGTCATTCCTCAGGAGCACTCTCCACCAAGAAGTAAGGCATAGGAAACTGTGGGACTTGTGTGAATAAACAGCCATGCAGCAGGAGAGGAGGCAGCTGCAATGAGGAGAGGGGAGGCAAGGAGCCAGGCTGCTCTTCAGGCAACAGAATTTCCTGTGTCTACCAAACCACTACTCCTTAGTGCCACCCCCAGGCCACACAGCTTTCTATCCATGCAAGTCCTGCAACTACAGCATCAGCGTTTCGGAGGTCTCGACAGATTGCTCTGGGAAGGAGTATAGGAAAGAACTGTGTTATAGAATGTGTGCATAGGACCCATGTTTTTAGTGAACATTACTGAATATTTACGAGATGACACTGAAAAACACCAATAGTTAAATGATCCTGCAGCATCAGATTAACTGTTTCAGTAAACAAGTACAGATCAAGTAGATCCCCACTTAGTCTGGGTTTATCTTTCAAAGTATGGAAAACTTCAGTCCCTGGTTTTCCAGTTTTAATACATGCAATTACTTATTATTTAGATGATGTTACTCCTACGCTCTTTAGGTGGATCTTTAGCAGGACTCTGCACAGCATATATACTCAAAGGCTTATCAAAAGGCACGTCACTTTCCTTCTGAAACCTCTCACTGGTTTCAGCCTTAGTGGGCAACTACCACACTACTCTAACAAAGGTTTACATTTATCTCGAGAAGCAGCAGCTGGAGCAGCAGTCTGCTAACACTTCCACTCAATGTGAGCAAGTACTCTAAAGTCACACATCGGAAACTGAGGAATGCTAAACTCTGTACATACAGAAACCCATCACTACCCATAAAAAAAAAATCAGAAAAACGCTTACCCTTCACATTATGAAGCACGTCTCCTTGATCCTGTCTGCTTGACCGGTCTCTTGGGTGAGCTGGAGAAAACGCAACAAAAGGGGAGAGACTGACCCTTTTTTCAAGCAGAGTCATATGTGAGGGCTTCTTGACAAGTTCTGCATCCAATGCATAAGGCTTTCCCAATGGGCTAAACATATCTTTTGTTTCCAAGCTTGTTTGAGTGAGACTAAATTCTGATCTCGCCCTCGGGATTTGCTTTCTACAAGGTGAGTCCTGGTTTTCAATAAAAGTCTTTTTCAGAGCTTCATATCTGCTTTGAATAGATTGAAAATCCAGTCTCTCCTCATTTCCCCGTGCATTGTTTGTAAAAATGTAGTCATCTCTGGCACTGGTTTCTTCTGTTACGGTTAGCTCTTCTGCCTCTAAACCAATGGAACTATGAAGACTTATGGATCCTCCTCCTTCCTCTGGGAGGGTTTCTTGAAGTATGCCCAGATGGATAACTTCATGGCCATCAAAATTAGAGCCACTTATCTGAGAAACATCCCATGACAGAGTTGAAGAATCCTGACACAGATCAGATGATTGGGTCGGTTTTGCAAAATCTTCTCCTGGAGTAGAATCTGGCTCATTAAAACTCTCAAGACCTAGTTTTGGATTAGCTGTTTTACATATATTTGGAATAGCACATACTAACCCTTGTTTGCAATACATCTGATCATCTGGGGAACCAACAGTTGCTTGCTGGGACTGCAATTCATTAGGGTCCTTAGCTACTTTATTAGGGCTAGTAGCTACTTCCTGAAGTTGAAATGAAGACTGCAATTCCTGGAAAGGTGACTCATTATCAGATATGTATGCTGACATAAAGCATGCCATACTTGAATCTATTCTGTTTCTAAATACAGGAACCATATCCTGTGGCGTGTGTTCTGATGACTCAGTATGATGCAATTCTATGCTTGAGGATTCCTCAGCCTGAATAGCTTTTTTCCAAGAGCTTCTAATTTCAGTAACTAAAATTGAATCAAAACAAGAAAAAAATTCAATGTGCCATAACATTCTAGTCAATTTCACACCAAACAAAGGTCTGCAGTATTACAAGTTAAAATATGACCTTAATTGGTGGTATGCAGAATACCGCTTCCCTCTAGCTTCTCCTCCCCACAGTCCCCATATGTGAGATCATTAAAGAATAACTTGAGTGTTATGCAAGGCTATGTATTATCAATACTTTTTTTAAAAAAAGACTGGTCTACATAAATCCTTCACAGGTTCTTATTTTGTTCTAGTGATGCAAAGTAGGAAGGAGCTACTGCTTAAGCCCAAACCTCTGAAGGATGGTTTCACAGTGGCCATTCTCCCCAATGCTGAAATTTCACCAGGCATTTGTCCATACAATGTCAGGCCAGTTTTTACAGCCATAAAGACTACAGACTTGCTCTTTAAAAATAATGTGTTATTACAGTGCAATCCTATTGCACTATTAGAGTGCCAAATGCTGTGTTTATATTTTGTGCTTGGATGACAGTATAAAGCAATCACAGAATATGCATAGCCCTTGCATGCAAAGAATCTGTATACATTTGATCAGTAAGTAGCACCCCTTTTAGGAACTGCCAGGCACAAGGTTGAGCTGTAAGACAAAAATCATTAAAATCAACTGCAAATTAAAATAATCCTGCCTCAAAGGAAAGAGATCCTTAAACATTTGAACTATGAATCCACTGTAATACAACAAGATCTTTATTAAAGTTTTACACAATTAAGGGTTGTTAAAAAAATACTCACTTAGATTTTCTGGAGTCCGTGGAATTTGTTTCCTAGTTAAGAAAGGATTAAAGGCTAAGGTGCCAATCAGGTTATCCAACTCTTTTCCTTTTCCTCTAGTATTCTGTGGCGAATCAGATACAACAACATCTGCCACCTGCAGTCAATAAAAAAGCAAAGCTTAAAGAATGGACAAGTCATATTTGTCCACTGGGGAACTTTTTGGAATACGGCTCCAACAAACTATGGGTTTTTTAAATACTCTTCTAAAAGAGGACTGATAAACCTTGAAACAGCAAAGTATGCAGTTCACTGTTGCTATATCCTACCTGTAATAATTAATAGATTTAGTGGTTAAATACAGGACTACCTGGTAACCATCCCAACTTCTACACACCAGAGCTATTCAACAGTTGGCTGATGGATCTGACTTGGGATTCTTGCCAACTCAGAACATCTAGCATGGAAGACAACTAGCTGTAGACTGGTTCTGTCTTACTGCTGGGATAGAAGACTTCTGACTACTATCAACATCTCAGCTAAGCTGATACTTTGCAACTATGGTCCTAGAGGCAAAATACGTTAGTATAAAATCACTTATGAGTCACAACAGATGACTCTCTCATGCAAGGAAAACTAGCCAAATAATCACACCATTAGGCTTATAAATAGTGTAACGTTATTTGCTTTCCATTAAACAGCTGCTCTGCCTTTGTATCAAGTCTCTACATAGACATTGTGTGTATGGGAAACAGTGCTACAGTATGCAGCATGTACCCATTTCATCATATGTCCATACAGCAGGCATTCACCATCAGGGCTTTCCATCACATGTGAAGCAGTCCCAGTTTTCATTGCTTCCCTTAATTTTTGATTCTGCCCCATTTATTACATATGAATAATAATAACAATAACAATAATAAAATGTATAATGCCTACAACTAAATCCTGCCCAAAAGGCTATTGATTTAAAAAACTGGTCAGCTCACAAGGAGGAGGAACGGAAAAGAGAACTTACATCAGGCTTCCAATAAACTGTTTAATTCTATGTTGGAGGTGCTAATTTTGATAATTTAAACGGGATATTATTTTAATCCTAGTTAGTGGGACCAGTGAACACAAAGCAGAATTTGTGACAACTTTTAACGTAATCTTCATGAATGAAAATTGTTAACATATTCCTTACAACTTCTGCTAGTTGTTCCTGTTCTTTCTTAAGAAGATCTTCATTTTTAACTGATGGCTTTTTGAGCCTGCCAGCACGTCTTTTCTTTGAATCGTCTGTTGATTTATTTCCTCCTTCATATTTCAACATTTGAGAATTAGAATACTCGATCCTCTTGGGAGTTTCAATAGTTGAGTCCTAGAACAACAGGAAATTAACACAAGGATTAAAAGGATAGTCTTATAGATAAAAGACTATCATATTGCATGACATACTTCAATTGTCAATTTAACCACAAGCACCATCCTAACTCCTAGCAGCTGCTCAACAATATACTAATCACAAATGACAAGCAGGATTTTGGCTGCCAGTTTCATCAGGTTTAAAACAATTGGGTTTCTAGGTGGGTGAAAAAACTAGTAGTAATATAATAATGCAACATACATTATGGCATCATGAAGCCATCTTTACGTTCCCATTAAGCTCATGCATTTAGTTGACATGGGTGGAGTGAAAGAAATCCCACCTTCTATTCTTCCACTCCTATTCCAGTTATTGAACCTTAATTTGCTTCATAAACATCAGAGTAATGTGGCCAGACTTTGCCATGATGACAGCACTGAGTGTGATACGCTCCCATGGACCTCACTGAGGACAGAAAAGAACACATGACTATGCCCAGAGAACTGGAGCCTTGATCCCCTTTCGCCACGCTGTGCTGGCGGTTTCATCACTCAGTGAGTAAGCACTGCACAGCAAGACTTTCATCCTGATCCAGCTCTGGTCACACATGCTCAGGCCCAACTAGTTGGAGAAGGATGGCTCGACAGCCATATCTCATTGAAAAGAACAGTATGGAGGGAAAATATTCTCGATATAAAGGTCACCCAAACGACACAGCATTCGTTGTAACCAGACACATCTGGAAGTGCCACCTCATCTGTATTGTGCTCCAACCAATCAACTACATGTAACGGCTTCAGGCAAGGGAGCTTTCACAATGGAGATACATTCCTCCTTCTCCATCAAAATATCGTTTTGCAAAGTTATTCTCAAAGGAAAATGAAAAATTGCTTGGAGGTACGTTTTACACAGAAAGAAAATGTGAACCATGTGCACTTCAAACCTCTCCCCACATTTTATTTCAGAACTAGACTCCCTCCAGAATGTATATGCTTATATGCCTAATGTCAAGATGAATCACCCCCTCCCCAGCCTAATTCCACCACCACTTCATTGCCTTTAATTTCAGGAACCAACAGAACAATGCTATGTGGTAGTCTAAAGAGCCTCCACATGAGAAAGGTTGACAAAAGCAATGGGTGCAAACTGAACCGAGTATTTAACAAAGATTTTCTGAAGTTCAGAATCATAGAGTTGGAAGGGACCACCAGGGTTATCTAGTCCAACCCCCTGCACAATGCAGGAAATTCACAACTACCTCCCCCACAAACCCCCAGTGACCTCTACTCCATGCCCAGAAGATGGCTAAGATGCCCTCCCTCTCATCAGCTGCTTAAGGTCATAGAATCAGCATTGCTGACAGATGGCCATTTAACCTCTTCTTAAAAACCTCCAGGGAAGGACAGTTTACCACCTCCTGAGGAAGCCTTTTCCACTGAGGAACTGCTCTAACTGTTAGAATATTCTTCCTAATGTCTAGACGGAAACTCTTTAGATTTAATTTCAACCTGTTGGTTCTGGTCCGATCTTCTGGGGCAACAGAAAACAACTCGGCATCCTCCTCTATATGACACCCCTTCAAGTACTTGCAGATGGTTATCATATCACCTCTCAGTCTTCTCCTCTTCAGGCTAAACATACCCAGCTCCTTCAACCTTTCCTGATAGGACTTGGTCTCCAGACCCCACACCATCTTTGTGGGCCTCCTCTGGATACGTTCCAGCTTGTGTACATTTTTCTTAAATGCGGTGCCCAAAACTGAACACAGTACTCTAGGTGAGGTCTAACCAGAGCAGACATCACTTTGCACCATCTGGACACTACTTCTGTTGATACAGCCCAAGATCACATTTGCCTTTTTGGCTACCGCATCACACTGCTGACTCATGTTCAGTGTTTGGTCTACTAAGACTCCAAGATCTTTTTTCACACACCACTGCTCAGACAACTCTCCCCCATCCTATAATTATGCATTTGATTTTTCCTACCTAAATGCAGAACTTTACATTTATCTTCGTTGGAAGTGCATTTTATTAGTTTTAGCCCAACTCTCCAGCCTGTCAAGATCATCCTGAATCCAGGCTCTGTCTTCTACCATATTTGCTAACCCTCCCAATTTAGTATAATCTGCAAATTTAATAAGCATCTCCTCTATTCCTTCATCCAAATCATTTATAAAGATGGTGAACAACACAGGGCCCAGGACAGATTCCTGAGCCACTCCACTAGTCACTGCTCTCAAAGTGGATGAGGAACCATTAACAAGCACTCTTTGGGTGCGATCTGTCAACCAGTTACAGATCTACCTAACAGTAACAGGATCTAAATCACATTTTCCCAATTTGTCAACAATACTATGTGGAACCTTATCAAAAGCCTTACTGAAATCAAGATAAACTATGTCTACAGCATTCCTCTGATCCAGCAAGGTAGTAACTTTCTCAAAAAAGGAGATAAATTAGTCTGAAATGACTTGTTCTTGAGAAACCCGTGCTGGCTCTTAGTGATTAGATCCATCCTTTCTAAATGCTCAAGGACTGACTGATGATTTATTTGAAAACTTTTTCTGGTATAGAAATCAAGCTAATGGGTCGGTAGTTACCCGGATCCTCCTTTTTCCCCTTCTTGAAGATGGGGGACGACATTTGCCTGCCTCCAATTTGCTGGCACCTCACCAAGACATCTCAACAATAATTGACAGAGGCTCAGAAATTACACCTTCAAGTTCTTTGAGTACCCTTGGATGCAATTAATCTGGCCCTGAGGACTTTGTTTCATTTAAAGAAACTAGGTATTTGTGCACTACCCCAATGCCAATCCTAGGCTGCAAATCCCTTCCCTTATCACGTGTTCTGTTTATGCCATGTTGAGCATCATTCCCTCACAAGAAAAGACTGAGGAAAAGTAGGAATTGAGGAGTTCTGCCCTCTCTTCATCTCCTGTTACAATTTCACTTTCTGGTCCCCGCAGTGAGCTTATCTTGTCCTTGTTCTTATTCTTACTCTGTACATAGGAAAAGAACCCTTTTTTGTTGTGTTTAGCATCTCTCACTAGCCTAAGTTCACACTGAGCTTTAGCTTTCCTAACACTCTCCCTACAGCACTAGTTATTTGTTTAAATTCCTCTTTGGTTATAAGGCCCTCCTTCCACTTCCTAAATGAGTCTTTTTTATTTCTCAGCTCTTTAAAAAGCTGTTTATGGAGCCACCCTGTCCTCTTTAGGCTCCTCCCATTTTTCCTTCTCATAGGAATGGTTTGTGACTGCGCCTTCAGTATTTCATTTTTAAGAAACTCCCACCCTTCTTGAACTCCCTTCTCCTTAAGTATTTCTGACCATGGGATTCTACCCAGCATAAGTTTGTTAAAATTTGCTTTCCTAAAGTCCAACCATATGTCTGGCTACATACAGTTTTTCCTTTCCCCAAGATTGTAAATTCCAAGATTACATGGTCACTACTATCCAGAGTGCCTACTACTTTAACCTTATCAACCAGTTCTTCCCTGTTGGTGAGAATCAAATCTAAGCTAGCAGATCCCCTTGTTTCCCTGTCCACCTTTTGGAATAGGAAGTTGTCAGCAAGAAATATAATGTAATTGAAAGCTGGTGAGACTGAAAGGAGGACCACTGTAACAGATATTTCATTTGGGAGCTTTCTTGCTACAGACTGCTGCACATCAGCAAATGTTAATCCTCTGTGGTCTTGGGAGCTCTGAGGTGGGTGAAGGAGAGTAACACAACTGAAAGCAGGATGAGTGAATGGCAGGTTGAAGAGGCCTCCTGAAGGTAGCATTACTGATGAATGTGATTCAGAAGTAGAACTGAATCTTTAACTGGAACCAAGTGAAAACACATTTCTGCAAGCAATATACAACTTTTCCTATTGGGGTGTGAACACTCTGTTGCATCCAGTGCAAAATCAAGTGCTTGCACTAGAGATCTTTCTTGTGTTTCCACTTGCCCTAAAGACCACAGTATCTACTTGGGCTATGTCAGACTTATCGTATCCCCATCTGTGTGCCTGCTTTTGCAAGGCTTTATGCAACTTATTTTGGGGCTCCCTAATATACAGGAAGAAAAGTGCTAGGTGTTGCACAAGATCTTGCACAAACAGAAGTGCATTAAGCCCATATATACTTCCACCTGTGCTTTATGGGATCAAAGACAGTCTCAGATGTGATGGTGAGGGGGCAAACAAGTTGCAGTTCTGCAGAACCAAGCAGAGAACTGCATATGTTGCAGGCCCACGTACAACAATATTATTGGTTTCTCTTGCATTCTAGTTACTTTGAGTACAAGCTCCAGTTTTTTGTCAAAAAGGGAAGCTACGGAACAATTACCTTCTCTGAACATTTCTGCGCTCTATTTTCAGGTTCTGAAGCACAACGAGAAGATGTAACATTTCTGAAAAAGAAATAAGTGTTACTAAATGCATACAGGCAAGTTCAGGAAATTTGTTCAGCCAGTCAAACTTGTATGCCCCGTATCTGTCTGTTACGATTTCTCTTAATTCGTTCCAGTCATCAAAAGGCAGCTTTGTTATAGGGAGAACTTGTGACAACTAGAGGAAAGATTTTCTCTATTTGAGTATCAGCCTCCCAGATGTATAAAAATGAAGCCCATTACAGAAAAACACAAATAAAATAGAATGAAACTAGTCAGTGAAGTACTGGTACTGCCAAACTTATTGTCGAAGGCTTTCATGGTCAGAGTTCATTGGTTCTTGTAGGTTCTGACTATATATTACTCTTCCTACACCCTTGACACTGAGAGACACTGTCCTTCAGTGTTACTACTCTGAAGATGCCTGCCACAGTTGCTGGCGAAACGTCAGGAAAGAAAATTCCAAGACCACGGTTACACAGCCCGGATAACCTACAAGAACCAATGTTATACAACTGTTTGTAAGCCACCACATAACCATGAATTGAAACTGATTTAAATATCAGTACCAATTTCAACATTAGACCAAAACCAGTATTACACATTGGATAAATATTTCTCCAATAAGAAACTACTAAGCCCTTATGAAATTTATGTGGAGTTCCTCACTGCCTCAGATTTCTTTAAAGAGGATGCAACTTCCATTTGATTGATTGAATTTATACCCTGCCCTCCCTGGCCAATGCCAGGTTCAGGGCAGCTTCCAACAAAAGTATGCATCTATAAATACATCAATTAAAACATATCACATTAAATTGAAACTAGCCTCAATTTAAAACATGCAAGACACCCTAGTTCAATAATCCCTATAAAATACACCACGGAGGTTGGCAACGATGAAACTCTGCAAGGCCAAATCCCTCCAGGGAGGCAAGGCCAGGTGGGCAAACAATATCAAGGATGGAGAAGGTACAGCAAGGATAGGATAGGAAATATGGGAAAGGGAAGGGATGGAAAGGAAAGGGCAGGGACAGGAGGATTTGGTTTCCCTGATTTTAGTTTATATCATCAGGCATACTTGTTAACTTGTGCTAATTATTAGGATCACTCCTTGCAGTTGGACTATACATCTTGGGTCCTTTTGGAGGGTTCTTATCTGATACATTAGGCTCTACATATGCTACAGTGGATCCCATTTCTATTCCAGTTTCTGCAACTAGAGAACAATGGTGTATAATGGCATACAATATCAATTTGATCAATTTCCACATGCTAAATTAACATGGGCCAATCCAGATTTTTTTTTCCGGCTAAACATCACAAAGAACTTTCTGACAGAGCGTTTCCTCAGTGGAACAAGCTTCCTCAGGAAGCGGTGGGCTCACCTTCTTTGGAGGTGTTTAAGCAAAGGCTAGATGGCCATCTGTCAGCAATCCTGATTCTGTGAACTGAGGCAGATCATGAGAGGGAGGGCAGGAAGGGTTGCATCAGCGTTTGCCTCTCATGGACCTTTGTTACATGCCCAGGGTAATGCTGATCACCACTTTAGGGTCAGGAAGCAGTTTTCCTCCAGGCCAGGGATCCTGGAAGATTTGGGGGGTTTTTTTGGCCATCTTTTGGGTATGGGGTGTGGGGGGAAGGCAACTGTGAATTTCCTGCATTGTGCAGGGGATTGGACTAAATGACCCTGGTGGTCCCTTCCAACTCTATGATCAAAAAATTGGAAGAAATCTTTTTTATGGAAGGCTTGGACCAATAGGCGGATTTTTACATTGGACCAGTTGATAGGTTATGAGGATGAGCTTTTGCCATTTTCTGAGCAGAGGTCTAGATATGATTTGTCACATTATGTAGAATGGTAATACTTACAGTTGCAACATTTGTTGGTATCTAAATACAGCCCTGAGACATTAAGTGTCTCAGAGTCCCCTTCGTTCCTGGAAACTCTAATTGAATCTATCTGCCTATCCCTTGGAGGTTAACCAATGGTGAACTAAAATGTACCCTCCATGCCCTTACTACAGCTAAAAATTCATATCACAACATTAGAAAGAAAAGCCCACCTCTGGTAAATCAGTGGATTGAGGACTTTAGAATGCTATCAATATTTGAACGCATGGCATATAGACAGCAATAGCATATGGACTTTTTAGATATTTGGAAACCATTTATGGAAATGTATGTGTAGATCTGCCACCACTGTCATTATATTTGTCTTTTTTTAAAAAAAATATCTTTTTATTTTGTTACAGAAAAAGAAATCACAGGTTATTGAGTATATATATTTGTCTTTTCTTTAACTTTTTAAAGGCTTTCCCCCCCTTTGATTTTCTTTGCCTTTTTAAAGAAATAAAAAAGGGGAATAATGATTACAGTTAATTGCTTCTAGTCCTTTACAAACACAGGGAGAAGAACCACATGTGTAGCTGGTTCAGTGGTATTTTGAGCTGTGTCAGCTATTTATTTATTATTCATATTTCTATCCCACCCTCCCCAGCCAAGCCAGGCTCAAGGCAGGTAACAATAAAACTGTAATATAACATGTGAAACATACATTAAATTATCCTCTAATATCATTAAAACCAAAACCAACAATGCTACTTACAATATTAAAACAATAGATGGCACTCAATTAGGAACATGCCAGCTGCTGAGCACTTGGTAATCAGGCAGAACCTCCCCCCAGGATGCAATACCAAGTAAAGTCGGAAAAAGAGGTGGGGGGTAGGGAGGCCAGCAGATGGCATCCACAGCTGCCCTCAACTATAGGCCTGGTGGAAAAGCTCCATCTTACAGGCTCTGTGGAATTCAATAAGGTCCTGAAAGGCCCTGATGTAACTAGGAAGGGAGTTCCATCAGGCTGGAGCCAGGGCCAAAAAGGACAGCCACACACTTCTAAGGCCGGGGACTACCAACGAGTTGTTATCCACAGAACACAATGTCCTTTGGGGGGTGTACCAGGAAAAGTGGTCCTGAAGGTCCCAGACAGTGTAAGGCTTTAAAGGTAAAAACCAGCACCTTGAACCTTATCCGATACACCAGCTGGAGCCAGTGCAGTTGGCGAAGCACTAGTTGGATATGCTCTTGCAGCTGGGTCCCTGTAAGAAGCCTTGCCATGGCATTCTGCACCAGCTGGAGCCTCCAGACCAGTCTCGAGGGCAGCCCTACATAGAGCAAGCTACAATAATCCAACCTAGAGGTGACCATCATATGGATCATCATGGCTAGGTCAGGGAAGGAGAGGTAAGGCACCAGCTGCCAGGCTTGGCAGAGATGGAAAAAAGCCACCTTGATAACAGCTATGACCTGGGCCTCCAATGATAAGGAGGCATCCAGGATCACACCCAGACTCTTGAGGGCCAGTGCAGAGCTTAATAGCACACAGTCAAGAGTCGGGAGCCAGTAACCCTCCCCCAAGCCGGCCTGAACTAGCCATAGGACCTCCCGTCTTCGATGGACTGAACTTCAATTGGCTCTTCTTCAACCACTGAGTCACAGCATCCAACCATCTGGCCAGTGTGCCCAGGGTGGAATCTGGATGGCTGTCCATCAACAAAGCTGGGTGTCATCAGCCCACCCTGAGCACAGTCTGACTAGGAATGAAGGCGGGTTATACATTTAATTAATTAATAAACCCAGCCCAAAACTCCTGAAAAGCTCGGCGAGGGAGCACATATATATGTTAAACAATATGGGAGACAGAATTGCACCCTGCACACCAAGGGGTGCTGCTGCGATACCACCTACCCAAGCGCCACCCTCTGTTACTGACCCTGGAGAAAGGAGCGCAGCCTTTGATGGGCTGTGCCCCGGATCCCTTTCTTAGGGTTAGACTCTAGCCGTCTAAGCTTCATACTCTGGAGCCCCTCGGTGTACCAAGGGGGCCGAGTTCAGTGGGGGCCAAGAGGGCGTTGGGGTGCGATTTCATCAATGACCACAGACAGCCAACCATGCCAGTCCTCCACTAGCACATTGAGGGAATCGCCTCCCAGGGGATAGGATCCTGCAGAGCTCTCTGGAATCCAATAGGATCCATGAGCCTCCATGGATGGGCTTGCCACTCAAACAGGGTGGGGGTGGAAAGTCAATCTGGGCCTTTAGGACAAAGTGATCTGACCATGGTACTTCCTCACTAGGCATCAGATCCAAACCTATCCCAGACACCAAGATTAAATCCAGCATGTGGTCCACTCGATGTGTGGGTCCCAAACAAACAGGGAGAGCCCCAGTGCCTCCATGGACAACACGAGGTCTGAGGCATGCAAAAAAGGTGTGGCAGCAGCATGAACACTGAAGTCCCCCAGCACTATTAGTCTGGGAAACTCCAAGGCCTGGGATGTAGGTTGGAAGGAGTCCAAGCATACCCGTATCTCCAGCTCCTTCCCTTATAACAACTGCTCCCACCGCCATACCTCCCACACCCCCAATTACTGGGTTCCCCAGCCCATAGCTGGCCTCCCAAGGTCTAAATATTTCTGTCTGCATCTGCACAACTACAGAAGTAATTCTCAACTAAGTCCTACTACAGTACAGTAATATAATAAATAAAGACAACAATAACTGAATACAACAAACCCCACCCACCCTATAAACCCCTTATTAACAATCGAACTTCAACACAATTAAGAGTACGGGACACCTAGCATGTCCCAGTCAAGTGGTTGCTTGAAATACTTTGTGTGCGGCTTGAGATAGTTCATGTATAAAAAGTTTAGAGAGCTGCATTCATAGCCTGGCCACATGGCAGTCTCCAGTGATACTCTGTGGGCTGAAGGGTGGCAGCTGCAGAAGGGAAGGGGATGGTGATTGCTTTCATTGTACTTGGGTGACTTCTGAGTCCAAGGGAAATGGCAGAGACAGTAAACATGTGAATGTCCACTCCCTTGGTTGCCAGGCTCTGCTTAATAGAAGGGCAGCCCATTCCTGAAAGGGGGGGTAGATTTGCTGCAGTTGGGAGCAGCACAGCCACGCCACCTCCTCAGAGGGTTCCCAGCCACTGAAATGAAATAAAAAGAAAATGCCATTGAAAGCAAAAGGGCTACACCACCAAAAAAGATGGTGTAGCCACGCTACTGCAAGAGGGAGAATTCCCAGGGCGAAAGGGGTTAGGAAGCGGCCCAAAGGCAGCTCTACCCCCAGTAATGTGGTTCCCCCCCCCCCCGCCGCCAGAGTGGGCGTTCCTTTCCAGAAATTCCCTGCCAGAGTAGTTCTGTGGCTCCCCAACACCAGCGTGTTTGCCCCCTCATCAGAGTACACTTTATTCCGTGATAAGGTGGCTCCTACGCCAGTCATGCCGGCTCCTAAGGAGCTTTGGGGCCCAGCCTTCAGGATTGTAACCCTTGAACTCAATTTAAGACTGACAGTGTCCAACTGAGTTTCCATTTGATAATCAGAAGAATGGAAGTCCCAGCAAGAGATCCTGCATTGCTGACCAATGCTTATGGAAGCCTTAACTACAGATCCATCTTATCCCATGCATATGCTCTTTAAGGGTGTTTTAGAAGCCATACCTATCTGTGATTACTGCAGATGCACCAACTTCACCTCTCAATGGTTCACTGTCTTTCTTAAATGCACTTGTCTGAAAGTGCTTTTTCGTCAAGTCTGAAAAACATTTGTTTAAGCAAAGACCTGATTTTAGTACCCTGAACACTAACATTTTTGGAAAAGATACATTGTTGTAGTTATTACAGAACACCACTAATTTTCTTAAGACTGTAGTGATGAATCCTCAGACATTAAAAATGAATGAGCAAGATGCCCAAACAGTGCAGGTGTTAGAATATACAGTATATTGTGTCTTAACACTTATAATATGGAATTTACAAATGGGTAAGAGAGTTGATCGTAACTATCTATTAACAAAGTCTTTCCCTAACTACCAGACCAGAGGGCTCAGTGATAGAGTATCTTTTGCATGCAGAAGGTCTGGGATTCAACAACACAACACAAGCCTTTATTGGCATATAATCTGGGATTCAATTCTACCCAAGAGAGCTGCTGTCACTCACAGTAGATTATAGTGATCATAATATGTTCAGAAGGCCATGGTTCCTCAAACGGTTTCCTGCTCTTGATGACCATAACTTATTACTCAGAAATGCTTCCAAAAGAAAAACCACTGTCCTGGGATGCTCGAAGGGACAGAGAACTTCTGGATTTGTACACTAAACACCACAACCCGGCTATATTATTATTCATCCTAGTTCCCCATGCCTGGTTTGAAACCAACTTCAAAGACTAAAAGAAAAGCTGGAATATTTCACTAAATAAAAGTGAATCTAGATTAGCTGTGATAACGAACTGCTAAAAAGATTACAGACCAAATGGAGGCTTATAGCTACTGGTCACCCTGACCTGGATGGCCCAGGCTAGCCCGATCTTGTTAATCTCAGAAGCTAAGCAGGGTCAGCCCCGGTTAGTATTGGGATGGGAGACCACCAAGGAATACCAGGGTTGCTGTGCAGAGGAAGGCAATGGCAAACCACCTCTTGTTAGACTCTTGCCTTGAAAACTCCACAAGGGGTCGCCATAAGTCGGCTGCGACTTGACAGCACTTCTCTCTCTCACACACACCCAGTTACTGGTCAGTGACATTTTTACCAATTCATTATTACAGCTAATCTGTATCAGGCACTGTGGAACTGGGTTCTCACATTAACTAAGAGGCAGAGAACAGAACTGGTAGCCTGAGATCCACAATTACACATACAGGATAAGGATACCAGGGACCAGGTCAGGCTCTTCCTAAATTAATCCAAAAAAGAGATTCTTAAAGCTTAGTCCAAAAAAGAGGTTCTTAAAGCTTACCAGGAATTGATGCAGGATACTGGCAAAATACACTGCTTTTATAAGCTTCCTCTGTAGCAGGAGTAAAAGAAAGGGGAGGCATAGCCGGTAACAAATCAAGAGCCTTAAAAAAAGGAAAAAAACCACACACATTAAGGTAAAAAATATTCTTAGCTATCAGCATCAATGTGATTAAAATCTAGGATACCTAAACACCAAATTACTGCAAAACATAAAGTTTCCAACCAACCAGTTTTTATTTTAAGAGACTGCCACTACATATTGGATACTAACATGAGAAGCCATACGCTTGACTGTTAAAGGATTTCCCTGAGATGCAAGCAAAACCTAAGAGCTATATCTGTTAAACTAAACATTCAAAGTATAAGTCCATAAAAATCTTAATGGGTGTCAGGCTGCTATCTCGGTTTCGTTATTGCCTCTGTCTCTGCGCTGTACTGTCTGGCCCTCAAGGTCGCATACCTAGGCCTGGGAACTCAGCTCCTGGGAAACTGTATTCAGCCTATGCTTGTAATCTCCCGCCTTTTCTGCCTTATATTATCTCCCAGCTAGTGAGTCTCTCATAGCTGTCATTTTATTCGTTTGCACTGTATGCCTATTTGACCAGTAAAAGCCATCTGTTTGGACTCTATATGACTTTGTGGTGATTTCTGGTTCTGTGGGCCAAGGGCTGACATTATGACAGCTATCCCTTCACCATTCTACTAGCCAGGCTGGAGCCCAGGGGGGTTCGCCTGCCACTTGGATGGGAGCTGTGCAGCTCTCCAGGTGATCTACTACCCTGGAGCCCTTCTCTGAGGATCCTACTCTGTTACAAGACTTAATCGCTGAACTTTTCCGGACTACCCGAGAGGTTTGCCGCTTGAGGGGACTGGTACAGGAACAGTGGCAATCTCTTAAAGGAACTCTCTGGATGTTGACGTCGGAGGATCCTGATACTCGTTTAGATCTTCAAGACTTGGATCAATTACTGGACGATGCCCGGTTGGCAACTGAGGATTTACAAATATTAACTGGACTTTTGGATAATCTTATTTCTCGAGAAACTCTTTCTACCATGGCGGGAGCCCCACCGGAGGGTTTTTCCCTGATCCCGGATGCAGCCAGCTGTCAGGCTGAGGCCAAGTGAGTCGCTATTAGCACCGCTCTTCTCCTTGTGGAATGTACAAAGGACACCCCGGTAGCCACCTTGGCTCAAGTTTTGACCTCGACTTTTGGAGCCGAGGCACCCGCACTGGCGGTTCGAGTACAACCTCTGCTGGGCGGGGAACCCGACCCCATACTCTCACTCCTGGAGACAGAACTTTTGCCGCGCATTACGGCAGAGGCTGCCCTAAGACTTGAGAATGCCAAAGTTCTTGCGGATCAGCAAGCCGCCGAAGCGGCTAAGGTCGCAAGAGAGAGAGAAGCTGCGGAAGCAGCCAGGGCGGCTGCAGCAAGGATTAGGGATCGGGCGAACGTGGACACGCGCCCCAAGGACAATGTACAAGGGCTATCAGGTCTGTCTTTTCCCCCGGCGTTTGTCCCGTCGCGCGCGACCCAACGCGCACGCCGTTTGGCTGACCGACGTCGAGACTCAGGAGAGTCTGAAGACGAGGATCTATATGGGGATAGCTCTCAATGGGCCACAAGCTTCCGGACCAGTAAACCTCATCTTACTGGTGGCCCAAGTGAGGAGGTTCATCTCTTACGAGCCCAGAATCGGGAGCTCTCCGACCGTGTTGATCAACTCCAGGAACTAATGGAACGTATGCTTCAGGAGAACAGGCAATTACAACAAACCCTGATAGCTCAGAGACAGCCCGTTCCGATACCGGGTCAGGGGGTACCCGTACAGCCACCCCAACCACCCGCTAATGTGCCTGCTCCACCCTTGCCTCCTGGAGCTCCTGTTGTTCCTCCGCCCGGACCACCCGTGCAACCGGGCCAACCTGCGCCCGGCCCTTGGAAGCAACTCAAATTGAGGACTACGTACGACGGATCTCTCGAGACTTTGCCTTGTTTCTTGCATCAAGTGGACAGTTATATGCGAGAACAAGGACAACTTTTCCCCACGGAAGATAGCCGGGTGCGTTACGTAGCTTCCCTTCTGACAGGTAAAGCGGCTGACTGGATGGTCCTCCAGTTTGACACCCGCTCTCGTGCTATTCGTTCCCTCAACAACTTCATGACTGCCCTGAGAAGGAGGTTTGAGGACCCCTTCCTGGGGGAAAGAGCCAAAACGGAACTCTTACAATTAAAACAAGGCTCTGCTACAGTTCGAGAATTTGCCGATGAATTTCAACGACTGGCAAGTAAAATTGTAGGTTGGCCCGGGACCACCCTGATCCATCATTTCAGGGAAGCCTTGCATCCTGACATTCTGAACTGGTCTTACATGCGGGGCGATCCCGATACCCTCGAAGACTGGATCCTATTAGCCGAGGAAGTGGAAAGCCGCCGACGCTTTATTTCTCTCGTCCGTCAAAAGCACAAGGAAAAAGGCACCCAAAAGCCTCAACCCAAGGCACCACTGCTCGTCCCACGAAATCCCCCACGTCCGCCCCAGGAACGTGAAGCCCGATTTCAGAGGGGTGCTTGTCTTACTTGCGGAGAAATGGGCCACTTTGCAGCCGTTTGCCCGCGCCGCCAGGAATTATTTCGTCCCAGCACGACAACCCGCGCCCGAGGTCGTCCACCACGCAGAGGCACCGCGGCCACCCGCAGCGCAGCTCCGGGAAGACCCACACCCTCTGCACTCCATGCCGGGGACCCAGCCTCCCTGCCTACTACCAACGACCCCGCCGGGTCTCGGATTACAAGTGCCCCATTGGGGGACAACTTTCCCTCTTCGGATGAGGAAAATCCTTGGATTTCTCCAGCCTTAAACCTGGAATCTCCCCTCGACTTGTCAAAAAACGGCTCCGGTCTGTGGTGAATGGAGCGTCTCCACAGACCTCTCAGGATCTTCCTATCAAACCGAATGCTCCTACCAAAATCAAAGAAGTGGACTCCACCGTCTACGTGGATGCAGTTTTACAACACCTTAACGGTGGCCCACAACTCCCCGTCAAAGCACTAATTGACTCCGGTTGCTGTCGCACTCTCATAAGCGAAGCCACTTTTGCTGCACTCAGAGCCGACTCTGAGGCTTTACCCGCCCCCGTCCAATTTGCCCAAATGGACGGAAGCCATTTCCAGGGGGGTCCAGTTGATCACCGCACCATAGGGGTGGCAATGGGAATTGGTTCCCACTGGGAACAAATAGACTTCACTATAGCCCCTATCCGATTTGAAGTGGTCTTGGGAATTAACTGGATTAAAGGACATAGTCCCAGTATTGATTGGGAAACAAACACTATCTCCTTCGCTAGTCCCACCTGCGACCAGCATCGGCAGAACTTTGCTCTGCTATATCCGCCCGTTCCAGCATTAACCTCTACTGCCCCAGCACCACCGGTTCTACCTGCTGTATACCGGGACTTTGAAGATGTCTTCGACCTTAGGGAATGTGATGCCTTACCCCCCCACCGGGCCTCAGACTGTGCGATTGAAGTGGTAAAGGACTGCACATTAACCAAGAGTAAGATTTACCCTATGAGCGCTTCCGAGCGCACTGTCCTCCGGGACTTTTTGGACAAAAACCTCGCCAGAGGGTTCATTCGCCCTTCGAATGCCCCAAACTCGGCCCCCGCGTTTTTCGTCCGGAAAAAAGAGGGCGACCTTCGCCTGTGCATTGACTTCAGAAAGCTCAATGCGGTTACCCAGACCAACGCCTATCCTATCCCATTAATATCGGATATTTTGGGACAATTACAGGAAGGCCGTGTGTTCTCTAAATTAGACTTGGTGGAAGCTTACTACCGAGTCCGAATCCGCGAAGGGGATGAGCACCTCACTGCCTTCTCTAGCTGTTTCGGAATGTATGAATTCCTTGTGATGCCGTTCGGATTAAAAGGGGCCCCGGGGGTCTTCATGCAACTCATCAATGAAATCCTACATGACCTTTTATATTGTGGGGTGGTGGTCTATTTAGATGACATTCTCATTTATTCGAAAACTATGAACGAGCATGTGGCTCTGGTCCGGGAAGTTCTGCAACGCCTGCGTGACCATCAACTTTTCGCAAAACTAGCTAAGTGCGAATTTCATCAAAGCAAACTCACGTTTTTGGGATACATCATCTCCCACCAAGGTCTTCGCATGGACCCCGCCAAAGTCCAAGCTGTCCTCGATTGGACTCCCCCCACCAACCGTAAGCAAGTACAACAATTTCTGGGATTTGCAAACTTCTATCGGGGATTCATCCCTAACTTCGCCCAGGTGGCTCTACCCATTACGGACCTACTGAAAACTAAGGGAAAAGTAAGCTCGGCTGCCTTGCCCTCCGCAAAAATCCTATGGACTGAGCAATGCCAAGCCGCTTTTCTGGCCCTCAAACGCCTCTTCACTTCGGAGCCGGTGCTACGGCACCCAGACCCAAATCAAATGTTCATTGTGCAAGTCGATGCTTCCGATGTAGCCATGGGAGGGGCTCTCCTCCAGCAAGGACCGGATGGTCTTCTTCACCCTTGCGCTTACTTTTCAAAAAAATTTGCGCACGCTCAATTAAACTGGCCCATCTGGGAGAAAGAGGCCTCAGCAGTTCATCATGCACTGACTCTATGGCGGCAATTCTTGGAAGGGTCTAAAGTCCCCTTTGAGGTTTGGACCGATCACAAAAATCTAGCTGCCCTCACGGGGTCCCATAAGCTATCGGCGAAACAACAACGGTGGGCGGAGTTCTTTGCTCAGTTCCGTTTCACCCTGAAGCACGTCCCTGGGAAGCAGAACGTTCTCGCGGATGCCCTCTCCCGTTTACCACAATATCCGGTAAAACTCGAGAGACCCACCAACTCTCTGTTCACCCCTATGCAACGTGGGGCCCTACCTATGCTGGCTGTGCAAACTCGATCCCAGCATCAGCACGCCTTACCCAACTTACAAGCTCCGCCAGCCCAACCGGCTGCCCAGCCGCCACCGCAACAGACCGGCGTTCCCGCCCTTCCTACCCCTCCGGCCGCCCAGCCGCCTGCAGTCTGCGCGCCGCCGCACGTAAGCACTAGCCCCATAACTGTTTCTAAGATCTCCATGGCCGACGGGGGGGCCCCCTCCAAAATCCCCATCTCCGAGTCCTTTTTAAATGTCCTTCGGGACCAGTGCCTTTTAGAACGCTCCGCTCATACCCTACCTCCTGGTGTTTTGGAACAGGGAGGGTCCTGGTACAAGGACTCGAAATTGTATGTACCCAAAGCTCTCCGGAAGGACGTTTTACATTTAGCTCATGGAGCCAAAACAGCTGGGCACTTTGGGTTTCTGAAAACCCTTCACTTATTGCGCAGACAGTTCTGGTGGGGGGGAATGCGTTCCGACATTGACTCCTTCATCCGCAGCTGTCCCGTTTGTGCCGCTGCGAAACGATCGCAGGGCAAACCCCCGGGACTGCTACAACCTCTTGAAACGCCCAGCAAACCTTGGGAAGTGATTGCTATGGACTTTATGACTGATCTCCCTCTCAGTGGGGGTAAAACTGTGTTGTGGGTTGTTACTGATTTGTTTTCTAAACAAATACATTTGATTCCATGCGCAGGGATCCCCTCTGCTCAGAAACTGGCCCGCCTCTTCGTGACGCATATCTTTCGTTTACATTCGTTTCCGCGTAAGATAATTTGTGACCGCGGAAGTGGTTTCGTTTCTAAGTTTTGGAAAGCTTTCCTCAAGTTGGTGGGAGTGGAACAAGGGTTGTCTAGTGCATACCATCCTCAAACTGATGGTCAAACTGAACGTGTCAATGCTGTACTTGAATGTTATTTACGCTGTTATGTTAACTACCACCAGGATGACTGGGTGGAACTGTTACCTTTAGCAGAATATGCCTACAATAATGCCATGCATCAATCCACAGGTTTTAGCCCCTTTGGACAAGATTTCAGTCCTATTGCTCCTGCAGATGATGTAGAGGGGGAGGGGAACCCCGACATTGCCTCCTGGGCACACGCCCTCCGTACCACTTGGCCCTGGCTCGTTAGCAACCTCGACCGGGCCAAGCGTAAATACAAAGCGCAAGCTGACAAACATCGCTCCCCCGGGGGTGATCTGCAAGTGGGTGCTTTGGTTTACCTTTCCACCAAAAATCTCCGTTCCACCCGTCCGTGCCATAAGCTCAGTGCTAAATTCATTGGCCCTTTCCCCATCACCCGGGTCATAAACCCTGTCACGGTGGAACTGGCTCTCCCCAAATCCTTGAGGCGTGTGCATCCTGTTTTCCACATTAGCCTCCTCAAACCCCATGTTGCTTCTCCACAGTGGCATCCGGATCCACCTCCTGCGCAACCCATCATGGTGGGGGGGGAGGAACACTTCGAAGTCTCCAAGATCCTTGACTCCCGTGTTCACCATGGCAACCTGCAGTATTTAGTCCGTTGGAAACATTTCCCCCCTGCCTATGACGAATGGGTGCGCGCACGGGATGTCTCCGCCCCCGACCTCGTCAACGCCTTTCACATTGCTTACCCGGATAAGCCAGCCCCCTTGCGAACTGGGAGGGGGCCTTGAGGGGAGCAGAATGTCAGGCTGCTATCTCGGTTTCGTTATTGCCTCTGTCTCTGCGCTGTACTGTCTGGCCCTCAAGGTCGCATACCTAGGCCTGGGAACTCAGCTCCTGGGAAACTGTATTCAGCCTATGCTTGTAATCTCCCGCCTTTTCTGCCTTATATTATCTCCCAGCTAGTGAGTCTCTCATAGCTGTCATTTTATTCGTTTGCACTGTATGCCTATTTGACCAGTAAAAGCCATCTGTTTGGACTCTATATGACTTTGTGGTGATTTCTGGTTCTGTGGGCCAAGGGCTGACAATGGGATGTTATTAGTTGAAACTGACATTTCAGTGTTGTTTCAACAAGCATTTAATATATATTTCTTTTTGCTGAGCACCAGCCCTTACATTGTCTTCTACTTTTTCCAAAAAGATACTTACGGCTTGGTAATTAGCGGAGTTCCGGTTTCAGTCGAACTGAGAGCAGCACTGCGACTGAGCTCTGCTCTGCAGAGCATTTACTCTACTTTTATTTTAGCCCTTTGTCTTTGTTTAGACTATTGTTTTATTGTTTTCGTGCCCAACTGGCTGGCTGGTGCCTATAAATTTCCCCCCCTCGCGAGCTCGATGCCGAGGCCGAAGCTGGGCAATGCCTATGTAGCTGGTGAGATGGGAAGTTGAGCTGAAAACAGCCTGCAACTCTGCAGATTTGCTTCCGTTTCTTTGCCCCTTTTTAGCCTTTACTTTGTTTTGTTCTGGCGTTTACTTGGAGCTTGGCTGCCCGCACTATTGGGGATTTGGTCTGTCCCCCTGAAATTCTCTTGTCTCTGCCTAATGCTGAAGCAAAGAGCTGAGTGACACTCATGAAATCTGTGGGGTGGGAAATAAGTGAGGAGTAAAACTTGGAAATAGAACTTTATTGTAGAAACCCACTCCTTACCCCATACCTCCTTAGGGGAACAAAAGGAGATAGGAGGGTTCTTGCCAATATTGACTAAACCATTTTGAGGAAGTAGGATTTTATTGGCTTTGTCTTCCTTTTGTTTTAGCTGTCTCCCCCCCCCCCTTTGCTCTTATCTTCTTTGTTTACTTACTTGATATATTTAAGCCTTGGCAGGCTTCTACATAGCTAAGTTAGCTATGTTAATTTAAACAAGTGCTATTTTAGACAAGGATTATTTCATTTTATTCTATTATATTTTTGCTTTTAAACAGTCACACCCTTATTTTAAACCAGCAATATCTAGTTATTTTTAGTAATTTCTAATTACCCCTACTATTCCTCTCTTTACCCTTATCCCTAAATTTAAATCTCCTTAATTTCTTTTGATATTATTTTAGCTTTTTCCAGCTTTTCCTAGCCATTTAAATAGTTTATATTTCTATATTTTATATTTATACCAATATCAGATATACATTTAAACTAGAGTCCACTTATTTATCCATGTATCTGTACTTTTGAGCTCTGGTTTTACTTTTGTATTGTTTTTATACATTCCAATATTTCTATAATTTATATTTATATCTATATCAGATATACATTTAAAATATGGTCCACTTATTTATTCATTTATCTATTTGTAATTTTATGAGCTCTGGTTTTATTGTTCTATTGTAAATTTTGAAATCTGAGACTTATTTATATATATAAATATATATACTCCTCATCTTTCTAGAGCCTTCTGTTTAGCTAGACTGAATGCAAACCCCTCTATGGTTACACAGGGCAGAATTGTCAATATACCATCCCCAGACAGGACCTGTCCTTGCTCTTCTGGCTCTATTGATTCATTAGCTCATGCCCTCTTGGAATGCCGCTTTTATAAGGAACTTTGATCACGTTATATCGCTCCCCTTTTAACATTTAAATCTAACGCCTCTGTGTCTGACATAATGCCTTTTTTATTAAGTGACAGGGATCCCAAGGCTACATTGTCAGTGGCAAGATTTATTTTAGTCCTTATATGCCTCAAACATTAGATCTACGCTGCTCAAGATCAATGGATCAAGGAGCTTCTAAGGGATAAAGGAAATGAAAGGAAAAAGATACTTACAGGGTTAGGCTCTTTAATGAAAAGAAAAGGTGATTCTCCTAAACAGTTCTCCCACTTCAAATCCCATTCTCTTTGTTTTTCAGCAATTGACTGATTTATTGATACATGAGCCTCATGTTTTAATTTATGCCTGAAACAATATTAACAAGAATATGTTTAGTGGCCAGCACTAAGAAGTTTTATTTCAGCAAACTAAAGGAATAAAACTATTGGCAACTTAAGAGTATAAGGTTTCTTCTAATGCTGTTCTGTAGATTTACAGCATCTGTCAAAGGCATTATGCTGTATAAACCAGACTATAATCTAGTTATAATCTTTAACTAGAAAAATAATCTGCAAAGTTTCATTTACATATTATTTGTAAAATATTCAAAACCATTTCAAACCATTACATATTATTTGTAAAATATTCAAAACCACAGAGCCTGTGTTTTAGAGATCTAACAGACCAAATGCCCAGATTTTAGCCAACGTATTTCTGTAAGGCAAGAACATTTCTTTCACCAATAGGCAATTCAGGAAAATCAGCTTTACATTATCTCTGTCAGCAGACAGCATCCTAGTGATACTTCAAGGTAGGACTAGCCTGCTTTGGCAAACACAAGTCTGTCAAGACTTTCAAGAGAAAAATTGAGATGAATATTACATGAAGGCTGAGCACACAATATTTGTTTGAACAGAGAATGGGCCAACAAAATGCAGTTGAGCTCACCACAGTGACTTTAGTCCCAATAAAGTCTCATTCTGGAACTTGGTCTTTCCGTCAAAATACTGAAAATCCAGTTTCAGTGAATTCTTGTCAATATGCTGGCGTTCAAGTATCAAAATTTCCAAGGCTTTGTTTAATAACTCCATAATGGTTAAAATGTTTAGTCTTCCAGCTTCATATATATTTCCGACATGCAGCTTCAAACATTACAATGAACAAATGATTAGTACACTTGCACATCATGACTGACCATTCCTTTTCCAACCACTAAGAATAGTGAATATTGCAGTGGGAAATGGAACCCATCACACAGTTTATGCTTATTTCCAGCTAGGAAAATTCCAAAAGGGCAGCAGTGTTAGTTTGTAACAGCATAATAAAAAGAATCCAAAAACATCTCAAAACCTTAAATAAATTATCCCAGCATAAGCTGTTCTAAGTCAGAGCTCACTGCTGGGAGAGAAAGAATAATTGCCAGGCTATGGAGGGGCCATGGCAGAGGTTCTGCTTTGCATACAGAAGGTCCCAGGTTCAATTCAATCCAATACCCTGGATTATCAGATGACGTGAAAGCCAACTGGTGGAAGGCTTATGGTGGAATGAAGTTTATTAGTCTTTAAGGGGGTTTATTCAGTCAGGGGATCAATGAACTGCCCATGGCCTAACCCTGCCTGTAGGTTTTAATTGCATTTTCCCTCAGCCAGTAATTATTCATGTATCAGTTCTCCTGTACATATAGTTACCTGCACCTGCAGTGGCTTCCTTTTTCCAGCCCACAGAGGAAAACACAGACATTCATTCTGTTACACGTGAGCAATCTGCTCTGTCTACTGGAATGAACAGAATTCCCTTGAATGTAGAAGATGCATATTATACTATGAGCACACGCTGGCTTGCATCTAGAGAATTTCCATGGAGGTGAGAGAGTCCACCAATTCACCTGACACGGCAGCAGACCTCCAACTCCCCTTAGGCTGCTCCTGGAGCCCCCCCCCCTAGAAGCAGCATTTTGTGGGCCATTTTAGAGTAGACTATAGGAGAGAAATCCTTTTCATCTGCAGAACCTTTCCTATGAATCCAAGCTATATACTGATTTCTGAGCTGGAGAAAATTAGTTTGGTTGTCTAAATCCAAAAATTCAAAAAAACAAAACAAAACAGGCTTTTACTGTAATTTAAAAGATAAATTTCTGTTAAAATGGAGTATATATGGACTTAAACCAGGATTCCTCAATTCAAGGTTGCTTTATGATGTAGAAAGATCTTCCCCTAGGCTTTGACTGAAGAGCTGCTGTTCACAACAGGCATTACAAGCCTGTTTAGACAACAAAGTCAAACAAGTCAGAAAGCAGTGAGGTATTTGAAGAGAGATAAAGATGCAAGGACACTTACTCTGTGCATTTCTTTTTCAACTTTTTCAAGAAGTAGTCTTGGAACACTGACAGTAGTGCTGGTGCCATCTAATATATACTCGCCTACATGACCGTTGACAACTGAATCTACAACTTGTCTTTCTTTCTGAAGAAGTTTAAGTGTTTCTATTATCAACACCCACATAGAGCGAACCTTTGAAAAAGTGCATGGAAAGCAGCAGAGGGGAGGGGAAAGAAAAAAGACACCTTTAGAATACAAAATTATTTGTGCTGAAAGAAGTTTGGTATTAGATGGTGACAACTGAAAGTACATGAGCAAAGCATCTCACCTTTTTAACTTTCTCTGCTATGTTGCTCTGGCTGTGATCAGAATTTTTTTCTGCTCTATCCGAAAGTCAGAAAGAAAAGGTAAAAGTAAACTTTATTGTCAGAGGTATGATGTGTGCCATACAATTTGTAATTAAAATTTGCTTTCATGTACATTTCAGGTTTCTTTCAAACGCAAGTGAGAACATAAGATTCCCTAAACTTGCCACTCCCTGTTCTGGTCATACCCCTAACAGTTATTGAACTGTGAATGTGGAAAGAAACAGGGGAAGATACCCTAAACAGAAAACTGTCATGTAGGAAACCAACAAGATATACTTACTTTTGGAGCTGTTTGTCCTGTTCGGCACTTTCATATCTTAAACCTCTTATTTGCTTACTGAAAACCCTGCATACATAGAAATGCAAAGTCACAAGCCACACTTTTAACACACAATAAGTTCTTCAAATGTGCAACTAATTTCTGATGGCTATCGTAAGAAAAAAGTGAATTCAATTGCTTTGTCATTGTGAAATATTTTCATTTAATTCATTTGAATCCTACCTTTCTCCCCAATGGGGACCCAAAGCAGCTTACATCGTTCTCCTCTCCTCCATTTTATCCTCACAACAACCCTGTGAGGTAGATTAGGCTGAGAGGGTATGACTGGCCCAAGGTCAATCAGCAAGCTTCCATGGCATGAGCAGGGATTTGAACTTGGATATTCCAGATTCTAGTCTGACACACTTAACCACTACAACACACTAGCTCTCAAATACTCTTCGTGACAATACAGAAAAGCTGTGAAGTTATCCTCAGAAACTGATGGTTTAGTTTTCCAAAGGCTACCGATTTCTGTGATATAATTACTAATTTCTATAGAGTAACGAACATACAAATATCCAACAACAGTAAGAGCCCTGATAACCACACATTACACTAATTGTTAGAAACTCTACGCACAGTGCTTTTTTCTGAAGTTCTTGAATTATTACATCTTCTTTTTGTAGATTCCACAGAAATCTGTGATATGCCACACAGTATTTTGCAACTCCCATATTGAAGTCTGGAGGTCTCAAGTTCAGCAGCTCAGGAAAGTATGTGCCAGCACCTATAGAAAAGTGGTAGGTTGTTTTCCAGAGTGAACTTTGAATGCAGACTTAGCTTTAAAAATAGTTTACAGATAAGTAAGGATCTCTGCATGCACAGCCACATGCAACAGCAGCCCATTTTTGTGTAAACATTGGTTAGTTACAGTGGTAACACAATATAATACAATAGAAGGAGGACAGAAAAAGGAAATTTGTTGAAGAAACACTAGCAGCACAGTTTAATTTACCTTCCAGTAAAAGGGAGTTCAGGATGGTGAGCATTCCATGAACTATTTGTTGGACCTACTGCTCTACTGTTAAAGTTTAGAAACTCTGAAATAATCACTTACCTGCAGAATCTGTTTTGATGTGATGTAACAGGACACATCTGGCAAAGTGGAACATTAGGTGAATGAACTTAGAACCACCAGGGGAAAGGAATACTGATGCATGTACTGAAGGAAAGTTGTTCCCGTATTCATCCTAGAGAATTAAACGGATTAAGAATACATTCTGACAAAATGAAACCTAGTTTTTGGTTCAATCTTGACGAGTTAGATTTGACTACAGCACAGCAAATGGGCACCTGGCTTAAAAGAATCTTAGCCAAGTTGCCAAACAATCTGTCATGTGCACTAAGCAATCACCATACCTGGCTCGAGCATTACTCAAGGCTTGAACAGAGTTAATAAGCCACCTGGTAATAATAATGCTGAAAGGGAGGCAATGGGCACAGTGTTCTTTTGCTCTTCTGCCACAGAACTGCTCTTGGTTAGAATAAATCAATTTTATACCATGGCAGGGGTAAGCACTAGCCCCATAATTTCAGTGGTGCCAGAATCCACCAATTGTACCCACATGCTGGCAATGAATCCTTTAAGTACAACCTCATGTGCTCTAAGCGTTGGACTGATTGTAATAAATGTTAAGTGAATTATGTCATCAAATTGAAAAGACCTAAATGAGAATTTACATACAAAAAACCCCAAAAGGATTACAAGAGGGACCAATTTATTATCCCTGGATGGGAGCCAGCTGGGAAACATTAAAAGAAACAAATACACACACAGTGTATATGTGCCTGAGAACTCTTCACCCTTCAAAAGACAAGACATTTGAAAGCAAACTTCATACAACACCACATACAAAGTCTAAGCTTTTGCTAACATGTAGTGTCTCTAGCAGAAAAAATATCCATAAATCAACAATTACAACTAAGGGTAGACCAGGTTTTCACATACCATTTTTCATTCCAACCAATACTTACTGAAATTTTTCTTAGCCAATCACAGCATTGCTTCCTGAATTCGGAGTCTGACTTCTTGTCTGTTGGAGGAAAAGAAAATCTTTCCATTCCCAGGGAAGGGAAAGAAGTAAATTTCAGCAAATATTCAAGAAATCAGATTACAGGTTCTTGGTGAATTTCATGCACCAGCAAGTTACTGTAAATTTAATGGAATGCCAAGACAAGTAATATGCCAACACTAGATGTACAGAGAGATTGCTTCAGTCTCATTTCCAGGCTGGTTTTGATAGTACTAAAAGACTACACTAATTCTGCAAACAGAAAATGAAACTTGGACAGAAACCAAGGTGACCAGCTTGTTGCCTGAAGAAATCTGCAGTCCAATCACCAGTCAGTCTTCAAAGGCCTTTTCAAATGTTCAAATTACATAAAAATGAATTGTTACTCATTTTTTCCTGCAAGACGAAACTGCCTTCACAGATGAATTTTTTCAACTGCTGACCCTTAATGTACTACTAATAAAATACTATTCTGGACATTAGAGTGCATGCATTGTCATAAACTCCCCAGAGCCAAGTAAGTTCATATTAGGGGTGTGACTGGCTCGGCAAGGCAAACAAAACAAAAGGCTGAAGTGTGAATTGCCACCACCAATCCCTTTACTACCCAGCCAGCTAGAGACTAATGGACCAAGCCTCCAGCCCTCCCAGGTTTAAGGACAGAAATCAATCCTGTAAGATTATACATTTACAAGATGAGTTCCAAAACAAGTTACTTTGCCAAAGTACTGGATCCAGATTGAAGCCCCAAAATTCAAGAACACACCAAATATAATTAAAGTGACTTATTAAAAGAATGTGCAGGAATACAGAAGAGCAGAGAGGATAAAAATAGCAAAGCTAAATAGTTAAACTAGATACTTAGAAACAATGGTTCCCTAATTCAGAGCAAGGCTGAGTCTAAGATAGTTCCAAAACCAACAGGTGTCTAGCCACGTAGGCCCACCAGGTCAGCAGTGTCGCAAGGCTAGTTGGATTCCAAGAAAGGGCAAAACTAGAACGAAGAATCTTTCCTTTACACCTTGCAGTCTTCGCTGGCATGATTTAGGCTAGCCAATCGGATGTAGTTCCAATGATGTAACCCAACTGACCACTGATGTTACTAACCAGGTGATATAACCAATCATGTAACATTGCCAATTAGTCTCTCACATTCCACAGCAGCGATCCAATTAACAAGCTTCCACAAATCTTTGTGTTAACAAGATGAAATATGTGGGCCCACTTAGGCAGCCTTGAAAGCCTTAAGGCAGATGATATACCCAGCAACTGGGAATACCTCCCATCCTCCTTTATCTCTCCCTCTGAGCAACAGTTAGCTCGACCTTGGTTCTCAGGGAACAGAGAAACTTCCATGTTCTGTAGGCCTCAAGCCTGAACCACCGTTTCAGTTTGAACAAGAGCTTATTGAAAAGGCTCGTTACTACCTCTCTGAAGCCCTAGTATCAACAGTATAGCTTGCAAAAAAGGGACTCTTACAAGAACAGAGACTGATAAAGCATAGCAAAGCTCATTATTAGCTGATTACACTCTTTCAACAACTATATACAGACAGCAAGTTACAGATCAAGGTAAATTTTGAAGAACTCAAGTGTTTTTATTAAAAATATTTCTAAATTGCTTCTCTGTTAAACAAAGCTTAGAGGACCCATGCTGGGGCAGGAAGACAGAAATTGAAAAGCAGCTTGGTTTCAGCTCCCAGCAATTGCCTCCTTCTGCACTACAATGCACAGACATCTTGTTGGGGGAAAAACATGGTTTTCCTACAACAAGGCCCCTTGCGTATTACACATGGACTAGATATCACACAGTTCCTTTGAATTAGTAGCAACATGACAATTCCACAAACGCAACAATAGAATTTGCACATATTGAATTGGTCATCTGAATCAGACTTCAGCTGCCACAGTACCCTTTGATCTCTGGCTACTACAATCTAACACAAGACTTTCTCTGCATGCTTATTACTCTGTTGTATGGAAAACACACTATAACACATTTTAATCTTTCTATTCTTAGGAACAAACTGGTATTTTAAGATATTGGAGAGTAAATAAAAGGGAATCAATAAATGGACAGACTAAGTGTCCAAACAAATTCATTGCACAGTAAATGTGCATGAAATGTCCTAGCAGGAGCAATTTCAAATCCCTCATGAAAGCCAAGGCCTATGACAAAATGTCAGTGTTCTTTAATGACTGTGGATGTTTCTTCAATGGGGGATAGTGGTTAAAAGATGGCTCTCCAGTGGCTCTGGACAAGAACTCATCAGAGCTTAAGAAGATGTACCATGTATTGGCTAAAGCACCTTGGGATGCAGCATCTCTCTCCCTCTCTCTGGTCTCTACACAGATCTTGCATGGAGTAACAGGTCTGCTGCCATATAGGAGAGACTCTTCATCTGTACTTGTGCTTTATTAGTATATTTGAAGATAAAGAAAAAGTGCTCTCTACTGAAAAAGAAAACTCAACCTATGCTCCAACAATTCACTGCTCAAAGAAGTGCTGAGCCATGTAACAATATTCATACCACAAGAAGGCTCGGAGAAATTAAATACTGCTTCATTAAGCCAAAGACGCTTCACACTTACCTAAAGACCTCATTGCAACATGACTGATCCAGCTTTGAAAACAAGAAGAACGAAACAATGTGAAATGCATCTTTGTTTGGCTTATCAAACATATCCCTTGAACAAAAAAAGAAAAGTACAATTAATAACAAAACCCATAAACGCCACACAACATTTCTACAAAGAAAACCTAACAGCACATATCATTAGGGAGGACCCCTTTCCCTAGGTTGGGGCTCCTGGACTTTTAATCACTTAGTCACGGGCAGAAATGTGAGCAGTGACGCTTTTCTAAGAGATACACTTCAACTAAAACCTACCAGAAAGTTTCTTACAACTTCATTTTCCAGGGACACAGACCCATTCACACACACACACACACCCCAGAATCCAGTTCTGAAGACAAATGGCAAGCGGACCACCCCTTGTCTACCAAGAAGTCACCCCAGCCTACTCACGGGCCCAGGCGGAGATGAATGGACATTTTCCCAGCGGCAACGGCTCCTCCCGGATCGAACCCCAACGCCAAAAGGTAGAGCCAGAGATGCTCTTTCTCCCACGCAGGGGACGGCGGCTTGCTCATCTTCGCAACGCAAACCAGCTCTCAGAGGCCGACGCCTCAAGGGGCCTCAGTATCGCCTGACAACGATGCGAACGGGCCTGCTTGGATTATTGACGGGCGGCGACGGCGGCGCTCCTCTAGCCGACGGGCAAACTTTCCCGCCTCCAGCTCGATGCTGCTTCAGTTAACACCAACCCTCCCATCGCGCTCACCGCCATTTTGGTTAAACCGCCAAAACAGTAATCGAAGGGGGACGCGAACGTCACGATAGAGCGCGGGGCACATCGGCCAATAAGAATCTGCCCGGCATGCACTGCGCCTAAGTGCTGACAAATATGTCCCTTTCCGCAAGAAAGATCAGCGGCTACTCGCTCCAGACTAGTCAGCATTGCATTCTGGGATTTGTAGTCCGCTTGGTGGAAATTCTGTTGCTCGCCCCCTTTTTCTGCATGAAGTGCAACTATCTTTCATCGATCATACGTACTTAGGTGGAAGTGGCTTCTCTTTTATGGGGCTAGTGAATGCTGTTATGACTTCAAGGTTTACCTTGCATTGGAAAGGATAGCAATTCCCCCCTCCCAAAGCATTCAAAGCAGAATATTTTTTACCTGTGGACAATACATTTGCTTATGCCAAGTATTATCATCATCTAATACATGCCAATCATCAAAGTGGCAAACGCAGGCCACCCATGCAGAAGGGCAGGTATGTAGGGAAACATGACTGTAACGTGCCATAAACTTATGGAATATGGAAAGTCAGAAGTAAATCCCAGAGTTTTCTGGACTTTCAGATAAATGTATACAAGATGTCATGTGCAGGATTGCAGCCCAAGTGGTCTCATATATTTTGAACATTTCTTCAAATGGAGAAAAAACGTTTCTTCTTGCTATAGAGGTGAAAAGCGTCTTCAAGATATAATTCAAGATATAATTCAAGATATAAGTTGAATAACTGGAACTGCATTTCCAGAAAGGCTGAGCCAAATGTGTTTAGAAATGCCATGAACTTTAGCCAATCCTCTCAATGACCATGAGGCAACTTTTCTAATTCGTTTAATTCAGGCATGTATAACTTGATCCCTTCCGACAGGCTTAGAGTATAGGTAATTGAGTTACCTTCCTTCTTTTTGAATGAGAGAGTCTGCGTACGATCAGCTGCATGTTCAGTTTGTTGATTTTGTTTTGGTCTCAGCAGATAAGGCTGATGAAAAATACGTTGTTTGAAAGCTCACTTCCATGTTGAGGATGACATGGTCCAATAAAAGTCTTTGCTTTAGGTTTCTTATTCTATGGAACTAATGCAGCTGCCAACAAACATGCTGATATATGTGGCAGGAAAGACAATTACAACCCTGGTGAGCTTGTGAGTGGCATTTATTATAAATACTTTCCAACTGGAACAATGTAGCAAGCGATTGCACGGCATTTCATTTCTCATGCCTTTTTGTTGAACTGGTGTCTGTCATTGATAGGCATTGCCAGACACAGGAACAGTGCTTGGCACTCATCCCGATAGAAAGGTCAAGTATGTGAATCAGCCCTTATTTTGGACCCTGGGAAAGCACCAGCTGTTCGTTCCTGCCTTATTCCAAATCAAACTGTCACCCATTCAGCCGGGGAGCGGAGTGGGAGGTGGGGGGCGAGGGCTGCAGTGGTGTTCATGGACACCAGATGAAGCTCAAGTCACCTGCTCCTTGGATGAATGCTGCCTCCAGTAGTGAAGCAAGGGATGCAGCAGAACAGAACAGTGAGACTGGTGTCTGCTCCGGGTGAATGAGTTTGACCTAAAAGGGACTGCAGCCAAGCCAAAGACAAAAGAATGGGATTGTTCCTTAAGAACTGTGGATGTTTCCTTGATATTTATGTCTTTGGATATTTATATCCTGCTTTTCTCCCCAATGGGCCCCAAAGTAGCTTACAACATCATTTTGGGGGATAAGAGGATGGTTTCCCAAAGGTTCTGTTCACATAGCTGCTCCTGGTATGGTCAGGCGGTGAGGGGGAGGAGAAGGTGGTGATAAGAGGTATGAGATAGGTAATGGAGACAGTGGAGACTGCTACCCCCCCCTTTTTTTGCTTTTTGGGGTCACTGCCCTACTATGACTCATTATGCAGCCAGCTGGGGCATAACCCCATTTACACTCCTGGGTGGAAGAGTGGGATATTAGAAAGAATTACGTTTACCGTTCCAGTTCTCCAAGACATACTTTCCCACTGACCAGACACCTCAATGTCTGAACTTAATTATGGTCTCTGTTATATTGATGGTTAAGTAGTACTGGTATCTTTCCTTCTTTATTTTTATGAATATGCTTGCAGAGGTGTAAACTAATGAAAATATAACTATACCTGAAGTAATGTTCACTACTATTGGTAGGCCACATTATAGTATCAGCAGCAGCAGAATGCTTACAGTATTAAAACAAGTTTTGTAGCACCTTAAAGATGATCAGATTTATTATTCCTGTGTCTGTTTTTGCTGCAATGGACTAAGACTGCAATCCTATAATCAAACTCAGTGGCATTTACTTTACATGCTTAGGATTGCATTGTAATATGGCTAGTGATAGTTAGCTGCTGAAAGGTATAGTACAGCCCGATCTCATCAGATCTCAGAAGCTAAGCAGGGTCAGTACTTGGATGGGAGACCACCAAGGAAGACTCTGCAGAGGAAGGCAATGGCAAATCAACTCCGCTTAATCACTTGCCTTGAAAACCCCACCAGGGGTAGCTATGAGTCAGCTGCGACTTGATGGCACTTTACACACAGTTAGCTGCTACATAGTCCTATAGAGATGTTTCAAGACGGAGACTCACTCTCTGTTCCCAGTTCCCCCTCACCACCTTGTCACCACCTCCATTTCTTTGCTACAGTTTTCATACATTCAGATTGCAGCAGTTTGTTCTCTGCAACATCTATGTATGTGCAGATGTTGCTGCTGAATTTGGGAGGAGGGTTAACTGCAAAATAGGATTTTTAACAAATAGAAAGTACAGTATCTCAGCAGTCCTGACGTTCCCTCCAGATTTAGAGAGCCCTTGGTGGTAGTTGTGGTGGGCACAGTTACTAAGATTTTGCTGTCTTCACAAGGGCCAGACCTTTGTAATTAGACTGTATATTTAAACGCTAACTCCTAAGGTCATAGAAATACTACTCCATGCATAATAATAAAAAGATACTGCTAATAAGTACTCTGGTGCTTTGATCGTGTATGCCTTCAGCTTAGAAAAGTCAATCTGGCTACAGTACTGGCTTTGGGACCTATATGGCACTTGTTGCTGTGATAGATGATCTCCAACTCCATTTAGATAATAGGGTTGCCAACCTCCAGGTGGTGGCTAGAGATCTCTTGCTATTATAACTGATCTCCAGGCCACAGAGATAGTTCACCTGGAAAAGTCACAGTAATAAATGCTACTACCTCATCAACCTTTAAAAAGTCTTATATATTAGAGATTTAATTATCTTTTATTAACCCAACTTTCTGGTAGCCAGAACTTTTAAAGACTTTTACCATTATCAAGCCCTTCTTGGAAAACTGTTTTTTTAAAGGTATAACTCATCTCCTGAATTTCCCTTAGCAGTTTTCTTAGGAACTAAGGGAGCATCACTGTCTTTGCTATAGTCCCTCATTAAACTGTATCGAGTGAAGGGAAGTCCTGGAACACTCAGCAAGACTTTGCCCTGCTCTGAAGATCAAAGAAGGGACTCAGTGGTCCTGTTTTGGACCACTTTCATCTCTCCCTGTCAGATGTGACAGGACCCTGGTCGCAGTGAATCCAACAACCTGCTCCTTGGATCCATGCCCTCCTGGCTAGTAAAATCCTGCCAGGAAGTGGTAGGAGCTCCCTGAAGGAGATTATTAATCTGTCACTGTCCTAGGTCGTTGAAAGATGCTTTAGTGAGACCCTTATTAAAGAAACGGTGGAAAAAATGGCTGCTTTGGAAGATGGACTCTATGGCATTATATCCATTGAAGTCCCTCTCCTCCCCAAACCCCACCCTCCTCAGGCTCCATCCTCAAAATCTCCAGGTATTTCCCAACCTGGAGCTGGCAATCCTATTAGATAAGGGTGGTTCATCTTTGCTGATTCGATTAGATCTGTCAGCAGCCTTTGACACAGTTGACCATTTGGTCCAGGTCAACTGCCTGGCCTCCTTAGGGATACAAGATGGTTTTACGGTGGTATTCCTTGTTTTTCCAGGGACATCTACAGGGGGTTGACATTGGGAATCATAAGTCATCCAGGCATGCGCTTGTGGTGTGCTGCAGGGTCTGATCTTGGAGGGAGGGAGAGAGAGAGAGAGAGAGAGAGAGAGAGAGAGAGACGCCCTCTAGTGGCGTTCATGAGGTTTGGTGTTGGATGCCATCAGTACACAGATAACACTCTGCTCTT
This sequence comes from Euleptes europaea, assembly GCF_029931775.1. NCBI lineage: Eukaryota > Metazoa > Chordata > Lepidosauria > Squamata > Sphaerodactylidae > Euleptes > Euleptes europaea. The sequence goes on along the minus strand of NC_079315.1, from coordinate 37,010,988 downwards.
CCTTTTGCTTGATATGCAGCCAGAGACTGCCCTCCCGGCCTTATAGCACTGCCTGGATGCTGTGGTTGGGTAGCTGAGGGAGAGTTGATTGAAGTTAAATCCTTCTAAAACTGAAATCTTATGATTAGGGGGGACTGGGTCTTTGGGGGGCCTGCAAACTCCTGACTCTTGACTGGGTCCAACATTATCTGATGCACTCAGTGAGGAGTCTAGGAGTCTGGCTTGATGCTTCGCTATCACTGGACCAGCGGGTGCCTAGGGTGGTGAGGTCTGCATTCTTCCATCTTCGCAAAGCACATCAGCTCCCCCCCCCCAATTTGTCTCTCTCGGACATGGCCATAGTGATTCATGCTACAGTCACCTCCAACTAGACTATTACAATTCAAGCTGCCTTGACGATGATTCAGACACCGCAGGTTGTCCAGAATGTGGTCAGATGTTTGACCAGTACACCCTGGTCTATGCATATGCAACCTATCTTGAAGCAGCTGAAGCGGCTTCCAGTTGGTTTCCAGATCAAATTCAAGGTGCTCATTCTTACCTTTAAAGCCCTAAATGGACTGGCACCTTCTTATTTGAAGGACTGTCTCTCCCACTATGACCCCCCCACGTTGCCTGTGTTCAACTTGCTGGTGGTACCTGGCCCTCAATTAGCTCAGCTCCCTACCACTAGGACCAGGGCTTTCCCCATGTCCCCCCATATATGTGGAATGCCTTGTCGGAGTAGTCCTGTGGGACCTAGTTGGGTTCCACAGGGCCTGTAAAACAAACTTTTTTGACACAGTTTCACCTGATTGTGTTTATATCAGACAGTCTCTATTCAGCTCTGGTTATTTCTCCCCTCTAGTTTTCAGATTTTTTGGCTTCCAGTTCTTGATACTAATATTTTTACTGTCATTTATTTATACTGGTTTTAAATTATGTTAACTGTTATATGGTATTTAACGTGTTTAAATCATGTTATTCTATATTATTATTAGCCATTTCAAGCTGCATTTGCTATGGAAGAGATGGGATATAAATTTGAAAAATAAATAAATTAGAGTAGCATTTAAGGAACAGGGTAGACTCATCTTTTTCCACTTACAAGGAGGTTTTTATCTGTTTTCCCTTCTGCAGCCTGAAGTCCACTCTTCAAGATTCCTGTAGTTCCATATATAGACCAGACTTTTCTCATTCTGTACTAAATAGGTTTGTCCTCTTGAAGAAAAGAGAATTCTCTTGACGAAAATTCTGTGCAATGGGATAGACAGATGAGGCCGTTGCAGAGAGAATATTCAGACAAATATTTCCCATTTGTAATATTTGTTTTCCACCTTTCTCCCCAGAAAGCATGCATAGGGTTCCAGAGCAGAGCCTCCCATTGGCATCTTGCTTCAGTAGCAGTGCTGCTGTATCATATACACTTTCAGACCATGCAGCTTTAAGTTTAAGTAAAGAACTTCCTGCCATTTCAGGAATACAGCACAAATAGAAATAAAAAGGAAAAGCGAGACAACAGCAGCCTTCAGATAATGTAGTTCAAACTTTATTTCCAAGGCATTCTTAAAACTTCATTATAAACCTGTTATTGTTTTTACAATGGTGTTATCTACCTCCTGCTACAGAGAAAGTCAAATTATCTCTTTAATCCAAAATACATGGGCATAGCCTACAAGTTAGCACCATAGCATACCTTCGCATCTTCACAACAAACACAAAGCTGTCAATATTAAAGGGACACCTGAACTCCACATGCATCCCTTTTAGAGTGTGACATTCTGTCAAGTATGCCTTAGTTTCTGATGCCAACTTTAGAGCTCCCACTGAAACTTCTGGTTAGCACCACAAAGTGTAAGGACAATTTGCTGATCTATTACAGCAACTATGCAAACCCAGCTGTTACATTGCTTCAGTGGATAACTTTTTTTCTACCCTGTTGCCTGCCACTGCATTCACATTTGTTCTTTTTGACTTACTTGTTCTCCCCATCTCCAGAATTCTCACCTGCTTTTACATTATTTGATTGCATCCAACTCTGGATTCTGTCTTAGCACCTAGCTCCTGTATCTGGGCCATACCTCTTAAACCTACTTGTCAGAAGTCACAAAGTTTCCTCTACACAGAAAATTAGATGTTAATAAGAAGTTTAGACTGGCCTTTTCCCTGACATGTCATGTAGTGAATGGTTTGCATCTTGTGAGCTCCTACATGCAGTGAAATAATACTGCCCAGATACAGGATTACCACTTAAGAACAAACTTGGACATCTTAATACATCAGAAAAATCTCACAAGTGGAATCAAAAAGGAAGACACACTAGCTCTGTCAAATGTCCATGCAGGTGAGGTAGATTGCCAATACCTACTTCTCCAATATGTACAAACCATAAGAGTTAGAAGGGTCTATCTAGGATTGGGGACCCCCAAGAATCAGGGTTCCTAATCACTTGACAGAGCCTACACATGCAATTAATATGCAGACAGGTACTATAACATTGTACTGAATCCGTAGGGGGCAGTGAGCACAACCCCATTCCCCTCCCCCTCTACATGTGTCATTTGCACTTTGCTAGTGGATCCTCCACTTCACTGAACCCCACTCAAAATTTGCTTTCAAAGCCTGGCACACCAAGCCGTCATGTAGGCATACTACAATGAAAAAGAAAGACGAGGAACATAAAACTCTAGGTTGCTTTTCTTTCAGGCAAGCCAAAAGGTAGGTCTGAGTGTACAAAAATGTAGGAACTGAAGGAAGAAGCTTTTGCCAGCAAGTCTCCTTACAGAAAAGCTTTCATGTCAATTATTAAGGGAGTTCTTTTAGTTGCTACTGAGCAATCTGTGATTAAATCTTAGGCAGATGTTTAAGTTTAGTTTAATAAAGTGATCTGGCCTGTAGGACAAGATAAACCCATTACCCATGCTAAAATGTTAAGCTAAAAAAATGTCAGAATGTTGATCTAATTGAAACAAAACTGATGAAACAAATCTGTATTCCATGAGCTAATTAATTCAAATTCAAAAAGCATAAGGATTCAGTTAGCATGGCAAAAAAGTCTGAATATACACATAACAAACAACAGTTTTTGCACGTGTGTATATGCATATAGTATTTATTCAGCTCTTTGTCCTATGGTGATTGGACCATTTGCGCGTGAGTAATCATGCTGGTCTTCCTCATCCAAAGCCAAAACATCTGGAATCTCATCAGATTCTGAAGACAGGTCTGATATAGTGAAATCTGGAACCTGCAGAGGAAGAAACTCAAATAAATTTGAAGGCAAAATGTGAAACAGTTCTTAAAGCATTTGGCACCTAGGACTCAAACTGAGGACAATGGGAACTAGCATGTATGTTTATAGCACTGATTTCATTTTAATTCATCTATGCAGATACAGCATATTGCATACCACAAAACCATTTTTCCTATCATGAAAATGTCCACAAAGCATTTAAGCAACAAAAATTGCCTCAGTATTATGGGTTCATGGTAAAAAATAAAAAGTGACCCATGAATTTGTAACCCACTTCCTGTTTATCCAAGTTGTCTTATTTTAATACAGAAAGTTATAGCCCACTTAAAACTTGATGGCTGGCAGCAGACCTACGAACATCAAGACTCAGTGGTGGAGCATTTGCTTGGCATACAAAGACACCAAATTTAAAATGGTCAGGTTGTAGGTGTTCTCGAAGACCTCTTCGTGAAACCTCTTTGGAAAGCCACTGCCAATCAGAGCGGACAATATGGTCATTAACAGACCCATGGTCTAATTCAGTATGAGGCAGATTCATGAGTCTACCCCAATCATATGTAAAGGATGGGTGCACATCCTAATTTTTAGAGTGTGTAACAATACCTTGGATGTGTAGCAATACCACAACCCCCCTTGGCTTGTCTCCCTGGAGTTTCTCAAGTCAGGTACTTCTCTGTAGCCTAGTACTGTAATGATGATTGAAGTGGTAAGAGATTATAGGAAAGGGAAGCTGCAGGTATGAGGGTTGTATTACCCTCTTGTGTGCCACTTGCCTTGCTTTATACGTAAGCAGATTTAAAAGAAACAGCTCTGAAACCATCATGTTCCATTTGACCCTTAGTATATCAAAATGAAACAATTTATTCTCCCATTGCCACTCTTTAACTGCCTGCACAGGACGTAGTTAAAACCTTTTTACCCAGGGCACCAGGAAGCTAGACATTTCCATGGGTTTATTTATTTTAAAAAACACTGACATCTCAAGCCACAGCAGGAATGTATCCCTCCAAATTTACCTGCTTGGCTCTAGTTTCTCAGCTAGAGAAAAAGAACATAAAGTGGTAGAAAGCAGAAACCCAGTTCAAACAAACTGCAATAAGCGGTAATCACGACTAGGGCTGTTGGAAAAAAAATTCGGTAAAATTCGGATTTGGCAAAATTCAGCTCGTTTTTATTTGGGAAATGCTAAAGTTCGAACTCCCCCTATTCGGATTTGTGGAATTCGGCTTGAAATCCGGCGTTCCCAATTAAATTCGGCCGAATAAAACCATTTAAAGCACATTCGCGGCTTTCAGTGGCTCCGGGGGGCATTTTTGGAGGTAGAGGTCCCAGACTTTCAGGGTAGCTTGGAGGGACCCTACTTGCATGAACCCCCAAGTTTGGTGCAGATTGGGTCAGGAAGGGGTCCCCCCATCCGCCCATTGGAATGAATAGGAGCCGGCAATCCTTAATGTGCATCTAGAGAGCTGCAAATCCAAGGCAAAACCTCCCATTGTTCTCGTTGGCTATTTATGCATGGGAGGTTTTGCCTTGGATTTGCCGCTCTCTAGATGCACATTTCCCCCATCTGAATTCTCAAAACTCTGCAGGGGGGCTTATTGTTGAGATTTGGAAATTTGGATGGGGGAAATGTGCATCTAGAGAGTGGCAAATCCAAGGCAAAACCTCCCATTGTTTCTGGGGCAGCCAGAGAGACTCACCGACCCACACTGACCTCCAGGCGAAGGTGGCAACCAGTGAAAGCAGCAACAATTACACTCGCAAAGAGGAGATCAAGCCCCCCCCCAGGACAGGTCACGCCCATTTGGCTTCCCCCTCCCCAGTCCGTGGCTTCTAAGAGCAGATGTAACTATGCCGAAACTGCATCCCGCTCAGAGTGTAAGTAAACAGCGTAACTAGCATGGGTAACGTATCTTTTCATTTCAACACAGCCAAAGTGCATCTTATAAGGCTACTAGCGTAAGAGCGACCTGCGCAAATTGTGTATCTTCAGTATTGATAGATTTCATGCTGCTGGATTCAAATCTTCCACAGCAACAATCGCACTCACAAAGAGGAGATCACCCCCCCCCCAGGGCAAGTAACCCCCCCCAAATCACACTCGCAAAGAGGAGCTCAAGCCCCCCCCCAGCAGAACAGCCCCTCCCAAACAAGAAGAGGCTAATTCCAAACGAAGGAGAAGAACGGGCCAGCCAGAGAAAGACTCACTGACATGGGCGGGATGTACTAAAACGAATGACAGGCTACCCCATTGGAAACAACAGGAGCGGCTGCACAGCCCATTGGAAACAATAGGAGCCAGCCAGAAAGAGACTCACTGACCCACAGTTAACTCCAGACGAAGTTGGCAACCAGTGAAAACAGCAGAAAGCACAGTCCCACACAGAGGCAATCAAGCCCACCCCCCAGAAGAACAGGTAAACCCACCCCCCTTTGGCTTCCCCCCTCACACACACACACAGAATCTGCTCCCCCACACACACAGGAAAAAAGATATAGAGAGAGGCCCAAAATGGGTCAAACTGTGGATGTCTTCTCTTCCAGCAGGGACTGGGAGTCACTCAGGACTCAGGAGTAATCCAATACGATTCTAGCAGCAGGTCAGCTCAGCTCAGCATCTCTCATGATCCGCACAGGATCAGCACAGCAGCAACAGCAATGGAAGGAATACACACACACACACACACACACACACACACACACAGACTCTCTGGCCATTTATGCACGGGAGGTTTTCCCTTGGATTTGCCGCTCTCTAGATGCACATTTTCCCTGCCCAGATTCTCAAAACTCTGCATGGGGGCTTATTGTTGAGTTTTGAGAGTTTGGATGGGGGAAATGTGCATCTAGAGAGCGGCAAATCCAAAGCAAAACCTCCCATGCATAAAAGGCCTCTCTCTCTCCCCCCCCCCAGGCCACGCAGCAACCCGGGACCATGCACACGCACCCCCCCCCCGGCACAGGGATCTCTCTCTCACACACACAGACACACTCTCTCCCCTCCCCGGGCCACGCAGCAACCCGGGACCATGCACACGCACCCCACCCCCTGCACAGGGATCTCGCTCTCTCACACACAGACACTCTCTCTTTCTCTCCCTGGGCCGCACAGCGGGCCAGGCTCACGCACTCATCCGCGACTGATTGGCCAGAAGACGACCCAGCTTGGCCGCCTATTGGCTGCGGGAGAATGCAGATTCAGGGTCGCCAAATTTGTACGGATTTATTCGGCGTCTGCCCAAACTCGCCAAGTTCAGCTCGTCGTTTTCCCGCCTTTTTTACTTCGGTTCTATCCGAACTGGAAACCGCCGAATCGGGGCAAATTCAGCTGTTTTTCAGTTCGTATAGAACCGAATCGACAGTCCTAATCACGACACAGGTAAAAGGGAAAAACACACTAGACAATATTTGTTGGGAAAGGAACAGTGGAAGAACAAAAGATCAGCAGTCCTTCAAGGCAATGAATAGGTGGTTTCTTAGTGGTCCTGTATGCTTAAAGTGGGATGTATCACATAGGTGTCCTATTAACACAACTTTACCTTTTTACACACACTGTCAGAAGGTGTCATGTTCAGCAAGTACCACTCTATGCAGGTATGACATTTTTGGTACGTGCACAAGCTCTTCTACACCACAGGCCAAACTATGCAGCTGAGTTGTCATAACTTCAAGGAACACAAACAGAAAGATGCTTGCAGAAGTCAGCTTTCTGACTTGCAGACTACTGTACCCCACAACGGTATCCCCAGGGGCTCACTGGACCCCTGGGATCAACATGAGGGGCAAAAGTGAATCTGTAATAGAAAAAGCAACAGTAATACCTGCCCCATTTTCTCATAGAAGTGCCTTCTATCATCAGAAGGCATGGGACTCAGGCTACTGCTAATGAATAGAACTCCATGACAATGGATTGTACCCTGAACTATGAACAGAAATTTAATTGTTGAATAGTAATTCCCCTCTCCTACTATAGGACCACTCCTCCCCAACAGCAGTCCTGGGGTTCAGGAGACCTCAGAAACAGCACTAGGTACGAGGAGAGAAGGAAATTAGCAAAAAAAAAAAAAAAAACCCACAAAGAAGCAAGCATTGTCCACAACTCACAATGTTTAAATGTCAGGGGGACCAGACTATACAATATTTTAAGAATATGGCTACAATATTGATGTAATTGATGTAAGACACCCTGAGCCTGACATACAATCATTGGTTGATACACTACAAGAATGTTTCAAATGCTTCTTTAACATGTTATGCTTTATGGGGTGCTTTTGTACCAAGGAGTTGCTGGCCTTGCAGTGCTATTAACTAAAGCCTAGAGAGGGGGAAAGGTTCAATGAAAAGGTCTTTTGATTTTAAGGAGCTCTGCATGCTTTGCACCATTTTAGTAGGAAGACTGATTCCTGGTCAAGTTATCTCCTGCAACATGATCCATTTGGTCATCATCTACAAGCATTTTGTCTTTATTACCAAGAACACACATACCTCAAAACCTATACATCCATTAAGGTTTTCCATTAAGGCCCTGCCTCCAATCTTTGAGATAAGGTAACACACAGCACCTTCCCTATGGTAGTACTGAGACTCTGAAATGCCTTCCAGGGTACTGTATGTCATGCACCAATACATACATGAACCTTTATTGGCATAACCACCATATTGGCAGATGCATTTATACAGGCGCCTTAAAAGAAAAAGAAAAACGTGTTCCATCATAAAATGGCAATCTGTTAAAATCAGTATATAACTAACATTAAAAAGGATCTCCTCATATTTCAGGCTAATAAAACCCATTAATATGGACCCATTAATAACAAATACACGATTACATCTCTACGGTCATCATTCTTGTCCTAAACCATTATTCTCTCTCCTCTCTTTGCCTTTTTGACAATTGCAAGAAATTCAGCGACATGCTCGGTGACTTCTGGGGATTTCTCCATCAGTAACAGTTTGATACTCTTGTCTGTTGAAATTTTTGGAACTTGAAGGTGAGGATTAATTAATTGTAAACGCTATTGAGTGAAAAATGGACAGCGCAAGAGAATATGATGGACAGAGTCTGGTTCTTTAAGGTGACAACTACAAAACCTTTTCTCGTGTGGTACTTTCTTATATCTGCCACTAACCACAGCTGAAGGAAATATATTCAGCCTGGCCAACATTAAGGTCCTACGCTGCTGGGGGAGAACTAAATTTGTCCCGCGCCCGGGTAAGCCCCGGTCGCGGGCCTGCCCGGCGGCCTACTCACCGGGCAGGAGTCGAGGCCAGCTCGAGTCGGAGGGGTGGGGCCGGCCGTCCCGCGGCTCGCGCCTACCCCAGAGGGCTTGATGTCCGGGCCGGAGGGGTTGGGGCCAGACAGCGAGGCAACGTTGCCCGGCGCCGGCAGGGACCGCGAGGGGACGGGACCGGCTGGGCCGTGGCCCACAAAGGCCCCGGAAGAATCGCCATCCCGACTGGGAGGGCTGGGTTGCGAGGCGTCGCCGCCCGGCGGCGGCAGGGACCACGGGGCGCCGCCTCCGAGGGCCCCGTCGGAGGTCCTGGCCCTGCGGCGGTCTTCCCCGACAGAGCAGGGGCCAGGAGGGGCAGAGGCCGCAGGGTGGTCGGGTGTGAGCAGGGGGGGTGGAGCAGGTGCCGCCGATCAGCCGGGGCAGGACCGTGGTCCCCCTGAGAGGGAGGGCGGACCGACAGAGCTGGGAGGGGCTGACTGGTGGAGCCCCTGCCCATCAGGAGGAGGAGGGGAGAGGGGCGGAACACAGGGGGCCTGGCCTATATGACCAGGAGGGGGTGGAGGTCAGGGAGGAAGCAGCAACGGTCTACTGTGGAGCAGGTGGCTCGGTGGAGCAGAGACTGCCCGAGGGGCTGAAGAGGAGGGAAAGGCCTTCTCTCAAAAAGCCCATTCTGAGGCCAAGGAAGCCCCCTCCGGGTCGAGTTGGCCAGGCCGCGGGGCAGATAGGCGGGGGCCTCAGGGGCGGATCCTCACAAAATTTGAAAAATACTGGGCCATGACCTTCTGTGTGTGAGGCCAAAAGCACAAGGTGAACAGGTCTTGTTTGCTCCAGCAATTATTATTTGTTGTTCAATATCCCAGATCCTCCTTTGAAGCACCCGGAGGATGTGGGTTTCTCCAGAGTTGGCCATGGCCTCCAAATCAATACCTATGGAGTGGATTTTTTGTAGTATCAAATGCGACCATTTAGAAGTATATGGGTCAGTAAGTAGACTGGCTATGAGACTATTGGAAGGAGTTTGGAAATGGAGGTGCAGCCAGTATCTAATGGTCAAAAGCCAGGCTCTAGTTTCCAAGAGATGAAGACCCAATTCGGCACATAGTGTAAGGTAGCCAACTGAATTGGAAATACCAAGAATGCGACGTAAAAAAACTGAGTTACATCTTTCATCCTCCTTGTTAAAAGCCTGAATCCACACTGGAATTCCGTACAGTAGATGGGGGATTACAGTGGCCTGAAAAATCTTTAAAGCGGCTGGGACAAATTGATTTCCATTTTGATGGAAAAAACGAACTATGGCAGACGTCTACTCTTAGCTGATATTAGAGAGTACTCTCGGTGGGCAGACCAGTTTAATTTGTGGTGGAAGATTACCCCCAGATACCTGAAGGTTTTAACCTGTTCAATTTCGCTCCCACCAACCGGATCCATGATCTAGAAAAAACCAATATTTTGGTTTTGTCAAAATTAATAAATAATAGGTTCTGCTCGCAGTAAGAGGCAAATGCTGCTAGAGAGCGCTTTAAGCCGACTTTGGAAAAGGCAAGGATCACTGTGTAATCTGCATATAATAGAATGGGAACCAGATGTGAATTCAGTTTGGGAGCATGCTCAGCAAATCTGGCCATGTAAGATGGAAGGTCAGAGAGGAATAGATTAAAAAGATGAGGTGCTAAGATGCAACCTTGTTTCACACCTTTTGTCACTGATATCTTTTGGGACAAAGATCCATTTTCATCCATTCTAACCTGACATGTATTAGAAAGATGAAGTTTACGTAGCAACCAGAGAAGGCGCTGGTCGATACCCAGATTCTGTAATTTTCCCCATAAGATCTTCCTGACGATGGAATCGAAAGCGCCATGGAGATCAATAAAGGCAGCATACAATTTGCCTCTGGAGTGGTGTATATATTTTTCAGCTAAAAAGGATAGGGTAACACAATGGTCTAATGTGGAGTGATTTGCACTAAACCCATGCACCAGTATTAAGTTTTAGGTACAACTGAGAACAGTCTTTTGCTCACACTTTTAGCAGCATTTGACTCAACTATCTGTTCCATGGTTCAATTTTGAGCAGTTGGTTATTTTGTGTAATTGTTTGCTTTTAATCATGTTAGCTGCTTCAAGACCTCTGATCCTTAAGGCTTTTTAAAAAACGGTGGTGTATGCATGTGTATACAATAGGAAACGAGGACTACACCTAGAGGTGTAAACATTTCTCATTAAATGCTTAAGATTATGTTCATATTCTTCAACAGCTCTGAGTAAAAAGTATTGACTCCACACTTCAGCCCTTTTAAATTCACAGAAAGTATGTTTTGCTGAGACACAAATGTGTCTCCTAACCTGGGGAAAATATCCCATTGTATCTGTTCTGCAAAATAATTGCATCATGAAACTATTCTATTAAAATGATGTCTTGGTGTATACTGGTAGTGAACGTTGGATATTGTTTTAAATACAGTCTTGTATATTGAATAACTTGAATATTACCATATTTACCCCAGATAGCTGATGAATCAGGAAACCACCCTCAGGAATAAGTTTCACTTTTTGAAGTATCAAAGAAAGGAAACTGAAATTTGCCCCTAAAAGGTAAAGGTCCCCTGTGCAAGCACAGGGTCATTCCTGATCCATAGGGTGACATCACATCCTGACGTTTTCTAGGCAGACTTTGTTTATGGGTTAGTTTGCCAGTGCCTTCCCCAGTCATCTTCCCTTTACCCCCAGAAAGCTGGGTACTCATTTGGAATTTACCCCTAGTTCAGAACAAATGCAGTGTCACTTGCCACCACTAATAAGAAGGACCTTTACTTGATTGTATACTGAAATCACATGATCCCTGGTGCCTCCCATAAGCCTACGGCACAAAGCACTTATCTGTACCAGTCAGTGTATTTGTTGCACAACCTGTACTAACTATCCAAGCTTTTAAGGGCTTATCAGAGGCTAAAGTAGGGAACATTGCAGTCTGAGCCAATTCTAGCCATTCGTTCTCCTACTATGAACCAGAGTAAAAAAAACAGAAAGTTCTTTTCCAAGCCATTAAGCTTTTAAATAAAGAAATACTATACAGAGGACCAGCTAGCTTAAAGCACTTCACTAGACAAGGTAGTGAAACCCTAAGAAAGGGTTAACCTGCCAGATTTCTACCTGTTCACAGTCCATCTTTCATGCACAATTTGAACCCATTTGTTACACAAGTTCACTTAGCACGGTGGTCCAATAGATGAAACACAATCTATTACAGCTATTTGGAGGGAAAACTCCTAAGTGAAAGATTTGAACAAACTTCTGTTTGGTTCTTGTAGGTTATCCGGGCTGTGTACCGTGGTCTTGGAATTTTCTTTCCTGACGTTTCGCCAGCAACTGTGGCAGGCATCTTCAGAGGAGTAACACTGAAGGACAGTGTCTCTCAGTGTCAAGTGTGTAGGAAGATATAGTCAGAAAGGGGTTGGGTTTGAGCTGAGTCATTGTCCTGCAAAGGTAATGTGCTAGTCATTGTCCTGTAAGTGCTTACAGGACAATGACTAGCACATTACCTTTGCAGGACAATGACTCAGCTCAAACCCAACCCCTTTCTGACTATATCTTCCTACACACTTGACACTGAGAGACACTGTCCTTCAGTGTTACTACTCTGAAGATGCCTGCCACAGTTGCTGGCAAAACGTCAGGAAAGAAAATTCCAAGACCACGGTTACACAGCCCAGATAACCTACAAGAACCAATGAACTCTGACCGTGAAAGCCTTCGACAAAACTTCTGTTTGTATGTGCACCATACATTTGCTACACAATCAGAGAGATCTAGTACTCGGTCATCCTCAAACCCAGAAGGGTGCCACTACCCGTCTCTTCCCATTTAGACTCCTGATATACAGAGAGTAATGCCAGTTATCAGTAACATCATCCCTAAATGCTACTTTTCACATTTCTCATTACTTATGAATCAGGTTACCCGAAAAATAGTCATAGCTTGAAGAATGTCCAGTGAAACCATCTATTGAGATTCCTTCCAAGCAGCTCACCATGTAACTCCTATGCTGCTAATTAAGGCTTACAGGTTGAAAAGTCAGTTTTTGACATGAATTTATAATGAAGTAGTAGTTTCTGTCACTGCTTGATACAATTATTCTGACTCCTTTTAACCAACAAGTCCAGCAGCGTGAAGATGCTCCTACTTTTCCAAACCACCAAACAGGGGTGGGGGTTCAAGGAGAACTATTTCATAAACTCATGCTTTGTTTACCTGAAAAGGAGAGTGGGTTTATGTGCAGATACCAGTTTCTCAACTGAGGGCTTCAATCCTCAAATCAATCATATTGGTGTTACCTTACTATCAAAGCACTATTTGGTAAATTTAAGCTTACTATTAAACTGCATACCACATACATCCAGAAAGTTTTTGTTCAAGCCAATATTTTAACTCTTGGATTACATCCAGCACTTGAATGCTACTGTGTCATGTACTGTCAAGTCACTGTTTTGGCAAGCCACTGTCCAGCACACTAATTTCTCTTTCAGCAAACAAAGTCATACCTTTACGAAGTCGCACGGCAGAATTTGCAAGCTGAAGGGGTGTGCGAGGGTGCAGGTATATCCATCTATAACCCATTCCCTCTCTTAAGCCTTGGACGAGTTGAACAACCAGTTCAGACCCAAGTGTTGAAAGTTTCACTGTTTATCAGTCTTCCAAAATCAACTGCACAAGTAGCACTCAAATGGTTCTATCTGCCGCCAGAATATTCACGTATGAACACTAATGCTGGATAATGGCAGCTCTACCAAGACAGCAACACAGTAAGCTATTTAGTTGGCACAGTTAATGATTTCGTGATTTTTCAAAAAGAATTTACACCTTTAGAGGATGTGATTAATGAATTGTGATCCATTGGAAATTCAGATATACGCACACGCAACCTATAACCAGCTCCTCTGCAGCTTATAGTTCAATTTCAGTGGGTTTAATGTAATTAGCCCCTGCAGGTATGTATGTAGGGGAGGGATGAGTCCTCCACATGGCAAAATTGTTAACATGCTGAAGTACCCAAATATAGGTTTGCAATTACCAGTGAACTGCATAGCTGGCCATCAGCACCACAAGACAAGTACTCCAGCTGAAATTAAGCCTCAAGCGGCTTAACATTTGCACAGCAGGAGACACCAATAGTCCCAGAGCATTCACCACTCAAACCAGTGACCATTGTGAAGACCCATTTGTAAAGCTTGATTAACAGTCAAGACCACATAATGTATCCACTGCAGGAGACTGTTCTGCAGCCTTTTCGTACAACCCATTATGGCAGCCAATGCCAAGTCACAACCCACCCATGCATTTAGAAGCCCTAACCCAGAGCTTTGAGAGGCATACTACAAGCAGAAGCTAGAACAAGAGATTTAAAAGAAGCAAGCATTTGGAGAGCTGTATGAGGAACCACAGGGAGGAAACAAATGCAGCAGCAACATCTAGCCCATCTATTTAATGTAATGTTGGATGCTGATCAGAAGACCAGCAGTTTGCATTGAACCCGTTTAGAACAAAGACCCAGTTTAAGAATAATTTAGTCACAATGTTTGTTTTGTTTTACCAACATTTGTTTACACCATTCAAATGAGACAGACTTTGGCTGCTGAAGCATTTATTACTAAAGCATACACATGAAATTACAAGGTAAGGCACTATTAAAAAACAGACTAAAACCCCACATGTACAAACAGCATGAATCTTGTGTTTGGTGTATTTGTGCAGTAAGAGTTTGAAGTTAAGTTACTGAGTAGTACAACAATTTTAAAATAAATGACAGTATAGATGGTCATAGTATATGAATAACTCAGGCAGATGTCATTTAAGAGTGAACACATTCAAGGCATTTTGTTTGGTACCAGAATACATTGGTTTAAGGCAGCAATGGATGAAGTTCATATAGTGCAAGGACAGCTTTCAATATAAGCAAGCAGAACAAGAATTTCCAAGTATGCTGTTGGGGATTTTTTTTTAGAGATTTTCAATTCAGCATCATCTGGTCCAGTACTATGCTTGTGTTTTTTTTCTTGCCTCAGAAAAGTAATTCAGGTTTTATATCTAGGCAACTAAAACAAGGTGTCTTCTCCAATGTAATCTGCTGCAGTTTACAAGCCTTGAGGAATTTCTTAGCTTTCACTATTTCTAACCAAAACACAAATAGCTCAGCTGAGACACACAAGAGTCTCATTTATAAAATTGCATTTCTTTGCCAGGTAACACAAAGAAACTATGGCAGAACCATAAAATACTATCCTGCCGTATCTCCAGCAGGTTACATTACTGCTACAGGAGATAAATCACCTTGTTAGTTGGGCTACAGAGTACACATTTGCCATGCCACAATTTATTCTGTGTTGTGTTCAGGCTGTTTGTCCTTCTGGCTGGTCTTTTGCTCCTCGTAACTTTTGTGCTCAGCGTTCTGAGAGCTGGCCAACTGCGGGTAAAAGGGACCTACCAGCCAGTTGAGTGGCGTGTTGTTTACAAGATAATCCATCACATCATCCAAGGACTCCTTCATTTTCTTCAACTGCCCTTTACTGGTGGTAATAATGTTGTCAGACACTTCTCGAAAGGAAGATGCTGACCAGAAGCTTCTATAGACCTCTCCAGCTAGTGCCCCAACATGGTGGACCTGATCTTGGATGTTCTGTGGCAAGCCCTGTATACTTGAGACCAGGGTGAGACAGGTGGTTTGAAGCTGCTGAGTCAGATTCCGTGCAATTGCTAAGGTACGCGATTCAATATTCTGGAAACGAGAAAAAGACCAACACCGGGAAAAAGTTCAAGATTTTTTACTCCCTCCATTTGATAATTATGTTATGTTTGTGGGGTTAAACCAGGGGTGTCAAACTCATGTCACTTGGTCGAGCCGGGCCATGTGTACCAAATAAGTAAATACCATAAAATGAAATGCCCGGATACTGGAGATAAAAACTTTATACAAGACACAGGCAAAGTCAATTAATGATATTGTTTTTTACTTAAAACACAAACAAGCTTACAACAATAACATTCTTAGTATTTTATTTTATTTAACAGTCTTATTGTTAGTTTTAAGTACGTTTGTATTTTAAGTTAAAAAGTAAAAAATATTAATTTACTTTGCCTGTGTCTTTTATAAAGTTTGTGTCTCTAGTAAAAAGGTAAAGGTTCCCTGTGCAAGCACCAGGTCATTCCTGACCCATGGGGTGACGTCACATCCCAACGTTTACTAGGCAGACTGTGTTTACGGGGTGGTTTGCCAGTGCCTTCCCCAGTCATCTTCCCTTTACCCCCAGCAAGCTGGGTACTCATTTTACTGACCTCGGAAGGATGGAAGGCTGAGTCAACCTTGAGCCAGCTACCTGAAACCAACTTCAGTCGGGATTGAACTCAGGTCGTGAGCAGAGCTTGGATGGCAGTACTGCAGCTTACCACTCTGTGCCACAGGGCTCCTTGTATCTCTAGTACCTGGCATTAATTTTTTTTAAAAAAATTTAAACTGAGGGCGTGGCTGCCTTGGCTGCCGAGCTCACAGCAGGCTCGCCAGCCCAGATCTGGACTGGGGGAGAGTGGTTGGCTGCCTTGGCTGACAAGCCCGAAGTGGGCTCGCCAGCCCAGATCTAGATTGGGCAGGGCTGACATGGCTGGAGAGCTCAGAGCAGGCTCGCCAACTGAGATCTGGATGTGGGGTGGCTGCCTTGGCTGACAAGCCTGCAGCGGTCTCGCCAGCCAAGATCTGAAGGGGGTGTGTGGCTGCCTTGGTTGAAGAGCTCACAGCGGGCTCACCAGCCCAGATCTGGACTGGGGTGGCTACCTTGGCTAAGCGGGCTTGCCAGCCCAGATCTAGACTGGGGGGGGGGTTGCCTTGGCTGATGAGCCACAGCAGGTTCACCAGCCCACATCTGGACCGGGGGAGGTGGCTGTCTTGGCTGACGAGCCCGCTCTGGACTGGGGGAGGTGGCAGCCTTGACTGGTGAGCCTGCAACCCTCCCACAGTCCAGAAAGACAAGGATAGAGAGAGAGGAGAGAGAGAGAGAGAGAAAGAAAGAGCGGAATAGGTAGGAGGGAGAGTGAGGGGGAGAGAGAGAGAGAGAAAGTGAGGGGAGAGAAAGAAAAAGAATGAAAGAGGGAGAGAAAGACAAAGAGGGAGGGGGAAAGCTGCTGGCTGGGCTTGCAGGGCCAGATAGGCCCTAAGAAGCCCAGACAAGGGACTGGGGAGGGCTGCTTGCTGGGCTCAGGGGGCTGGAGCAGTCCCGGGAAGCCCAAAAAGGGGCAGGGGAGGGGGGCTGGCTGCCTTGGCTGTGCTGGCTGCATCTGGCCCAGGGGCCGCATGTTTGACACCCTTGGGTTAGACTGTAGATCCCATTTCTCCACAAGACAAAAAAAAGGGGGGGCAATTCAACACATTCTCTGCAACATTTTCACAGCTAAAAAACTTCACATTCTAACGGCATTCACAGATAAGAAAAAATTTACTCAATGTATGCAGTAGTGTAAAGTTCTGCTGTACAACTTGAGTTGCTAGCCTTCCTTTAACTCAAACAAATACTGACCAGTGGTTCTCAAATACTGACCAGTGGTTCTCAATACATACAGAAGTGTAATACTCTATCATTCCTGGCATCCCAGTACAACTTCTGTCATATCCCATTCTTTATCTGTCTGTCTCGTCATTCCTTTATTGGTATAAAAACACAATACTTTCTTATCTAGGTGCACTCCAATTTTTGCTTTTGTCTGCAGATTTCGCACAACTTCCACTGAGATATGAGACCTAATAAAGGCAGGAAGCTACTGCCAGTTGTAGCAAGAGATGGTCTGTGGGCCAAATTAAACTCTTTCCATAGCCAATATTCTAATTTCTCAAACACAGTACCATTACAAGGAGGAAGCGGTCACTGAAAGAAAGTAAAGCGAAGGAATGAAGACTGCTTATTCTCCCAGTTCTGCCAAAACTACTTGGCAAGGCGACAGATTCCTCTTCTGCTCAAAGTTGCTTGGGAAGATTGATCAAGCAAGCATATAGTGGGCAAGAATCAGCAAGCATGTCTGATTTAATGCACATATTTTGGTTCAAATCTACTGATCAATTCATTCAAAAGAGTTATTAAAATTATCAGCTATTAGTGCTATTGCCTTGTGGCCAAATTATGCAAAATACTACTGGAAAGAGGTAAGCCAGGTATGACGCACCAGATGCATCTTGCATTGGAATTATTACTGTGTGTGATGGTTTCAAGTGTGCGGCATGTAGTCACAGCCACTTACCTCAGCACTCTGCAAGTCATCATCACCATCATTATCAGTTTGGCCAATATTTTTCCTCCATTCTACCCAGGAATTATATAGTTTCTGTTGGGCATCTTGGAGTTTTTGGTTGGCACTATTCACATTATTTCTGGCATATTCAATCTAGAATACACAGTAAATGCATGTTGCCATTAAGTGCTCTCAAGTCCTTTGATTCTTGTTGGAGTTCTTCTATGATTAAAACAAAACCTGAATTCTCCAGAAATCAATCCCAGTCATATAGGCCCAGATCTGGCTTCACTGTTAATTCCTCAGAGGGACAAGCACCTACACTTTGTCCTTGGGAAAAGTTAAGAAGCAACAATTCTAGCAATACAACATGGATCTTGAATCAGTAATACTGGTTCATAACCCAACAAAAGTGGTTAGTCATTTGATGTGAATAAGTACTTAAAGATTGGTTTCATGATAATCAAAAGCAAGTTCAAAATATAATCTGCCTGTGCAGCAACTCCATGTTTATAAATTTTATATTAATCTGTCATTCGAAGCTCTAGTACTAATTTGGCATCCCAAGCCTATTTGAGAAGTAATGTATTTGTCTCTGTCTTTCAATAATATGACTAATTTCTCCTGATCTGTCCTTTTTGGGAAACGGAATAATATGGTCTGCAAAAATCGGTTACGCTCATCCTATCTTGGACATTGGAATGTGATGTGGGATAGATCAACAGACATTTGATCACAGGAGCATACTCTTTCCCTATATGGGATCCCATTGAAACAGCCTTCCAAGACTGCGAGCGACAAAATATCTAAGTGTGCCCTGGTGAAGGCCTTTTTATGCTTGCAGTTCCTTAAACTGGTGAAATACTCTGGAAGAGGCAGGGGAGAGAGAGATAGCTGTCTATAAAGTATTGATGTTCTCAAATTGCCTACAAGACCTATATCAGTTTGAGCACTAACAATCTTTGTTTTATGAGTAGTTTGGCTGCATAGAATCTGAGGGTCCTCAAATATTCTATTGAGAAGCCAAGACTAGCCACCAATCTCAACACAGATTGCGCCATGAGTTATTCTTCATCTCATCATACGCCAAGGTCAAAAGGCCTGAGGAAGTACAAAAGATGATCTTCAGCCGGTAATTAATGGTTGTTTTCTTAATTATGGTTGTTATTAAGGGTAGAGTTAATTCTACTCTAGCCATAGCTGAAGGTGTTGATGTTGGGATCACTAACAACTGGCATGCAAATTTGTTTTGAGAGGTTTCTAAAGACTGGAGATTTCCAAGACCCCAAACCAGTGCTCCATATAGAAGTTGGGGCAGTAATTTTCATTTTATAAATTTCAATAGTTGGAGGAATCAGACAGCCTCCTCTTCTCCTATTTAAGAAGACCAAGGACAGCTTTTTCAAGGTTATTCTTAGCCTAGTCAATATGAGTTGTCCAAGAGCCTGACTGATGAAACATCACCCCTAAATATTTAGGGTTTCTCATCCATTGTCTGTTCTAAGGGTTTCTCATACATTGTCCATTTATAATTATGCAGTCTTCTACCAAAAACCATAATCTTGGTTTTATCATAATTAACATGGAGTAGATTTTCTTTACAGTAGGAGCTGAACTGTCTCATCAGCCTTCCAAGGCCAATTTGGGTATGGGAAATTAGCAGTGTGTCATCTGCATAGAGCAAAATTGAAATGGCATTCCCACCTACTTTGACTGGAAAGAAATGACGACCTGACAGGAATTTTACCATATCATTTATGTATAGATTAAAAAGCAGTGGGGCCAAAATACAGCCTTGGTGGACCTCTTTTGTGGTTTTAACTGAGCCAGACAATTGGCCATGGAACCTAGTCTGATCTTTAAACCGGTGTCTGTATAAAGGCCTTTTATATGCTCTAGCAACCTATGATCTATATTCATATTACTTAATTTTCTCCATAAATGATATCTTGAGATGGAATCGAATGTGGCTTTAAGATTGATGAATGCCACATATAATTGCTTTGATGATCCATTTAAGTATTTATTAATAAGATGTTGCAGCAGAAGACAGTGATCCAGGGTGGAATGTCCCTGCCTAAAACCAATTTGCTCTTGTGCTAAACTCTGTCATAAAAACTCAGCAATGGGGGGAATGGCTTTTCATTAGAGGGTACTTCTAATGCTTACACCAGATTTTAATGCTTACACCAGATTTTGATTAAACTAATCTTCAATTTCATAATTAAACTTCAATACATTTTTGCCTCAAATTGTACCTGAGAATTTGCCTCAAACTATGGCAATACCTTTGAGTCCCCTCGGAAACCTAGTACACTTCACACTAAAGCACTGAATCAATAGTCAAATAAACAAGATCGCAAGTATTTTTAGCAACTGGATGCAAGTTTGGGAACATGTAGCATGCATGTTATCTCTGTAATTCAGTGAAGTTAAGAACCTTTTAATCCCTATCTACTAAACCAGACGTCTAAGCCAACTGTCCTTGCCATGGGCAGGGGAGAGAACCACAAGAACTGAAAATAAGTTCCTTTTTTTTTTAAAGAGAATTTATTAAGAGAAAATGAGATAAAAGAAAATGGAACATTACAAAAATACTCATAATACAAATTCTTGAAAAGAAACTAAAACCGTGCTGCTAATATAACTAAAATAACCATAACAGTGAACCAAGCAATACTCTATCTAAAATCCACATGATTATTACATCACTACCTCTCTACAATTTACACATTGGAGTGTTTTTTCCATCCTTGAAATTGTTAAATTCCAGCAAGCATCCAGTGCTTCCATATTTTTGTCGTTAATATAATACATAAACTTAATTAAAGCATATGTTTCTTTAATCAAGCAAATTATTTAAATCAGGGAATGTACTGCTTTCCCAATATCTCATAAGATTTGTTCTAGCAACCGTTTGTATATGGAGAAACGTAACTCGAATATCCTTTGGTTTATCTGGAAAATAATTTAATAAAATTGGTTCCGGTCTTACTGGAATAACAATGTCAAGGCCGCTGGATATGATTTCAATCACTTTCATCCAATATGTTTGGGCTCTACTGCAGCTCCACCACATGTGTAGAAAATCTGCGCCAGCTGAATCACGATACCAACGTTTACTAGTATTTTTATCCAAGTTAGACATTTTTGGAACTCTGCTTGAGGAAAGATGCCACATATGTGTCATCTTAAACAAATTTTCTTTAAATGCAAGACTTATTGTAAAATTTAGACTTTTGGGGAGTATAAAGTTCCATTTTTTATCCAACTTATAACCTAATTTTTCATTTCATTTCTCTTGAAAAGGGGGATTGTCCTATTCTTCTGTACTAATATTCCATATACGTTACTTACAGAAATTTTATCTGATTTTAATAATTGTTCAAATTCATTACGTGTTTTGGGTATCAGCTTATACTTCTTAATCAATTGTACTAAATATTTTTTTATTTGAAGATCATTAAAGGGTGCCAATACGTTTTTTTACTTCCTCTGGGATCTCTGTGTAAGAGATTATTTGTAAATTTTTAAACCAATGTAAATACTTATCAAAATATTTTAAATTATATTTAATCCATTAATGTTTGCCAATATTATCAGCTGTCATATCTGCCATTATTGACGCTAATAATGATTTCTCTACTATTAATCTATGCTTAATCCCATTCCATGCTCCAATTAAGGTATTTATAACCCCATTATCATAATAATTTCCTTTATATTTTTATCAATCCACAGCCATTTTCCAACTGGGAACTTTATAAAATCCTGTTCCAGGGCTACTGAGGAAATATTATCTTCTGGAGCCAACCAATCCTTTAAACTTTCTATTTTAGTGGCCAGGTAATACCAATAAAAATTTAATATCCCATTCCTCCATTCTCTTTGCGATCATCCCTTTTTACTTGTGCTTTTTTGTTTTGCCAAATAAACCTGTTATAGAATTTTCTTTGGACGGATCAGGGCCAAAGCGACACTAAACAGATTTTCCTGAAAACTTGGGGGACTCCCCAAGTTGCAGAAAAATCTGAAATCTTAAATACATTGGGAGTTTAAATTCTCTCCCCAAATAAAACAGCATTTTCTGCACACACACAGACAACACACTTACCTTGCTTCTGCAGAGCTAGCCACTCTGGATGAAGCTGGGAGCTGCTCTGGGCCCAGCTATGGTTCCCAGACACAAGAATTACTGCAGCTGGGCTCAAAAGTGGGTGGCAGGGCCTGGTGGAGCCACACTGGGCTCAGCAATGGGGGGGTTAGGATTCCCTGCTGTGAGTCTTGTGGGCCCCCTACTTGTGATCTGTAATAGCTACTTCTGAGCTATTGCTTTAAGAATCTGGACCCTTTTCAGATCATGTATGAGTATGGTAGGGGGAAAAAACCCGTCATCTGCTTAAGTTCTGCAGACATTTAAAAGACTAGACTATCACTTACTTTGGACAGCCACCTACAAACTCATAAGCACACTAGAAGGTGATAAGAGTAGAAGGAGCAAAAGAGCGAGGTGGAACATGGATATGCATCTAAAGGCCTTAACAGCTACCAGAATCCCTTATAAAAACCAGTGCAACAAGAAACACTTACCAGATTTACAGTGTAATTGAGCTGAGAAATAGTCTCTTGGCTTCTGATCTTCGCATCTCTAACTGTGTTTAAGGCCTGCTGGTAGGCACGTGATCGAAACTTTGAAGACAAAGACCCTAGTCTAACATAGTAACTTGGCTTCTGAACTCCAACATCAAATCCTTCCACTTTGGTAGCTTCTTTTTCTGTGGAATGAAAGCACAAGTCACCTCAACCGTCAGTCCAATATGATGGGACCGCACAGCTTTCAATCCCAACAGTAGCAAATCTTCCTATCCTGCATGTTATTGTAACATTCACGTCCTAAGAATTAAACCCTGGCTTTAGAACAAGGGTGGGGAACCTCAGGCCCGGGGGCCGCTTCAGGCCCGCGAAACCATTTGGTGTGGCCCTTCGTGGGTCCTGGCAGATCTCTAGCTCAGAAGGAGCTAAGACTGGCGAGCCGCCCCCCTCCCGCGGACAGGAATCGCCTCTATTCAAGGCGGGTGTTTGTTTTGCCGTGAAAAGGAACCCTTTCCCCCCCTTGAACAGTGGTTCCCAACCTTTTTTGACCAGGGACCACTAGGACTTTTTTGTTCTGCGCAGGGGCCCCAAGGTTCAAAATAAAAATTCCGGGAATTTGAAAATAAACTTTAATCATAACTGTTAGTTAAACATTAAACTTAGCATAATATTTGAATATATATTTTTATAATAGAGAACTTTTAATTGAAAATATTAATTTATTATGGGTTTATAACTTAATTTAGTTCTCGCGGACCCCTGGGGGTCCACGGACCCCTGGTTGGGAACCAGTGCCCTTGAAGAAGAGTCGTTCGCTATGGAGTTGCTAGGACCGCCCAAGAATATAGCAGGCTGATTTTTAAGTTGATACCGTATATACTCGCGTATAAGCCGAGTTTTTCAGCCCAAAAAAAGGGCTGAAAAAAGCCAACTCGGCTTATACGCGGGTCAATACGGTAGGCGAGGGGAGGGGGGAGGGGGGAGGGGGAACTTACCTCCGCTGCCGCCGCCATCCCGCACGCCTTCTCTGCGGCCTGGGAGAGGCCTGCAGGGCCTGCCTGAGTGCAGGCAGCCCCCCCCCGCCGCCCCCCCCGCGCCTTCTTGGCAGCCTGGGAGAGGCCTGCAGGGCCTGCCTGAGTGCAGGCAGGCCCCGCCGCCGCCCCCCGCACCTTCTTTGCGGCCTGGGAGAGGCCTGCAGGGCCTGCCTGAGTGCAGGCAGGCCCCGCCCCCCCCCGCCGCCCCCCCGCACCTTCTTTGCGGCCTGGGAGAGGCCTGCAGGGCCTGCCTGAGTGCAGGCAGGCCCCCCCCGCCGCCCCCCCCCCGCGCCTTCTTGGCAGCCTGGGAGAGGCCTGCAGGGCCTGCCTGAGTGCAGGCAGGCCCCGCCGCCCCCCCCCACGCCTTCTTTGCGGCCTGGGAGAGGCCTGCAGGGCCTGCCTGAGTGCAGGCAGGCCCCCCCCCCCCGCCGCCCCCCCGCACCTTCTTTGCGGCCTGGGAGAGGCCTGCAGGGCCTGCCTGAGTGCAGGCAGGCCCCCCCCCCCCCCGTGCCTTCTTTGCGGCCTGGGAGAGGCCTGCAGGGCCTGCCTGAGTGCAGGCAGGCCCCGCCGCCGCCCCCCGCACCTTCTTTGCGGCCTGGGAGAGGCCTGCAGGGCCTGCCTGAGTGCACAACATTAATATCTATGCCCAGGCTATCCAGTTTTCTATAAGTTGCCTGGAGCCAGGAGGATCTAAAGTCATCTTGCAGTATTAGTGGGGTCAGACCTTGTGGATTAGTAATCATCTTAAGCCACAGAATACTACTCTTTATAAAAGTGAACCTACCTTGCTCTTCTTCTGTAAGTGGGAGATACTGGTCTACAAGAGTTTCTGATCGACTGAGGGCCGTATCCACACCAGTAGTCACCAGGCGCACCACCCGACTTCCCAGGACAGTGTTAATGCTGCCATGTACTACAGACCTGGTCATCTCTACACTGTCCTGCACAGCTCCTTTAGTCTTGTCCACAACACCATTAATGGTGTGTGCAACAGTATCCTTGGCACCTGTCACAGTGGTTGTTACAGCATCCTTAGCACCAACAACTACATCCACTGCATTCGCAACTACCTAAAAAAAAGAAGCAGCAGGTCTTTCAACAATAGCTAAAGAGGCACACAAGATGTGACATAATTGGATACAAAATTTATTATCCTAAAACGAACCCTGATAGGATGCATGCACATAATTCATTTTGTAATATGTGAAGAATTTATTCAACCAACAAAGCTATTGCTTTCTACAGCAAAGTTGACCGAACATGTACATCTGCCATAAGCATTCTCTTACAAACAAATCATGCATTGTTACTGTATCCTACCTGGTAAGTGTAAATGGGATAAGTCACACTAACTTACCCTGCTGCTCTCCAGAGTTTCAAAGCAAGACTGTTCTGACAATGTTTTTTTCAGAACAGCCATGGTTTCTGTTGGGGGTAGTGGCTATATTACTTGATCCAAGGTTCTTTTAAACTTGAGTGGTTGTAAATTTTAAGACTTTATGCCATGGGTCCCCAACATGTCACCCACCAAGTGCTTTTAGAAAGTGGGTGAGGCTCCTGCCGAGCAGGGCTTCTGATTGGCTGAGCAAATTAAAATAACATTTTGGTGGCAGCTGCCACCACAATGTTGGTTTTATTCGCTCTCCCACTCTTCTTTCCCACTATCTTTTAAAATTGTAGTTATTTCCTGTACTTGGGCTTCTTCTCTGTTGTGTGCAGCTCTGTGGTGGCCATTTTATGGTTGTGCCAACCACCCCGTGACAGGATCCCAAAGGTGCCCATAGGCTTGAAAAGGTTAGGAACCCATGTTTTATGCAGAATCTAGTGGTTTTAAAGAAGTTGTAGACACTGGACTTTCCTCAGCTCATGAAGAATATTCAGTATGTACAATAAGCTGCATCTATGGATATGCAGAAGCTTTGTGTGCAAGTTACGCATCAGACAGAAACAACTATTGCTTCATGTTAAGATGTGATGCACTGGACATTTTCCAGCTTCCATCATTAGGTTCAAAGTTTCAGGCCTACCAGCGTTCCTGTCCTAAACTGAAGAGGTCTAGTTCTTTCCCCTGCCTATTGCATTAGTGCACTTTTTCAGCTTCATTATAGTTTAACATGGACACAAAGTAGTAAGAAAGGGAAGTTTTAAATGGTTCTGAATTATTTACCTTGTCAGTTGGTTGATACAGTATAGGCAGTCTCTCTTCAACTTTGTCCAGTCCTATACAAGCATAGCTGTTGGCTACTGCAACTGGAAATATTTCAAAAAATTAGGAACTGAGCCTTTACAATGTTGAGGAAGTATCAGAAGATAGTATTAAAAAAGCTGCACTGACTGAAAATGGGACATATTCTGCTGCAGTACCTTAAAATTAGGTTTCTCGCAGCTCTTGCTCTTTCACTAGCAATCAGCAAGATGACCCCAGAAAGAGTGATCCAGTTTCCCCTGGCACTTTGCTGGTTCACAAAAATAGGCCTTCCCCAAGCTGACACAGTCAAAGGAATATAGAATGGAGCTGCCAAGTTTTTAACTAGGAGACATTCAGACAGCAGGCAAAAAGGAAGCACAAGAGAGCTTGAAAGTGGGTGAAGGGTCAAGACAGAATGAACTTGAGCAAGAGGCTTTTCACTCATTAAGCATCGTAAGAAGCAAAGTTGGTTAAGCACAAGTCATTAGAAGTTTAAATCAAAGGCAAAACTTATTAAACTTCACACTCAATTAGTTTTAAAAGATCATCATGAACTGCTCACAGGCCCCTTTTTATTCACTGGTAACAAGAATCCAATCCAAGAACATCCTGATCATTACATTTAGGAGCGTAACTAAGCTGAATAAAGTTTCCTGACTAGGCCAGTTCTGACCATTTTTCTGATAGTACTACTGGGTCAGTGGGTAAACTCTGTTTTCTGTTTCTCTGCACTTAACATTTCTATTTTCTGGAAGCAGTGAGGAAATGACTGAGCAAATGTGGCTGTCAGAAACAACGTATAACCAGAACACTTCGCTCCAGTCTAAACCACACCCCATGATCCCCTTTAATGATGGGATCACGTTAATGGGTCACAAGGCCTCAGGGGGCTATTCTGTACAATCTAGGACACTCTTTGTCAGAGCTATTCCAGCAGTCAGGCATTAACCTGACTGCAGGAATATTCATATACTTTGCTTGTACCCACTAGGAGAAGGCAGGATAGCGGCAGCAGTAAAGGAGATAACAGACAGAGGTTTCAGGCTTGTCTAACCCTACCCTATGCCTGTACAACTGGGCATCTCTGGGAAAATAATTTGTATCCTATAAGGGGGAAATAGCTGCTATATCACATTGAAGACAGCCAACAAGCCAGAGGGTGATCTTCCAGTGCTCTGCTCCTACCCCCAAGATAGGTAAGCCCACTTGCTTTGCAAACCAGCGACCAAGAGCTCTACCCTCTAATGGTATGGAACACAGAACGGAAAGGATCCTCTGAAAGCTGCTGGATTGCTTTGAAAAAACAAGTCAAAACTTGAATAAAGTTTCTGTACACATCCTACAGCAATAATTTAGATGGTGATTTGGAACATGAAGCAAAGCAGAAATTACTTGTGCACCATTTGCAGCCATGTAGGTTTCCCAGGAAAAACGGAGTCAGAAAACATTATCTAAACTTGAATTCGGAACAAGACAGCAGCTAGACAACATACAAGCACTAGGTTTTACTCATGTTTCATATCCCACGTTTAGCCTTTCTAACATGACTGAGTTGCAACACAGCAGCCCTGACAATCATAAATAGATTATATTTACATATGTAGGGAGGAAAGTTTTCCACAGAAAAAGAGAATACGAAAAAATTCCACCCCACATCACTGCCCACTTGAAAGATTGTGGTAGAGAGATGGGATAGACACGGAGAAATCGCTGCCGCACAGAAGTAGTTAATTTAGAAGAACTGCCCTGCCTGGTCACCTGGAGGAACACAGGCAAGTAGCTATTTACAAACCTAGACTAAAAACAGTAGTTCAGTAGAATTACCACCCTGCCGATGGGCTCCATGTATTAAGGGAGCATAGAATGTCCAGGATGCCAAGTATCCACACACTGAACCTTAACAGGTGTCAAAGTACTTTATGGATCAGTAGGAAGCAGCAAACAGGGTAGGCATCAAAAGTTATTAAAGTCACATCAGTAAGACAAAAGAAAACAAAGAGTTATGCCTTACTTTGTGGCTCCAATCTCTGGATGATAGGCAAAGCACTAGTCACAGCCATGGCAGTGATGGTCTTCACTCCTTTCTCTGCTATCTCACATACTGATTTTAGGTAGGGATGGTTATCTTTTGTGTTGATGTAAGCAGAAGAGAC